>NC_141689.1:2028559387-2030959387 GCF_964263255.1 Lissotriton vulgaris | reverse complement strand
GTGGTATAGCCACCTTAAAGAAACGGTCAGAGAGGAATGAGCGGAACCACTGAAGAGCCATCCCTGCTACTCCAGCTTCCTCTAGGTGCTGAATCAGAATACGGTGAGACACCGTATCGAATGCGGCACTCAGATCTAATAAAAAGAGCGCCGCCGTCCGCCCAGAGTCAAGCACCAGACGCAGATGCTCGGTCATGTAGAGCAAAGCGGTCTCTGTGCTGTGTCCCGGCCGAAAGCCATTCTGACTCGGATCTAATATGTGGTTGTGAGCGAGATGTTCAGTCAAGATGGAATTGACATGAGCCTCGGTGACTTTGGCCGTCCAGGGAAGAAGAGATATGGGGCGATAGTTCTCAGGCAGGAGCGGGTCTGCATTTGCCTTCTTTAAAATTGGGGTGACTACCGCCTGCTTCCATGCGGGAGGAACCATTCCAGTAGACAACGACAAGTTGATCAATGTAAGTATCGGAACCCGACACAGGGGGGAAAGCAGCTTAATTTGGGCTGGCTTCAGCGGATCCAGAGGGGAGCCTGATTTAATCCTGAGGCTCAGCTTGTCAAAAGCCTCCATAGATAAATCAGGCAAGGAAGTCAAAGTCTCATAGCCCGAGAAGTTCGGGCCAGTTAGCTCTGGATCAGGCAGAGACAGGTCAAAACCTCGGTAGATAACCTGCACTTTCTCCAAAAAGAAGGAAGCTAGACTCTCGCAATGAGAGTCGGTGCAGATTTCTGCAGAGGTGGCTCTTTTATTCATAAGGTCTTTAAGGACCTTAAAAATTAATTTAGAGGGGTTGGTACTGGTTTGGAATTCCTGGGCATAGAATGCCCAGGAATTAGATATGCTTTGTCTATCTGACAAAGAGCCTAGGTATGCTCCATCAGGTTGCTTCACTCAGTGGTGCCTGCCTTGACCGTCTGCATGGCCCTGCCTCAAGCTTGGGCCAAACATCCGTTATGTTAGAGAAATTTGCTGTTTTTTGGTTTTTTCGCGAATGTTGCGAAATTACCGAAAATTCGCATATTCTTGAGCGGAACGGATTTTTGGCCCATGCTTGCGGCAGGGCCATGCAGACGGTCAAGGCAGGCACCACCGAGTGAAGCATCCTGATGTAGCATACCTAAGCTCTTTGACACAGACAGGCAAAGCATATCTAGGGTTTAGGGTTTAGTGCGGTTTACTAGGGTTTTTGGGTTTAAGTTGGTAGGGTTCCCGCTGAGTCTAGGGCTCAGGGCATGATGCAGGCTCGTTCATAATGATGTTGGCAAGGTTTTAGGGGGGTTTGGCATTCTTTGGTCCAGAATTGGCAGAATTTTGGCATTTTTCGTGTTTTGCAGGCGCGTGTATTTGGGTGAAAAGTGAAAACTAGTCGTACACCTTCTTCTTCTTCTTCTTCTTCTTCTTCTTCAAAGAGCGCAGTGGTTCGATTTTGTTCTGCCTTGCTGAGATTCTTGGAAATCTCTGGAACAAGTGTCCAGGTAAGTTTCAAGAGGATCGAAGTAGTGGAAAGCTGAAAACAGCAATTTTTTGTGAACAGCGCAATTTGCCATGTTTTGGATATACCAGTATTGCATGTTTTTGGGGGGCTGTTTTGGGGGGGGTTCTAGGTTTTGGGGGGTGGGTTGGATGGATTTGGGAGCACTGCTGGGAAAGTCTAATTTTGATTGCAAGTGATTTGAAGAAAATCCATGGTGGAAAAGGGGGGTTTGGGCCTAGATGCAGACAGCGTTTTGGCACCAATTAAACTGAGGCCTAGCAGTATTGAATGTTTTTGGGGGGCTGTTTGGGGGGTTCTAGTTTTTTGGGGGTGGGTTGGGGGTTGGGGGGCATTGCTGGGAAAGTCTAATTTTGATTCCAAGTGGTTTGAAGAAAATCCATGGTAGAAAAGGAGAGTTAGGGCTTAGCTGCAGAGTGTATTTCAAGTGATTTTTTAGGTAGGCCTCAAATTTTCTAAGTGTGACATTTTCCATTTTGGCTTTTGGTCTGTTTGGGAGTGTTCTACTTTTTTGCGGGTGGGTTGAGGAGTCTGGGGGCATTGCTGGGAAGGTCTAATATCAGATGCAAGTGGTTTGGAGAAAATCCAAGGTGAAAATGATTATTAGCTCACTTGCGTGTTTTGGGAGGGCTGTTTGGGGGGTTCTAGATTTTTGGGGGTGGGTTGGGGGGGTCTGGGAGCACTTCTGGGAAAGTCTAATTTTGATTGCAAGCGGTTTGAAGAAAATCCATGTAGGAAAAGGGGAGTTAGGGCCCAGCTGCAGAGCGAGTTTGGAGTGTTTTTGAGGTAGGCCTCAAATTTTCTAAGTGTGACATTCTCTATTTTTGCTTTTGGCCTGTTTGGGGGTGTACTACTTTTTTGCGGGTAGGTTGAGGAGTCTGGGGGCATTGCTGGGAAGGTCTAATATTGGATGCAAGTGGTTTGGAGAAAATCCATGGAGAAAAAGTTTTTCCTTTTTAGCTCACTTGCGTGTTTTTGGGGGGCTGTTTGGGGGGGTTTTAGGTTTTTGGGGGTGGGTTGGGGTGTCTGGGAGCACTGCTGGGAAAGCCTAATTTTGATTGCAAGTGGTTTGAAGAAAATCTATGGTGGAAAAGGGGAGTTAGGGCCTAGCTGCAGAGCACGTTTGGAGTGATTTTGAGGTAGGCCTCAAATTTTCTGTGTGACATTTTCCATTTTTGCTTTTGGCCTGTGTGGGGGTGTTCTACTTTTTTGCGGGTGGGTTGAAGGGTCTGGGGGCATTGCTGGGAATGTCTAATATCGGATGCAAGTGGCTTGGAGAAAATCCTGGTGAAAACATTTTTCCTTTTTAGCTCACTTGCGTGTTTTTGGGGGGTTCTAAGTTTTTGGGGGTGGGTTGGGGGGTCTGGGGGCACTGCTGGGAAGGTCTAATTTTGATTGCAAGTGGTTTGAAGAAAATCCATGGTGGGAAAGGGGGGTTTGGGCCTAGATGCAGACAGCGTTTTGGCAAATTTAAACTGAGGCCTAGCAGTATTGCATGTTTTTGGGGGGCTGCTTGGGGGGTTCTAGATGTTTGGGGTGGGTTGCGGGATCTGGGGCACTGCTGGGAAGGTCTAATTTTGTTATAAAATAGCAGTTTGCACCTAGCTTGAGGTGAACTATTAGCACAATTCGCCCATACTTACTAATTACTATCCTTGAAAAGGAGAGTCGAAATGAAGCTTGTATGTAATACTGTCGACTCTGAAACTGAAAGTGTTATTTTTGCACTACACAGCGTACCTTATATTTGTTTCCCCGTGGTGTTAATATCACTTCCTGTTTTTCCATCAACAATTACAGGCCGGCTTTTACCCTGTGCGATTGGAAAAATGTCGATGAACTCAGGCTAACCATTAGCGATCCGCTATTTCGCATCCGCTAGGCAGGCAGTGGACAGTGTGTCTGGTCACCAAGATTGATCGACGGAGCGTCAGATGGAATGGAGGAGTACCGCGAATGAGAGGAATGGCTGGATGTACGCATCTTCCCAAATTCAACATGACAACTACAACATACAGTTACAGTATTCTCTACACTTCTCCTTATCTTTCAAATAATCTTATTGTTGTGAAATTCTATGAGTGTGACTCTGTGCATTTGTTTGCTCTCTGCTTCAAATTCATCCCTCCAGCCATTGTATATGTATTTATTTGCTATTTTTAAAACTTATTTTATGTACTAAGTGTTGTTTATTCTCTCTGGGGGCAGATGGGCAAGTGAAATTGTGTAATTACTGCTGCCCTGTACTGTCACATTGTTTCTTCATAGTTAGTAAGTTGTATAAAGTACTACTTAGTTTAAGTAACCTAACCATCCATTTAGCAATCAACTTAATGCATGCAGTAATGCATGCACTTCCTTTATGTCCCTTAAAGGATTTATGGATATCTTCATATCCAAAGATTTGTTTATCTTCATTTGTTGTTTGTCCATGCTGTGTTTTTTTCCTCTCTCCACAAAACTTTTCCCATACACCCCATTCCCATCCAATTTTCAAACCCTAACCCTCTTCCCTCGGGCTGTGTAGTTTTCATTGAGGTGTGACTAAATGACAACAATAATTCCACACACTTGCTGGGGAGGATAAGGTCAAAGCAACAGAAAATTAATTTCAAGGCTGGTGAAGGAATCCGAGGATATATTCTTACTCAGCTTGATACACACCCATGACTATTTGTAAATCAAATTTGATTTTCATGTGCACCATCAACTAGATTGATCATCAAGAACATCCTCCTCCTACACGTGGCGAATGATTACGCTGCTGTATCCTTCACCTTCAGTACTATTTCTTGTAGTAGCCAAAGCCAAACTCCACGCAACTAGTAGTTATACTTTGATTTAAATACTTTAGCATTTGTTAGGATAAATTATGGCACTGTTCTTGTGTACTGTGCTATCTATCGTACTGTTCTAATGCTCCGCTCAGGTCACTCAAGGTTTCAATTTCTTTTTTGTCATATGCTGCTACTGCCACTGTGTACCAACACTACTACCACCGCAACGATGCCATGTCATCCACCCAGGATTGCCAACCTTCATCACCATTTCCATGAAGCCAGCCCTGTGCCTAGCCCTATTCTCAAACCTGAATTACAGGTAAGATAAGCGTTTGGGGGAGGAAGAATAATGGAGCAGTAGGAGAGAGGAGAGACTGACTGTAGTACTAGTAAAGTAGTAGGACAATTGAACTCACTAAATCTGTGAGTGGCACTTACTTTTGTAAACATTTGGGCAATTACTTAGACAATTTGAATCAAGCAGCCAGTTAAGTTTCAGGAAAACAAACGTACAGTTACCCCCGCCTTCCCCGCAAAACAGTAAAAACACGTATGATATGTTTAAGTTGAAAGTAAAATATTATTTTTATCCCTAACAAAAATAAACTATCCCGCAAGACCCGACCCACCCCACCCTCCCTTACCCCAAAGAATGTCCGTGAAATAAAAAGTCTGTAACTTCAAAAAGGACCCGCCTCTTGCCCAAAAATGTGGAGAGGTTAACACTGATCAAGATGAATCAGCACTTCATAACACCAGACTACAAAATACATGAATGCACGCAGGAAGAAGAGGACACCGACTTAGGTGACGGAAGTTCTTCACTGTTATGTTAGCTGACCTACTCCCGTCTCAATTCATAGAGTTTGAGGACAAGCTCTACTTCCCTGACACCGAGGCCTGAAAATGATTTCCGTTTTTTTCGTCCTTATTCACTTTTATTCCTGTGTGTCTTTCTGTGTTTTGCAACTTTTACCACAACAAAACTCTAATCACCTAATCACAATAAAGTCCATCAGCAGCACTGTCTTCAATCATCTTATTTTCCTTATTGATTTGAAGGTGCAGCAGTCTGCATTCCTGAGGTTCACAAGTTCACAACTCAATTATGTTCCTCTATCCTCCTCCTCCGGACTTCCCCTATCCATTTCCCTCAAGGCAGATGGATGGATTACGAAGAATAAAGCAACTTTGTCTTCGTAGACGAGTCCTCTCAAGTGGGACTGAAAGTACTGACTGACTACATGCTTGCTGATTCCAGACAGAGTTACTTCTGAAATTGACAGGAGAGGCTGCCCTGTGGGCCCTCACTTTCCGAAGAAGATGCGGACAAAAAGTAGAACAGGTAATGAATAGTGAGAAGATGGCATGCAGTGGATAGCAATGGCTGTCTGGCTCTGATGAAACCAATTGCTGTTTGTTTTTTGTGCATGAAATGAATCATATGTCTTGTCTTAGTTATTATTTAATCTTTTACACATTAATTGTAACTCATGTCTACTACTCTGTTTTTTTTTACCTTGTTTAATTCAAATTGTACTTCAACTTCATGGGCCACTATGTTGCATTTTCCAATATGCAAAATGTCCTTGGAGTGGACTCACTTGCCAATATACCATGATGATTGATTAAATAATATATCTTTTTTCTTTACAGTCACTCACTGGGATGGATGGATCATCAGCGTCGGTTTACGGAAGAACTATGGCCAATTCGTGAGTGGCAAACAGGTAAACCAGTCTACAACAACTACTACAGCAGAACTACATGTTTGTCTATTCTTGGTATGTAGTGGTCGATGGCGAGGCAGTTTACTGTTGTTGTTATGCCAGGCAGAGTCCACTCCACTCCAGACAGCAGTTCATGTAAAATTGGGGCTATGTGGCTTGCTGCATACAATTAGATATGCTTTGTCTATCTGACAAAGAGCCTAGGTATGCTCCATCAGGTTGCTTCACTCAGTGGTGCCTGCCTTGACCGTCTGCATGGCCCTGCCTCAAGCTTGGGCCAAACATCCGTTATGTTTGCGAAATTTGCTGTTTTTTGGTTTTTCGCGAATCTTGCGAAATTACCGAAAATTCGCAAATTCTTGAGCGGAACAGATTTTTGGCCCATGCTTGCGGCAGGGCAATGCAGACGGTCAAGGCAGGCACCACCGAGTGAAGCATCCTGATGTAGCTTACCTAGGCTCTTTGACACAGACAGGCAAAGCATATCTAGGGTTTAGGGTTTTGTGCGGTTTACTAGGGTTTTTGGGTTTAAGTTGGTAGGGTTCCCGCTGAGTCTAGGGCTCAGGGCATGATGCAGGCTCGTTCATAATGATGTTGGCAAGGTTTTAGGGGGGTTTGGCATTCTTTGGTCCAGAATTGGCAGAATTTTTGCATTTTTTGTTGTTTTGCAGGCGCGTGTATTTGGGTGAAAAGTGAAAACTAGTTGTACACCTTCTTCTTCTTCTTCTTCAAAGAGCGCAATGGTTCGATTTTGTTCTGCCTTGCTGAGATTCTTGGGAATCTATGGAACAAGTGTGCAGATAAGTTTCAAGAGGATCGAAGTAGTGGAAAGCTGAAAACAGCAATTTTTTGTGAACAGCGCAATTTGCCATGTTTTGGATATACCAGTATTGCATGTTTTTGGGGGGCTGTTTGGGGGTGTTCTAGATTTGTGGTGGTGGGTTGGGGGGTCTTGGAGCACTGCTGGGAAGGTCTAATTTTGATTGCAAGTGGTTTCAAGAAAATCCATGGTGGAAAAGGAGGGTTTGGGCCTAGATGCAGTCAGCGTTTTGGCACCAATTAAACTGAGGCCTAGCAGTATTGCATGTTTTTGGGGGGCTGTTTGGGGGGGTTCTAGGTTTTTGGGGGTGGGTTGGGGGGTTTGGGGGCACTGCTGGGAAAGTCTAATTTTGAGTGCAAGTGGTTTGAAGAAAATCCATGGTGGAAAAGGGGAGTTAGGGCCTAGCTGCAGAGCGTATTTCAAGTGATTTTTTAGGTAGGCCTCAAATTTTCTAAGTGTGACATTTTCCATTTTGGCTTTTGGTCTGTTTGGGAGTGTTCTACTTTTTTGCGGTGGGTTGAGGAGTCTAGGGGCATTGCTGGGAAGGTCTAATATCAGATGCAAGTGGTTTGGAGAAAATCCAAGGTGAAAATGTTTTTTAGCTCACTTGCGTGTTTTGGGAGGGCTGTTTGGGGGGTTCTAGATTTTTGGGGGTGGGTTGGGGGGTCTGGGAGCACTTCTGGGAAAGTCTAATTTTGATTGCAAGCGGTTTGAAGAAAATCCATGAAGGAAACGGGGAGTTAGGGCCCAGCTGAAGAGCGAGTTTGGAGTGTTTTTGAGGTAGGCCTCAAATTTTTTAAGTGTGACATTTTCTATTTTTGCTTTTGGCCTGTTTGGGGGTGTACTACTTTTTTGCGGGTAGGTTGAGGAGTCTGGGGGCATTGCTGGGAAGGTCTAATATCGGATGCAAGTGGTTTAGAGAAAATCCATGGAGAAAAAGTTTTTCCTTTTTAGCTCAATTGCGGGGGCTGTTTGGGGGGGTTCTAGGTTTTTGGGGGTGGGTTGGGGGGTCTGGGAGCACTGCTGGGAAAGTCTAATATTGATTGCAAGTGGTTTGAAGAAAATCTATGGTGGAAAAGGGGAGTTAGGGCCTAGCTGCAGAGCACGCTTGGAGTGATTTTGAGGTAGGCCTCAAATTTTCTGTGTGACATTTTCCATTTTTGCTTTTGGCCTGTGTGGGGGTGTTCTACTTTTTTGCGGGTGGGTTGAAGGGTCTGGGGGCATTGCTGGGAATGTCTAATATCGGATGCAAGTGGTTTGGAGAAAATCCTGGTGAAAACGTTTTTCCTTTTTAGCTCACTTGCGTGTTTTTGGGGGGTTCTAAGTTTTTGGGGGTGGGTTGGGGGGTCTGGGGGCACTGTTGGGAAGGTCTAATTTTGATTGCAAATGGTTTGAAGAAAATCCATGGTGGGAAAGGGGGGTTTGGGCCTAGATGCAGACAGCGTTTTGGGAAATTTAAACTGAGGCCTAGCAGTATTGCATGTTTTTGGGGGGCTGCTTGGGGGGTTCTAGATGTTTGGGGGTGGGTTGCGGGATTTGGGGCACTGCTGGGAAGGTCTAATTTTGTTCTAAAATAGCAGTTTGCACCTAGCTTGAGGGGAAATATTAGCACAATTTGCCCATACTTACTAATTACTATCCTTGGAAAGGAGACTCGAAATGAAGCTTGTATGTAATACTGTCGACTCTGAAACTGAAAGTGTTATTTTTGCACTACACAGCGTACCTTATACTTGTTTCCCCGTGGTGTTAATATCACCTCCTGTTTTTCCATCAACAATTACAGGCCGGCTTTTACCCTGTGCGATTGGAAAAATGTCGATGAACTCAGGCTTACCATTAGCGATCCGCTATTTCGCATCCGCTAGGCAGGCAGTGGACAGTGTGTCTGGTCACCAAGATTGATCGACGGAGCGTCAGATGGAATGGAGGAGTACCGCGAATGAGAGGAATGGCTGGATGTACGCATCTTCCCAAATTCAACATGACAACTACAACATACAGTTACAGTATTCTCTACACTTCACCTTATCTTTTAAATAATCTTATTGTTGTGAAATTCTATGAGTGTGACTCTGTGCATTTGTTTGCTCTCTGCTTCAAATTCATCCCTCCAGCCATTGTATATGTATTTATTTGCTATTTTTAAAACTTATTTCATGTACTAAGTGTTGTTTATTCTCTCTGGGGGTAGATGGGCAAGTGAAATTGTGTAATTACTGCTGCCCTGCACTGTCACATTGTTTCTTCATAGTTAGTAAGTTGTATAAAGTACTACTTAGTTTAAGTAACCTAACCATCTATTTAGCAATCAACTTAATGCATGCAGTAATGCATGCACTTCCTTTATGTCCCTTAAAAGATTTATGGATATCTTCATATCCAAAGATTTGTTTATCTTCATTTGTTGTTTGTCCATGCTGTGTTTTTTTCCTCTCTCCACAAAACTTTTCACATACACCCCATTCCCATCCAATTTTCAAACCCTAACCCTCTTCCCTCGGGCTGTGTAGTTTTTATTGAGGTGTGACTAAATGACAACAATAATTCCACACACTTGCTGGGGAGGATAAGGTCAAAGCAACAGAAAATTAATTTCAAGGCTGGTGAAGGAATCCGAGGATATTTTCTTACTCAGCTTGATACACACCCATGACTATTTGTAAATCAAATTTGATTTTCATGTGCACCATCAACTAGATTGATCATCAAGAACATCCTCCTCCTACACGTGGCGAATGATTACGCTGCTGTATCCTTCACCTTCAGTACTATTTCTTGTAGTAGCCAAAGCCAAACTCCACGCAACTAGTAGTTATACTTTGAATTAAATACTTTAGCATTTGTTAGGATAAATTATGGCACTGTTCTTGTGTACTGTGCTATCTATCGTACTGTTCTAATGCTCCGCTCAGGTCACTCAAGGTTTCAATTTCTTTTTTGTCATATGCTGCTACTGCCACTGTGTACCAACACTACTACCACCGCAACGATGCCATGTCATCCACCCAGGATTGCCAACCTTCATCACCATTTCCATGAAGCCAGCCCTGTGCCTAGCCCTATTCTCAAACCTGAATCACAGGTAAGATAAGCGTTTGGGGGAGGAAGAATAATGGAGCAGTAGGAGAGAGGAGAGACTGACTGTAGTACTAGTAAAGTAGTAGGACAATTGAACTCACTAAATCTGTGAGTGGCACTTACTTTTGTAAACATTTGGGCAATTACTTAGACAATTTGAATCAAGCAGCCAGTTAAGTTTCAGGAAAACAAACGTACAGTTACCCCCGCCTTCCCCGCAAAACAGTAAAAACACGTATGATATGTTTAAGTTGAAAGTAAAATATTATTTTTATCCCTAACAAAAATAAACTATCCCGCAAGACCCGACCCACCCCACCCTCCCTAACCCCAAAGAATGTCCGTGAAATAAAAAGTCCATAAAGTACAAAAAACCCAACTCCCAATTCCCACCCCCCCAAAAGTCTTTAAAAAAGGGGCAAGGGACGGTCTCTCATCCTCTACTGCCGCCGGCGGTGTCCTTTGGCCAGGTGGTCCTGTTGCTCCCTGCAGAGGATCTTCTTGAGCAGGGTTTTCACTCTCTCCATCTACTGCTCAAGGTTGGACACCCTGAGGGTTAGGCGGTGGATGCGTGCCTTGCACCTGCTGTGGGGGGCAGCTGATTTTTTGGCTGCTTGGTGGTGGCGGTGGCTGCAGTACCACTGCTCCGTACCACTGGAGGCTTGAGCTGACTGGCTGACCCAGGGTGCGCGGAGGAGGATGCATCTGTCGTGGTGGATGTTGTTGTGGACTGCGACTGCGTGTCCTCCTCCTACTGGTCCACCAGCCGCTGATATTCGGCGACAATCGCCTCCAGCTTCCTTTGCCGGGCCTGTCTAGCCAGCTCCTTCCGTGTTGGTTTGGAAGTAGCATCTATATGAAGAAAGAAAAACATACTGTAACCAATGCTCTTTAAGATTAACACCAAATAATTCAGCAGAAAGTCGTGTCACAGTAGCACTAGTAACTTGCAAGCACAGTACATAACATTTGTGGCCTGTATCTATCTAACCTCCCACTTCATCGGCCTCTGCTCTAACATTAGTGGGAGTTTCAGGAATTCCACTAGCACTATATGGACTCACTACATTAGACTCAGACGGTACACCAGTCTTCTTCTTCTCTCGTTTAGCAAAATTGATACGTAAACTTGTGGAAGCCGGCATAATGCCAGCGCAGTCAACTTGCACACAAAAAAAACAGACGCAAGCCATGATGACACAGACTTGCGTTACTGTACCACTCTAGTACATGCAGGTGGTGAAGGTCTTACTTTTCTATTACGGGTGGTACTGGCCATACTCTGTTACAATGGCTACTGTGATTGTGATTGTGAGAAGCATTTATATAGCGCATAGCTGCCCGGAGGCATCCCAGCGCTTGATTAATTTAACTTTCACCCTGCAGTGCCAATGACTACTAGAAAAGGAAAATGAAGAAGATAAATAATATGATTATCTATCCCTTCACAGGATATTTGCTTACATATGGGATGCTTTGTTTTTTTATGGAGTGAACATTGATATGCCACACATGAATGACAGAGTTGTAATAAAATTTTTAACAGAGATAGTTAGTGGCCCCCATAATGGCAGGATATATGCTGTGCTTGAAACCTACTGTTACTAGTCATGGTAGTATTCTGATAAATTATATCTTCTTTTCCTCGCCTTTGCTAAACTGGAATGGACATGCGGGTGCGGTTTTAAATGCTCTTCAAAGTAACACTTACTTCCTCCAGTGACCGTCTACTCTACACCTATGCTATCTATGAGTAAGATAGTACCATGATCCAGGCATCCATCCATTCAAAGTAAATGTCAATCATTCTTCTTAATGTCTCAACTGGACAAACCTTAGTTTTTCTCACAGAAAAACCACCTTTTTATTTTATTTTGGAAACCGCCAGCCATGCATCCGTGCTTAACTTGCATTTGAATTTGACCCAAAGGATATATTGCGCACATATACAGTTTCTGTTTCACCCACCCAGGCAGTCCTCTTCCCTTTCTCCTTCCGCCAATCCGTGCTTCAACCTTCAACCGGCCATGCATCATATTCCGAGCCACCTCGGGCAGCATTCAAAAACATGTATCATTCTTTGCCAGTCATTATTTTTAACTTGCTTGTCCTTCCTTACACCCTTCTTTCCCTTTTCGTTCATCCCATCCATCAACTTTATCTCTGATCTGACTTGGCTTCTCGATAAAACTTTCACAGCTGAGTTGAAGTCAAATTTAGAGGAGGCCATTGGTTACTCGTCAACTCCCGCCGCTAATGCTATTGCTCATGCGAAGTCAAGGGTGAATGTCTTCTACCTGGTTGACAAAAACTTACTTCTAAATTTGTAAGTCTTCTAAACAGTAAAGTGTACTTGCACTGTACAACATATACACCAGTGCAGAGAGCATACTCTGCAGTCTGCAAACTCAATAAGTAAGGAATATAATAGCTTACCACTGCCCACCACTTCCGTGGCATCCCCCACAGCAGTTTCTGATGGCTCTTCCACCGCCTCCGCCCCAGGAGTGCCCACTTCAGCGCTGGCCCCGGCAATGAAGGATGGTTGTGCCGATGTTCCGCCTAGAAAATACATTTCATATTCTTAGATGCCATATACACCACTCCCTATTTTTTATAGGAATGAAAATTTTTTACTAGTACTACATAAACAAATTTAATAATTTGTGACTCTCTAGTCTCGAAACTACACATTTCCCTTTCTTTAGGAAAGGCTTTTTTTTATTTATGCTTAGCCGTAACATGTCTTGCTACACTTTTTGGCACAACTGATGAATGCTTGCTTTTTAACATGCACCATTTTTCTCATAACAGACAGAAGCTTCCCTTCTAAGAACAAGAGCAAGATCAGATCATCATCACTTGGAGTCAGCAACAATTCATCCCCCACAAAGAAGACTTGAAGTTCCAACCAGGTGAGGGCTCTCCCACAATTAATGTGTGAAATCAGCCACTTTTCAGTTTTGAATCTTTTCCCGTTTATCTTATATGATGAAGTTGATTTTAATAAATGTTTTTACTTTTGATAACGCTTTAAAACTTACATAGACTCTGTGGTTTTTGGTCATGAGTGAGTGAGCAAAAGGGTTTGCAATTTGCAAGCATTGTCGGTGGCTCAGAGAGGTCGGGACTCTGACTCTGTAGTCTTATGTCCTGGGTTGTACAATCATTGGGTATCAATCATCACTTCATTCGGGAGCTAAAATAATGACTCTGACACACTAGCTAGTCAGTAAGGAGATTGGGGGTTCAACTTCTGTTATGACTGAGGTATGTGGAAAGTCTTACTGCGCCTATTTTAATTCATAACCAATGCCTTATTTCCTGTCCATAGTTCTGTTTGTGCAGAATAGTCCCTGCAACATTAGTAGTATGGATTGTCCTCCTATCCAATCAAAAAGTAAACTAGTATCTTATTCTTGGTGGCCATTGACATTTTATTGTTGGGAATTGTCAAAGCATAAACATTTAGAAGACTTCAATAGACAGTAAGGGCAACCCAGAGGACTGCACTCAGTGCATAGAGCTATTGCTGAATAGAATAGGAGTTTTGTTTAACACCTTTTGCCAACTGTGCAAGCATAGTTAGCTACACAGATAGACTAATGATAATCTAGTAGTACCACAGGGAGTCATACTAGAGGCAGGATAAGAATTTAGAAACAGTCTACAAGAAGATCAAAGACGATTTAGTAAAAAATAGAATGAGGAACGTTTGGAAAAAATACAGGTGCTGTAAAAGATAGAAAAGTATAATTATTAATATTAACAGGAAAACTTACTGGGGCCAGCAGAGGAGCCCTCGCCGGACCGATCCTGGCCTTCCTGCTGTTGTCCCTGCTCTGCCGGCGCCCCTACCTCCTCCTGTGTCCCCTTGCCCCTGGGGGAAGCTGATGTACAACATGAAAGAAAGACACAAACATGGATGACTGTTGTCAACCACATCAAACATTTAATAAAACAATAACAAATTATTTTGGGGAAATAGACAACAATTGCACTAAATTTATTGACCTATCTGATGTGGTCTAATAGGATATTGCTGGATTCGCGGACCGTCTACTTGGAAAGTTATGTTACTCACTAAACCAACTACAAAAAGGTTCTACTAGGACTGGCAGGCAGCACTCCGCTGTACACGAAGTGACAGACACAGTCTGTCATGATCACCACCACTATCTCTTCTTGGTGGCAGGAGTACAAAGGAAGGACTGGACTTGAGTCTCTAATGTCTAGCATTACACAGTTCTGTAAAGTACACTGATACATAATCATCACCCAGGCCAAATGAACACAACATTGAAAACAAGTAAGCATAGTAGGACCGCCAGTGAGCAGGCCAGCACCTGCAATCACAGAAGCTTTTGAAACATAATTTACCTGCAATGTAATCGGCAGCATTCTTGCTCTTTGGAAAAAACAAACATATGCAATATGATAACATAGAGCAGGAGAAAACAGAGTAGTGATTAAATAGCTACTACTACTCACGAAGCCCAGGGATATTGAAGCCTAGCAGGTCGAACAGGTCGTGTTCCCAGTCCAGGACGTCTGACAACCGGTGTGTCACCTGGCTGAAGGTATGCCTGACCCCAGACTGACGATACATGGCCTGGCACACCTTCCCCCATAGCTGGCGATGCTCCCGGAGCCCGTACCTGGCACCGAGCCTGCTGCCTGCCGCAACGGTTTTGGGGAGGTGTCGCTGAACGAAGAACATCAGTGCGGCCACCTCCACTGCGCTGGAAATCTCCCGGGCTACAACTGCTTCCCCCCTTAAGCGCCCGCATGGGAGCTGGGTACGGGGTGCGGGACCCTTTCCCTTACTCTTCCCGGCTCCCTTTGCCATGGTCCTGGACAGCTGCAAAAAAAAAAAATAGGAAAGAAAAGGGAAAATGTAAAGAAAAGAAAAGAGTTAAAAAAGTATCTTTAAAAGTAACCAAAAGTAGAAAAAAAAACAAAATATAGATGTCGAAAAAAGAGGGATAGATAATGAGTAAAAAATATCAAACAAAAGTTAAAAGAAACAAAGGATTGCAAATATTAGCTAAGGATTGGAAAAGCATGCCCAGAACCATAGCAATGAATGAAAAACAAGATGGCCGCGCCCATTGATGACCGCATGGGTAAGTTTGCGTGATATTTCCCCCGCGAGCACGCAAAAACGCCCGTGAACACGTAATCGCGCCCAGCGCACAACGCGAGCATGCAGATAGCGACCGGAAACGGAAATACGCAACGCGATCAAGATGGCCGCGCCTGTGTACGATCACATGGGTAACTTCGGGGTCGATGCGCTGCAAGCGGCTTGCGAACACGCAAAAAGCCCCCCGAACACGCAAAAAAATTCACAAATTTGCACAAATTCGCAGATTTTGCAGATTGCAAATTCACTTTCGCGTGAATTAGCGGATCGCGAATTCGCAAATTTCGCCCATACTTAATGAATGGGTGACTCACTGTTTATATGTGTTTTGAAGACAGCATGTGTGCAGGACTATATGGGTGGATAAGTGTGTGTATGGGTGTGTTAGTGAGTGAATCACTGTCTCAATAGTATCTTTATGAGTAACTACATATGAGTTAAACTAGTATATGTGAGTATTGATGTATATAAGTGAGTATATGTGAGAGCGAGAGATTGTAAGAGTTCCTGTATAAATAAGTATGTGTTTCTATAAGTGATTGTTTAAGAGAGTAAGTATGTGTATGATTCTGTAGAAGTGTAGTGGTGGGTGTATAGCTGTATATGCGAGTAAATGGATGTTTGATAGTTTATTTGCATGTGTGAGTTTGTGTGTGAGTAACTCTATAGATGAGTGTCTGTGTGTAATAAGATGTATAGGTGTATGAGTACATATGATAAGTGAGTACATGTATGAGTGCCTATATAGAACTGTTACTGAATGACTGGATGTGTATATAGATTTTGGAATTACTGAATAGGTTGTTCTAACTGGAATTGGTATCTACATTTTTTGGAAAATTACAGGGCCCGATTCACAGAATGAACTTACTACTTTTGGCATTCACAGAATGCACTTACTACTTTTGGTATTCACAGAATGCACTTACTACTTTTGGTATTCACAGAATGAACGTACTCATTTCGGTATTCACAGAAGTTAGGACTACTAACTTTAGGACTCCTAAATGCCTTCTGTGAATACCGAAAGTCTTAAAATTAGGATTTTTCTCAATTTAGTAGTAGTAAAGTTAGGACTCCTAACTTTAGGACTCCTAAATGCCTTCTGTGAATACCGAAAGTCTTAAAATTAGGATTTTTCTCAATTTAGTAGTAGTAAAGTTAGGACTCCTAACTTTAGGACTCCTAAATGCCTTCTGTGAATACCCAAAGTCCTAAAATTATGATTTTTCTCAATTTAGTAGTAGTAAAGTTAGGACTACTAACTTTAGGATGCCTAAATGCCTTCTGTGAATACCAAAAGTCTTAAAATTACAATTTTTCTCACTTTAGTAGTAGTAAAGTTAGGACTACTAACTTTAGGATGCCTAAATGCCTTCTGTGAATACCGAAAGTCTTAAAATTATGATGTTTCTCAATTTAGTAGTAGTAAAGTTAGGATAATTAACTTTACTACTACTAAATTGAGAAAAATCCTAATTTTAAGACTTTCGGTATTCACAGAAGGCATTTAGGAGTCCTAAAGTTAGGAGTCCTAACTTTACTACTACTAAATTGAGAAAAATCCTAATTTTAAGACTTTCGGTATTCACAGAAGGCATTTAGGAGTCCTAAAGTTAGGAGTCCTAACTTTACTACTACTAAATTGCGAAAAATCCTAATTTTAAGACTTTCGGTATTCACAGAAGGCATTTAAGAGTCCTAAAGTTAGTAGTCCTAACTTCTGTGAATACCGAAATGAGTAAGTTCATTCTGTGAATACAAAAAGTAGTAAGTGCATTCTGTGAATGCCAAAAGTAGTAAGTTCATTCTGTGAATCGGGCCCGTAGTTTCTATTTTTGAATGTGGGTATCAAGGGTTATATTACGCTGAGAGGAGGTCTGCCACTCTTTCACAAGGATGATGTCATCAGTAAGTATGGGCGAAATTTGCGAATTCGCGTTCTGCAAATTCTTACAAAATGGAATTCGCAATCCGCAAAATCCACGAATTTGTGCAAATTTGCGGATTTTGGGTTTTTTGCGTGTTCGCGGGCTTTTTTGCGCGTTCGCTGTTTTTTTGCGTGTTCATGGGGCTTTTTGCGTGTTCGCGGGCTGCTTGCATGGCGAAGTTACCCATGCGGTCGTGTATGGGCACAGCACCCTCTGGTTCACCACTGCCACCCTCTGGTTCATCACTGCCACCCTCTGGTTCACCCCTGCCACCCACTGGTTCACCCCTGCCACCCTCTGGTTCACCACTGCCACCCTCTGGTTCAGCACTGCCACTCTCTGGTTCACCCCTGCCAATCTCTGGTTCAGCACTGTCACCCTCTGGTTCACCACTGCCACCCTCTGGTTCACGACTGCCAACCTCTGGTTCATCACAGCACCTCTGTTTCACCACTGCCACCCTCTGGTTAACCACTGTCACCCTCTGGTTCAGCACTGCCACCCTCTGGTTCACCACTGCCACCCTCTGGTTCATCACAGCACCCTCTGGTTCACCCCTGCCACCCTCTGGTTCAGCACTGTCACCCTCTGATTCACCACTGCCACCCTCTGGTTCACGACTGCCACCATCTGGTTCATCACAGCACCTCTGGTTCACCACTGCCACCCTCTGGTTAACCACTGTCACCCTCTGGTTCAGCACTGCCACCCTCTGGTTAACCACTGCCACTCTCTGGTTCACCACTGCCACCCTCTGGTTCACCCATGCCACCCTCTGGTTCACCACTGCCACCCTCTGGTTCACCCCTGCCACCATCTGGTTCATCACTGCCACCCTCTGGTTCACCCTTGCCACCCTCTGGTTCATCACTGTCACCCTCTGGTTCATCACTGCCACCCTCTGGTTCACCACTGCCACCCTCTACCAAGACCTTTTGTGACACAGCAGCAGCACAAAAGATGCGCCATGGTGCTGGGTGTTAACAACATGACACATCTGAGAGATGCGTCACGTTGTAAAGCCCTGCTCCATCAGGATGCGTTCCGGCGCAGGGGAGGGCATTCCTGCGCAGGAACGCCTCCTAAAAGTGGCTGAGTGAAATCTACAAGATTTCACTCAGTCACTTATAGGCCAATGCTGCGTCAAAACCCTGCGCCTGCTTGAAGCGGGCGCAAGGCTTGGTGCAGCATTGGGGAGATAGGGCCCCCCAGAGCATTGCTGGAGCTGTGTCGCAAGCGCGTCGCAGCTCCAGCAATGCGCTGCTTTTACGGCACAGATGGGTGACGCATCTGTGCCTTTTTTGCCACATGGTGTGCCGCATTGTAAATGCGGAGCACCATGGGTGGCGGAGCTGCGGCGCACAATAACTGGCGCATCCCTCGGGATGTGCCAGTTATTGTAAATCTGCCCCTATACATTTAGCCAACGAGGGAGCACTTACTGATTAGACAGTAGAAAGTACTCCAGTTGAGTAGAGGTATTGCACAAAAAGGTGGCATCTTCGTGGACAAACATGCAGGGCGGGATTCATTCTGCCCCCTGTTAGACTTGTTTTTTGTGCCCTTCTGCCCCCTGTTAGACTCATTTTTCCCTTGTTTTTCTGCCCTTCTGTCCTCTGTTAGACTGTTTTTTGTGCTCTTCTGCCCTCTGTTAGACTTGTTTTTCCCTTGTTTTTATGCCCTTCTGCCCTTTGTTAGACTGCTGTTTGTGCCTTTCTGCCCTCTGCATCACCACATCATCACTCAGCGCTACCCCAGCATCACTCAGCACCACCACATTATCACTCAGCGCCACCACATTATCATTCAGCACCACCACAGCACCACTTAGCACCACCACAGCATCACTCAGCACCACCACAGCACCACTCAGCACTACCACAGCACACTCAATTCCACCACAGCATCACTCAGCACTACCACAGCATCACTCAGCACCACCACATTATCACTCAGCACCACCACAGCACCACTCAGCACCACCACAGCATCACTCAGCACCACCACAGCATCACTTAGCACCACCACAGCACCACTCAGCACCACCACTGCACTACTCAGTGCCACCACGGCATCACTCAGCGCCACCACAGCATCACTCAGCGCCACCACATTATCACTCAGCACCACCACAGCACCACCATAGCATCACTCAGCACCACCACAGCACCAATCAGCACCACCACAGCACCACTCAGCGCCACCACAGCATCACTCAGCACTACCACAGCACCACTCAGCACCACCCCAGAATCACTCAGCGCCATCCCAGTATCACTCTGCACCACCACAGCAATACTCAGCATCATCACAGCACCACTCAGCACCACTACAGCACCACTCAGCACCACCCCAGCATCAATCTGCGCAACCATTCAACAACAACTGGTTCAAATATGTTCTCTCAATGTTTCAAACTTTATTACAAATGTCACAAAAAGATGTTAATATTTCAATTCTGTTCTTGGATTTTCGTCACAATAAAATACACTGAACATAATCTTCACAAAAGTTATTTACAAAAGTTTAAGCTATTGCCATTATAAATTAAAATCGCTTTTATTTAAGTAATAATTATTTAAAAAAATTAAAAGCCATTGTAATTTGTAATATCAATACAGCTAAGTCACGTAAATCCAAAACATGTTGCATTACAAATGCTATAGGTGTCACATTTGCGAAAGTTATAACTATTGGCATTGTAAATGACAAAGCTATTAATTTAGCTATTTTCAAAACCAACACATAAATAAAACAAATTGTCATTTACAAGACCAATAGCTCAAACTTTCCTAACGCGAGACCTATTGCATTGCAAATGCTTGTTTTTATATCTGCCAGTGCTTCTTGTTGAGGTTTAATTTTCGTGACAGGCACCTCATTGCCTACTTGTAACTATTCTATGACCCTGCTTCAAGGGTCAGAGAATAGTTGCAAGTAGGCAACGAGGCGCCAGGAAGTGCTTACAGGCTTACAGCAGCAGGTGCCCAAGTTGAAGTTAATTTCTTTGTAACTCTTTTGTAAAAGGTTACAAAAAATTAGCTTCAACTTTTGCACATGCTGCTGTAACCCTGTAAGTACTTGGCTGAAAATTCGTCCACGCTGATTTGCGGATTTTACCACGATTTCGCAAGATTTGCGGATCGCGAAATCACGGAAAATCCGCAAATTCCGCGAGCGGAACGAATTTTCAGCCCATGCTTAGTCATCAGTGATGATATCAGTCAAGTCATTTGAGATGTCATCAGTGATGTCATGAGTGATGTCACTGACCATGTCATGAGTGATGTAATATGTGACGGCATCAGCAGTGCATTCCGACAGTAGGTAATATATATATATATATATATATATATATATATATATATATATATATATATATATATATATATATATATATATATATATATTTATATATATTCACTGAAAAAACCATAGGTTTCACACCAGTTATAGTTAGGAATTAGCATTTAAAAAACCTATTAAATTCACTGAAAAAACCATAGGTTTCACATCAGTTATTGTTACCTGGAAATTTTACTGACATAAAACCATTGAAATTCCACGTTATAGTTAGTTGGACTCACTATAACTTGCACGTGTAATGCACTGCTGATGACGTCACATATTACATCACTCATGACAATGCAGTAGGCCTAAAATTCACTTACACCATCAGCAACAAAGAAGTGGAATTCCTGGATACCAAGTTTTATGTGCAAAATAATCAAATACAAACAACCACGCACAGGAAAAAAACGGCCACAAATAGTATATTGCATGGACGCAGCTTTCATCCGGAAAAACTAAAGAGAAGCATTCCCTATGGGGAACTCCTAAGAATGAGGAGAAACTGCTCAGAAGAAAGTGAAATGGAGAAGAACTTTAATGAAACTAAAGAGAGATTTTCACAACGCGGATACAAATATCAAGACATCCTCAAAGGAGAAACGAAAGCCAGAAACAAATCAAGAGCTGAAACGCTACTATCTAAACATAAAAAGCAAAACGAAAATGAGACAAAAAATACAACTGAACCGCCAAGAATGATCATCACATACAGCAAAGAAAGTTACAAAATACAAAAACTACTCAGCAAGTACTGGCATCTGATCCAAAAAGATCCAGATATAGGAAAGAATGTTGGAGATCGACCATTAATAACCTACAGAAAAGCTCCCAACCTTTCGGATCATTTGGTACATAGCCACTTTGAAAACAAAAAAACAAACAACTGGCTAACTGAAAAGAAAAAAGGATTTGTAAGATGCAATACTTGCAAAGCCTGCAAGATAGGAAAAAACACCAAGATGTTAAAAGATCCAGCAGACAAAACCTACACAATAAGAGAGCACATAACCTGTGAGACGAGCTTCGTAGTGTACATGCTCTAATGTCACTGTGGAAAGAGGTACATTGAAAGCACCACCTGCCCATTGAAAAAAAGAATCTTGGAGCACATTTGTGCTATTCAGAACAAAGACTTTGCATATGCGATGGCAAAACATCTCTCAAACCATACTAATAACACATGGATAGATATTCAATTCTTTGGAGTGGCAACTATCCAGCAGCACGAACGAGGTGGCAACTGGAAACTCAAACTGCGAAGACTAGAATCCAAACTAATTATGCGATTCAAAACAAAACATCCCATAGGATTGAATGGGGATGAGGAACTTTACTTTCATCTCTAGACTCTATTAGGAATGAAATTGTTAAATATGAGGGCCTTTGAAAAACATGACTGCTAAAAACATAAGAACATTTAACAAAGACCATGAATGCTTTCTATCTTTTTGATCGTTGCAATTGAACTTTTATGGTGACCAACATGTGGCAGTGGCAAGGGCACTCAGCCCGAGATATAGATACTGCATGCACACACAAATCAAAGAACTAAACCAGAAAGCTCCACAAAAAGGACAATTAAGACCAAACATTGTGCATAGCATACTACACTGCCGTGTCACCATAAAGTGCGGATGGGACAATGTGCATGCCTGAATAACAATGAATTAGGGCACTTAGCCATCACTAAAAGAATGTATTTACGTATAAATGTAAATATAAACATGAAAAAGTTAAAACATGTAACAATGCAGAAATTCAAATAATGTAATAACTGCTGAAAAACGATCATAGCAGGTAAAATGTCACAAAAACTGCATGTCCCATAATGCACTATTACTTGCATATATATAAATAGAAAAAGTGAAGTAGGACAACTGTGTAACACTGCCGTGAGAAGGAACCATCAGGTTCGAAACGCGTAGGCTTTCACAGTGTGCTGAATAAATCTAACTTCTAACAAGCGGAGTGCTGGATTATCATTTTTTCATGAATGGATATATATATATATATATATATATCGCAAGCAAAAAACTCCAACCACTTCCACCAAAGCCTCGGCGGCGAAGAAGGAGAAGCGAACCACTTCTTTGTCAGGCAAGATGTTATTTTATTTCAACCTTCAGCAGCAGTCAACAGATGACGCGTTTCGGGCTCAGGCGCCCTTGATCACATAAAGGCTGTAACTGGTTGAAGCCATTTAAATGATATGCCCTTCCCACTCAGGTCACATGTTCAGCAAGTTAGTGATAGACATAGCAAACAGACTGCATGATTTTAATACAATCGGTGTGATATTGCTAATGTTTGACAATCATTATGCCATTAGACGTATTATCCTTACAACGATATCAGTTCCGTTCATAAAATTAATTGGAACGGAAACATAATTTTTTGCAAAGTATCGTCAAGAAAATATTTTTGAAACCACAGTCTAATTTCAAAAAAAGTCCGTTTGGCAAATTTAAATTCCTGGATAAATCCATATACACGTTGTAAAGTGCAATAATATAATTCATCATGACTGCATAAATGCATATAATTACTAACTGATCTGTGACTCTGATTAAAAAGAATGTGCAACAAGAATATAGAGCATAGCAGCAATACTTATAATTTTTCCCCTTCAAGTCTCCCATGTGCAAAAAATGTGTTATTTCGTGCACAGATAAAATGATTACAAGATAAAGATGCATATTGTAACCAAACCAAGGCCGAGACATAACACAAAGAAGATATGTTAAGTGATGGCATCAAGTTTTTTAGAGTCAGTTCTTATATCCTTGGACCATGTTCAAGGTGACCACTTTTCTCATACCAATGATGCCCAACCTCTAATCTAATGTCTCGGCCATAGTGTGAATTCGTGAGATAAGAAATTGACAGCTGTCATAAAGCATATGTCAGAAGCTACCGAATATTCTTATCAATACCCCAAATTAACAATAAAAACATACTGAAAGTAGGGTATCTGCATCAAGACCAGCAATAGATTCTGAGATATAAGGTATACCCAACTTAGCTATGGAGAACAATCAGAATACTCAAATTACAGACACGTATACATATCTTCGGTGTTATTCAGTCCATTTGGGCATTTGCTGTCGAAGTTAAGAATAAATTTAGTTTCTAATCTCCTAAGCAATGCCTCTCTGTTCCCTCCTCTGCGTGGTTTAGGGACGGAGGATACCACATAATATTGTAAACAAGATAAGTTGTTTCCATGTACTTGTTTAAAGTGGCGTGCCACGGGGTAATTGGGATCACTATGCAGAATGGCACGTAAATGCTGAAGGATTCTCTCATGTACCTGCAGCTTGGTGCTACCGATGTAATTGAGGCCACAGGTACAAGTGAGAACGTAAACTGCAAATTCAGTTTTACAGTTATAGTTACCCAATATCTTATGTGGTGTGGGACTGAATGGAGTATGGTATTCTGTTGTGTTTACCCCAAACTTGCACGCACGACATGTGGAGCATCTGTAAAAACCAGCTTTGGGTTTCAGCCAATTGGATTTAGTTCTTACTTCGGGGCTTGTAGGATCTAACACAGCTCCCATGTTCCTTGCTCTGCTGAATGTTATGGTGGGGCTAGATGGCAAATTCATCCTAAGAACGGGGTCAGTTAATACTATTGCCCAATTCTTATTGATGATAGATCTAATTTTACGTTCATTTTCACTGTAGGCTGTGATTAGTCTAGGACATTGAACACTGTCAACTGTCCCGGAGGTTGCTGGTAAATCAGATGAATCCTGCGGGACAGACTGTTCCTCTGTAGAGGCTGGAAGTAGACTGGCTCTGGATCTTAGAGATGTTTTAGCTAAGGCTGTTGTCAAGATCTTATCGGAATAGCCTCTTGCCTTCATGCGTCGTATGGATTCTGCAGCACAAGTGTTAAATTCAACATCCGTGCTGCATATCCTTTTCAGGCGTAGCAGCTCCCCATAGGGGATGCTGGCAATCAGGTGCCTGGGATGGGCACTTGAGGCATGGAGCGTGACATTGCCAGCAGTGGATTTTCTGAACAGGGTACTTTCCACTCTTCCTTCAACTATGTACAGCTTGACATCCAGAAATTCTAAACTGGAACTGTCTATGTGGTGGGTAAAGTGGAGATTCAAATTGTTTATATTGATGTTTTTAATGAATTCCACTGCTTTCTCTTTGCTGCCTTGCCACACGATGAAAATATCATCGATATACCTGTAGTAGTGTTTGATGTTTTCTTCAAAAATGGAAGAATAATCCCTCTTGAGGACCTGCTCCTCCCTCCAGCCAACGTGCAAGCACGCATAGCTGGGGGAGAAGCAGGCTCCCATGGCCACGCCCCTTAGTTGTTTGAACAACTCCTTTCCAAATAGAAAGAAATTGTTGTTGAGACACCAACTCATCAGATTAATTAGAGCCTTATTGTGCTGATAGAATTCGCACGGTCTTTGGTCCAAAAAGAATTTTACAGCCGACAACCCTGCCTGGTGGTCTATGCTGGTGTACAAAGACTCAATGTCTAATGAGATGAGATACATTCCATCAGACCATTGGATATTCCTCACTTTGCCAAGGAAATCACCAGTATCCTTGATGTAACTGGGCAGGGTTTTAACAAAATTTTGTAGGAAAAAATCTACGTATTGGCCTACCTGTTCCGCTGCACCCCCTATAGCGGAAATGATAGGCCTGCCAGGAACAGGAGAAACACATTTATGCACTTTTGGTATTAAATAAAGAACCGGCACAATTGGGTTTTCATTATGCATAAATTTAAACTCATCATTAGAAATCAGGCCATCACTACGTAATTGCATCAGCAACTTCTTAAGAGAATCTATAGCCATATTATACTTTTTGGTGTTAGATGGCTCATAACAGTTAATGTTATTAAGTTGGCGCTTTGCCTCCTTGATGTAATCTTCTCGGGGCCAGATTACTAAGTTGCCGCCTTTATCCGATTTCTTAATGATGATTTCGTTGTTCCCACTTAGTTTTTTCATCAACTTGGCATAGTCTCTTTTCCTTTGTTCAATGTACTTTTTTTGTTTGAATCTTTTGGACTGTACTTGTCTGTTCAATTTTTTAATGTCCTCAACCACGCAATCGTGAAACGTATCCAACGCATCCCTCAGCATCATGGGGATGTATTTGGATTTTTTCTTAAAGGGGCTGGTTGATGTTTCTGATCCTGGTCTGAGTAGAGGGGTCATATTCAGTTTCATCAGTTTCTGCCTCGCCAGTGTTCAAATCATGTAGGTCTAGGTATGTTGGAATGTCTGCCGCCCTAATACCCAAACTCTCCACATGATTGCTCATATCTCGCTGTTGCTCGTCATTTTTATCTTTGTTATTCTTCAAAGAAAAATGTTTTTTTAGCTTGAGTTTTCTGACAAACCTGAAAACATCTATTCTCGTGGAGCTATAGTTAAACGTTTGGCCAGGACAAAAATTGAGACCTAGTGACAACAAAGTTTTTTCCGCATCAGACAAAGGCACATTGGACAGATTGATGATGGTTCTATCTAAATCTACTTTTTCCGTGTCCAATTGCTTTTCTTTTTGTTTTTCCCTCTTTTGTTTGTGCTTTTTTCGTCGTTCTTTTCTCCGTCTGTTTTTTCTTGTGTTTTTTGTTGTTTGCTGTCCTTTCTCGGTCTCAATGTGCGTAGTCTCTCTGCTACTAAAAAATCCAATTCCTCTCCCATGTCTAGTACAATTGCTGGTGTTGGCCTTTCTCCGCTCTCTATGCTGGATTCGCTTGATATGGAGATTGAATCAAAACTGGAACTTTCTACCGCTGCTCCTTCTATTGCGGTAGTTTTCTGCACACTTGTCTCCACATTACTTTTTCCCTTCTGTTCCACAAATTTCCTTCGGTTTTCATTATTATATATATATATATATATATTCACTGAAAAAACCATAGGTTTCACACCAGTTATAGTTAGCTGGACATTTTACTCATACAAAACCATTGGAATTCCTCGTTACAGTTAGTTGTACTCACTATAACTCGCGCACCCGCAATCCACTGCTGATGATGTCACATATTACATCATTCATGACATGGTCAGTGACATCACTGATGACATCACTGATGACATCTCAAATGACATCACTGATGACATCATCCATGTGACAATCAAATACACCTCATCACACACTAGTATAATCTTTCATCACTCACTGTAAAATAGAAAGTGCCATATTTGAAACCATTGACACACCAATAAAAATTTCTAAACGCCCACTCAGTTATTCATAGAACTATACACACATCTAATCACTTACCTATAGAATCAGTGTTATATGCAGTGAATAATCAACAGAACACTATCAAATATACTTATACGCCTATTGCTACATTACACACCAGCACACATTGTATTCACTTATAAAGACATCCTTCTGACTTATGCAAACTATTGATTATAATTACATTTACTCACCTACACACTTATACAAACACTACTTCATCTATTTTTGTAGATAGTAACTCACACTTAGTGTGTTATAAAATCAATATTACAAATATACAGTTATCCATATAGTGACACATAGAATCACTAAGTCTTAGGCACACTTAATTAGATATAACTGTAAGATACACTGCTTTTTTTCAAGTTTAATGAAGATGTACCATTGAGAGAAACTTTTCATCACCACCACACCCATAAACATATACAGTCACTGAAAGAACTGTTATAAAATGTAGTCCTAACCTCATTTACCTAATGAATGAACTATTCACACATTTTTGGGAAATTACACACCCCCACCAAACCACATAGACATTAATTTACCCATACAAATACTCACTTAAAAACCATTAACATAGTCTTTTACATAGCAATAAAGACAAAACAATAAAGACATTCACACAGTTTAGTAACTACACATTATATATAGTGAGACTCTACAAAATAGTCAAGGAAACAATCAATGACACTGTTACTATATCCACCATCCGGCATTTATATTTATAAATCCACTCATTCTTCAATACAAAGTAGTGTGTTTATATTAAATATTTAATATCAAACCAAACCACATTCACTGGATGATGTCATCAGTAATCTCATCAGTGATGTCATAAGTGATGCCATTTGAGATATCATCAGTGATGTCATCAGTGATGTCACTGACCATTTCATGAATGATGTAATATGTGACATTATCAGCAGTGGATTGCGGGCGCGTGAGTTAGAGTGAGTACAACTAACTATAACGGGGGAATTTCAATGGTTTTGTATGAGTAAAATGTCCAGCTAACTATAACAGGTGTGAAACCTATGGTTTTTTTCAGTGAATTTCAAAGGTTTTTTAAATGCTAATTCCTAACTATAACGTTTGTGAAACCTATGTTTTTTTCAGTGAATATATATATATATATATATATATATATATATATATATGTCGTTTGCGATGTCGACAGTGATGTCACTGACCATGTCATGAATGATTTAATAATTTAATATGGGACGTCATCAGCAGTGCATTGCGGGGGCGCAAGTTATAGTTAGCTCAACTAACTATAGCAGTGGAATTCCTCTGGTTTTGTGCACGTGAAATGTCCAACTAACTACATTGTACCTGAAACCTATGGTTTTTCAGTGAATTTCAAAGGTTTTTTAAATGCTCATTTCTAAATATAACGTCCCTGAAACCTATGTTTTTTTCAGTGAATATATATATATGTGATGTGTATGCTTTCTGAATGTTGATTTTACTTGCTGTACTTCACAGGCATCACTGTTCACAACCTTTTATCCAGTTCAGAGAAACCATGAGAATATGTATCCTTTCGAATAAAATTGCAAATTATAGTCTTGCCACAAAGGCTCACCCAAATATTCCAGCCTCAAGCAGAGATAGCTCGTTCATCCTTCTCTGCCAGTGTCCTTCCGTACAGTGCACAAAACACTGCGGGCCTCATTTATGAGGCTGTGCGTCACTTTTATGCCGCCGGTGCTTCACTTTTTGTGATGCACCAGTGGCGTACAAAATGCGCCTTGTTGCACCATAATTTCCAAAGTAATGCATCTAGGTAAATGCGTCACTTAGTAAACCCCTGCGCCACATTATACCTGCGCCAGGTATAATGTATGCAAGGGGGCGTATTGACGCAAGAAAGGGTTGTAGAAGTGACAAAGTGAAATCTATAAGATTTCACTGCACCACTTCTAGGATGCAAATGCGTCAATATCTTTCGCCTGCGTCACAGCAGGCGTAAGACTGACGCAGGCCCTTTCAAATGGGGCTTACCCCATGTGAAAATGATGCATTGCTGGAGTTGCGTCACTTTTGTGACACACTCCAGCAATGCGTCACTTTTGCACAGATACATCAGAAATACTGATGTATCTGTAACTCCTTGAGACATGATGCGTCATAATGTAAATATGATGCATCATTAGTGTTGCAAGGAGGGCGCAATTGAAAGTGACGCCTCGCTGTTTTCTCGCAGCGATGCGTCACTTTTCATAAATGAGGCCAAAGTGTTTTCTGCAAAATTACAAAAATAACACCACTTATCTGTTGGCGCTCCATTCTCGAATCCAAGAAGGTCAAGCAAATCTTTCTTGTGATGCGTCATCAACCCAGCAGTATGTGATTGCAGCTAGGTGCAAGACAACCCTGTAATCTGTCTCCTTTTGTGCATGTGTCTCCTCCAGAACCTCTTTTGCTCTGCAAATGAATATTACTTTCCAATCCTGCCACCTGCCTCCAACAGCAGGGGAAGGTGGCGCTGAATCAAAAATGTTTGTGCTGGCAACCTCTCTTCAGAACAAATGTGGGGCAGTGTTACCCCTTTACGCCGATATTGTCCATATGGGGTCTGTAATGGAACGGTGGCGGTTCTGTCATAGCTGTGAAAGGGTTTGGGGGAGGGAGGGTGACATAAAAATTAAGAAATTAAAAGAGCCAAGCAGTGTTTGCACATGGGTAGTGATAGTTTAAGGGAGACAAAAAGTTCAAATAAACTTGATAAAGGGGAGAGATGCATAAGAGTGGTGTGGATGGGCCTTGAAAAAAGGGAAAACAGCCAGACAGGAGGCTAGAATACACAAATGTCCACACTCATGCACAAGGTGGCATGCGTTTTGCTCTATTTTTTTTAAAGACGTCTCCATTTTAATTTTGTAATGCAGGTTGACGGAGGTTCATTTACATGTAATTTCTCTTAATTGTCTTGTATTTTCGTGTAATTACACAAACTCTGCATGCTCCTAGTGAAAACAGCCTACTGTAATTGTTCACTATGATCGTATACTTTTCCCAAACTCTAGTATGGCACATTTATATATATATAATAAGTATCCAGGCCTGTATTTGTTAAAAGTTAGGCTGCAAACGTCAACATTATCGGCGCCATCTTGCTCTTTTTCGAGCCCATTCGTGCGCGTAAGCTGCAGCCATTTTAAGCACCATGGCCTCCCTACCCTCGCTGATAGCCAGCGCGTCTCTCTCTCTCCTAACCTCGCAGGCATCCCTCGCACGCTGACAACCCCCTCCCGCTCTCATATGCCTCGGGTCATAAACCCCTCTTCAGCGCAGCTCTGCCTCGGAATCCCATCCTGTTCCCAGCGCGACACCTCCCTTCACCCCTTTCATGGTCCCAATTCCTTTGATACAAACCCCCTTTTCCTGTGTGCCCGTTTGTCTCCCTTGTTCCCAGACCGCCACCTGGCCCTGCGGATACTGTTTATCACACCCCCGTACAGTAGGAAGCTTCCCCCTATCAAAGGACCCTCGAGTCGATCGACCACCCTTCACCCCATGAGATCCGATCAACTCCACACATTCCGTGAATCGGCGGAATGTCCAGCTGCGCGATAATCATCACCTGTTGTGACCGGGGTGGGGATTTCAACTGTAAACGTGTGGGAACGGGCTTGAAGCGGGGATTCCTAGGATGCTTTTCCGTACATCAAAGTATTGACAAATATGTGTTTCATGTAATAAAGCAATAAACCTGTGTATAAGAGGCCAGGCCTCAGAGATGCGGGTAGAGCACCTCGTGACGATACTTGCTGTCTGAATTGATGTGTTCTCCTCTGGAGAGAATAAACCCTCGTTTCCTGCCTTTCAGTCTCCAGCGCCTGCTTCTTCATTGATTAATATTCTGTGGGTAATAGAGGCGACACCGCCGGGCAACACAAAAGGGTCTTTGGTCACTGGTTGTCTAGCCACCCTTTTACAATTGGCGCCCAACGTAGGGCCCATCAGCGACTCGTGGATCCAGTGGGAGAGGTCCTGACGACAGAGTGAACGACTGCAACGATCGGGAGGTACCCTGTCCGATAGACCCTCGTCTGACAGCCGATCATCCGAACTTCACTGGTTCCGAACAGACCTCTCTCGAGTGATCTACGGTCCTGACTGGGAACCATCAGGAGTGCCGCGAGGATTACGAAGAAAAGAGGACGATCGGGCGCTGGATTCGGAAGACAAGAAACTGTCCATGCGGTCCGGGTAAGGTCGTGTAGACACGACGAATTAAGAAATTGTTTGATTGATTGAAAAAAATACTAGTATTACTCTTTGTTAATTTATTTGGAGATTCGCTGTCTGCAAACGGAGAAACAACAGGCTCTCCCTTTACAAACAGTGAAGGATAGGTAACGCATCCGTCGTGCCTATCTTTCTCCCCCACTGATCAATTGCCCCTCCCCATTGATTAACTGTTACGGATCGTTTTTCTGGAGATTCTCTGTCTACAAACAGGAAAGAATAGGTTCCCTCTTTGCAGATAGTGAAAGGGTAGGTAACGCAGACCTTTGCGGGCCTACTTATTCTCCCCATTGACCATTTTATTGACCATTTTATTGACCATTTTTTTGACCATTTTATTGACCATTTTATTGACCAAACGTTAACTGCCCGATATTGATTCATGAGGTATTCACTGCCTGCAAACAACGTAGAATAGAAATATTCTGTCTAGTCTTTGCACACAGTGATAAGATAGGTAGTGCTGACTATTATCCCCATTGTGATCCGTCATACCTGTCTTCTCCCCACTGATTGGTAGCCTGTTTAGCCCGGACCGCTTATTAGAGATGAACCATCCGGCTCCACTGGAAGGCACCCCTAATAAGGACATGTTCATGAAGCATGGATTGATCGCTATAGCCTATAGCAAGCTGTGGCATAAATATACGAAAAAGGATCGAGAAAGTCAGTGGCCACTGATAGGATCCTTCGATGATGATAAAATAAACGCACTAGAAACAGCCCTTGGTAAAAACAAGACGACGCCCACTATGCTTGATAGTTTCGGCATGTGGCGCAAAGAAACTGAACAACGTAAAAAGAGAACTGAGAGTAGGTTGGGAAAGGAGCTGCGGAAAGCAGCCCACCTAGCGGCTCAGAAACTAGAAGAAGAGATAAAAGAAAGAGAGGAAGCCAAACTGAAACTAGAAATAGAAACGTCAAGCCAGTGTCCGGTTAGAACATCCTCCACACTCTACCCTGAATTACCCTCGAAACAACGAGCCAACGATGATCTGCTGCTAGGTCCTCCGATCATCTACATGCCCCCTCCATATGCCCCTTCCCAACCCTTAGCACAGCTCCCACCACCCCCAGGTACAAGCGAGAGTAGCGCCACAGCTTCGGCCCCCATGGCCTCTGTGCCGGCCGAACCCCTTGCATTAGATACTACGCAAACGACAACGTTAGGCGACCCCGAGGCCCGAAGGGTTGGTTCTGCAAGAACAAACAGACTAAGCAAAGATGAGCGAGCAGGGGTTGATAAGATAGCAAGGACACTGGTAGAAAGGAGGGAAGATGAAGAGTACATCGCGGATGTGTTTAACTCGTATACAGGGAGTCACAGACGACACTTTACTGTACAACTGTGTTACCACGTCTTGAACGCATACGAGGACCGATATCGAGACAAAGGTCCCCAGAGCCTAACGACTCTGTACCGGAAGGTCGATATCGGGGATGAGGGTGAGTGTGATGTGACGGACCTCCTTACGCGTACGCTTGAGGTTTTCCGCCACCTCACTGAACGAAAACCGGCAACTGAGCCTACGACATCCGTAGTGACCGAACCACAAACTGAACAATCTAACGCCATGATGCTGATACGAGAGGCTGCCCCTTACTGGGTTCCTCCACGAGGTGAAGGGACTCACGATGACGCAAACAACAAAGATGCAAAGGGAAGGGTAGTGTACAATTGGGTCTACCAACCATGGGACCGGCAAGAGATTCTGACATTCCGGAAATCTCTGCCTGACCTACGTAAAAACCCCACTGCCTTCTATACTGAGTTGGGTACAGCCCTAGGATCAACGATTATGACCCTGGCTGACATCGACTTGTTTTTCGGGTTATGCCTACCAGCTGATGTGTGGAAGCAAATCCGGAAAGTCGACCACCTTGAGCTGTTTGGACATAACTGGTCACAACTCGATGGCATAGATAAACAACGAGAACCCGGACAAAAGCCTTTAAAAGCCATTTTAGACCTCCCGGATAAAATCGTACAGAAATTAAAAACCCTGATCCCAGAAAAGAAAGTGGACTGGTCGATAGTAACGGCCTGTCGCCAGAAACCTCAGGAGGATGTATCGGACTACTTCTCCCGGTTTGAAACGGTGTTCTCCGATTACAGCAGCCAGGACTTGACCACTGCAACCGGACACCATCTTTTTGTCCAGAATTACGTTAAGGGTCTGTCACCAGAGGTCTCCCAGAAACTGCAGGCCAGCGAGAGTAGTTGGGCAGCCTCCAAACCTACGGCTATCCTCCAGATGGCCCAATATTATGAACATCAGAAAAATGAAAACGATAGAGCAACAGAGAAAAAGAAGAAAGACTTGAAAGAGAGGGTGATGATTGCTCAACTGCAAGGGGTGACTATAGGACGAGACCAATACCGGGGAAACTATCAGACGAACGTCCCTAAAACTGCACCTCCCAGGGACCGCACTTCGACTCCCCACATTGGACGTACAGACATTAGAGAGGACCAGTGTGCTTTCTGTAAAGGAACGGGCCATTGGAAATCTCAGTGCCCAGTTCTTTTGGAAATCATCAGAAATAAAGACCCTAGGGACATAGCAAGTGGGCCGAGAAATAGGGGACAGCAGCGAGGGCCCCCAAATGACACGACTAACGATAGATCAGGCAGGCCAAATACATTTGACCGACCCAGACAGAACCAATGCCAGCAATCTGACTACGATGATGTTCACGACTTTGCATAGGACTGCCTAGGGCAAGGGAGGGATCCCGTCGAGCTCTATGTTGACCAGCAAGGCCCTTACGTCACTGCTAAGGTCCTGGGTACAAAGTCTCCATTCCTGGTAGACACTGGCGCAACACGTAGCGCGTTATCTAAACGACTGATTCCAAGGGCACCCTTGTCTGGCTCACTAATAACGTCGACAGGTTTCGATGGAACGCCCTCCACTAACCCTTTGTCCGCCCCGATCCTCTTCGACTTAGAAAACAACACCACTGACACCACGTTTTTGCTTTCCTCCAATAGCCCTGACGCAATTATGGGACTTGACTTATTGAAACACTTCCGAGCGACAATTAGATGTTCTCAAGACGGAGTTCGAGTTTTTCTTTACGACAACCCCGTTCTGCTTAGACATTGCCCTCCCAGACGCATGTTTTCCATCACAGACGCTGACACATCCCTGCTTGACACTCTGCCTCCGTATCTGTGGGCCAAAACGGATTCGGACGTAGGACGCATGATGATTGACCCAGTGCACATTACTGTCCGACCAGATGCAACACTCCCAAAACTTCCACAATATCGGATATCGCCCGAGGGCGAGAAGGCATTGGTAAAGATTATTCAGTCACTGATAGACGCAGGAGTGGTAGAGGAAGTGGTTAGCAACGTTTGCAACAGCCCAATCTTGCCCATCATCAAAAAGCAGGGAGAGGGAGATGAGAAAGCATACCGCTTTATCATTGACCTTCGAGAGATCAACAAAGTGGTAGTACCCCAGTACCCCGTGGTCTCAGACATCACCACCATCCTGACTTTGATTCCCTCTACTGCCACCACCTTCACTGTCATTGACCTTAAAAACGCATTCTTTTCCATCCCCATCCACCCAGACAGCCGATATCTCTTCGGCTTCACCCTCAAAGCCCGCTCATATAGGTTCTGCCGAGCACCCCAGGGCTACACAGAAAGCCCTAGCATCTACAGCCAGGCCCTCAAGAGACAACTGGATCAAGTCCAGTTACCCGATGGAGTGGTGTTAGTGCAATATGTCGATGACATCCTTCTGGCAGCCGACACCACTCCATTAGCTGTCACAGCCACCATTCAACTCCTGCGCTTCCTTGCAGAAAATGGCCACAAGGTCTCCAAGAAGAAGTTGCAATTCTGCCAACCCCAGGTCACTTACCTAGGCCACCTTTTGTCCAAAGACGGAAGGAAACTCACTCCCGACCGGATCCAAACCATTCTCGAAACTCCTATCCCTAAGACTCAGAAACAGGTTCGCTCCCTACTAGGCCTCACCTCCTTCTGCCGACAGTGGTTACCCAACTTTAGCCTCATAGTAAAACCACTGCTTTCACTGCTAGCTAAAGACGTCCCTTTCCCACTCCCTTGGACCCCTGAGTGTCAGACCTCCTTCACGCAACTACGAGACGCCCTTTGTTCGGCCCCTGTGTTAGGTACCCCCGATTACACGAAGCCCTTCTCCCTTTTCACTCACGAAAGGGAGGGGTGCGCTTTATCTGTCCTGACCCAGTCCATCGGCCCAAAGCAACGACCGTGCGCTTACTTCTCTGCCACTCTTGACCCTGTAGCCAGAGCCTTGCCTGCCTGCCTCCGAGCTGTAGCTGCTGCTGCGATCTCTATCCGACAGAGTGAGGGGATCGTGCTCTCGAATTCCCTCACGGTACTGGTACCCCATGCAGTTGACACCCTCCTGAACCAAACCAAGACGCAACACCTGACGAGTGCACGACTGACCGGATACGAACTGACTTTGCTCGCGCCCCATATCACCCTGAAAAGATGCACCACACTGAACCCGGAAACTCTGTTACCCTTACCAGAAGACAATCCCAATGTGCACCCTGTGCATGACTGCGTGACCCTTACGGACGAACAGACTAGAAGTAGGGTTGACCTCAGAGACACGGCTTTTCCTGACCCTGACGGAGAGCTGTGGGTGGACAGTTCCTGCATCAAACTCCCTGATGGCACCACTTCAGCTGCCTATGCAGTCACCACGGCTCGAACTGTAGTCGAAACAGCCCGCATCACGCAACGATCTGCCCAGGCAGCGGAACTGATTGCCCTAACACGAGCCTGCATTCTAGCAGCAGGAACCACAACGAACATTTACACCGACAGCCAGTATGCCTTCGGGGTGGTTCACCATTTTGGGCTCCTTTGGAGGGAGAGGGGATTCTTGACCTCACACGGCACCCCCATTTTGCACGGGGACCTAGTCTCCGCCTTGATCGAAGCCGTCCTTCTCCCCAAAAAGCTTGCAGTCATCAAATGCCAGGCACACAAGAAGGTGACGGACATTATAGGACAGGGAAATGCACTAGCTGACATCACTGCCCGAACGACAGCTGAAAGTCGGACGACAACACATATGTACGTAACCAGGTCACAAGCAGAAAAATGGACTGATGCTAGGGACACTATTAGAGACATTCAAATGGCTAGCACACAACACGAACTCACTGAATGGACACGGGTGGGATTAAAAGATGACGAAGGCTGCTGGCGGACAAAAGACACAAACAAATGGTTGCTACCTGACTCGTACCTGATTCCCATACTGACTATGGCACACTCCCCTGCCCACATAGGGTCAGCCCCCATGATTGAACTTGTCTCCAGAGTTTGGCACAACGATAAAATCACAGACTCTGCCAAACGTCTGGTCCAGCAATGCTTGATATGCCTGCAACACAACACCGGGAAAGGAACTGTAGTACCCCGGGGAGGGTTTGGGGTCCCAAATCACCCGTTTGAAGTCCTGCAGATGGACTACATCCAACTAGACAGATGTCAAGGCCTGAAATATGTACTTGTTGTGGTATGCGCATTTAGCAAATGGGTGGAAGCATACCCAACCCGTGACAACACTGCTATGGCCACAGCAAAAGTTCTGTTAAAGGAGTTTTTCCCCCGTTACGGCCTTTGTCGAATTTTGTGGAGCGACAATGGCCCCCACTTCGTAGCCAAAGTTATCCAACTCATTTTGAAGGGGTTGGGTGTAAAACAAAAGTTCCACGCAGTCTTCCACCCCCAATCTGCTGGACTAGTTGAACAACATAATGCCACACTGAAACTAAAATTGGCCAAAATAGTGGCTACCACAGGACTGAAATGGCCAGACGCACTCCCACTGGCATTGCTCTCAATGCGTTCCACCCCTACCAAACACCACTTGACACCATACGAAGTTGTATTCGGCCGACCTATGAATGTCTGGTCTGCACCGAAACCAACTTCAATTCATGACGTCCCGGACGTCCTAATGTCTGATTACTTATGCCAGTTGACTAAAACACTGTCTGTTATCCATCAACAGGTGCTGCATGCCATCCCTGACACTTCCAGGGGTCCCGGACACACCATCCAACCTGGGGAGTTCGTTCTGATCCGGAACTTGCAGCGTGCCAAGAGTCTGGAACCCAGGTGGACGGGCCCCTGGCAAGTCCTCATCACCACCCGAACAGCACTTCGAGTGGAGGGAAAACGCAACTGGGTGCATGCGCACCACTGTAAGAAGATCTCCTTGACCCTGGCCACGACAGAAAACATCGACAACCAAGAAGAGCTCCTGAACAAGGACCGACCGTCACTGACCTGCTATCCTGATACCGAAGCACTTGAACTTTTAAAATTTTCTGATCCCACTGTACCATCCAGAGAAGGGTATTTCCTGCGCCGAAGGGAGGGAGCTTCGGCTAAGTAGACCACGGACTAAGTTGAATCTCAGAACGGTGACCTAAACACAACCAAGGGTTACCGGGAGAGAAGCTAAACGAAGTCTGTGGTTCTGCCCACCACCGAGCACCTTGAAGATGATGGAAGCGCCAGATAAGAAGATGATGGAAGCGCCAAATAAGAAGATGATGGAAGCAACAGGAAATACCCACTACAGAAACCCAAGAGCAGACAGACTCCACAGCTCAAAAAACAATTGCACTCTTCATCACAATCCTTTTCTGCTTTCTCCTCATGACCACACTCTGGATTGTGGAAGAAAATGCACCTGCTCAAGAAACATTCCTGACCACTGCTCAGCCTACCACCATGAAGGAACATTACCTGATTTCGCTCTCTCCTCAACTCAGAGAGAGACGAAAGGAGTTCTGGAATAACTCTTTCGTACAGCTACTTCACCAGCACAACCTCGCCACCAATGCCACTAACTGTTGGATCTGTGGGTTGCTACCCCACGCCACTGGACACTCGATACCATTCATCCCTTCACCTTTCTCAATTCACGGCTCCCGCCTTGCTTGGCTGATCCTTCTGCAAGAAAGCTTTAAGGACAATGCCACCTCCAGCAAAACTGTAACGCATTACTACCACGGGGTCTGGCGAAACAAAACAAAGACACACTTCTGCCCACAGACCTCCAACGACCCAATCCACATGGACATGCCTGCTAAAGAGCGAATTGAAATGCAGGTGTTCAACAATCCAACCAGACCCACCTTCTCCTACCTGCGGAAACGAACGGCTGCCACCCTGACTGTGGCCCTATCAGTCATCAACGTCACAGGCCACATGTGCATAGAAGGACTTGGGACACAGCTGGTAGGCCGCAGCGCCTGCCGTTTCACCAGAACTTTGGACTCCACCGATCCGCCTTCCTTTGTATCCTCTCCGAATATGTATTTCGTTTGTGGCACAAAGGCTTACACCTGGCTCCCCAAGGGCTGGGGGGGCACTTGTTTCATCTCCTTCATCCTTCCTCCGACTTATGTGGCTCCAGCGAATCATCATAGACAAAAACGAGCCAAGGACATTGAACAAGCCGACTCGACAGGAGCACAGTTCCTCGATGCAATGAAGGGACTCGTTCCACTCTGGGGCCCGATGGCAAACAGCCGTGCCATCCGACATCTGACCCAGGCAGTTGAGACAACAATGAACATCACAGCTGGGATCCTTGCTAATAACACCGCCGAGCTTCAAGCGGTCCGCTTGGTGGCCCTCCAGAACCGCCTTGTCCTAGATGTGGTTCTTGCGGACCGTGGTGGAGCATGCCGCATCATTGGGTCTAGCTGCTGTACATACATACCGGACAACTCACCCTCAGTGTACAAAGCCATCGAACATCTTCACAGACTCTCTTCAGAAGTCCACCAGGAACAAGAAGAATGGTCGCTTGGTGGGTGGTTCTGGAACACCGTTAAGAACTGGGGCTGGAGACTGTTCACCATTATCCTGATTCCTGTAGTTGTAATATGCGGTCTATGCTTAGGAATTCAATGTCTGCCACCTCTGTGTTCATTATGTGCAAACTGTATTTGCCCTAAGACTGTGGACTTTGGAAACGAACGCATGAGAGAATTATATGATGCCGAGGTTAGGAATTTGATGAAGATTGACATTGAGTAGGCAAGTTGGCTAGATATGTTGAAAAGGGAGGACTGTTAAAAATTAGGCTGCAAACATCAACATTATCGGCGCCATCTTGCTCTTTTTCGAGCCCATTCGTGCGCGTAAGCGGCAGCCATTTTAAGCACCATGGCCTCCCTGCCCTCGCTGATAGCCAGCGCGTCTCTCTCTCTCCTAACCTCGCAGGCATCCCTCGCACGCTGACAACCCCCTCCCGCTCTCATATGCCTCGGGTCATAAACCCCTCTTCAGCGCAGCTCTGCCTCGGAATCCCATCCTGTTCCCAGCGCGACACCTCCCTTCACCCCTTTCATGGTCCCAATTCCTTTGATACAAACCCCCTTTTCCTGTGTGCCCGTTTGTCTCCCTTGTTCCCAGACCGCCACCTGGCCCTGCGGATACTGTTTATCACACCCCCGTACAGTAGGAAGCTTCCCCCTATCAAAGGACCCTCGAGTCGATCGACCACCCTTCACCCCATGAGATCCGATCAACTCCACACATTCCGTGAATCGGCGGAATGTCCAGCTGCGCGATAATCATCACCTGTTGTGACCGGGGTGGGGATTTCAACTGTAAACGTGTGGGAACGGGCTTGAAGCGGGGATTCCTAGGATGCTTTTCCGTACATCAAAGTATTGACAAATATGTGTTTCATGTAATAAAGCAATAAACCTGTGTATAAGAGGCCAGGCCTCAGAGATGCGGGTAGAGCACCTTGTGACGATACTTGCTGTCTGAATTGATGTGTTCTCCTCCGGAGAGAATAAACCCTCGTTTCCTGCCTTTCAGTCTCCAGCGCCTGCTTCTTCATTGATTAATATTCTGTGGGTAATAGAGGCGACACCGCCGGGCAACACAAAAGGGTCTTTGGTCACTGGTTGTCTAGCCACCCTTTTACATATTCTTACCAGGCACACTTTACAGGTAACTTAAATACCATATGCAAATAGGTATTTACGTAAGATAAAGGAAAATTTCCTTGCCAGGTAACACTGCAGTGCTTTTAACCTGAAGCTAAGGCACAGTGGTGCTCTCTTGAGCCTATATTTGTGTCATATATGTGGGTGGTGTAAATACAGCCCACTTATACTATTCAATTTTATAGGCACTTGAGCAATTTTTGCATCATTCATCGCGGCATTAGCCAATTATAGCACACAAGTTCACTGAACGTTTGGGGGAGAACGAAAATGTGCTGTGACATTGTGTGGCTGCGATATAGTTTATAGAATCCTCAAGCCATTAACACCAGACAGAAAACACTGGGAGAGCCAGGACAAAATGAATGTCCTATCGTACATTGTCTGCCCGGTGAGAGATAAGTTCTTGGAGAGAGTAGACAAATGTACAAATAAATATGGTTTGTAAGATAGAGCAAAGATAATAGGAATAGAGCTAGGGGGAACTGACACGAAGAAAGGGACATAACAATAAAACAGAAAAACATGTAGGAATTAGTAAGCCTACTGAAGTAAAATGCCAAACTACTCTATTTTTAAGGCTGAATAAAATGCAGCTCCTCATAGAGGTAAAACAATTTTGTAGAAATGGATGTGTGCTACTCTGTATGCTGTACTGAGGAAGGCCAACGGCTGCAGAAGATGTAAGGAAAGGAAAGAAAGTTAGAAGAATTGAACGAATGGCAAGATAAAAATAATGTGTATTTTTTTATCGAAGAGAGGGTTCACTACTAAACAAAACTCCCGAGATTAGAAGATGTAGGAGAAAGAAAAGTGTGACTTTTTCCATACCAAATGCTAATGACTGCAGTCACTATTCAATAAGGCAGGGTAAAATGCAAACGAATGCCAAAAAGCTGTGTATGCAATGTATGTCTTTTAGGAGGAATGCAGTTAATGCACAGCTAATGTTAGCTCTCATACAGCTACACTTCAGAGTGAGGGTCAAGTTGTTATGGAATTACATTAAATAACTTCAACAGCAAATATTCGACAACGTTGAGGTTTCTGGAAATAACACTTGGATTGGCACGATAATACACCTGCTTCAAGAATACTTATTTTAATCAACATGGTCAGACTATCTTAATTCATCTTCCTGTGAGTGACTTGATAAATGTTAGGGGCTACCATGAAATACCTCAAATGAAATGTATCAAACCAAGCAGGTGAGATGAAAGAAATATTTGAATTACTTGCAGTGTATGTATAGATATTGTATTGCCTGACAAAGCATTTATTTAGAAGTTGATTGTTTTTATTTAAAACCTATTTACTGTTCCTATGCTCTGTGTTCTACATTCTAGACTGCAGCATCTTCTTGCTGGGGGCTCTGATCAGCTGCACTTGTTAGTCAGTTGACCCTGAGTGTCCAAGCTAGATGGTCAAGTGTAGTCGTGGGCGCTTGTACATCACATTAAAACTTCAAAACCACTTGTGGGTTTGTACCTCCTCTTCATTACTACATTTGGCAATGATCTTGGAAGAACCCTGTGCTCACCGACCCACTTAGACACAGATGGAGCAGGGTTTTCGTGAAATAAAACCTGCTTGGATGGAACCCTTCTGTGTGACAAATACTAATCAAGAAACGCATGAAACTACTTAAATAAGACAAAAGGTGAAAGATGAAAACAGCGCAAGCACATGCTGGAAGAGATGGAGTAGGCCAGACATGCACATGACTAATGTTGAAATTAAAACAAAAGTCAAGAGTTTATTTTTCACTAATAAATGGAAAATAAATGTGCAGCGCGTAAAGAAAAGAAAAACAAATGAAAGCGTTCAAGGTGCGTTTGATATTAGAGTTTTATAAAGTGATGATTAATGCATTTATTTATCTCTCCTAGAAGTATAGTCTGCTGCCCTGCAGAAAAGGCCTGAGGGACATTTTGGAGTTGACATGGGTTACTAGAAATATAGAAGGGAAGAAGATTTAAAGCTGTGACCGGTTCTTTGCATGCCTCTGCGGATGACCAAGGTTGTGTGGAGGAAAAAATGAATACAACGAAAGAGAAACTTCCTTCCAGAGCGGGTCTGAGGACACTTTGCAATATAGTTTGATACTTTTGCCGGGATGAGGAATATGAACGGGGCGGGAGGTTGATATGGAAGTTCTGCTACTGAAGGCTGAATGACGTGTATAGTTTATAACAAAGAACTGTAGAAACTAAATTCATGTCAGGAGTGATGTGAATCAGACTCCCCTTGTTTTAGCCAATAGAATGTTTTCTCTATGTGGGGTGAATAGAATAGGGGATCAACTTGTAGTGAATTTAGGGTATAGTTATCTGTACTAAGGGGGTGGGATTTGTGAGCATGTTTCCTACTATGAGAGAGGAGAGAGCTGTGATGCTGATTCCCTATATTCTATGCGTTGACTGCTGTTCTGAGGATACTGACTCTTTGACTTCGCTCCTTAACTCTTCTTGAGGGGGCTAGCTTACAGTCATGGCCCGAGGGTAGCTTTTCAGATTTCTTAAATCTTGAAAGTCGGTTAGTACGATTTATCTGAATTTGCTTAACTAACTTATTCTTTTATTTTATCTCTAAACCTATCCACTCACTCATTACGCTGACACCTAAAATGTATAACTGATATTATACTTGCTAATGATTTTCTCTTGTGTGGTGATTTATGATTCAAGATGTGTTGTACTTGATGAGCAATCACATTATTTGGATAAAGCATTATAAACAAATTCGTTTGTCTTTATTAGATTCATTATTAGTATATGAGATGATTATTCTATGGTGATATTTGAGTTCCTAATATTATTTTGCCAAACTCTGATTCACTTATAAAGACTTCATCACCAAGAAAAGGATAAACAAAATGTGCTTATTGGTAAGTTTGGTATAAACTCATCTAGCGTGAAAGGGACTGTAGGGTATTGAAATTGGGTCAGATGATAATATCTGTTAGTTCCTGTAATGCTGGCTCAACAGTTTTTGACATTGTTTGCAAAGTGATGTACTTCAAGATGGAAGCAGTGTGCTGTTTTGAACTGGACCTGGTTGAGTCCCGACTGTGAAACTGATATAGCTGTATGTTGTTTCTTCAGTTCTTTTGGGCAGATAATCTTCTCTTCAAGGGCAAGCATGCCCCAACCCCTGCACGCTCCAGTGTACTGCATGCTACAGAAAAGTATGGCTATGTCAATGGATGACGTCACGTGCACATCATAACCAGATGTCTTCTTCTTCTTGAACGCACACAAAGAAACAATTACAGTGCATATTTAAGTTTACAGCATGCAGGTATATAATGGCTGCTATATTTGACAATTTTTGTATATTGCCACAACGACATTAACAAGCATGTTATGAGATGGAGGCAGAGCTTTGTTTCTATCAGAATAATTTTATAACACTGCAGTTATGAGTTGGTTTACAATGCTCTTCTATACAACTTCAACCTATAATTTCTAATTCCAAGGAGTAAACATTTACCTTTGCAGGGTCTTATCTCGTGTTTTTATATTTTTCCAATATTCATATTTCTGAGTGTCTTACTTTGTGGTTTTAACTTCTAAAATCACTGTTCCTGAGAAGCATGTTGTCTATAATCATGGCCCCACTCTGACAATTAGTGCAAGCTACTCCCTTTCTACAATGTCGTGGTAAACCTCCAATTAAATGGAAGTACTTGTTACAATCCTTTGAAATAATTTAGTAGCTATTGATGCCATTGAAGTTGAACCACAAAGGTAGGTAACTATTTTTTTTGACAACCTGTCTGAAATAGATCTGCCTCAATACCAATTCGGTGAATGGAATGTTTATGTGGAAACGATTTTAAGATTAAATAAACAGTATGCAGAAGAACTAAGAAGTTTATTAGAATGATATACTATGTTTTTCAAAAGAATAGCACATTCTTGAAGAGATCATAGAGGAAAATTTGGCTGGATTGATGCTTCTTATTCTGTATGTGCTTTTGGGAAATGCATTGACGTTTGTACTAGAGACCAGCTTGTTTTTCACTGTACTTTGAAGGAAATACAGGAACGTCTCCTGAGTTGCAGGAATTCATCACTGGTAAAAGTTTTGGGCCCAGCTAAAACCACTGAAACATCAATGATTTCATCAAAAATCTTTGCTAATGATCAACGCATACCATCAATCACTATCATAGAAGTGATCGATCTAGTATGTAGCAATAGTAAGGGGGTCAGAACGTTGGTTGTTATAGGCCAAAAAATGCATACGGGGAATTATTCAAGGTAGCCTGCTTCAGAGACAAAATGAAATCTATGCAAGAAAGTTTGACACGTTTAGCCTGAATGCAGAGTGGTGGTATACATTTCAAAGTAAGCAGTGCTGATGGTTAGATGTCTAAAAGTGCTTTGAATTTATCCAAAGTTGTGCTAATAGTAGAAACTGATATTGATATGTTGCCACCAAAAGCCAAAGGTCCATGACATGATGCATGAGTTGGTTCAGTGTTTTTGAAAATTATGGTGTATTCAGGATCACCTATCACTATCATTTCAGATATATTTTTTTGGGGGGGAAACATATAAACTTAAGTATGATTTATGTTCATCCAAAAGCGTACACATATATATATATATATATATATATATATATATATATATATATATATATATATATATATATATATATATATATATATATATATTCACAGAAAAAACCATAGGTTTCACACCAGTTATAGTTAGCTGGAAATTTTACTAACGTAAAACCATTGAAATTCCCACGTTATAGTGAGTTGGACTCACTATAACTTGCGCGCCTGCAATGCACTGCTGATGACGTCACATATTACATCACTCATGACATGGTCAATGACATCACTGTACATGTTTGTTGCAGATAAAGATAATACATTCTTACTGTGGATGCCAGTTATTATGGATTAAGAGCACAATGGATTGAAGCTGTAGAACACACAGTCGCTTTTGCTTCACGTATTCTCTGTGCAGCATAAACGAATCACTTTGCCATATAACGTGAAGCACATGAATGTTGCTTGGCAGCTGAAAAGTTCAAAACCATTCACCGTGGGTCTCAATTTGAAATATTTGCTGATCACAAACCACGTATTTATTTATTAACAGGTAACAATTCAGAGACGGCTACAGTAGGATTTGTAAGACTGTTAGCCAGTGTTCAAGAATATAAGTATATGCAAGGAGGCAACAATTGTACAGCTAACTGTTGGGGATGCCATTAGAGGCTGGCACAATGGATGAAGGCACTGATGAGATAGAATGTATTTTGGTTACTGCAGGTGCAATTTGGTACTCAAATGGTGCACTTGAATGGGAAAAAGCATAAACTGGAGACAGTGTATTGGAAACAGTGATGTTGTCTGCTGTAGATGGTTGCCCACGAGATAGGCATCTTGATGCTTTATTGAGGCCCTTTGACAGGTATGCAGTAAGCTGAGTGTGGTTGATAATATGTTAATCTTTTTTGTGCCACTAGTTAAGTTGAGAAAAACTTTGATCTCAATAGCTCATGAAAGCCATCCGTGCATTTTAGGGGCCTGGTTAAGATACTTGTGTGGAGAGATGAATTACCACTTGTAAAGGATGTTTGGATTCAGACATGCATTGGAAAGATACAGAAATTCCTATTCACCCGGGTACATTGCCTGATGAACCATGGGTCATATGGTTTAATACCAGTAGATAAGAAATAGATGATTGTTTAGATGACTACTTTTCAAAATTGAACTATTTTGATTTTGTCCTGTCAACCAAGACAAACTGTGTGTTAAACGTTTTGTCCAAGATATTTCACAATAGATGACCCCCAAAGGAATTGGTATTAGGTAATGCTACATATACTCATTCCAGATTTTTAAAAATTCATTAAGGAGTTTGGGGTAACACATATTCAAGTTGCATTGTACTCTCTGTCGGCCAATGCTTTAGTATAAAGAGATAATACATTTCTTAAAGAAGAATTGCATTGCAGACAGCTTATGCTGCTGGTCTTTAAGCAGAGAAGATTTTGAGGTACAAACATTGGGTGTATTTTTTGTGTGTGGAATTAGACAAATTATTTAATGTACCATGTCGTTCCTGCCCTATCTGTTCTCGTTTCTAAGGAATCCAGGGATAAACTCCTGCAACTAAGAAATAGCCAACATTTCCCCAAACTAAAACAACTGCCATTCAAACAGAAATTGAGATTCCCCACTCACAAAAAACACCAATGAAAGCACTGATCTTGAAGACAAAGGCCCAGGTTACTAATATCTGACACAGCATAACACAGCAAGACAGCTTGCTGTGCTACATCAAATGGAGAGAGAAGGAATGCAACACAATTACTTACATGTGGCACATCCCTGCTCCCTCCTGCCAAAGCAAGCACTCCTGCACCATGATGCCAATGTTTCTTGCATTACAGGCAGATTGTTCTTGCTCAGGAAGGGGCAACTTCAGATTTTCTGTATGAAGCTGGAGCTAAAGCCCAAGCGCCCCAACAGAGGGAAGAGAAATGACCACTCAAGAGAGTCAAATGCCTTTGTGACATCCAGTAGGGCCGCCACCGCTTGCAGAGAGGGTTGGAGGTGGTGCATGACTGAGAAAATGGTGCAGAGATTATGGGATGTGGCCCTCCCTGGTATAATGCCAGACTGATCTGGACGCGCTATTACTGGCATTAAAGGTAACAAACGTTTGGCCAAGATTTTCGGATAAATATTTCTCATCTATATTGAAATGAGATAGGGGCCTGTAGGAGTCACAGAGTTCGGGGTTTGTCTGGCTTCGATATTGTAATGATGATGGCTTCACAGAGGGTGGGGTAAGCTGGTAAACTGACAGTGACTCGTGGTACATCTCAATGAGGTGGGTAATAAGTATGGTGGCGTACTCTTTGTAGGAGGTGAAGTTCAGCCCGTCTTTTCAAGCTTATCACCTGGCTGGCCGGCCATAACTTGTGCCACCTCCTCCAGCGTGATGAGGGCTTCAATGTATCTGCGATGGGTGGAGTCTAGCCAGAGAAATTGAATGGAGTCCAGGTAACTTTCTAACAACTCTGTGTCACTGGTCACTCCCGCAGTGTAAAGCAGGATGATTAAAGAGGACATAACAGATGGAAGTTTCTCAGGGGATGCGACCAGGTGGCCCTCACTGTTTCTTAATTCGGACATGTACTCTGAGGCATGTGGTCTGTGCTGTAGCCCAGCCTATGTCCTGTCAGGGTGGTCTGCCTCCCAAAATCAGAACGCCTGTGTCTCTTGCCCAAGGTACTTGATCTCCCTGTTGGCCTCAGTGTGGTATTCAGAGAGTTTGTCTCGTATGTCACCCAGTATGCTGAGTTTAGGTTCACAACTGTATGCCCCCTCTGGTTCCCGAATTTCAGTTTCCAGTTTTGCTAGAGTTCCCCTTATAGTCTTCAATACGCCAGTTTGTTTGGCTATACACATACTGCGAATAACCGCCTTAACAGCCTCCTAAAAGTGTAGATGATGAGGATGCGGAGCCTTCGTTCAGATTAAAGTACTCGGTAATAGCTTGCCGGATCTCTTCATTGAACGCCTCATCAAGCAGGGTCTGCGGAGGAAGTCTCCACAGGAATGTTGGAGGGAAAGTCTTTGGGATCTGAAGATCCAGCCTAAATGGCGAATGGTCAAATAGTGTGCGGGGTAAGTGTTCTACTGATGTGGCCCTAGTGAGAACATATTTTGACACTAGCCAATAATAAATACCAGACCATGAGCAATGTGTGGAGGAGAAACATGTGCCGTCATGCTGAGAAACATGTGTGTGACGCCATATGTCTATCAGCAATAACTGTATTAAGGGCTTCCGCCGAGCGCAGGTGTTGTAATTTGTCACTAGAGCGGTCAAGGGGCTTCTGCAATGCTACGTTAAAATCTCCTCCCCATATTACTGGGTGAGAGCCACAATATAGGACCTGCCTCCAGATATTAAGATAAAAGCCTGGGTCATCTATATTTGGGCCATAAGTGGCAATCATGATAATTTGTTGCGTGTAGATCGTGCCCACCAGGATTACATATCTCCCTGCCTTGTCAATGATCGAGTGCATTGTGCGCCACTGGCTACCTTTTTTAAGCAGAATTGTTACACCCGGGGCATAATTGGAGTAGACTGAGGAGTAGTGTGTCCGCACCATTGGGCACGGAGGTGGGTTGTGTCGCCTGTGGCCTGGTGCATCTCTTATAAAAAGCATATGTAAACACCATGTCGGTCTAGCTATGCATGTACCAGTCTGGATTTACAGTGATCATTTAGGCCCTGTATATTCCTAGTCAAATATGTCACAGTCGCCATATCAATGGATAGGGGGTATCGTTCACAGTCTGTGATGCATTGCGCTGCGAGAACTTTAGAATCTGTTGTTGCATCTGTCTGAAAGTGGTGGGATTGACTGCAGGTATGCACAGAACTAGAGAAACAGTGTTATCTGAACACAAGACACAATTGAGAGAATATCCCCAACATTTGCACTTCCCTCCCCCCAATATGCAGCTAATTCTTCCTGAACATCCCCAGGGATGTCAAACTAAGGTACCCCAAATGCACCCTTTCACCCACTACAGACCCCCAAAGAGGTTGCAACATTAACACACCCCAACTAGAAGATCCCAACATGGAACAATTTGCAAATTGCTAGGGAATTATCCCATGGGGACATGGTCACTCCAGGTGGACACCCCGACCTAGCATCAGAGTGGGCGAGTAATGAAGTTGGGTTGGGTGAACAAAGTATAATAGGTGCAACATGTGTGCTTCACCAGTATTGAGGCACCGCAGCACAAATGTGCCATGAGTTGATCATATTATTTAAGCCATTGTCTTTGTTCCATGGTAATATTTGCATTATGTTTCAATCATTGTCGCAGGAGCGTCCTCCCTCCAACTGGTGAGGCACGATAGAAGACCTTTTCCTCTCTCTGCTGATCTGTTTTGCATACTTTAATGCAGATTTAGGGTCAGTAAAGAATGGTGGTTTGTCCACGCAGATGATACGTATTTTGGCCAGATAGAGGAGAGCGTATGAAATTTCCAGCTGTTGGAGGATAGACTTGGCAGAGAGGAATTCTCTTCTTGCAGCCAGTACAGACAGAGTAAAGTCTGGGTTGAAGGACAGATTGTTGCCCTGGTGCCTGATCTCGCCCATTTCCCTGGCCCTCCACAGGATTGCATCCCTATTGCAGTAGTTCAGCAAGCGGGTGATAATTGGACGTGCCAGGGATCAAGGCGGGGGCTGTTAACCCAAGGAGCGATGCGCTCACTCAACAATGAACACCGCAGAGAGTACCAGGCCAAAAAGTTCATGCAACAGAGATTCAAGGTAGTCTTCCATTTTTGAGAAAGCAGTTGATTAAGATATGTCAATAATTCAGAGGTTGTTCCATCTGGAATGAGAATCTAAGTCCTCATTTTTGGCTCAGATTAATTCCAGCACTTTATCCATTTGAAGCAACTTTGGTGCTCACCTGCACGGTTTTCTTCTGATTCTGACACTCTGGATTCCAGCTGTGTTATTCTGCTGTTGTTTGAGTCTACCCTTTGATTCACCTGTTCCAGGCATGCATTGAGGTTATCAATTTTGTTCTCTATTGACTGTAAGCTTGACTTTGCCTCCATTAAAATGGATTGAATGTCCTCATCTTGAACATTAGTTTCTGTTGCGGGTGTGGATTGCTTTTCTGCCATCTGTGGCAGCTCACCAGTGAGGCCCGTTGCCTGCCCTCAGAGGATATTTTCTGTTGCTTACCATCAGTCTTCACCAATGTCTGTGATTAGTTGCTCGCCGAAACGTAGGGGAAGGCGCAGCAATTTCTCATCCAGAGAGGGCAGCAGCTGCATCCCGCGCCGATCACCCACTGCACAGAGCAGTCATCTGGCAGTTTGGTTTCTTCTCATCTCAGGCCCTCCTCGTTCAGCACACCTGAAGAAGCAATGAGAGTCAAGGGGCCGCGTGCTTCCAGCTTCTACGATAGCCGTTGACGCACTTTGGTGGACGAACTAAGTGGAAGTAGTAGGAAGAGTTGCTGCTGCCGTGGGCTTGAGGGGTGTGTAGGGGCTTGGATGGCAGTGCTCCACTGCCCTGGCCTCACTGGGTATGCTGGGCAGTCCCTTGTGATTTGTGTGCACTTCCATCAACTTTGGGCCGCCGGATAGGACTAAATAAGTGGACGTAGGAGGAGGATTGCTGCTACAGTGGGCCAGCACGGCCCACGGGGGCTCTGGTGGCAGCAGTCCTCCACGCTGGCCACACAGGTTGGATGTCAGGCACTCCCTCGTGCTCTGTACACACCATCAGCAACGTTTGTCCACTCGGGGGGGCCGATCGTGCAGTTGTATCAGGCCCCATTCATCACAGATTATGGAAAAGAACAGGAGTATGACCCATCAACCACGTTGGGATTGGGGTAAGAATATGTGTTTAAACAAACAGTATCCCAACAGGTATCATTCATTTAGACAGTTACAAAGATATGTGCAAACATTATCATTGACAGACAAAAGAGACTCAATATATCCGTTTTTAAGTGCCGATGGCATCAAAATAACACAAACAAATTAGAATGGACAGTACTATCAGTACTGAAAGTTAAAATTACACAACCCAAGTTGTACTTGGTGCAAACAAGGTGCAAGTGATGTGCATGACAGCGACGCAAGTGACAAACGTGCTCAGCGTGAACGGTGCAAAAGATACAGGTGTACAATATTTACAGTGATACAGTGTGACTAGATCCTAAATAGGAACATATTATTTAAGATGTTTAAGGGTGGTCACAATGTAGGTGGTGCCTTTTGAATGGGCTGGGGAGTCGACGACGTTTCGATACAATCAAGTTTGGATCATCCTCAGGACAGGGTTGTGGAATGGAGCAGTGCTGTCTGCTGTGACGGAATGTTCCGGGATGTAAACCGAAAATGAGGCTGTAACCTGTAGGGCGTCTGTAGTCCCGCAACTAATTTAGACGGCAAGGACCAGGAATCTGCAGTCAAGGACAATGTCGAAGATCGCGGTGGCCGGGGATTGAGTCTCTGGCTGCATAAAGGGCATCTTCCGGGTTAATCAGGAAGGCTGGGGACGTAACTTTCAGTGCTGATAGTACTGTCCATTCTAATTTGTTTGTGTTATTTTGATGCCATCGGCACATAAAAACGGATATATTGAGTCTCTTTTGTCTGTCAATGATAATGTTTGCACATATCTTTGTAACTGTCTAAATGAATGATACCTGTTGGGATTCTGTTTGTTTAAACCCATTTATCACAGAGGCGCTTTCTCCCCCCTAAGCAGGCCCATGCCTCCTTCCCTGTTGCACTCTATCTTCAGCAGCACTGTCGGCGGGTCTCCGACAATGCCACAGGCTCCAATCTGTTCTCGAGCATCGCCCCGATCCTCTCGGTGCAGATCAAGGAGCCCACTGCCACGCCCAGCCCAGCTCATCCCCAAGTGGTGGGTCAGCCTTACTCCAGTCAGGCATGCGCATGCCAGCATTCCCACCAGGGCCTGCACACAGTCAATCACAACCCGGGTGGAAAGACACCACTCAGCCCAAGTTCTGCAGCCTGGAATGGACGTCATCTCCTTCTGGATCTGCTGCAGCTACTTTTTTGCTGCCCACAGCTTCAGTCGCAGCCTTTCGCTCGCGGCCTGGCTAGCTCCCGCAGCAGGCCCCAGCCAGGGACGTCAACACAGCAGCAGTTCAGAGGGCCATGATGGCTCCAGCTGACATCCAGCTTGATCAGCTATCCCTTACTAACACTCACTTGTCAGTAAGTTGATTTTTTTCACCAGAATTTCGACGGATATTGCACTCGGCCGGCTGGGCCCTCTTAAGGTGCAGACATCTTGCAGCCGGTGAGACCATGCCCCCCAACTATGGGAGTATTTAACAACACTGCATAGTACAACTGGTTTTTCACCTCTCAAAATTAAGAAAAGGAGGACCCAAATCTAAATTAATCCCTGACTGGATTAAATCTGGTCCACATGCCTTTAACAGTGAGTGTTGTTCTAGTGTCTCACAGAATCAAGCAATCACCGCATAATAGAAAAGTTTATTTTGGCAATAAACTCCACACAAAATAGGTAGATCACAAAGTAGGAAATTGGGTTTTAATCAGTAAATCTAAGAGAACAAATAAAGGTGAATTGAAATCTACTATTTCCTGTGACAGTTGAAAGAGTTTCTAAGGGTACTGCTATGTTAGGTGATAAAGGGTAGTGGAATAAGGGAAGTCTAGTGAGAGTATGCCAAGAACAAACATTATTGATTCTAGTAACAGTCTTTGAACAGATACCTTTTCACGAATTAGTGATGCCAAACATTGCATTCTGCTTTCACGATCTGTGACAGAAGTTGGGGCAACAAGCTTGAATTTGTATTTCTCATCTGAACTACTGATTTCTTATTATTATAAGGATTGTTTATATTCTTTTCAATCTGATATTAAGGAAGTATCAAAAGCTGCTGCAGAAGGTGGTCCACAAGATTCCGGACAATCTTCTGCAAGAATCTCATCAAGACGCCTTATTTCAGCACCAAACAGAATTAAGGATTTTTATCATTATTAAAAAGGTTAATTTTTTTAGTTCAATGAAATGGGGTGATATAGTGCATGTACACGCTTTTTAAGTTATGTACCATTTAGACGCTCACTATTTTCATTTAAAACCTATCCTGTTTTATCTGGCTTGTGTTACGCATTCTGGACTGCAGAATCGTTTGGAAGTAGACTTTGATCACCAGCACCTGAAGGTCCAAGCTGGATGCTCCTGTGCGTTCGTGGGCTCCTGTAAGCAACATTAAAACGTCAAAAACACTTGTGGTTTGGACCTCTTCTTCATTACTTCAACATTCAATTCAATTCAATTCAAAGTCTTTATTTTGATTTTTAGAAAAATCATAAAAGACGTCAGCATAAAAAGACAATTTATGACAATATTTAAAACAGTGTTTAAAAAAAATTAGCAGCAGTATTTGAACAAGGTAAAACCATTAAAACAGGAGAACAAAATTTAAAATATATACAAAACAACAGCTCTCCTGAAGGAAGGGATTTACGGACATTTCAAGGGAGAGCTATCGGGAAAGTTTCATCATGTTGGCTCTAATCACCCAGGTCCATGCCAGAAACGTTGCCATTGCTACCACAATAGCTTGTTCCGTGTTGGTCCTAAGGACCCTCAGAGCTGCCATGGCTACCCTGAACCCCAGGTTTTTGCAAATGGGGTTCAACCACTTTAGTCTGGGGTTTCTATAGGATGGGCATATAAAAAAGAAGTGTGCAGTTGTTTCCAACACTTCTGGGCAAGACGGACAATGGCCTCCACATCCGCATTTCCAGCTAGCAATATGGAACCCCAGGGGTAGGGAGCCCACCCAGAACTGGTGATACAGTTTTCTTTTCAGGGTGCTTGTTATAATGTCGCAATGTGGCTCTAAGGTCGAGGTCATTTTAAACTCTAAGAATCCAATTGTTAGAGTGTTGTTACTCTGGGATAATCTCCGTTGCTCTATGTGGTTCCAATAAGCTTCTTTTAGTATCTTCTTGGAAGGAAAAGCCACAGAGGATGGAGATTCCCATTGAGTCCTCATGCCCATGGCTATTAAGGTTAGCTTAAGCTCCCTCAACCACAGGATATGGTCAGAAGTATTCATGGACTTGACTTTGCTCAGGGCCTGTGCATACTGTGCCCGCTCGGGAGTCGTCCAGAGACGGCACCAGTAGGCTATGGGGTGAAATCGGGCCTGATCCCTAATATTCCTACTGCCCGTGCCAAGATATAGGGGGATCAAAGGTGTGGAATTGGGAAGCCCCAAAAGCGCTCGGAGGAAGTTGCTGTGTGCCACGGCTAGGGGTGATAGATCACTGAAGCCCCATAGTTCCGCACCATATGAAATCGAAGCCCACACCTTGTTATTATAAATTTGTAGTGTGGGGGCTATGGGCTTGGATTTAGATTGTTTGTGCTCTCTAAGCAGGGAACCCGCCAATTGTGAGTGCTTCAAGTTCATTGTGTCTATGTGGGATTTCCAGGAGAAGTTTTTACCTATTGTTAAACCTAAGTACGTGAATGTGTCTATTTGCTCTAGGGGGGCTTGGTCCAAACTAACCAGTCCCCTCACAATTTTGTTCTTATGGTAAACCATGAATTTTGTTTTGGACACATTGATAACTAAATCCTGGTCGTGACAGAAAGCCTCAAAACAGTTGAGGGCGTCTTGCAATCTCCTTTGAGTTCTCGACAACAGCAGAGTGTCGTCTGTGAGCATCAAAAGGGGAATGTGCAACCCCGCGATTCTTGGTGCGTCTGTTGGTTGTTTATCAAAATATAGTGTTACTATGTTGATGAACAAGGAAAAAAGAGTGGGGGCCAGGACACACCCCAACCTGACTCCTGTTCCAAACTTGAACTTGCTCGTCACATTAGCTTGCTTCCCCCATCGTACCTGTGCATAGTTTGCATGGTGGAGGCTAACAATTAGGGGGCATATTACCAACGCTAAGCGATATTTGTCGCTAACGATGCTTAGCAATGAATTTTTTAACGCTAAGCATCGCCAGAAATTATCGCAGATAAACCTTGCTATTATCAAGGTTTATCTCAAAAGCGATAAAAATCGGCCGCAATGCATGAATATCGCTGAAAAATCAGCGATATTCATGCATTACCGAGCTAATGCTCTTAGCCATGTTATCCATCTCCCATTGGATAACATGGCTAAGAACAGCTCAGGGCAGGTGTTAGCTTTTGGAGATATTCGCGCTTAGCGCGAATATTTCCAAATCCTTGATAAAAGGAGAAATGTCGCTTAAGAACATTTCTCCTATTATTTTTCTCTGGAACGCCCCCTTTGCATCTCATTAGGGATGCAAGGGGAAGCGTAGAGAAAAAGGGTGCTAACATGCGAATTTGCGTGTTAGCACCCTGTTGCTGATAGGGAGATAATGTTATCTCCGCTTTCTTGGCTTTTAAAGCCAAAAAAGCGGAGATAAATCCCTTGATAATATGCCCCAATATTCAAAAGTGCTGATGATAGTCCCATCGAGCGGAGGGCCTGCCATAGTTTGGCCCGTGGGACCATGTCAAAAGCAGTTTTTAAATCGATAAAAGCGACATAGATCCCTCCCAAAGTTAGAACCTTACAATGAAGAGCTGCAAACCTAATGGCCTGATCAACTGTACCAGTGTGGTAGCGAAAATCGGCCTGTAAAGGTGTCAGGATGGTATTGTCCTCAATCCAAGATTGGAGTCTACCCAGGACCAGTCTTGCCACCACTTTCTGGATACTGTCGATCAGGCTAATGGGCCTGTAGTTGTTGGGGAGGGAGTGATCCCCTTTTTTGAATATTTGGATTATCTCCGCTCCCGCCCATGTTTTTGGCGGAGGTGCTCCACTTGCCACTGCATTTGCCAAAAATAATATGTAGGAAGCCCAAGTGTCTGGATCCGATGTGAAAAGATCAGTCGGGACGCAATCTGGACCGGGAGCTTTTCCAGGGGGGATGCGCTTCAGGACTTTTAGGACCTCAGTTTTTGTAAATAAAACACACGGTTCTAGAGACGGTTCCATTAGAGCAGTGGTATTGTTAGGAGGGACTCTGAATTGGATTTCGAAGTAAGAGACCCACACTTCTGGGGAAACATTATTTTCAGGAGCAGTAGAAATATTGCCCTTGCCCCATTTTAGAGTATACCAAAATCTCATCATGTCCCTGTCCTTGCTAGCCTCCAGCAGGTCCAACCAATATTTATCCTCCCAGGCAGTTCGGGCTGACTGTTGTTGCTCTTTATATAAGCGTCGGGCCAGTCAGATGGGTGGTCCGTCGCGTGACTTGATTGCTCTGGCCAGGATCTTGTAAGCCTTCCTGCAGGTAGCATTAGACCAGGAAGTTCTTCGGGGTTAGGGTCCCTCACTCTGCATCTGGGGTCTGGTAAAATGTAACTTAAGGTCCTCAAACAGGTTTCATGTAGCCCGGTGATCACACTATTGATATGCTCCTGGGAATCAAAGGCTTGCAGAGAAGAGAGAGCATCACCAACCAGAAATTTCATTGAGTTCCTAGCCTCTTCATTGTTATTAATATATTGCCATCAAACTCTTCTCATGTTGTTAGTGAGAACGAGTTCCCCTGAGCTAATTTTGCTGGGTCGTTGGGAGGTTGTGGTTGTAGGCAGAAGTTTAAGACTCAGGACTAAGGGGTCGTGATCGCTTTCACATCTTGGGAGGACCGCCTAATCTATCAGCATAGGCCAAAGGGGCATACTTAGAATGATATAGTCAATACGACTACCTACAGAACCTGAACTGAAGGTATTTCTGGCTGTTCCATTCGAAATCGCTCTCCGATTTACAGCCCTAAGGCTTTTAGCTAAGCAAAGAGCCTTAAGGTGCAAAGCAGCATCGGTCCATTTCTTTATAGGCGGGATAGAAAGCTGGGGAATATCCCACTTGATGTCCTCCTCCCCTCCTAAGTCAGCATCTTCACTGTCTAGAGGCTCGAATGTACAATTAAAATCTCCTGTTAACCCCTTAAGCGCTGCTGTCGGCCGTTGGCCAACGGCAACGCTACCTCCCCAGTGCTGCCGTCGGCCAATGGCCGACGGCATTCCAACCGCGATCGGAAATGCCCGCACTGCGGCGGAATTACCGCAGCGGTTAACGGGTTAAAATACCATTACTTAAGGTAGAAAGAGTTCCTAAAAAACTTTCTAAATCTACCATTGCCGGCAAGATTTTACCACCTGGAACCCCTCTAGCATAGACATTAATCAGGGGGAGATCAAGCATTCCCTTTTTTTAAGCTTTAAAACCAAAATGTCTGGGCTCTCAAGAATAACTTCCTGAACAATCCAACCCCTATCCTGTCTAACCCAAATGGTCAGGCCTCCTGGAATTGCTTGCTTGGAATAATTAAGATACCCTGGGAAGAAAATGAGCATTAGTGCCCAGGTCTCTTGGAAGAGCCAAATATCACAGGTCTCAATAAACTCTGCCCAATCGGCAGAGCCAAGTCTTGAAGAGAGACCTGCAATATTCCATGGTGGAATTATGCTGATTCAATAGGGCTTTAAGCGGCAAAGGAATATACAGATAGATGCATCAAGCAAAATACCTCCCGGTAAAATAGCGATTCGATTAAATAGGCCGATACCGACCAAAAACCCCCCAAATGCAATGCATCAACCCAAATCTGTAAATATTAAAGAATTGCTAAAATAATCCCCTCGGTAAATTACCGAATCGCTATCCAGCCAATTGGAAATAACAAAAACCAAAGCAGGCCCCAGAAATACCGAATCGCTAATAAAGAATCGCAACGGAATGCATCAAAAATCGCAAATACCGAAAATCTCAGAAATCGCTATTTAGCATGAGCAAAATAAGGGGAGTCTCAAACTGGAGGTAAAGTTATTTGAATGAAGAAGAAAAAAATTCTAACAGGTGCTGACAATCAATAACCCTTCAAAAATGCCCCTGGAAACCCTGTTAGTCAACCAAAATGGCTGCCCCCTACGTGCTTCCTCGGAGGAGGAGAATCAACGCCCAGGCCAAGCGAAGGAGGATGATCCAGGAAAGGGTCTTCAAGGTGCGCATCACATTGCTGGGGCAAACAGAGGAGCAGGTGTACTATAAGTACAGGCTCAGCCCTGCCATGATCATGCGTCTAATAGCAGTTCTGGCACCCCAACTGCAGCACCAGACCCGTAGGACCCACGCCATACCAACCCATGTCCAGGTCCTATGCAGCCTGCACCTGCTGGCATCTGGAAGCTTCCAGGGGATCATTTCAGAAGCCAGAGGCGTGTCGCAAATCGCACTATCACGCTTCTTCCACAGGTTCCTGGATGCCATGCTAGCATCGATACGTCGCCACATCACCTTCCCCACAACCCCCCAGCAGTTGAACCACACCAAGCGTGAGTTCTACCAGGTGGCACAATGCCCCCATGTGATAGGGTGTGTCGACTGCACCCATGTCCCCATCTGTCCTCCCTCCGCCACCGAATACATCTTCCGCAACCGGAAGTCATATCATTCTATTAATGTGCAGGTTGTGTGCAATGCCAAGCACATCATAACGGACCTCGTAGCCCAATTCCCAGGGAGCATACACGACGCATACATCTTCCGTCACAGTGGCATCCACAGGCGCCTGATCAACAGTGAATTTGGAGTGGGACACCTACTAGGCACGTATTGATGCAACATCATTAAATCCATCCCCACAAGTACCATTGCATTCATGCAGCTGACCATTCTCTCCCCATCCTGCAGGTGACAGCGCTTACGCCTTGCGTGAGTATCTACTCACTCCCTACCTCAACCCAGCAACACCAAAAGAGCAGTGCTACAACAGAGCACACATCAGCACAAGGAATGTGGTGGAGCGCACAGTCAGCATCCTCAAGAGTGCCTTCAGAATATTGCACAAGACAGGAGGTGTCATTCAGTACGACCCAGTGACCTGCTGCCAGATCATAGCTGTCTGTGCCATCCTGTATAACATCGCAACAAGAAGGGGGATACCCATAGAGGTGTACGGTGAGGACGAGCTACGTGCACAGCAACCCCCCCCCCAACACCGACAGGCACATGTGCCCAACACAGCAGAAGGGCAAAGGAGGCAGACATACATCACACAGCATCACTTCTGAGACAGGTAAGAAAGATCCATGACAAGATGATATGCATTGCAAGGGTTTAATGCCCATTAACACCTGACTGGTGCTGATTAATGTAACAGAAACATGATGCAGCGTGAATTAAATCAAAAGGGAAAATGTCCATTGACAGCACGGATGCTGCATGTGGCACTACAGTTGGCCCATGGTTACCTCACCATGGCCAGGGAGCATCATGGCTATTTACGTTTGGCACGGACATCCAGCCTCCTGTCCCGTGACTCCTCAACATCTCCTTGCTGACTTTCAGTGGCTGGTACGCAGCGTGCGCTGCACCTCCTCCCGCTTGTCTCAGGCATGGTGACGCTGCTCACACTTGAGGCTGCCTCACTCCCCTCATCCCCTCCCACACTGCTGATACTGGCAGTTCCAGACTGCAGATGCTCCACTGCAGTGGTCACTCTATCGAGGCTCCATTCCACATCCCCACAATAATGGCCCAAGTCTACCTGCAGGGACACCGATCGGCGGGCTAGCACAGCTGTGCTGTTGCACAGCTTCTTGATGGCCTTAATTGTGGCATTGGTACTGAGCAAGTACTGCTTTTGTCTCCGGCGCTCACTGCGTCGGCCTGCGACAACAGCACGTGTCAGTTCCTGTAGGCATACCTTAATGTCATTGTTGCCCTCTACAACGGCTGTGGTCAGCTCTCGCACAGCGTCAGTCATGGATGCAAATCTGTTGGACATTCTTGTCATGCTCATGTTCATTGCACCCATGTGTCTCCACTGCAGGCGCTAAACACGCAGCATCCGGGTCTCGATGACTCCATACACATCTGCAAGATCAACTGTTGTCGCTGCAGCCCTACCCACTGATCGGGGCCGGTGTCTAGCTCGCAGACGTGCTGCTGTACGTGCGGTTGGGGTGTCGACAGCCTGCTGCTGTACATTTGTGGTTGCTGGCCTCTGCTCCGTCTCCATCTCCTGCAGGGAGGGGACATTTGCTCTGCGGCTATGTGTGGTTGACAGGACTGCTGGAGTTGGAGGTGGTGTTGGTGTTCTTGTCCGCGGTGGTGGTGGTGGCGGTGGTGTTGGTGTTCTTGTCCGCGGTGGTGGTGGTGATGTTTGCAGTGGTGGTGAAGGGAAAGGACTGCCTCCATGTTCCAGTGTGTTCTCCGCATCGGTCACCACTGGGGTCTCACAGATGACTAGGCATCCGCTGTCATCTGATTCCATGGGGGAGGCATCTGTGTGTGAAACAGAGCATTGTTATGAATTTGTGGATATTGTTATTTTTTGCTTTTGTCATCTACATAAAGGACATATAGGGACTGACATTTGGCCCTTCGCTGCTGTTTTCATATCATACACATCAGGGGTCAGACATGCACTCTTTCATGTTATGACTATGACTCCTGATGCAACACTCTGTTGAGGGATTGTGCTTTAGGCACGGCTACTTGTGCACTGTGTTTGGCATGGGGAAATGAGCAGGGGTTGACAAGACGCTGCATATCTGCGCTGGCATGCATCTTACCTTGTCCACCTTCCGCAGCACCCGAGGTGTCCAGTTGGGTGACCCCCACAACAGCTTCCGATTCAATTGTCGACTCCACAAGGTCCTCGAGGGCTGTGTTCGGTGTCACATTGGAGGACCCACCACCTGTGCCAGCGACATCCTTCACCCTTTCCGTTATCCTCCCATTAGCCCTTATGCGGCCGTCGTACCACCGTTTTTTAAGGTCCTCGATGCTGCGGTGGGTGACTCTGACAGCATTCACGCTGCCCTTGATGCGCAGCCACATCCTCCTCTTCTCCGCCTCTGGCACCTTCAGGGACAGCTTGCCAAACAGCTTTCATGCCTGCTGCTGACACCCTCTATTAGAATCTCAAATTCCTTGTCAGAGAACTTTCGTTTTCTCTTCCTGGGGGTGTCCTTTCCCTTGGGTGCTTCTTTCTCCATAATGCACTGCTGTGCAGGTCCTGGTCACTGCTGGCTATGTATTGCTCCTCTGCTCCTGTGCTCTGCCTCCTCCTCTGAGCTCCTCGGGGCACTGAGTGAAGCATGGGCTGTGCTACTTCCTGGTTGTGATGTCATGAGCCTGCTTCCGATGCGCCACGTCTTTTTGCGATTTCGCTAATACCGAAATCGCAAATACCGATTCGGTATTTGCTAATTCGGTATTTGCTAATCTTTATTTTGGTGTCTCGCAGCCGTGTTTACGGAATTTTTACCGATTTTTACCGATTCGGTAATATTTAGCGAATTTATTGATGCATCGCGGTTTGCATGTCCTTATTAGCGATTCCTTATTTTTCGCTATTAAGGACTTGGAATACCGATTTTTGATGCATCTGCCAGATAGTCTCTCTCAACTATCCTGCCCTGGAGACTGGTGCAATTCTCAGGAACTAGGGGAGCTAGTAAGGGGTCAAGTAGGCAAGAGCCAATAAGTTCCTTGGTTGAAACAACCTCATTTGTATTGGATAAAACCTGGGAGCCTTCCCTGTTACACAGTTTAGTATTCCCTGAGAGGTTTTCATCATAACCAGTGGACACACTAGGAGCTGTATACGAAGGAAAGGGCATAGGCCAAGGGTTATTTGTAAGACAGCCCTCCTCATATGGGGGCCTCATGGGGAAAGCATTGTTGGTCTCCAGCCAATCTAGCTCCTCCAATGTTGTTAGAGTTTCAAATCTATTCCTCAAGCGCATTATCTCATGTTTATCAGGGAGTGCATCTGCCGTTGGGTGACAGAGATCTATCCCACCAAACGAGCTAGCATTCTTCCTCAGATGTTCAGAGCCTCCACTATAGATCGATTTGCCCATCAAGTTAAAGTAACCCAAAGACAATGTCTTAATGGGACTCAATTGGTTAGAAGGCCCCCACCTGAGTATGTAGTCAACTACTTTATGGTCCCTAAAGTTTATAACCACACAATCCCCTGGGGTATCCATGCGCCTATTCCCAAGCCAGTTAACCCTTCGCACAAACAAGATTCCCCCCTGGTCATTCCCCAAGAGCGGTCTATTCCTATTCAACCAGAACGTTATTCTGCTCTTTAGTTCAACAAAAGATTCTGAACAGTCCCACTTCAGCTCAGGTACCCCTGCTAATATAACAACATACTGGGATGCCTCCGGAGGCAAATTGATGCAGGGTAGTTGACTATTGCTCTCCTTTGAGGCAATCCCTCTGGTTGGGCCCATAGATTGAGGCACTGGAGGGGGCTGCATAGGATTTAGTCCCTGGGAGGTTGTTGTTGCCTGCACAGTGTTCACCTCAGCAATACTAGAAGAACTTCTAGGGGGGGCACTAATTGTATGGTTGAGCTGTGGAACTAGGGGCAATGCTGGACCTATCAAGGGGGCTGTTTGGTCAACTGATGGTGGACTAGCTGAGGGTGGGGGCTAATTAACAAATATGGTCTCAATTCCGGATGTTTTAGGAGCTGAGGGATGGTGTGTAGCATTTCCCATGCCCCTCTCATTTTCAAAAGGGTAACTACTTTATCCAACTCAAAATTTTTTCATCTGTGAATTTATGAGTTGGTCAATGTGTGATTGCAGATCAGAGATTAATTGGGATGCCTATGTAGGGGGTGCCTGCAATCGTGGTACCTGCTTTGAATCCTCCCCTGTTTTCCAATTGTTATCATCACTCGGGCCTGCTGATTTTTAACTAATTTGGCTCCCTTGCGTTTAATTTTCCCCGAAAAGACCCCCTTTTTTGTTTTTATATATGTCTTTCCCTTGGCTTTAATTTTGTGTTGGGCATCTGTACTCGTTAGCTGTGCACAGGGAATCTCCTCAACAGGCGACACTAGAGAGTCAAAGAGGGAATTGATTGTGGTATGAGACTCGTTCTCTTGGGGCATAGGAGTGGGATCAATTTGTGAGGTGAGCGATAAGCTCCTTTCGGCGCGCTCGATTTCGCTTGACACTGCGCCAATAGCTTTTTGGAGCAATTTGTCTATTTCAGTAGGTTGAATAGACATAGGGGAGAGAGTGCCCTTTTGCTTTGCCTGAGATCGAAGGCGAGGGGAGATGATTTTACCTATTTTGGAAGACCTAGTGCGCACAGTACTTGCCATTATCCTTGGGTGACTCAGGAATGGTGACAAGAAGTTTTGCGCGACCGTGCCGCGACTAGAGTCCAAATTAGTTTACAGTATTTAATAATTCAAGCCCACCCAAGTCTATTCAGTAAGCAATCCCCCAATTCTACTGTACTATCAATGCAAATACAATTACAGTGCAAATACCAGAGTCTTTGGGGGTATAGCCCAGTCCAGTCAATCCCAGTCACGGATAGGCACAGACAGGCCCGCCCCTTGTCCCGGGCTTAGTACCGGCTTCGTCCCGTGCCGCGTCCCGCGCCGCGGAAAAAGGGGAGTGGCTTTTGATCGTAGTGACAGCGCGTCTCCCTATCTCGCACCAGGTGTTGAATCAGCGATGCACCCTGGGGACTGTAGTCCAAGCCCGGGTGTACGCGCTGGGGTGCTCGTTGCTTGGGGGAACTGGCAGCCTTCCTCCTCTCGTCCTCTCCCTGCCACCGGCACTCCTCGCCTCACGGGTCAAACAAAGAACGGCTCAGTGCAGCCTCCCCTCAACTCACATTAAGGTCTCCTGCCTCATGTTTGTGCAATTCCTTCTCTCTATATTTCCTCTCCAAAGTCCGACCAAATGATAAAGAGGCAGGCTTCGAACTTATACTGCCTTCACATGCTCAGCAAACAAGGGACCGGCAGAGTTGGGGTGAAAAAGGCAGACTTTTAACCTTGCTGCCCTTTAACTGCCCTTGATCAAGCCGTCACAATTTCCTCAGGTCTCCGGTTGATTTGCATCCATTTCATTGAAAAACGGGACCGAACAGCATAATGTTTTGCCGCGACGAAAGGAAAAACCTGCAACGTCTCAGCTCAGCGTCTCAGCGTCCCCGCACACCTGAATCCCTGCATTCTTGTTTCAAATCGATTAGAACATGTGTTTACTCATGCAACTTTCTTTGTGCATACACTGCTGCACATTTTGTATTTCTTAGAAGACAGCACAAAAAAAAGAAGCATTCCACGGGTTGGACGTCCATTTCTCCAGTGGTGACATTTGAAAGTGGTGGGGCGTAAACTGATTTGCATACTGCACCGTAGCGATCGAGCGCAGCGTGCAAGCCCGAACCCTATAAGGGGGAATATTTTGAAAAAAGAGAAGAAAAATTGTGCATTTTCAAGCAAATTTGAGAAAGCAGAAAGGTTAATAAAGCAATTGTGAAATAGATGCCATAACATAGGTAGCTGCTTATTCATTATAACCACAGAGCTTCATACATTCCGTCCTACTACGCTGCTGAATTAACTTGGGGTCTACTTTTGGCAATAGGCCTGAGTCCAGTTCTTCATGGTTCTACTTTAATCTGATGATCACATGCCTGCTAATTTACAAATTAATGCCAACCTGTGTGAAGGACTGGTTTAGGACTTTGTATGAATGTTCACCACTTGTGAGCCAATCAGGTGCTCCACCGAAGGTGTGGGGCAGGGTCAGAGCTGCGGACTAGGGAGCTAGAGATTCAGGTTCAAATCTCGGCGTCAGCGCAACATCCTTTGATTCTGGGCAAATCACAACATTTCCCCGTACATATGGACAGCGTCCGGAAACCCTACGAGTGATAACCTGCTGCGCTATATAAATCTACACACGTTAACGCCCACAGCAAACTGTTAATGTATGTAGTCAAGAAGACCTCCCCTCTAATAGTGTCTGATCCTTGACCCAGGTCCAGGAGCCAGGATTACATAAAGGCACTGGGCCTGGTTACAAAACATTTTTGCCTGACACTATTAGATGGCTTGTAATCAGTGAGTTTTTCCCAAAATATTGAACCTTGATGCACACATACTCTAAAGAGGGACAAGTTTCATGGGCTGGAGACTCATATTACATAAACAGGTTTCAAGATGCACACTTCCTGCACCGTTACCGTGTGCACAAACAAGACGCTGAGTAATAAAACATCATCAATTAGATTTTTGGAATACCGACACACACCTCCTGTATCGGAGGTTGTAGAACATATATGGCAGCCATTTTGTTATTGCTTGTGGAAGGGAAAGTGTGATTACACACTGTCAGTACATTGCGATGCCTTGCCCTAGACAGAGGCCAACACCATGGATTCAGAGCACCAGGGGAAGCATACCGTTTAAAAAAAAGAACAATTTGTGTTGTCAGAAGAGGTTAGGAAAGAGGGGCCCTGGGAAGCCTCATTGTCGAAATCCCAACAAAGGCCAAAACAAGACTGCGGAGGGAAGCCATTACAAATAGGGTAAATGAGGTCTCCACCCAGCTACGGACAGTTGAGGATTGCAAAGAGAGATTTTACATACAACATGTGATGCACATCATGTGCAGTCGGTGCGGTGCAAGCTTCATCTCATCATGATGTGACGTGTGTGTGAGATCTGTTTTAGATAGTGTGTTTAACTCAAGTTAAAATAATTGCACATGCACAATAACATAAATAATACTACTCACAATTTTGTGCTTGAAGGGATTTCTACGGTGGCAAGACAGAGTCTGGTCAGCACTGAAGAGCGCAGCCCGGCCTATCTCGAACGGCTGCAGCTGCAGAGATGCCGAACTGTGCCGCATATGGCAGACAGAGGCTTCAGAGGTTGGCACCCACCTTCGTTCACTGTCAGCAGCCTCCGGTATGAGCCTGCAGGTGCGATGTGCACAGACTGTAATAGTTCTTCTTTGCCTGAGTGTTTTTTTTTCTGTGGTCACTCTATATGCCCAGTACTGCGAGCGACTGGCGGCATCTGTCCTCAGAGTAGCACCCAGCCATCTCCCTGCGTGTGGCACGGATTAAAAAGACGAGACACGTCTTGCCACAAGTTAATGTAAACTTTCCTAGACCCTGGGAATAAACGCTGGAGCACGAGGCCTTGGTACTCCTTTCAACCTCTGTGTCTGTTGTACATTATGCCGGGAGTGATAGTCAGTGCTGTGACCCACCACATTAGGCCCAATTGCGAACAGTTCATGCGCGGCCCGGGACCTGTGCGCCTGCCGCCTCCTCGCCCAGGGCCGGCTCTAGGCTCATGGTGGCCCTGGGCAAGGAGCATAGGAAGGGGGCCCGGAAGAGGGGGTCCGGGCGGGGCGGAGCACGCAGGCCAGTAAAGAGGGGAGGGGGTCAGGGTGTTTAGAAGTGGAACAGAGCAGGAGGCCGCCAAATCCCTGCCAGGGGCCACCACGCAAATATGTATCCATCCTCAGAGGATTAATATATTAAGGATATATATTGGCGTGGTGGCCCCGGGGATTTGGTGGCCCTGTGCAGGTGCACAGCTTGCACACGCCTAGAGCCGGCCCTGCCTCGCCACATCACAGGGCTTCACAGTGCTGTACGCCCTCGCCCTTGTAATAACTCACCCCGCACGCAGCCGTAAGAAGAATCACTAATATCTGCACTGCACTGCAAGACATTAAAGCGAACACAGAGCAGAATTTTAATACCTTGAAACGGCTGCTGCACATAAACCAAGATCGCATCGCAGATTAAACACCGGGCGGTGCGGGGCAGGCATTGTGACACTGGTATCTGCAGACACCACAGATGGTCACTCTCAGCAAAGGTTCCACCGATGCGGAAGGGGGGTTATAAATAATCCACCCTTGGGAGAAGGGTCTCTCACACACAGCGCTGGAAGTTGGAACGTGCCTGTAGGGTGGGCCTAGTTTAAATTCTAGGGCACGCGCGGCGGTAACTCAGCCAATCCTGGCGCAGCATAACATCGCCACTGCGCCAGGATTGGATAAAGAGCAGGGCTAATACTGCCCATAATGAGACCCGGCTCCCCCGGGTCTCTGCCTGTGTTCGTGCTAGAGGAGCAGGAGGAGGGAAGGGGCTACTGCGTGTGTGCGCATGCGAGGGCAAGTCAAAAAAATGACTTGTCCTAAATGCGCACACAATGCTGCTGCCCTCCCTGCCACGCCCGCTATCTGCCAGCCGCCTGCCACTCACTGCCACACAGGCCCGCCCCCACCCTTCCACGATCGCAATGAGGTCATACAGTTAGTGACTCACTCTGAAACTGTCTGCGCTCGTAATAAATTAATTGGTATGCACAGTCAGTGTCAGACACAGTGATGTTACGTGACGGTCGTCCATGGCTAGTGGGGCAACGCCCCAACACCCCCAATGGACGCACTGCCACTGCATTTCTCTAAAAGAACACAGGTGCGATTTGCAGCCCCGCATCCTGCAACGACCTGAAGATACGGAATATTTGCAATGCCTGAGACAAAGGAAACCGAAATGTAAGTGAATTAAGTTAATTGATTTTCAAATAAACTTCTACTTGTGGTAAGTTGGATACACACTACTTGACACAGGGAAAGCAGAAAAGGGTTTTTCTAAGGTGTCTGAATAAATTGTACAATATTACCCTCTCATTCCTTAACCCTCGCTCATTTGTTACAGACTAGAAACATATTGTACACTATAGAATTGTTTCTAATAAAAGCCTAAAACTGTTTCAGACAAAAGCCACATTGCCCATAGGGAATTTCGAGATAGTGTTGGCATGTGCTACTTGCATGTTACTCTGATATTCAAGGTATTAAAGTCAGAGCCGAAATAAAAATACATTGCTAAAGCTGAGGCATGAACACCAGCTGTTGAAGCGATAATCCTCCACTTCCTTTCCAGTCTGCAGCTGTTTTGTAGCCGTCAGGCATGTCAGTACATCCTAATTCGGCCAGTGGAGTTTCAATGGAGATTGACTAGGAAGGCCGATTCTATGCAGTAGAGGGGACAAAGGCATTTCGACAAATCCATTTTAACAAATTAGTTGAAATACCAGTAAATGGAAAAAACAAGGCCTTTTAGGGCATGTTTAAAATTGCACTACCTCTTCAATAATTAATTATCCGTTTCACGATCTTGTAACCAATCATAAAAGCTAGACACTGAGCCAGAAGAAATTTCCAAAGTTGATTGGTCCATTATTTGACCTACAGAGAAAGCAAACTGGACCTCATTTATGGAATGCTGGCATAGGGCAGAGCAGCAATGCACCTTACTGCACTGCCCTATACTAAAGTGAAAGGGAAGGAATGTTACACAAAACAGCGCCTACTTGTCCTTTCTCCCTGCGTTGGTGCCGTTTTGGCTGCCTTGCTCCGATATAGGTACCCTGGTGCAAGGGTGCCTCTGTTGCATGCAGGAATGTTTTTATACAGGAAGAGGCACATTTCTAGACAAAAACACTCAAAAGATCAATTTTCCTCTTTCTACGTGTGCTGCAAAATGCAACACACATAGAAAGAAGAAAAAAAAAGGAGAAATAAACATATTTCCCCCTGTTACGCTTCAACTAGGGAGTTGCAAGGATTTGGTGCTCCCCAGGTTTACATGATCTTGTAAATCCAGGGCAAAGTCAAAATTCATGAGTGTTGCATGGGAAAACCCACCTCAACGCCCATGGAACGCCTGCTAAGCACAGAATAAGGCAGCATAGCGAATTTCACTGCCTTGCATTATTCCATAATTATGAGGCAATCCAAAGCCAATCATAGTGGTTTTGCCTGGCCTCAGAGATATGATTTAGTAATGTGTGCTGCTGGAGCGTGACATAATGTCACACTCCGGTGGCGCAGCTTTGAGCCACGTTTATTGCTTGCATAAATGGAATGGAGTACAAGTGGCAACTGTATATAAATAGTTTGTAGAGGAATACATATTCCACAATGTTTACTGTTGAAATAAAATCGAATGAAGAAAAATTATTTCACCTCAAAATGTGCCTCATTTTATTATTTAAAGCACTGAAAATAATTTGTTTTCTATATCATTTATCAATTATGCAATTAGTACAAAAAGTGCAATCCCATCTTTCTGTCTAGTGCAGATGTATGGAATATAAACCAATTTAGAAATCAAACAGCACAATTTGCTCCATTGCATATTATACTATCAACAACATTAGTGCAAATTGGTCTTTCACCATTTACTGAACAGCTGTGCAACGTTAGGTTACATGAGCCTCAATCTCCTAATGCCATAATAATTACTTGTACATTCTAACAAATACTACAAATTCCACTATTTTCAAGAAAATGTCAATTCCTCTTTTACTGTGACATACACAGAGATATTCATTTAATGACTAATGTTTTGAGATGAAGAACCAGAACTGTGTTTTATTACGGAAACATGGCTGCATGAACATGCAACCCCTGATCTCCATATCGCCTTTCCCCCACAATACTCCATAACAAGACGAGACAGAATAGGAGGAAAAGGTGGGGGTGTACTTATAGCTGCTACAAAGAACATAAATGTTCAAATCATAGACAGCTTAGCAGTAAGAGATACAGAAATTCTAATTTTTAAAATTAATGAGCTAGAAAAGGAAGACATCTGGAAAGGGGCTTTATTATATCGCCCTCCTGGAAACAAAGGAGATTTCGCTAACACCCTACTTGAAACTATCGCCCCTCATGTACTGACATCAGATAATTTCCTATTATTAGGCGATTTTAACTATCATGTGGACGATCAGTCCAAATCGGACACAGAAAAACTGATTTCCACAATGAACACCCTAAACCTGATACAAATGGTCACTGGCCCCACTCACTTAGCGGGTCATACTCTCGATCTTTTATTTACAAATTCGCCTAATGTCTCATTAAAGACTCCCACCCCATTAATATGGACCGATCACTTTCTGGTGAAATTCTCCATAAGTGGCCATAGAGCTAAAACTACAATAAACAAAAAGCTAAAAGCATGCAGGAACATGAAGAATATTACTCAGGTTTCCTTCTCAGAAAATTTCGAAATAGATCACTTTAACCTTAAGGAAAATGTACACCTTGGAGCTATACATCTGGAGTCTGCCATCCATAAAACACTAGACAAAATCGCCCCCTTACGAAAGGTACACTGTAGGGAAAAAACCTCACCATGGTTTACCGACCAATTAAAACATCTTAAAACTCAAACAAGAAATGAAGAAAAAAACCTGGCGTAAAACAAAAAACCCCAATGATCGCAAAATTTACCAAACCCTGCATACCGAATACATGAGGAAAATCAAAGCGGCAAAAAAAAACCATATAGCTGAACGCATAAGTAAAGCTGAAAACTCGTCCAAAGAGCTCCATCACATACTAAAAGAACTTACGTCCGCTAAAAGTTCACAAGAGGCCCCTAAAACCCAAGAGTGGACTGAAGACCTTTCAATGTTCTTAGACGACAAAATCACGAAAATATGTCAACCATTCAATATAGAAAATACCTCTCTCCAACATCTTGACAAAGAGCTACACATGAACCAAGTTGTCTCTTCCACTAATTGGTCCACTTTTGAATTGTTAAATGATGAAAAAATCCTACGTCTAGGACATAAAATCAAATCCGGATCTCCTTGCGACCATCTAACATCCAAACTATTTACAACCCTGGCTCCAGTGTTGGCCCATCCCCTTTCTTGCCTTATAAACACATCCCTGATAGAAGCGGAATTCCCTCAAATCTGGAAAGCGGCTAGAGTGAAACCACTACTAAAAAAGCCCGGTGCGGATGCAAACACCTTTTCAAACTATCGCCCCATGTCCTTGCTACCCTTTTCAGGGAAAGTGTTGGAGGCATTCGTAAATGAGCAGCTGATAAGCTATCTCGAGAGGAACAATCTACTCGACGCCTCACAGTCAGGTTTCCGTGCTGCACGTAGCACGGAGACAGCCCTGATTGAGGTGACCGACAACATCAGAGGTGCCCTCGACAAACACCAGTCATGCATTCTGGTACTTTTAGACCTATCGGCTGCCTTTGACACCATCTCCCATCATATTTTAGTCAGACGACTGTGGGAGTATGGTGTCAAGGGGCAGGTTTTAAGGTGATTCATCAGTTATTTGTCTAATCGAACTACCACACTACAAAGTGATGAAACTTTGGCCAGTACACGGCCAGTTACCAGGGGTGTGCCACAAGGCTCAATCCTCAGTCCTTCTCTTTTTAATGTTTATATGGCCCCTCTGGCCAATCTCATTAGGGCACATGGATTTGACGTGTTATCATATGCGGATGACACGCAAATACTTGTTACCCTTGGCCATGATATCAATGATACAAAAAAACGTTTCAAAAAGTGTCTGATCAAGGTTAAAAACTGGATGAGTCTGAACCACTTACAACTAAATGGTGCAAAATCTGAAATAATGACTTTTGGTCAAGCGAGTGCACATTGGACTCAGGACTGGTGGCCCCCGGAATTGGGGGAATGTCCGGTCCCAAAAGAATCTGTCCGCAATCTCGGAATCCACATGGATAACAAACTATCCATGAAGGACCATGTGAACCACACTGTCGGGACCTGTTTTGGAATCATGCGAAGCCTCCGCAGAGCTTTCAAATGGATACCTAAAGAAGCTCGCAAAGTTCTAGTGCAGGGCCTCATAATAAATAGGTTAGACTACTGCAATTCCATCCTGCTTGCCATAAATGAGTGCCATATAAAGAGGCTACAAGTTGTTCAAAACACTGCTGCTCGTCTGATTTTGGGACTCCCAAAACGATCTCCTTCCTCTCCAAGCCTAAAGAATCTACACTGGCTCCCCATAAAAAAAAGAGTCATTTTTAAAATCATGTGTCTAGTTCATAAACATATGCATGGCATTGGACCTAAATACTGGAACCAAAAATTTACCTGGTACCAGCCCGGACGAGAACTGAGATCCAGCTCCAAGTTCCTACTCACGCCATCTAGAATACAAACAGTCAGAAATGGGGGACGTGCTTTTTCCCATATGGCACCCCTCCTATGGAACAAACTTCCTCTGAACATCCGTGCAACGATCGAGCACATGAGGTTCCGAAAATTGCTGAAAACATGGCTTTTCAGCTAGGTCTTGCCTTTTATAGGATCTCTCCTCTCTTTCTCTGGGACTGTCCGCATGCGCCATGAGACTCCCTCACGGGATGTGATATGTTCTGCGCAATACAAATTTCCAGACTAGACTAGACTAGATTGTTTTAGGAAGATAATTTAAAACTCTGCCTGCCCCAGTGAAGACATACAGATCAATCCATGCTATACTTGTATGTATTTGTATTATTAACTACTAAACATATAGGGGCAGATTTACTAATAATTCACAGAATGCTTCAAGGCAAATCGCTACGTTGCTTGAAAAGGGGAGAGCAGAAGTTTGCCATATCTACTAGGATTAGACACATTTCTGATCTATCCTAGCGCTGATGCACTGTGTGCTACCTAGTGGCTCGCCAAGCACTCTTGTGCCTTGCTGAAAGGGTGTCTGTGTTACAGTACAAAAACAATCCTAAGAGGCAATTTCCTCATCCAATGTGTGATGAATGCATCATGCATAGAAAGAGAAGCTAACAAGGAGAAATAACAATATTTCTCCTCGTTACGCCTCAATCGGGTAGACACAGCATTTTGCCACAAACCCTGGTTTAAAATAATTTGTGAGTCTTGGTTTGTTTCAAATTACATGGGTGGATGTATTGGAAAGCCCAAGCTCTATCCATGTAAAACCTATCCAACGCAAAGTAGAGGAAGGCTAAACCAGACAAAGCCAAGCAAACCAACTTTGCATTGCTTAGTAAATACGATTGATTTTGCTTCAGGACCCTTAGTAAATCCTGACTACAAAGCATAAAAGGGCAAAAAAGTGTTATGCATAAAATAACTAATGCAGTAGTATTTTCTCTCAAACATTCGTCCCCTAGAGATTTTTCACACGAAAGTATTTCTTTTGCAGAATTTGACAAGCTTACTTTTAGTAAATGTTTTTTCTGTCACTTCGTTTTTTGTCTCACTTCTACAATTAAGGTGGATTAGTGAAAGCAAGGTGCAACACCCAGTAAATACACATTAACAAACAGAATGAGTAACACTGGGCATGAAGGGCATTTTTTTTTTTTTTTAAAACGTACAAGGGGCATATAAAATCGATTTGAGCAAAGCATTGAACATCTTTGAAGCACAATAAATGATGAAAACAACTTTGTAAATAATTGTAAGTACACAGTTATGGTACAAATTTGTAAAGTGGAGGGGAAGGTGAACTATAACTGAGTTTCAGTTTAGAGCCAGTGTTAGACATGGCCCTTTTTGCAGGTTTATCCCCCAACCTTTTGCCATTTGCTTATAATTTATTTTTCTGACCCTGCGTTTGCTATCTATTGTATTCTGGGCTCCTTACCACTGCTGAGCAGTGCTACAGTGCACATGTTCCTTGTGTAAATAATGATTATGATTGGTTATCCATGATTGGCATATTTGATTTACTGGTAAGACCCTAGTAAAGTGCATGGTGTGTGCCAGGGCCTGTAGATCAAATACAACTAGTGGGCTTGCAGCAATGGTTGTGTCACCCATAGGAGTAGCCCTGTAAATGTGTATCAGAACTTCCACTGTAGTGTGTACACGTGCAGTTGTTAACTGCCATGTCGACCTGGTAAGTGCACCCACTGGCCAGGCACTAACCTTTTGTTTCCTTACATGTAAGGGACCCCTACGGTAGGCCCAAGGTATCCCCCTTAGCAGGGTGCAGTGTATGTGAAAGTTAGGAAATGTACTTGTGTATGTGACATGTCCTGATAGTGAAATACTGTGTATTTTGCTTTTCAATGCTAAGAGGCTGTCTCTCTCATAGGCTATAATTGGAACAACACTGTCATATTTTACATGTTTAACTTTGCATAGGGACAAGAGAGAAAAATGAAGTTTAGGCTCTTTGAACTCAGAATTTATTGACACACCTGTTAGCAAAGGTGTTTTTTAAATTGTGAGTTTGAAAATCCTACTTTTAGAAAGTGGGCATTATCTTACTTGACTGTTCTGTGTGCCTTTGACGATTTGTTTATTCAGCATCTGGTTTTAGAGTGACAGGGGCTGGGGATGTGCATTTAATCTAGACAGTCACAAGATGGGGTTGAGGTGTGTCCTGCCTTGCCTTGGTGACTCATCGCTGGGATGAATAGACCTGGTCTGCATTTAGAGTGGTAGGAGGAGTTTCGCTGGTACCTCGAAAGGCTGAGTCCCCTTTTCACAATGCTGTCTCCACCCATGTGGTCATGCTGGACTAGGGAGGACAAGACTGGTTTGGACAGGGCACAGAGACCCAAACAACAAAGAGAACAATGATAAAAATGGAAATAAGACGTAAAACCCTAGGAATTTAGATTATTTCAAGAAACAAGAGGACCCTGCCAAGAGGACAAGTGGAAGGACTGTGTGAAGAGCACTGTTTTTTCTGAGTGAGGGGTAGGTTGACCTGCAGTTGCTGCTTCTGTCTGTGGTGGAGAAAAAGGACTAACTCTGTTTGCCCTGCTGTTGTATCCTGATTGTAAAGAATCTCAAAGGGCTTTATTTTGTTGTTTTTTTGTTTTTTAGTCCTCATACGCCATTAGATCTACCCAGAATCTACTATACTCTTTCTGCGGCCCACCCCATTCGGATGATTGGCACCAGCGGTGTATAGATTCTGATCTGATCCTAATGGAAGCACTTTCCACAGATACCCTCACAATTAGTCAGCTCAGTTTTCCTAACTCGATGGCCCTTGCAACTGATCCGAGGGATATATTCTTCTGCGAAAAGGCATAATCATTGGACAAATAGGTCTCCATTATCTCAACTTATCTAGCAACCCTATACAGGGCAACCAAAAATCTTTTTTCCTTTTCCAATTAACCCTATCGAGATTCGATGTATATTTCATCGCATTTAGCCAGTGTAAAAAAGTTGGGGCGGTGCTTTTAAGCCAACATTTACAAATTTCTCTGCAAGCAAGTAAGATTAAATAAAAAGACAATTTACTAACTTCTCGAGGTAATAATTCATAATTAGAGAGGATACCAAAAAAAACAAAATGATGCTCACCTGAATTTCAAAACTGAACATGGCTTTCATACCTTCAATATCCGCACCCCAAAATGACAGCCTAAGTGGGGACCAGTAAACTCTGTGGAGAGAAAAAAGATGATTTCTTTTTAAATTGGCAGCAGATACTATAGAGTGTAGTAAGTCGTAAGATACTTGCCATATTTCTTCTGGGTTCTCATCTGGCAAGCATTCTCCCCAAAGTTCAATCGGTAAGGTGAAGTCTCCGTCAGCCATGTCCATCATCATCCAGTATAAATTCAAAAGAATCTGCAAGGGTTTGTGTGTGCTTGTCTCCTGTTGGAAGTCTCAAGGGGAAAACGACTTCAGGAAAGATCCTTGTTGGATCTAAGAGTAAAATTGACTGGTAGAAGTGCTGCAGCTTGTGTGAAGAGTGCTACCCATTGCCTTGTGTGGGGGTGGGATGGCCTGCAGTTTCTGCTCCTGTCTGGAGCAGGAGAAGGACTGAGTTGTTCTTCACCCTTTTTTTTTTTAAAGTGCAGGGGGAGCACTGTTCATTGCCTGGAGAGCCCTTCCCCCTTACCCTTAGCAAAGAAGTAGGGACGTGTTGAGCTCATTCATTTTCAGTGCCCGAGCTGAGGAAGCGCTAAGCTGGCTTCTCCTATATTGTTAGGTGAGGAGCTTGTCGCAAGCGGGGTCTTTGCTTTGGCTGAGAAGTACCCCCTGCTGGCATGTCCATCATTGCTGGAACAACCTCCACGCATAGCTGAAGAGGGAACCCAGCACACAGAACAACCTGAGGGTGTTCTAAAGTAGCCACAGCAACTGCCGATCAAGCTAAGGAGAGAGCCCAGTCCCACCCTGCCTGCCCCCAAGCATAGGAGGGCATCCTCCATCACTGATGTGGCCTCTAGGAGGGTGGTATCTGTGCATCTGGAGTCTGGAGATGTGCCACTAATTCTGAGGCCTGATCCAGGGCCCAGTCCAGGAAGGGAGAGGAGCACTGGTAGCTTGGAGAGGAGGAGCTGCAACAGTAGCTGCAGAGGCTGTGCTGTTTTACCCTGTGGGGTTCGGAGTTGGCCAAAAGGATGTATTAGTCACCGGAGTTAGGGTGAGTCCCAAAACTGTGGGCAGCTGCGTGAGGAACCCGGGGAGGTCTCCTCACCTTTGGTGGCTGTTCTGCCTGCAGCAGCAGCCCTGTGTAACTGCGGGGTACTGCATTCCAGTTCTGCACACAGGGAGGACCATGCAAGGTCCCTCTGCTGACTTGGGCACATACAAGTAGGCCCTTATACCATGTTGGGACATTGAGGGGCAGATCCTCAAAGGAGGCCCCCACCATGATATCTTGCCGCATTTCAGGATTACCACAGTAATGGGCACAGAGGCCCTTGGGCCCTACGTTATGTTAGCCTCATGTTTATGTCTAGTTCATAGGTAGTCTTGCCCCATAGTAGTTCATGAGTTACATTGACATGAACAGTGATGTTGTTTTTTTATGACATGTGCAATGCAAGTATTTGCTTTATTGCAATAAACATGGTGTTATGACAATTTCCTAGTTCACAAAGTAACTGTAATGTATGTAATTGTGGATTATGTGTGTTATGTATATTACAAAGGATATTTGTATATACCTGTGGTTCCCAAACTGTGCGCCGCGGCGCCCCGGTGCGCCGTAATGAGGTGCCAGGGGCGCCGGGCACACTATCTGTAATTTTGGCCATCACAGGGAGCAGCGCTGCTCCCCTGTGAGAGGCCTCACCCCTGCTGCTGGAGGCGCCTCGCACTCCTCCAGGAGCACGAGCACCCCCTCCTGCCCATTGTCATTCAGTATGCCGCTGATTGCCACTTACTGAATGACAATGGGGCAGTCTGGGGGTGTGACACCATGTGGCGGCCTCCTCCTGCCTCAGAGTACAGAAGGGCATTCTGTACGATAAAAAGTAAAATGCCCACGCTGCAATGTTAGAAAACACTTCATTCAAAGAAGCCTGTAAAATAAGTTTAAAAGAACACCGTCCTGTCATTTTAGAACTGAAGTATTTTCAATATTGTATTCAACAAAGCCATGGTTGCTCCTTTTTTTTTTAAGGAACTAGCAACCATTGACAAAGCCTATAGTCCTGGCTTGTTGGGGTGTAATGATACTTGCTGTATTATATATATGGATGCAATGACAGAGACAACATAATACCAGTGAGGCAGAACACTATGCTAAGCGCATATTTTTAGCCGAGGTGTTTTAAGCTGCGCTCTTAATTACGTTAAACACCCCCTTTGAAGAGACCCCCCCAGTTTTTTTACACCGCTTTAAGCCCTTGAAACAACACCATGTTACAGTAACCTCACATCCTGGCACTGTGCATCATGCATGACTTCTACATTTTCAGTCTGCCTATGTGCAGGGGCATAGTGAACTCTCCACCAGCCCACCCCTTGCTTTAGTTCATTCTTGATGGGACTCTTCTGCCTGCAACTCTGCAGACAAAGGCTCAGCTCATGATGTGAAAAGGTGGGTGAGTAAATAAGTGAAGGAATGTCTGAATGGCTGGATGGATTACTGAAAGGATGAATGCATGAATGAAAGGGGGAATGGATAGATAATGAAAGAAAGGATGGACGGATGAGTGAATGAATGGTAGTATGGATGAGAGAAAATGTAAATAGATGGATGTATGGGTGGAAAGGTAGATCTATGGGTGGAAGGGTAGATGGATGGGTAAAAGTGTGGATGGGTGTGTGAAAGGATGGATGGATGAGTGAAAGAGCAGCTGATGGGCGAGTGAATTGGTGGATGGGTGTGTGAAAGGATGGATGGGTGGATGAATGAAAGGGTAGATGATGGGCAAGTGAATGGGTGGATGGATGAATTGATAAGTGAAATGGTGAATGGATGGATGAGTGAAAGGGTGGATGTAAGGATTGATGAGTTAGTGAAAGGGGGTAGATGGACAAAAGGATGGATAGATGAGTGAAGTGAAAGGGTGGATGGATGAGAGAACGGATGGCTGGATGAGTGAACGGATGGTTGGATGAGTGAAAGAATGGATGAGTAATAGGATCAATGGATGGATTCATGAATGGATGAGTAAATGGGTGGGTAGATGGATGGACAAGTAAAAGGGGGATGGAGAGAGAAAGGGAGGATGAATGACTGAAAGGGTGAATGGGTGGAAGGATAAATGACTGGGTGAATGGATGAGTAAGTGCATGGGTGGATGGATGAGTAAGTGAATGGATGGCTGGGTGGAAGAGTGGATACATGGATGATTGTACAGATGGATGGGGTGAAAGGGTGGGTAGATGAATAATGGATGGATGAGTGAAAGGGTGGATGGAGGGATGGATGAGTGAAATGATGGACGGAAGGATATATGGTGGATAGGTGTGCAAATGGTTGAATATGTTTGGATATAGATGGGCACACAGATGGAAGGACAGACCTTTTTAGTGTAAAAATAAGGCTGGGGATACTGATTACGACAGACCAAACTCAATGTTCTATTTTCTCAGAGCGGGTCTCAGTGCCAAAAGGTACTGAAAGCAGCAGCTGGCATAAATAAGGGTTTGGGACCAGGTACTCTGTTGGGGAAAAAATGATGGATTGGGATGCAGCCAGTGGATGAGATTAATAATTCAAGCATTCCAACCAATATAATACCTTCATTGCGTCCCAAATACTTTAAGGAAGATAACAGGGGGTACACACCACCCACCCACCCACCGGTAAAAAAATGGTGGGGAGCCACGGCCAACTGCCGATTAGGTCAGGGGAGCCACAGGTCAAAAAAGTTTGGGAACCACTGGTATATACCCTTGTGAGGAGGCTCGTTTGTGGTGTGCCGAGTGCGTCACTGGTATGTGTGTGTGTTGCGCCAACGCTTTATGCCCTGCTTCTGGGATAAGCCTGACTGCTCTGCCAAGCTACCAAGGGGGTGAGCAGGGTTTATCTTCGATGTGTAAGTCCTTTGCCCTGACTAGATTGGTGGGTTCTGCATGGCTTAGGTACATACCTTAGCCAACTAGAATCCCCATTTCTAAAACCGAGAAACATTATTCTCTCAGTTGGCCAACTTAAACTGCGTTTCAAAACAAGTACCTCTTTTCACTGTTGAGTTTATCTGGGCCTGAAACCTGCCCAGTGGTCGTGGTTTTTTGTAAGTCAGCGTCATCTACAACCCTGATGTATGCAGTTTTCGAATTTCTCTTATTTGCACTGAGAGTTTGCAGCTGCCTGAAGAATGTTCATAATCCTTTGGGCCCTGCCACAATTATCAAATACTTTGCTGAATATGTTATTGTAAAGTTTTTGCACTCAGATGTTCAAAACTGCAGGTGATTTTACCTGGAGGCCACCATGCATTACATTCATTTTAAATTAATTCATGAGCTACAGGACTATGTCCATTCAATTATGGAGCGCGTGCTATCTATCTGCTGATTATAGCCGGATTTAAGTATATTCAGGTCCTATGATGTTTTAACAAAAATATTCCTGTCCACTAGTTCTCTGTCATATGGACTTTTTAGATGTTTTGTAACCCTCATTTTCTCTTCTTCACTTTTAGAATTGAGTCATACGAATCATGCACCAATCACACTCATCTTTTCCCCATAAATGTGTGAGTGCGTGTGGCACAGATTCTCTCCTTTCAAATTGTAAATCTACCTCTTTTTAACAGTAGGGTGCTAAAGCACCCACCCACCTGCCTTACAGCTTGTCTTGGAAGGAGCTACTACCATCAGGATAGCAATAGCATCACGATTTCACACGTCCAACATTCTTTATGGCAGATAGCGATTCTACCACAAACTAGTTTGCTGATGTGTCAGAGCACTACTTGCTGAGATCAAAATGAAATCTTGTAAAAGCTAACTCAATGTTTTGAGTACCATTGCCCTTGTTGTGAGTAATCAGACATGACAGCCAAGTCCCAATACACTAAATATTATCCCCAAGGGCAAATATATTTTCCTATCCGACGTACACAGACTAAAGCTGCTAATGTTATTTTTATACATTGTACCTAAATGATAGTTTTTGGAGTCAAAACAAGCATTGTATTTCCCAACTCATAATTGCATTTACTTATATGTACAACTACACAATGATGCTGTGAATTTACAGGCGAGGACACCTGCGAAACATAGTGATCCTCCAAAATGTCGTTGATTTGTGAATACTCAAGTGTTTTGCTACACCAACAATGGTGAGACATTTAGGGTCAGATTTACTAGAGGATTGTGTTGCCCTGCATGATGCAAGTCATTGCAAGGTATTGCAAGTCCTTTGGTGGGATTTACAAGCCATGCAAAGCCACCTTCCATGGACCTGTGTGGGTTAGCAAATCCAAAGTAAAACAAGGCAGCACATATCACTGAATGCATTATCTTCTGGCAAGGAGGCATTCCGTGGGTGGCGTATCTCATACATCTACCCATGAATTTTGGAGAATTCCCAGATTTATAAAGAGTTGTAAATCTGATAATGCTTAAAAATGGTAAGACTCCCCCACACAGGCCCCTTTTTCATTCTGCATCACACATTGAAAAGGAAAGTGCCTTTAAGGATTGTTTTTGTGCAAAAAGATGTCCCTTATTGCACATTGGTCCAAGGAGGAGGAAAGTCTTTGTAAATTTTGTGAATTTTTGATGCCTCACTATCATGCAACACAGCGAAGAACATTGCCTTGCTGTGCTGTGTTGCCTTGTTACACTGCATTGCGTGAAGTATTAGTAAATCTGGCCTTTACTCATATAACGGCAAGAGTAAATCCATTAAAAAAACACACCAATTACCTAAGACTTTTTAGTGTAATGAAAAATAACCTTTACTCAATATATATATATATATATGTTTGTGCATATGTATATAGCTATACATATACAAAAAACTTGGAACGCTAAAGTTAGGTGAAATGTTAAACAACAACGTAACATTTAAACTCTAAAAAACACTGAAATTCACCAGTTAAAGCTATAGTTATCTCAAGTAATTATAACTCATGCCCTAAGGCAACTATAACTCGCGCCCCGGCAATACACACATTTCTCAACACTAATTTCACTGCATACACTGCAGTGATATTACCGCTGCTGTCATAGAAGATATCATGAGTGATGTGGAGTAATTGGCAGTGCATGGTGAGAGCGTTATATGTGGTTGATCTATGGCACAAGGTATGGTTACTTGAGACAACTATAACTGGTGATTTTTAGTTTTTTTTAGAGTTTGTTGTTGTTACTGATCATTTGACATAACTATAACATTACTTTAACCTTTCTTATTTTCAGTGAATTTCCAGAATTCTTTTTACATAAAATAATATTTAATTACCATACAGCCATGCACAGCAGGGAGTTGACGGCAGGGCCTGGCCTGCTGTCAAACCCTCACATGCAACCATCCCGTGCTGCGCACAGCCTTTGGTTGTGCGCAGTAGCGGGTTGGCCACACGGCCAACTCCCTAATGGCAGCCACCCCCACACTGCTCAGGGTCTTCGGTCAGACACGTGGGGGGTTAGCCACATGGCTTGGCCTCCAGCCAGGTCCTGTAGCCAACCCCCCAGAGGCAGCCAACCCCATGCTGCACATGGCCTTTGGTTGTGCATGGCAGGAGGAATGGCCACAGGGTCTGTCCCAGGAGAACCCATCCCCTAGGGTCATATTGTTTAAAGGGGATGAGAGCTACGTGCCTCCCTCTGAGCCTCATTAGGCCCTGGGGGCCCCATACCCCAGGGTAGTTTTTTTTAACAAAGGGCAGGGATGACAGGGACCCCTCCTTATTAGGTCATGTGGACCCCATCCCCAGGGCCACTAATTAAAATAAAGGGGATGGGGCCAAGTGGCCCCCCTTTCTGAGTCATTATCGGACAAGGGGGCCCCATACCCAAGGGTATTTTTTTAACACATCGGAGGGATGACAGTGGCCCCCCTCCTTAATAGGTCATGTGGACCCTATCCCCCATGGCCACTAGTTAAAATAAAGGGGATGGGCCCAAGTGGCCCCCCTTCCTGAGCCGTTATCAGACCTGGGGGCCCCATACCCAAGGTCCTGCCTCACTTATATATAAGGACACCACCCAACTACTCATTGGGAGCTGCAGGAGGAGCACTAAACTCTCCTTGACCCCAACTAGCTTCCCTAGTGCATTGGGAGCCAGCATAGTTTCCACCCCACAGGGAGCAGCTACTTATGCCATCACCCAAAAATGAATTAGCCTAACCCCCCTGGCCCACACGGCGTGGTTTAGGAAAGAAGCACAGGAGACCTTGCTTCTTTTTGAAAAAAATTGCTTCAGATTCTCTGGAACCTCTGCGAATGAATCAAAAAAAAACATTTGGTGCCAGGCGGGTCCCCCTGAATCCTCACCTCCTGACCTGGGGTATCTGTACCATGCCCTCTTAAGTCTAAAGTGTTTTTTTGTGTTTTGTCTGTTTTGTGTCCTAACATTGCTGCCTCCACTTCCTGGGTGAGGTGGTGGCAACCAATCACATGCCACGTTGAGATCTGTCAGATCTACAGATCATATGCATCATGATATATACAATTTGTTACCCATAATTTCTCCAAACTACTGAACATATTTACACCAAAACACAAACAGCACTCCTTCTGAACCAAGGTCTAGATTTCTACCAAATTTGTTGTAAATCTGATTAGCGGTTTAGGCTGTATTGGTGTCTAAATTTCCAGTCAAAAAATGAATGGCAAAAATGCGTTTTTGGACCCCAAAATGTGTCTCAGACCACCTTATCTCAATTTTTCAAAATTTTCGGTTTTAAAATATATAATAAGAATGAATGTAGGAATAAAATGTATTTATAAACTTGCGAAAATGTATACAACTAAATTATACTTATGGGTCAAATCTAAGTCCAATTTAAAGTTAAAAAAAACTATGAAATTCATCAACAAAAAAGGTTGCAACCGTTTTCAAAATGGTGAAAAACTACAGCAACTTTGAAAAAAGTATACTTCATTTACCAGAATGCAATGGGATGAACTGTGCTGTGATGAGAGGCAGTGTGCTCCTTCCCCTCTTGTATTTAAAAGGACCCAGCATAATTATAATGAGTGAGTGAATGGGTATGTAAGTGGCTCTATGCGTGAGTGACTGGCTGTTTGATTGGGTGTTTGGTTAAGTGAGTTGATGTGTGAGTGGCTGTATTGGAGAGTCAGTGTCTGTGTGAATGACTGGATGGGTGAGCGAGTGGATATGTGAGTGCTTATATGGATGTGTAAAAGGGTATGTAAGTGGTTGTGTGGGTCTGTGAGTGTGTTGGTGCTTGAATGGGTTAAAGTTAGCTCAGATAAGTATAACTGCTGAATGTCTATGGTCTTGTTTGAGTGAAATCTGAGCCTAATTATAAAGTGCTCATAACCTTTGGGTTTTTCAGAGAATTTCTAAGGTTTTTTTAAATTCTATTTCCTAACTATAACGCCCCTGTAACCTTAGTTTTAATCAGTGAATTTCTAAGGTTTTTGAAATTCTATTGCCTAACTATAATGTCCCTTAACCTTTGTTTTATTCAGTGTATTTAATTGGTATTTTTTACTAGTAGTTGCATGTGCAAAGTGGTGAAGAGAGGGGGCGGGCCTCCAACCACCTCTCAGAAATCCTGCTGTGTCACACTTACTGGAAGTAAAAGGAGGGCTTGTTGGCCATCAATGATGCTCAGCAGACAATAGAATTTCATCACCCAACTAGTAGTGCACCAGGAGGTGCATTTGCAGTGTCATGTTGCTCAGCAATTGCGCTGTGCGGAACTTACTGGAGGTAACAGGAATGGAAATTGGCCACCAGGGACCTTGAGGAATCAAGTGGACTTCACCTCTCAACAATTAATGTGCCAGGAGGTGCATTTACACAGTGATAGTAAAAGAGGGAAGGGCATCCACTGACTTGCCTGGGCCTGGCTTTAAAAAAAATAAAAAAAATATTAAGAAAGGGGACCCCATCCCCCAGGGCAAAGCTTTTTAAAGATGGTATGAATGAGGTATGCTTGATAGATTAGATGTGAGATTATCTAGGTGTTTTGTACTATTTTTGTTTTGATTATTGTATATACTGTATGGCTCCTCAAGCATACAGTATATATCATATATCATATATCAACATGTTCAGTTTGATCATTTTTCAAAATGAATAAAAGCAATAAATAAAACAGGTAATTCCTGTTTATGTTTTGTGATTCAATGTAAATGTATACCATTAGACCGAATTTTGGGTATCTTTATTATAATTATTTTTGGGAGCGGATTCGTTACTAGGTGCATATTTGTGACATACCTGTGCAATCCAGAGAGACAAGTTTTTTCAGTCAATCAAAGTATCTTGCAGACAGGATAACCCTTTTTTTGAATGTCCTATGGAAACTACATCCTAGCTATAACTAACTACTGGAGAATGCCAATCTGCATGAAAAACGTTTAAATGCCCCAATGGCTTTAATAAGTTCTGATTTCTTACTCTCAATTAGGAAATTCCACTTGTTCTTCACATCAAACTAAACACGTGAACACAAAGATAAGAGAGCAACACAAAGATAAGAGAGGCACATAGACAAAGACGGCTAAATCATAGTCCTAGGATAAATCCATGTAACAAAGAGCAAAAGCACAATGACTGAGGCACATTTTTCAAAAGTTGTCTTCTATCCTTTTATTCATGCAGGTAAACAATGCAAAACAGCCAACACGTTTCACCCTTGCGGGCTTCTTCAGGGCTGTAGACATATCAATACAACATAATTACAAACATTTACACAGGCATCGTAGAACAGGTAAAATGCAATCTTGCCAGATTGGTCTGCACGATAGAAACCAGGTAGTGTTCAGATCTCTTAAACGAGCCAAGCCAAGAATCTGTGAAATCCTTTCACGATACCTCATGGCAAGGAGGGTCCCTTCCATGTTGGTCTGGGTATCGTTGGTTGCTGGACTTGCCATATCGGAGTTAAAGGAATAAAAATAGAATTCCTGCTACGAGTCCCAAGATGAGAGGCAGGCCGCTGAACACAGAGAGCAGGAAATTTAAAAAAATGCAGAGGACTGCTTCAAATGGTGTTAACAGTCCCGAAAAAATCGTCTTAAATACATGTGCGATGCCACTGGTATCAGACATGTTTAAGATTTGACTTAACATTTCTGCAAAATGTACTGGGCAGTTTGTTGATAATAAGGCATGTATCTCTGCAGATGTCCTCGCAACTTGCAGATCACACGTTTCTTCAGACGAGGTCAGTGGCACAGACTTTTGCAAAAGAATGGATTTTATTCTGCTTAAAGTATCAATTCGTTTAGAAGAGATTTTCAGTGAAGGCCATAATGTAGTCCAACTGTCTGTCTTTTGAGTTGGATACATTACTTGCATACAACAAGTGACCATGGACGACACATTAACAAGATAAGTTTTCCTGGCATCATGCCACAGCAGCTGTGATCATTCAACATAACATAACTACCATTGGATAGCTGCCTGATAATGGGTTCTATCACAGTCGAGGGAGTACCGTTCAGGTGGCAAGAGATGTTATTTGCAGAACCGCCACAGGCTCCGTGTAAATTAATACCTCTGCACAAAAGTGTACAACTTAGTGAGTTTTTACAATTTTTTCCACTAAGGAATACCTCTTTTCCCTTGTTTCAACATTTGTGTGTGTACGGTAAAGTCCATGTCAACTTAATGTATTCTTTACCCAACCTTTCATACAGGCCTGCTGGCATATGCTGTAGACAATACTGAAACTGAAAAATCGTCACTGGTATCATGATGGTGCCAGAAATTATCCATTCAATGACAGGCTTTTCAGAAACTGTCAATGGTAATCTTTCCTGTTTTTCAATCCTCAGCACTGTATAGTCTGCTCCTCTTTGTGCCAAAGAGATTTGTTTATCTGTAAGGTTAAATACAGCAAACAATGAAGTTGTGTTGATTAGACGCCATGGCATGTAGCCTGAAAGCAGGTTTTGAAACGTCCATCCTAACTGCATTATAGAACGTAATTGAGACTGGCCATGTTGTAACATTAGCAAGTCCTGTTCCATTATGTCAATTGCAGAGGATACAATGCTGTCCAAAGAATATATTCTGGAGGACAGAGTCGTTAACCCATTGTCCACTACAGAGAGATTTTTCTCTAAATAATACAATCAATTTCTCGTATTCTTTCTGCAGTTTCCATTTGCGTTATTTTCCAAGCTTCGGTGTACGCAGCATATATACCGGCGTATATAAAACGTTTTTGCTGTGGTTTGCAAGGACCAATTAAGAAATCGCGCAAATCATTGCTTTCTTTAAGATAAGTGTTGTTTGATTTCCGGAAGTGTGGATGTCTCTAGCCACTCAAGGCATAGCTTTCCTACACTATATGTTGTTACTATCCCTGCATGTTGTCTCTGGGAGTATCTTGGATCTGACCTGTTCAGTTTTAACCCCTGTGTTTTGTTCAGGAATCTATCATGACAGTTATTGGTGTCTGTGGGCCGGATTACCCATTTTTTCCAATCAGGATTAGTTCTATTTGGGTTAAAATAAATGGTACGTCTACCTCCTTTTCTGCTGTGTTAGTACTTCCAGAAGTGGGTTTAGGTAATGACGGTTTATTTAAATCTTTTATCTTAGCCAGGCCAAGACAAGAAGTCTGTTCAACAGTATCGTTTAAAAACATTATTTGTTTTGATATCATGCAGGCTCTGAACAAGGCCTCTAAACCTTGTACTTGCCATTCTTTCGTGCCCCAGACAGTTTTTGTCTCAATGTTGTCTCTCCAAAAGTCAAAACCTAATGTAGACAGATGAGCATAATAGTTTGCAGAATAAATTTGTTTAGTGTTGGTCAACATTAATTTAATTCCTGTCTTATTTATATTTTTAAAGTGAAACGTTTCTGTATTTGTGACATTGAATCCTGAAAAGTATGAAAACTTTTCATGAAATGTTTTTGAGCTACCTTTTGGTGGCGTGGGACAATGTTCCCATTTATTATATGTAAAGACATTCCTATGACTTGCAGATTTGTGCAAATAGTGGTGACAATAGTGATTGAAACAATACATTTGTTCATAGTCTGATGACCCTTCTAAATAGTCATGTTCAGTGCATTTTGCAGACATTTCTAAATCTGACATCATATTATTAATAGTCTCAAAGTCCCAATCATCAGAGAATGTGCTGGGTGATACAAAGTCACTTAAAGAAACCTTGAACTGGTGTAGAATCTTCAGCAGCTCTACCGGGCCATAGATGTCATAGTCAGTTCTATCCCATGCTATACTACCAGGTAAAGGAACGGCTGTGAAGTTCACTGATGACAGGTCTCTCTTTTCACGATGGGATGATTTGTGAGGTTTTAGGACCAAGTTGATTTTCTAACTTGCTGTGTCCATTGTACTGTATTTTTCATCTATCATTTGTCCCAAGCTTAAAACTAAAATCAGCCAGAGTAGGAAAAAAAATACACCCAAACCAATCCAAAATTCAATCCATGGTGAAACCAGATATATTTTTTTCCAGTTGATGAAACAATTCTGTTGTTTTTTCTTTGAGAGTTTTCTTTGCTGGCCTTTCTTCGGTTTTACTGGGATCCTCAAAGAATGTATCAAAGTTGATAAAATAGCCAGAGGCAGTTCTGTCAATTGTTGGAATTGCATCAGGATTGTTATTAATCTTTGGAGTTGCTTCTTCCTTTGTCATATTGGTATAGTCAGAGGCTACATCATTGTAGACAGGTGTTTCTTTTTTTCTTTTTTTTTTTTTTGGAAAACCTTTATTTACCAAAATAAGTACACCGCTATTCAGCCATACATCCCGGAGGCCAGGCAGCATCGTATTGCAGCTCGAAACCATGTACAAAAACAAGGCACAGGAGTGGTCAGGTTTAATTTTACAATAGAAACATTAAGATAACAATAAATACAATCAGGGTCTAAAAAGAGAAGCATAAAGAAAGAAAAAGAAGAGAGAACAGAAGAAAGAATCAAAGAAGAAGAAACAAGGCTGAGGACAAAAGGAATATTCTAGGCACTTATCGCGGGGAGGGGTCGGGGTTCGTACATCCAACCAACAACATAATGTTTGACAGCAGTATAGACGGGGAGCGGAAAGTCAGGATACCAAGCTTGGAACATTGGGAAGGGGGAGCTATGGAGACAGACTGACCTCAGGCTGTGCCATCTCAGGGGGTGCACAGATGTCTCCTCTATACGAGTTCCACGCTCCCCATACCGACCCCCACATCCTGGGCTTGCCCTGAGCCACATAAACAGTCTTTTCACGGAGCATACACCAATCCATATTGGTCTTCCACAGGCCGATCGTGGGGGGCGCAGAGGCGCCCCATTTCTGAGCAATATCTCTTTTGGCTATCATATTGCCCAGTGTGACCCAGCGGGTCTGGGCAACATTGTAATCGTTCGGGCCCCAGATGTTCAGAAGGCAGCGCCGGGCCTCCGCAGGCAGGGTCACACCAGTCACAGCTCTCATCACCTCATGCACCCGACCCCAATACAGGGCAACTATCGGACATTCCCAAATGATGTGCATAAAGGTCGCCACTATGCCACATCCTCTCCTACACAACCCGTCCTGAGAGAGTCCCATGTGTATGAGCCTGGGGCCCTTGATATAAATCCTGTGGAGTACCTTCAACTGAACAAGTCTCAGCCTAGCCGAGATAGCCACCTCCTTAGGGGAGGAAACCGCTGACTGCCACTCCTCATCATCCATTTCAATCCCGTCATTCACCCAAAGGTCTCTCAGTTTCATCAGTAGGTCAGTCCTCACATTAATAAGCTTTTTATAGGTCAAGGAGATGGCGCTATCCGGCATATGGCCGTCCAGTACTCTGTCCTCCAGCGGAGACGACTCAGGCACTTTCTCCCCCACAGGTATAGAAGATGTGAGAGCATGTCGAAGCTGTGCTTAACGGAAATATTCCGCTTTACCCAGTTGGAACTCGGCCTGTAGCGCCTCAAAGGATTTTACCTCCCCTCTGGCCATAACATCTGCAACCTTTGAGATACCAATGAGATCCCACCTGTCGAACCCTTTGGAGTGCCACAGTTTCCCAAGCAGGTCAGAGTCGTATAGGGGAGTAGCCATAGTGAGCTTACCCTGCCAACCCAAAGTTTTGGTCACCGCCCTCCACAGATGTACCGCTGTTTTAGTGGGTCCAGTTAGCTTCCGATCCAGAGACCTAGAGTACAATGCCCTATAGTAATTCCCATCATTCATGAGCCAACGATCCATGGCATATCCAGGATTGACCGCCGGTCCGTAAAAACCGTGGTTAACTGCCGCTAGCTGAGACGCCCAGTAATAACGGCGTATGTCAGGCAAGGCGATACCGCCATCGTACCACGGTATAGTTAGCTTTGTTATAGCTATCCGTGGCCTACCATCCCACAGCAGGCCACGCTGTAGGCTCTCAACCTCTCCAAAGTATTTGGCCGGCACCGGGTCTTGCGTATTCTGGAGCGCATAGAGGAACCGCGGCAAGGACATCATTTTGAACAGTGCCGCCCGGCCCAGCAGAGATATCGGTAGCTTCTTCCAGCCCTCCACGTCTCGCCGCAGCCTCACCAGAGGAGGGAGCAGATTATGAGCGTAGCGTGCACGGGCATCCTTTGAAACATAAATGCCCAGGTACTTGAAACCCTGTTGCGCAATCTGGATAGTGCAGCCTCAAGGGAGGCGCGGAGTATCACCACACAGCGCATAGAGAGAGGACTTGGACCAATTAATGACCAGGCCCGAGTAGCCACCAAAAGTGGCCAGTAGGTCAAACACCATAATCAGGGACCGGCATGGAGAGGTGAGATATAAAAGGATGTCGTCGGCACAGAGCGATATTCGATCCTCAAATCCCGGCGACCATGTGATATCCGCAACATCGGGATGGGTCCCGGATCCACGCGGCCAGCGGCTCAAGTGCTAGAGCAAACAGGAGCGGCGACAGCGGACAACCCTGTCTGGTGCCCCTGCGCAAGGCAAACGAGGCAGACAGTCGACCATTCACCGTCACATTGGCAAGCGGGGAAGAGTAGAGGAGCCGGATCAAGCCAATGTATTCGGGCCCAAACCCAAATTTAGCAAGCACGGCCCATAGGTAATTCCACTCAAGTGAGTCGAACACCATAGTTGCGTCAAGCGAGGCAAGTACCGTCGGTTCCGTGAGCAACTGTGCCCGCGCCATAACCGCATGGAGCCTCCGGAGATTGAGGGCCGTGTTGCGATGTGGTATGAAACCGGACTGATCCGGGTGAACCAGATCCGAGATCACTCCCACCAGCCGATTAGCCAGTAGCTTCGCTAAAATTTTGGGCTCGGCGTTCAACAGGGAAATAGGACGATAGGAACGGCATAGATCACAAGGCTTCCCCTCCTTGTGTATGACCACAATAGTGGCCAGGCGTTGGTCAAACGGGAGCTCACCAGTCTCACGGGCCGCAAGGAACATAGCTCTCAGGGGTGCAGCGATGGTGTCAGCCTTGAGCTTATACAGTTCCACCGGAATGCCACTGGGCCCCGGTGCTTTACCGGAGCGCAGCGACCTGATCGCCAGCGCTACCTCATCAACTGTCATGCCCCGGTCCATATCCTCCCGCTCAGAGTCAGACAAACAAGGGAGCTCGATCTCCTCCAGAAAGGAGGCCGAGTCAGTCTCAGACAGGGCAGAAACGGACGTATAGACCGTCTCGAAGTAGTCAGCAAACGTTTCAGCAATGGCAGCAGGGTCAGTCACGACCAGGCCGTCTTCGCCCAAGATCTCAGGTACCACTCGGGACGCAAGTTCTTTCTTATCTAGCCATGCAAGAAGCTTGCCCGCCTTATCACCAGCGTTGTATATCCTGCCCTGCTGTTCCCTGCTCATCGCCTTAGCTGGGTCAGTAGCAGTGGCCCTAAGTTCCGACTGCTTCAGGGCAAGAGCATGGAGCAAGTCCGGAGTCGGCCCCAGGGCCAGCTGAGAATTCAGATCAGCAATATCCGACTCCAGCCGAACCAAGTCTTCATCTCGTCTTCTGCGCGCCTCGGCTATTAAGGAGAAGGCTTCTCCTCCGAGAACAGTTTTGAAGGCCTCCCAAAGGGAAACGGCCGAGTCAACAGAGCCAGAGTTCTCGGCAAAGTACAGCTCTATAGATTTCACTAGGAGATCGCGGGTCTTAGGGTTACGAAAGTACCAGGGGTTAATAGGTGCAACTCTCGATGTCGCCACGATGTGAAAGTCGAAAGACACCCAAACCGGGGAGTGGTCAGAAATACCCCTGGCCATGAGACAAGCGTTAGAGACCGACTGTGCTTGGGCCGCAGGGGTCAGGACATAATCAATGCGGGAAAGACTACCGTGGGCCCCAGAGTGGAAAGTGTATTGTCTCTGAGCGGGATGCAGAAGTCGCCAGCAATCAACCAAGCCCATAGTGGCAATGAAGTCCGAGAGCCAGGACTGTGAACTACGTAGATCTCTGGATGGGAAGCGGTCCAAGTCACCCGAAACCACAGAGTTGAAATCCCCCCCCAGAATCAGTAGGCCCTCTGGGAGTCCCGAAATGGTGCCACCAAGATCTTGAAAAGTGGATGTTCGCAGCCCCGGGTGGACGTACACCGAAACCAAAACCAAAGTGCGCCCCTCCCACTTGCACACCACCGCCACATATCGGCCTCTATCATCAACCAAGGTAGACTCCACCTCCAGGGGAAGGGACATGCGCACCATGATGCCTACCCCACGGGACCCTGTAGAGAACCCCGAATGGGCCACCATTTTAAACCCTTTCCTGTTCAGAGCTCTACAGGTGTTACCGACAAGATGAGTTTCCTGCAAAAGAACGACATCTGGGGCACAGCGTTTAAGCAATTGCAGAACAACACCACGTTTAATTCGATCCCCCAACCCATTAACGTTCCAACTCAACAAATTCAATGATTTACCCCCCATCATCAAGGACGCCCCACCCCATCAACCCCCCCCGGAATACAGCCCACGAGCAAAAAGCATCAGAACAATAACACCTCAGCCATGACGAGTGTAGAAAGAATAGAACAAACAGCGAAAACACGTCCCAACTACCCCCCACCCTGCACCCCTGATTAGACTAGAAGCCACCCCAACTAGCAGTGTTCCTGTCGCCCCTTAAACTAACCTACAAGAAGCCCCCTAGAGGAGAAAAGGGACATCCTAACCCCCCCGTCACCGCCCATATCAAAGTACAGAAGTGATAAAAACAAAAGAGGCAATATTCAGAGTCGGTGCCAGCCGCAGCAACCCCCCCAGAAAAAGTCACAGGCAGATTGTTCATTCCCGGGAACCTGATCCTCCAGCAGCGTCCTCCGTCCGATCATCTGTCTCGGTCCGTTGTTGAGGCAAAGTGTCCAACCAGTCCCCTGCCGCATCCGGAAGGTCAAAAAACATTGTCCGGCTACCATGTTCGATGCGAAGTTTTGCAGGATAGAGCATGGAGTAGCGCATCCCCAACTCCCTAAGCCGCCGCTTCACACCAGTAAAACTCTGCCGGCATTTCTGGACAGCCTGAGTAAAGTCAGGAAAAAAGTTGATGTCCGTATTCTGGAATCGTAGCGGGCCAGCGCTCCTCGATGCCTGCAAGATGGCGTCTCGATCCCTATAGTTGAATAGTCTCGCAATGATGGGGCGAGTGGAAGCGCCCGACTTCGGTGGGCCACCCGGGATCCTGTGAGCCCTCTCGACTGAGAAAAACTTGCTCAGACCTCCCGGCGCCAAGTTCTTGACCACCAAGTCCTCCACAAAGAGTTCGGCTGACTCTTCCTCGACTCTCTCCGGCACTCCCGTAATGCGAACATTCCGGCGCTATGCCCGTCCCTCGAATTCGTCGGGCCGGCGTGCCAGCATCCCATTAGCCATAGTCCTTCTTTTCTTACTGCAGGTTTATCAAACGTGATAAGTCTTTCAGTCTGAACCTCTTGGATAGAAGCAAGATTTGGTCTTCCGCTACATCTTGGGAGTCCACTGGGCCTACTACTTATTATTGGCCACATGTTGTGGTTTGACCAGGTCGCGGACCTCAGTCTGTACATCCGACATGTCGTTGGTTAAGCTCGACGTTTTGAGGTCCAGTGACTTCACCTTATCATTCGTCTTGCCAAAATCGGCTCTGATAAGATTAAGTTTGATCTTTAGGGTATCTACTTTGCTGGACAGCGCCTCGTGTAGACTATGCATCTCAGCCTTCACACCAGCAATGGCACCCATAACGTCTCGAAGCGTAAATTCAGGATCCTCAGGGGACACGTCCCGCAACGAGTCTTTAGTTCGACCCGTCATGACCGGCGACCCCTTCGATTGAGAGAAGCGTTCCGGAATAGTGAATTGGGACTGATTCGGCTTCCTGCTGACCCTTGGAGGCTTGCCTTTGTCCGAGTCCCCTCTGCCCGCCATATTGAAACACTAGGGCAGGATAGTCCGGGGGAGGGGAAGGTCGCGAAGCGCACCTTCAGTCGGCGCAAGAGTCACGACAATGAGAGCCCCAAGAGCCACCAAAGGGAGAGTGCGACGGAGATAGCCCGGGCCAGCTGGTCCAGTCAGTTCGATAGACCCGAACAGGGCGTCCCGTGGCAGGCCACCTCTCGGACCCAACGATGTCAGCCAACTGCACGACGGCATAACTCGGTCCAGGAAGGTCGGATTTTCAATCCGGGAACGGGCGCCGCCTCAGCACCTGCTTAACTGATGATACCCACCAACGTGGGACAGGATGGGTAGCAGGATCTTTGCGGAGGATCGGGAGGTCTTCGGAGCTCCGAGCTCACGTGGCCATCTTGGTCGACCGCGAAGCTCCTCCTCAGACAGGTGTTTCTTGATGAACTGTTATTTGGGTCTCAAGAGGTACTAGTTCCATTGCTTTGTTGCATAGTCCTTCTTTTCTTACTGCAGGTTTATCAAACGTGATAAGTCTTTCAGTCTGAACCTCTTGGATAGAAGCAAGATTTGGTCTTCCGCTACATCTTGGGAGTCCACTGGGCCTACTACTTATTATTGGCCACATGTTGTGGTTTGACCAGGTCGATGGACACGACTCAGTTCTCTTTTTTACCAGCAAGGGACGGTAATACTACTGATCTTGTTCCTTGGATTGCTAAGACAGGTACTGCTTTTCTGTAAGAAGGCCCAAATTCCTTCTTTACCGCTATCTTTTCCCTGACTAGATCCCGAATCTTTGGAATCCAGACAGGTGTTGCTGGGACAGGTGTTTTTTCTTCAGTGGCTGTTGGCTTTTGTGTTGTGTATTTCAGACTTCTTCTTGTTTCATTTAAGTCCTGTAAAACAGCCAAACGATCTTTGACATCAAAGGGTTTTTGTTCCACCACTGAAGTTTGACAATCGAGGTATTCGCTTATCATTCTAGTACCAAACAGTAATTCATAAGGAGTGATTCCCCCCAGAGAATTTCTTGGCAGATTGTTAAGACTACGTTGGACACTTATTAAATGTTTGACCCACCCATCACCCAAACCTACTACCTTAGCTGTTATGGATTGCTTTATGTCACATTTTTTTCTTTCCACTACTGCATTACCCTCAGGATGGGAGGGACTAGAATACAGCAATGCAACACCCAAGCTAACCATAACCTCTTTGTAAGCTCGAGAGCTAAACGCAGGACCCTGGTCAGAATGTAGCGTGCCGATTGCGTATGTGCCGATAAAGACTCGCAAATCTTTTATAACAGTTCTTGCGTCAGCCGAACGCTGGGGCCATAACCAAATAAATCTTATGCAGGAATCCACTGCAACCATAATATATTTATAGTTGCCATCCTTTGTTAAGGGACCACAATGGTCTAGGTAAACACACACTAGTGGTTTATCTGAAATCAGAAGGAGCGTCTGTGCAGGACGTTTCACTGTAGAAACATTTATTTTCTGGCAGATTTCACCTTCTCTGTTTTAATAATGACACCGTGGCGGAAACTCCCGCATGTGTAGATGCGAGCCCTTCATGTGCTGCTACTATTAGTCCTAACCCATGTTCCATGTTTGGGATTGCCCTATCCCCCACTTCAGGGATTTGAGCAAAAGGAACATTATTTGCATCAGTTATATATGAGTACTTTACTGTAAAGCCTTTCGGGAGTGTCTTACCACTGTTTTTGACTGTAGCAGTGACAGCTTGCATTATTTTACTGTCTGTTTTTGTTTTTGACCGGGTGATTGCAGCTACGGAAGCCGTATTTAGAGCTGCCTTCGCGACATCATCAGCCAATGAATTCCCTGTAACGTGAACGCCATCACGCTGATGACTCAGTGTATGAATCACGTGAGTCTTTTGTAGTTCTTTCTATAAAAGAACGTCTTGTTCCCAAAGCATTTTATGCTTGATTGTGCCATCTTTAGCGTCTTTGAAGCCATTCAGAACCCAGTTCTGCAAGTATTCATTATAAGATTGTAGGCAGTAATTCGAATCGCACACTATGAGTGTGGGGAATTCGCAATCAGTATTTTCCAGCGCCATCTTGAAAGCCTGTAGTTCAGCTCACTGAGCTGTACAGTCTCCGAGTGATTGAGTTTTTCTGACCATAGGTCTGAATTTGCCTTCGCGCCAGCGACCTTTAACAATCGCGCATGCAGCACTATAGGCTTGTTTACCCCCAATTGCGGGCTGTGCTGATCCGTCTGTATATTACACAGCCGTAATGTTCCAGAGGCAGAATTTCGGTTGGCAGTGGACATTCATGTTTGTATTGGAGAAATTCTTGTGTATTCAAGCTGGGGTCAAAAATGTATTCAACGTCTGTTGCAGCAAGAGAGTTAACCCATTGTATTCATCTTGGATGTAAAGCTTTTGCATTTGGAATGCTTGCTTTTGTCACTGCCTCTAAGGCAGGTACAGGTGTAACGATCATTATGCTTTTACCCTGATCGAGAGCTCTCTCTTCTGCTACTGCAGTTTGAACCACTGTCAGAATTTTCTCAGTAGAAGTGAATTTAATTTCAGCTTGTGTGTACAAGTGTGATTTGTATGCTATTGGTACTGTTTCTCCCTCATTAAAGGTCAGGTACATGAATCCGCATCTCCCTGGGATGATTCGGACCACAAGATTGCGAACGTTTTCGCGTGTCTGTAACTGTGTTTTCGCTAACATGTCTGTTTGGACTGAACCCAGAATTTCTGTGTGTGTTTGAGTCCAATTAGTTGGTTTGAAATCAGGTTTGATTAGTTCGTAGAGAGTTTTAACCCTTTCTGCGTAATTCAGAACATAAGTTCTTCCAAAATTCAGGAAACCTAGAATGGACTGTATTTTTTTCAGCGTTCTTGGAGTTTGGAGCAGCGCACATTTTTCTAGAAAGTTTGCTGCCAGGGTTTTGCCTTCACTTGGTAACTCGTATCCTAGAAATAGGACGTTGAGGTGGGCAATTCGTGATTTCTTAAAATTGAATTTATACCCTTCAGAGCGAACACAAGTATTATGGTGTTCACTCCTTCCAAGTGCCTGTCCAAGTCGTCATCTGTAAGATCGATGTCATCAACATAAGATAATGCCTCATCATCGTACGTTTGTAGTAACTCTGTTACCCTGGCTGAAAATAACCCTAGACTATTCTTGAATCCTTGGGGGAGACGGCAAAATTGTTGCAACGTCCCCATAATTGAGAAAGCGGTCAGATGCCTGCGATCAGGTGCAATGTTTTGACAGAAAAACACATTTGAAATATCTAATGTGGTTTTATATTTTTTGCGCACAATGTTATTCATCAGTGCTGCACTGTGAGCATTTTGCATTGCAAAAGTTTTGCAACAAGAGTTTAAGTGCATGTTTCAATCACCCCTTGGTATTCAAGTTGATTTAAAATCTCTCTGACTTGTTTTTTAGCTTCTTGCTTAACTGGGTACTGCCATGGGCAGCAGGTTGCATTTTTAACTGGATTTTATGGTGAGGAGAATCCTCATCCCACCCCACATGATTTTTATATAATGCTAGAGCCTGAGCTACTGCCCATTTTCTGGCATAAGTGTATTTTTTTTTAATTGGAATTTGATTTGAGAAGGCTGGCATAATTATCTCTTCGCAATATGGGCACTCCCTGACAAATTCAGGTGGCCAGTCTTGTTCTGCTAGAAGTATGTCATAGCCCTTAGAGGGCTTTTCCCAAAAGAGTGCTCTTATTTTTCAAGTTATGTCCCCCTCCATCCGGAGTGTTACTTCATGTAACTTGTGGGGTACACTAACCCTGGTGTCGGCAGTTTCAACTTGACTGCATTCATTCAAGTCCACTGTCCACTGCATTCATTCAAGTCCACTGTCTCCTTCAGGATCCTGTGAACTAAGGTCACTTCTGCTGCACTGTCTAGCATTGTTTGAGCCCACTCCTCATTCTTGAGTTGTGTCCTTAAGATCCTCGGCATGTCTGATCTTTATACTTGCTACCTTCTTTTTGGGAAATTTAGCTTTTTTACTTTGGTGAACGGGTTCTTTGTCTTTGGACTTGACGAGTTCGTCCTTGTGTTCTGACCGTCCTCTTCTTTCTGATTTCTGCGAGGAAGTCTGAAAAGATCGAGAGGGACGTGTATCATTATCTTGATATCTGTCAGGTTTTTTCAAATTATCCCTATTCCTAAGGTTATACCTCTTTTCAGAGGGCTCCCGTTGGGGAGATCTACCTCCCCTTTGGAGAGATCTTCCTCTGGACTGAGAACATTTCCCTCTAGGAAGAGTCTGTTTAATGTTTTCCCACTTCTTTTTAGGAGTAGTGAGATTATTTTTAATAAACACCTTTTCAGGACTTTCTGTTATTTCAGGTTTTACTGGTTTACCACCCAAACTATCTCTTCCTAATTCTTCATAAGATTTTTCAATAATTCTATCAACCTCATATGGTTGATCTGTTAAATCAGTTGCCACGGATGCTGCTTCACCTTTAATGTTAGCTAATAATATAGCTGAGACTTGTTTGAAATCTTTGTCATTTCATTCCTAGATTTAGGGCCGGTTCTAGACCGTATTAATTTTGAATCTGCCTCAGAACATCTGGTATCAATGCCATGGACGGTATACCATGTATTTTTGTGTAGATTGAAGCAAAGACTGTACCCCAGGTGTCACAGTCCTCCACATGTGGTGCTATCCCCATTGATAAACAGATTGTCAGAATTCTGTGTTTCTCATGAGGTGTACTATCAGGGAATACGGCCTCTATCTGAGTAATTTTTTGAGCAAACCAGATCGGAATTTGTTCTCTTTTTCCGGTCAATTTACCAATGACTGATTGTATAGTCTGTTGTGTTATTTTGTTTGTGCTCCCCTGGTGAGGGGTGTGCTGTGGAATTTTTAAAGCTGGTTGGACTGTTAAAGTCGCATGACATATTGAACCAATTGTCTGATATTTAAATTAACTGTTTCAGCTGAGCTAACAGTTCTGGACCTGTCATTCTGATAATGTCAGGATGTGGTGTGTAGCTGGCTAGTACCGGCCATGTTGCTCCTGGTCTACCTAGTGGACCGAGCCTGGTAATGAGATTTTGATGTAGTAGGGTGCCTTTAAACCAGAGCTGATGCTCCTGCTAAGTTAATGGAATTTCAACGTCCTCGAAAGGAACGTATTCCGCTAGAGGTTCCTCTAACTTGAAGTAGTGGAACTCGTGTGTTACTGCATTTGCTGCAGGAAACATAATCCATGAATAGAATACCTCTGTCTTCCGATATTCATGTGCCTGTATTACAAAGATTACTTTACCACCTCTTGATGATACCCCATTTTCTATAAGTTTTAGAGTTATGGTTTTCCTTACATTTGCCGGGATGATTATTGCATCCGCGTAATTTTGCTGGAGATTTGTGTCTTCTAAGACTGCTTGAGCTGCTGCTCTAGCTCTCTCCCTCTCGTCGTCACTCTCCGACATTTTTTCGACTGAAAGAGTTTTTGCAGAGCAAAGTTTCAAGGAAACAAAGATTAGATTCACAATAGTTTGAAACACTGTATCCTTCAACCTTGAATAAACCAAAAACTAATACTTAGGATTTTCGTCCTACTCAGTTTTGGCGGATATTATCCTTTTACCCACTCCAGACTTCTATCGGAGTATTTTACGGGAAAAAGGGGTCTGTGTGAGAAGCACGACTGAGTTAATCTAGTATCTAGCGGTAAATTATCGCCTTATCAAACGTTGGGCGCCATGTAGTGTAGTTCCTTTATTCCCAATAGGCTCTGCGCATTGGAATAACATATACTATAGTTTAGACGTAGGACTGAAGTTGACTAGGACTCTATCGCATATATTAGACTTAATTTGTGAGTGCCAGCTAGCTCAGAGGTCACTAGAAACCTTCTTGAATTCAAACGAAGGGATTTGTTTCTGACAACCATATAACATGACAACTTTGTTTCCCCAGAATGAAACATATCTCTAGAGTCGCGGAAACAATAGATAACTATTTTACTCAGTCAAACATGCATGCTTCGTTTCCCCAGAGATGCAGAGAAATAGAGAGAAGGGCGTTTTCAATAAAGTATTTATTGAACAGTCTCCTTTCTCAAGCATTGGAAATGAACTGCTACAATAGTAATACTGGTTATAAAGTACAATGCATATAATACGAACAGTATTATAAAGTAGTACTGTAAAAGTATGATATGGTTTCTAAGCCATAAAAGTGAATAAAACGTATAAAATACATACAGTAATAAATAATGACTAAAAGTACTCAACTGGTGCTTCTAAAATGCGCCTACCCCGGTGTACCTAACCAAAGTCTAGTACTAGGGAGGAAGTAAGTGAGGAGTAGCCTAAGTTTAGTAGTTCTCTACCAGGAATCTATTCCAAGAATTCTCTAAGAGGTCTAATCAACTCCATACCTTGGTTTTAGAATGAAGGAGGTCTTGTATCTCTCTCTCAGGACTCGATTTCCCAGATACCCGCAAGGGTAAGCCGGAAACACTGGAGCTGGATTTCTCAGCAAAAGAAAAGACAGCGTGTCTTTCAGTGCGTCAGCTGGAGGCTCGGCTTCCTTCGGCACTTGTTCCATACACGTGTAATACCAACACATCCATGTGCATCAGTGAAAAGAAAATACCGAATCAGGCCAAAGTCCTAGTTCCATACATGTGTAATACCAAAATACCCATGTGCATCAGTGGAAAACAAATACATAATCCCCATGAAATATACCTCAAATGATCAGGTAAAAATAATAACAACGTAGAGATTTGAGATTTGTAAACGTTTGCCAAACGCTTTGATGACATAGTCATTGCAAATTCAGCAACAAACATACCTCAGGACCCTATTAGTGTTCCCAGTGCCGTCAGGAGCTCTGATGTGTCTTTCAAAGAAGAGGTGGGACCTAGTGGTGCCACAGAACCTAGAGGACAGCTTAATAGTTTTTAGAAGAGGTCCAACGCTTCATAACAGGAAAGAAGCAAAAAAGAACAGTACAAGACCAGATTAGGGGGTAGAAGAATGAACAGAAACAAAGGAAGGAGTTCTAAGGCGATACCAGAAAAGGAGACAGAACAGACCATAGGGACAGAAACCGATACAGGGGCAGTTAGGACAACTGAATGAACAATAACTGACAATATAGTTATAAATCTTTTTGAATATGTTCTAAATGAACATGTATTGTCTGCCTTGAATAAAGGTTTGGGGCTTTGTCCTGTAAATTATGGAGAATTTTGGGACATACATGTGGATCTGTTTAAATTTACTAGACAGGCGAAATTAAAATGTCTCTTCTTTTTGAACATCTTAAATAAACCTGCAAGCACCAGCACATCTGTTTCTTCTGGAGTTTCTGTGTCTCACATTAAAGATGTTTCTTTGTTACTTTCACTAAATGATGAGAATGCTCGCACTGTGGAAGAAGTGATGGGTCACTTATGCATCGAACAAGATTCCACAACAGTTAGTGGCCTTCACCTTTGGAGTAAATTTACACCACAGGGGGCTCATCTGAATAGTATTGCTGTCTTCCATCACCAGGTTACTGTTTGTCTCCATGAGCTAGAAATCAAAAGACTATCATCACATAATAACTCAGTCAAGGACAGAAAGACTCTCCTTGTCTAAGATTAGTAACAGCAATGAGCTTGTATGAGAAGCAGATAAATGGGGCAACATTGTCCTGATGAACAGAACAAACTATGAATCGGAGGTACACAGGCAACTTTCTTATACAGTTTTTTTATTAAAAAAAAACTAAACTTGAACCCATATCCCACTGCCTCCGCTGTTATCAATGATAAGCTCTATCATTGGAAGAGACTTGTCTTTTATCTGTGGTAGAATTTAAATTCCTACAAGTGGAACATCTTAGGTACCATGCTTATACTTTCTGCCAAAGATTCATAAAAAAGAGAAATTTCCACCTGGCCGACCTATCATCTCTGGTATAGGTTCTCTAACAGAACCAATGGCTCAGTTTGTAGACTCTTTTCTTCAATCCATGGTATGCAATCTTCCGTCCTATATTAGAGATACCACTGATCTACTTAACATACTAGATGATCTTGTATGGGACGAGTCACTGTGGCACGTTACATCAGACATGGAGTCTCTTTATACTTGCATAAGAGAAGAGTTTGGGTGCAGAGCAGTAGAACACTTTTTATCAACAGGCACAGCAAGCCAGTAGATCATAACAAAATTATACTGGACATGATCTCCCTAATTCTCAACAACAACTTTTTCCTCTATGACGATACTTGGTTCAGACAATTCCAAGGAACCGCAATGGGGTCCAAATTTGCCCCATCGTATGCTAATTTATTCATGGGGTGGGTGGAACTTGTATGTGCCTGGGCACCAGCAGCTGCACCGTGGACTACGTTCATCAATTTTTGGGGGCATTTTATTGAGGATATTTTCATCTTCTAGTTAAGAACAGAAGTTGCCTTCAAATCATATTTTTTACATCTTATTAGTAATCCATTCAATGTTAGGCTCACCATGACAATGCCCCAGTCTAAGATTTAGTTTCTGGACCTGCTGCTGAACCGTTGTGGATATCAAGATTCTGTACTTTCACAAGCAGTGGAGAAAGCAAGTCTATAAAAATGTTGTGAAACATAATTACCAAAAAAATGATCTAACAAGGAACATTTATCTTTCATCACTACAAACTCCACTTGAACCAAGAGATTTTTAAGATCCTTAAAAAAACTGGTATGTGCTTAAGTGGGTACCTGGAGTAAGTGATCTTTTCCAGAACAACCCAAGCATTGTGTACAGATGGTACAGGACTATTAGAGAGGTGGTGTGCCCAACCTATACTCAGCCGACAAAGATGGGGCAGGACACTTGGCTGACTCGTCCTTCAGGTTTTTTCCCATGCGGCGGCTGTAACATTTGTCACTTAAGACAGATCACAAAAACCTTTGAATATAATGTAAGAAGTACATATACTATCAGACAATATATAATCTGCTTGACACGATATGTAATATATGTGATCATTTGTGTTTGTGGGAAAATCTATGTGGGAAGTAATGTTCGTCTCCTTAAAACTCGCATTAAGGAACACAGGAGAGCATGTGTTAATGGGGATACCTCTTATGCACTGGTATCCCATGTGTGTGATTCAGCCAAGAATAGGTCTAATTTCAAGTTCCATGCAATTGATCACCTACCACACATCCAGAAAGGTGGTGACTGGGAACTTCTTCTGTATCAACTGCAAGCAAAATGGATCTGCGGATTGAGGTCCACAAGTGATGGACTGAATCTGGACACTGAATTGCATAATTTCTTATGATTTCTCAATTTGCTTTGTAATGATAGTTTCAAATCTGTGTCTGTCTTTCATCTTCAGGAGTGAGGACAGTAGTTATTTATATACTAGTACCCATAATCTGGCCTTGTTAAATGAGATACAAATGCAAGGTCAGTTGTTCTATTTGTAAAATCAAAAAATGGTAAACATTGTTGAATGCTTGAGTTATTGGTGGTATCATTCTTGAGCTCTCTTGCTCTTGTTCTATCTATTCTGTAAATAATCCTGTCCTCTTGACTTTTTCTTACTAGTTCGGCTACCTGACAAGAATATTCTATCTTTTTATTGGCCAGGATTCAAGTATAGCCGGAATGAATAATATGATTTTAGTATTTGCACTGTTGTCATATATCATATACGAGCTTAACATAATAATCTATTCCCCTTTACTATCTAGGTATTACGCACAGCCTGTTTTGAATACCATGCATTTAGTGTTTGCACCTGTTACATAGTGTAGAAGAAGGATGTCATGCCTCATGCTCTGCCTTATGAATAAATGACAACGTCCACCAGGTTTAAGACTAGAGATGAAGTGTTTTCTAGTCATTCAGTCTACTCAGCACGTGTATTTATGCTTCATGCACACTTAGGAGTTTTTATTTCCGATTATAGGCGGGATATGTTTGCAATTATATTCTTGTTCACTCGATAGAATTTTATTAGGGGTAGGACGCTGTACATGCCCCGCTGATCGGCTGTGAACAATAGAATTTTATAAACTGTTTCCCCTTGCATCTGTACATGAACCGAAAACAATGCTTGCACATTTACTATTTTTTGGTTTAGCGCTTTCATAGAGGCTCTTTAGATTAACTAAGAATGATGCACGTTTAACCCGTAGCATCTTGGAAGTCATTCTGTTTGCCTTGACTCAAAGTTTCCCTTTACAGACACAGGGCATGACGCATCATGATATGTATGGCTGATGCAGTCTAGATGTTGGTGCGGAACGTCACGTCTGTGCTACCAAACGTTACACACGTACGTCGTTTTGCCGCTGTGGGTCACTGGTCATTTAAAATCCGCCGTATCCGGCAAGGTTGTTTACCTTGAAAAGACCCACAGTAGTGGCTCTTTGCCGGCTGAAGTTGGTGAGTACTTCATGGACCACTGACCTGCCAGTTTTTTCGTTTCTTAATTAACTTGCTACACAGGCAAGTGTAGGGTGTACATGTTGGCAAACAGTAACAAGCATACGTGTTTTCTTTTTTGTGTTTATATTTCAGCTCTGTTTTCAAGCATGATACACAATGCTCTTCGGTTTTTCATTTTACACATCTCAAACCCCTACGTTGTTATTATTGTTACCTGATCATTTGAGGAATGTTGCAAGGGGTTTATGTATTTGTTTTTCACTGATGCACATGGGTATGCTGATATTGCACGTATATGGAACTGGGACTTTGGCCCGTTTTTCCTTGCATCGGCCGTGTCTTAATGTTTGTTTTATAGATGAATGGTAGAGGCTGCACCTCTCCTCTCTTTGGTAGATATAATGGAATGACTGATTCATACTCTTATCATGTGTTGACATTTTTGATTCTATGCCCGCAGGTTCTTCCCTTTGAAATATATGTGCCTTTCTTATATTTGTGTTCATATGTTAAATTCAGGACCGCCAACGATGGCTGGTCTTTAGAGGTGGGCATTGTCCATGAGCCTCTATAGGAAACAGTAATTAAGTTTCCAACATACTTTTCTATAACACTGGTAGTGGTGCGGCATCATATACCCTGCCACAGGGGATCTGTGTGTCAGAATGAAACAAAACACATAGATAGGGAACGTCTCCACATAAAACAAACACATTTGTCGAGTAGTTGCTTCAGACCCTTGGCCGTACTGGCCATGAGGACTGCATGATAGGCATACAATAATATGGGGAGTGATCTAGCCCTCACCCACAGACAATCTGCCTGGACAGAGAGGAGCAAAACCTAGAGACAGAGAGGATGGCACGCGCAAGCCCAATTATGTATAACGGAAACAGGAATAGCACGAGAATGCACCATTGGCGGGCACCACTTTTCGTGGGAAACAATCATGTACAAGCACCTCCCCGGCGTGAAACACACCGAAGCTGTGGAATGAGAGTCTACATCAGCCAAGATGGCCACAAGACTTGAGTCTAGCCCTAGTTGGAGTAACAGAGCCCAAAGTTTGGAGCGGGTGACCCTGTCAAATGCAGACGTATCGTCCATGAATGCTGGATGGAGTGATTCTGCTTGGGCAACTGTGTACTTAATAATTATAAAATGGAGATTAAAACATTGATTAAATGTTAATTGACCTGATCTAAAGCCATATTGGACTTCTGGACATCAATCAAGATGTCATTGACATCAGACCATGACAATAACCTGTTGAGGAATACCCCCTAGCAACTTTACCTCTGCATCAGTAAAATGGGGTGAAAATATGCAGGATACTTTTCTCTGCCCTGCTGTCACTCAAGACTTTGCACCCTGAGACACAACTGATAAGCCCATTGGGCTCCAGCCACAGATTTGCAGCCTTCTCTGTAGCAGCAGGAAGTCCTAGTCACATTAGTCCAACCTTGGGAGGAAGTGAGTAGCCTGTCAGAACATGTTAACCCTGTAGAGTGGCATGCTTGCAGTGCTCAATGGTAGCATCACTATTCTTCAGGAAGTGCGAGTTTCTTAAGAAGGGAGGCACGTCTGTCTTTTAACTGTGGTCCTTGATATATGTCTAAGCCTCATTATCCCTGTGATGAAGATTCCTCAGACTATGCCTGCAAGACTTGCGGCTTTACTCTTAATACAGCATGGAATTCAGGACTGGCACAACCTATACCTGTTGATCGTGAACCTTCGTTTCCTGGGATGCCACATGGATCTAATAAGGCAGGCCTGGATGGTTTTAAGGCCTGCCTTATTAACTGCAGGTCTCTTCCAAAAAGCTCTTCTGGTACATTGTCTTTGCTATCAGATAATTCCTGGCATATTATATTTCACACTGAAACCTGGCAGAAGGAATGCTCCAACTCTGACCTTGCCATGGCCTTCCCTCCAGGTTACCGGATTCTGTCTGCAAATGTAGGAGGATATAGGATGGGAGGCTTTAGCCTCCTTCTAGTTAGTGGTAGATATTGGTATGAAACTGATAATGTACCTTGGAAAGCTATACGTTTCTCAAAAGCAGACAGAACTTTGAATTCAGCAACGCATTATTGATGTCGATCCTTAAAGGTGTTGCTACAGAAAGTATCAGTTGACTTTTTTAAATATTGTAATTGATTTGCAAAAACAGCCATTTGTGTCTATATTTTCACCTGTAACGTATTCTAACTATGGCATATTTTTAGAAGCAATGTACATCAGCAGGACCGCTATGGTTGCGGGGATATATAAGGATTCTATGTTTACTAATAACCTGAGGTATCCAGAGCCAAAAAGTGAGCTTCACCTTGCAATGGCTTTTCAATGTGTAGTGGGTTTATAGCAATACATTTGATAAAAAATAAAGTGTGAAAAATAGGTATCAAGGAAACCTATGCATTTCCAAAATGGGAACAAGATATTGATTTTAGGAGCAGTGGTTATTTGCACATATCTGAATTTTTGAGCACCTACACTAGCATTTGAATTCGAGTGCATTTTTCAAAGTGTCTTCTGTATTACACATTATCTTACATTTGGAAGGCAGACATGCATAGAAACTGGTAATGTCACTTGTTTTACGATTCTGTGTTTTCCTAAGTCTCCCAATAAAAATGGCACCTCACTTGAGTGGGTAGGACTATAGGCCGCACCAGCAAACGACCCAAAATGCAATGTGGACACATCAAATTTTTCCACTGTGATGTGAGACTCTTTTTGCAATGTGCCCAGCTGTTGAGTTTGGGCCCACAACCTACTGTGGAGACATCAAAATTATCTATCACCAAATGACCGGGTTTTGCAAGGGGGGGCACATGCATTTTTAATCTTGGACTTGGCAGTCATCTATGGAAACCCACCAAACCCAGGCATTCTGGAAAACTAGACACCCAGGGGAGTCCAGGGATGTGTGCCTTGCGTTGATCCCAACATTGCAAGCACTTTCCATTAAAAAAACCTTCTTAGGTTCACATAGTTATATTTAAAGAAAGAGATGAAAAGTTGTGGTCCATGTAACTTAGCAACTTCCCACAGCCCTATATAGAATATAGGTGAGCTGGTAGCATGCCACATCGTACATAAATATGGGTTGACAGGGAGAATGGGAAATGGTTAATTAATTGTTGTACCACCTGCCACCTATTCATAAAATCCAGATGCTTTAGGTACTAAAATATCCAAAGTTTATAGTAAAACAAACTTTGTGGCTGTGATGCCAATTGTGATATGTTTAAACATCCTGTGCTTTATAAACAATGCTATTTTTAGATATTTACTTAAAAAACAAACGGTAATGGGAAAAATGTATGTGAATAACCCAAACCACTGACAATTGCTCTAGATTATTATTATTATTATTATTATTAATGGAAATGTATAGATAGCGCAACTAAACCCGTAGGCATCAAGGCGCTGCATAGCATTACTGCCTTATGAGCATCAGGTACTTGACCTGGCTCCTCATGGGAAAAGCCCACCCGACTAGCCATAATGATAAACATACATGGAAGCACTTTTTTTACTGAATAATTTTCTTGTTTACCACAAAATGATAAGTGCAATACTGTATTACTTAGGAAGGCAGTGGAAGATCCGTATCAATTTGACTAAATTCCTTGAGCATTCTATTAATGGATATCATCACTGAGAAGATAATAAAATGTATTTGCTGTGACTTAATGTTTGCATGTAGTGCAAAGAGCTTTCAAAGTTGTGCCTCAAAGGCAGCGGGATGTTGGCATCCCGCTGTTCTAGTCTGCATTATTAAGGACATCAAAATATATGGATATACACAACAAACAAAGTTAATTGTGATAGGGGTTTGTTGTAAAATATTGCAATTAATACTTAAATGTTTGAATTTAATTCAGAAATAAACGCAAGGGAGGGGTGCATGAAGTTCCCCCATGTTACTTAGTGTAATCAGGACTGGTTAGTTTAGATTTAGATTCTGACGTATTCTTTTGTTACCTACCCGTTGTGTCTTATACTGTGATATTATGCTTAACCTGTGAATTATAACTGGTCTGTATATGCATCTGACAAATAGATGGAAATACATTAAAAAAGCTATGGAAAAAAATGTAATTACCAAGAAATATTGATGTATTCAAATTTTCACAAAGATGATGTAGTGTGCACTTGGATGTTGAATGTGAAAAGTGAAAATATTTTAGTGGTTGTGGATGTTTGGAATGGGGAAGACAGTCTGTAACTGATGCGGAGACTTACTAAGGGGCTTATTTAGAACCCATTGTGCCACCGGTGCATCACTTTTTTTTTCGTTGCACCGTCGGCGCAGTGCACTGGCGCATATATACACAGCCTTGTAAACACGCCCCCTATTCACTCATCACTTTGCGTGAAAGGGGTGGGCCATGGGTGTTGCAGTGGGTGTTCCCATGCAACAACCATGAATTTTGCCACATTCCCAGATATACAACATTTAGTTTAATTCCAATGTTGAAAAAATGGGGATTGAGACAATGTAGAACAGCACTGTTGAGATTACAAATGTTGGAGGATGAACTGACTATCAGCCACATGCATCAAGCTAAAAACCGTTCGCAAACGGGTAGATTTTCATAATCTGCCCCTTTGAGACCGGTATTTTTGCATTTGGGATGCATCATCCCAAATGCAAAAATCGCAATTTAAGGAATCTCTAAATTGAGATTCCTTAAATTGCAATTGCATTTAAGGAATCCCAAATTGAGATTCCTTAAATGCAATGCATCAAAGTCACAATTAAGGAATATTAAGAAATCACAATTTTTTTTGCAATTTCTTCATGCATAGCCTTTTGCTATTCCTTATTAGCGAATCCTTATTTTTCGCTAATAAGGAATCGCAAATGGCATTGTTGATGCATGTAGGCCTATGTTCCTTTTGTCGTCTTTCTTAAAAATTATAATCAGATACAGGATCACAATGAACTGATTGATAACAATCCTCCAAGTCACTGTAAATTCTTTTAATGTATTTTATTCTATTGTACTTATATGAATTAAAACAATGTTTTTATGGAAAATAATCTTTTTATAATATGATCTGTTTTTAATTGTGCTTTTATGGTTTTTAAAATTAAAATCGAATAAAGCAGTTTTTGACTTGATTTTTTGACAACATTTAGTAAACCTGGGAATGCACCAGGGGGGCGTAAGGAGGCTCAATGAGGTGAAATACCTCTATTTCTCCTCGTTTTTCCCTCTTTTTTTGAATCCTTCATTCTGCATAGAAAGAGGGAAACATCATCAGTGATTGTTTTTGTGCAGGAAGGTGTCCCTTTCTGCACAAAAACAATAATATCAGCAACGTGGGTACCCTTGAACCATGGTACAAGGTAGCCTGGGTTGGAGCATGGCAGCCAATTGTGCGCCAGCGCCGGGGAAAGCACAGGGATACATCATATTGTTGTAAATATGATGCATTCCTGTGCTTTTAAAATGACGTCCTGTGTCAATTTGTTGTAAATGAGGCCCCTATTATCTTCAATGAATATCTTCATGCACATTCCCAGTATGTGGTACAGCTTCATCTCAGAAGACCAGAGCAGAGCACTCATGGGCCCACATGCATCATTGTGACATTTTGCACTTCCTAATTTGCGAAAAATAAGGAATCGCAAATTAAGAAGTGCAAAATGCTATGCATCATTATTTTCGGTATTCACTTGTGATTCGGTAAAAATCGCAATTTTTACCGAATCCCAAATGAATACCGAATTCTTAAGTTAATTTTCGCTATTCCCATTGATTCCTATGGGCCAAAAGGCCCATAGGAGTCAATGGGAATTGCGAGTGGCACTTTGAAAATTTCATGGGTGCAGGGGGGGGGTCCAAAGGACCCCCCCATGCACCCCTGAAATGTATTTTTCGCATCATGTTTCACACACACATGAATGTTGAAAAAAAACCATTTTAAGCATTTTAAACACTTTTTCCAAATTTACCGAGTGGTTCAACCACTCGGTAAATTTGGCACCCTAATTGCGAATTTACAGTTTTCAATTTAATGATGCATTGCTTTTAAGAAATCGCACATCTGCGACTTCTTAAAAGCACCCGCAATTTTAGAACTCGCAAACATGTTACGAATTCTAAAATTGCTTCATGCATCCCAAAAAGCACTTTTGCATTCGCAAACGGCCGAGTTTAAGGAATCGCACCGTTTGCGACTACAAAAATGCTTGATGCATGTGGGCCATGGTTCTGTATGAATTGAAATCTAGTGCAATTTTGTAAGGAACTCAATTGTAATACATAAGAAATACTACGACAATTCTATTGTATTACAAACAAAAGACAAGACAACATCTTATTTTTTGAAACAGCAACACTTAAATCATCCCTTTGGTGCTTTATTCGCAAACAGATGACACACAGTATTAATTTCAGTAGAGCATGCTCCATTGCCCATATTTACAGTTATTGGTAAAGAAGCTAACGCTGTGGCTGTACATAACATGTTGCTGAGGCTTGTCCAGAGAGGTCACAAACAAGGCGCACAAGAAAACTGGTTAATCCCACAGGAGCTTTTTATTGCACTGAATACGGTTAATGCGGAACGCACAGTAGAGGTATCTGACCTCTTGTAGCCCTGCCCGGCTACAAAGTTCGGCTTTGCCCCACTGGAGGAATTTTAGAACCAATTATTCTTTTAATTTTGAAGGTAAAACCTTGCATGTGGGCAACGGGAAAAATCTACACCAGCAGCGATGCGACCGAGGGAGGTATGAAATCCAGCTTTTTGCTGCTCTGAACAGTTGCGATCAAACCTATCGGCTTCAGCAGGTGCTTGACGACAATGTGTCCCACTATCAGACAAGTTCTATTCCCTTTCCCAATTTGTAAAATGCAATCCTTATCCTTTACCCTCTACAACTTGTTTTTGGTTCCTGGTTGTTTCTTTTCAAAAACAATTTTTGCCATTTTTTATAAGATGTTAAAAATCCAAATTGGGAGTATACCCTTTATTCGGAGCATTAATACATTGCTTTTAATGAACATATATATTGTTAAAGTTACTCTGGGAGTGTTTGGACTGATAAGACATAAGTTTCAAAAAGAACATTTGACAGACAGAATGCTGAACAATGCCAACCATTCACTCCAGTACAGAGAACTGGGCCTAAATCCATTGTTTTTTTTGTGCTCCCCTTGCCATTCCAGTTTAAACCCAGCCATATGCAAATCAGTCTTCCCCCTGTTCCCCATGAGAACAGTCCATCTCGAACTGCCAGGCCAGGTCCCCACTGAACCAGAAACAAGCATCCTGGGATATCACCCCTCATCAGCCAAGCTACCAGTGGCATGGAGAGCACAGGGCCCATGTCTGGACATACCCGTTCCACTCAGGGTGACAATTGGGATTACTCTGCTGGGAGGCCCTGGATAGCCAGATATCGTAGCTATCTTAGCCAGTGTGTTGCCTTGGCTTTCAAAGGTGGGAATGTTGTCCACTTCCCCATTGGGGGGTGCGCTTGCCAATGTGGCAGGCAGGTACAATAAAGAGAGTGCGTCAGGAGGTTGGTGCCCACCTCAATGGTATGGTGTATGGGACTGGCAGGGGATAGCACACCTGCAGCAGGAGTCAGTGTGGCTCCTCAACTTGATATATTAGTGCAAGAGGCTGCAGCTCTGTGGAATGTCAAGGAGTGCAGGTGGGTGCCACGCCTGTGGTAGGGGTCAGTGGTGCCCGCAACTTAACTAATTGGTGCAGGGAACCTCAGCTATGGTCACTCTGCTGATAAGCAGCGCACCTCTGGTGGTTGCAGCAGCGTTAGGGGCCACATCTCCCTATCAGTAATCTGCTGTAACAGGTATGACACCATTGCCAGCTATTGATTTGGGGGATCTGCGGTCTGAGCATCACCAGCTGGGCAGGCATGTCACAATAGAAGTTAAAGAAAACATTTATTTGTAAGGGGAGTTAGGTGGACATGTTTAAATTGATTGTGGATAATCCTGAAAGGGAAGCGAGCAAGCGGTGCAAAGAGTGCTTTGCCTCTAGGGACAAAAAGAAGATGGAGGAAACATTGGTAAACTGGGTGAAAAGCTTTTTGAATTTTCAGGGTATTATTGCAGAATGCTTTACTAATTTAGGTGCCCAACTCGAGTGCTAAAAAAAAGAAGTTGAATAGTTTGCGTGCATGATGAATTCGGTGGCACAGCTTGGAAGGATTATGATATGGAGTTCAGGAGGATTAAGGCCACAAGGCCCATGCTAGTTTGGGATCAGATTGATGTAAACACTTGGCACATGTTGATGCTACTCCCAATCAGCACTTTAGGGTGTACTCGGGAGGAGGGGAGGAATGTTTGTGTTGGGACTTTTAACAAATTATCATATACCTGGCCCAAATACTTCAGAAAGTTGAAGGATAGAGGAGCCAAGAAACAGGAATTGATGCCCCCCACTTGTGCAAAGCCCCTTCCTCAGTCAATTGGTTGGCATTGGTCCATGGGCTCAATGTGTACAATGATCCTAAAACAGCTCAGGCATTGTATGAAGGTTTCAAAGAGGGCTTTAGTATCCCAGAAGAGGGGTGTATTGGCGGGGGAACATCACTTACAACGCATTTTTTACAACGCACTACCATTACATCGCAACCATTACAACGCATACCATTACAACGCATTGCGCTGGGGGGCGCTCTAGGATAGGGAATATATTTAATTTACTATCCAACACCTTCCCTGCTATCCACGGGGACTGGAGTTGGAATAGTAAATTAAATAATTCACTATCCAGCGCCTAAAAGCATTATGCGTTGTAATGGACTGCGTGGTAAATCCGCGTTGTAAAGGCATGCGATGTAAAAGCATGCGTTGTAGTGACACCAATCCGTATTGGCGTATCCTACTACAGAAATCTGCAGTAACTCAGTAACTCAGGTCAAATCATGGAGTGGAGTGGCTAGGGCTAAGATCCTCATGGAGATGATTCTGGGGAGGGCGGCAGGCCCCGTCTGCTCTCCCCTGTGGGTAGTGCCCCAAAAACAGCATAAGGAATACATATTGATATACAACCTATCAGCACCTAGGGGTCAGTCAGTGAATGAAGCCATTAACAGGGCCTTATGTTGGTCAAATATACTTCTTTGGACCGGGCGATCCAGATACTGCAGGAATTGGGGTCAGGAACTCGTTTGGCAAAGTCAGACATAAAGTCAACATTCCACTTGCTCCCTGGACATCCAGAGGACTTCCATCCTCTGAGTTTTCAATGTGAGGGCTCAGTCGATTTGACAAGTGCGTGCATGTGGGATGCTTGGTCTCATGCTCCTATTTTCTCAAGTGAGTCTTTAGGCAGAAGTCGGGCCATCAGTGCTTGTTGCACTACTTGGACGATTTCTTATTTCTGGGTCCCCTGGAAATAGAGTGTGCTGAGGCCTTGCAGTCTTTCTGGGAGCTGATGCAACCTTTTGGCGTACCCCTGACACAGAGTATGGCTTTTTGGCATGCGACTACCATTGAATTCCTAGGGATTGAGTTGGAATCCTTCGCTGGAGTCTCGAGGTTCGCCTTGGAAAAAGTTAATGCTTTTTTCCACACCTTGAAAGAATGTTTCGGGGCAATAAAGGTTGCCTTGCAGGTGGTGGTTGGGCAACTGAATTTCACTGTGCGCATCATCCTCAATGTCTGCCCATTTCACCATAAATTGTGCAGGCCATGTCTTATTTGAGGGACAAGCACTACCATACCAGGTTGTTAAGGGAGGTTCACCAGGATCTGCAAGGCATTCTTGCAAAATGTTAATGTCACAGTGATGTGGCTCAGCCCACCCAATGACCAACAAAGAGATAGGTCTGTTACCTGATGTGGCAGGTTGCAAAGGTATTGGTGCAAATCTATGTCCAGTTTGGTGTACTCATCGAGGCCCAGGGATTGAGTGCAGTCTGGCCAAGTCACTAATATTCGTTTTCTTGAGCTTTTCCCCATTCTAGTTGCCCTCTACATCTGGCCAGAGCAGTTCCGCAACCAGTCAGTAGAATGCTGGTCTGACAACACGAGAGTAGTAGATTGCATTAACTAGCAGGCAGCAAAGTGCAAAATGATCCTCAGGCTTTCGAAGGAGATTGTGTTGCTCTGTCTGAAATGTAATGTACTGTTTAAAACCAAGCATGTCCCAGGTGTACTGAACAATGCAGCTGAAGCTTTATCTAGTTTTAAGATGCAAGCTTTTAGGTACCATCACCCAGAAGCAGCGGCGTTCTCTACTCCTTTCCCAGACCACTGTGGTGTCTTTGCTCAAGCTTTCCAGACCTTGAGGCAGCCAGCACACAGGACGAGGAGTGCATCTGAAGGGGAATTCATATTCCTAAGGCATGAAGAAGTTTCGAATGGCTGGTAGCTACATCAGTGATTGCATTCTTAGGGTCTCTAAGGGACGAGGCAAAATCAGTGGCATGCACCAGATGCCACACTGCAGCAATGTCGCTTTTTGAAAAGATGCTGGAGTACACCGAAGGGATAAAAATGTTACTGGTGCAAAGGGCATTGTCTAGAGAGGACCAAGCCTGACTCCCAGCTTTCTGCTGCTAAAACCGGCTATAATTTTTAATGCCGACCTTGATAATATGCCCGAGTTTTTCCAATATTCAAAAGTAAAACCCTATATTACATGAAAGTGTAGAGATAGGGATTTTTTAGTGTAGAAGAAATATACTAGTAATAGAAAAAAAATCTTATTATCGGAAAACATTTTTTTTAGGTATAAAGCAGGAAGTCCAGATTCTTGATCTGTACTATGATAGAGCTCCCACAGCCCCAGCATAATTTAATTTCTGTTAGGTAATCTGTTTTTTGGTAAAAATATATTTTGGTAACTTTGCCCAAAGAGCAAGAAATGTCTTTGAGAAAAAACATTATCATTATGTTGAAGAATAAACTTACTGATAAAGAAACGTAGGTAAAAAGAGAAAATGAGAATTAGTGATATGACAAAATAATAAAGTTATTCAAATATAGGTATTTGGAATCATTTAAAAAGTTCCATATGAAAAATGACAACTTAAAAATCAATATTAATCTGTGGCTTGTGGTAGATTCGTCGTAGGTGTCTCGCCTGCAATGACATTCAGTTGGATTAAAGTTAGCCTTTCACCTTAGTGAACGTTTCTAAAGTAGTGGAACTGAAGCAGCAGCTGACAGTCGATGGCCCACTGCTATGGATACATATTAAGCCAAACACCACAATGTCTGAAAATCCCTTACTGAGCACTGGAGGTGTTTATGAAACTGGAAAAATATCAGGACAATACCTGTTCACTCTAAAATGAATATGCGTGTTCAAGGAGAAGTAGTTAAAAGGAGAGATACATTAAACTACATTCTGGGCAATAAGTAACCTGAAAAGGAGTTTCACAGAGGGGAACTATTGATTTCACAGAATAAGAAAGTTATTGTCCTAATTCTAAGAAGATAACTAAGTTCATGAAAAATAGCACATAGACAACAAAACATTACACCAATTCAGTGGCGGCAGGCACAGATCAGGGTGGTGCAGCAGGGGGAATGTAAAAAAAGAAATAAATAAAACTTACCTTATCACCGCCACGTCACTCCAGTCTCTCCTCCGGTCCGTACCAGGACTCAGTTGGAACAGGAACCATGAAGCACCCAGGCTCCCCTGACCAATTCAGCCTTGTGATTGGTCTGAGCCAGGGAATGGGGGCCTAGGCATGCTGTAATGAATGACTGCATCCAGCCAAGCATTCATGCACAGTTGGAGTGGGTAAACCTCTCCTACCCTGCCCTTCTCTGACTGCAGAGCAGCCCCGCCTTCACCGGAGGCACAGCAGCAGGAACAAATGTTCCTTTAGTTAAACTGCTTAATAGCAGTAAGGCAACGTTCCTCCTCCTCAGCAGAGGAGCCGCCACTGCACCAATTCCAACGTCACAAATGTAATTCACACAATTTCATGTCCGTGTAATCTGAAATACATTGAGAGGCACACGGGAATTCAGACAAAGGATTATACAACACAAGAGCAGAATTAGATGTAAAACAGAAAATGTACAATTTTTTCATATTACCTTTGCCTGAATAACTATGAAAGAGACATTAGGTGGAATGCAAACTTTTTATGATGGAGCCCAGGGTCAGTAAACTGACCCTTTCACTAAAGAAGAGCAAATGCATGTGCATAGCCAGATTTACCAGATTTACCATAACACATATTATACTATCATCTACTTGTAAGATTTCTTATAATTCTCTTTGGATCGTATTAGAATATTGAAACTGTGTTGATATGCTTCAATCTTGGCTAACTGTTTTTACTGTGGCACGGGTTAGCAACATTTTGAGAGAAAAAAAAGTCTATTGCTGTGCTTTATTTTATTCACACCAAGTTGTTTTGCTCAGTTTTCTGCCCACAACGAAGCAAACTATCCCCGGAGAATATTTCCTTTTTCAATAAACATATAGAAAGCAACTAGGATGTTTTGTGATATTCATCTGTTCTTATATAACTTCTTTGCTAGCTACAGAGGTTTGGCACCAAGATTTCACACCAAGACATCTATTTCTCTTGGTCTGAAAAATCTTCACTGAAGCCTACCAGCTTCAGTGAAAATGTCACAAACCCTCTATGCAGGATGCTGTCTGTTGGCTTCACACTACTTACTAATTCCAAACACTGTTCATGCGTTCCAGTCAGTGGCAAATTGAAATAGTGGACCAAGTGCAGTGAGGACTCGCTGTCTTGGAGGGCAAGTTGAATGTGTGGGGATACAGGCAGGTACCTTTTGCTGGGGAGGACAATACAATGGGGATGAGATAGTGCATAAATAACCACAGATTGACAGTGCTCTCCCAGAGAGTTTGCCATGGTCGAAGAAAAACTGCTCATGCATGCCACGTGTGCCATTGTTGAAGTACAGAATCAACGCCTATTACATGTGGAGTCCAAGCACAGCTCCAGCACTGGGAAGCAGTTGAAAATAACAAAAGAAAAGAAAGAACAGAGAGGCAACAAACAATCAAGTACGGCACATCAAAATAATTTTTTAAGAGAAATATTCGTAAGCGTTCACAAAAGAGTAGTAGTCGACGAGAAACGGGACCGGGTGCCGGATGTAGGAGCAGCATACCTATCGAAATTCGTAATATCCAGGGACACATAGCATAGTGTTCGCCGGCGGTATTTTACTAAAATCCCCTATCAAGTCAGAACAACCATACATATTGAAGGCTTTTTTTCACTGAAGCTCCACTTCCGTGAAAGATGTACTTATGTGCTCAGCGTACACTGCTGTTCGTAGTGAGAATAGTAAGCTCTGGGATACTATAACCTGCAGACAGTTTGAAACTCTGAACCAGAGATCGACTTGCGCCTTTCAAAGAGTGCCTTACCTTCGTGTTTTCGGCGTCTATAATTAATCTGCCCTGAGGAAGCCCGATCTGGGCGAAACGCGTTGGCTGTATTTCTCAAGATACTTTATGAAGATGGCAATAAAAATATCTGAAGTACATCAATGAAGGACTACTACTCTTTTGTGAACACTTACGAATATTTCTCTTAAAAAATTATTTTGATGTACCGTACTTGATTGTTTGTTGCCTCTCTGTTCTTTCTTTTCTTGTAAAATTGAGGTCCTCGGGCAGTGGACCTAAGAGGTGGGCAACTTTGGAAAATAAGATTTTGCTTTGACTCTAGTGTATATATTGGGGGTAGTGCAACCTTCAAATCCTTACTGTCTGTCTTTGTCTAATTATAAAATACCAAAAGCATTGCAGAGAATCTAAATGTCTTTGGCAGAGAACCTGCTGGTCAAGCCATACATAAAGGTATTGAGCTGCCATGCAATATAAAGTCATATGTTATAAGAAGCGTTACTGTTCAAAGCTGATACCTACAGACACAAAAAAGAAGCACTAAGGACTACAGTAGTCAGATATGAATAACATACACAAAACACTGGCTGATGAAACAATTAATAAGAAAGCATACAATTATTCCACTTCCACCTGTGCTCCCATAAGTGGAGCTCTATGACCACAGTACCTGGTGAGGAGACTCAAGAAGAAGCACAAGGGTTGTGCTTACTGAGCTGTCCAATATCTGAAGTGGCACACCATGAAACATGCCACGTGGCAGCAAAGAACAAATCCAGAGGTCTCCAGAGAAGGAAGGCCTCTGATGAAGATGAGGAAGGAGGTCACAACACCACAAATGTCCGGGATGATCCAGAATCTGATCCATTGCAGTGCCTCAGAGATGGTGCAGAAGATGCAGGTCCTAGTGGATAATCAACAATTTATGAAAGAGCTCATCCCTCATAGTCAGTCACTCCCAAAAATGGTAACAATGATGCCGCTTTCATGAAACCACCATCACTATTCGATCCCGCTAAAAAGCAAAATGTTGGCAATAGATGGATTGTGTGGCTAGACACAATTAATGATTTACCTGATGCACTTGAAGAGAATGATAACAACAACATTATCAAATACCTCAAAAATCTAGCTGCTCATGATGTAAAGGAAGTCATAAAGAAAATGCTGCGAGCTGATGAAGAAGTCATATAAAATCAAATTAAAGAAACTTTGAATCTGAAGTTTAATCCAATGCCTAATGTTTATTACGAAAGATACATTTTCAGTCAAGAATGACAGAATGTTTATGAAACGATAGATGAATTTGTGGAGAGACTTAACACACTCATCAAACACTGTATGTTCAAATAATTTAATGATGAAGAAGGTATACATCTTAGAGTGATTGATGAATGCTTTTCAGATTCATTCATAGGATGAAGGCTCAGTGAAACTCTTAGTCAGGACCGAGTGTTAATGGCCGCCAGAGCTAAAGACCATGTGGATAGCTGAGCAGCTGACATGGAGGCCAGAGCTGCCGAGAATGAATCAGTCATGAGTGTGAAACATAAGCCAAGGCACAAGACTGAAGGACAGAAAGTGATATCTACATGAACAAAAAAGATATATCAAAGCTGTGGGAATAATATTAATTTTGTGATGGTTTTCGAAGCAAGGGAAAAAGCAAGTGCGTCATGGCGCAAAGAAAACATGGCTGCCAGTACCTTCCAGGAGCAATGTTTGACGTGCAAACAGAAAGCCAAATGCCTTCTTTGTTTCATGGTTTAAGAAAGCTTAAGACTATAAAAATAAAGCTAAATATTAATGAGGAAGTCCATCCTGTTGCTTCAAGACACAGACAAATTGCTTTTCATTTACAAGACGCTGTTTATGATATCATTGAACATTCTACTGGTGCAACTCTATGTGTTTCTCCCATAGTGGTAGTGCCCAAAAAGTAGAGTAAAGGAGCTGTATGCATATGATTGTCATGCATCAGTCAAACAAGACTATTGAAGGAGAACAACATTGAGGTCCACATATTGCTGACATGATACCGCAATTAAATGGTGCTAAGTTCTTCTCTTGCCTCGATTTGAATAAAGGTTATCATTGGTTAGAACTCGAAGAACATTGCAGGCACATTCCAGCCTTTTCTACACATGTTGGTCTATTTCGAACAAAAAACGAAGTTTTCATATGTCATGTGCTGCAGAACGTTTTCAAGACGTTATTTGATGTATCATATAGCCTGTAACATATGTGTTCATATATAGCAATGACATATTGGTTTTTTGGAGCTACACAGCAAGAGCATGCTAAAGCTCTCACCCAAGTATATTGGTTACTTGCTAATGCAGGTTTGAATTTGAATACAAATAAATGTGAGTCCACAAGACAAAGCTACAATTCTTTGGCCACATCTTTTCTGACCCCCGATCCTGCTAAAGTACAAGTGCTTTAAAATGCTGATCTCCCACTTGATGTGTATATGCTGAGTTCATTACTTTGCATGGCCAGCTACTGTTCCAGATATATACAAGATTTTGCCACTGTAAGTGCTCCATTGAAAGAACTGACAAAATAGAATGGTTCATTTCATTGGTCATAAGAATGAGAGAAAAGCTTTAAGAAAAGCAAACAAGCCATTAAGAATGATACCCAACTGGAATATTTCAGTCTGAAACTTCATGCCTAGGTTGTTGTTTATGCTAGCCCAGGCGGGGTTAGGCATGATCCTTGCACAGCACAGCAGACACCTGAATGCTCAATGGCATAGTGTGTAACTGCAACAAAGGATGGACGGAATGCTGAATGATTCAAACATTCTCTCCAGTCAAGAGATCTGAATTAAATCCATCATTCTTTTGCCCACTACACCACACCAGTTTGGACCCAGCCATATGCAAATCAGTCTTGACTCTGTGCCTCATAGGAACAGTCCAGACCAAACTGGCAAGCCAGGTCCTCCCTGGACCGGAAAAAAGCATCCTGGGACCAGTTTCAGGGTATGTCACCCTTCATCAGCCAGGCTAGCCTGAATCCAGTGGCACATCAATGGCACATTGTGGCATATGCAAGTAGGAGTTTGTCCCAAACAGAACATGCTTATTCACAACCTAAATAGGGACCTTTTGCCATGGTATGCGCTTGTGAACATTTTCATGTATTCCTGCATGGAAAGCCTTTTAAGCTGATAACTGATCATCAAGCTCTAATAATGGTATTTAGCAATTCAAAGGCCAAGATGCTTCCTTGCATTGAGTGATGGGGACTACAATTGCAAGAGTGCAATCATAACATTGTGCATCGTCTAGGGAAGGATAGAAACCCTACTGACTACGTTTCCTGAGTGCCTATACCAGGCATACCAGCTGTTATTTCACTAGCCCAGATTATCCCTACCATGAGCCAAGACAGTGACATGTTAAATTTAAAAGATATAAATACATATCAGTCATGGAACCAATACCCTCACCTCTCACCAGTGATGGGGAATATCAAAAATACAAAAATGTCAAAGATGAACTGTCCATAACTCAGGAAGGAGTTATTTCGCAAGGGTGGAGAATTCTAATTTTAGAGAGTCTGTTGCAGAAACTGATTGAAGTTACTCATGAAGGACATTGTGGAAGCATTGCCACAAAATGAGCTGTCATTGACTGAGTCTGGTTTTTATATATCGATGAGCTGGTTGAAAAGGAATTGAAGGCCTGTCATCTATGCAACTGCTTTTCTACTAAATGTATGTAACACACCTTGAACATTGCAGAACTCTGAAGCATGCCTGGGAGAGAATACCATTAACTTTTTCTGTCCACCTCACAATGTATATCACCTGATGGTGACTGGATGAATACTCAAAATTTGCAGTTTATTGAGGATTTCATATCTTACACTCAAGTCCAAGTCATTGAGAGACTGGAGAGCATCTTTGCGTCATGGGGTATTCATCCCTATTGAAATCTGACAATGGCCCTCCTTTCGTCTTTTAACAGTCAGAGAAGTTCAAAGATTTCTTAGAGCATCTGAATATAAAGCCTCTGTACCCACAGGCCAAATGACTTGTTGAGAGATTTATGAGTACGCTAAAGAAAGCAGTGCAGCATGCTACTCTTGAAAAGCTTGACTTCAAAACTGTGTTAAATTCTACCTTATAAGCTTATCACTCAATACCTCACTCAACCACAAATGAAAATCTTGCAACATTGATGTTCGGGAGTTCACTGTAAACCAAGAAAGACAAGAAAGTAACTTGTGAGAAGGACCTGGTTCATAAACAAAAGATGAAAATGTGTGCTGCCAAAAGATCATATGCGAAGAACATCATCTTTAAGAGAGAAGATCTGGTGCTTGCACGCCAGATGCAGCAGAGAAAATATGATGCCCCATTTTAAGTAGAACTTTTTCAAGTGGCTTTTATCAAGAGACACGTGGTGACTGCCCAGTGCACTGGGAAGCCTATTCCCACAGAATATTCTCACTTATGCCATTTAACTCATCATTCATCAGATGTACATGTTGAAAGGGAGACTGGCTCTGAAGCACCAGTGACTGCTGTTGCCTCTCCACCGTCAACGTAGATCCTGGACATTGATGGTGACAGTTCACAATTTCCAATGACAAGATCAGGTCGAACAATTAAAGCTGCAAAATGTTTGTAAAAATTGCAATTTTTCATTTAACAGAGGAAAGATGTAGTGTCTTGCAAGTTAGCATGACAGAGCCCTTTTGGCTCCTGATGGACTCCATAGAGCGGTGACATAAGGGTTAGAGTGGAATGCAATGATTTAAATTGGTGAGTTTGCAGTAACATGCAGAAGAATAAAGATATGTATTACAAAGCTCTATGAGTGGTGATATAATTGGCAGTTACCCAGGCTTGGGAGGACTCTACAATACCGACACCTGAACAAATGCTTGCCAAAGAACAGACTCAAACAAACACAGGAAAGTAAAAAAACAAATAAGGCCATCCATGCAGCAACACAAACAAAATATCATACTAACACAGTCATGACAACTTGCAGAGACAAACCCACATCCATCACCACACAGAAAAATATAGAGGCATTTATGCACAAAAAATACATACACATTAAAACAAAACACATCAAATAACTACATATGGCGCCAAACTTGGCGACAGGAAAGGAGAAACATAGGGCCATGGAGGTACTACAGCTATCCATTCTGCAAAAGTTATGAACTATTAGCAGTTCCCAGCATTGTTACAAATGTCATTGACCTATCTTTAGTGACTGGACAGACACTAGATAGGTGAAGTGTCTGAATGGGACAATGCTTTACTGCTAAGAAGCATTCCATCTGGTTCAACCAAAATGATAGCAGCCACAACAAAATCTTTCCCCTGCCTCCCCCTCTTTTCTTTGTATGCCAACACAGAGACACAAACAAAGAAAGACAGAAAGGAGTTGTGGCAGGAGAAAAGAATATAAGAAAAATTAGAGAAAGGGATGGATGGAATAAATTAAAATCCAAAACAGCAACCAAAATATGAACTTTCTGAACATATTTGCCTGAGCAAAACTGCAAAAATGTAGGGGAAGGCAGAATATAAAAGAATACTGTAATTGTAAATGATTTCACACTGACCAACTTTTTCCTTTATTTTTTGGAAGCACTTTTAGGGGCCGATCTACAGAACTAATCTGAGACAAAATCCTAAATTTACCACTTTTGGTATTCACAAAGGCATTTAGTAGTAGTAAGGTCAGGATTTTGTCCTAAGTTAAGATTTTATCTTAAGTTAAACTTAAGTTTGTCTTAAGTTTTGACTAAGACAAAATCCTAACTTAAGACAAAATCCTAATTTAAGACATAATCCTAACTTTACTGCTACTAAATGCCATCTGGTAATACCAAAAGTAGTAAATTTAGGACTTTGTCTCATATTTGTTCTGTGAATCGGCCCCATAGTTTGGACCCAGTTGCATATTGTAGATTTCGATGCAATAACGTAATGCATCTGCCCCACTCCTACACAATCTGCCAGGAATCTAGGCGTCATTTTCGACACCCGGCTCTCCATGGAGCTTCAGGTTAATAAGATTGTGGCCACATGTTGGGGCGTCATCTGGACTCTTAAAAGAATCCTTCACTATCTTTTCCCACAGGCACGTAAGCAGGTTGTGATTGCCCTTGTTGGTTCAAGGCTCGATTATTGTAACTCACTTTATGCCGGGGCCAACAAGGGCCTTTTGCAGCGCCTATAGGTGGTGCAGAATGCGGCAGCACGATTTGTTCTGGCCCTGCCTTGGTTGTCCTCTGCGACCATGGCAAGAAGAGTCCTATCACCTCCAGAGTATCTTTTAAACTCCTCTGCCTCACTTATAGTGCCCTCATGGCTGGCCCTGCCGATGCTCTTGGGTCCCTGCTTACTCGGTATGTTCCGAGTAGATATTTACGCTCTCTTGAGCTAAACCAACTGGTAGTCCCCCGTTCTAGGAAGGTTAGATGGGGGAGTAAGGCTTTTTCCATCTTGGCACCCCAATTATGGAACACACTTCCCCTGGAGATCAAATCACAGCCCTCATTGGATCTCTTTAGGAAATCTCTTAAAACCTGGTGTTTCATTAAGGCCTATCAGTAAGCCCTTGTTATCTGTTGCCTTCAGCTAGTTTTTTGAGTTAGGCGCCTTGACGCCCATTGGGCTAAGTTGCGCATGAATAAATTCCACTTCATTCATTCATTTGGAGTGAACTTAGCACTCATCAAGGCATTCTTGCAGAGTGGATTTTGATACACGAGGTTTGATTATTGTGAAGTCTTCACATATTAATGAAAAAACTTTTCTGTTTTGGAAGGCATTTAAACAGTATGGGCCTGATTCACAAAGGTGAATGTACACTTTTGTGTATGTTTATGATTGTTTGCCATTCACAAATGGATTTACGAGTAGTTTCTTTATGAGTGCAAGTCTCCACACCATGTTCCGGATTCACAAAGGTGAATTTAGACTTAAGTCTACATGTACAACTGTTTTGGTCCTCACAAAGGTAAGTTACTACTGTTAAATTACAACTATTAAACTTATTAGTAAGTAAAGTTACTAGTATTAAAGTTGCTACTTGTAAAATTAATAGTAGTATAGTTACTAGTAGTAAATTATCCATGTGAATAGCAAAAAAGTACAAATGTAAATATATGTCCATTATTTAATTCTAAGGTTACTACATTTTGGTATTCACAATGGTAAGTTCATACGAGTAACTTTACTACTAGTAAACGTTTTATGTGCAGAGTTACTGGTACTAAAGGTATTGCTAATAAAATAACTAGTAGCCAAGTTACTAGTAGTAATTTACCTTTGTGAATACTAAAAAGTAGCAAACTTAGACTTAAGTCTAAGTTTACTTTTTTGACCCGAGCCTATAAATATTTATGTTGGGAGACTCCACACTCATAAAGATATTACTTGTAAATCCCTTAGTGAATAGCAAACAATCGTAAACTTACATGAATAGTGTAAGTTTGCCTTTTTGAATCAGGTCCATAATGAATCACTTTGTTAGTATGCAGTGAACATGATGGCAGGTATTTGAATAAAGCAAGAAACAATTGTTTACTAGGCAGTGGCTATGTTGTGGTTTAGTCTAAGGGCGGCATTGTGCATGCTGCAGGGAGACCGCACAGACTTAGACAGTAGATGCTGTCCTCATGCCTACACTCACCTACATTGTAAATCACGTGCCAGTCTAAAGCAGGTTCTCATAAATAAAGAGCCAAATGTGTGTGTGAGTGTGCGTGTGGGTGTGTGTGTGTGAATCCATTAAAAGAGGCAGCAACAATCTTAATTGATAATTCAGTTTGTGCACTTTTATTACACGTCAGATGATGATGGCCAAAGCACAGAAGATAACACAAATTTTCGCTGTTGTATATAGTTGTCTGATTATACAGTTTGCTGAGGAAGATATTGAAGTTGCACATGATAGTGGAAACAAAGTTGATGGCTTTTCTGTATCTCGACGCATAAAAAAATGCAGGCAGGCACAACAAGGATGGAATTCCTTAAGCAGGAGCATGTGGAATTCCGAAACAGAGACTGAAAGTCAGGAGTTCACAATGCTTTTAGGAGGAGAGCAGAATATAATGCTTTCAGATACTGAATGGGATATATATTCAGCAACGCGGAAAAGGTCACAATATGCATACTACATAAACTATTATAGAATATCTCAAATGAATGTTGAAGGTGTGAAATTCATGCAATGCATGATAAAGAGACAAATGATATCAAGGAAAGTGTACTTCAACTTCCATAAATTGTTAAAACATACATCAAACAATCCATGTTAAAGCCTGATGTGCAGGGGCAGGCCCTTCCAGGCTTCAGGAGCAAGGTAAGAGAAGGCACACCTCGCAGATCTGGTATTCGGGAGTGGGTGTGAGCAAAAGTCAGGCTAAGTAGAGGTATCAGGGAGATTTTTGGCAGTCTATACTCTTCTAGAGGTTTGTCAGGCCAATCTTTTGTAAGGATTTGTATGTGCATAGTGGGATTTTAAAGAGTGCTCACTTGAATATTCGGATCCATTAGAGATGTTTGACTTGCAAGGTGATGTGAGTGAGGGGTGGCTGGTTAAGGGTGAGCCTGGCCACTGAGTTTTCTATGGTCTAGAGTCTTCTGGTCAGTTGAACATTGATTTTGTTGATTTAGTTTACTCTTGTTTTTGTTTGTTTTTTATTGATTTTCTGGATCCTGTTGATCAGCCTCAACTTTCTACAGTGTAAACTTGTTCAGAGCTCTCATGTTGTCATCTATCCTGTTTTTTTTTCAGGGGCCAGTGAGTGATTCCCAGTCTGACAGGACCCTATGCATTACTGTTTTGACCTATCCTTTTTTGCTAAAATCATTCCTTCATTTTGCAAGGCAGAGGGAAAAACATGGGCTGTACGTGATTCCCATTGCTCTTTTATTGACACTGGTTTTATGGAAATCAGTGTCAGTGTGAGCCAATGCCTATGGAGAGAGAAGCATGCACCCTTTTTTCTTGTCCAGTCTATAGATCTCACTCCCTCCACAATGATTCATATCACTTTGAGAAGCAGAGGAGTGGAAAAGGGAGAAGTAGAGGTTTTGGTTTAGGCATCGTAATCTTGATGGCAGTAGGCTTCACCAGGTTTTATGCAATGCTGTAACTCATTTGTCTTCCAGTTTCCAGTTGTACTCATGGAAGCTTTTATGAAGAGACAAAAGTAATAAATCTGCACTCATGTATAGGAGTAGCTTTAATGTGTAATTTTACAACTATTTAGGACAATCTTCATCTTCAGTTCTGACCTAAAGATACTCTTAGTTGCCTTGCCATCTTCTGGTGCATCAAATAATATCATTTGAAAAATACATACATACATTGGGGCTCTGAATCAACACTCTTTTTGCATTGGGATGTTCAAACCACTCAAACAAGGCTCCCTCTAATCACAACACAAAGTGTAGGTCAATGGACCAGCACAATTCAGCCATGAAATGCCTATATTTTGAGTCACTGCAGTTTTCCATTTCAAATGTATTTATACACCAAAAATAAATAGTTCCCCAAAAAAAGAACTGTTTAGACACTTGAACATCCCAGCGACTGCTAATCCCTATCAACCACTTCCATAACACTCAGTACATGCATTGCAAGTTGCAATGCTAACTCTTCCCTATTAACCACCTTTGGTATATCTATTTATCCTTCGGGGAAAAAGGAGCACAACACACTAGACTAGCAAGAGTCTATATGCAAAGTTATGGGTTGAAGGCACACCCCCTCAGCTTTGCGATTACTGTTTTAGGCAAATGCATCAGACCTGAGAGGACCTCTATTAACGACTTGTGTACATGAAGCAGCTTTGCATCACTTACACTCCTTTCTGATACTCTTGTGCGTAGTTACTTGTATTTATTATGTGTCCAAAGTCCATGATTTCAGGAACATCCTGGAATAGATTTGTAGTTGCCATTCACCACTGGTGTGCACATTCTAATTTCTAGAAAGAAATTTAAAGTTTAACGGAGGAAGTAAGTCCATGACAAGAGTAATTTTGCAGAAGTTTATATATTTATTTACTGCACTTGTTTGAGGAAAACTTGGACCTAGGTGCAAAGCAGTGTTGTATGTATTTTCCCACATATGTCAATGTTGTGTGCCTTTTTGCATAACTCACTCTTATAAAGTGTAAGTATGCACTCGGAAAGGGATATGATTCCATTGTACTATTGTTTGGGGACTACTGTGGTAGTAGAGTGTGACAACCTTTCTGTCTTCATTGCACTCTTCTGTGCAGACCTTTGTTGGTAGTATAAGGCATCTTCAGTTTTCCATCTACATTGCACTTTTCTGTGAGGATGGTGTTTGGTAATATAGTGCAACTTCAGCTTTCCATCTCCATAATACTTTTCTCAGATGACCTCCGGTTGTAGTATAGACTACCTGCAGCTTTCCATCTCCATTACAGTCTTCTGTGAGGATATCACTTGATAGTATATAGATCTCTGTTGATAGTGGAGAGGAAAACACTTTAATATACGTTGTACTCTTTTCTGTGGACCTCTGTGTGCACCTCTGTTGGCAGTATAGTGCAATCTCACATTTCCATCTCCATTGCACTCTTTCATGGGGACCTCTGTTAGTGCAATAGTGTGGCTTCTGCTTTCAAATGTCCTTGTGCTCTCCTCTGACGACAGCATTCAGCTGTACAGTATAACAATCCTTCCATCTTTGTTGTACTTTACTGTGTGGATATCTGTAGGCAGCATAGTGACACTTCATTATTCCAGCACAATTCTGAGTTCGCTGAAAACTTGAGCCTAGATGCATGGTCAGTTCAGTATGTATTTTCTCAAGCTGTCAATTTTGTCTGTGACACTCATGCCTTTGTTTAGTATGGTGCAAGTAAGGTTTTGTATTTGCTCAAAATAAATATGAAGGTTGCATAACACACTCCTCAGAAGCTTATGTATGAATAATGCAAGAAGGCCATGTTTTTCTCCTGTTTGATCCAGTATTATTGTTCCCGTGTATAGATGTGAATAGAAGATTGCAAAGAGCAGAATACAGGGAAAAAGTTTAACTGGATAAATCATTACGTCTTCACTGAGGAAGAGCTATGCAAAACAGAAAGTGCTACTATTCTCTGACTTTTGTGCCCCCTACTATCCTCATTCAGTAGTCATCTTTTATGAATGAGTGAATGAATGAATGAATAGTGAGATTTATAAAGTGCACGGCTATCCCCAGGAGTGTCCCGTTGCTAATTGAAAAGTAAAAGAGACTGTTTAGAGCAGTTCCAGTTCTATTTTCCCTTTATAATAATTTATGTCAGCGTACCTATCCTCCCTTTATTAAAACTACAGTCCCTGGGGGGTGTGGCTTGGCTGAGCAGCGTGATGGACGCTTGTTGAGTGAGCTCTGCTGGCTGGACTTACTATCCTTCAATATCCTCCTTGCAGCGCAATACTCTTGCCCCAGAAAGACCGCAATCGCGCTGGTCAAACAACGCTGCATCTTCTGACACCGCACAGATGACCCGGGATGACCATAGCAAAAGCAGTCTCACGGATACACGATACCAAGTGGCAGATATGGTGGACCGCGACCCGTACACAAGTGCCGTCGCCGCGGCCTGCCGTTGAGGGCGCCTGCAGAAAAACTCAGACTCCAACGTTGGTGGTGCGGACACATAAGAGGTGGGGGCCTAGCACCGAAACGGGAGCATGGTCCTGTATTTGATCTGTGATAAGGGAGGCCAGTATACCCTGACAGCACACTCGCCCTGAACCGACCGGGCCCTCACTGGACAGAGCGCCCGTGTCCGACGCCGTCACTCATTGCCGCACTCAGCCAGTTCGCTGCGATGCAGTGCACGCTCTTGGCGGCTGTGTGAGCTGGGCGATACGACCACCGCTGCTGAGGTACCTGTCATTGCATAAAACTGCCTGACTTGGGAACGGGCACTGGCGGGGCCTCGTTGATCGGCGAGCAGGATGCACTGTAGCCCATGGGGCGCTGCACTGCTTGAATCCGACATTTACACTCTCCTGGAGCCGGTGGCATCAAAGGCCATAATTAGTAACCCTGGGCGCAGTGCTCCGCTCCAGCCACGGAGTGTGCGTAGTGTTGCCTACTTCACGATTCGCAAAGTAGGCGATTCACAAAGTAGGCGATTCACAAAGTAGGCAACACGATGTAGACAAATGCGCATGCGCGCATGCCCGTGCATGCGCAGGCGCCTATGCTTGCGCATTTGTCTGGAAGAGGTCGGCGCAACAGCAGGAAGAGGGAGCCCTGGGACGCCGCATGTCAGGTAAGTCCTTTTTAATTACTTTTAATCTGTTTTACATTAAATTAGGCACGTAGAAGAGGGCGGGAGGGAGGGAGGGGAGCGATTCCTAGTGGGGCTACGTGAAGTGTGTGGATGGGCGTAGCTTCCTCCCCACTTCGCGGAGCTTCGCATAGCCCCACTACGCACACTACGCCCACCCCTAATAATTAGTCAATAAAAGGACACCTGCACACCTTCCCGGGCTCTGTTCACCAGATTTCAGATGTGGTGAGACTAGAAGTGACGCCTGCTGAGGGCCTTTGACAAGCTGCTGAGACTGTGATTCGAGGGGCCCCCATCCCCGCAGAGGTTGCTGAAGCCGGCGAAAACGGGCTCACTGGACCCCCTTTCAACAGCAGAAGTGGCACTCATCACTAAGCTGCGCCTGGAATGTCCCCCTGAGCAGAGAACTTCAGCTGCTGCCCCCAGGAGCCCAACAGACCCTGCGGCTAGCACCGAGAAGGGTGGTGGCAGCGATGTGCCTGCTCATCGCAGTGAGTACCAACTGTGTGTGTGGGTTCTTATGGTCTTGTGCTAATGCGCACGTGCTTGCTGGTTCCCTACTAGGCACGCTGCAGAACCTGGTGAGGGGGCAGCAAGGGGGCGTGCGGAGAGCTGGGAGGCGGGCCTACAACGGGTGGTAGCTAAAGGATCTGGACGGGGGCGGTAGGTGCAGGTTTGGGGTGCCGAGTGCGTGGTGGCCCTCGCACCCAGTGGTAACTCATGGCCCTCTGCCTTGGGTGTGCTTGGAGTCTGTGGTGGGCTGCGTACTGTGCTACCTTGGGGCTGGTGCTGCACCCACTCTGCCCAGAGGACCGACAGGCAGACCAGCGCGCAGTCCTGCGGGATCCTGGATGCGCTCAGAGACTCTTCCACCATCACAGCTAGGATAGGGTGCACTTCCAGTTTTAAATATGGGAAAAACTACCCAAAGCAACCCAGAAATACATTTGAAGGCAAGAGACATACCCGTAACATGGACCCTATGTCTGAACCTGACTCGGACTCTCCAGTGCTTGGCGATCCACAGGAGGAGGATTTGCGCACCATTATGTTGGATGTCCGATCTAACCTTAAATCCACTAAGTTGGATGCTCTCACATCCCGATTAGACTCCGTCAAGTGTGGACACGCATGAAACCAGGCTTGACGTCCTAGACAACAAAGCAAACATTGTTGATGAATTCCATGTTGAAGCCAAACAACATCTCCTGAGTATGGAGAAAGTCCTATCTGTTAGACAGGCCAAGAATAACGATTTGGAGGAGCATTTGTGCCGCAATAACCTCCGTACAGTGTGTATTCCAGAAACAACCACCATTTCCAAGATGGAACCCTATGTTAAATCATTGATGGGCAAATTGTTCCCCCAGGCCCTGTCCACTGTATTTGTGGTAGAGACACAAGTGGTTAGGTCCCAGGCCCCCCGTAGGGGGGACTCCACCTTGACCCATCATTGACCATATTATGAACTATCAGGAAAGAGACTCCATCCTTAAGGCTGCCAGGGAACATGGGACCATTAATCGCAAAGGGAATAAGATCTCAATATTCCCTGACTTTACTCCACTGGTACAAGCTGCGCACAAGGAATTCCTTCCCACTTTAAGGCTACTGCAGAAGACAGAGATTCCTTACGCAATGTTATACCCAGCCAAACTCAAGATTTCATACGATGGTCAAGCGCATTGTTTTACGGATGACAAATCAGCTCATAAATATGCTAAACATATCTGTGCTAGACAGGGTCCACCCAAGAACTCACCCCTATTGGGGTGGCGGGGTTTTGCCAACCTAATTGGGGGATTGGTGTGGGTGGAGGGAGGACAATGTAGTTCAGTTCTTTTTTAGATTTCACAGGGCACACTTACAACACCATCTGAGGCATTGCAGTCACATTCGGAGTAACATTTCCTTTCATTACACATGGGAATCTAACTCCAGTCGTCAGGGTTGACACACTTTTCTATCCACTCTGCTTTCCACAGACTCTATTGTGGATGTGTTACACTTAATTTGCTAATGCCACTAGTCTCCCCGATGGATTCTTACCCCTTTTTAACCTGGAATGTTCATGGCTGGAATAACTACAGAAAAGCTAGATTGATATATGGCTATTTGGCCCGCCAAAAGGTGGATGCGTGCTTTTTGCAGGACATGCACCTATCGGCAGACAATGGTCGGCTGTGGCATAGGCACTGGGGGAGACGTACTCATCCACTTTCTCTAGTTATGCCAGATGGGTAGCTATACTCATCTGCTGTCTGGTGGACTGGAAGATGCTACACTCTCACATGGACCCTGAGGGCAGACATGTAGTTCTAAAAGGCTCTCTGGGCGGGACCCATCTGAGCCTTGCTGCCATATATGGACCCAACACGGATAGCCCAGACTTCTTTCATGAAGTGGCGGCAAAAATCACAGGCATGGGATGTGACACTATCATTTGGGGGGGAGACTTTAATGCCATCCTATCCGATGATCGCGACCGAGCTGAGGCTTCCCGTACATTGCATCCCAGATCTGGCCAAGCACTTAACTCAATTCTGATAGATTCTCACTTATTAGACATCTGGAGAGTCTTCAATCCACAGAAACATGAATGAACCTACATTTCAACTCAACATGGCTCCTGGTCCAGACTGGATTGGTGGCTACTATCCAGGGATGTGGCAGCTTGGATGGTAGATATACAGATTCTTCCAAGAAACAGTGACGGATCACTATCCGTGTACCTGCATGGTGGCATTTCCGACCTCTATTCGGCGGGAGTTAACATGGAGACTGCACCTTACGCTCTTCTCGATTCGGCTTTTCAAGCTGAAATTAAAGATGATATCATAGAATACTTCACCCTAAACACAGGGTCCGTCTCTTCCGCATCAACACTGTAGGAAGCATTCAAAATTGTTATTAGAAAGAAGTGCATTACACGCCAATCGGGGACTTTGAAATCGTTAAGAGGCATACTGAACAAATTAGAAACTGAACTTAAATCTCTAGAATCGTAATACTTCCACCACAATGATCCCTCTATATTGACCACCATACGTGAGAACATTTCCAAGTTCAATGAAGAGGTCTCAATGGAACTTAAGTTTCTAGGGAAATATGCCACTGCCAGGAGATATGGGGAAGCAGACCGTCCTGGGAAGACCTTCGCAAATTTGCTGAAACCTTCTCATTGCTCCCCATTTGTCATAGAAATCGTAGCTGATGACGGCGCATTAATAGGATCTGATGCTATACGCATATTGTGAACAAACGTAATTCCTACACTATTGGATGTTTCTCACCCCATTTCAACCACACACAGATGTAGAGGCCGATATAGTTGCCCCATTACCACTGACAATTGCCCTATATCAACCCCAAAAATGATGCCAAACCATTATACACACGCCCGACACGCTCCGGTGGGCATGGGACCAACTCTGAATCCAAGCCCATCAGTCAGTTCAATATGATCCTTCAATCCTATTGGTACAAAATCCACAAATTCCCATTATGGCAAATAACAGAAGCTCTGCTCGTGCACCGGCCTTGGGATGGGAAACATTGGGTGACCTATATCCAGGAGACTCTTTTTTGACTCTACCTACACCTTTTCAAGGCGGCACTACTAATTTCTCCAGTATGCTATTATATCATTCAATAAGGGGTAATAAGTGGCACATGCTGTACATCACACAACACATTCCCAAATTCACCTCCCCGCTTCCATCTCTGAAACTCATATTGACAAACACATCCCAGAACAAGCTAATTACCAAACTTTACAGTAGCATGCAACGTTCCTCACCGATCACACACCCACAGGCTTGTGCACGGTGGCACGATGATCTAGTTGACCCTCTAACAGAGGCGCAGTGAACACTCTGATGCAGACAGCTGGAGCTGCTGTCTCCCAATTACAAGCTTCACATTATACACTTTAAATACTTGCATCTCATATATAGAACACCCGTGCAACTTAAGCGATGTATCTCCGTCCTGAGGCGAACTGCTGGATATGTGCAGCGCAGGATGCCTCCTTTTTGCACATGGTTTGGAGTTGTCCAGGTGTTGAGCATTACTGGACCAAGATTCTCAACTTTATTAATGGGATTTAGGGCACCCAGCTGTCCCTGACCCCTAAAGTATGTCTTTTGGGCTTCGTGCAGGACGTCATACCAGGGCATCGTAGGCTTCTAGCCATGTTTCTTCTATTGGCCAAGTGCTGAATAGCCATACACTGGGGTAGACGGGCCTGCCTACTACCAAACTTTGGGTTCTGGATGTCACATTCTGCCAAAAACAGCTCAGCATATATTGGGAGCACCTGCCCCACGCATCTCAACCTAAAGACATCTGGAGTCCCTTCAAGGCCTGGCTATCCTCTCATAGCACAGATGCTACGCAATCCTCTGGGGCCTCAGATGAGGCCTATTAGCAGACTCCCTTCTCACGTCTTACTGCTGGCCACGCACCACCTACTGTCCATATTACACTTTATTGCATCACAGGTGATTTCCTGATTCCAGTATACAGTCATGTACACAACCGTCAAATGTATTGATTCTTTCTGTGTTCTTGATGCTTGCATTGTTCGCAATTGACTAGATGCCTCTGTCTTGGATTGTTGTGTTATTTAATTGTCATTGTTTATGCTATATTTCGTGGCCATCCTGATTTATACTTGTATAGTCTTTTCCAAAATGCCAACAAACAAATTAATACAAAATAATAAAAACAAAAACTACAGTCCCCCATCCTCTGTGAGCATATCTGTTGTTATTATAGCTCAACTGTAGTTTTTCATCTGCATTGTATTCTTCTGTGAGAACCTCTTTTGGATATATGGTGTAACTTCAGCTTTCAAGCAATTGGCTTCTGCTTTGCAGCCATCTGTCAGCTGAATAGTAAAAGGGTAACTTGGCACTATCTTGGTTACCAGTAGGAACCTCATGGCACTATCAGCAAAGGGAGGTCATATTACATCTTTGGGTTGTGCCGAGAGTTGTCTCCTAGTCCCGTGATGACAAAAGCAAATACAACCATTCCTGCTGTAGTGCAAAACAAAACATATTTTTTATTCGCAATCCATGATAAGATCAAGATTTAAATGTGTGTTGATAGAATCTGCTTTTCAGATATGAAACAATAGCTCATGCACTCTACAAAAAGCTAAGGAGACTTCGAAGCTAATGGAAAGATGTGAGAATAAAATACTACTGTGGATGTCCAATATGTGTTTCATAGGGTCTGTACGGTGCTCAACCATATACGTTTCTGAAACTGCCATGAAGCCCTTATTCTTATTTAACGTTTTACTTCACTTAGCAATGTTAGATCAATTTCTCCATTGATAATAGCTTTAATACCATTCCAAGTCATTTCTGGCAAATTTGACTTGATGTAATATTAGGAACGTGTATTGATGGATTTCTTAACTTAAGAAGCATTAGGCATTAAGTATCCTACTTAATCAAATTCACATTGATAGTCAGAACATTTTCTTATCCATTCAATTATGTATCCTTCTTTATACATGAACAGAAATGCACCCAAGGCGTTGTGCCCGAAATTGAGCGTCATTGGGGCTGCAAAATATTTAAGAATATAGAATAAAACATCAAATAAATACTTTTTAAGATAAACTGCGGGAAGCAGCATCATACAGACAAACAAACTACATATAAAGTGAAATGATGCTCAAATGATACTGCAAGCATAATTACAAATGAACCACAAAGATATGCTAATGCTGCAGTTCACACTATTACACAGAAATCTTACAATCATTAACATCTGTATAATTTTTTGGTTGGAGAAGGAACAATCTCTGTGCAAATTTAGTTAAGCAATCACAAACCGATGCACAATATCCTATACCTGAGTCACCAAGATAATTCAAGTCAGCTCAAAGAAAATTATGATCACATTCAAGATAGGCTGAGATATAATGGTGACATTGTTGAAAACCATCTTGCATATGCAAATTAGAGGATGCAGCTAGAATCTGTTGAAAAACACACTAAAATTAACAATAAACAGAAAAGAAAAGGAAACGTCCAAATAGACAACCTGTTCTAAGTAATCAATCTATGCAAACACGGTGGGAAAAGCGTTCTCACATTATCACAAATGATCTTACCATGATCTCTACAGATGGTCTGTTTCATGAAAAATTCCAGATAGAATTAATGTAGTAGGTTCAAGCAAAATCATCAATCATCCATTTGGAACACTACAAGATGTTAAATTATAACAATAACCAAATAGTAAACAAAATCTCGGCATAACATAATAAAGAAAAAAAGGAAAAGAAAAAAAGAACAAAAATGCATAAACCAGCACCAACGTTGTTTATAAGCTCAACGTTCAAGTGGTCACTTCATTGTTAAAAACGTCACTATGTTTCCAAGTGAAAAATTATCAGTCTTCATCAACATACTATCACAAAGGCAATCTCTCCACCTTGTTATTTAAAAGTGCACCCCATCACCAACTACAGTGATACAGATAATTGTTGCTGATCTTCAACATATGAAAGTCGCCATAGGGTACATTTTGAAATATATGGAGCTTGAGTTGTCTGATATCATATCTTGGTTATGTTTTATAAAAATTATGCTCACAATGCAAAAGTAATTATAGATGAGTTTGAAATTTAAGACATTATTATTATTATTATTATTATTATTATTATTATTATTATTATTATTATGTGAGTAATATAAGATAATTCTGTGTTATTTAATAACAATGATCTGTTCAAGAAGAAGGAGTGTTAGTAACTAAGGGGCATATTAACAAGGAACAGGGAAAATTTACGCTAAGGGCGCTTAGCGTAAATTTTTTGAACGCCCGCTATTGTCTGGTTATCGTGTTATTAACAACGCTAACCGCCTAGGCGATAAAAAATCCAGCAATAGCAGCATTTTGGGAGGTTATCGCTGGTAATGCAGTGATAAAACAACAAGGATAGGGATATCCTTGTTGATAGCCCATGGTGGATTTAGCCATGTAATCCACCTCCCTTTGGATTACAAGGCTAAGTCTGAAAATTTGCAGTCATAAAAAAGCAGCATTAACTGTGGTTAGTGCTGCTTTTTTGTCTCTAACATGGTTAGTGTGAAGCTTGATGATAGGAGAAATGTCGCTTAGCGACAATCCTCCTATTTTTTTGCTCTGTAACGCCCACTTTGCATCTCTTTAGAGATGCAAACGGAAGAGTAGTGAAAAAGGGTGCTAACATGCGATTTTGCATGTTAGCACCCTGTTGTTGATAGGGCGATATTTTTATCTCCGCTTCTTTGGCTTTTAAAGCCAAAGAAGCGGAGATAAAGCCCTTGTTAATATGCCCCTGAGTTATTAACTTTGGGGAGAGGGTAACCCAACTCCTACCAATCTAATAAATGCAATCTGTTTAGCTCAGATTATTTATAGAAATGTCAAAGCAGACTTCAGGATGGGAAGGATGGGAAGCGGGATTTCAATATGCTCCTTTTAAACTGCAGATCCTTACCCAAGCACAGGACAGAAATTGCCCTTATCCTGGAGGACTATATGCCAGATACAGTCTTTTTAACAGAGACCTGGCTGAACCCGGACTCTGACCCAGACGTAGTTCTAGCATTGCCCCTGGGCTTCCAGATTATGTGGAAAGATCGACCCTTAGGACGAGGAGGGGGTGTAGCAATCATTTATAAAGAGCAGTATCTATGTCGATGTTTCCCTGATTCTATTCCAGACTGCGAAAGCCTCGCATTTTGTATTGAATTTTCCCCCAATAACTGTTTTTCAGGTACACTTATATATCGGCCCCGGGTCCCTCAAAACAATTTCATAAGGCTCTCCCTCCGCTTGTGGCCGAGCTAGTCACAACTCCCTCCAACTACACGTTGTTAGATGACCTTAACTTTCATTTTGACTCTGCCTCCGACCACATTGCCACGGAACTAGTGGATGACCTGGCGGCATTGCAATTGGAACAACTGGTCGACTCATGCACCCACATTAAGGGTCATCTCTTGGGCCCAGTTTTTAGTAATTGCACTGAACTGAAGGTGGGGCATCCCATCTGCCTCCCTTGGACTGATCATTCACTTATTCCCCATACATTGTCCACATGGAAGGCCCCTCCCCTCACTCCCACAGTGAGGAATTCCAGGAATTGGCCCAGACTTGCAGTTGAACAATTGTCCAATTGCCTTATGACCTCCACACCCCCTTCTAACGGGGATCCTCTTGTAGCCAACGAGGAATATGAGGGGTGGATTTCGCACTCCCTCAAAACAATGCTCCCCATCGGCAAAACAACTATGAAGCAATCTGTGAAAATCGCCCCCTGGTATTCTGGGGAGCTTAGGGAAAAAAAGCGGCATTGCAGGAAACTGGAAAGAAGCTGGCGCCTAGAATATGCCCCGCTGATAAAACTCTATATAGAGAGTCAATCAGAGCCTACAAAGAAGCGATAAAAAATGCTCAATCTTCCTACTTCTCAAAGCAAATTATTTTGGCAAAATCAAAACCCAAAGAAATCTTCCAGATTTTAAAAAGCTCACTAAACTCTCCCTCCCCTCCACACCCAGCTGCAAAACGACGGTCTACTGTAATAATCTGCAAGACTTCTTCTATCAAAAAGTTTATCAAATTTACATTTCATTCCCTATCAAGGGCTTAACCCATTGCACTCTGGTATGGCCAAAGCAGTCCGATGTTCCCCCTCAGACCCTTGCAAAGCTGGATCACTACCCGTTATTAGAACCGGAGGTTTTGGAATCATTGATACAGCAAGGAAAATCAGGGTCACCATACGACCCAGCCCCACCAAACGTACTGGCCTCAGTAAGCCATGTGGTTCTCCCTACTATCATGAACCTCTTAATGCTCCCATCTCCTCGGGTGTGGTCCTGCATCCTTGGAAGCAAGCGATGGTGCGTGGTCTTTTGAAGAAACCAAACTTAGATCCAGGTAACTGTAATAACTATCGCCCCATTTCCCTGCTCCCCTGGTTGAGCAAACTCCTTGAGAAATATATCAACACGTATCTCATGGATTTTCTTGAAAGCAAACAGCTGCTCGATGCCACCCAGACGGGTTTCCGCCCGAGACACAGCACAGAGACTGCCTTATTGGCAATTACCGAGGAAGCCAGAAGGATTTTGGATCGAGGGGGATCAGTGGCAGTGATCCTCCTCGACTTGAGCGCAGCATTTGACACGGTCAATCATGACACACTGCTGTGCCGCCTTGCTGAGCTGGGAATATCAGGGAGAGCCATGGTCTGGCTCCAATCATTCTTGAGCAATAGGACCTTTCAGGTTTTCGAGGGTGACACTGTCTCCTCCAGTAAACCTCTGAGCTGTGGGTTACCGCAGGGTTCTTCTTTGAGGCCTGCGTTATTCAACGTTTACTTGAGACCACTGGCTGATGTCGTCCGCCCCTTTGGTATTAAGATTGTTTCATATGCGGACGACACGCAGCTAGAGGTCTCCCTTGCTCAGGAGGACGGCCAATCCAAACAGTTAGGGTTAATGAAATGTCTGGAGGAGGTAAAAAGCTGGATGTCAACATCTTGCCTGAAACTTAATGGGGACAAAACCAAGCTGATGCTCCTTGGCCCCCTGCTGCAACTAACATTGATTCCCTATGGCCTTTAAGTCTGGGCATCCCTCCTACACCCAAGGACAATATTACAAGTCTGGGGGTATGGCTGGACAAAGCCCTCACCTTTAATACCCAGGTCACCAAGCTTTCTGCAACCTGTTTCGGACTTCTTAGGATGCTGAAGAAAATCCTCCCTCTCCTAGCTATGGAAGCTAAGCAGATAGCGGTACAAGCTCTGATCCAGTCTCGACTGGATTTCAGAAACTCGCTGTACTTGGGTGCTCCTGGCTACACTTTGCAGAAACTACAGACTATACAGAACAGTGCAGCGCGCACTTTGCTCCAGCTACTGCGCAGAATGTCAGCAAAGCCCGGGCTGAGGAGCCTACACTGGCTCCCGGTGCGGTAGAGAATCTCCTTCAAGGCAATGTGTATAGCGCATCAATCTTTCTGGAAAATGGGCCCGGAGATTGGGTGTGAGCTAATCATTCTGTATCTTCCCAGCAAACACCTCCGTTCTAGTCATGCCTTTTTGGTGGCTGTTCCCAGAATCAAGAGGTCCAGAGCCGGCGGCAGGATGTTCTCCTATAATGCCGCCAAGTTTTGGAACACGCTGCCCCTTCAGCTTAGGGCTAACCCCAATCTGTTCTCTTTCCGTAATGAATTAAAGATCTTCCTTTTCAAAGCCTATAACTAGCCCCTTAATCCGTCTTCTTTTGATAAGTGGCACCGCAGTCTTACAGCGTTTGGACGCCTCAGGGCAGCAATCGCGCTATACAAGTCCCCTTTTAATTTCATTTCACTTGTTTTTTGTACAAACCAAGCACAGAATGAACCATATTGCTACTGCTGTCCAAACCAGCTTTAATAAACCCCCAAAAATATATTTCTGTTGAGACTTTATTCAGAGAAAATAAAGGCCTCATTTATCAGGTTTGGCCATAGTGCAGCACCTCAGTCCTTCCTGCTGCGCTGCCCTAAAGCAAAAGAAAAGGGCAGGAATGCGCTGTATATCTGAGATACAGCACATTCCTGTCTTTTGCCCTGCGCTGGTGCACAATGTGCTGCCGTGCGCCAACGCCGGCACCGTTACACCATGGTGCAAGGGTGCCTGCATTTTGGGGATGATTATTTTTGTACAGGAAGGGAAACTGCTTTTTGCAGCACGCATAGAAAAAGAGAAAATGATGAGAATCCAATATATTTCTCCTTCTTGTGCCTCTCTTACGCCTGGTGAGGCGTACTTTTTTGGCACTGCCTCAGATTTAGGATTTCTCTTAAATCTGGGACTGTGTCATAGCGATGGATTTTGCTGGGATTGTCCACAGCAACACCCATTGCATGCCCTTTTCAAGCAGAAACTGTGTTAAAGGTGACTATATTTACGAGGCAGCATTCAGCCAAAAAAAAGTGGCTTAGTGCTGCCTGGTAAATATGGAGCAGGCAAAAAGTAACATTCAGGCAGTTCAAGGGGCCTCATAAATGAGGCCCTCAATGTGGCACAAATAGAAAAACTCAGCACTCTGTGAAATTATAGAGATTTGGGGTTTAGGTGTTCATTACAAGTGCACAATACTGGTGTGTGCTAACTCTTTAGCTGTAAACACAGGTAAAATGTGATAATAACCCACAGTTTATGTACAATTAGAAGTTAATCCAGAAGGAACTGTGAATAACAGTTTTAACACATTTTCCCTGGCAAAATACTGTGCAGAAATAACAATTTATGAGGATTAAGACTCAATTTTTCTGGTATGAGGCCGTAGATGGAATGAGGGAATAGATAGAATGCCTGGGGACAGGTTAGGAAGAAGGCAGGGATGTCATTCAGAAGCCTAACTGAAGTAATTTGAATGGATTGATTTTATGGTTCAATAGTTGAGTTCCTGAAGACAGGGAATATAGGTATGGGAACACTAGGACAGGTATTTCTACCACTTGTTAATATTGCTCTGCTCAACTCTTTACAGATGGGTACATAAAGAGACTATCAATATATGTCAATTCATACACTTGTCAAGAGCAGAAAAAAACAAGTAGTATTAGTGCTCTGATAGGAATCGCTTCATCAAAGATTTCAACAGAATTTTTTATGTGAAGCATGAAGTTGGATTGTTCAGCTCAGAAGAGGCTGTTCTGTGATACTAGATGGTGAACAGAGCCGTAGAAATGTTGGACCTGCCAGCTGTAGGGTGGTCTTCCCCCAAACATTTTGCCTGTTTGCCTACATTTTGTTTAACTATTTTTGTTGGCCTCAGAACTTTGGGCACTTTACCATTGCTAACCAGTGCTAAAGTGCATATGCTCACTCTCGTAAACATGGTAACATTGGCGTATCTACAATTAGCATATTTAATTTACTTATAAGTCCCTAGTAAAGTGCACTATATGTGTGCAGGGACTGTAAATTAAATACTAGTGGGAATGTAGCACTTATTGTGCGACTCAATTAAGTAGCCTTTTAAACATGACTGAGGCTATCATTGCAAACCCTGTATGTGCAGTTTGACTGTCATGTCAACTTGGCTTTTTAAGCCTCTTGCCAAGCTTTTAACTCCCCTCTAATTACACATACCTCACCTCTAAGGAAGGCCCTAGGTAGCCCGTAGGGCAGGGTGCTGTGTAAGTAAAAGGCAGGAATTATACTTTTTAGTATTACATGAACTGGTAGTGAAATCTCCCATATTAATTGTTACTACTGTAGGGCGTTCATTAGGAATTACTTATTCTATTCTATTAAGTATAATTCCTGATTGAGAAGGTGTAGAACTGTCATGTTTGGTGCTTTTGGACTCGTTATATAAATCCTCTTTAATAGTAAAGTTGGATTTTTTATTACAACTTAAAAATGCCACTTTTAGAAAGTTAAACCAAAAACTGGGGTTATGCCCAAATGACCAGGGTCAGGTAGGGCCAAATAATTTGTTAGCCAAAAAAAGGGGGGACCTGACACCTTCACAACGTTTATGCTGCCTCTTTGTAGCAACGATCAAACAACAATTATTTTGGTTTGATCATGTTATTTATTTAACCTTCTCATTCATTGATATTTTATACTTTTTTCAAAAACAATTCATATGTTTGAAAAGAATAACACTAATTCATTCCAAAGACATAAACATTAGCAAATTACAAATTCAATGAATATCAATATTCATAAACAGCAAACATTAAAACATTTGACATCACTACATCAAACAAATGGCTAACTTATCCTTGCACCATTTCTTATTTGTCAACAAAACACCTAGAGGCTGCCAACTTTAGTGAAAAAATTAATTTTGCTGCCTGAGGCAAAACCGGCACAGGATCAGTTTTTCCATTCAGCCCCTACAAAGCTGAACTACTTGGTTGGGAGAATTAACTAGCCTATCTAATAAAACAATAATCTGCCCTGAGCCCCGAAAGAACAGTGTGATTTTTAGGTTGAGCCTAGGCAGTGCTCATGCCTTTTCTGCAAGACCTGGAGTAATGGATATATGTAGTATAATCCCGCCTGCTGCTTCCTGCTGTTTGACATTGGGTCTTGGGACATTGGGACTCTGCATTCCCAGCTGCCTATAGGCTGGGATTTCCAAGACGTTACTTCCGCTGCATGTCAGGCAGCACCGACCAACTACAGTGTAGTTACACTGCAGAGCTGCATCTGTTTTGATTTGGGACTACTTAACTTATCGTCATGGCACCTGGTTCACAGGCCACCATGCTTATAAGTGTAGTCAGCATTTATATTTCCCCTTGCCGCAAACAAAGTTTTTTGTTCACTCCAGACAAAGTGCAGCCTTGTTCCAGTGCTGCATCATCCTCGGCTACTTGTACCCGTGCTGTGTAACTATTGCTTCTTCCTTCCAGGGCAGTTCCCCTGAGAGAAGCCTCATTCTGGTGCTCTCCCCCAGCCCCTAAAGCCACTGTTTCCTCATGTAGCGCAATCTTGTTCATGAGCTTCATTAGCATAGCTCACTTCATCTGCGTGATAGAATGTAAATGTCTTAAGGAAAGGGTGCAGAACCACAGGCTGTTACTAGGTGTCCCTAGTAACAGCCTGTGGTACTGCACCCTTTCCTTAAGACATAATATAAGAATTCCATTAGTATTTGGCTCAAGGAACGAGCGTGATTTTTTTTTCCTTTATTAGTGGAATTTTGGGGCATATTACAAAGCAATAGCGATAATTATCGCTATTGCTTGGTTAGAGACAAAAATTTACCGCTAAGCTGCGGCGATTTTTATCGCAAGTAAACCTTAGTATTACCAAGGTTTATCGCAAATGCGATAAAAATCGGCCGCAATGCATGAATATCGCTGGAAAGTCAGTGATATTCATGCATTAGCGAGCTAATGCTCTTAGCCATGTTATCCACCTCCCATTGGATAACATGGCTAAGAACTGCTCAGGGCAGGTGTTAGCTTTTGGAGATATTCGCGCTTAGCGTGAATATCTCCAAAAGTTGGTAATAGGAGATAGCGATGTTAGCGACTGTTTCCAGTTGCTAACATCTTGGCACGCCCACTTTGCATATCATTAGTGATAAATATCACTGACATGCAAAGTGGGGCCCAAGATGGTTGCTATCTCCTACTAGATGTCGGTAACCAAGTTAGCGACAGCTAGGTAATAGGGAGATCATTTTATCTCCGCTTTCTTGGCTTTTAAAGCCAAAAAAGCGGAGATAAACCCCCTTGATAATATGCCCCTAAGTTTTTTTCTCACATAGGCTCCAAAAGAATAAAGGGGCATATTACCAAGCAATAGCGATAATTATCGCTACTGCTTGGTTAGAGACAAAAATTTACCGCAGCGCTGCAGCGATTTTTACCGCAAATAAACCATGGTATTACCAAGGTTTAACGCAAATGCGGTAAAAATCGCCGCAAAGCATGAATATCGCTGAAAAGTCAGCGATATTCATGCATTAGCGAGCTAATGCTCTTAGCCATGTTATCCACCTCCCATTGGATAACATGGCTAAGAACTGCTCAGGGCAGGTGTTAGCTTTTGGAGATATTCCCGCTTAGCGCGAATATCTCCAAAAGTTGGTAATAGGAGATAGCGATGTTAGCGACTGTTTTCAGTCGCTAACATCTTGGCACGCCCACTTTGCATCTCATTAGTGATAAATATCACTGACATGCAAAGTGGGGCCCAAGAAGGTCGCTATCTCCTACTAGCTGTCGCTAACTGGTGTTAGCGGCAGCTAGGTAATAGGGAGATAATTTTATCTCCGCTTTCTTGGCTTTTAAAGCCAAAAAAGCGGAGATAAACCCCCTTGATAATATGCCCCAAAATGCTTGCACTCGTTTCTTTAGCCTCATGATAATGGCATTCCGATGCTATGTCTTAAGGAAAGGGTGCAGTGCCACAGGCTGTTACTAGGGACACCTAGTAACATACTGTGGTACTGCACCCTTCCCTTAAAACCAAATATAGGCATTCCATTACCACGAGGCTTGAGGAACAAGTCCAAGCATTTCTGTGCAATTTTTTTAGGCTTTAGTAACCTTTGTGACAGGAACAGAAATTTCACTTATTAAGGAAAAATGCTTGCGCTTGTTCCTTATGCCTCATGGTAATGGAATATAAATATGTCTTAAGGAAAGGGTGCAGTACCACAGGCTGTTACTAGGTGTCCCTAATAACAGCCTGTGGTACTGAACCCTTTCCTTAAGACATAATGTAGGAATTACATTACTATGTGGCTCAAGGAACTAGCTCAGGCATTTTTTCCTTAATTGATGGAATTTATTTTTTATCATCACAAAGGCTACAAAAGCTGAAAACGCTTGCGCTCGTTTCATAAGCTTCATAGTAATGAAATTTCTAAATTATGCCTTAAGGAAAGGGTGCAGTACCACCGGCTGTTACTAGGTGTCCCAGGAACACCTAGTAACAGCCTGTGGTACTGCAGCCTTTCCATAAAACCTTATATAGGAATTTCATTACCACGAGGCTCAAGGAACAAGCGTGAGCATTTCTGTACTTTTTGTTTAGGCTTTTGTAGCATTTGTTGAGCAGAAATTCCAATTCAAAAAGGAAACAAAAACTTGCGCTAGTTCCTTAAGCCTCATGCACCCAGCTCCGCTGGGATAGGTAACACGGGTACTTCGGTACTCACAATAGTGCTTGCCTTAGAACCTTCTATGTTCCAAAGGGGTTGCTTGTAGTCCTCTCCGAAGTGTCCTTAAACTGTAATTATACAACCACGACTTTCCCATAGAGTTTTACAGAGTTTGCGTCTGTGTTCTCACATTGCACCCGTCCTCCATGAGTCCCCTGAGTCACTACTTGGGGTGGTGCCTTGGGTTCCCAGCGATTCTACCTGTTCTAGGCACTGTGTCTAGTCAAGTCGTGGTTGTTATACCACTTTCTTAGTATATGGTTCTGTCTTCCCCTGGAGCCCGCTGTGTATTGTGCTATTTACTGTTGTTCTATTCATTAAGTATTGTGTGCCTTGTGCTCTAATCTCGTATAGAGGTTAGTAGAGAATGTTTAGTAATAAATACATATATTTTATATATCTCTTGTGTGGTTCACCTTTCATTTAGTTATTCAGGAGGTTATAGTCTGGTAAAACAAGCTGATTTACATTCCTTCTGTTCACCCCCTGGTAGCTTGGCATGAGCAGTGAGGTCACTAGAAATTGACACCACACCAGTTTAGAAAATGAATCAATCTTTATTTAACCAAACAAGACCAAAACAACAAAAAGCCAGCATACAGAACTCAAATTATGACTTTTTAAAGGTTTCAAGCAATTTTGTCCATAGAAGTGTATGGATACAGTGCTTTAACACGAAATAACTGAGATACATCAAAAACCACAAAGATATACAGCTATAGAGGAGGAGAGCGTCAGAAAACACAGCAATGCATAGATTCCTAGGTACCTGGGGAGATGATGCATCAGTTCTGCTGCACGCAGAAGTGTTGCATCCAATCCAGACTGTAAGGGGACGCGATGCGTGGAAATCCAAGATGGTTCTGGTCTGCAGTTGATGAGGGGGAAAACTTTGTGCACAGGTGCAATGCATGGAAATCGGGATCCGCTGGAGGTTGGCGCATCGATTTCTTGAGCTGCGATTCCAGATGCGTCATTTTTTTCAGTCACACAGCAGGGCACGCGTTGGAGTTAGTTTGGAGGTCTCGGGCTTTGGAGACATGGTGAGCTGAAATTTGACTACAGCGATTTTGTTGGCTGCGGGCATGTGTTGCAAAGATTTGCTTGGCTGGATAGCAGCCGGTGAATCAAAATTGTACCCACATAGGGGTGCTGCATTGGAAAAACAGGCGGTGAAAGGGTGAAGCATTTTGTAGCTTTTTGCAGCAGGAACAACCTCCAAGGGCCCAGAACTGGAATTGGCACCAGTTGGCAAGTCAAAACTTCCCAGCAATGGACTTCAGGGAATTATTCAATATCGGCACCGAACATAAGCATTTGAGAAAGGATATCCTAGTGGGCTTTGAAAAGCAAATTTTACAATTAGACCTCAGTGATTTGAAGTCTTCCTCTACATTGCATATATGGTCGAGCTTATTTTTGTCTGAGGAAACGTTCACATAAATGTTAAGTCCTATGTTTAGGTCCTCTTTTTCACCAGGAGTGATGCCATATTTTAACATGACAGGATTATTCTGGGCAGAACCTATATTTTAAGTTTTCCCCACATTACTTGTAATATTAAACTTTCAATTCCAAACTCTTCCACGAGATTTTTAATTGTGAAATATTTGGAGAAAAAAAAATCAAACACAGAATTGTGCAAACGTCAATTTTGAGGTCATCAGTGTGGAATGAAAATGTTGTTATAGTGTTGGAGACGTTAATAACTTCTTAAAATGCAGCTGGATTGTGATTATTTAATAGCAGATAGTAGTTGAATTTAACAGAGCTGGTTGTCATCCCCTTTTTCCAAAGGAAGCAGAAAGATAACTGGATAATGGCAATGCATTTTCTTTTTTTTGTTCAAGTATAACATTTGTACACTGGATTCTAAAGCAGAATAGAAACGTTTCTCAATCGTTCTCTTACGTTTTTCCTTGGACTTTGTTCTGGACAATAGTCTTAATGTTCAGTCACTTAAAGTGCATCTTAAAACCAACATGTAAAGAAATGAAATGTTATAAATTGAGTTGGGGTACACTGCAAAAAAACTATCAACATATGATTAAGACATTCACTTGACAACGACTATGGAAAACATCATTGTTAGACTCCAATGAGGAGAAACAGGGTCTTCTGTACTGACATTAGTTTTTATCTTCCATTCACTTCGACTTCAATAATTACAATTATTAATCTGCTCACAATTTTCTTCTGTAGAAATACTCTAAATCACATAAGGTTTTCTTCCTACAGTGCCTCCACTGAAATTGTATGGCTATGGTCTGTGGGCTCAGACAATTTAAAAATATCTTATTTAATGCTTGTTTTGTTTAAAACCACATTGGGTACAAGGATGCAGTGAAGTATAGTCCCAAGACTTTCTCTTTGTTAGTAAAAAGCCTAAACCACCAGCACATGAATAGAAGACTGCTTTGTAAAACATACTTCATAAAATAACCTCCAGAAAAGTTCTCCAGGACATAAAGGCTTCTCAGATAAAGAAAGTGGAGCATCACCTCCCGGATGCTAGCACATAATGAACGACCACAGAAATGCTTTCTTTATTCCTAAATCGAAGTTCCTTTTTCATGTTTTCAAAGGTATCTTGGTTTTGTGTGGAAACAAAGGTAGACACAAACCCATACTTTAGCAAATATAGAACTAATATCAAATACACCAGTGAAAAAGATGGTGGTGGCAACAGGACTAGACTGGGAAGTAAAAGCAACCTTTTAAAATAATAATAATAATCATCATCATCCTATCTGCCCCACACTAAATGGGCATAGATATCAAACACATCACTCTCCAAGGTTGATTTGGGGGGTCTCACCAAAAAGGAAGTTTTTTAAAAAAGAAGGGAGTTACAGAGAAATAGAATTATTGGTCCAATACTGTGTTATGACATAGTATCTAGAAACATTTCCTTATGAGAAATGTAAGCACGTCATACAACATGTTGCATGCACAACAGATAACAAAAATATGTCACAGTGGTAACCACTGATACAGTGCCCCTCAGTGAAAAGAACAGGGATCTCAGGATACACCACCATGTGCTGATTTGCACTGTGACATTTAACCCATTTACCGCGGCGGCAATTCCGCCGCAGTGTGGTGGGTTTAATGAGTAGGTGGGGCCACGTCGGCCAACGGACATACACAGCACTACAAAGGTAGTGCGCGCGACGGCCATTGGCCTATAGAAGCACGCAAGGGGTTAAATGTCTCTCAAGATACATATGCACACTAAGTTGTTCCATGAATCTGAGGACGCGTTTTTTTGCAAAACTCGGATGTTCAGAGCCGGCCAGTGGGTTCCTAGCCACTCGCCTGACTCGCGCTGTGCTCGCGCACTATTTTAAAAGTTTTAAAACTTTGTATTTGCCTAACCTTGTTTTTGTTGTGCAGGTGTCACTCCTTGGGCAGTATTACTCGCCGCATCTGTCCGCTAACCTCTTGCCATTACTCGTCCTCACGGGAGATTAATTCCTGCCGGGACGCGCTGTTGGCCGCCATCTTGGGTGAGGAGGGTGAGTAGGTCAGCGGTGCAGCGCTCGTCCCCTCATGACCTGAGCCCTATAAAATGGCGCCCCGTTACAGGGAGCGCAGCAGACGGGCGCAGCGGGCACGCCGTCAGCGCGCCGAAGTCGCGCCTAAGTCCAGCCCGTCTGCGCCAGTCCGCGGCCGGACGGGCCCAGGGGCTAGGGATGCTGCTACCGCCATCTCCTACTCCCCCGCTGCCCTCATGAGCCTACAACCCTCTGCTAGCCCTCTATCGGTGGACCACAACATCCTCCTCCACCGTGTCGAGCAGGCGGGCATCCAGGGCCTGGCGCTGGCATGGGTCAAATCCTTCCTGACCGGGAGGTCTCAGACCCTCAGCCTGGGCACTTTCAGAGCTCCCGGGGAGCACTCGCCCTCTGGGGTCCCCCAGGGCTCCTCCTTATCCCCTCTTCTCTTTAACCTCTATCTTCGACCCCTTCTTTTTTCTCTGAGGCAGTGGGTCGTCACTGTTTTTAACTACGCGGACGACCTGCAACTCATCTTTCCTCTCAATTCCCCCTCTGCTATTCCTAATTTCCAGGCAGCTATGTCCCACATCCTTCAGTGGATGTGTCAAAACCAGCTCAAATTGAACCCCGGAAAGACGGAGCTCCTTCTTCCTGGCAGGAGCTCTACCCACTGGGGTCCGCACTTTTGGCCGGCAGAACTTGGCCCCCCTCCCACCCCCGTGGCCTCGGTAAAGAGTCTCGGGGTCACTATTGACTCCGGCCTTTCTCTCGGGACCCAAGTGGGACGGTGGCCTCCTCCTGCATGTTCCAGCTGCGCAGGATCAGGAAGGTGGCTTATCTCCTTACTCCTGAAGCCCTTCTGCAAGTTATCATGGCCCTCGTCCTCTCCCGCTTGGATTTTTCGAATTCTATTTACCACGGTCTGCCTAAAACATCTCTCTCCAGACTGCAATCTGTTCAAAATCAAGCGGCGAGATTGGCCCTTGGGATTCCGAAATGGCAATCCGCCAAACCCCTTCTCTTTAAACTGCACTGGCTCCCTGTCATCTCGAGGGCAGCCTTTAAGATCGGCTGCCTCACCTTTAAATCTCTATCCGGCTCCTGCCCCGTCTTTCTGAAATCCCTCATCAGGCTCTACTGCCCATCACGTAACCTGAGATCTTCTCACCTTCACTTCCTGTTCATCCCCCCTATCAAACTTTGCAGATCTGGAGGCCGGAGATTTGCTTTCCTTGCCCCAAAACTATGGAACTCCTTTCCCCTCTCTCTCAAAACCTCTAATTCTCTCATTCTTTTCCGCAAATCCCTAAAAACATGGCTTTTCCCTCAATCCAGCTAAGTCCCTCTGTTCCCTCTGCATCCTATCAGCGCCAGGAAACCCATAAAGGCTTCTCAGATAAAGAAAGTGGAGCATCACCTCCCGGATGCTAGCACATAATGAACGACCACAGAAATGCTTTCTTTATTCCTAAATCGAAGTTCCTTTTTCATGTTTTCAAAGGTATCTTGGTTTTGTGTGGAAACAAAGGTAGACACAAACCCATACTTTAGCAAATATAGAACTAATATCAAATACACCAGTGAAAAAGATGGTGGTGGCAACAGGACTAGACTGGGAAGTAAAAGCAACCTTTTAAAATAATAATAATAATCATCATCATCCTATCTGCCCCACACTAAATGGGCATAGATATCAAACACATCACTCTCCAAGGTTGATTTGGGGGGTCTCACCAAAAAGGAAGTTTTTTAAAAAAGAAGGGAGTTACAGAGAAATAGAATTATTGGTCCAATACTGTGTTATGACATAGTATCTAGAAACATTTCCTTATGAGAAATGTAAGCACGTCATACAACATGTTGCATGCACAACAGATAACAAAAATATGTCACAGTGGTAACCACTGATACAGTGTCCCTCAGTGAAAAGAACAGGGATCTCAGGATACACCACCATGTGCTGATTTGCACTGTGACATTTAACCCATTTACCGCGGCGGCAATTCCGCCGCAGTGTGGTGGGTTTAATGAGTAGGTGGGGCCACGTCGGCCAACGGACATACACAGCACTACAAAGGTAGTGCGCGCGACGGCCATTGGCCTATAGAAGCACGCAAGGGGTTAAATGTCTCTCAAGATACATATGCACACTAAGTTGTTCCATGAATCTGAGGACACGTTTTTTTGCAAAACTTGGATGTTCAGAGCCGGCCAGTGGGTTCCTAGCCACTCGCCTGACTCGCGCTGTGCTCGCGCACTATTTTAAAAGTTTTAAAACTTTGTATTTGCCTAACCTTGTTTTTGTTGTGCAGGTGTCACTCCTTGGGCAGTATTACTCGCCGCATCTGTCCGCTAACCTCTTGCCATTACTCGTCCTCACGGGAGATTAATTCCTGCCGGGACGCGCTGTTGGCCGCCATCTTGGGTGAGGAGGGTGAGTAGGTCAGCGGTGCAGCGCTCGTCCCCTCACGACCTGAGCCCTATAAAATGGCGCCCGTTACAGGGAGCGCAGCAGACGGGCGCAGCGGGCACGCCGTCAGCGCGCCAAAGTCGCGCCTAAGTCCAGCCCGTCTGCGCCAGTCCGCGGCCGGACGGGCCCAGGGGCTAGGGATGCTGCTACCGCCATCTCCTACTCCCCCGCTGCCCTCATGAGCCTACAACCCTTTGCTAGCCCTCTATCCCCGATACCTGGACTCGGATCTCTTCACTTGGGATGTCTGGAAACTCCCCCCCCCATCTGGGGCAGGCGTTACCTTTCATTGCACCTGCTCTTGCTGAGTCGCAGATCTGTGTATTATACCTAAATACTCGCTCTTTGGGCAGGCATCAAGCCGATATCCTTCACCTACTCTTGACTGAGAGGCCAGACGTCCTTTTACGATCTGAGACCTGGCTCACTGACGATTCCCTTCCTGATATTCTCGCTGCGTTACCCCCAGATTACTATCTGTTGAACACCAACCGTCCTGGGGGCCGCTCCGGGGGAGGGGTGGCAGCGGTAATACGCAAGAATCTAAAGATTATCGCCTCCGCCTCCATGACCCTCCCTGAAGTGGATAACCTGGTTCTCCGTCTTGGGACCGAGGTGGGTGCAGTTACCCTTATGGTATTATACCGTCCCCCCCACCCCATGCCTTCCTTCCCCTCATCTTTTACCGAACAGCTGACTAATCTTGCCACCTCCTCCCCCCGCACTGTCATTGTTGGTGACTTTAACTACTGGTTCCAGCACGAGGACGCTGGCCCCCATGCCTCCGAACTGTTCGAGGCCCTCTCGAGCCTGAACTTCACTCAATTAGTCAGGTCCGCCACCCACAGTGGCGGCCACATTCTTGACCACATTTGGGTCCACGGAGTCAAGTCCTCCTGTCCGCTCATAACACCTTGTGTGTGGTCCGATCACTTTTTGATTGACACCACATTCTCGGCTGTTGGCCAGATTAGGATCCCCTTGCGGGAGAGTGGCACCACCCGCAAGTGGAGAGCCGCCGATTCCTCTAAATTTCTATCTCACCTCTCTCTTACCCGTCCCCTGCTTCCCAATGATTTAAGCACCAACGAGCTTCACGGGCATATTTCTGACTGGCTCACGACAGCCAGCGATATTTTTGCCCCTCTAACTAAGTTCCCCCGATCCCGACATAGCAACTCCCCCAAATGGTTCCCCCCCCAACTCAAAACCCTTCAATTGGAACTAGAGCGCAAGTGGAGGAGAGACTATTGCTCGTCTAGCAGAGACGTATATGTGGCCGCGCGCAATAAGTACAAAACAGCCATTTCCGCAGCCAAAAAAGCTTACGCCTCAGACAGAATCTTATTAGCCCCCTGCAAGTCCAAAGAGATTTTTAAAGTTCTTAACGAATTCACCTCCGATCCCAGGACGCTCCCGACTCAGGCCCCCACACAGGAATCGTGTAATGCGCTAAGTACTTTTTTCATTCAGAAAATTGCTCTGATTAAAGACACCATCCCGGCTACCCCCCCGGCGCTGGTTCCGTCTCTCCCCCCATAATGCCCTCTCTTTCACTCAGTTCCCTCCCCTAGATCCCACATCCTTGGCCACATTGGCCACCCGTACTAAGTCTGGATCTCCAGATGACTGTTGTCCCCCTTCCTTACTCCGGGACATCTGCCATTCTCTACCCGACTGCATCCTTCCCCTGCTGAACTCTTCTCTTTCTTCCGGTACGGTGCCCAGCTCCTTCAAGGAGGCCGTCTTGGTGCCTCTACTGAAGAAGCCTAGTGCTGATCCCGCCGCTCCGGCGAACTACCGCCCTATCTCCCTCTTGCCCTTCTTCTCCAAAATCCTGGAAGCCCACGCCACCGCCTGTCTCTCACATTTTATCGAGAGCTCCAACTTTCTCGAGGCCAACCAGGCCGGCTTCAGACCCGGCCACTCTACGGAGACTGTGATCTTGGCCGTGCTGGATGCCTTGAGAGACGGCGCTGACAAGGGTACCCCCCAGGCCTTGGTATTATTAGATCTGTCAGCCGCTTTCGACACGGTGGACCACAACATCCTCCTCCACCGTGTCGAGCAGGCGGGCATCCAGGGCCTGGCGCTGGCATGGGTCAAATCCTTCCTGACCGGGAGGTCTCAGACCCTCAGCCTGGGCACTTTCAGAGCTCCCAGGGAGCACTCGCCCTCTGGGGTCCCCCAGGGCTCCTCCTTATCCCCTCTTCTCTTTAACCTCTATCTTCGACCCCTTCTTTTTTCTCTGAGGCAGTGGGTCGTCACTGTTTTTAACTACGCGGACGACCTGCAACTCATCTTTCCTCTCAATTCCCCCTCTGCTATTCCTAATTTCCAGGCAGCTATGTCCCACATCCTTCAGTGGATGTGTCAAAACCAGCTCAAATTGAACCCCGGAAAGACGGAGCTCCTTCTTCCTGGCAGGAGCTCTACCCACTGGGGTCCGCACTTTTGGCCGGCAGAACTTGGCCCCCCTCCCACCCCCGTGGCCTCGGTAAAGAGTCTCGGGGTCACTATTGACTCCGGCCTTTCTCTCGGGACCCAAGTGGGGACGGTGGTCTCCTCCTGCATGTTCCAGCTGCGCAGGATCAGGAAGGTGGCTTATCTCCTTACTCCTGAAGCCCTTCTGCAAGTTATCATGGCCCTCGTCCTCTCCCGCTTGGATTTTTCGAATTCTATTTACCACGGTCTGCCTAAAACATCTCTCTCCAGACTGCAATCTGTTCAAAATCAAGCGGCGAGATTGGCCCTTGGGATTCCGAAATGGCAATCCGCCAAACCCCTTCTCTTTAAACTGCACTGGCTCCCTGTCATCTCGAGGGCAGCCTTTAAGATCGTCTGCCTCACCTTTAAATCTCTATCCGGCTCCTGCCCCGTCTTTCTGAAATCCCTCAGCAGGCTCTACTGCCCATCACGTAACCTGAGATCTTCTCACCTTCACTTCCTGTCCATCCCCCCTATCAAACTTTGCAGATCTGGAGGTCGGAGATTTGCTTTCCTTGCCCCAAAACTATGGAACTCCTTTCCCCTCTCTCTCAAAACCTCTAATTCTCTAATTCTTTTCCGCAAATCCCTAAAAACATGGCTGTTCCCTCAATCCAGCTAAGTCCCTCTGTTCCCTCTGCATCCTACCAGCGCCAGGAAACCCACGGTGTCAGTGCGCTTTACAAGATCCCCTTACAATACAACTCAAAATAATAGTTAAAATATATATGTGATATTAACATGCATATTTAAAATTAACAACATGCATTTTTTAAATGTAGTAACTAACCATAATTACACCACTAGGCCTCAAAACTGTTTATAGCAATATTGCTTAGAATGTGGTTTGACTAAAATGTGATGATGCATGCAAATAAATGTCTAATTCCTGACCTTTCCATGATCATGTTTTTAATAAATATATATTTCACACAGCTCGGCAAAATTATTATTCTTATACAAAGAAGAGTTCTAAATACCTGTTTAGAATTTATTATTTAGCAGAGTTATGCCAAATGACCACTTAGAATGTAGCACAAAATTGAATTTGCTTTCCTTTCACATACTTGCCTTATTTCCAAAGGAGAAAATCTTGAAAAAATTGTTATTTTGTTACTGCAGATGTTTCCGTTTTTACATAGCTCATTGTTAGCTACCAACTCTTTGCTTCATTAGAAGAATAGAAATGTAGACACATTAGTGGAAAAGGATGCTTAGAATAAAGAAGCTTCAAATGTATTTGAATTAAAACTATCAAAGTTGCATACTCTTTGTGGTCTGAAGGCTATTGTATTTCCGTGTGAGAAAATGAGGAGTGATCCTGTTCCCAGGAGAACCCTGAAAGTTGATTGGACAAAAGGAAAAGAAGAAGCAACAATAACTGCAGCATTGAATTTTGACTGCCTGTTATTGTACCTGTTCCTAGATTAGACATACACACACACACACTCTTTTCCAAACTTTTCACTCCATTCCCCAGCACTCCTGTCATCCTATTGATTGTGGCTGCTACAGCTGCACATTTGCTTTGCTTTAATACTCTACTGAGTTTCAAGATCATCCCTTTATGGATATTTCAGTTTTAATTGATAGATGACCTTGGATACATGTTGAGCTTTATGCTTGATCTTACTTTTTTTCGAACTTGAAGCCTTTATGGGTGCTAAGTGACAACTATTCACCACATTCTTAGAATAGGGATTTTCTTTCTTTGTGGAACATGCTTAAATGCATTGTATTTATTGAATTAACAATTATTTCTCTATAAATTCTGTAAAAGTATCGCTATTTGAACTAATATGAAGATAACTTATAATTTTGAATAAAGACCACTTACAAAATTTGAAATAATAAAACCCTTAACAATGTTTAATGACTCTAATTATTGACTGAACCTATTCAAAAGTTGTGATTAATACTTATGTGATGATTTGCATTGTAATCTTCTCAACTACAATGGCCGAGGTGTTAACCTGTTGTGCTGCAGCCTAAGGAAGTGGGGATCAACCATATGTGCTTATGATAAAGCAGAGTATTATTTAAACCGAAACCGGTTCCAGGGTGCTTTTTTTCAGTCGAGGGAAGACATGGCTTTGGCAGTTCGGGCTGAACTGTTCCCATGAGGTACAGGGTCAAGACTGATTTTCATATAGCTGCGTCTGAACTGGGATGGCAAAGTGAGCTAATGAACAATGATGGATTCAACCCAGATCAGTGATTGGGGGTGAGTGTCTGAAAAGTTTCAGCTCTCCGTCCATCATATCCTTGTGTTTGCTTTGTTTGCCCTAAGTTGGCAGGGTATGCACAGACGTGGGTCCCTTGCTCACTTTGCCACTGGATTCAAGCTAGCCTTGCTGATGAAGGCTGTTAGCCCGAAACCGGTCCAAGGATGGTTTTTTATGGTCCAGGAAAGACATGGCTTGGCAGTTCGGGCTGTACTGTTCCTGTGAGGCACGGAGTCAAGACTGATTTGCATATAGCTGTGTCTGAACTGGGGTGGCAAAGTGAGCTAAAGAATAATGATGGATTCAACCCAGATCTGTGATTGGGGGTGAGTGTCTGAAAAGTTTCAGCTCTCCGTCCATCATCTCCTTATGTTTGCTTTGTTTGCCCTAATTTGGCAGGGTATGCACAGACGTGGGTCCCTTGCTGACTTTGCCAATGGATTCAAGCTAGCCTTGCTGATGAAGGCTGTTAGCCCGAAACCGGTCCCAGGATGGTTTTTTTTGGTCCAGGAAAGACATGGCTTGGCAGTTCAGGCTGGACTGTTCCGGTGAGGCACGGAGTCAAGACTGATTTGATTATAGCTGTGTCAGAACTTGGGTGGCAAAGTGAGCTAAAGAATAATGATGGATTTAACCCAGATCTGTGGTTAGGAGTGAGTGTTTGAAAAGTTTCAGCACTCCGTCCATCATCTCCTTGTATGCTTTGAGATTTATAAGTATTACAGGTGTTTCACACCAAAGAGTATTAGTTTTTCAAAATTCATTAATCTTTTTTTTCAATTATATGAAGCATTTACAATAATTAGTTTATGTTGTCTTCCACACATAGATTGTTAGTTCTACGTCAAAACTGAAAATTTACCATTAAATTGGTAAGGTGGACAATTAAAAGTAATACAGATCTCACAATCCGATTCCGTAGACAAAAAGAGCTTGACAAATCTTACAGGCTTATACAACCATGCTAATGTCAGGATGCAGAAATCCTATACATAGTGGGACAATATTGGCCAAAAATATATTTTGATGAGAAAGATCACATTACAGGATCCAAAGCTATTTTGTCAAATGAGGAAACAGAATTGAAAGATGCATCAGTTTATTTTTAAAGTCACAAAAATGTTTTGGGTGAACAACTGCTGAGTTCAGTGTGATTAAGACATTGTACGGGAAGTGTGAGTCATCAATGTTGGATCAACATCAACATTATAGTAATAGCACATCAGCATCACTCTAGTGGAACTTGTCACAGTTCATACAGTGCAATGTCCAATAGGCAGTGTGATCAGAGCAATGAGAGTTCAATATGCACTGAGCAGTCTGAGGTCAGTGTTGATAATTGATAGAAATTGGGTTACCAGCTGTGAGGGGTGAAAGCAGCAACTACAATCCAAGTCAGGATGAAATCACGACCAAATCCCAAATTAACCTGTGCTCAACTCTCTGGTAGTTTAGCACACAGCAGTCAGCCTTACCTTAGATGCATTGTGTAAGTTATTTTGTGGCACTTCAAACAGTAAAAAGTGAAAACAAAACACAAGAAAAATCCCACATCAATAAAAAAAAGAGTATTTCTTAACAAAACAAAAATCAGGTCTAAGACTGCAAAAATCCATTCAGTAGAACAATGGCGATGAAAAGTCCTTGCACCGAGGAAGTCCATACACTGGAAGTGATGCATCGGTTCTGAGGGAGATGTGTAGAACAGTAGAGGCAGTGCGCTGGTTCTGTGAGAGATGCACCGCAGAGGAGATATGTAGGTTCTGTTGGGCTCACAGATGGGTTGTCAGAGCATTTTCAGGCACTCTTCCAAAGGTCCAGGACTGGGGGCACCGCTTGGGAGGGCAGGACTCACAGAGGGCAGAGTCCAAGTGCTGGGTTCAAGGTGTTTGGAAGCTTGCTCTGCCCCTGAGGCTTCTGACCAGGAGGCAAGCTAACTAGCTCTTGAATTCCCCATGGGGTCCTGTGTTTAACCCAGGTAAGAGGGCAGCAGGCCAGCACAGCAGTCATTCAGCATTGCAGCTCAGCAGAGTGGTAGTCTTTTCAGCAGTTCAGTGGTCCTCATTCCTGACAGAGTTCACAGATCCAGAAAGGGGCTACATTTTGAGGTCTGAGGTCCAATATTTAAACCTGGTGCCCACTTTGAAGTGGATGAGGCTTGTAGAGGCTTCTACCCAGCTGAGGTATCCGGCATCTCCTTTCTCCCTATCCTGACCCGAGTTTGCCAGGGGACACAACAAACTAGGGACAAACCCTTTGTGAGAGTGTTCAGGCAGAGCCTTTGTGGTGTGTAAGTGCAGTGTGTGACAGCTCATCCCCCTCTTTAACTCAGAGTGGTCCACATCTGCCAACACCTCTCTTCCATTTGTCTCCCTGTCTAGGAGAAATACACAAAGACAACTACCAGCTGCACCTAGTCATGTGACCCAGGAACAGTCAGCGGGCACCAAATGGTTACGAAATGATAATGACAACGTTCTAAAAGTGATAACGGACTTTTCATTAATAAGAGATTTCAATTACAATTGTTTAGACACCAAATTCTATGTTTTTACCAGCTCCTAATTTGAAGATACAACTATTACATTTAACAAGATAGCTCATATGTTATGTTATGGGGGGAGGTAGGCCTTACAGTAGTGGAAAACACATTAAAGAAATTTTCACTACCAGGACATGTAATTCCTTAAGGTACATGTCCATCTTTTTAAATACTCTACACCCTACCCTCTGAGATGTTCTGGGCCTAACCTAGGGTGACTTATATGTACTAAAAAGGAAGGTTTGGGCCTGGCTAAATGGTTTGTTTTCCAGGTTGTAATGACAGTTTAAACTGCATATACAGGCTGCAATGACAGGCCTGAGATACGTTTAAAGGGCTACTTAAGTGGGTGACACAATCCATGCTGCAGGCCCACTAGTAGCAATTAATTACATGCCCTGGGCACATGTAGTGCCACTTTACTCAATCAATTAATCAATCAATCAAGGATTTGTAAAGCATAGCGAATCAACTGTGAGGTTCTCAAGGAGTTGGAGTTGCTTACTTCAGTGTGGCAATATGTTCATTCAAACAGCCAGGTCCTGAGTCCTTTCCTGAATTGCTGTATGAGGAGGCGGTCCTGAGGATCAGGAGAAAGTAGTCTCAATAATGAACAAACCAGCCGGACTATTCTAGTACTTTACTAAGGCAGTTTTCTTATACATTCATACTGTAAAACATGCCTATCTTAAGGCACCAAAAAGAATAACTCCGTCTATTGTGCAAATATATCACAAATTTATTCATTGAAAGTGGATTTTCTCTTATATATCGAATCTTACAACATTTGTACAAACAGAAAACAGACAATTAAATGTAGTTTAAAACTTCCAGTCTTGAACAGGAAACCAAACCATATGTTAGACTGTACAATAATGCTTTGAGACCTCCTCGACAACAATGCACACAATAGCAAGGAGCTCTTAAACATCGTGAAGCAACTCTCCAACCCCAGCTCCAACACCAACGACATCCCGCAAGCCCTGTGCGACTCCCTCGCCACCTTCTTCCACTGCAAGATAGCAGACATCCACAACAGCTTCAACACCCAGAAAGCCCCAACGGACAGCAACACAACAGACCCTCCGTACACCATCGTCTACGACCCCCTGCTAGCCTGGGCCAGTGTGAGCATCGATGACACCATCAAGACCATGCGCTTAATTCACTCCAGCTCTCTGTCGGACCCATTTCCGCATCATGTCTTCAACAGAGCAAACAGCACCATCCCACCCCACCTGCGCAATGTCATCAATCTCTCCCTGGAGACCGCGACCTTCCCAGAGATCTGGAAACATGCCGAGATCAACTCCCTACTCAAAAATCCTAAGACAGACCCAAGAGATCTCAAGAACTTCCGGCCCATCTCTCTGCTTCCCTTCCAGGCCAAAGTCACTGAGAAAACCGTCAACAGACAGCTAACCTGATACCTCGAAGAAAACAGAATCCTGGACCCTTCCCAGTCAGGGTTCCACAGCAACCACAGCACTGAGACTGCCCTCATCGCCGCCACCGACAACATCAGGACCCTGCTGGACAACGGCGAGACTGCAGCACTCATCCTCCTAGACCACTCTGCCGCCTTCGACACATCTGTAACCGCACACTACGAGCACTCCTCAACGCCGCAGGGATCCGAGACAAGGCTTTGGATTAGACCACCTCCGTCCTCTCCGGCAGAACCCAGAGCGTCCACCTCCCCCCATTACATTCCAAAGCCTCCAAGATCATCTGCGGCGTACCCCAGGGATCCTCCCTCAGCCCGACGCTGGTCAACATTTACATGGCCCCGCTCGCACACGTAGCCTGACAGCACGACCACAACAAAACCTCCTACGCTGACGACACTCAGCTGATCCTCTCCCTCACCAAGGACCCCCCCCGAGCCAAAGCCAACCTCCACGAAGGAATGAAGGCCGTCGCCGACTGGATGAAGACCAGCCATCTGAAGCTGAACTCGGATAAGACAGAGGTCCCCATCCTCGGCTCCAAACCTTCAGCCTGGGACGACTCCTGGTGGCCGACGGCACTGGAGGCAGCCCGACACACACCGACCATGCACGCAACCTGGGAACCATCCTCGACTCAAAACTCTCAATGACCAAACAAGTCAACGCCGTCTCCTCCTCCTTCTTCAACACCCTCCGCAAGATCTACAGATAGATCCCGACAGATACAAGAAAGACAGTCACCCAGGCCCTCATCAGCAGCAGACTCGACTACGAAATGCCCTCTACGCAGGAGCCACGACCAAGCTCATCAAACAACTACAACGCATCCAAAACGCCTCACCATGACTGATCCTCTACGTACCAGGCCATGGACACATCACCCCTCACCTGACAAACCTGCACTGGCTCCCCATCAACAAGAGGATATCCTTCAAGCCTTCAACCCATGCACCCAAGACTGGCCCAGCCTACCTCAACAGACAGCTCTCCTTCTACATCCCCAACCGCCAGCTACACTCCGCCGACCTCTCACTCGCCACCGTCCTGTGCATCCGAAGAACAACCACTGGTGGGAGATCCTTCTGCCACCTCGCCACCAAGACATGGAACACCCTCCCACTGAGCCTACGACAGACCCATTGATTGATTGATTTGAATACAATACATTAGCAAACATTCACAAACAGCAGCACCTTTGTCTTTTTATTGAATGCACCTATCAATTAATATTAAATATATATTCAGACATATTACTCAATATAGTTTTCAATTTAACAGACTGTTCATACAAATCCTAAAGATATTCTCCCAGGAACGGATTATTATTTCGGTCATTTTGGCGTTAAACGAGTGTCGGAGCAAAACCAAAAAATCGGTCTACTACCTTCATTATGGCACAGACAGAATGGAATAAAAAAAAAGGGAGAAACAGGGGAACAACCTAGAGCAGAGGGGAACAGGGTTCCAGTCTCGCGAACAACGCTGAACATCATGTGATTCTGGGCAAAAATCACTTAATCTCCCGTGCCTATCAAAAACGTAACGCAACTGGTGCTATGTAAATCGCTCTGATACCCCATTCGGGTCTAGTTCATGCAATATAAATCTCTTTAAAATTAAAAAAAAGTAAAAAATGTGTAAGAGGTGGCTCAAGCTATGTAACTAAATTCCTTTCTTTATTCAATAGACCAGTGTACTCCTGCAAGAAAAAGAAGAGAATAAAGGCAAAAAGATGTGAAGATAAACCTACACATATAGATGCACCCAAAGATGGGTCTTGTATGTGCTCATGTACATGTGACATAGATACCAACAACCATGAGATATATAGCCATCAAAACATCCCCCAAAGTGTGCCTAATAGAACACACCTCACAATTGCAGCTAAATGTGACTGTAAGGTGACTACTGATTAGTCCCATACCATAAACATGTATGGCCCGTTGGCAAGCCATGCACTGAGTGTTCACTAAACGTTTCTTAAGAGCACAGAAAGGCTAGCTCATTTGTCCCACACTTGAACAGTCCGACCACGACAGGTAGACCCACTCCATTACCCTGAGTCCAGAGCATGTTGCTAAAATAAATACAACATAATTAATAGCATATACAAAACTAATTTCAGAATCTGGGGTAAGAATTGCCTTCATAGGGTAGATACCTACCTATAGTCACGTATAAGGCCACTGAATAGTAAATAAAGCTAGACAGTAGGAGGAATGGATAAATGTCTTGGGTAACAAATACATTTGTGTCCTTCAAATCTTTCACATATAGTAAAAAGCCATACTGAGAGTCTGGATGGGGAAGAAAAATTGAACAAAAAATGGAAATAAGTAACTATGTATACACTCCCTATTTACATGCCCAGAGTGATGGAGAATCTCCACCTTAACGTGGGATTAAAAGGGATTAATCGGCAGAGGACATCAAGGATAAGAGTATGTACACCGAGTCCAATAGTCAACCAAAAAATGAGCTAGATCTATATGTAAGTATGCACTAATTCAACTGTGCAGTCTTCATAAAGTTAAACTCCATCAATTCACCTGGAGATGTATTTTCAAACAGTGAATGTCACATGAATTGACTACAAGTAAACATGGAAGATGGAATCTTCCTACACAATAAGAGAGATAGTATTGATAGCTATGGGTGGATCTCAAAGGATAAATGGAGCCAACTGGGTCAACCAACAAGCGGGCTTAATAGAAGATAGTTGGTCTCAGGGAATAAGGAAACAACTCCAAGCTGCGGTGGAGATTTTCTGGAGTACAAGCCCATCTGATCTAGGTAAGATAACATAACGTAGATTTATATGGAGACTATCATCCTGCACCAACTGCAGATGGGGGGGGATGCATTGCCAAATACTGAGTATGAGTAAATGGCATTCCCCGTTTATGCAGACAGAGAAATGAAAGTGACAAACCACTGAAACACTAAAATATGGAAGTCTATGAGGGAGTCAATGTGTTCTCTTACATCTATATAGAAAAATATGTGACCAAAAGCCAGAGAATTGTTCCACATGAATGAATAGCTGGAGACGGGAGAGGGAGATCCTGTCAGTAAATATGCATGGCACATATTACCTTTTGATCACTGAAGCGGCAGTGAAAAGAGTGAAGGACTAAGCGTAACCTAGTAAAATGGTCAAATCACAGCCGCCATGAACGAAGGCCATAAGAACTTGGGCTGCAGGGCGCAGGTAGTCAGCCCACATACAAACTGACAACCTAGAAATAGTAAAGGGAGGAAGCATCAAGAATATACATATATCTATAGTAGATCCATAAAAAGCAAGACTTAAGTAGAGAAAGGTCTTCAAAGAGAAAATTGTGTCAAAAATCCCAGCCTCTACTGGACTAGGAAATAAAACCTGTGCGAGGGAACAGAAGGCCACAAAACACAAAAATGGGCAGGGGACTAAAACCCCGCCCTGATACTGCAATAGACTGGCTAAGAGCAAGGGCTCATATGGAGACCAATCACAGAAACCCAGACACAAGAAGGGGGGGGCCCATAAAATAGAATTTTAACTGAACAACTATTGAGGGAAAACAAGTGTCCACCCAAAATAAGAAAATGGACCGAAATCTAGAGAGTTGAAAACAAAGTCCTAAACTGATAATGAGAAGGTGGGAGTAAAAAATCAATTAAAGAAAATTTGTTATAGTTAAATGCACACCACTACTGAAGATACAGGAAAATGAGCCTAGGGGAGAGAGAGGGACACATGTTAACTAGTAGGGTTCTCCCATGGGGAAACTTCAGAACAGAGTAATAATAGAAGGTGAATCCCTAATCCAGGGATTGGATCAACATCCTAATGAGAGAGGCGCACATTAGCTCATAGTGTTCCCTATGGGATGACCTCATTAAACACTTTCTTGTGTGTCCCCAGTGTGAGGATACAATATGCCTTTCTTTTTTTTCTTGCTCTGTTGATTATCATTCTTGCCTCTGATGGGTAGTATTTTGTCAATAATGATACATCTGATTTCCTTCGCTATATGACCAAGTTCTATCCAATGTTGGACCAGGGGAGCTGAACTCTAGTTGTTCCATATGACAGATTTATGTTCACTGAATCTTACTCTGAATTCGCAAATAGTTTCTCCTATGTAGCCTAGCGCACAGAGGCATAGGATAATGTATATTATATTGGATGTTCTACAGTTTGCCAAGGTGATAGTCCTGTTACCATGGAAGCGTCTGGTTAGGGACAATGTTTGGTATCCAAATTAGACTTCACAAGTATGTTTAAAATGTTGCAATTCGTTCAAGATGCAAGAATAGGTCTGGGCATCCTACCTTCCTCCATGTCAACATTTAAAATATGCCTTTGGGAGTTGACTATTTGTCTAACTTTGTGGTCCAATTTTGAGTGGTGGAAAATAGACACAAGTGTGTCTTTATACTCTTTCCGATATCAAAGGGAATGATGGACGGAGCATTTGAGCAAATCAAACACTCACCCCCATTCAACTGATCTGGGTTTAATCCATCATCATTCTTTAGCTTACCCCGCCACCACGGTTCAGACATGGCCATATGCAAAACAGTCTGCCCCTGTGCCTCATGGGAAATAGCCAGAAAACGGTCCTAGGATGCTTAATTCCGGTCCAGGGAAGACATGGCTTGGCAGTTCGGGCTGGACTGTTCCCATGAGGCACAGGGTCATAACTGATTTGCATATGGCCATGTCTGAACTGGGGTGGTGTGGTGAGCAAAATAACGATGGATTAAACCCAGATCTGTGACTCGGGGTGAATGTTTTGCCATAGTGCAACATTCCGTCCATCAATTGTTGTTTTTGCATTTGTCATGCCGAGTGGGACGTGTATGCTCAGACGTGAGTCCTGTGCTCTCCATGCCACTACAATCAAGCTATCCTGGCTGATGACGGCTGATAGCCAGAAACCGGTCCTAGGATGCTTGATTCCGGTCCAGGGAAGACATGGCTTGGCAGTTTGGGCTGGACTGTTCCCATGAGGCACAGGGTCAAGACCGATTTGCATGTGGCCCTGTCTGAACTGGGGTGGTATGGTGAGCAAACTAACGATGGATTAAACCCAGATCTGTGACTGGTGGTGAATGTTTTGCCATTGTGCAACATTCTGTCCATCAATTGATGTTTTTGCATTTGTCACCCTGATTGGGATGGGTATGCTCAGACGTGAGACCCGTGCTCTCCATGCCACTGGAATCAAGCTATCCTGGCTGATGATGGCTGATAGCCAGAAATCGGTCCAAGGATGCTTTATTCCAGTCAGGGAAGACATGGCTTGGCAGTTCGGACTGGGCTGTTCACATGAGGCACAGGGTCAAGACTGATTTGCATATGGCCCTGTCTCAACTGGGGTGGTATGGTGAGCAAACTAACGATGGTTTAAACCCAGATCCTTGACTGGGGGTGAATGTTTTGCCATTGTGCAACATTCTGTCCATCAATTGATGTTTTTGCATTTGTCACCCTGAGTGGGACGGGTATGCTCAGACGTGAGTCCCGTGCTCTCCATGCCACTGGAATCAAGCTATCCTGGCTGATGACGGCTGATAGCCAGAAACCGGTCCTAGGATGCTTGATTCCGGTCCAGGGAAGACATGGCTTGGCAGTTCGGGCTGGACTGCTCCCATGAGGCACAGGTCAAGACTGATTTGAATATGGCCATGTCTGAACTGGGGTGGTGTGGTGAGCAAAATTACGATAGATTAAACCCAGATCTGTGACTGGGGTGAATGTTTTGCCACCGTGCAACATTCCGTCCATCAATAGTTGTTTGTACATTTGTCATCCCAAGTGGGACTGTATGCTCAGATGTGAGTCCCAGGCTCTCCATGCCGCTGGAATCAAGCTATCCTGGCTGATGAAGGCTGATAGCCAGAAACCGGTCCTAGGATGTTTGATTCCGATCCAGGGAAGACATGGCTTGACAGTTCGGGCTGGATTGTTCCCATGAGGCAAATGATCAAGACTGATTTGCATATGGCCGTGTCTGAACTGGGGTGGTGGGGTGAGCAAAATAACAATGGATTAAACCCAGATCTGTGACTGGGGGTGAATGTTTTGCCATTCTACAACATTCCGTCCATCAATTGTTGTATTTGCACTTATACTCTTTCCTTCTGTTGTGAAACATACTGTCTCTTTTGAAGTATTTTGCTCATTTAAGGGATTCCGGGACAAGGTGCCTTGAGTGACCTCTAGTAAAATCATTCTGTTTCAGCATTCCTGCATTTTTTAGAAAGTCCTGGATGTTAGTGCAGTTTCTGAGGAGTCAGAAAAACTGACTGAAAGGAATTCCTTGCATTTGGGACCTGGGGTGTAAACTCTCAAAATAAAGGAGTGTGTTACTAGCTGTAGGTTTCGTAATGAGTAAAACTTGAATTTTTGGTCTTGGTGTTGCATCCATATATCTTGGTATTCTGCTCAGTAGCTACTGAAATTAGGGGTAAATGTAAGATTCTGGTCACAGAGGTTCATCCATAAACAAAACTGCTCCTTGTTCCATGCTGTGGCTGCCAAATGTGAGAAAGAGCATCCTCCGCTTTTACCTCAGCGGATCTTGGGAGTGTCTGTGAGATAGAGAGAGGCGGATTGTAGGTTTCTGGTTGGTTGGTGGAAGATCATGCATTTGTTGAAGTATGCTGGCCCTTTGTTGTGTAGGGCTTTGCATGTATGCATCAACATCTTCAACTGGCAACTCTTCTGGATTGGGAGCCAGTGTAGCTTCTTGAGGTGGGGTGTGATGTAGGTTTTTCTGGGCAGGTTGAGGATGAGCCTAGCCACTGGGCTTTGTATTATCTGTAGTCTCTTCAGGAGGCATGCAGTGACTCCTATGTAGAGTGTGTTCCCATAGTCCAGCCTGCTGGTGATGAGGGTCTGCATGATGGTCCTTCTGGTGTTGACTGGATGCCACCTGAAGATCTTGCGAGCATGCATTAGGTGTGGAAGCAGGCAGATGAAATTGCGTTTACCTGTTTCTTCATGGATAGCTTGCTGTGGGACTTACACGCTAGGGACTTACTTGTAAATGAAATTGCCCAATTGGGTGTAAACCACTTCTACCATGTTTTAAGGGAGAGATCACAAGCACTTTAGCTCTCTTATTAGCAGTGGGAAAGTGTGCGGAGTCCTAAAACCATCCAACACAATGTCAGCAAAACAAGAGTTGTGGAAGTGAAAGATTGGGGGAGAATCATGCCAAAGATGCAAGGACTAATACTAACGTACAGTGAGCTTGGTGTGAGCAGTTAGGGCAAGTGCTAGTTGAGCAGCCAATAGAATTGCACTGCGAGCCATACAGCATGAGTCTGCACAATGGGAGCAATGAATGGATGTGCAGTGTGAACAGTGCCTAATTTGTAAAATAAAAAGTGCTGGGGCACAAAGATTTGATATGAAGCCTGCGACCATCATTATCGACGGTCAGGGTTCCAAATACTAAGGTGGCATAGGGTTAATATCCTCTCATGCCCTTCAACCCACCACTAGACTTTCTCTTTCTCTTTAACTCACTTTTGCAGGTTAGTTTCCATCCCTCTTTTCTTCCTTGGTCATAGTTTTTTTGTTACTCTCTTCCTCCTTCCTACCACTTTGGTGTTTTCTTTGCTCTTGCTCTAGATCAAAGTCTTTTGAGAAAAACATATGGGTTGGACGCCAAAAATGAGTGTTGGTGGGTCCCACCTTCCACCACCAAGTGAGTTTAAGCACTGCCAGTGATCCAGCTAGTTTAAGTGCAGAAAGAGTTAGCAATTGTAATAGTGCACTATGAGTCTTACGTGACTCGCACAATGTGAATGCTGCAATATGAGTAGTGTGTTGGTGTTCAGGGGGGCCTGGTGCCTTTTGTCTAGTTTCCCGTTCATTGGTTTTAGCTTAAGGTGCCAAGTACATATGCAAATTTATAGATGCTCCCTAGGGCTCGCTTTAAAAGAGGGCGACCAACAGGAAACAGGTGCTTGGTTTCTACTATGGTCCCTTGCCGTGTGTTTCCTGTTCCTGTTGTTCTACCTTGTTCCCTTTCCTTCGAGCTCTGTTCCAGCGGTCTTTTCAAGTACTGGGTGTTGATTCCCTTTTTTCCCTGTTCCCCTGTTTCTTATTCCCTTGGGTGTTGCTGAACCCTTATTGGGGACCTGTTTTTGATCATCGGTGACGTTCTGGATTCGCGGCTGCATTTCCTAGAGTTCTAGCGTCCCGTTATTTACCCCTTTTTGTATCCAAACTACCTTGTTATATATTGTTTGGGTGGTTTCACGAAGGAGCTGAATAACGGCCGTTTTCTTGTGCTACCTTCGTGTTTTTATTAGATTCCAGGGGTTTTTAGGTGTCTTTCGAATTCCCTTGATGCCTTTTTTCCCCTGTCCCTTTTTGTCTTATGTTTGTGCATTCCACCTCCTTTGACATTCTCGGTGTTTCCCGAGGGGGTGTGGTTGGTCTGGGGTTAAGCAAAGAAACAACCAATACGATTGCGGTGGAAGAAATCCTGTTTCGTAACAGGCCACTCCCGTTTGTTAACTGGGGTAAGCAGGGAGGTCGGTGGTCCGTGTGTGTACTTGGCACTGGTATTATTAGTAAGGGTGTGTTTAATCTTCTCCCCTTTTTTCTTTTATAGCGGTCTCGTCTGAGTCAAGTTGTCAGCTGCTAAGAAAACAGAGGAGACGAGCTGTGTTCCCCAAGACCTTGGGTTCCCTTGTTTTGTTACCCATCTTCTCCCGGTGTCGTGTTCTCCACCACCCGGTTTGATCACGGGTGTTGGGGGTCAAGGCGAGGGTAGAGGATTGGGACGTTCTTCACTCCTGCGGTGTTGGGCTGGTTGGCATCGGAACAGAAAACCAAGCCCACAAATTAATACACCGCCCGAGTGAAGAATGGTTGAGGAGGCAGTGGGGGAGTCTTCTTCTATGCGGGAACTTATGCAGGCCATAGAACTCATGCAGGGCGAAGTCCAATCCCTGCGTCAGGAGAATCATGAGTTACAGGTGACACTGAGTGAGGTGAAGGAAAGCACTAAGAGAAGAGGGAGGGATCCCTCAGTAAAACCTAGGCCCCCCTTGATTCAACCAGCCACATTTAAATATGAGAGGAGTGGGGGGCAGAGTGGGTCTCCTTCTCCTTTGTCTGTTACAGTGAACACTCCTGTGCCGGTGCCTCTAGCAGCTCCAGAGAGGTTTTCCGGGGACATTAGCAGATTCGCTATCTTTATGAACCAGTGCCATTTGCACTTCATGTGTCGACCAGCCGCTTTTCCTGACAATACTACTAGAGTAGCATTTGTGATTTCATATCTTTTGGGTACTGCTGCTGGTTGGGCGGTCCCCTTAGTTGAGAACAATGACGCTGTGTTAAGTAGTTTTCCGGCCTTCAAGCTCCAGATGCATAGTCTGTTTGCTAAGCATGCGTTCATGCAGGCAAGCGATGTTGAATTGTTAAAGCTACAGCAGTGTAAGCAAGATCTTCTGGGTTATGTGGCTACCTTTAATCGCTTAGTAGCAGAGACACAATGGCCCATGGCAAAGAGAACCTCTTTATTTTATCAGGGTGTGTGCGAGGACTTGAAAGATATTGTCTCACAGGTTGTAGATCCCCCCCAAAGATTGTGTTGAGTTCATCGATTTGGTTGTAAAACTCAACCATCGAATGAGTGAAAGAAAAGGGGAAAAGATCAGGTTTCAACCCCCAAAGACAACTGTAACCAAGAGAGAAATAAATGAAAATGGAGGTGTGAAGAACGATCCCGAACCTATGCCATTGGGTGGGGTGCGGGGTCCCTTATCCAAGGAAGAAAAAGAGAGGAGACGGTTGTTGCAGTTGTGTTTGTATTGTGGGAGGGGTGGACACTTCGCACGAGAGTGTCCAGTGAAACCGTCCCAGATACCGGTGAATAAGGATGTGGCTTTCGTGGGAAAGGGGTGTGAGAGGCCTTCTGTCCTTGAGAGGGAATATTGTAATCCATATCATGTACAAGGGGCGGTTCAAAAGGTCCCGCATCATTTCATGGTGTCGTCTTGCTTCGCTTATTCATCTACTGGTAGAGCTTCCTTGACGGTGTTATTAGATTGTGGGGCCACAGGAAACTTTATGGATATCGGGTTGGCCGAGAAGTTGATGGTCCGTGCGTGATGAAAAGACAACCTGAACCTGTGAGGGCTATGATGGCACGGAGCTAACCTCTGGGTCGATTGTTCGACAAACTGAACCTCTGTTGATAACATTTGATAATGGGCATTCTGAGACAGTCTGTTTCGATCTGATAGCCACACCAGCTTTTGGGGTGGTACTCGGGGTGCCCTGGTTACAGGCCCATTATCCCAGAATCGATTGGGGGCAGAGGTTGGTCACGCTCGATTCGGAGTATTGCCTTCATCACTGTTATTGTGAGGCGACTGACTGGGTGTCTCCGTTGTCTTGTGCAGTGAGTGGTTGCGTTCAGAACAGTTTGCCTCCTTCGTTTGTGGCATACAAGGAGGTGTTTGATAAGGATCAGGCGTGTTTTTTGCCACCACACAGGGCTTTTGATTGCCATATTGATCTGGTTCCGGGGGCCATATTGCCCTGTTGTAGGGTTTGTGCGTTGTCGGAGCCGGAGGAGAAACATCTACGGCGGTATTTGGATGAGATGTTGAAGAATGAGTTTATCCGACCTTCTTCTTCGCCTGTATCATCCTCCATCTTTTTTATACCGAAGAAGGAGGGTGATCTTCGAGCTTGCGTGGACTACAGTGTGCTGAATAAGGTCACAATAAAGAACAAGTACCCATTACCTCTCATACCGGTGTTGTTAGATCAGCTGCGACATGCCAAGGTGTTCACATAGCTTGATTTAAGAGGCTCTTACCATCTCGTTCGCGTCCGAGAGGGCGACGAATGGAAAACGGCGTTCCGTACCAAGTTTGGTTTGTTTGAATATTGTCTTATGCCTTTTGGTTTATGTAACGCCCCTGCCGCTTTTCAGTTTTTCATTAATGAAGTTTTGCGTGAGTTTTTTGATATCAGTGTGATTGTTTACATTGATGACATTTTGTTTTTTTCCCAGTCCTTTGAGGAACATGATGCTCATGTTTCGTAGGTTTTGTCTAAGTTGTTGGAACACCGTTTATATGTCAAGCTGGATAAATGCACATTTGGTGCAACACATGTTGAGTTTTTGGGTTTTTTAATTTCTGCAGATGGTATTAAGATGGATCCCCAGAAGATTGAAGCTATTGTCAACTGGCCCACACCCACATGTGTTAAGGATGTAAAGGTGCTACTTGGTTTTGCCAACTTCTACAGAAGTTTTATCAGTCATTTCTCTGATATTGTTTCGCCCATGACAGCATTGTTGAAGAAGGGAGTGGTAATTGATTGGACGCCTGCAGCACAGTTGGCTTTGGAAAGTTTAATCGGGCTTTTTACATCTGCTCCTGTGTTGATGCATCCTGATCCTGCCCTTCCATTTTATGTAGAGGCAGATGCGTCCCAGCTAGCAGTTGGGGGCGTGTTGTCTCAGCGTGACAGTGAATCTGGATTGATGCATCCAATTGCGTTGTTTTCATAGAAACTATTACCGGCTGAGCAGAATTATACGGTAGCCGAGAGGGAGCTATTGGCCATAAAGCTGTCTTTTGAGGAATGGCGCCATTACCTTTGGGGGGCTCGTCACCCCATTACCATCTACACGGATCATAAGAACTTGGAGTTCTTCCGGTCCGCTAGGGCTTTGACTCCCAAACAAATGAGATGGGTGCAATTTTTTAACGAATACGATTTTACCATCACGTACAGGCCAGCTGCTCAACAGGGGAAGTCTGATGCATTATCTCGGATTTATGCGGATCCGTCACAGGGAGAGAGGGCAGAGGAGTCTCGTTTTATGATCCCCAGTGATAAGATCGTTGGTTGTGCCTCTATAGATGACTTTATGGTTAAAGTGCAGGATGAAATGAACAGTTGGATCTGGCTCCGTGGCTGTCGGAACCTGGGTTTACGTTGAAGGATGGGTTATTGTATCAGGCAAAGAAGTTGTTTGTGCCCCCTGAGTTGCATACACTGGTTCTTACATATTGTCATTCATCGTCCTTGGTTGGGCATCATGGGGTCATTAAGACCAAAGAGCTGTGTATGCGTTGGTTTTGGTGGAAGTCTCTGGCCCATGATGTACAGGTATTTGTGGCCTCTTGCCCAGTGTGTGCTGTTATTAAGTCCTCGCACATGTCTCCATCTGGGTTGTTGCACCCTTTGCCAGTGCCTCACTCCCCCTGGCATATGGTCAGCATGGACTTTGTGACCGATTTGCCGCTCGATTCAGGGCTTACGGCCATTTTGGTTGTAGTGGATCTATTCACTAAAATGGCACACTTTGTTCCCTTGCCAGGGTTACCTACGTCCAGAGAATTGGCTGATGTGTTTATGGCCCAAGTAATCCGATTGCATAGGGTGCCTACTGCCATCATTTCAGATAGAGGGGCACAGTTTGTTTCACATTTTTGGACTGCCCTGTGTCGGTCATTAAGGATGGAGGTACGTTTGTCAACAGCTTACCATCCACAAAGCGACGGGAAATCAGAACGCACCAATCAAACCATGGAGCAGTATTTGCGCAGTTTGCTAACGTCACTGACGGGCAGTTGGGTACAAGCTCTTCCTGTGGCTGAGTTTGCATATAATAACAGCATGCACTCAGCACTAGGCATGTCACCGTTTTATTGTTCGATGGGGTTCCATCCCAAAACAATTCCTATTCTGCCATCTGAGAGAGTGCCAGCAGTGGATTCCCTGAGTAGGGCTTTTATTGATATCTGGAAGAAAGCCCAACAGCAACTAATTGAGTCCAAGAAGGCCATGAAGGTACAGACAGACAGGCATAGACGGCCAGATCATCTGTATGCAGTAGGGGATAGGGTTTGGCTAGCAACGAAGAATCTGAAGTTGCCGGGTCCAAGAAAGTTACAGCCTCAATTTGTGGGTCCCTTTCCTGTTCAGAAGGTGGTGAATCCAGTTGCATTTAGGTTGACTTTACCAGCTGAGTATAGTATTCATCCTGTCTTTCATACCTCTTTATTGAAACCGTATGTCAGCACATCTCAAGAGTTACCCCCTCCTCCTCCTGTTTTGATTGCTGATAACGTGGAGTACGAGGTTAAAACTGTAATGGATTCCAAGCGGATGAAGGGACGGCTGCATTACCTTATTGATTGGAAGGGTTATCCCCCAGAGGACCGTTCTTGGGTTCCGGCAAGTAGGGTGCGTGTTGCCCGGTTGGTTTGTCTGTTTCATCGCCTGCACCCTGGGAGACCTAGGCCAGTAGGAAGGCTTTTGGGGGGGGGTACTGTTGGGGTTCAGGGGGGCCTGGTGCCTTCTGTCTAGTTTCCCGTTCATTGGTTTTAGCTTAAGGTGCCAAGTACATATGCAAATTTATAGATGCTCCATAGGGCTCGCTTTAAAAGAGGGCGACCAACAGGAAACAGTTGCTTGGTTTCTACTATGGTCCCTTGACGTGTGTTTCCTGTTCCTGTTGTTCTACCTTGTCCCCTTTCCTTCGAGCTCTGTTCCAGCGGTCTTTTCAAGGGCTGGGTGTTGATTCCCTTTTTTCCCTGTTCCCCTGTTTCTTATTCCATTGGGTGTTGCTGAACCCTTATTGGGGACCTGGTTTTGATCATCGGTGACGTTCTGTATTCGAGGCTGCTTTTCCTAGAGTTTTAGCGTCCCGTTATTTACCCCTTTTTGTATCCAAACCACCTTGTTGTATATTGTTTGGGTGGTTTCACGAAGGAGCTGAATAACAACCGTTTTCTTTTGCTACCTTCGTGTTTTTATTAGATTCCATGGGTTTTTTAGGTGTCTTTCGAATTCCCTTGATGCCTTTTTTCCCCTGTCCCTTTTTGTCTTATGTTTGTGCATTCCACCTCCTTTGACATTCACGGTGTTTCCCAAGGGGGATTGGTTGGTCTGGGGTTACGCAAAGAAACAACCAATACGATTGCGGTGGAAGAAATCCTGTTTCTTAACAGGCCACTCCCGTTTGTTAACTGGGGTAAGCAGGGAGGTCGGTGGTTCGTGTGTGTACTTGGCACTGGTAATATTAGTAGGGGTGTGTTTAATCTTCTCCCCTGTTTTCTTTTATAGCTGTCTCGAAGTTGTCAGCTGCCAAGAAAACAGAGGAGACGAGCTGTGTTCCCAAAGACCTTGGGTTCCCTTGTTTTGTTACCCACCTTCTCCCGGTGTCGTGTTCTCCACCACCCGGTTTGATCACGGGTGTTGGGGGTCACGGCGAGGGTAGAGGATTGGGACGTTCTTCACTCCTGCGGTGTTCGGCTGGTCGGCATCGGAACATAGTGCAGTCAGCATATCTGAACAGAATCACATGAGTGCTGCATTATGAGTGCAGTATTATTTCTACAGTTGTAATACTGTGTGAGGGATACAGTGCAACTTGTTTTGAGTGCATTGTCAGCATGAGTATTTTAGAGCCTCCAAACTATTGAGGTCCTAAAGCTGGGACACAATGATTAGTATTAATGAGGCAAAGTCAAAAGATATGGGTTGATGTGTTGAAGCATGCAGCATACTATTTGTGTAGGAAGGCATGAAATGAAAAGTGGGCTCTTTGGGGGTTCTTTTCATTTTTCATAGATCTTGTCATTTCAGATAAGATAGTAACAAAAGCACAATACAGTGTAGCATCAAGACACAACCTAACAGGTCCAAACCTTCTGCCGCGCCCTGAACCCCCTCTCATGATCCGCCCCACACAGACAATTTATATGGTGGTATCAATGCCCAAATGTACGCAGCACCTAGAGTGAGCTCCCAAAGTTCCAAAATGGGTTCACTGTCCACTCCGATGATTGTTCCATTTCCCCCTTATTTTAGTCCATTTACTCAGACAGCCCCTGCTCTCATAGACTGCCCTCTCTGCAAGCATGCACCAGTCCATATCCAGCTGCCAGTCATTCCGATGAGGCCGATGTTCAGCTCTCCTAAAACAGCAATATTACGTTAATCCACCAGCAGCCCCAAGGTCATCTAAAGTTGATCTATGTCAGCTCTTTGCCACGTTTTCACATCAGCAACCTGTAGTGTCATGGACAAAATGTGGTTTGCTGTCTGTTGTCAATGATTAAACTTGGATAGACACAACTGTGTCAATAAATTCCATCCTGAGAAGACTTTGCAAGCCACACTAACTGCATGTAAATCACAGCTGCTGACAGTAGTCAAAAGGTGGAGCGTGACTCAGGTCATGTGCCCATGTCAGCGATCAGTGTAGTGGATGTCCCTAAAAACAACTATTCACGCAGATGACAAACAATACATGTCCTGAGAGATCTACCTGGACCTTAGGAGGATGGGTCACTTAATCACAAAAGGCCATAACCATTGCATACTCAGGCCTGCGCCCTCAACAGATTTGACTCCCCCACAAATGATGGACCCAGAACATGAGTGATGAGGTCATGGGTGATTCAGGTACCATTTTCCTGTGATATATCCAGACTGCTCCACCCCAATGTTATGTAACACATCACACAACTTTGGTAATGAGCACTCAATATGGACTACATGTACCATAATGCAATCTAGGAGACAAATAATCTGGGGTTTGATGCTGTGTCAGCCCCCCGTCCGTGCAGAAATGTCATCAAATGCTCTATTCCCCCTTTTGTTACATATTCATGATTCTCAGCTGCACTGTCATTTCAGTGCTTTCGACAACAGAACAGCAAGATGGCAGTGGATTTGATTACTGATTGTGGATGGATCAGGATGAATACAAAATGGCTGCTAACTATTTCCTGTGATGTATTTCCTGCCTCCCACTTCCTGTTAAACATTTCCTGTATGAAATTATGTGTTCAGGGTCATTTTCTGAGATAACGGCCCAAAAACGTAATTTCCGGTTTCGGAGCGTAATGCGCGTGCGCTGATCCGCCGCTCCGGAACCGGAAACTATGTTTTCGGGCCACAAACTCCGAAAATAAACAGGAACACATTATTTCATACAGGCAATGTAATACAGGAAGTGTCAGACAGGAAATACATCACAGGAAGTTGTTGGCAGCCATTTTGTGTTCATTCTGACTCATCCTCTATCACAGATCAGATCCTCTGACATCCTGCTGCTCTCATCTCACTTATTTACCCCAAAATGGCTAAGGAGTATGAAGAGAAGGCACCCCCTTTCTCAGAAAGGGAATTAAACATCTTGGTAGAGGGGGTGCTGGCCAAATTTCCTCAGCTATATGGGGACCCTGAGAACCAGCTAAGCACTGCAGCCCGGGCCAGGCTATGGGCCAACATCGGTGAGTGGTGCAGTGCAGTGGGAGTCCACACCAGGAATGCTAGGGCATGCTGCAAGCGCTGGGAGGAACTAAATGCTGGTCCAGGCACAAGGCTCAGGAGCTGGCGGGCCTGCCTTCCCAGCACCATGTACATCTTCCTCGCCTCTCCCCACTGTACAGGAGGGTCCTGCAAGCAGCTTGGCTGACCCTCCATGCTCAGCTGGAGGAGCATGAGCAGCATAGACCTGGTAAGTGCATCATATGCAATATATGTATGGGAGTGTGATGTAAGTGAAACAGTGCTGAACTATTGTGTGTCCCATGCCTCCATTCACCGATTCCGTATCCTTGCAGCAGTCACCAAGATTAAAAAGGCACAATGTGGCATATGGACTGTACAGGGCAGAGTGCATGTTGGAGTTGTAGTTTCTTCATGACACCTGGGTAAATGAGCCACACTTGTGCATTCATATAGAAATCTGCTCTGCCAGCCCCACTACCATTGAACCAAGGAAATCATAACTGATGTGTGCATTGGATGAGCAATGGTACAGACACTGTCCAGTGTGCGTATGGCAGGCCAAAGGGTATTGGATGCTGTGACTTGCATTGCATTTGTGGAGTTTGGGTTCCAATTGAGACAGATCATCATGTGCCATGGAGTCAAGCCAAACTTTGAGATCCTTGCATCACTCTTAAGTGTTTCGAAATTTGCAAGGTGTGTCCACTGACAGACGTTTCACCCTCAGTGGCCTGTATGACATTTCACATGTACAGGTAGCTGTCACAACGACCCACCACTGTTCACCGGTGTACTGCACTACCTTTTAAGTCAACAAAGCTAATATGTGGTACTGGATTGTCAGATTATGTGTGAATGTTAGACATTGATCTGCATTCTGTCCATCAACTGTGTTTTTTGCAATTTTCACCCGAGTGGGCTGGGTATGCTCAGACGTGAGTCCCAGGCTCTCCACATCACTGGAGTCAAGCTATCCAGGCTGAAGAAGGCTGATAGCCAGAAACCGGTCCTTGGATTCTTGATTCCGGTCTAGGAAAGACATGGCTTGGTAGTTCGGGCTGGACTGTTCCCATGAGGCACAGGGTCAAGGCTGATTTGCATATAGCCAAAATCTGACCTAGGGTGGTGTGGAGTGCAAAAAAATGATGGATTTTGGCCCAGATCTTTGTACTGGGGTGAATGTAAGACATTGTTCTGCATTCTGTCCATCAACTGAGTTTTTTGCAATTTTCACTCCGAGTGGGCTGGGTATGCTCAGACGTGAGTCCCAGGCTCTCCACATCACTGGAGTCAAGCTATCCAGGCTGAAGAAGGCTGATAGCCAGAAACCGGTCCTTGGATGCTTGATTCCGGTCTAGGAAAGACGTGGCTTGGTAGTTCGGGCTGGACTGTTCCCATGAGGCACAGGGTCAAGGCTGATTTGCATATAGCCAGTGTCTGACCTAGGGTGGTGTGGAGTGCAAAAAAACGATGGATTTAGGCCCAGATCTTTGTACTGGGGTGAATGTCAGACATTGTTCTGCATTCTGTCCATCAACTGTGTTTTTTCATATTATGTGTGGGGGCAGCAAAAGGCTAGACTCACAATGTAGCTAGAGAAATAGCCCCGACCCTATGTGGATGTGTGACCCACATTCGGCATTTGTCCCATAAAATGCTACAAAGCAGATGACACTTGTCCAGACGTTAAATAGCTGCGACTCCATATCAATGGACAATTTCAATTAAATATGGACTCTTCATGTTCTCCTTTGGTGGACTGGTTTTGGAACCGGCACATGTAGCAGTGAAAGGACACACAGATCACAAGAATGCTAAGGTTGAGGGTTGGCCAATACAGTTGCGTAAGCTACAAAACATCACCGAGATGTCCATGTGAGACTCAATTCAGTAAATACAGTGAACATACATGCAATGTAAGTACATAAAAACTGACAATTGTAGAGTGTGATCAGAGGAAAACAAAGTCTGACCATGGTTCATCTATGCATGTATCTGGTCCTGCATGAAACAACTATCACTTCAGGATTTTGCTTACATCTCAGCAGGCGCTGCTGGGGAAATGGAAGAAAAGCAGTACCAGGTCCAGAGCAGGAGGCCTCAGTACGCCGGCGGCTATACCCTCTTTCTTCCAGGGTGGAAGAAGAGGATGTGGAGGGACCCTCAACATCAGGAGGCAAGGGGATTGCACCCACCCGGACTGACAAGGAACACTACTCTGGTGCTACGTCCTGGGTGGAGGCTGTGGACATTGAAGGTGGGGGGAAGGACCCGGCACCTCGGCCCATGATGTGGTGGAAAGCTACTCTCCCCCAGACTCTTCACCTGTGGGTCCTGAAGAGGTGTTCCAGGGGCAGGCCAATACCCAATCTGGGTCTGGTAACAGCCCCTCCCTACCTCAAGAATCCCCCATGACATTGGGGGCTCCAGCTGCATCCCCTGCAACCAGTTCCCCTCCTCATAGCTGCCAACTCGAACCCATCTGCGGTGGACCTGAAGCACCACATCCCTCCTGTCCCCCCCAGGCCCCTCCCGGTGTTGTTCCTCCTGTGGCTGTGCCAGGGGACTTGAGGTGGATGTGTGAGGGTCAACCAGACATGTCCGCTCGCATCATGCTACAAGTGTGTCTGGAGATACGCATGATGCGAGAGGACATTGTCCGACCTCTGGGCAACCTCACCACAGCCATGTCGTCTGTTGTCTCCCAAATCCCTTCCTATACCATTGTCAATGTCTCCCCCTGTCCTTTGCCCCACACTGTTTCCCCGGTACTCCTCGTGTGTCACAAACCCATGTGGTGACTGTTCCTGCACCAGCCAGCCGTGTGCCTGCATCAGACACTGAGGATCGGGACATTGTGGTACTAGCGGATGACCAGAAAGTCACTTGACTTTCTGACTGAGATGTCGTTGTGGACAAAGATTTCATTTTCCCCCCAGTAAATAGACTGGTTTCCCTGATGCTCCCTGACATATTATATTTTTGTTGCCCTACCCCAATCCAATTTCCCTTCTCCATCTGCATTAAGATCATCATTTGTTTTTCTATCTCCATTCCAAATGGACAGTTGTTCTTCTGTTCATACATAAATATCTTTGAGGAATTCTACTTACTTTAACGTGTTTGACTTCATTTTGAATGTCTGGTTCAGAATATGGACACATGTTTTGTGAGTCATGTGCTATGCACATAATAGCTTGTTGCAATGATGGGTTACACTTGTGACTGTGTCTCACACACACACACACACACACACACCCACACACACACACACACACACACACATACCTCCTCAAACCTCTAGGCCACCTACATCATTGTACAGGACATGATACACAACAGAAACGTGCTCGTGTAGATCCTTATCTTTTCTATACACATATTCATGTGGTCAATTTGTCTTGGGGTTCCTGTGCTTGCGACTTCACAATTTTAGAGGTGATGATCGCTGTGAGTGGTCAGGTCGGGCTTGTCGCCTACGTGTAGGTGGGTGTTGTCCATGTGCCTGTACAAGGTGATCTACATGTTCAGAGGCAGATGGTGTTTGCACATTTGGGGTTTGTGCCTGGAAAGGGGCTGGTTATGCACGTGATAGGAGTACCTGCACAGGGGTTGGTGGTGGTTGTGCAGGTAGTGGCAGTGCCTGTGCAGGGGTTGTTGGTGGTGTTGCATGTGGGGTGAGTGCCTGTACAGGGGTTGGTGGTGATTGTGCAGGTGGTGGCAGTGCCTATACAGGGGTTGGTGGTGGTTGTGCAGGTGACGGGCGTGCCTGTACAGGGGTTGGTGGTGGTTGTGCAGGTGGTGGCAGTGCCTGTACAGGGGTTGGCGGTGGTTGTACAGGTGGCGGGAGTGCCTGTACAGGGGTAAGTGGTGGTTGTGCAGGTGGTGGCAGTGCATGTACAGGGGTTGGTGGTGGTTGTGCAGGTGGCAGGAGTGCCTGTACAGTGGTTGGTGGTGGTGGTTGTGGAGGTGGTGGGGATACCTGTTCAGGGTGCCGGTGTGAATGTGTAACTTTGCTGTGGTACTGTGCAGTTGGTGGTACAGGTGTGTGGATGTGCTGTCCTGCAGGTAGATATGATGGCTCCCCTCCCTGCATTGACAGTGAAGAGAGACTTTGGGTCGCTTTCAGCATGCCCTCCATTATCTTCATGGCCAAGGCTTGGTGTATTGCACTCTCTTTCCTTTGGATGGATATCATGTCTCTCATATTCCTTGGCATGTCCTGCCAAGTTCTATCCATCATATCCAAATCTTGGCTCAGTCTGTCCACCACCTGAGGGAATTGGACCATGTCCTGCCGGGACTCAGACATGTCTGATTGGGTAGCCCCTATGGCATGAATGTCCTGCCTCACATATGTCTGCTTGTTAGATTTGGCGGTCTCTAGTTGGCACAGGTAGTTACTTGTGACAAATAGGGACCATTGCCTCTAGTCAAGGTAAGGGGGTACACGCCTAAAATAACCCGTGCTCACCCCCTTGGTAGCTTGGCACGAGCAGACAGGCTTCTCTCAGAGGCAGTGTGTAAAGCATTTGTGATCACATACAGTAACCCAGTGACAACACTACAGATGGACACCACACAGTTGTATATTAAAAATAAGTTTGTTTATATAGACTTAACACAAGACCACAAACAACAAAAATCCACAATACTATACTTAAAAATGGTACTTTTAGCTTAGTTCAGTTCAGTTCTTAAGATGCGACACTATGCGTCAATGTACCTTACGATGCGTTGCGCTTCCACCACAAGCAATGTTGCAGCGATGAAAATGCGGCAAAGTTCCGGTGCAAGGAAATAAAGACGTAAAGATCTTCCAGATGAGGCATACTTCTCCTATGATGCGAGAAGTCTCAGTTCGATGCGTCAGCTGCAGAGGCGACACCCTAATTCAGTGATGCGATGGCAACAGCCTTGGCTGCGACACTCTTCTCCGAAGTTGCGAGACTCTTCCGCACAATGCCACAAGTACAGCGGTGACATCCAAGATGCGACGGCAGCAGCTCCAATGGCGGTGCGCTTCTCTGTGGATGCGAGGCGCTTTCCTAGATGCGGTGCAATACGACAGCACCAGTGCCGACATTCAAGATGCAACGGCAGCAGGAGCGACGGCGACATGCTTCTTCCTCGTTGCAAGACACTTCTCTTGAGCAGTGCAATATGACAGCTACAGCGGTGACACCCTCCCTTGGAGGAGTGATGGCAGCAGCAGCGACGGCGAGATGCTTCCTCTTCATTGCGAGATGCTTCTCTTGATGCGGTGCAATATGACAGCTACAGAGGCGACACCCTTCTTTGGAGCTGCAACAGCAGCCCCAACAATGGCAACATGCTTCTTCCTCTTGAGTCGCGCCTCCAGCTCCTTGTGACACACAGTCCCTCTGACGGCCTCAAAACAGAAGCAGGCACTTCCAAAGAACTCTGCGGAGCTGGGGTTTGAAGTCTGGTGTCCCTGAGACTTCAGCAGGAGGCAAGCTCTTTCCCAAGCCCTTGGAGATCCTTCACAAATTAAAGTAAAGCACACAAAGTTCTTTCTCCTCTCTTTGGCAGTCAGGCAACCACTGCAGGCCAATCCCTTAAGCAGCACTTCAGCTTAGAAATAGTCTCTCCTCAGTTTCTTTAGGTTCCTCTCCTCAGCAGAGGTTTCTTCTAGTAGTCCAAAAGTGATCTAATTTCTTGGGATCAGGGTCCCAATATTTACACCCCGACCTCTGAAGGCTGAGGGCCCTTTGCCCAGTTCAAACTAGTTCTGGAGCACTCTGTTGACAAGTCTCCTTTTTCCCTTTCCACAGTGCGGGGCAGAAACACCAGAAGCCCCTCAGGAGGTGGAGCCAGCATTGTGGAGGGAAAGCACTGCCCTGGAGCACTTATTTGACATGATTCATTCTCTCCTTTCATAGGGCAGAGACATCAGATGCACCACAGTGGGTGGAGCCAGCACTGTAGGGGACAGGCACAGTCCTGTTCAGGTCCCAGGTGCATCTTCTCCCACCCATCTAGATGCAGATCTCTCTATTCACCACCGGGCTGGCTCATTCTGTCTCTTAGAATCTCCCAGCCCTGTCACTCAAACTCCAGACAAGGAATACACAACCTAGCAGAGGCAGGCTTTGGATAGTTGGACAAGAAAATACCTACTTTCTATAAGTGGTATTTTTAACCCCTTCCATGCTCATGACGAGCTCAGCTCGTCATGAGGTAGCCTGGAGCTGTGCTCATGATGAGCTGAGCTCGTCATAAAACCATAATAATCAAAAAAGTCAGCACAGGAGTGGAAACACCTAGCAGCCATAGTGTTAAACACGTAATGTTAAAAACAACTTCACTAAAAGATGTATTTTATCATTCTGAGTTCAGGCATACTAAACTTGAATTTCTACCATGTTCCCTGAATCAGTTAGCATTATAAGATGTAATAATCTAACTGCCCATTCTGGCCTATGGAGAACAGGTAGCCTTGCAATAGTGAAAAACGAAAATGGCTGTAATTCACTATTAGGACATGCCACACAAACCATGGCATGTCCTACCTTATACTTACAATGCACCCTACCTTTGGGCCTACAATAGAGGTGTCGGATAAGAAGAAAAAGGAAGGTTTACGGACTGGCAAGTGGGTGCACTTGCCCAGTCAGCATGACAGTACCAGACTTCACACAGGCTCTCCAATGGCAGACATTAGACACACTTTTACAGGCTGCTTCTGTGGGTGTCACAACCAGTGCTGCAAGCCTACCAGTAGCATTTGGATTACCAACCCTGGGCACTCCTGGTGCACGGTACTAGGGTCTGACAGGTAAACCAAACCAGCCAAACATTGGAATCTCTAATCCATACAACAATTTATAACAGGGAGAGCATACGCACTTTAGCACTAATGGTAAGGTTCCCATAGTCATCAAACCAACAAAAACAGGTCAGACAAAGTACAGGAGAATGGCAAAAAGTTCAGGGATAACCCTGAAAAAAGGGCCAAGTCCAACACTGCTGTTGGAAGAAGTCCTGCTCCCACTGGCCACCATAGCCAGGTGCAGGCCCCCTCTGCAGGTGTCTGCCATGGATGGGACAAGCAGACAGCACGGTAGAGGGGGGCAGGCGGAAGCCTGTGGGAAGGAGAATGGTGCCCAGGGGATGCCTGCACCACAACAGGGCTGGTACTTCCCACAGATGGTGGTGAGGATGGCAAGGATACACTGTATAGAGAAGACCTGGTATGGGAACCATCATGTCGGTCCTGGACGTAAGGGTTGTGAGGGAGTGATGTCTGTGTTGGGATGCGTGGGAGCTGTGGCTGATTTGCTCTATGCTGGGGACAGGCAATTACTTATTTGGGAGGAGGCTGACAAACGTTGCTTGGCGGAGGATGTGATGCTGTGATTTTGGCATTCTGGCAAGATAGCTCTCATTGGCATCAGAATCATCATCCCCGGGGTGGATGGACATGTTGTCATCAACATCCACAAAGTCGACGTCCTCAGGAAATTCCTTCTCCACTTGAGCAGCGCTTGCTGCAGTCATAATTGCCTGAAGGATCAGGGCATTCTCCCCTCTGATTCCCCGACGGCCCGCACTGGTCGTAGAGAAGTCATCTTCATCCTCAGCATCATCTGGAACACAGAGGTTGCAAACATATTAGTGATGGACCTGGTATTACATGTGGTGCAACACAAGGGTTGTATTAACTGTACTTTGCATCAACAGATGAGGATCATGTGACCTGGTTAGGGTACCACCACAAATGACAGCTCACACCATAGCACTGAGGTGTTACACGAAGATGTACATAATACTAGCAAACTCACCAGCTCCAGCCACAACTTTCTGTTCCTTTAAGTTCCCCCATGGTGTAACCTGCTGAACCTGTCTCTTCATAGATGTTGTAGACACAGCTGACCCCGATCCAGCACCTGTAGAGGGTAGTGACAACATTCTCAATGATCTGCATCACCAATTGACAGACAGGCACATGTGGCACTCCTGATTTGTATTTCACATTGTAAACAACAACTGTTGATTCCATGCAGATGGGTATCTTGATCTCTGTCATGTCTTAGTAATCTAAGCTAGTGACACACCTCATGCCAGAATTACCTGAAGAAGAAAATACCAGATGGTGATCTGGTAGCCCCGGTGCACTGCTACAAGTCACTCAACTGAGTGTACTAGAACTATACAATAATTTCAATGACATTTCAAAACATTTCAAACATGTTTTCGATTTTCAAAAAGAAACATATCGGGCAATGAGGCAACTTATGGTCCTTGATGCTTTGCGTAAAGTATCTTTATATTCATTCATAAAGTTCAAAATTCAATTCAAAAGTAGAGTCCACATAGGTTTGTGAGGGGTTTCCAATTAAATATCTCAATGCATTTCGGGCAAATAAAGTTCGCCGTTCGTCAGGGGAATCTACAAGAAATAGTATAAACATATCGTGAAGTTGTTGACAGAGGCAATAGACATGATAACATAAAGTACATGGGCCTCTAGTAAACTGAATGCAGCCATCTGAATAGGTGTGCCAGAAGCAGAGTGCATTATTGAACAAATACACGTGGAGTGAGAAAGGTTAGAAAAAACGGAAAGGAAACTATCAATATCGTGCTCAAAGCCACCTTTAAAGAGAGTGGGTACCGTCGTAAGGAAATCGAAATACGTGCGTGCATGCTAAATTAACGTGAAGGCAGTTATTGCCAAGATAGGTAATTGAGTTGGAAACTAGTGAATAAATTGGAAAAAGCCATGCTCTTACCAGGGAATTCAACACGAACAGCGGGTAAAAGAGGACATGGAGTTCAATGGTAACGACAAGACTATAAAGTAGAGCGTGACATTTAGAAACCTAAAGTGAAGGAGGTTAGTTGTAAGTGAACAAAACGCTAAGGGCTTACCAAGCGTACGGCTCAGGTATCGGAAATATGAGGGATAGAAATAATGATGTCTATCTAGAAAAAAGACGAATGGGCTGTTATCACGAAGTCTCAATTACGTGAGAATTAAACCGCAAAGGACAAGTTGTATGCACGACTCACCATAAAATGATGGACGAAGCCCAATTTTCGGATGCCAGAGGGTGTATTAGTAATCACCGCGGGGACAGCGGAGTGAAAATGAAAAACCGACTGAGTGAAGAAGTGTTAGAGGGGAAAACGGCGGCGGCCATCTTAGGTTAGTGAATGATGTAAGGGAAGTGATGGCAAACATTACAGTACATAGAAGATAAGGAACAAAGAAAGATGACATTTCAGGAGTATGCCAGCAATACTATATACATATTGAATGCAGATATTTACAATTTGATGCAGCAAACGTACAATTGGTACAAAATTACAAAGGTAAAAGAAACATCAGTTAGCTGAAAAGCAATTCTTCAAGTCAATTCGAAAGGCTGAACATTATGAGTATTTACAGTGAAGACTAATATACAGAAATACAGCATATGATAAAGTCATGGTTACAGAAAACAAGCAAGTTCAAATTTGTCATTAAGACCACTTGGTACAAGGGTTTGTGTTACAACGAAGTATGGAAGCGCAGACACTCTTGTAGATGGTAATGAGTAGATTTATTCTTGTAGTAAATCACAGTCTTCCAGTTACAAGAAGATCTATAGTAAATCAGGTAGTCTCTGGTAATGCCCCACCAGGAACAAGGTCCACTCTGCTCAGCCCATCACACCAACTGAAACTCTCCGCATACAAAGCAACCCCAACATTCCACATGACATCATCGCAGGCTGAGCAGGCAGAGAGAGAACCACAGAGGAGAGACTGAAATGGCAATAAGCACATTACAACAAATCCCCCTCCTTAATAATTAAACAATCAAAGGAATGGAAGAAAAAGAGAATGTATTAATATATAAAACCAAAACATCCCCTAAACATACAAAAGAAAAGGAGAAGATGAGAATGCATCAATAAATACAACCAACACATCCTTCCCCTTTGATAATGATCATAAGCACAAAAAATGCAAAGATGGAAAACGCACTTTTGACAGAAAGAAGAAGACACCGTATCAAAACAATATAATACCTCCTTCTCCCTGAAAATGATCATAAACAAAAGAAATGCAAAACAAGAAAACACCTTCTTAAAAACCAATAAAACCAAAACCGCACACAATACTTAATGTGCCATACACTAAATCAGTAGAAAAAAAACTGCAGTAAAACAAATCAAGCACAGTACTAAACCAGCATAAACTGGGGCAAGACAGGGATCTACAACCCTAACTGCACAAATCTCAAAACAAAGGGTAACAAGTGTGATGAGAAGAGTTAGACTACACTTGAGGTAACTCTCCACGTGTGTACCCGTCACACGCAGTCTGAGTAGCATATAAACAAAACACCAGACAACCAAAAACCTAGGGTATCCCTTAACCCCACATGTGTAGCCATCACACACGGCAAGCACACACAAATCAAAACCAAGGGTATCCCTTAACCCCACATGTGTAGCCATCACACCCAGCATGCACACACAAATCAAAACCTAGGGTATCCCTTAACCCAAAGTAAATCCAGAGTAACTTTTAAACCAAAGACACCCTCGCTAAACTATGGGTATCCTTAAACCCATGACAAATCCAGGAATCCTTGAATCCTAGACAAAACTGACCAAAACTTGAAATTCAGAAAAACCGAGCAGAACGTGCAGACAAGATACTCATACAACATACACTAGAATTCAGTATACTTAAACCCAAACAAAATGGCCAAAAACCTGGAATAAGGAAAATCAAGAGAATATGAGCATAGTCCTGAACAGTCAAAATTATGTGACAGTGCACACAACCTACAGCTACCAGTAGGTAAACTTCCCTATAAACAAAACACACACACAAACCCCCCCAAACCCTTCCAGATATAATAAAATCATGTCACAACACTCAAAAAATACAAATGACATAACATGGAAAAGCTTCATAGAAATGGAAACAATGTGCAATTGCAAGATATAATACATTATATCAAAACTAGCTTGCAACATTTTCCCAATTGTGTGCTCCTTGACAGTCTTAGCCTTACAGTCTGTTGGATCATCCAAGACCTTTTGAATCATACACCAGGGCTCGATCTTTGCCCCCGAGGAATGTCAAAATGAACTTAGAGACAATGTGAAAATACACAATACCTTGACTGAAGCAACATTTGGTTTCAAATCGCTCTGCCCATATTATATACCATTGCGTAGCTGATCTGCTCTAAAATCGTGGTTGGCAAAATAAACTAAGAATCTCCAATCGAGATGCGTTGTGAAGAACTCAAATTCAACAAAACGTAACTGGCAAGGTGCAATATGAGCTCCACAATGCTTTAATCCAATGTGACGGAAAGCAAAGTAGTGTGATCAGTCATCCGCAAAGGACCAGCCAAATCAAAGATGGCGGCACGTTTTTTAACGTCGAGCAGGATGGCTCACAGCATGTAGGTACAGAGCGGCCTCAGTGAGCAGATCAACAACGAGGACGTCACAGAAGAGCTTCGCTAACTCCACGAAGCATTCTAAGCACGTCATCAGAAGGACGGCAGACGGGAAGGAGGGGAGATCGCTGCAGGCCAACCGTCGACCAACGGACATCGGCATCAGGACGGTGAGTAAACAAGCTTGGATGGAAAGGCACTGTAAGTTGAAGCGGTCCAGTCTATATACACAGCCACAATACTGCAGCGCCCCCCTAGAATGCGCAAGTCAAAAACATCGGCGGTCCCTGAATGCGCTGACACAGGACTGTGTTGCGTTGCCAATAAATACAAATCCGCTAGTTAAGAACAGCGTCAGTCTCAGAATGCGGTGATACAAAACAGCGCTGCCAATAAATACAGATAAAAATCGCTGATACTTTCCTCCAAGGTTAAATATTGGCAGCGGTCCTTGAATGCGCTCACCTGGAGTAGCGCTGCAAAACGCTGATGAGGGGAGAATCCAGTCCAGTTAGGGAAAATCCAGCCCAGTTGCCAAACCTTTACAATAAACGAAAAGGGCTCCCTTAAAATTCCAATAAGCTTAATCAGATATAAGCTGACACTTACTTCCCAGGCTGTAGGCAGGCTAATAGAAACTGGCACAATCTAGTAAGGGCGACCGTTGGCAGCGTCACTGGTGGGGCAATTGGGTGCCTAGTTTCATAAAATCCATAAGATAAAGTTCACTTACTTGAAGTCTTTAAGTCTTTAAGTTTCTAACCAATACCAGATATTTAAATCCTTTTTTTAAAAGCACTTCTTCATCTATTTAATCAGCTTCACATACTTCAGTTTAAAAAGTCAAGTTCATCCAAGGTAGCTCCATGGGCTCTTTGAATCGTCGCCAGTGTTACAACGAAATATGGAAGCGCAGACACTCTTGCAGATGGTAATGAGTAGATTTATTCTTGTAGTAAATCACAGTCTTCCAGTTACAAGAAGATCTATAGTAAATCAGGTAGTCTCTGGTAATGCCCCACCAGGAACTAGGTCCACTCTGCTCAGCCCATCACACCAACTGAAACTCTCCGCATACAAAGCAACCCCAACATTCCACATGACATCATCTCAGGCTGAGCAGGCAGAGAGAGAACCACAGAGGAGAGACTGAAATGGCAATAAGTACATTACAACAGTTTGCATGAACCAAATCCAGTAAGTTTCACGTTGTGATAAAAATTTATTATTATCACGATCAGGACGTTGTTCGATGACCTCAAGAACGCCATATTTTAATTGGGCAATGTTATGTCTAAATGTGCACCAATGTTGAGTTAGAGGAGAACTTATGGTGTTATTCCGAATACGACTTTTGTGTTCGGTGATGCGGGTATGCAAGGGTCTCTCTGTCTTACCAACATAAAAAAGATCGCATGGACATTTAATGAAATATACAAGATGTTAACTGGTGCATGTGGCATTAAACTTAGAGTTAATTGGTTTGCCGGATATAGGGTGGTGCAATGTTTTCCCTGATGTTATTACAGTTGGAACAGTTCATACAGGTCATCATACCTCTGAACGATGTAGTGGGTGTGCTAGATTTAGATGGTTGGTTCAGAATCTCTTTGAGATTACGTGCTCGTTTGTATGCAAACATTGGTGGTTCAGCAAACATGCCCTTAAAGTCAGGCTCTAGCTGTAACAGCGACCATCGGTCAAGTATGATGGTTTTTATTTGTTTAGATTGAACTGAGTATGTTGAAACAAAAACCTCTCTTTTGGAAGAGGTAGGTTTATCTGTTTTAGCCAATAGATATGTGCGTTTGTGAACAGAAGCCCTATTGGCAGCTTGTTCAATTACTGTGATGGGATTAGCCTCTTTTTTTGTATTTCCGTTTGAACTGATCAATCGTCTGCTGACCAGTTTGCTCATCAGAGTGAATGCGTTGAATGCGCAAAAATTGGGAGAATGGTAGATGGCGCTTTAGTGACCAAGGATGAAAGCTCCGGTACAGTAAGGCATTATTGCGGTCAGTTTTCTTGGTATACAGGGAAGTCTCAATATGACCATTTTTGAGCGTGACCAGGACATCAAGAAAAGGTATGTGAACTGCTTCAATTTGATAAGTGAACTGAATTTGTGGGATGATCATGTTAAGTTCGTGAATCTGGTTAACGAGAAGTGATTGTTCGCCTTGCCAGATGATAAAAATATCATCTATATATCGCTTGAATACAATTAGATGTTCAAGCCATTGTGGATCAGTAAGAATGTTTTCAATCTCAAATTTCATCATAAAGATGTTGACGTAGCTGGGGGCTCCAGAAAAGCCCATGGAAGTACCATTGGACTGTAAAAAGAAGCGATCTTTCTATTGAAAATAACTATGGAATAGGCAGTAGTGTAAAATTTCAAGAAGGAAAACTCGGTTAGCATTAACAGTTTCAGTATTCAATAATGCCCATTTGATGGCTTCAATGCCCTCAAGATGGGGGATGGAGGTGTACAGTGACACAACGTCAACTGTACACAGCCATATCTCAGTCTCAGTTGGTATCTGAATGCTGTGTATGTGAATGTGTAAAATGTTTATTAGGTGTGTAGTGTCCTGTACATAGGTTGTACATGATTGCACAATTGGCTGTAAAAAGGTATCGAGATATCGTCCAAGCGAGTCGTGTAAGGAACCGCATCCTGATACTATTTGCCACAAGTGTGGTGAGCATGGGACTGACGTCTGAGCATACCCATCCCACTCGGGGTGACAAATGCAAAAACAACAGTTGATGGACAGAATGCAGAACAATGTCATACATTCACGCCAGTACAGAGATCTGGGCGTAAATCCCCAGTTTTTTTGCACTCCACACCACCCCAGTTCAGACATGGCCAAATGCAAATCAGCCTTGACCCTGTGCCTCATGGGAACAGTCCAGCCCGAACTGCCAAGCCATGTCTTCCCTGGACCGGAACCAAGCCTCCTAGGAACGGTTTCTGGCTATCAGCAGTCTTCAGCCAGGATAGCTTGACTCCAGTGGTGTGGAGAGCATGGGACTCATGTCTGAGCATACCCATCCCACTCGGGGTGACAAATGCAAAAACAACAGTTGATGGACAGAATGTAGAACAATGTCATACATTCACCCCAGTACAGAGATCTGGGCCTAAATCCATTGTTTTTTTTGCACTCCACACCACCCCAGTTCAGACATGGCCATATGCAAATCAGCCTTGACCCTATGCCTCATGGGAACAGTCCAGCCTGAACTGCCAAACCTTGTCTTTCCTGGACCGGAATCAAGCATCCTAGGACCGGTTTCTGGCTATCAGCCGTCTTCAGCCAGGATAGTTTGACTCCAGTGGTGTGGAGAGCATGGGACTCATGTCTGAGCATATACATCCCACTCGGGGTGACAAATACAAAAACAACAGTTGATGGACAGAATGCAGAACAATGTCATACATTCACCCCAGTAAAGAGATCTGGGCCTAAATCCATCATTTTTTTGCACTCCACACCACCCCAGTTCAGACATGGCCATATGCAAATCAGCCTTGACCCTGTGCCTCATGGGAACAGTCCATCCCGAACTGCCAAGCCATGTCTTTCCTGGACCGGAATCAAGCATCCTAGGACCGGTTTCTGGCTATCAGCCGTCTTCAGCCAGGATAGCTTGACTCCAGTGGTGTGGAAAGCATGGGACTCACGTCTGAGCATACCCATCCCACTCGGGGTGACAAATGCAAAAACAACAGCTGATGGACAGAATGCAGAACAATGTCATACATTCACCCCAGTACAGAGATCTGGGCCTAAATCCATCATTTTTTTGAACTCCACACCACCCCAGTTTAGACATGGCCATATGAAAATCAGCCTTGACCCCGTGCCTCATGGGAACAGTCCAGCCTTGTCTTTCCTGAACCGGACTCAAGCATCCTAGGACTGGTTTCTGGCTATCAGCTGTCTTCATCTGGGATAGCTTGACTCAAGTGGTGTGGAGAGCATGGGACTCACATCTGAGTATACCTATCCCACTCGGGGTGACAAATGCAAAAACAACAGTTGATGGACAGAATGCAGAACAATGTCATACACTCACCCCAGTACAGAGATCTGGGCCTAAATCCATCGTTTGTTGCACTCCACACCACCCCAGTTCAGACAGGGCCATATGCAAATCAGCCTTGACCCTGTGCATCATGGGAACAGCCCAGCCCGAACTGCCAAGCCATGTCTTTCCTAGACAGGAATCAAGCATCCTAGGACCGGTTTCTGGCTATCAGCCGTCTTCAGCCAGGATAGCTTGACTCCAGTGGTGTGGAGAGCATGGATAGCTTGACTCCAGTGGTGTGGAGAGCATGTCACTCACGTCTGAGCATACCCATCCCAATCGGGGTGACAAATGCAAAAACAACAGTTGATGGACAGAATGCAGAACAATGTCATACATTCACCCCAGTACAGAGATCTGGGCCTAAATCCATCATTTTTTTGCATTCCACACGACCCCAGATCCGACATGGCCATATGCAAATCAGCCTTGAACCTGTTCTCATGGGAACAGTCCAGCCCGAACTGCCAACCCGTGTCTTTCCTGGACCGGAATCAAGCATCCTAGGACCGGTTTCTGGCTAAAAGCCATCTTCAGCCACGATAGCTTGACACCAGTGGTGTGGAGAGCATGGGACTCACGTCTGAGCATTCGCATCCCTCTCGGGGTGACAAATGCAAAAACAACAGTTGATGGACAGAATGCAGAACAATGTCATACATTCACCCCAGTACAGAGATCTGGGCCTAAATCCATCGTTTTTTTGCACTCCACACGACCCCAGTTCAGACATGGCCATATGCAAATCAGTCTTGAACATGTGTCTCATGGGAACAGTCCAGCCCGAACTGCCAAGCCATGTCTTTCCTGGACCGTAATCAAGCATCCTAGGACCGGTTTCTGGCTATCAGCATTCTTTAGCCAGGATAGCTTGACTCCAGTGGTGTGGAGAGCCTGGGACTCACATCTGAGCTTACCCATCCCACTCGGGGTGACAAATGCAAAAACAACAGTTTATGGACAGAATGCAGAACAATGTCATACATTTACCCCAGTACAGAGATCTGGGCCTAAATCCATCATTTCTTTGCACTCCACACCATCCCAGTTCAGACATGGCCATATGCAAATCAGCCTTGACCCTGTGCCTCAAAAGAAATAGACCATATTGTAGTCTTACATAGATTACACCAAAAAATATATGGTAATTCTGTGATCAAAATGGAAGCTAAGAAACTTCCTGTCCAGACCCGTGTAGAGTTGATTTTAAGAGCAACGTCACTAAGTCCCAATTATCAGCACCAGATTGTGATCATTCCAAGACAGAAATGATATATTGTGTTTTGTATGGTGTCCAATGTTATAGTTTATATGCTGTGGTAAACTGAGTACAGAACCAATGCTACATGCCATATGTTTTGCACAATATATGTGTTATATATGTCACCATAAAGAAAGTGCGCCAAAAGAAATGTGCCCCTTCTGCTGCTTTCTGCCCTGCTGGAAACTTACGGACAGAGGGACCACTGCCCCCTGCAGGCAACGTGCCAGGATGGTGCTGGCGAGTGTTCTTCACACCCGGTGGTGCTTAAATCTACACGGAGCTCTTGCTGAGTGGGAGTCCCTTCTGCTGCTTTCTGCCCTGCTGGAATCCTACGGACGGGAGACTACTGCCACCAGTAGGCAACACGCCAGGAAGGTGCCTGCCGTTGTTCTTCACGCCCGGAAGCACGTAAATCTACACGTAGCTTCCCCACAACGGGAGCCCCTTCTGCTGCTTTCTGCCCTGCTGGAATCCTAAGGACGTGGGGACTACTGCCCCCAGCAGGCAATGTGCCAGGAAGGCACCAGCAAGGTTTCTTCACGCCCAGAGGTGCTTAAATCTACATGGAGCTCCTGCTGTGTGGGAGTCCCTTCTGCTGCTTTCTCCCCTGCCTTTCTGCCCTGCTGGAATCCTATGGACAGGGAAACCACTGCCCTGAGCAGGCAACACACCAGGAAGGGCCAGAGAGTGTTCTGCGTGCCTGGAGACGCTCACATTTACAGGGAGTTCCCACTATGCAGGATGTGGGCAGGCTGCGACTGGGCAAACATGGGCCAAGGGCGTGCCCGTCCTTGCCCATCATTGCCTGGAGGAGGCTGGGCTTGCCCCCACTCATGGAGCTGCAAGAGGAAAACAGAAGCTTGGGTCCCCAGGGTGAGTTTCCCACACATTGTTCTTACTTGTTTAATTCCTACTCTGGCTCTTTGGGCAAGTTGGACCTGTACTCAAATTTTGAACGTAGCTATACTTCATGGTAATCACCTCTTAATAAATAGACAACCATGGAACCTTAATGGGAAATCATAAAGCCAGGCCCTCATGAGTCTAGTATTAAACTATCTAACAGCACTACTTTGGATTCTTTTCTGGCAGGAGCATTAGGGGTCATTACTACTGACATTGACTTGGTTGAGCGCAGGCTATCACTGGAGGTGGGGGGGACCTAGTCCTTCTCTTCATCTGTACACCTTCACGTAAGACATCTCAGTTGCAAAATACTACTACCCAGCTGAACTCTATCAGACAATCATCAGCTAGGAGATGCACTACTAAAACTCAACCTAAAGAGTTCTTATTTTTCAACCTTAATTGTAGATTCCTTGCTAAACATAAGGAGGCCATTTTTGACCTTCTTGATTACTCACAACCTCAGCCAGACGCAATTTTCCTTATGGAAACATGGCTTCATGAAAGCTCTAGTCCTGATATTGGAGCAGCCTTACCGTCAACCTGCACAATGGTCTGGAAGGACCGTGGAGATAAAATCGGGGGGCAATTGCAATTATTTAAAAAAAAGATTATTCATGCAAATGGGAAACACCATCTTGTGAAGCTGTTTTTTTAGATTCCTCCTTACTTCCCAGTTCACGCTGACAGGCTTTCTGGTCTATCGCTCCCTTGGTGCAGCAGGTCCATGGGCTGCAAGTTTTCCAGACATTATTGCCCCTTTCTTACTCAATGCAGCCAATTTCACCATTGTAGGTGACCTCAATATCTATTTTGACAACCATACTTGTAAGATTGGCTCTAGCTTGATTGCCGATCTTGAGGCCATAAATATACCTCTTTTCAATTCAGGCCCTACTCATAGGGGGGGTCACTTGTTAGACCGCATTTTTTCTAACCTACCCAATATTTAAAGCCAAAAAGCCCTGCCCCTACTTTGGTCTGACCATTTTTTTGTAAATTTTAAGTTGGAGCTGGACTCACAGACAAATAGCCTGGCCACCTCATTACCTAAAGTTAGGAATAGAAATTGGAAGAACCTAGATATTGAGGCCTTAAACCAACATCTTGCGAGGAATATTCCTGATGTTTCCTCCATCCAGATCTCGGATGCAGTGGCCATCCACAATTGGATTACGGCATCTGTGAACACCTGCCTCCCTACTTGCTTTAAGAAACTAAATAATCATTGTCCTCCTGCCCCATGGTTTACCGAAAAATAACAAATCGAAAAAAAACAAATGTAAGGCTTTGGAAAGATGCTGGAGGAAGGATTATGCCTTAGAATCCAAACACTGCTATAAAACTGCCAAGAGAGAGTATCATGCTTTATGTAAAGCAGTAAGGGCCGATTATGTGAATAGAACTATTACATCTGCGCACAATAATGCAAAAGTTCTATTCAAATTAGTTGGGGATCTCTGAGGAGCAAATTGACAACCTTCTCCTCCCACACTTGATGAAGCACAGTGCGAAGTTGTGGTGAAGTTCTTTATCGAAAAAGTTGAAAAGATCTATGAAGAAATGGAGATGTTAAATATTAATAAAGGAACAGCACACAGTGGATCCATCTCCCAGTCTTGCTGGTAACAACCCAGTTGGGTCCCCAGACTCGGCTGCTAATGTGGAAATAACAAATTTGCAACAAAAAGACTCTCTTTTAACATCCACATGGATGTGGCAGATGCTGTGGATACTTATAAGCTCCTGGATACCATTAATCCATTGGGATTGATTCCATATCTTGCTACCCTCACCCATTATAAGGGCCACACCTTGGACCACATTTTCTCCACTACTCCTATTGCTGTTGCCACATCTGTACCTGTGCTGTGGTCTGATCACTATTTGGTGAATTTTTATATTTTATGTGTACCCAGATTGATAAATAGTGGCTCCAGTCGTCTGTCCCCAGCCTCGCGCGCTTTTCATTGTGTATCATCCGACATGCTAGCACAGTCTTTGACATCACATCCTTGCCTGCCCACAGGTGATTTAGAAGCCAATTTAGTTCTTTTCCAGACTTTGCTAGCGCAGCGTCTTGACGAGCTGGCACCTTTCTCGTCTGCCAGTAAAAACACTGCACGTGCATCGACACCTTGGTTTACTACTGTACTCAATGAAAGTCGAAGGCTCTGTAAGAAGGCCGAGAGGGCACTGTGCCGAAACTATGATGGTTTATTAAAGGAAACTTATAGGGAGTGTACTAAGTTATATCACAAAGATATCATTTTTGAGAAAAAATCTTACTTTGCCAGGAGAATCTAAGCTGCTGCCAATACTAGCAGGGAAATCTTTGCGATAGTGAAGGAATTTACATTGCCCTCATCCATAACATCCAAGTGTTCTAATTCTGAACCTTGGGTTATTCAACTGGCGGATTTTTTTGCCAGTAAAATCAAAAACATTCAGGCGTCCTTCCTGCCATTAAATTTGGTTGTGCTTCCTAATTCCATTGTTCTTTCACCTTCTTCCGTCCCTGAGCGGCCCTTGCTCTCGAATGTTCCGCCTCTTGCCCCACTGGCTTCGTTGGATCTTCTATCCAAATTAAAATCGGGGTCACCGATGGATCCCTGTCCTGCCAAATTTCTTGCCAAAATAGCACATGTTATTAATCCCATAATTAACCCGGTTCTAAATCAATCCCTTAGTACTGGAGTTGTTCCTGGTGCCTGGAAGCAGGCTCTTATTCTTCCTCTCCTGAAAAAACCTAACCTTGACCCCAGCATTCATGCTAATTATAGACCTATTTCTCTTCTCCCGGCATTTGCTAAGGTTGTGGAAAAACATGTCCACTCCTCCCTCTCGAATTTTTTAGAGACACATGATGTCCTCCATCCTACCCAGTCCGGGTACCGTCCAAATATGCGCACGGAAAGGGCGCTGCTGGAGGTCTCAGAATCTATTAAGGAGGTCTTGGATGCCGGTGGAAAGGCGATGCTGGTGATGCTGGATCTCTCGGCGGCTTTTGATACCGTCCCCCACAACCGTCTCCTTTCAAGACTCTATGAGATTGGTTTGAGGGAGACAGCTTTTAGTTGGTTTGAGTCTTTTCCGTCTGACCGCCAACAAACAATCTGGGCCCCTCCATTTTCAGCTTCAGTGCCGCCACTGGAGGTGGGAGTTCCTCAGGGATTGGTCCTGAGCCCCACTCTTTTTAATATCTACATGTCCCCTCTGGTGGCACTGGCGGAATCCTATGGTGCCCGGATTGTATCATACGCCGACGACACACAGCTTCTTTTCACATGTAAGAGCTGTTTAGGGGCCGTCTTGGTTCCAACAGAATTATCTTAAATGTAACTCGGATAAATCTGAGGTTCTTTGTTTTTTGGATGGCCCCCGGACCCTTGTTGGAAGTCCTGGTGGCCTGTGGCTATGTTTCCTCTATCCGCCGCCACTTCTGTGGCTAAGAATCTAGGAATAAAAGTGGACAACTGACTTACTTTTAAATCCCAGATTCTGGGTTTAGTTGGGCAGTGTTTTGGTCTTCTAAAAATGCTGAGGAAATTTCTCCCACTTCTGTCCCTGCCCACAGGAGGACCACGGTCCAAGCACTGATAGGTTCACAGCTGGACTACGCCAATGAGCTATATTTGGGCTTTCCAGAATATCTTCTTTCTCGCCTTCAAATGGTTCAAAATTCCGTCACGCGAGTGATCTTTGGCCTCAGCGGAAGGTCTAACACTGCAGTTTTTCTTAAAACTCTTCATTGGCTGCCTGTACGCTAACGTATTTCCTTTAAGACCTTAACCATGGCATTCAAGGCCCTACATGGTAAGGGCGCCCGCTATCTTAGGAAAAGAATAGGCTTTTACCTCCCCTCTAGATCGCTACATTCTGCATCGTTAGCTCTGGCCTTGGTTCCGGCAATTAGGCGAGCCCATATCGGGGGTCGCTCTTTCAAACGTTTGTCACCCCAACTCTGGAAAGAACTGCCTTTGTTTTTGCGGAAGATTGACAGCCTCCTTGCCTTTAGGAAGGAACTTAAAACATGGCTGTTTGGTCAATAATTTTGTCTGGTTCTCCTGTTCTTTGTCCGCTAGGTCTGATAGCGCCGGGACACTCTGCCCGAGTAGCTGAGCGCTTTATAAAACACCTCATAACATAACATAACATAACATAACATAACATAACATAACATAACATAACATAACATAACATAATATGACTCTGTCCTTTATTGCTATTTTAAATAGTCTTAAGTCTGGCTCCCCTAACGACCCTCTCCCAGTTAAAATGTTTCAAAAACTAAATTCCTCTGCATTAAAGATTGTTATGGAACTACTTAATGCTTCACTGAGGGAAGCCATTTTACCAGCAGAATGGAAACACGCAATGGTTCTCCCGCTCTTGAAGAAACCAAATGCGGATCCAGCTGTGCCCTCAAACTTCCGTCCAATTTCCTTACTTCCTGTTTTTACGCCAGCGTCTGGAGAAAGAGGAAACGGTGGCACTTATCTTATTAGATCAAAGTACCGCCTTTGATACGGTGTCTCATCGTACACTTTTAAAAGCGCTCCAGTCCCTGGGAATTGTTGGTCCGGCTCTGGAATGGATCAAAAACTTCTTGACTGAAAGGACATTTCAGGTCTTCTCCCCATCAGCATGCTCCGAGTCCTATGCATCTCCTTATGGAGTACCAGAGGGCTCGATACTTAACCCTATGCTCTTTAATCGTTATGTCAGCCTTTTAGCCATCATTGCAGAAGAGGCTCAGTTGTCAATCTTCTCTTATGCAGATGACACCCAGCTCTCTATTCACTATCGGCCAATAAAATCTCCAGAGTTTCATCCCTTCAGGAAGGGCTGCATAAAAACGCCAGTTGGATGAACACTAACTGGTTAAAGCTTAATGGAGGAAAGATGGAAGTTTTGATCATGGGAAAAGATAAAGATCTCTGGGGCCCGCACCATTGGCCACCAGAAATGGGTGAACTTCCTAAACCTCTGCAGACTGCGCATAATTTGGGCATAGTGATTGATGATCAGCTTACTATGAAACAGCAAGTACCTAAGACCACATCCATTTGTTTCACTATTCTCAAATGGCTCAGCAAGATACTATGGATGCTGCCTGAACCCTCTCAATGAATGGTTATCCAGACCTTAATTATGTCAAGGCTGGATTACGGCAACATCCTATATCTAGGAGCAAATAGGGAGTTAGTAAATAAGTTGCAGGTAATACAGAATTTTAGGGTCAGACTATTTCGTCATGCACCCAGAATATCGCCAATCTTAGGCACTTTGTGTGACCTTCTTTGGCTTAGGATTGAGCATCGAACGAAATTTAAGGCCTTATGTTAAATGCATAAGAATAAATTAGGCACGGCACAACACTACCTATGCGCCTAAGCCCAGACATATCTTCCCACCCGTCTTCTTCGCTCCTCATCTCAAGCTAACTTCCTAGTGCTCAGATTTAAACTTTCACGTATGGGAGGTCGCTCAGTCTCGTATTTGGCTCCTATGTTGTGAAACTCTCTACCCTCCTTACTTCATCACGAAGTGAGCCACAAAAGCTTCCGCAAAGGCTATTCAACTAGTAAGTGCGTTTGTTTCAGTCTGCAATGTGTCCTGGGCGCCGGGAAACCTCAGAGTAGCTGAGCACTTTATAAATTTATTTTAATAATAATAATAATAATAATTGGGGGACCGATAATACAGCCCTCGCAGCCTGCCCACAGGATTTTGCGAAACTCCAGCCTGACAAGAGTCTTTTTCGTTCACTCTCGGCAGTTCTGCCCAATGACAACACCGTCTTGAAAATTCTAAATACTAGGTTAAGCTCCCCCCAGCCTAAAAGGACGAGGCAAACCAAGCAACCACCGATGCCGAGGGGGCCCAAGGGACCCTCTAAGGCGTCCACCAAGCATCCTGCTTCTCAGCATGGTGCTAATAATTCAATCCCCCTGAGTCTCGATGCCTTAGCCTGGATAGATTTGTTTGGGAACCTCAAAGATGCGATCCAGGGAAGTATTGCTCCTCTACTCAAAAGAAGATCCGTACTAGAGTCAGCTTTAACAAAGCTAGCTGCTGGGCTTGATCCACTTAAGGATGCCATGATCTCAGTTTGCTCCTGCAACCCTTACCTGGTCAGTACACTATACGAGACTCTTTACCTAGAGGTCAAGCCACAGACGGAGTGGCCATTTCCACTCTCAACCTCTGTCTGCAGCCCCCTCAGTCTCTGGCTCACCCAGTCATACCAGTTGCAGGAAAACCTGCCGAGGCGGACAGACATCAAGGGACTCGTCTGGGCCAATACGTTTCTGGCGAGCCGTTGAGCAGGCTTGTTAAATCAGGTGCACAACTCCCACATCTAAATCTGCCGCCCGGCTGCAGTCATTAAACTGCCGTCTCGGCTGGGGTCCCAAGCCTATATGGTACTGACTCAGAAAATATTAGCCAACTGAGAAACAAAGTATGCTATTGGCTGGCTTTGATTTTAACTATACTGATTATGATGATATATTGTTTGTCAGGAGGGTAGGGTGGGCGAGACCAATGAATAAGCTCTTACAGGGGGATTGTGTTGTAATTAACTGTCAGTCGCCTGGCTTAGATAAGAGCTTACTCCACAGTTCTGTTTCATCAACCATTAGAAAAGCCTGTATTAACATCTTCCTGTTGGGTTCTTCTATCGATGTTTGCAGGCCCACCTCCTCACTGAAAGTTTGATCTACTGTTCCCTTATGCTTCCAGCCCTCTCCCCTACACCAATGGTGATGCCCTTGAGTAATAGATTTGAACCTCTAAGCGCCATGGATGAACATGATTAACAGGAATCTAGCAGGTATTAGGGATAAGCTAGCAGATCCTAATTGGCTTAGTCCTACTTCTGAGTTTGATATCATTATGTTACAGGAGACTTGGGCTGTTGATCTGGTTGGCTGAGATGGCTATGAACGTATCTGTGTGGTAGCAACCCATTCACTTAGCCGACAGCCATGCGAGGGCTTAATCACCTTACTAAAATGTGCTGCTAATCTAAGAGTCTACCCAATCCCCATCAAACATAGTGACATTCAGATCCTCTGGGTATGTATTTCCAAAGCTTTTAACTTTTTCCATGTGAATTTTTATAACTCAATTGGGGACACTAGGTGCCATATGGAGGTGCTTTTTGCAGTAATATCCCGCCATGAGTTTAGATCATATGCTCATCTCAAATCCTTTAGCATAATTATAGGTGGGGACTTTAACACTAAGCTGGGCCACACACGCTACAAAGGGAACCCATTTATGCTAGAAGACCTCAAGATCAGTGACTCTAACTCTGATCGAAGAGGACGTATGCTGTTGGAGGCTCTCGGTCTGGCTGGGCTAAGAAATGTGATGCCCAGAGGCTCTTCTCTGTCCAGGGAACAGCCCACTTTTGTGGGCTGGGGAAAGGGGACCATTATAGACTATATTTTTTTTTAAAGTTAACTTTGGCCTGGGTGTAACCCCTGATCCTGGCCTGACTGGCCTAATCACCAAGAACAAGGGTTTGAGGGTAAAGTGGAGTAATCTCCCAACTGCCAAAGTGAATAAACATGTGGTGTCATGGAACATTGCTATCATCTTGGATCCCCTATTAGCCTTGGATACATCACCCTCCTTAGTGGTGGGAAGCCTTCGACAAGCTGAACCAATCCAATATTACCACCACAAGAGATTTGGCAAGTAATCTCAGGGGGGCATCGGGCTGGTTCAACAAAACATGTAGGTCAGTGGAAAATTATTTGCGGGAGGTCCTAAATACTGTTCCCCATAACAAATAGAATATCAAGATGGCCAGGATGGTGTATAAACGTTCCCCCGGGGAAGAAGAAGGTGGAGCTCTAAGAAGCTTCTTGGGACCGGCTGGTGTCTGCAGGCTCCTCCAGAGTCTCCAGATGTTTTGGCCTGTTATCAATGGAGGGCAACCGCATGTGGCTGCTCAAGATGACATAGGCTCCTCCATAGCTCTAGCTGCATGGGTCACACATTACCAAAAGGTGTATGTGCTGGATAAATACCTCGCTCCTATCCAGGGAGATGGGGATAACTTGTACCCCTTGGTGATTAGGTTTGAGTTTAATGAGGTATGTAAGTCAGTCATGGGCAGCCCTGATAAGAAAGACCTGGGACCTGACGGTATTCCTATGGACCTCTATAAGGACAAAGCCCATCTGTGGGCGACAGTCCTGGTTAACGTCCTTAATGCTGTATCCCAACTAGGTCTCCCTCTAATTTGGAAATCTGCCACCATAGTGCCCGTATTCAAGAAGGGGCACCAGCAGGACCCGGCTTGTTACAGACCAATCTCTCTGCTATGTTCAGTAATAAAAGTGGTAGAGCGTATTGTCCTCCAGCGCATCGAAGTCTGGGCTTGGGAAAAAGACATCACCTGCCCCGTCCAATATGGTTTCAGGGAAGGGATGGGCATGGTTGAATAGTGCCTGAACCTAAATCTCATTATTGGGAAGTACATCGTGGCAAAGCAGGGATCCAACTGTCTTGCATTTATGGCTCTTAGCACGCTTTCAACAGGGTAAACAGGTCCAAGCTCAGGGATATCCTTGGAGAGATGGACCTGTCCGCCGACTTGATTAACTTTCTTAGAGCTCTGCATATGGACGTAAATGCTTGGGTTACATATGGCACAGGGGGAAAACTTCTGAATCCTTTAGCCTACCGCGCAGGGTCAGGCAGGGATGCGTGCTGGCCCCATTGTTGTTTATATTATATATTACCAGCCTGAATACTTGCTTGAGTGAAATTGGAGCCGATCTGCTGAGGGTTAAGACTAGCAGGTTCCTGCATTTGCATTACGCCAACGATGCTGTGTTGATGGCTCGAATGGCCAACGCCCTTGTGCTCCTGGCCGACCAGTTTGTGATGTTCATGGATGACTTGGACTTGGACCCTAACCTCTCCAAAACACAGTACAAGGTCTGTGGAAGAAAGCAGATAAGACAAGGCCCATTGACATTAAAGGGCAACACATCACCAGGGTCTCCACTTTTCCCTAGCTGGGGATCTTATTTGACCACCAGAGCAACTGGCTCCCTTGTAAGTCAGCCAATGTTCCAAATTTACCCAAGACTGTGGTGCCCTATTTAGATTCTCACTGCCAGTAGGTAAAAAGCCAGTTCTGCCCCTGTTACAAATATACAAAATGAAGTGTCTCCCAGTTCTGACGTATGAAGAGGCAATTTGGGGGTATCGAAAGCCCAGGGGGATCCAGATGGAAGAGGACCGTTTCTGTAGGAAATTCCTAGGGGTGGGTCCAAACAGCCCTTCATTTACTACACATGAGGAATTAGAGTAAAACTTTGTGCAGAATCAGGTCAAATTGGCTCTGTTGTTATTACTGATCTTTGAGGGGGCGAATGAGAGCCTGTGGTTTAATAGGAGTGTTATTGAAGATTGCATGGAATGCACCTATGGCCAGAAGATTCCGTGGATACACTACATAAAATCTGTTGCTCGTTCCCTCAACGATATGGATATCTTCGATAGGCCAAACTCCCTCAAAAAGGGTGACTGCAGGCTCCCAATGGAAACTTTTTAAAACAAGGCCAAAGAGGAAAGGGAAGCATGGGTGCATACGAAAAATTCATTTAGATCTATCCTGTTGCTGAAAACAGTTAGTGACCCCGAAAATGATCTCACTGCCGTTAAGCACCCTAGAGACAGATCCTTTCTCTCTAAATTTCGATTGGTTACTATTCGTTCGATGATTTGCTTCCCTCCGGGCCAGTTTGATCCCCATTCTCTTCTAACCTGTCCTTGTGATGACTGTTTTCCCCAGACTCTAATTCACCTGGTTCTAATTTGTAAATATTATGAATTCCTTCATAGAAGAAAGCTTTTACCACTTTTTAAAGAGAGGGGTTTTACTCAATTCCGTCCTGCCTTTTTATTCTTAGAGTTATTGCAGGATCGTGCAGTGATGACGTCGGTCATCGGCTACTTATAAGGTGCTTTACACTGGAACAAAATAATGTGTTCCTAGTAATAACGATGAACATGTTGGCCAGGGACTGGATATTAAATGGATTTTAAATGTTAAATATATTTTTAACTGGGGCGTGGCCAAGCCGACGAACATGGCGGTTGTTTAGAGCCTGAGCTCATACCACCCTGACACACTACTGTTCATTTATCCTGGCCTTGGGCTTCAATAAGAGTTTCCTGCCACAGCAATCGGCGGCGGATGCATTGGGCTACACTCGGCAGCATTTCCAGCCCTGCGGCGGCCCGGGAGAAGGAGCAGCAGCCCGGAGACGCAGCGGGGTCCCACAGGGTCCGTTGAGGCCCAGGCAGCCGGGACCTCGATTTTGGGGCTGCTGGGTTCAGGCGTGTCCGCTGCTGCTGGAGTAGAGAGGGGTGCGGTGCCAGTACCTGGAACCGAGTGTCGATCTCTGCCGAAAGTGCTCCTGTGGCGACTCTTGTGCGGACGACCTCATTGGGCGGAGCAGCTGGTCCGAAGGAGCTCGGTGGGGCCTACGCCGCCGGTACCTCAATTTTGGCTCTGCCCGGCCTGGATGGGCTTAAAGGCCCTGCGGTAGGAGAGACCTGGCACCAGTTCTATCCTGGGGGCTCAGGTGGCCCGAGACCCTCCTGCGCCTCATTGCCTCCCTTGTCCTGGGCGACTGTGGGGGTGCCCAACTAGGCAATCAGCGAGGGTGTGCCGGGGGCAGCCGAGTTGGCGGAGGGCCACAACCCTACATCCCCATGCCCAGACGGATGCAGCGCTTGGCCAGAGACTTACGGCGGAAGGCTGGGGACAGTCGGCTGCGGTGGTGAGAGCTGCCGACTCCTCTTCCATGCCCAGAACAGGCGGCTCCGTCCAGCGCAGGGCAGAAGAGACCCCCATTTTGGGACAGACGGCCCCCGGGGGTACAAGAGGTGTGCTGCATGAGCTGCTGGTGAGCGTCATAAATACTCGGGGACTGATTCGGGTCCCGGTGAGGAGGACTGGTGGCACCTGGGGGAGTTTGCAGCCATCGGCAGAGAGATCCTTAAGGTGCTTGGAGAGCTGTGGGGTCCGAGCGATCCTGTGCGGCCTACATAGCCGGGACACTGACTTTGGAGTGGCCTGGTGGGAGCGAGTCGGACGGTGGCTGTGGTGAGGAGGGACGGCCTTGGGGCTTGCCCCAGGCGCAGGAACACATCGCGCCATCGCCATTGCCGCTGGGAGCCTGCAGGGAGGTGCGATACCCCACGCAGATGAGCATAGACTGAGCCCTGGAGGGGCTGACGAAGTACGCCACCATTTTGAGCCGTGCACTCATTGCTGCGGCATTGGAGAGCCCCGGTGGAGAAGAAAGTGTCTGATGAAGCCCTGCCTGAAGTCGTTTGACAGCAGAGACCAGTGGTGAGTGACGCGCGCCCCCATTTGGGAATTCGGGGATCAGATCGGGCCCCGGTGGGAAGGAGCCAGAGACAGTGTAGGACCGGAGGGGCGCTGAGGAGGGTCAATCTGGGCAGGGGGCGCCTGAGCGAGGGTCCCTGACACAATTGTGCACGCGGCCGGGACTGGTCCGGTGCGACACTGTGCCGGTGCATGTGGGTGCGGACTTCTGACGCATACCTGTTGATTGCGGTTGCACCTGACCCTCCAGCCCTAGTCTGCAGCCGGCAATAATCAAGCCATCGGTAGGATTCATATCCCGTTACGGTGCTATCAGTGAGTCATGACATGAGGAGGAGCCAGAGGGGGACAGGGTAAACAGGGGCCCATTGACAAATACACAGAGGCGGTGGGACCTGGTGGCCCCTCGGTGCCCGCTCCGGACAATGTGGCGTTGCTTGCCGCGATCACGCAATCGAGGGATATGTTCGATGCGATGATAGGGGCAGTCGGGGCTGATGTTACCCTTCTCCGACAGGACTTAAGGAATGCAGTGGAGTGTATTACAGGCGCAGAGACTCGAATATCTGCAGTAGAAGACGACGTGTCTACCCTTAAATGGAAGGTCGCAGAAATGGAGAAATTGCAGAAGGGCCTGGTCCTGAGGGCGGAGGATCCGGAAGGACGGGCCCGATGCAACAACCTGCGCTTTGTTGGCTTTCCAGAAGGGTGTGAGGGAGGCAGCGCGGAGACCTTCATAGCGCAGTGGCTGGAGAGCTGGATCGCGGCAGATGCTCTGTCTATATGTTTCGTGGTGGAGAGAGCCCATCGGGCACTGGTGCAGAAGCCCCCGGTCGGTGCGCGCCCGAGACCGATCATAGCCAAATTCCTGAACTATGCGGATCGGGATGCTATCCTGCGGCAGGCGAGAATTAAAGGTACGCTTACACACGACAACACCGCTATTATGATCGTGCCTGATTACACAAGGCTAGTGCAGCAGCAGCGCCAATCCTTCCTCGCTGCCAAAGCCCGTCTCCGTGGTCTAAAGCTCCAATATGCGCTACTTTATCCGGCACGGCTGCAAGTTGTCTACAAGTCCCGCACGCTATTTTTTGACACTCCAGAAGAAGTGTTTCAGTGGACTGATGAGACGGTTAAAATTAGGCTTAGCACTGCCAGGGAAGGAGAATCGGACTCTTCCTCGAGTGGGTTTGCCAGGGAGGGTCTATGGAGTCAGCGTCGGCGAAGCAGAGGATCGCGATCAGGCAGGAGTTCGCTCAGGCGACCCGACACAGGATCAGCAGCCAGAAGTGCCTTGATGACAGAGAGTCCTGTTCAGTATGGGAGGGTGTTAGTGACGGCCTAGTTCTTATGGGTTGTTACTGGGGGATCCATTGGAGGGTGCGGCGCTTGCTCCCCTGTTGAGAGCTTGGCTGTCATCCGTCTGCGACAGGTGCTTCCATGTTTGGGAGGTGCGGGTGGGGGGAGGATGGGGGGAAGGGTGTTCTTGGGATGTTGGGGGGGCCTTGCTTGCGTGCGCTCTGCTGCCTGCTGTTTGTCATGTACCATGCTGGCTGGATGCTGGAACTTCTAGTTCTGTACTTGCCGTATTGTTCAAATGTCCACTGTTAGGGAGGGAGGGCGGGTAGGCCCCGGATCACTACGAGTCACGAATTGGAATGTGAGAGGGATGCTAGACAAAATTAAGTGGGGTGCCGTGTTTCAGTATGCCTACAGGGTGGGTGTGGATGTTCTTCTGTTGCAGGAAACCCATTTATTGGCACCAAAGCACTGTGCCTGCAGCGCTCAGGTTACACACAGACGTTTCACTCCGGCTTTACAAGAGGCTCAAGGGGGTGGCGATCCTTATACACCACAGGGTGCCATACATTCATAAGCGCGCCTGGACAGACACACAAGGTAGATATCTGGTGGTGCAGGGGGAGATAGGCGGAGATAGGGTGACTTTTGGTAGCGTCTATGCCCCTCCGCTACTTCAGTGACCACTGGTTGAAAAGATAGTGTCCCTGTGGGGTGAGATGCCTGACTCTTTGTCTATTGTGGGGGGGGGACTGGAACGATGTTGTGGACAAAGGCTGTGATAGGTGGCAGAGGGGGAAAGCGGGTCAGGATCAAGGGAGTGAGGGAACCACCACCAGACTGTCAGCGTTAATCACAGGGCTGGACTGGCTAGACGCTTGGCGATACAAACATGGTGCACGACGGGATTACACATACTTCTCGGCGCCGCGAGATTCGTTCTCCAGGTTGGATTACATTCTTATCCCTAGGGGGTGTGCCTCTTGCATAGCCACGGTGGAAATCTTACCGTTGGCCCTGTCAGATCACTCGCCGGTGCTTGCCGTGCTTCGTGTGGGCCCAGCTAAGCAGCCGTTTCGGTGGCAGATGTCGGCCTGGCACTTGAACCAGGACGAATATAAAGCGCACCTTACGGTAGAAATAGACCACTATCTGTCTGCGAATGAGGGGTCCGTTGACTCCCCGTCTATTCTCCGGGAGGTCATGAAGCCTACGTTGCGTGGAGTGGACATATCGTGGTGCGCGGCGGCCCGAAGGGAGAGACGTAGGGACTTAGTGCGACGGGAGGCAGAGCTGGAGGCACTGGAGCGCAGAGCCCGAGATTTGGATGGCGGGCCGGCACGGCGACAGCTGGTGCTAGTGCAACAACAACACGCTTCGGTTTTGATGGACGAGGCGAGAAAGGCCTGGTTGGCGACCCGCAGTCGGGTTTACCAGTGGGGCAACAAGTTCTGCAAAATGCTGCACCGTCTTTGCCAGGGAATTATGCATGCCCAGCCGCTGCCTCAGATAGTAACCCCTGAGGGGGAGCCCATGTTAGATCCAGTGGAGATTGCGGAGAGTTTTGCCGGGTATTACGAGGCTCCATACGCCCCCGGGAGTGTTTGGAGGCGATATCGTTCATCCTTTTATCGATGATCTCCCGCCAAGAGCCGTCTCGGATGAGGTTAGGGATCTGCTAGATCAGCCTCTGACTGACGAGGAGTTGGGTGCCGCGCTGGGCGAACTAAACCCGGGCAAGGCACCGGGTCCCAACGGATTCCCCAGTGAATTTTTCCAGAGGTTTTCGGTTCAGCTGGGCCCGCTTCTTCGGCCGGTCGTTGAAGAATCATGCGAGAGCGGGTCACTCCCCCTGGATTGGCGCCATGCCGAGGTGGTGGTGTTTCTGAAACCTGGGAGACCCCCGGAGAGCCATGCATCCTACCGCCCAATATCACTCCTGAACACCGAAGCCAAAATCTTGGTGAAGGCCCTTGCCACCACGCACAAGCCGCATATTACAGATTTGATACATCCGGTTCAGGCCGGGTTTATGCCGCAGTGGGCTACCCGCCATAACATCAGGCGAGCTCAGGTGGCAGCGGCAGCTTGGAGAGGATTGGGGGAGCCGGCCGCGTTGTTCCTAGCAGTTATGGACAAGGCTTTTGATTCCCTCAGCTGGACGTATCTCTTTGCCCTGCTGAGCTGCTTAAATATCAGCCCACGCTTTTTTTAGCATATGTCCACTTGCTGTATACAGGTCTTACGGCATCAGTGCGTGTTGGAGGCACGGTGTCTCGCTCGTTCCCGGTCCAGAGGGGGACGTGACAGGGCTGTCCCCTCACCCCATATTTATTTGCGCTTGCCATGGAGCCTCTCGCGGCGTGGGTGCGCATTGATGCTCAACTCAAAGGATTCCGATGGGCGCCAGGTCTTACCAATAAGATAGATTTGTACGCTGACGATGTCCTGTTTTTTCTCACTGCCCTGGACCGTTCCGGGCCATGACTGCTGCGCATTTTGCAGATTTTTGGTGAGACCTCTGGCCTATACAAGAATCCGGGCAAATCCACGCTGTGGCTGTTGGGTGACCGGCGGAGCGTTGGGGACTGGGCATCGGGCCTCCGGTTGGCAACGGATGGGGTGAAGTACCTGGGAGTCTTCTTATCCGAAGATGCGGCTATATCCCGGGAAAGCAACATCACTCCAGTGTGGGAATCGGGTACGCGAGGACCTGAAGGTCTGGGTGCGGATGCCGTTATCAATTCTCGGTCGGTCTGCAATTTTCAAAATGGTGGCTCTCCCACGCCTGGTGTACCAACTACAGAATCATCAGCATGTGATTCCCACCCGCTGGTTTCGGCAGCTTAATTCAGCTTTGAACGGATTTTTGTGGGAAGGGGTAGTGGCCCAGGTGGCTCTACGGACGTGCTTTTTGTCAGCTTACACCGGTGGCCTGGCCACGTTGGACGTGCTCTCGTATTATCAGGCGGCGCATCTTCTGGTGTTGAATGACTGGTGGTATGGCGACCAGGGGGACCCGGCCTACGCTGTTCAGAGACACTTAATGGGCTCGGCGTCCGTGCATATGCTGCTGTATGCGGCACCCCTTCGGAGGTCCCTCCCATCAGCCACGCAGGTGGTCTTTCACGTGTGGAGGCAGGCGCTGCGGCAGACGGGTTGGTGGAATGTCTTACGCAGGAAACCCCCCTCTGGCGCAATGGAAGGCTCCCGCAGTTGGACACCTTGACGGGCTTCAGGGGCTGGGACGCCATTGGCATTTCCACCCTGGGCGACGTTCTGCCTGGAGATACCCTTAAATCCTTTGAGAACTTACAGGAGGACTTTGGGATGCCCCGCACCCAGTTCTATAAAAATCTCAAATTCCGCCATGCCCTGGCGCCCTCCCTGGTTGGCCTAGAGCAGATCCCTGAATTCAGTCCCATCAAAGCAAAAATCTTCATGGGTGAGCTGCCAGACAAAAAACTATTGCGTATCTATCAGACGTTAGTGCGACATTGCTCCTCGGATTTGAGTGGCCTTAAAGCCCACTGGTAGCGGGACATTGGGGACCTGGACGAGGAGGATTGGGTTGAGGCCCTCGATAGTCCCAGGGGAGCAGCCATATCCACGCGCCTGCGACTAATCCAGTTCAGATACTTGCACCGCACATATTACACCAGACAGCGGCTGTGGAAGGCGGGACTGGTAGCGTCCCCCGACTGCCTTCACTGTGGGCTAGAAGTTGGCACATTAATACACACGGTTTGGGACTGCGCATCGTTGCGAAGGTTTTGGGATGGGGTCCATCGTTGCCTAGATGAAGTCTTAGCCTGGAGGATACAGAGGGACCCCAAACTTGCACTGCTGAATGTCATGGCTGGGGTCGGGGGAAACAGATATAAACGCCACTTAATGTTGTTAGGATTTACACTGGCGAAAAGGGATATTGCGAAAGCATGGTAAGCCCCCCAGGCGTCACTCACAGCTTGGAAGAACGGAATGGATTATTGCATGGGCATGGAACAACCTGTATTTCTAGCAAGGGGCTGTCCCCGGAAGCATTTCAAAATTTGGAAACGGTGGGCGGACTACCGGGGTCTGGATCTAGACCCGCCACCTGAAGAGGTCACTCTCCTGACGATATGAGGACACGGACTATGAACCGTGGCAGTTGGTATGGATCGTACATGGCATGGCGTCGCATATTGACTACATCCTGTGGCAGTATTTCTTCAGGGAGGGGGGTGTCAATGGTTATTCATTGTTATGAATGTGACTAAAGATATAGCTGATACATTGATGGTGGCATTTGTCTCTGGGTGTCAGAGATATGCATAATATGTGAGTTCACACAATAAAATCTGTTTAAATAATATATATATTTTGAACTGGTCAAATTGATCTGGTTAGTGTTTAATAATGTTTTTTTATGTTTATGTGCTTCTTTGTGGTTAGATGTGTAGAACATCTTACCTGGGCTTCTATTGGAATTCTTTAACGGATATTAGCAAGCCCACTATTGCCGTTTCAGCTGCAGTTTCCTGCCGCTAAAACAGCGATAATTTTAATGAGGTTCTTGCTAATATGCCCCCTGGTTAGTTTCAGGATCATTAGGGTATCTTGATGTATGCATACCAGCTGACCTCTGAAATCGCAATATCGCACGTTTGCACTGCTCTACTCTTAATAGTGTCCTAAAGGAAGAAAATAATTTAGTAACTCAGGCAATTATTGTTCTCTTGTTTTACTTTTTATTCAAATTTTTGAATTGCAATTTCTCCTAAACATGCTTTGCACGTAACACTCTTTTGATACACCCTTACCCAAAAATAGTGGGAGAAACAGAAGAGTTAAACAATTTAAATGAATTATCCCTTAAACAAGTTCATTATTTCAGTATCACTTTGCTATGCATGCATTCACTCTCTTAGACAACGGATGGGTGTCTGAATCATGAACAGCATTGGCAGTCTTAACGTTTGCTCGTATTACAATTGCTCAGTATCGGTAAATATAGATACCATTAAAGCGCCAATTGCAATTATAATTGCTTAGTATAGGTTGTGGTTTCTGCATGGAAAGCGATGAGGTGCATACCGGAAAAATTCAACTGTTATGTTAATTTTCCTTCCCTGGATATAACTTCAATGTCAATAATACCATGATTGACCACGCTAAAATCGATCTTTGAGTTACATTGAGTGTGAACAAAGATTTAGCTCGAAATACCTTCCAGAAACGTGTCGTCATGCTGCAGAAATATTCTTTTGGCTAACTGAAATATTCGCCATCCTACATTGAACATTTGTGGTGTCTGTTTATTAACATGTGGCTAAGTCTGGTTTTGTGTGGGTGCCTGATAAAGTGGTTGAGTGATGAGTAAATGCGAGTATGTCTTTGTCTGCATCTCTTGTGGGGACGTGCACGGCATCGTTAATACAATCACCTTAACAACATGATGCTCCTTAATAGAGTTTTAAGGACTTAATTTGGAGTTTGTTAACCGCATCGCTGCGGCGCATTTTCCCGCTGTGCACTGAAGATTTGAAAATCCCGCGGTTCATGACGAGCTCAGCTCGTCATGAGCGTACGAGAGGTGTACTTTATGACGGGCTGAGCTCGTCATCAGCGTTGAAGGGGTTAATGTGATCTGAGAATGTTTCATCAGAGTTTGTGTTCCTGCACAAATTAATGTATGGCATGTTGATACACATTCAATAGAATTACAAATTGCTATATCTCCCTTGTATTTCTAGTCAACAACAACAATTTTTGTGACGTTCCCGTGGCGATAAGGGCCTTGCCTTACGTACAAGGCAGCGTTAAGCCACTTAACATGGCTTAAAGCTGCCTTGTACATAAGGCACCGTTTCACACCATGTTTAGAATGAAAGGGGCGCGCAGTGGTGTTTCGGTGGGCGTTCCACCCTAACACCCATTGTATTTGACGCTACCCCTATGTACAAGGGTGGCTTACATAGGAGGCAGCGCCACAGTTGATACCAGGAAAATCCTGGTCTTAAGTTGGCCAAACGAGGAGAAATGCATTATTTCTCCTCTTTTTTGTTTTTTCCATGTGTGCTGCCTTGTGCAGCACACATGTAAAAAGCAAAATGCCATTGTTTGTTTGTGTACAGGAAGGTGTCCCTCCCTGTACATAAACAAACCTTTAAAAAAAATGCAATTTTGTAACTTTCATGTGTGCTCTATGAAGCAGCACACAAGAAAGCTACAAAATGGCATTTTAGGATTGTTTCTGTGCAGGAAGGGACACCTTCCTACACATAACCAATCCTCCCTTGCACGCAGACACCCTTGCACTCTGGTGCAAGGGTGCCCGCGCTGGCGCTAGTTGTTAAGCTTAGCACCATCGCAGGTCGAAATGCAAGGCTGCACCAAATTCTTGTAAATATGGTGCAGCCTTGTATTTCCAAAGTGGCAGAGCATGTTGTTAATCCCAGTAGGCTAACGACATGCTCCGCCACTTCATTGTACATATCCCCCTAAATGTCTTCAACATCACGATTGAAAAACCTGTGAGAGAGTCGACTTTTCCCTTGTTACACCTTTGTAGACGGGACTATAAGAGGGTTACCACACGAAATGCTTGAAATAACCACACACTCATAGTTTTGTGGCTAGTCAACAGATATTTTACATTGAAATTCCTGCCTTGTAAACATTTGTACATTTAATTCCAATGAAGGTTAGTGTAACTGTCTTTCGTACTGAAGACCTATACTTATACAGCATAACTTTTAATGCATACCAAGAAGACTGTTTAAAGTCATCGATGCAAAATTAGATTTTTATTCGGCTGTAAAACAACCCTGCAATGAAGCCAAAAGAGATATCCTGCAATTTTCTGCAAGAGTATTAATGTGAACTTCTGCCCACAAACGGGCAATGTTTCTAGAAGTGATGTCACGAAGTCTCACAATTAATCAGTAATAGTCAGAGTCACTGCTCTGCGCCAGAGCAGCTCCACCATAAAGGGTTTGCCCATAAGCGCCAGACCGAGCTCGTCAGGTAGGTGTTCGAGGCCATCCTCCACCCTCAGGCTCCTGCCTATGCCTCATCCCTGGTGGTCTAGTGGAAAAGCATCCTGCTCTTCTCCTATTCTGCTCAGTTCTGTGTCCCGGTTATTTGTTGCCTCTTTTCTCTACTGCCACTTTCTCTTTTTTACCTCTATTTCATCGTTTTTCTCTGCTGTCTCTGTTGCTTCTTTTGCCATGTTTCCCTGTTGCCACTTGTTCTCTCTTAGCTCTATTGCTGCCTTTTCTCTTTTGCCATTTGACTCTTTTCTCTTTTTGCCCCTTTTGGCCTCTTTTCCGCTTTTCCTATTCTCACTCCCTCCTTCTGCGCTTCCCGCCACTGCTGTCCACGTGGCCCCTCCCTCCCAGCATGTCACTCCAGATCCAGCTCCTGCCTCCCATATGATTGCTCTCTCCCCCACCCCTACTTAATGGTGGCCGCTGTGTGGTAAGAAGAGCACGATCTCTGACATCTTGGTCAGAGTCACTGCTCTCCCCGTGCAACAGCTCCACTCAAGTTAATCAGGTAGTTATTCGAGGCCTTCCTCCACCCGCAGGTTCCTGCCGGCACCTCATTCCTGGTGGTCTAGTGGTAGAGAACCCTGCTCTTCTGCTATACCGCTCAGTTATGTGTCTGTGTCTGTGTTCTCTTTTGCCTCTTTTCTCTCCTGCTGCTTTCTCACTTTTACCCCTTTTGCCTCAGTTGCCTCTTTTGCTTCTTTACCACTTTTCTCTTTTGACATTCTTTCCCTCTTGCCTCCGTTGCCACTTTTCCACTTTAGCCACTTGACTCTTTTCTCTTTTTGTCTCTTTTAGCCTCTTTTTCTCTTTTCCTCATCTAGCTACCTTCTCCCGTGCTCCCTGCTGCTACTGCTCAGCGGCCCCTCTCCCCCAACCTGTTGCTTCTGCTTCTGCCTCCCATCTGATCGCCCTCCCTGACTTCTACTTAATGGTGCGCCGATGGCACACCACTGGCACAACAAAGGCAAGGCCCTCTGCGCCGGTCCACGTCCCGACCACGACCAGCGCCAGGACTCCTGGTCCTCTGACCCTCTGTCGTTACGACCCCAGCACCCTCCTCGCTTTCAACCCTGGACACAGCAACAACTGCGTTCTATCGACACCAAGCAACACCCAAGGCCCTTTCCCCTGCCTTCACTGTCGCCACACCGTCAGCCACCTCAGGAGCCCAGCAGAAGCTCCCACCCCACTAGATGCCAGTGCACACACCCACTGACCTGCATCCTCCTCAATGCACACTCCCTGCACTCACGAGCCCGACATTACCTTCCTCACAGAGACCTGGACCAACGCCATCTCTACACCTGACCAAGAACCACCATCTCCGATGGATACAAAATCCTCCGAAAAGACTGCCTCGAGTCGCGCGAGCGCGTCGACCTAGATGGCCACCGCCACTGGAGCTCTATGAGTCTACCGGCCTAATTAGCTGATTAACGACGATTTTCCTGTCAGGAATCCTTAATTAACAGCGGTGCTGGCTTTTTCTACCTATTTCCTACCTTGTGAGTGATTTTGGGGTGATTTCGCTGTGGGGAAGTGCTTCAGCTGGATCCTTGGTTCCTCTCCCCTTCCTCTGCTTCAGCTTCTGCCGGTTTGCTCTGCATAGGGGGCGGAGTGCTTCCAAAGAGAGGGCCTGGCTTGGGCCTGGCCACACCCACGACCCAGTTTAGCTGCTGCACCAGTCCTTTTGAAGAGCTTTTGGGGACTTTTATGTCCTTTTTCCCTCACATTTATTCAATTTTGTGGTGTTTTTTCATATTTTGTATTTATCTGACGCTAAAGGTTATTTTTTCACCTCAAAATGGAAAATAAAAATTGGGCTGCTAATAAAAGGAAAAAGCAGATATCGCCTACTCCATCTAACTCTAACGTTGTTGAATCTTCTGAACAGTCACTTGCTCTAATTTTGGAGGAAATTCAAGCGCTGCGCATGAATACTGATACTATTGCGACTGAAGTAAAAAATGTTCGCAAAGACATGGCTTCCATGTCCATGAAAGTGTCTGATAATGCTATCAAAATTCAGGACAATAAAAATAAATTGGACTCTTTTACACCTTTGGTGAGTCAAATAGTACCAATGCGTACTCAATTGCTGGAATTGAAAAACGGTAATAGACAATACAATCTCCGTATTTTCAACTTGCCTGAAGAGATTGAGGGATCTGATTGTCGCTTATATCTATAGTCATTGATACCTGGCCTCCTAAATATCAAATTCCCCAAAAAATTTGAAGTAGATAAGGCTCACAGAATTCCCTCACATAGGAATCCTCGCCACACTAAGCCCAGGCAAATGATTTTTAAGGTTTTGCGACATCATCATTTGGTCCTTATCAGGAAAGCAGCAAGAGACATTCCCTCACTCTTAGTGAATGGTTGTAAAATCTTTATCCATCAAGACTTTGCTAAGGAAACGGTTGCTATTCGCAAGGAATTTTCCTCTTATCGTCCGCAACTGAGAAGCCTTGGTCTTAAGTATGGTCTATTTGATCCTTCTACGATAAGAGTCTCGAAAGACACCTTCTCTAAATCTTTTCATCGTCTTGAAGATCTACGTCTTTTTCTGGAACAACAAGCTTCACCGTCAATGGACACTCATGATCCTGATACTTGAACGCTTATAATCTGATTTATCCTGGCATTTAAATATTTCTCTCTTCACGGGCTCCAACGGTTTTATGGCCATGCTTGTGGAACGGGTGTGCGTCTCTGTATTCTTCTTAATGTCTCTGTTTCTTGTTTGTCCTTTTTCCTTCCTTTTGTGTTTCTCCCTATTGTGTCTTTCCTTTTCTTACTCTCTACATAGAGTCGCTCTTTTTCCATGGCTTTTTCTCATTTCCTCTTCATCTGATTCATTCTTCTATCCTCTTCCTCCTAATTCCTAATGGCTAATACTCATAATGTTAAAATTGTTTCACTTAATGTTAAGGGTTTACGGCATCCACTAAAACGCACTAAAATCTTGGACTACCTGGGTGCGTGCAAAGCTGACATTTGTTTTATCCAAGAAACGCATGTTGATGACAAAATTTTACAATATATGAGGAAAAAGTGGGTAGATAAGATTGTCTCCTCTCCTGCGCAGGGAAAGAAAAATGGTGTTGCAATTCTCTTTGCAAAAAGGTTGCACTGTCAGATTCTTTTTTTTTTTTTGTCCTCATATATGCCACCAGTAGATATTAGCTCTAAATAGGCATTCTTCAAGCCACTGACACAAACCTTCCTTTCCAGCCCTGATGTTTGTGGATAGCCAGTGAAGATTGCCCAGAGGTAGGGTTATTTCCCATCCAACTCCCACTTGCGATGTTTCTTGCTACATTGGGAGGACCAGACCACTTAACCTCTGGCATAATCATTGGACTATTAGATATTATTTATCACTCCAGATTTTTAATGCAGACCACAATTTAACAGACTTCGCCCCTCCACAAAGTGTATCAAATTTACTCACCGCCATGATGTTTTTAAGACATTCAGAAAATTTTGGGTGTATTTCCGAATTCCACTCTTTGCAGATCTCTCTTCCGGCGATGACTACCACATAAAAGATAAACTGTGATATATAACTGTTAATGTCATAATCAGATTGAAGACCAAAGAAGACTAATCTGGGGGTACATATGCATGGAAATAACAGAACCTCTTCCAAGAAACAGCACACTTGTCTCCAGTAGTTAACTATTTCAGGACATTCAAGAAACATGTGAGTGTCATTAGCATCAGGAGACTTACATCTAGGACAAGTATATTGTACTGTTGACATTTTAGAAAGTTTCGCCAGAGTCCAATAAGCCCTATACATTGTAAATAGGTGATTTCTTCTCAAGTTTGAAGGTTTTATGGTATTTTGAGACATTGTAAAGGAATCTATCCAAGCTTTCACTAAATTATCTGAGTTCTGAACTATGGTAGTCTCCCATAATTTGATAATTTCTGTTTCGAGGTTATCCTTACTTCCCACTAAAATTTTATAACATACCGCAATCTCACCCTTCCTTCCCGTATTGCTGCTCATTAGTTCCAACAGAGGGCTCTCCTCTTCTGTACTCCACTTTTGACTCCCCCATCAGGCAGACAGTTGGTAAAACTTGAACCTCGTGAGGGTACCCCCGGTTAAACTCACTGAAGATTCCCAACTTAATAGTGTGGAGGCATTACAGAGGTCCCCCCATTTCGCAAGACCGGCTCTCCTCAATGGAAGAGCTAATTGATCCATTAAGCACTCTGGGGTGCCGGGGGAGTCCCAAATTGGGGCTTGAGAGTGGTAGTAAGGAATACCTAATATTTTACGGATCTGTTGCCAATTATCTAGGGCGGCCCTTAACAGTTTCAGGCGAATTTGTTAATAATTTTTGGTCACCAAACTTAAACAAAAAGAAATCTGACTATGTGGAGGGTCTAATAACATAGCCTGAAAGAGTCTGCCATGTGAGGTAAAGTCCTGTTTATTGGCTAGAAGTCTAAATTTTTTAAATTGGAAGGCATAGCAATGGAAAAGTAAGTCTGGAAGTGCCAAACCACCAAGTTTTAATCCTCTCCTCAACTTCTTCCAGGCTATTCTGGGAGATTTTGTAGCCCAAATAAAAGAGCCTATCCTTCCTTGCAGGTTGAGAATATCTTTTTTGTTAAAGATTAAGGGAATGGAGTTGAAGAGAAACGTTACTTTTGGCAGGATTATCATTTTAATTAAATTCACCATGCCATGGATGTTTAAGCAGTATGGCTGAGCCAGTATCTATAACAACAAGAAGGGGATGCCAGTACTGATACAAGTAACCATTTAGCAATTTAAGACACTCAACCTGAAGTAAAATTCAAGGCTTGGAGCTGATCAGTAGCTTTTATTATTTTGCTTAATGTTATCAAAGAACAATTGGTTCAAAATTAAACAGTATTACATGCTAGGTACAAAAAATGTGGGAAGGAAAAATCTATCATTCTATCAGGCATGTCACAAGCTTACAACAATCAATCATACAGGGACAGTGGGGGACATGGAAACTCATATATTACAGTGGACAGTATTTACAGTGAACAGACAAGCACAAGAATAGAGCAATAGGCCACAGTCTGCTAAATTTCTAAAAAGTTTAGTTATAGAATTATTTACATAAACTGTACATTCCTAACGCAAGTTTTAAATAATCACAATTTTTGATGCAGTCAACCAAAAAGATGAATAAGGTAATGTACAACTAAGGGTGAAAAAGTGGCAAAACAATTCAGGTCAACTTGTCACCCAGGCAGACTTAAAGGTGGTGGAAGGCCTACGCGTTTCGAATCCTACAGGTGTACGAGGATTCTCATCAGGGCCTTTGGTTCTGGAGAAAGAAAAGAAAAAGAGTGATAGTAAGATCAAAGGGTTTGACCTCAAGTGTATTTAAAACGGATCATCATTAGAATCTACACTCAGTCCACACCCTCTCCTATACAGCTTACCAAAACACGGTGTTATAACATCCGAATGTAGTTTTTCACAGCATATATACTGAAGGGGGTATTTTGTACCTGAAATGTCCGAAGCAGACTTGAATTACATAACGGACTTGGATGCGGTGGCAAAAAAAGGGATTAAGGGCTTTTAATATTACCTGCTACCGTGTTTACAGATGATGCTTTACCAGGTGCGGGGTCACTTTGGAAAGGCTGAAGGGTTCCTAAAAGATGGTGAACATGCGAGATTTTAGGGAGGGTTTGCTACAATTGTCACACCAACAGGTTATCTACAGGTGGCACTTCGCCTTACCTAATATTTTAAAATCTCTATTCTTATTTATAACCGATGTCCCTGTCCTTAGGGTAGCTGTCGCTTTATTTGAGACACTGTCGCCGTGGGAGTAGAAGTGAAGTTGAATCAGAGGCCTGCGAAACAGGAGAGGCAATGTTTCATTATTATAAGCAATTGCTTCAGGGGTTAAACAGGGTCGACAGCGGCGCTGAAGCCTAATTCGGCAATTTGGGTTTGTCAACTCAGAAGTTTAATGGACCTGTAAGAAAGCACACGCGGCGCTTAACATTGCGGTTATGAAGTAGAGACAGCCACTAGTTGCGAGCAGGAGGAAAAAAGGAGGACTCAGCGGCTTACCGTGTTTTAAATTACGGCGGGCGTGGTCCGCTAACCGTGGTTGCAAACGTTCAAACCATTCTACGATCCTGCAAAGATATAATATAACAGCGTATCAGCGGGCTATTTCGCCCGGATTACAACACGCGGTTTATATGGGGAAAGCGGAAAAAAGAATTTACCGTCAACATTACACAGCACGCTGCAGAAAGGTGATTTATTCCTGCCAAGAAAGCAGAAGTTTCTAGATTAGTTAAGCAACATAGGGCTTTAACTGGCTCCTAACGTGAAGAGAGTTACTTCAAATACTCACTTTCAAAGGTTCAGGCTGGCGACCTTAGCGACGGCGAACGCGAACAAAGTGGTAACCTTCAGGCAAGGGCGCCTAAGCAGACTGAGCTGCTGGGGAACACCCTTAAATGCAGGTTATTATCAAGGCCACACCCACCAGGTGTGCTGGCCGGTTTAGAAAAAAGAGTGGGGGCAAGAATGAAAACCCGGACCGGAGTGGCCAATCCTTAGTCACTTTCAGACCTTAGTAATATGCATAGAATCTGCAGTATAGAAAGAGGCAGGAGGAGAGAGTTAAAGCTTGAATATCTCACTTAATTCATTTAAACCAGACACCGCAGTGTCGAATTTCAGTATCAAAAGGGCTTCCCGTTTTGACAAGGCAAGGTTCTGGTCACCACCTCGCGGATTTTTTTCCACTTTGGAAATTACAGTCCACTTCAAGTCACTAACAGTATGTTGCATACGTGTCCAGTGGAGCACCAGGGGTGCATTCTCAACCCGCTTTTTGACTCTTGATTTGTGCTGCGAGATCCTTTGCCGGATCTCTTGGTTGGTTTTGCCTATATAAAGTAGGCGGCATGGGCATATGATACCGTAGACAACAAACTTGCTCTTGCAGTTACTGAATGATTCATGTTTCCAAAAAATTCCGTTGTGCTGGAACAATGAGCCCTCAATCGAGGATTCACAACAGAGGCAAGTGCCACACTTATGGTGTCCAAGAATCGGGGGCATCCCCATCATTTGGCGCAATGTAGCTGGTTTGGATGTAGGCATATCGGCCCGAACTACATAGTTGGCAATGTTGTTTTCCTTTTTAAAGGCAAATAAAGGGGTGTCTACTAAGCTGTTATCCAAGTCTTTCACTAAATGCCAGTTTTGTTTTATGACTTTCTTCAATTGGTTGGCATTCGGGCAGTATGTCGTAACACAAACCTGTCTTTTTAATTCAGGTTTGGTCTTGCTTACTAGAGTGGTCTCACGCGGTGTCCATTGTGCTCGCCTCATACAGCTCTTCACGAGTTTTTTGGGGTAACCTCTTTCGCATAATTTAGATGTTAATTTCTCTGAATGTTTTTGAAAATCCTCTTTGAATGTGCAATTCCTACGAACTCGCAGGAACTGCCCATATGGCAGGTTCTCTTTTAGGTTCCTCGGATGGTTACTAGAAAACATGAGTGATTTATTTCTATCCGTGGGCTTGCTGTATAGGGTCGTGGCCAATTTCCCTTCAGAAGGGAAGACTTCCACATCTAGAAACGCAATTCTTTTGGTTGAGCTGGAAATGCTGAATTTTATATCAGCAGTTCTATTATTCAACCACTGGTAGAACTGGTCGAGGGTGTTACTATCACCTGTCCATGTCATGAAGACGTCGTCAATAAACCGGAGCCAAGCTCCGATGTATTGAGTGAAAGGGTGGTAAGCTGTATAGGAGAGGGTGTGGACTGAGTGTAGATTCTAATGATGATCCGTTTTAAATACACTTGAGGTCAAACCCTTTGATCTTACTATCACTCTTTTTCTTTTCTTTCTCCAGAACCAAAGGCCCTGATGAGAATCCTCGTACACCTGTAGGATTCGAAACGCGTAGGCCTTCCACCACCTTTAAGTCTGCCTGGGTGACAAGTTGACCTGAATTGTTTTGCCACTTTTTCACCCTTAGTTGTACATTACCTTATTCATCTTTTTGGTTGACTGCATCAAAAATTGTGATTATTTAAAACTTGCGTTAGGAATGTACAGTTTATGTAAATAATTCTATAACTAAACTTTTTAGAAATTTAGCAGACTGTGGCCTATTGCACTATTCTTGTGCTTGTCTGTTCACTGTAAATACTGTCCACTGTAATATATGAGTTTCCATGTCCCCCACTGTCCCTGTATGATTGATTGTTGTAAGCTTGTGACATGCCTGATAGAATGATAGATTTTTCCTTCCCACATTTTTTGTACCTAGCATGTAATACTGTTTAATTTTGAACCAATTGTTCTTTGATAACATTAAGCAAAATAATAAAAGCTACTGATCAGCTCCAAGCCTTGAATTTTACTTCAGGTTGAGTGTCTTAAATTGCTAAATGGTTACTTGTATCAGTACTGGCATCCCCTTCTTGTTGTTATAGATACTGGCTCAGCCATACTGATTAGAGCCACCCCTTTGTAGTTTTCTGGTGTTAATAGCGGGCGCTGGCTCGCGAGGCTTAACGGTTCACTGATTCGAAGTCAGGATAGACCTGTGGCTATCCCCTCATCACATTTGTAGAGAAATTGTGTTTCATGTACATGCTACTTTTCAACTTTGTCCTTCTTTAGGTCTTTAAATCTTTTTTCTTTTTCACTGTTTTCACAGAGTAATGGCAGAAAAAGACACCTTTGCCTACACGGAGGATCACATTAGAAACTTCCTCAGTGACCCGCCTGTCTTCTCTTCAGTTACCCTAAGCGAAACAGCCACTACATCCAACGAATCGGATAAACTAATCCGTCTTAAGAAAAAGCAGATAAGGACTGATCTTCATGGTCACTTCTTGTTGCAACACCTCCGGGAAGGCACCATCCCAGCCGGTTTGCAAATTAAAAACATACCTGTAATTTTTACAGAAGACCCGATATTCAAGAAAGGCTTCTCTATGATAGAAACTAAATGTAGTAGAGATTTGATGATGTTAACAGTTGAGACAGCAGTCCGTATATCAAAAGAGGAATTGGCTGAAATCTCTAAACTAGAGGCAGACATAAGTATTAATCCTACCATAGCAGATGCTAAGGCTCTCCTGGACAAAGTTAACAAAGAAGTCCAAGAGTTTAAAGATTATACGATAACTCAAAAATCAAACCAATTTGAGAAGGACAAAAAGGGTTTTTCATTAGACAACATATACCCCTACTTGCAGGCCGACTTCTATTCCAAGGTAGAATCGAGACGTTTCCTTCAAGGGAACCAAGGAAGATCACGTAAGCAGTTTATCTCCTTCAGTGATACTTCATCATCAGGAACGGACAGTGATTCAACCAGTAATTACAACCGTCCAAATAGGAATCGCAACTGGAACGCCAACCAACAACAATCAAACCAAACTTCTAACCCTCATTTTTTAGGGAGAGGCCAATCCCTACCCAGGGGTCGAGTGAGAATCAACACCCCTTGGGAAATGAAAACCAGACGACAACATTACAAAAATTAGATATGTCGCCTATTTTCAATCTATCTAAGAGAGTTCTAACAGCTGATGAGGAAAACGTGTTGGCCAAAGGCCTATCATTTGTCCCTTCCAAAAAAACTGACTTCGTTAAAATGAAGTCAGAATTTATTGAATTCTGCAGGAAACTAAGACTGACTCTGTTCTTCAAAGATTCCCCCAGTTCCCAGTCTTTAGAGGTGACTGGTCTTAGGAATAAATCCTCCTTTTGTCCTCCTGCAAGTAAAGTCCCAAAAAACCTTCTGACATTCGAAAAAAGCGTATTGTCAGCGATATCAGCTATGGAAAAAGAAAGAAAATACGTTAAATTTAACACCCTAAGGCACAAATGACAGCTCTGAACAACCTTAAAAATGACAGTACTGTCATAATAAAACAAGCCGACAAAGGCGGAGCAATCGTAGTATGGGACATCAACGACTATACTACCGAAGTTATGAGACAGCTGGCTGACAACAGCTGTTATCGTAAAATAAAGAAAGATCCTACCTCTGAACTACAAGACCAACTTTTTTCCATCATACAAGAAGGTTTTGATCTTGGCTTTGTCGGACCTAAAGAGCTTGAATACCTTAAAAATTTACATCCCAAGGTGCCGTTGTTTTATGTACTGCCCAAGGTACACAAGGACCCACATCAACCCCCCGGCAGACCTATTGTCGCCGGGTGCGGTTCGTTATTAGAACCGGCAGCCAAATATGTAGACTGTTTCTTAAAAGAATTCATGACCAGCGTGAAGTCCTACCTCCAGGACACAACTGACTTCATTAACAAACTCGAAAACATTGAGTTTCGCGAAGACAGAGACATACTTGTTACGTTGGACGTAACTGCTCTATACACCCAGATCCCTCAGGATGAGGCGATAGCAGTTCTAACACACTACCTTGATTCCAGACTAAGACCCATGCAGGTGCCCACCAAATTCATTGTCGACCTGGCAGCTTTCGCCTTAAAGAAGAATTATTTCTGCTTTAATGGCGAGTACTACTACCAAACCAAGGGAGTAGCCATGGGCTGCCCCTTTGCGCCCGAATTGGCGGTATTATTTATGGCTATGTACGAGGAGGCATATATCTACCAGAACAACCCTTTCACTCAATACATCGGAGCTTGGCTCCGGTTTATTGACGACGTCTTCATGACATGGACAGGTGATAGTAACACCCTCGACCAGTTCTACCAGTGGTTGAATAATAGAACTGCTGATATAAAATTCAGCATTTCCAGCTCAACCAAAAGGATTGCGTTTCTAGATGTGGAAGTCTTCCCTTCTGAAGGGAAATTGGCCACGACCCTATACAGCAAGCCCACGGATAGAAATAAATCACTCATGTTTTCTAGTAACCATCCGAGGAACCTAAAAGAGAACCTGCCATATGGGCAGTTCCTGCGAGTTCGTAGGAATTGCACATTCAAAGAGGATTTTCAAAAACATTCAGAGAAATTAACATCTAAATTATGCGAAAGAGGTTACCCCAAAAAACTCGTGAAGAGCTGTATGAGGCGAGCACAATGGACACCGCGTGAGACCACTCTAGTACGCAAGACCAAACCTGAATTAAAAAGACAGGTTTGTGTTACGACATACTGCCCGAATGCCAACCAATTGAAGAAAGTCATAAAACAAAACTGGCATTTAGTGAAAGACTTGGATAACAGCTTAGTAGACACCCCTTTATTTGCCTTTAAAAAGGAAAACAACATTGCCAACTATGTAGTTCGGGCCGATATGCCTACATCCAAACCAGCTACATTGCGCCAAATGATGGGGATGCCCCCGATTCTTGGACACCATAAGTGTGGCACTTGCCTCTGTTGTGAATCCTCGATTGAGGGCTCATTGTTCCAGCACAACGGAATTTTTTGGAAACATGAATCATTCAGTAACTGCAAGAGCAAGTTTGTTGTCTACGGTATCATATGCCCATGCCGCCTACTTTATATAGGCAAAACCAACCAAGAGATCCGCCAAAGGATCTCGCAGCACAAATCAAGAGTCAAAAAGCGGGTTGAGAATGCACCCCTGGTGCTCCACTGGACACGTATGCAACATACTGTTAGTGACTTGAAGTGGACTGTAATTTCCAAAGTGGAAAAAAATCCGCGAGGTGGTGACCAGAACCTAGCCTTGTCAAAACGGGAAGCCCTTTTGATACTGAAATTCGACACTGCGGTGTCTGGTTTAAATGAATTAAGTGAGATATTCAAGCTTTAACTCTCTCCTCCTGCCTCTTTCTATACTGCAGATTCTATGCATATTACTAAGGTCTGAAAGTGACTAAGGATTGGCCACTCCGGTCCGGGTTTTCATTCTTGCCCCCACTCTTTTTTCTAAACCGGCCAGCACACCTGGTGGGTGTGGCCTTGATAATAACCTGCATTTAAGGGTGTTCCCCAGCAGCTCAGTCTGCTTAGGCGCCCTTGCCTGAAGGTTACCACTTTGTTCGCATTCGCCGTCGCTAAGGTCGCCAGCCTGAACCTTTGAAAGTGAGTATTTGAAGTAACTCTCTTCACGTTAGGAGCCAGTTAAAGCCCTATGTTGCTTAACTAATCTAGAAACTTCTGCTTTCTTGGCAGGAATAAATCACCTTTCTGCAGCGTGCTGTGTAATGTTGACGGTAAATTCTTTTTTCCGCTTTCCCCATATAAACCGCGTGTTGTAATCCGGGCGAAATAGCCCGCTGATACGCTGTTATATTATATCTTTGCAGGATCGTAGAATGGTTTGAACGTTTGCAACCACGGTTAGCGGACCACGCCCGCCGTAATTTAAAACACGGTAAGCCGCTGAGTCCTCCTTTTTTCCTCCTGCTCGCAACTAGTGGCTGTCTCTACTTCATAACCGCAATGTTAAGCGCCGCGTGTGCTTTCTTACAGGTCCATTAAACTTCTGAGTTGACAAACCCAAATTGCCGAATTAGGCTTCAGCGCCGCTGTCGACCCTGTTTAACCCCTGAAGCAATTGCTTATAATAATGAAACATTGCCTCTCCTGTTTCGCAGGCCTCTGATTCAACTTCACTTCTACTCCCACGGCGACAGTGTCTCAAATAAAGCGACAGCTACCCTAAGGACAGGGACATCGGTTATAAATAAGAATAGAGATTTTAAAATATTAGGTAAGGCGAAGTGCCACCTGTAGATAACCTGTTGGTGTGACAATTGTAGCAAACCCTCCCTAAAATCTCGCATGTTCACCATCTTTTAGGAACCCTTCAGCCTTTCCAAAGTGACCCCGCACCTGGTAAAGCATCATCTGTAAACACGGTAGCAGGTAATATTAAAAGCCCTTAATCCCTTTTTTTGCCACCGCATCCAAGTCCGTTATGTAATTCAAGTCTGCTTCGGACATTTCAGGTACAAAATACCCCCTTCAGTATATATGCTGTGAAAAACTACATTCGGATGTTATAACACCGTGTTTTGGTAAGCTGTATAGGAGAGGGTGTGGACTGAGTGTAGATTCTAATGATGATCCGTTTTAAATACACTTGAGGTCAAACCCTTTGATCTTACTATCACTCTTTTTCTTTTCTTTCTCCAGAACCAAAGGCCCTGATGAGAATCCTCGTACACCTGTAGGATTCGAAACGCGTAGGCCTTCCACCACCTTTAAGTCTGCCTGGGTGACAAGTTGACCTGAATTGTTTTGCCACTTTTTCACCCTTAGTTGTACATTACCTTATTCATCTTTTTGGTTGACTGCATCAAAAATTGTGATTATTTAAAACTTGCGTTAGGAATGTACAGTTTATGTAAATAATTCTATAACTAAACTTTTTAGAAATTTAGCAGACTGTGGCCTATTGCACTATTCTTGTGCTTGTCTGTTCACTGTAAATACTGTCCACTGTAATATATGAGTTTCCATGTCCCCCACTGTCCCTGTATGATTGATTGTTGTAAGCTTGTGACATGCCTGATAGAATGATAGATTTTTCCTTCCCACATTTTTTGTACCTAGCATGTAATACTGTTTAATTTTGAACCAATTGTTCTTTGATAACATTAAGCAAAATAATAAAAGCTACTGATCAGCTCCAAGCCTTGAATTTTACTTCAGGTTGAGTGTCTTAAATTGCTAAATGGTTACTTGTATCAGTACTGGCATCCCCTTCTTGTTGTTATGGATGTTTAAGGGCAGGGTGTTCCACCTAGTCAGGAGTTTTTTCACCTCTTTTATTACAGTTGCCCAGCTGGTCTTATCTTCCAGGTTTTGAGTGAGTTGGATGCCAAGATATCAGATTTTAGATTTTGCTTCTGGGATAGGGACAGGATTATTCCAGCACATTATATCAGTTTTATCTCTTAATGCCATATTCTGATACTGTACCAAAATCCTATGCCAGTTCAAATAATCTTGGTATTGCTTCCACTGGGTTCGATGTATAGAGGAGGAGATCGTCTGCATATAGGGCTGTCTTAAGTATTAAATAACCAATTTTAAATGGTTTGATTATTGGATCCTGTCTAAGGGAACAAACAAAAGGTTCAATATAAATATCAAACAATAGAGGAGATAGGAGACAGCCCTGCCTTGTCCCTCTAAAAATGTTCAACCAGTCAGACAGACTACCATTTACTAAGATCTTAGCTCTCGGGCCCCTATACAGAGTTTCAATTCCCTTAACAAAAATCTCCGGGAAACCAAATTTTATCATTGATTTCCATAGAAAGAGCCAGTTCACTTGATCAAATGCTTTAGCCGCATCTATTGCTACAATAGTGAGCGGCATCTTCTTCTCAATAGCGGTATCTATGGCTCCGGTTACTTGAAAGGTAAGTTCATTTAGTTGACGGCCTGGTATAAATACCCTCTGGTGTGGGTGGATGATTGTTTTAATAACTTTAGCAAGCCTGGACGCCAAGATACCCGAGTATATCTTTAGATCTGAGTTCAAAAGCGAAATAGGACGGTATGACTCTATTTTTTCCGGGTCTTTGTTCGGTTTGGCTATCAAGGAGATTGTAGCATCTAGCCAAGAAGATGGAATTTGTTCTCCATGAATAAATATTTTATTAAAAAGTCTCTGTAATGGGGCTAGAATTTCTTCAACAATGTCTTTATAAACCTCAATCAGAAGTCCATCAGGGCCGGAAACCTTATTTCTAGCCATCCTTTTCAATTGTAATCTAATCTCTCCCTCTGTTATCTCCTTAACCAAGGAGGCCTTATCTGTATTGCTCAACTGAGGCAATTCTCTTAAGGTCCACCAGTTCTCCAGTTCTCCCACCAACCGATTGGTCCTCTCTTGATATAGTCCTTCATAAAAAAATCTGGCTTCCCTTTTAATCTCTATGCCTTCTGTTAAGGTTACTCTGGTCCCACGCTGTATCAATGATTTAATTTTGTTCCTGCTCCTTTCCATCCTGGCCTTCCATGCTAACAGCGCCCCACATTTCTCTCCATATTCAAAATTGCGTAGCTTACTTACTTCCCATTTATCTTTAAGTGTTTTTTCGGTTCTTGTTCTAAAGTTTATTTGTAATGGAATACTGGCTCTATCATCCAAGGCAGCAGAGTGAAGTTGCTGTTCTTTTTTTTGATTAAGTTAAGCTCTTGAATATCTCTTTCTTTTATAAGCTTTCTGTTTAGAGTCATTTGGGAGCCATATATACCTCTTATATAAGACTTAAATGTGTCCCATACGATATAGTCTGTGGCGGTATTATCATTAAACCTAAAGAATTCCATAGAATTTTCCTTAATTTTATCCCTGAACTCTTCATTTAATAAGATGGTCCTGTCAAGTGTCCACCTATAGTCTAAGATATTATTTTTGAAATTTATTTTTAACTCAACTACAGAGTGATCTGATAGACCAACTGGAATGTAAGAAATAGAAGAAATATTTGCTAAGAAAGACTGGTCTAATAAAAAGAAATCTATTCTTGAAAACTGATGATACTTTTTTTTACTGTAAAAGGAGTATTCTCTTTGGGTACCATGTTTAACTCTCCAGGCATCATGTAATACGTAGTACTTCATGATATTTTTTACGACAAGAAGGGATTTTTTTGGAGGGTTATATTTAGCTTTTGAGGTGCGATCTATTTGGGGATCTAGCAATAAATTAAAGTCACCCCCCAGTATGACTGGAATTGTATGCTGTAACATATATTTTTCTAACTTTTGTAGGAGGCAAGCTTTGTCTTCATTAGGACCATAATATACCCCACATAAAACTTTAACATTACCAACTGAGAGCACTGCAGCCAGCCATCTACCTGACTGGTCAGTACTCCAGTCATGAACTCTAATCCCTTTATTGGCACTTATTACCAATGCTACCCCTCTAGTGACACCGGTTTGTTTGGAACACAATATTTCCTGAACCCATTTATACCTTACAAATATTCTCTTACATTCCTCTGCTTCTAAATGTGTTTCCTGTAAAAGAAATATACATGCTCCAGTATTTTTCAAAAAGCAACAAATATTTTGTTGTTTCTTACGACTTCCCAACCCATTCAAATTCCAGGAAAGGATATTGCTACAACTAGACGAAGTCATCATATAATAGAACTACCCCATCACCTACCACTAGTTGTGACCTGTAATTACATTCGGATTTAAAAGAATAAAGATTTATGGCAATTGAGGACATTTTTATAAGTTTTTTCCCCTCACCCCTGGGTGCCCTCCCAACCCACCCCCAAGGAACCCAACCCTCCTGTTTGGCGTAGATACGCCTTAGGAGGCCCTTTACCCTTGACACCCCGCTTATGTGCAACTAATCATTGGCCTTTTTTTTCCCTTCTTTTTTTTCTTTATTTTTTTTTTTTTTTTTCCTCTTGTTTTTTTTTTTATCCTATAGTGATTACTGTTTTTTCATATATAATTCTCTCAAGCCTCTATTCCCCCCTTTTTTTTGTTGTTGTTCAATCACCACACCCTTTTTTTCCCCCTTCCCTCCCACATTCTTTATTTATTTATTTTTTACCCCTTGTTACTCCCCTTGTTATTTAACCATTCTTTAAGGATTTCATTCTAGAATTCTGGTTTTCTAGCCTTTCATTTTAGCTAGTATATCGTCCACTTCTTATGGGAAGTGACAGGTAAACATTTTATTATTCCACATTATTTTGAGGAGGGCTGGAAATTTCATTTGTACCTGTGCCCCCATTGAACGCAATTCTGGCATCCTAGAGCCAAGTTCCCACGGTCTTTGAGTGGTTTTCCCACCTATATCTGATCTTATCTGATAGGGGTTGGCTCGAAAATGTAAAGAAGTGCGTGACAGGCATCTGCTGAGGATCAATTCTTTGACACTGTAAGTCTTGAAATATACCAGAATCTTCCTGGGTGCTTTACGATCAGGGTGTAACCTGAATGGATCACTGTGTACTCGCTGGATCTCAGCTTCCAGATTAATATCAGGTTAGTCCTTTAAGATATCCTCACGAAACAATCTGCACACGAACCCCTTAATGTGCTCCACTTCTACTCCTTCAGGAATTTTAAGGATCCTCAGATTATTACTTCGACTTTGAGTTTCCAACCTTTCCAAGTCCATTGTTAAAGTACGATTTTGCACTTTTAAAGCTTTTATATCCTTAGAACTTCCTTTAGAAGTCTCTGAGAGGGCTGTCACTTTACCCTCTAGTACACTAGTTCTAGCGTTGATACCTTCAATTTTAGCCTCCAGGAGGTCAAATCTATCATGTAAACCCCTCTGATTCTTCTCAGAGATCTCAAACTTTCCCAGTAAATCATCCCTCAAAGTGTGCAGCAGGGAACCAAGTCTATCCTCTTCTTTTTCCGCTTCATATAATCCGCACGCCCCATCAGGGTGGGGGATTGGACAATGTTTTCCCAGATCTGAGCTGTGAGTAGGTAGAGGTGTTTTAACAATACTGTTTATAAGGATCTCTGCAGAATTTAAAGTGACTGATTCTTCCGAGAAGGGGGAACAATTCGTATGGTATGTGCATCATCACTCGTTGGAATACCTGCGTCTGACACTGGATTCTGGCTTGGGGATTCCTGAACAACCACCTCCGGTCCTCCCCATGCATGAGTTAAATCCAAGATAGCGTACTTGTTACTTAAAGGAAATGTAGAAAGGAGCGAGGGGGCTGATGCTGTAGTAGATTTAGAAATGTCATCCATTATGGGCTCCTCAACTACATTTGCGCTTGTGTACACCCCCACTGGTCCTATAGCACTCTCCTTGGAGTTCAAGGCCAGTTCCATTATCTTAAAGTAGCTTTTTTAACGAGGATGTCCCTCTAGGCACTTGCGTTTGCTTTACCCCTTTGGATGATCTACCTCTTTTTGCTCCCCCTTTCCTGTTTTGTTTGAGAGGCGAGATGGGTATCGGGCCTCTACTCTCAGTAGGATCAATGGAATTTAGAACCCCCTTCTTCTTGAGTTCTTGTTTTGAGCGTAACTGATATCGACTCTTTACTTCACCTCGTTTCTCTTTGTCTTTGAAAGTGGTATTCTGTTTGATGGTTTGTTCTATGAGGTGATCAACAGAGGCGGCCCCCTCTGTAGTTTCCCCTTTCTTAGTAGGTTCTATTACTTTGACACTCTCGTTTTGGGGGACTATTGTAAAACTGTCTGGCTCCATACAGTCTCCCCCCTTATGCCGCTTTTGGGTGTTACAACAAAAATACCCCGGCACACTGGAAAATGCTATTTTTGACCGCAGCCATAAATCTGAGGCGTAACGGCTTACCCGGGGCTTGCTGGGTTCAGCTCCTTTTCCTAGAATCAAACAGTCGCTGCCACCGACCTGTTTCTGCAGGTCGACATCTTCGGCGTTTGAGATCCGATGCAGCTGCCCAGTTTCCAGCTCCGTCGCGTAGAGCCGCTCTCGCATACCGGCAGAGCCCAGGCGCAGGGTCCTAGTGCTCCCGTGTTTTCCGTGATTCCGCGGTTCCGACCTCCAGCTCCTACCTCTAAACGGAGAAAACCGGGAAAACTTAGCGGCACACACCAAGAACGGTAACAATATAAAAATCCGCCTCACCAGTTGTTTAACCGCAGTTGTCCGTATTTCTTGTAATGTAAAGACCAGCAAAAAGACTCGTAACGGGGGTGCTTAGGTGCAGAGCCTCGCAGCAGCTGTTAGCCTGCCGCCGCCATGTTCCTTTCCCCACTGTCAGATTCTTAGTAAGTTCACAGACACAGAAGGAAGATATAAAGTGGTTAAGGTTAAAATTCATGACTCAACCTTCTTTTTGCTTAATATTTATGGTCCTACCGCTGATGACCCTTCGTTTTGGTCTACTTTAACTTCTGAAGTTCTAAAGTTGGGGCAGGTTCCTTTGATTGTTGGGGGGGATTTTATTGTGATTATTGATCCGTTGCTAGATAGGCTTTCCACTACAAAATTCTGACCTCCTAAAGTTTTTCATGCCTTTAAATCTTTCCTTCACACAACCAAGTTGGCTGATATTTGGAGGTTACACTTTCCTACTGATAAATGGTTTTCCTTTTTCTCTAATCCCCATAAATCTCATTCTAGGATTGATTATTTTTTGCTTTCGCCCTCACTACTTCAATCAGCCACCAACCCTGTTATAGGTAATATTGATATTTCAGACCATGTCTTAATCTCCTTTGTTTTAAATATTTCCTCCACTTTTACCAAGCAAAGTCGATGGCGTATGAACACGAATATAGTACTTAATGATAAGCATAAGTCTAAACTATTACAAGCTATTCAAGACTATTTTTTGTTCAACCCAGAAGGTTCAACTTCAATTGTGAATAGATGGGATGCCTTTAAGGCCTACATTAGAGGTACCACTATTTCTATTATGGCCCATGAGAACAAACAATTTAACTCTAATGTTAAACATTTGGAAAAACAAATTGCTAAATATGAACGTTTATTTATTTCCTCTAATGACCCTCAACACAAATTTAAACTACAAAAGCTTTGTTATGAATTTAGTGCTATACTTAGTACTAGAGCAGGAATCCAACTCACAAAATCTAATGCTAAATTTCGCTTTAATACCAATAGCTCTGGAAAAATTCTTGCAAACTATTTACGTATCAAGAGGGATAAAATTCAAATAACATCAATACGTGGTCCTCATGATCAAGTTGCTATTTCCCATAATGATATTGTCCAAGAATTTTTACATTTTTATTGTAACCTATATAGTAAACCGGTCCCCTGTGATGATTATTTAATTGATTCCTTTTTAAATAAGTGTAATTTGCCTCAAGTTTCTTCCTCAGATAGAATAGGTTTAGATTCTCCAATTACTTGTGATGAGATTTTACTTGCTATTAAATCACTTCCCAAGAATAAATCCCCAGGCCCAGATGGTATCCCAGCTGAATTTTATAAAGAGTTTCAGTCTTACCTTTTACCTTATTTAAGTGCACTTTTTTCCCATTTTGGTTCCTCTGGCACTATTTCGGGCTCCTTTACGGACGCTCTAATCATTGTTCTGCCCAAACCTGATAAGGACCCTACCCTGGTTGCTAATTATCATCCCATCTCCCTAATAAACCAGGACTGTAAGCTTTATGCTAAAATCCTTGCCACTAGATTAGCTCCTATCCTTCACTCCATCATTCATCCAGATCAATTTGGTTTTATGAAAAATAGGTACTCGGCTAATAATACCAGATCGCTTTTACACGTTATTGAACAGAGCGCATATCTTGCTTCCCCTGAGGGAGTGATGGCTTTGGATGCAGAAAAAGCTTTTGACAAAATTCATTGGCAATTTTTATTTAAAACGTTATTATCTTTTAATTTTGGTGCCCATTTTATTTGTATGATTTCTGCTTTATATTTTGCCCCTACTGCTCGTTTGTTTATTAATGGTCAAATTTCCACTCAATTTTCTCTCTTTAGAGGTACTAGGCAGGGTTGTCCCCTTTCCCCACTGTTATTTTTAATAGGAATTGAGCCTTTTCTTAATTATATCCGATGCAGTGATAATATTCAGGGTATTGCGATACATGATGTCACTGTTAAAACTTTAGCCTATGCAGATGATGTTTTATTGTTTATTAGTAATCCTCTTTCCTCTGTTCCCTCCTTATTAGACATTATTGCTAAATATTCTGAGGTTTCAGGTTATAAATTAAATGTAAGTAAGACAGAATTTTTTCCTTTGAATGCTTTTTGTACCCCAGATATGCTACCAAACACAGATATTCTTTGGCAGAACAGTAAGCTGAAATACTTAGGTATCCTATTTGCCTCCTCGTTGCCTGCTACATTAAAACTAAATAGTGATTTTGTACTTGACTATATCAAAAACAAAACGTCCAAATGGTCTTCCCTTTATCTCACCTGGTGGGGGAGAATGGAGGCAAAAAAAATGAATATTGCACCAAAAATCTTCTATTCAATAGCCATGATTCCCACTCAATTTCCTCTCAAATTTTATAAAGATATTTATAAACTGTTATCGAAATTCCTCTGGTCTAACAAGGTTCCTCGTACTGCTTACAGGAAATTAAAACTCCCTAAGCCCCAGGTTGGATTTGCCCTTCCAGACTTCTACCTCTACCATAAAGCTTTTATCTTAAAACAAAGCTCCTTATTGTTTACAAACTCACATATGGTCAAACCGCCAATTTGGTTTGATATAGAATCTTCAATTGTACGACCCTTTTCACTGCCCTCTTTGATGTCAATGTCTTCTGCATCCAAGCTTGTTCGTCTGTGGTCTATAATCAAATCCTCCAGATTAATAATTAATGATTTGGACTCTAATTTTGATTTACCCTTACTCTCTACAGTCCACTTGTCTTTATGGCATAGTGCTTTACTTAAACTAAACAGAAACATTAATTTCGGGTCCTCGTGGATTTCAAAAGGAATTTTTTATCTTAAAGATGTATTTTGTGGACATGCCTTTATTCCTTTTGAGCAACTACAGTTATGATTTGATATCCCAGCTTCTGATTTCTCAAAATACCAATCTTTATGTAATTCAATTTTGGACTCTTTTCCCAATGGTATTCCCTCTTCCACCACTAATGACCTATTAATTTACCTCACGGCTGTTACGTCTTCCCCCAAAGCAGTCTCTGTTTTTTATAAAAAATTTACCTCCTCCCAGGGCTCCAATGTTGGTGCAATATCATCTTTTTGGAATACTGAACTTTCCATTTCCCTATCAGATGACACATGGTCCTCAATATGGCTCAACAGTATCTCTGGTTGGCTTCCGGTGTCTCTTCATCAGACTAATGCTTATATTTTATTTAACGCCCTATGGACCCCATCTCGATTATGCCATGCGAAATTTTTACTATCTGATGTTTGTTGGCATTGCACTTCAAGTTCTGGGTCACTTCGTCATATGTTATTTGAATGCCCAGTTATTATGAAATTTTGGTCGGATGTTTGGAATGTCATTTTGAAAATTTTGCCTTTACACGATGATATTTCCTATGCTATGTTAATATGTAAATCAGTTGCCCTTTCCCATCCTCTTAGTGAGTCAGAGGCAAAGTTATTTAATTTTTTAATGACAGCTGCTTTAAAATCTATTACTTTTTGTTGGAAAGATGCTTCTTCTCTTTCAATTCATGCTTGGTGGTCGTGGATTATCTTTACAAGAAGAGGTGCTCAGCTGTCTCTTAAAGGCGTTATTCACAATTCGCAGTCATTTCAATCTTTTTGGTCTCCTATTGATTCGTATGTTATGCAATGATATGATTAATAGTTCTCTTATGTATTTTGATGATTAATTTCCCCTCATTTACCATCCTTTTTGTTTTCAATTTAATTGTGACTCTATATTTTTGATTTTATGATTCTATGATATGTTCACTCCCCCGCCCCTCCCCTCCTTTTTCACCCTTCCTCTTCATTTTTGGCTTATTTCATTTTATGCTCATAATTTCATCATTTACGCATGTAAGATTTATTCTTTTTGTATTGTATTTGTCTATTTCTTCTGTTTACAAAATAATTAAATAAAATCACTTTGAACTGAAAAAAAGACAAGACTGCCTCAACCGCCAGGAGGAATCTATGAGATTTCACTGTGTCACTTCTAGGACGCAAATGCGTCATCATCTTACACCTGCCTCACAGCAGGTGTAAGACTTAGGCAAGAAAAGAGAGGTTATATGAGTCTCAAACAGCCACAGAGACATAGCGATGCAACTGGGGAATCACACACCCACTTTGGGTGGTTAAGAAAGCCCTCACACACCGACCTAGTCAGTGTCATGCTACATCATCGGGCCCCACCAAAGAGGCCGAGTGCCTCTTTGGTGTGCTATGACGCCAGAAGACTGCAGAGCTGGTTGTGTGAAAAGGGCGTGTAGTGAGGTATAAAATTAAAAGTGCCTGAAGGGTATCTGCAAAAAATATTTTAATGAGTGATCCCTAAGACACGGTTAAAAGGAGTTATGTGTCTGAATATGTTGCCAAAGGTAATGGATTGGTTAATTCAGAGTTAAAGTTTTAGTCAGTCAACATGTTTCTGCCTTTACAATGGTTTAAGTTTACCTTCGTCAGGACTAGATCAAACCCCGGCGGTATGGACTCTCTAATCGTCCACCCTAACCTGGGGACATGAAAGTGAAAAATCAAAAAAGTGGTAAAAGTGCATGAGAAAGGGGGAAGAGCAAATCGCTCATTCCAAAAATACTCCAAGTTAGGGAGTGTATCTGCACCTGTAAATAAAATAACACACACAAACACAAAAGAGACAAACATACAATTAATTATTTGTATAGGTCATTGCGTTTGTCCAAGGTGCTCCATAGTTGTGGCATGGGTAGTGTTCCCATATAAACACTAAAGTTAACACCATCCATATAGCCCTACAGGGATGATACCACTAACTCTCTATTTTCATGAGACCATCTATTTGTTCATATAACATCATTTGCTCGTCTTTTTTCATTCGAGCATGGGAACGTGAACGTGGACGGGGAATGCAAGCGGTGGCACACAAGCCGCAAATCGCTGGGCCACATTGCAGACAGAGACAGCAACTGAATAGTATGAGCAGTATCATTCCTAGGAATGACAATACTTTCCATCCCCAGGCTGAGATCACACTCCAGAGCCAACCGGACCAAGTCCAGGTGCCAGGATTCTGGTGTATCTGGTGAGCTATTTTATGGAGCCTTGTTATTGCTGCATACAATGATGGTGCGTTATTAGGAATAAACACACAACAACTGGAGCCGATCACTCTACAAGCTCCGCCCCTATCGGCAAGGATGACGTCAAGAACAAGGCGGTTCTGAAGAACAACAAGTCTCATAGCAGACTGCTCCTCGGTTAAGTTACCTAGGGCAGAAGTAGTTTCATTCACTACTGCTTCCAAAGTTCTGGTTAATCTACGTATTAATTTACTATTTTGAATGGGACCTATGAAAAAAAAGACTCCTTTATTGAAATCTGTATATTTCTCCAATGTTGTCTCAGTCTGATCGACAATTGGGGACTCGATCTCCCTCTTGTGTCTTACATGTACGAGTCGGGACTCTCGATGATAATTGGATGGGACTAGAAAAACTGGTGGCAATAAGAATGCAATATAACACGTTCCACCCCAATCTAAGGGCAGACGTACATAAGCTGTCTGACCACAAATAAAATAGGAATGGCGGGAAGCTTTGAAAGTAGACTTTCCTTTATCACTGAATTCAACCACAGTATTACAATCACTGTGTCCTAAGTGCACTGAACCATTTTTCCTAACGCACAATTCACCTTTCACTGGTAAGACTGTTATAAACGTTAAATCTGTATTGGTCTCAGACTGGACGTTCAGAATCATGAGGTTAAGGGAAAAATTCGTACACTTCATTTTCTAGATCCATCCCTTTCCTTTGGGGAAGACCGTCCTGGTCTGGGAAACATGCTTTATTCATAACTGTATTCAGGTCTCCCCATATCCAATCGCCCTGGGAAACTGTGGACTTACTGTCTAGTGATGACATTAAAGCAAACCATGCTCCGCACGAACTATTGTGCGAAAACGGATAAGGAAATAGGGGCAGAGCTCCCTTCATTTTCTGGTAAGGTGGGAGTCGGCCACATACCCAGCAATTCGTGACATTGCTGGTCTGGTGAGAATGGTGTAACATACGGATAAAAGTGTTGTTGCGCAGTGCTAGTCGATATGATAGTTCATGGGGTGGCAGGTCACTGAATGTGTGCTCTACAGTGTCATTGAAAGAAGAATGTACATGTGAACCAAGAGGAGGAAAGAAAACATGTAGCGTCAAGCTTATACATATAATCGAAATACTTAAAAAAAACATAATGATCAAAGTAACTATGCATCGACTGCGTAGGCTTTTGCAGTATTTTTCTTTCATTTTACTCTGTCTATCTCTCTCACTATTTGGGTCTACAGTCTTATACATGTCAGGAACCTGTCTAACCGCTTCACCCGAGGGGGACTTAAACAATTAAACGCTGTCTGACTTACTAGACCGTAGCTTAGACCTGTACTCCTGTTGCGGAGTTTTTTCTAGCAAAGGGAGTTTATTTATTTATTTATTTATTTATTTTTAGCATTTGTTAAGCGCAAACAATTGCCCGCAGGCGTCTCGGCGCTGTACTGATGTATGCTCTCCTATAAGGTATCATGGATAAGTGGGAATTTTTAAAGATTAAATAACCAGGTTTTCAGTTTTTTCCTAAATGATATCAGATTTGGGCTAGATCGTATGGATTGCGGGACAGTGTTCCACAGTTTGGGGCCTACCACTAAGAAACGTCTGTCTCCCCAATTGACCAGCCTGGTCCGTGGCACAACCAGGTCATTTTGTTTTGCTGAACGTAGTGTCCGGGAGGGAGTATATGGGACAAGATGGTCTTTCAAAAATTGCGGCGCTTGGTGGTGAAGTGACTTATAGACAATACACAGTGTCTTAAATTTAATTCTGTTCCTCACTGGGAGCCAGTGAAGACTTCTCAGGGTCTCAGTTACGGGCTTGAATTTAGGGATGTTTGAAAGTAGTCTGGCTGCCGCATTTTGGATTCCCTGCAGTTTCTTGATGACCCTTGCTTGGGCACTGGCAAACAAGCCATTACAGTAATCCAATGCTGACAAAACAAGGGCGCTGACAAGTGTCTTGCCAACATTTTTAGGTAGAAAAGGGAGAATCTTCCTGACTAGGCGTAGTTTGTAGAATGCCGTGGCGGCCGTCTGATTGGCATGTGCCATAAAATTTAGGTTGTCATCAAAGATGACGCCCAGATTCCGTACTTTTGTGGCAGGTTCAGGCACGGCTCCAAAAGATGGCGGCCACCATACTGGGGACCAGCTAGGACTGAGACGGCCAAAAGTGACCACATCAGTTTTATCGGAGTTAAGTTTCAAGCAGTTTGCTGCCATCCACTGTCCTATGGCCAGCATACCTGCTTTGAAACTCTCCGCTACTGTTTCTCCATCATTTCTGATACCCAGGATTAGCTGAGTATCATCTGCGTAGGAGGTAAGGTTCATCCCGTGCTCTTTGATGGTCTTTGCGAGGTCCGACACATAGATATTAAAAAGTGTCGGACTAAGGGATGAACCTTGAGGTACCCCACATGGCAGAGATAGTTCAGCCGATTCAAATTGACCCAAGGTCACCGCCTGGGATCTCTCCGTCAGAAAGGATGCCAGAAGATTTTTTGCCTGGCCTCGCACGCCCATTTTTTCGACACGGTTGACAAGAATCTTATGGTCAACCGTGTCGAAGGCGGCTGATAGGTCTAGAAGCACCAGTAGTGCTGTACCACCTTGGTCTCTAATTAGTCTGATATCGTCTGCAGCTTTTATAAGTGCGGTTTCAGTCCCATGAAACTTGCGGAATCCAAATTGTGTTTCATCAAGCAAGTTGTATTGCTCGATGAATTCCGTAAGTTGGGTGTTCATGGCCTTCTCCACTATTTTCGCGAGAAGCGGTAGGTTGGCTATAGGCCTGTAATTTTTCAGGTCGGCTTTATCGAGGCCGGGCTTTTTCAAGAGAGGTTTTAATAAGGTCTTTTTTAGTTGGGTGGGGAAAATGCCTGTACGGAACATTATATTGCATATTTGGGTTATAATTGGCGTCACCGTGTCCATAAATAGGCGAAGAGTGTTCAGAGGACAGGGGTCTAAAGCCGATCCTGATTTAATGGTTTTGACAAAGTCCTGGATTTGGTCTTCAGTGATTCAGCAAAGCAGGATAAGTTATTGCTTGGGGGAGGGGTATTTATTTTTTCAATATTTTGATTATCGCCGAGATTGAATACTGAGAAGATGTCATTCACTTTATTGAAAAAGAATGTGGCCAGTGAATCACAGAAGTTTTGTGAGCATGGAGGGGTCAAATCTGGGACGCATCCGGCCAACTGTTTAGTTATTTCAAAAAGCTTCTGGTTTGAGTTTTTCGCACTTTCAATTTGCTCAGTATAAAATTTTTTCTTAGTTTCGATAATCAATAGCTTATATTGGGCTAGAAGCTCTTTGTATATCTTTTTGTTTCCGTTGTCATAGTTTTTCCTCCATTGTCTCTCTCGATTTCTACATTGTTGTTTAAGTTTTTTAAGTTCCATTGTATACCATGGGGCTGAGGGGGACTTTCTATTTCTAGACATCCTTTTTTTAGGGACTAATTCATTGACGGCCTGGTCCAGCCATGCTTGATATTGTTTGGTGGCGATTTCTGGGTTATTGGACAGCGTGGGCTTTGAATTGTCCAGCGCGTCTTTAAAGCTGGGGATGTTGATGTCTCTCCATACTTTGAATGTTTCTTGTTTTGGTACTGGTATTGTTCCGGTAGCTGTTTTGTTAGTTTGTATCGTAGCTAAGACCAGGTGGTGGTCGGTCCAGGTCATTGGCAGGACATCAGACACCCCCAAATTCTCATGATTGGTGAATATTCAATCTAGTGTGTGTCCTGCGTTATGAGTAGGTCCCTTCACCAATTGGGTTAGACCGAAGACCTCCATTTGAGACTGCAGGGCAATAGTATCCTTATCTTCACTACAGTCTAGATGGAAATTAAAGTCTCCTAGCAGGGTTATGGATTTATCAGTAGCAAAAGTTTCCAGAAAAGTGGCGATTTCTTCAAGAAATCCTAGGCGGGTTTCTGGTCGCCTGTATAGTAGTATACCTTTGAAGTTGTGGGAGGGTGATAGGTATATATCAAATTGGAAGGCCTCGCAAGTAGTGGAAGGAATTGCTGTGGTACGGATTTTTAGTGTATCACGAGCAATTATAGCGATCCCCCCTCCTCTCTTACCAGTTCTATCTAGCCTATACGATTTGAAACCTGTTGGAACGGCTATCACAAGGTCTGGGCCTGATGCCTTGTCCAACCAGGTCTCTGTGAGGAACATTATATCGATGTTCCTGTCAATAAGTAAATCCGCTATTTCTTGCCTGTGTTTCACCAATGAGCGTACGTTGATAAGGGCTATGGTGAACTTTTGCGTTATCTGTTTAGCGTTGTCCCAACCGACCGCTTTATTTAGCAGGGGGATGGAGGTCTGACAGTGCTTGCAGTTTAGTGTGGGTAAAGATGATATATTATCAGGATTATTCCTGATACATTCTTCCGTAGTTTGGGCTCAGAGGTCAATTAACATAGAGTGCGAGTATTGGAGGCGTTGAGGTACATTAGAGCCAGGGGGGGGGCCCTAGGCCCGTGTCCGGCGCGGACGGGCGCAGACGGGCTTGCCTTTGGCGCGCCTTCGGCGCGCCACCGGCGCGCCCGCTGCGCCCGCCCGCTGCGCGGACGAAATGGCCTTGACATTTATACTCTGTAGAGGAGGGTGGGGAGGCGTCCTGCCACTGGACCGCCAACCCTTCCTCCCTTCAAGATGGCGCCTATCCCCGCGTTGTAGCCCCTAGTCTGCCACACCGGGAGGAGCAAGGTGAAAAATGAGTGTCTCGGTGCAATATAGCCTTGCACCCGAGAACGCGGAAATAAGTGCAAATGTAAAAACGGGACTATTAAAATATTTACACTTTTTAGAATTTAGTGTCAATATCGGAACAGTTCTCAGAAACCTTCGCGAAACAGTCTTTAGAATCCTTTTCCGGGCCAAGTCCATGAAACCGCTTCACGTGGTGGGCATGGATCCAGCCCTTCCTTCCCTCGACCTTGACGGCGATCCTCGTCGTCAACAGGACTAACTTCGGCTCACGCCAGCGGGGCTCCAGAGGGCTTGAACGGTCGAAGTTGCGAATGCAAACCAAATTTCCTGGAACGATTTTGTGGCCTTTCACCTGGGTGTTGTCGGGGAAGGCAGCGGCAACCTGTGAACGACAAGAAAGTAGTGCAGACATCAAGGAAGCCAGGTAATTTGTCAGCATATTACTGTCAACATCAGTGATTTTTCGCGGCATAGGCGTACCCCACATATATGGCGGTCTACCAAAAACTACCTCGTACGGAGATAGTCCGGTTCTGGAATGAGCTACCATACGCAAGTAAAAGAGGGCAACCGGCAAGGCTACCATCCAATCCACGCCTTTTTCTTTACAGACCTTCGCTAGTCGTGTTTTCAGAGTCTGATTATGTCTCTCGACGAGGCCTGCTGCCTCTGGGTGTCGTACGCAATGGAACTTCCACTGGTACCCTAACAGGAGAGATACTTGTTTCATTAATTCAGAAGAGAATGGCTGTCCATTATCTGAGTACACAACACGGGGCAAGCCATATCGCGGGAAGAATTCACGGACCAACTGCTTGGCAGTGGTCACAGCAGTGTAATCTGGGACTGGGTATGCTTCTGTCCATCTAGATAGGGCACATACAACTACGAGGACATATTTGAATCCTCGACATCTGTCCATCTGAATATAATCCATCTGGAGGACTTCAAAAGGGTGGTCAGGAGGATGAAATCCACCTTGTTCTACGGGAATGCCTTTGCCTGGATTGAACTGACAACAGATCATGCAGGTACGCACTTTCTGTTTCGCTGCTGCACGTAGATGCTTGTTGAACCAGATGTTCTGTATACTGTCTAACATGGCTTTTTCTCCTAAGTGTGCTGGACTATGTGCTGTATTAATAATAGCTTGAACCATGGAGTCGGGGAGAAACCATGTGGCTTTGCCTTTCGTCATCCATCCCTGATCTGTCTGGACCCCTCCTTGTTCAGTCCATTTCTTGATTTCGTCTGGAGTGGCATGTGTCTGTATGTCGAGTACATCTTGTAAGGGATCCCTGATTGTCATGCAATTCATCAGTGATGGCACTTCAGTCTTTGTCGTGTCAGCTGGAATGTCTGTATGAGTCTGTGCTGTAAGTTTGGCTGTTCGATCTGCCAGGTCGTTACCCTGGGAAATAATGTCAGTGAGTTTCATATGTGCTTTGCACTTCATGATGGCTATTGCTGTAGGCAAGTGTATTGCATCTAACAGAGCTTGAATGAGGGGACCATGCTGTATTTTGGCTCCATGGGAGGTCAGAAAACCTCTCTCTTGCCAGAGGACACCGAAGTCGTGAATGACTCCGAATGCGTACTGTGAATCTGTGTATATGTTTACTTTCAGGTTCTTGGCTCGTATGCAGGCTTGGGTCAGAGCAATGAGCTCTGCTGCTTGGGCAGACAAGATGTCAATACGTTGTGTTTCTATGACTTCAATATCGGTGGTTACTGCATATGCGGCCACTAATTCTCCTGTGTTTGTTCTCATACATGAACCATCCACATAAAGTGTCAGGTCTGGATCGGGCAATGCAATGTCTGTCAAGTCTTGTCTTGGCTTCGTCACTGTGTTAATGACTTCCACACAGTCATGTGGTGTAGGGTCTGCTGTGATTGAGTATAAAAGTGTAGCAGGGTTTAATATGTTGCAACGTCTGATCTCTATGTGTGGCTGGAACAGTGTCAATTCATATCCTGTCAGTCTTGCTATGGTCAAGTGTTGTGTCTGTGTCCTGTTTAAGAGAACTTCCACTGAATGTGGAACCTGTACTGTCAGGGGATGTCCTAACACTATAGAGTCGCTTTGTCTGATTGCTAGAGCTGTTGCTGCAACTGATTTTAGGCACGCAGGCAGAGCCTGGGCCACTGGATCCAATGTACTAGAAAAGTAAGCACAAGGCTTGTGTTTTCCTGCTTCATCTTGTGTGAGAACAGATAATGCTGTGCCATCGCGTTCAGTGACAAAAAGTGTAAAAGGTTTGCTGTAACATGGTGTCGCTAAAACAGGTGCTTGACATAGGGCTTTCTTCAGTTCATTAAAAGCAAGTGTATGTTCCTGAGTCCAAGGGAGGGCAGTCGAAGTCGCTGCCTCCTGTGTTGTCAACTGTATAAGTGGTTTGGCTAGATATGCATACTGAGGAATCCATTGTGTGCAGTAAGAAGTGAGGCCAATGAAGGCCCGTACTTCCTTTTGTGTCTTGGGCTGTGGAAGATGTGCAATTAACTGAATGCGGTCAGGTGTCAACTGTCTACCCCTCTTAGACAGCAAGTGTCCAAGGTATACCACTTGCTGGGCACAGAATTGTAGCTTTGAAGGGGACACTTTGTGCCCCTTCTCGGCCAGGAAATATAAGACTGTCAGTGATGCATGATCACAGTCTCGTTCTGTCCGTGCTGTGATCAATAGATCATCAACGTATTGGAGCAGTGCGGTGTCAGTAGGCATGTGAATACTGTCTAGTTGTCGTTTCAGTGCTTGACTGTAAATACTAGGGCTTTCTGTGAACCCTTGAGGAGCTCTCGCAAATTTGAAGCTTCGGCCATTTAAACAGAAACCGAAGAGGTACTGGCTTTCCGGATGGATTGGGACACTAAAGAAGGCGTTCTTAAGATCTATGACAGTAAAGAACGCTGCTTCGGAATCAATTGCAGTCAATAGTGAAGAAATGTCTGGGACCACTGGGTACTGGGGTATTATACATTTGTTCAATTCTCGGAGGTCAATCACTAGTCTGTAGTTCGTTTAAGAATCGGAATGATAGGAGAATTACATACATTGGAGTCAGTTTCTACAACCACTCCTTGTGCAATGAGTTTGTCAACAATTTTCAGTAAGGCCACTACAGCCTCGGGTGGTAACTTGTATTGTCCGATTCCTGGCAGTACAACTCCTTGCTTGAGTGTGACACGGTATGGTGTAATGTGCATATAACCTACATCAGTCGGGCCTTGCGCCCATAAATGCTGTGGTACATTCTGAAGTCTGGGATCAAAATCTCTCAACACATAATGTCCTTTAAAATCACGTAAAAACAATCTCACTCCTTCCGGAGAACAACAAATCACTGCTCCTAGTTCTTTCAATGTTTTGATACCAAGCAAGTTTTCTGGACATGATTTCGTAAGCAATAAGTCGGTAGTGCGGGACAATGGACCAACTTCTAGGGAAACTGGCTTAGACACTTCGTTAACAATAGGCTTTCCTGAAAATCCCAGGGAAATATTCCGTGAGCCTGAGAGGGGTGCCCCTGGGACCTCGTCATGACTGATGGTAGTTCTGCTCGCCCCTGTGTCAATCAGAAATTTTCTGTCTTTCCCCAATACGTGACTATGTACATAGGGACCCTCTTGATCTACAGGAACCTCGATAAGGGGCAAGCCAACCTCCCTCTCTAGGCTGTTTCATGAATATTGTTGATAATCTGGGTAATCTGACTGTGCGTACTGGTACCTTTGTTGCGTGACATGTTGTGTGGCAGCTATGGGTTGGGGTACAGCTAATGTCTGTTGTGCGTTCTGTGGAGGTTGCGTGTTCTGCGGGATGGGTTCCTGTCTAGGAGGACGCGGTCTTTCTTTCGTCTTGCCTGTAGCTATATTGTGTTTCAGGACAGCACATTCATTTATATAATGGCCTGGCTGTTTGCAGTAGTTGCAGTTCCCTTTGACAGGTGCCGCGCCCTTTCTCTGGCCATCGGCGGCTGGAACTGACTGTGCAACTAGTACTTTCATTTTCGTGTCTTTCATACGTCTCTTTTCGTGTTCCTGTTCTTCTCTAATTCGGTTCTGGTGGTACTGTAACATTTGTAACATTTGGGAAGGGCTATTAGCTTGCCAAGTACTTTCAACCTTCAGTACTCTATTTGTAATCTGGGGTAAGGAATTCTCTACTAATTTGGTCACAAACAGATGTGGGTACAATTCACTACTTGTCTTTAGGCCGCTATTAATAATAAAACATTTTTCAAATCTAGAATAGAAATCACTAGTGTCTTCATCTTGTTTCTGTTTGCTGGCTGAAATAGCATCCCAATCTTCCTTTTTGGTAGTCAATAATCTTGGCAAGACCTGTATCAATAGCTCGGGTAATTCTTTAGCTATTTCCGAAAGACCAATACCTGGGGCTCTTGTTTTATCTTCGTCTTCTAATTCTGTCCAGTTAATCTTTTTCTCTCCCACCTCCCACTCTTTTTCTTTAAGTTTTTCATAAATTCCTGCTGGTAACAGTACTTTCAACATTTTAATGATATCCGCGTATGTATACTCCCCCATACGGAGCATGTCTTTTAATTCATGGTGGAACCCTGCCGGGTCTTTATCATGACAGGGCAGTAATTTTTTATTTCCAATAATTCCATTTTTGTCAACGGTGTGTAAACAAATACTCGTTGAAGCGCACCCGCGTCAGTTCTAACGGGATGAACCTCTCGTAAAGGATTCTGTCTATCTATGTAAAAAGTCTTTCTTTCTCGGTGTGGAACAGGAACAAAATGCGGGGTCAGGAAAGTCATGTACTTATGTCGTTGTTCTAGTATGACATTAATTAATTCGGTACCTAGGCCTCTCCATCTTTCCAGGAGTAAATCGTCCAATAATTTATATAGGGGACCCGGATCAGAATGCTGACCTTCGTACAGTGTGATGAGATGTTGAATCATGTAAATGCCAGCTAAACGCTGTTCTTCCGGAGGAAGACTCAAAAATGTTTGCGCTACTATATCGTCCTTATACATGTTAGAATTGCCAGCCCATTGTACTGCTGACCGGGCTAGTTCCTGTTCATGCATAGTACTAAGTTCGCTACTCCCTACTCGTTTTTTCAATGCTTGGTTAGTGGCTTGGAATATGTGTTCAAGGGAATATTGTTCTGGTATGGGGGAAAGAGAACGTTTCTTGTATTCTAGGCGTATGGGTCTATCAAAAGGTCTTGCCCTACCTATGTAATGTATTTTACTTGTGTCCTCAATTGCTAAATCATCGTCCTCTGAGACTTCATCATCCTCTTTCTCGGCTTCTTTCTCGGCCTGCTCTTTCTTGTGTAGCTCAACAATTTCTTTACGAATTTTTTGTACATTGCTTCTACACAACTCTGTTTATCATGTTTACCAGCAGCTATGTTGTCACTCCAGTTTGTCATGACTTTAGTTACTTCTTTATTTGGCTGGTCTTGTTCCCTGATCAAACAATTAATCAAAAACTGTAAGAGCATACGTTGAAGCTCCACTTTTCTATGTGCCATGGCCTTGTGAATACTTTCTGGTCCCTCCCCCGTTCTAATGAAGTGGTATATTCTGTCTAAATGGTCCTTCATGCCTGGTAGAATAAGCAAATAGTCTGCAACGCGTCTTAATCGTATTGAGTATATGAGCATTGAACCCTCCCCTGGTACTGGATCATATATACAATCAGTAAGGAACTGTCTAAGGGATGCGTATGTAGCTGCTTTTGGCGTGTGCTGTAGTGCTAAATCTCGTAGTGATGATCGTTTTAACGGTGGTGGGGTGTTCAGTGTATATCGAGAGGGCCCCCCTCCCGATGCTCCCAAACTGGTATCGCCTAGGCTTGAATCAGCTTTTACTGGCAGTGCTGTCGCTGTCAGCGTTGTCGCTGGTAATGCAGGTTGATCTTGGGCTACAGGTGCTGGGAGAAAAGGATTCGGAGGGGGGTTGGTAGCAGGCGGAACAGTGGGGGGATTCGTGTTATTAACAGGGTTGGGAGGAGGATTAGTAGGAGGTACATTTACATTTACATATTCTGGAGCAGCGCCATCTAAATAGGAAGAAAGAAAAATGTCTGCTGCGGTCTGTTTATGACTACGGAGTTTAGTCGGGATCAGCGGTGGCGGCAAGTTACTGGACACTTCCGAGGTCACTTTAGGTAGGCCCTCGGCGAGAAGGGGATACATGCCTTTAATAAGGGCATTTCTTTGTCTATCTAATTGTTCTGCTCTAACTCGTTCACCTTCTTCTAGTAATTCTTTTTCTTGGGCTTTTTCTGATGCTTCTCTACTTCTCTCTGCTTTCTTAATTTCTTTCTCTGTTCTTCTATGCGCTTCTTTACGCCACAATTCTATGGCATCTTTCTGGGATTGTCTGGCTTTCTTTTTCCACAGTGTTTCCTCTACTCTCATGATGCAATCAGCTTCCCATGTCCCTGAGACAGGCCATCTATATTTCTCTTCCAGATCTTTAGTGTAATCTACCCATAAATCCAAGTACAGTATGGCATCTAAGCCATGTTTATGATACATAAAATGTCCGGGAGTGTCCCTAGGTGGGACGGGAACTGCTTCTTCGAGTATCCCTTTCCTGGTTCCTATCTGACGTAATTTCAAAAACAGTGGCATGTTTGAACTAGCTTGAACGAAAACACATTAAGCACAATAATAGACTGCAAACAATCATTCATACCACGATATTAAAACATTACGAACAGATACTACCTGGTACATAGAATAACACAATTCTGAAAATCTCGAAATACAACACTAGAATACTGGATGTACTGCTAGAACAGTACAGTCATACCGGTCTCCTAAAGAGACACGTCATACCGCATCCACCTAATGGACACGTCTTTACCGGATCTGTGTACCCAGACCCGTCTTGACCGGGCTCAGATAAATGAACCCGTCTATATGCGTTCCCCACAACGGTACTCACCGGGAAGCAAACCGGAAGGCCTCGGAAACTCGATACTGGACTGGACTGCTACGGCTTCTTGCTGCTACGCATGCGCCTCGGAACAGGTGGGCCTCCGGATACCTCGGACCTTGCTCTTTCGGCTTGGGCTCTGGTCGGGACAGTCCGCAATCCTCACCGCCTCGTGTGGAGGCCTGGTCGCAGTCTCCGTCTCCTCCGTGGGCCTGAGGGAGTTAGCAGGAAAACCCGCGGATGTGCACAGAAGGGGCCTGTCACGGCTGTAGAAGGGGTCAGGGGCTGCGCTTACATCGCCGGGGCGTGGGGAAGGGGACTCGTTCCTGTTCGGGCGCCAGAATTTTGTGGTAAATAAAATTACCGGGACTATTTTTCCATACATTGATAACAATAAGAATAGCTCATAAAATGAGAGGCAGAGTCCGTGGTATCTGAGTCATAAGGGCTTTAATTAAGATGACTCGAGTCATTGAGAATCGGGTTCCATCACCACTAAGGTTCAGGAAGGGATATCTAACGTTTTATTAACATCACACATTATATATAGTAAAACCATACAATTTCAATGAGTACAGTAGGCGTAACACTCCAGGCGGAGCAAGTGAAAAGAGAGAGATAAGAACATATGGGCGTAAAAGAAGGCGTGTAAAGAGGCGTACACAAGGGTGTGCACTCGAGGAGTCATAGGAGTGTCATAGGTGGGTGGATGCATAGAGGGAGTCTGCAGTGTCAGCAGAAACCTTTACCCTGCATGTACGCGTAACTGATCATGACGTGAAATTGACGTGTAACTGGGGAGAGCTGGGGGGTTGACTTTAGCACTAGTAGAGGAGTCTGGAGTCTGGGATGTCAGAACGACCTGCACCTTTGGCATATCTGATATCTTGTGTTTGGAGGATTTATTGTCTGAAGTAAAGGTCTCTCGAGCAGAGACCGTTCATCACTAAATGCTAGTGTGTGCATATATTTCTTCGTGCATTGCGCGGACCATGGGCCTACTATGGCAACGGGTTCAGTAAATCACTTGCGTGGAGACAGGAAGGCTAGGCCCTATGCTCTGCAGGTGGAAATATGTTTACCTATTTCACTAGACTGGAATGTGTTTTTGCGGAGGCTGAGCAGATAACGGTAGGCAAAATACCATCTTTGCAGGCAGGCCAGGCAGGGCACCTCTCGGCTGGGCAGGGAGTAAGGTAGAGGTCAGGGATGCATACCTAAAACTGCAGCTTTCAGAGACAGAAGAGGCTCGGAGCCTGAATTCAGGGCCTGGCTCGGCTGAGCCACAAAAACGTGTGCTTCGCAATATTTAAAAGCGTACCATGTAAATGCATGGGCAACATAGGCCTCAGTGCGGAATTAACGTTACATACATGGAAGGCCTAATAACTGACATGCTAACATTAAACGGAAACGCAGGGGCATTATTATGACAGGCACGGGAAGGGAATTACACGATAACATGGACATACATGGGGCATAGGTACGGGAATAGGGTGCGAGGGAGGGGACACACTGGCTACCTAAAATTTCTGTTTCCTCACTCTGGAAGGACTGTAGCTGAATCATTGAGAATGTCAAAGACCAGATTATAAACGTAACATATAATGGGAGATGGATACAAGAGTAATTCAAAGACTATTTTACTAAGAAAGACATTTTATTGGCTAAAATTGTTTTTTTTACAAATATTTAGGAAAAATATCATAGCATTACTGTAGACCTCAGCATGAGAATACTTGCCTAACCGCAACCAATAAAGAAGGGGACGCACCTTGATTTCAACACTTCCTGAATGTATGCAATGCTTGAGGTGAAGAAGGATTTGGGGCATGCCTTGGCCTGAGCTCAGGAGGGACCTTAGAAAGTTTGTCTCTTTCTAGAGATTTCACATTTATATAGCCGGGCGGTTGCAATAGCCTTTATTTTATACATGTGTAGTATGGTGGTAATTGGCTGGCCTCCCAACCTTGATTTACACTTTAATGCAGCAGCAGCTTGTCTCAAAAGGGTAGTAGTGCTCTCTCTTTGTTTTAGCAATAAACTTAGATTCGAAATGAATTCCAAAATAGTAAAAATTACTCTTTCAATATGCTTACCATAAATGTCTGCAACGCACTCTTTTAGTATACTGTCCACAAATGTCTAATGTTTTCATCAAGTGCGTTTTAAGTCTCAGAATCATAACTTTAGTTTTAGTGACAATTATAGTTGGATGTTTCATAGTGCAATATTCAACAACCCCCCTCATCATCTTATGCACAGTGCTCTTGGTCCTGGGCAGTAACAAAGCATCATCTGCGAAGATAATGAATTGCAGTTTTTGATGGTGAATTCTTGCCGTACTGCTGAGTAAGCCTCTAACAACCGCTAGAAGGGCACTATCAAGACTGTGGATTTTTAGAGAACATCATAATTCCTCCTGCTACCAGTTTGAAGGCAAACGTAATTGATAATGGATCTTTCTCCAGTTGACTGTATTCAGTGAGAATGAGTTGGAGTCTCATAGCTGACTAAAAAATGCAAAAACCTCTCCTAAACCCAGCTTCAGGTTTGTGAAAATATCATCTGCTCAAGCCACACATGGATTTGGTTCAATAGAACACAGCCATAAAATGACCCTGCACCATCTAATAATGACATAGGGCTATATTGACCGATCGACCTATCACCTTTTTTTGTAGAGGAACAATTGTACCTTTATTCCAAGATCTTGGGACAATATTGAAGGCTGCTAGAGTATTATAAACTCCAAAAGGATGGGATCCATACTTTTAGGTCAGCTTGAAACTAGTCCACAAAAACAGCATCTGGACTGGTGGGCGTATTTGTTTTCTGACAAGTTAAGGCAACGTCCTCTTCTGAAACTGTGAAAGCAAGCTTGGTAGAATTTCTTAGGGTCTAGAAATAACACGAATAAACCTCTCTCTCTTGGGAATTTCACCCAGAGCAGAACACTGTGCAAGCCAATTGTAATGATGTTCCTCTCATGCCTGAGGGGTAGTTATAGTGACAATTGAACATTCATCATGAGCAACCTTATTTGTAGAATGTTTCTGTGGATGATGAATGTGGCGGGAGTTGGTGGCAGGGGTCTCTGGAGACTACTGGCTGGCTGAGGTGTGAATAAAAGTTCTTCACCTACCTTAATCTTCTATCTATGAGTAATTTGTGTTGGTTGCACCAATCATTAGCCCCAATACAAGCATCTATACGATTTGTTTGTCCATTGTAACCCGGTGACACCATTTCCTAAAATTAATTAGAATCTTTTGATGTGCAGCACCCATTAAACTGGATTATTTTTATAGTCAATCCCAATTTTTTTCTTAATTCCATTCGCCGTTGGCTGACCTCCTGTTCTCAGCTACAGACACAACAAGCTTCAGAGGCCTCCGTGCAACTGGCCAGATGAGTTGCTGCAACTAGGCCTGAATGGATCTGCAACAAGACCTGCCTGGACCTGCAAAGGGACTTTCCTCAGTCCCACTGGCCTCTGCTGTGGTGGGTTCCCGACTCCCAAGGGGTGCCCCCTAATGTTGTGGACACTCAGCTGGCAGTTGTTGAGCCTCTCCTGTGAAATCCTGATGTGTTGAGCTCTGTGCACCAGACTTTGAGAAGTTAACTTTTTCAGCAGGACTAAACTGGTCTCTGTATCCGTCCAGAACTTCTTTGCAGTCAGCCTGAACCTGTGACTTTGCCCCACTTTAGAGTGATTCAATACCCGCAGTTAGTGCATTCTGCTTCTTGGCGCTATTTTCACTTAAACCTTTCACATTGCGATTCTCTAGTTCTATTGATTGGATTTTTATTATGTTGGGCACATTTTACTTATTAAAAGTTGTTCTATTTTTTTTATTAGTTTGGGTTCTTTTATTGTGCTGCGTTTTTACTTTATTAATGTTTGTGTGCTTCATAAATACTTTACACATTTGCCAATAAGTTACACTTGACTGCTTTTGTACCTATCCTCCAGGGGGTTAAGCATAAGTTAATTTAGCGACTTTTGTAGTTCACCCTGAAAGGGATTGTGGTTTTTGCTTGAGAAACTTTTTCACCTCCCTCAATCAAAAAACTAATTTCTCACACACCCTATTCGTAACATGGGCCCTGTTTGCATTTTTATGGATAATGATAAAGTCTAACCTTAATATTTTTTTACATAGCATCAAGTAAATTCACGGTGCAGTGGTATCTGCACATGCAATTATGCGTCAGAGTGTGAAAAATGACATTAAAGACTCCTAGGATCAACATATGGATGATTGTCTTCAAAGTCTCTATTTTCACTAAAACTTGGACCCACTAGTTTATGAAGGCAATGCTATAAATTCCTGAGCTTGAACCTCCTGCCGTAATGGACAGATCAGCACTTCCTTTAGTAAATCATGGTCCAGGGCCTCTTGATTAGGGCTTTGGGCCTCACTGAATGGCATAACCACAGTGTCTAGACAATCTGTTACTTGCATTGTGGAGTGATGAATTTGGAATGTGGCATTTCTTGTTTTAGACAATCAGAAAATATTAAGAACCCAGGCATCTTAGGTGGATGCTTAGGAGGTTTTGTGATGCGCTAAATCCTGCTACATACCAGCCAGTCAGACAGTGGGCGGCTGGTGATATCTCAATGTGGTGAGTCATAAAAATGTGTGATAAGTGCCCTGAAGCGAGCGAGCACAGCGAGCTCTGTCTTTATAAGGGAAATCTGGGGGAAGGGGGTTCTGCCCTGGGACATTTTTGAAAAATTAAAGTGCAAATAGTTCAATTTCATGGGCGAATGGATGAGGTTGTGGGGCAAATAGATGGATGCAGGAAGGAAGGGGTGCATGGGTGGATGAATTGGCTAGTGGAACAGATGGTGTTGTTGAAGGATGAATAATTTGGTGAATGGAAAGATGACATACGGATTGATGAGTGAATGGATGGTCAAACGAATAGTTTTGGTGGCAAGATGGATGGACAGGATGATGGAAGAGGTGGATTCATGGGTGGATCCCTAGTGGAGGGGTGAACAGATTGAGATTCTTGATGAAAGGTTGAATGTATGGATATGTGTATGGGAGAATGGGTGCATAAAGCACTTCTTTAGCGCAATGCACAGCGTGTATCTATCTAGCTATAGTAGTCATTAAACTGTTGAATGTTAAAATAATTGAGGGGCATATTACCAAGGGCCATTACCTGGCGCTGTCCAGGTAAGCGCTAGTGCAGGCGAGGCATCTTTTGAGACTCTGCTGCTGCGGCGCGTCTTGTTTAAAACTATTTCCAACTACTGCCATTGACTGCTACTGACCCGTGGACATTTATCGAACTGAGAATCCTTTTTAAAGTGCGCTACATGCTCGGCGCTTGCAGCGCGATCTTGTGCGTTTTTATGTGCGTATATTTTTAAATAAGTCTGGGAAGGTGTATATGACTAGCGGGGCTTTAGGACATACCCACATTTAATTTCTGGAAGTTGCACCGCTGTTTGGCGGCTCGTTAGTTGGGGATTAGACGCCATCGCCATCTTGGGAGGGGAAGTGCCGGAAAAGGGACGCCATCTTTGTTGGCGGTTTAGCTCTTGTTGTTGCAGAGCCATAGCACGATTGGGTGCTACTTAAGTGGACTACGGCAGGCGCTCGTTCTGTCCAGGTAAGCGCTAGTGCAGGCGAGGCATCTTTTGAGACTCTGCTGCTGTGGCGCGTCTTGTTTAAAACTATTTCCAACTACTGCCATTGACTGCTACTGACCCGTGGACATTTATCGAACTGAGAATCCTTTTTAAAGTGCGCTACATGCTCGGCGCTTGCAGCGCGATCTTGTGCGTTTTTATGTGCGTATATTTTTAAATAAGTCTGGGAAGGTGTATATGACTAGCGGGGCTTTAGGACATACCCACATTTAATTTCTGGAAGTTGCACCGCTGTTTGGCGGCTCGTTAGTTGGGGATTAGACGCCATCGCCATCTTGGGAGGGGAAGTGCCGGAAAAGGGACGCCATCTTTGTTGGCGGTTTAGCTCTTGTTGTTGCAGAGCCATAGCACGATTGGGTGCTACTTAAGTGGACTACGGCAGGCGCTCGTTCTGTCCAGGTAAGCGCTAGTGCAGGCGAGGCATCTTTTGAGACTCTGCTGCTGCGGCGCGTCTTGTTTAAAACTATTTCCAACTACTGCCATTGACTGCTACTGACCCGTGGACATTTATCGAACTGAGAATCCTTTTTAAAGTGCGCTACATGCTCGGCGCTTGCAGCGCGATCTTGTGCGTTTTTATGTGCGTATATTTTTAAATAAGTCTGGGAAGGTGTATATGACTAGCGGGGCTTTAGGACATACCCACATTTAATTTCTGGAAGTTGCACCGCTGTTTGGCGGCTCGTTAGTTGGGGATTAGACGCCATCGCCATCTTGGGAGGGGAAGTGCCGGAAAAGGGACGCCATCTTTGTTGGCGGTTTAGCTCTTGTTGTTGCAGAGCCATAGCACGATTGGGTGCTACTTAAACGTTCCCTGATGACGCGCAGCGGTAACGCGCAGCGGGCGCGCCATAGGCACGCCGGAGGCTCGCCAGAGGCGAGCCCATCTTTGCCCATCTGGGGCCCGGGGCCAGAACCCCTGGTCCAATTCTGTCGTACACCAGAGGTGATCTAATGGAGCTTAACTGCGGTAAGTCCCAACCTGCCCAGGGCTATATGCATGCGTTGGCTCGAGAGGGCTTGCTGCGTTCTCCTAGGACTACCACAGCGCGGGCGCGCCACGCAAAAGCCCAGGTGTTAAAGTTCGGCCTTCTGAACACGCGTTCGCTGCAGGGACATAAGCTGGAGGTCTTCTCATTATTGGAAGACGGAGAGCTGGATGCCCTTGCACTCACGGAAACGTGGCTGGAAGATTGCTCTGTGCCGGATTTAGTGGCGGCGCTACCAGACAACTATTTGGCACTCCACTTCAATAGGGAGGGAGCCAAAAAAGGAGGGGGAGTAGCTCTCCTCTATCAAGCTCGTCTCCGCGCTGAAAGATTTCTATCAGAAACCATGGGGGGCGCAGAGATCCTAGGAGTCAAACTTAGACAGGGGGCGGCGTGTGTGGTGTTTCTGGTGATCTACCGCCCGCCTGGGGCTTCGCCGGACTTTCCTGTGCTGTTTATTAGACTGCTGCAGGATTTGCGGTCGAGATACGATAAATTGATTGTCGTCGGAGATTTTAACTACCACTGGGAGAAATCCCCTAAAGAAGGTCAAGCATTATTAATTGAGGAGGCAACCTCCTCCTTAGATTTTACTCAGCAGGTGAATGGACCGACCCATGAGAAGGGACACATGCTAGACTTAATCTGGACTACTATGCCAGCCCAGGACGCCACAGAGATTCTGCCATGCGTTTGGTCTGATCACTCGTTAATAAAATGTAAAATCCCTCTGAACGGCCATCCGCCCAAGCTGGGTGAAGGTTGGAAAATGGCCCGGAAATGGAGAAATCTTGATGGAGAGAGAATGAAGACTTTCCTACAACAGTCTCCGCCACTAAAGGAGCAGGGCGCTAATGTCGATGCCCTTTGCGGACACCTCCACCACAAATTGGGGAGAGCCATTGAGCTGGTGGCACCCCTTCGTAGGGTGAAGAAGGTGGACAGGGGAGTTGGGGCCCCTTGGTATAATGACTCCCTACGTGACATGAAACGTGGGGTGAGGAGGAAAGAACGTGCGTGGCGGAAGAAATATGACGCCACTGCTAGGAAAGACTATACGTCTTCCCTGGCGTCCTACAAATCAGCCATTCAAACCAGAAAGGCGGCCTTTTTCGAGGAGAGAATAGTGGCAGCTAGGAATCCACAGAAGGAAATCTTTCGGGTTCTGTCAGAACTCAGGACAAACAAGGAGCAAAGCACTGAGTTCACCCAACAAGATTGCCAGAAGTTCCAGGACTTCTTTGTGAGTAAGATCTCTGACATTCTGGGAGAAATCGCTGCAACTATAACCCTCGACTGTCCCAGCCCACCTGGTTATATTGTTCCGCCAGTTCTCACTCCGTTAGCTGAGTTCCCTTTCATTATACAGCAGGAACTGACTAAGATCACGGACCGAGTTAAATCCGGTTCATTGGTGGATCCATGTCCGCCGGAAGTATTCAAGCTAGCCCTTCCGGCCATGGAAGAAGAAGTCTTGCACTTACTGAATACTTCTCTCCATACAGGACAGGTCCCTTTAGCATTTAAGGAGGCTCGATTGATCCCTTTGTTGAAAAAACCTGGCTCGGACACTAAGTGTCTAAAGAACTTTCGTCCCATCTCCCAGTTGCCTTTCCTGGCTAAGGTAATTGAGCAGCATGTGCTGGTATCGCTCTCAAAACATCTTGACAGTAACAACCTGTTAGAGGCCAATCAGGCAGGGTTCCGTGCTAACCATAGCACGGAACTAGTCATGCTATCAATTCTGGATGAATTGAGGAGCCGGGCTGATACTAAAACACCTAGTGCCCTGGTACTATTAGATCTCTCCGCGGCGTTTGACACCGTGTGTCATGAACAACTTCTGTCGCGGTTGAGGTCTTTTGGTATCAGAGGTACAGCCCTGGCATGGCTTGCATCATTCCTGCAGGGCAGGACACAAAGAGTCCAACTGGGGGACCTGCTTTCCACCTCCGCGCCTATTACCTGCGGGGTCCCACAGGGTTCTGCTTTGTCGCCCCTACTCTTTAACATCTATTTGCAGCCTTTGATTGCACTCCTGAACAGGATGGACTGCCTAGTCTATAACTACGCTGATGACACCCAGATTATCATCCGGCTAGAGGAAGGTCCAGGAGCGTCTACCAGGCTACAGGACATACTTAAAGCCACGGTTAATTGGATGTCTAAAAACTCCCTAAAAATTAACCCGGATAAGACGGAAGTGTTGCCCATTTCCATCACGGGCAACCCCTGGAACGAGAGTTTCTGGCCGGTAGAGCTGGGTGCACCACCGAAACCAGCGGTAGCAGTCAAAAGTTTAGGTCTGTACCTGGATGGGAAACTATCCATGGAAAAACAGGTCACGACTGTAGTAGGAACCTGCATTGGTTTAATGCGGCAACTGAGAAAAATATCGGCGCTGCTATCGTTCTCCACCCTGAAACAGGTGGTTTCAGCTACAATCTTGGCCAGACTGGATTATGGAACCTCCCTGTACATAGGGTTACCCCAGCGGCTGCTGGATAAGCTACAGGGGGTTATGAACGATGCGGCCAGGTTGATCTACAAGAAACCTAGGATGACCCACTCATCCCCGCTGATGCAGGAGCTTCATTGGCTCCCAATTCGGCAGAGAGTAGTTTTCAAGGGACTGTGTATAGTGCATAAGACGCTGTACGGGAATGCACCAACATACCTTAAGTCCAGAATTTCCCTCTACACGCCGAGCAGGACTCTACGCTCTTCGGATGCTACTCTCCTATCCCAACCCCGATTTAAACTGGCCACGGTAGGGGGACGTGCTTTCTCTAAAACACTCCCGGCTCTGTGGAATAAATTGACCCCAGATCTTAGGAAGGAACGCAATTTGTTAACTTTTAGGAAAAAGCTAAAAACTGTGTTATTCAAACAAGCATGGAGCAGTCACTAAGCGCACTCTAAGATCAAGTAATATGCTCAGCCCTACTAGTTAATTTGGACAACCAGCGCTTAGAGGCCCCGGTGGCTATAACGCGCTATACAAATCAAATAAATAAAATAAATAAAATTATCGCCGCCTTAGCAGGACTTTTTCCAGCTAAAGCGACGATAATTTTATCGCCCTATTACCTAGCTGTCGCTAACACCAGTTAGCGACAGCTAATAGGAGATAGCGATCATCTTGGGGCCCACTTTGCATGTCAGCGATATTTATCGCTAATGACATGCAAAGTGGGCATGCCAAGATGTTAGCGACTGGAAACAGTCGCTAATTTCGCTATCTCCAATTATCAACAAAGCCTTACTTTTGGAAATATTCGCGCTAAGCGCAAATATCTCCAAAAGTTAACACCTGGCCAGAGCAGTTATTAGCCATGTTATCCAATGGAAGGTGGATAACATGGCTAAGAGCATTGTCACGATAATGCATGAATATCGCTGATTTTTCAGCGATATTCATGCATTTTGCAGCATTTTTACCGCTTTTGAGAAAAACCTTGATAATATCATGGTATCTCAGCGGTAAAAATCGTCGGAGCGCGGCGATACAATTTTAGCCGCTAACCATGCATAGCGATAATTATCGCTATTGCTTGGTAATATGCCCCTATATTCGCTTATTGCACTTTGCGATTTTAAGAGCTACCGGCTATTGAGAATCCAGTCCAACAATGCAGAAAGAGCATCCAGCAGCCCCAGTCACCATATTCACACACACGCTCTCAGTCATCTAAAATGGTGCTTTGTCTCACCTCAGCTCCTTTAAAACAGTTTGACGAGCAGCTTCTAACATGCCTGGCCATCCAAAACGTATTTGTAACCTGAACACATTGTATGCTGCAGCAAAGTACTTTAATGTTCACAGAGTCATACTGGAAAAAAGACACCTGTTTTCAGAGCAGGTCAAGGGTTATTTTCAAAGTCAAAGAGTTAGTGAACCACTGAATGCAGAAAGCTCTGTGAAACCTGATTATTTCAGATTTAAATCTAGTAATATGCCTGAAAGTTAATGCACCACCAGCAGCACAAATAAAAAAAAACGGATGCCCACACACAGCCAGTCCCAGAAGGTTACAGTGTTAGGAATAATTCAGCCACATATCCTTTCAAAGTTGATGATAAAAATATGTATCAGTTTGGTAATAACATGGGATATGTGTTACTTATAGCACCAAAAAGAACTGCCGCCTGCGTCTCATACGAAGGGAGAGTGTGTGGCGCAGCGGCCAGAACCGCCGGACTCAGGAACTGGGAATCCTGGTTTTATTTATTTTATTTATTTATTTATGTAGTTTGTAGAGCGCGCAGCTACCCCCGAGGGGGTGTCCCGGCGCTAGAACCTGAACCTCCGGGTTCGAATCTCGGCGGTGGCTTAACATCTTGTGATTTCAGGGCAAATCACTTACGTGGCTAATGAAACCAAAGAACTTTGGAGGAGTCCTGACTTTGCTGCTGATCTAGGCAGCAGTGTCATCTTAATGATTTTTAGAGCCTACGTTCGTCACTACTTCGTTTTATTACTCAGTACCATTACCTTCGCTCAGCCCTTACTGCTAATTTGTTGGCTCACTCCCATTACTAATCGAGGGTGGGCAATCCCCAGAAGGATGGAGGGCTGAGTAGGGAATAAACATCTGTGTTGTTGAGGCTGTGCTCTGACACCAGCAGCAGGCGTTTAACCCAATCCATTTATACTAACTTAATGGCCCGCCCTCGACTAGTATTGGATGTCTAAATACATATTTTTGTAGCATGGATTTAGGATCCAGGCACACGTGCTACACTGTGATATCTACAGTCACATTGCAAAATAAACACACATTTTATATGTAAAGTCCTTCTCGTTTCGTGTCAAAATATATACATTGTGTATGAAGTATATCCAGTGTTTTTATGATGTGAGCACATCCTCTATGGGGAACATCACATACAACGCATTTTTTACAAAGCACTACCATTACATCGCAACCATTACAACGCATACCATTACAACGCATTGCGCTGGGTGGCGCTCTAGGATAGGGAATATATTTAATTTACTATCCAACACCTTCCCTGCTATCCACGGGGACTGGAGTTGGAATAGTAAATTAAATAATTCACTATCCAGCGCCTAAAAGCATTATGCGTTGTAATGGACTGCGTGGTAAAAACCGCGTTGTAAAGGCATGCGATGTAAAAGCATGCGTTGTAGTGACACCAATCCTCCTCTACAGATGCATAAGCAAGGTTAACATTTCCAGTACAATTATTTGTTCAGGTTTGCGCCTGCTTTGCACTATAAATATTTCGGTAGCTCCTACCTGGATTAAAGAGAGCAATACCCTTGGGGAATGCATATTCTTTTGCACAGAGGTCCAAGCTCTACATTTTGCCCGTGAAACTCTTCATTCTATGAACAACACACCAAGAGGGGCAAGCATTTTATCCTCATTATCAGATTGGTTCAGGAGGATCTGTCTCAACTGGGTGCTGAGGTGTGTAGTGTTAAAATCCACCTTCTCCTGAGCCAGACCCAGGACAAAGAGAGGGGCCCAGCACTGTTGCACCAAGAGCCACTGGTCCCTCAGTTATTTCAAGAAACAAGGGTCCTAAGGATTTAAATATAGCAATAGAATAATAATATAGACTTCAATCAGTACTATATGGTTTCAACACCCAGCCGGGCGTGAGTTTATTTAAGGAATGATGTAAAATCTTGTTGGACCAAGAGGGACCAAAATCAGTGGTGAGATAGGGTACAGTCCTGTACCTATCCCAAAAGATTAGAAAGAACAGAACAAGGTTTAAGATAGAAGAAGGGAGAAGGTTTTTTCAGGCAGGAAACAATTTTTGAGCCAGAGGGTGACTTGCAAATACAATAGAAATTTTTCAACAAATTCACCCTGCAGTGTAAACAATTACAAGTATACATATTATATCATATGTTACACTGCATAGCGCGTCGATGTTTCGATCCCTAAAGGCTCATGATAAACTGGGACCATCATCAGGACAGTTTTACAATTTATACCTGCATTACAAATGCGAAAGCCTTTTTAAAATATTGTGGAACCCAGATTGTTAGGGAATTGGCTTGCGACTTTTAACAGCTATACATGCCTTGAAGCTTATATTGCCGCATGGGGTTGAGGGTGTTTCTACCGACCGAGTAAGTTCAGAGCCGGTGCCAGACCCAGGATGCTAGCGCTACTGGGATGTAGACGCATGCACTCCGAGGGTTTGTGGTTTCAACAGGAAGGGAAATGGTTCCTGCCGATTCGGTAGTCCGATTGCTTGCTACGTGCGAAGTAGCCGTGCAGGGGGAGATAAGCCGGGATACGCCGTGTCGGGGGAAAGGATGGCACCCACGAGACTCCTGGTAGCTGAATCCGAGCCACGGCGGGGTGGGGTGAAGCGCAATGGACTTCTACCCCTTTCCTTGCAGCGCGGCGGACTCGCGCTGCAAGGAAAGGGGTAGAAGTCCATTGCGCTTCACCCCACCCCGCCGTGGCTCGGATTCAGCTACCAGGAGTCTCGTGGGTGCCATCCTTTCCCCCGACACGGCGTATCCCGGCTTATCTCCCCCTGCACGGCTACTTCGCACGTAGCAAGCAATCGGACTACCGAATCGGCAGGAACCATTTCCCTTCCTGTTGAAACCACAAACCCTCGGAGTGCATGCGTCTACATCCCAGTAGCGCTAGCATCCTGGGTCTGGCACCGGCTCTGAACTTACTCGGTCGGTAGAAACACCCTCAACCCCATGCGGCAATATAAGCTTCAAGGCATGTATAGCTGTTAAAAGTCGCAAGCCAATTCCCTAACAATCTGGGTTCCACAATATTTTAAAAAGGCTTTCGCATTTGTAATGCAGGTATAAATTGTAAAACTGTCCTGATGATGGTCCCAGTTTATCATGAGCCTTTAGGGATCGAAACGTCGACGCGCTATGCAGTGTAACATATGATATAATATGTATACTTGTAATTGTTTACACTGCAGGGTGAATTTGTTGAAAAATTTCTATTGTATTTGCAAGTCACCCTCTGGCTCAAAAATTGTTTCCTGCCTGAAAAAACCTTCTCCCTTCTTCTATCTTAAACCTTGTTCTGTTCTTTCTAATCTTTTGGGATAGGTACAGGACTGTACCCTATCTCACCACTGATTTTGGTCCCTCTTGGTCCAACAAGATTTTACATCATTCCTTAAATAAACTCACGCCCGGCTGGGTGTTGAAACCATATAGTACTGATTGAAGTCTATATTATTATTCTATTGCTATATTTAAATCCTTAGGACCCTTGTTTCTTGAAATAAGTTACTTAACCCACGGTCCGAAGGCCTTATTGGGTTCCCTTGTTTTCTTAAAACAACTGGTCCCTCAGTGGCAGCCAGTAAAAAGAAGGCAGGTATTGGATGAAGGCAGAGGTCGTCAGGAGCACTTCGAGGTTCTCCTGCAAGTGAGCTCTGGTTCTGTAAGGAACACTTGACACTTCACATGGCTGGCGCAGCCCTCCCCAAGAAAGCTATGTTTTTTTGGGCTGCAGCAGAGGGAAGGAGGTCGCCATCTTCCTTCTGACTTTTGCTCCGCACTGAGAAATCCAAGCAAGCTACTGTCAGGAGGAGCGGTCTTGCACTGACATTTGCCAATGTTTGCATGCCTCCCATCACAAGCCATGCCGCTTCTCGAGCTGCCCCTGCGCTCTTATCCGTTGTGACGTACTGGCTCTTAGAGTGCATGGAGTGAGCAGCTCAGTACTCCACCCACCCCCCATGCCTAATGAGTCAATCTAGACGCTGCTCCCTTGCTGTTTATGCTAGTAAACTGCATGAGAGCACAAGGAGGATCACTGCCTCGGAGACTTGGGGCTGCAGCTGCAAACCCCAGCTCCTAACATTGTTCAGCCTGGCAAGGTTTTAAGTGTGCATATCGGGCTAGACAGTGCAAGGCACCCATCCAACGCAACATGCGCACTTCACCCAAAGGCCAAGCTGAACCACCTGTCAATCAGTATTCAAGCTACATACCCGACCCCACCCCTCACTCACTCTCAAACTCAAAGGCAAAGTCTTCAATGCTGCTAAATGGAATCAACACATTTGTGGGGTTCCCCAGGATAACAAAAGAAAAAACGGGGGGACAATGCCTTCAGCCCCGATAACGAAATCGCCCCTGATTTAGGACTGAGGTTACTTTTTTGGGAAGACCAGTGGCGGCTGGTTGCATTCAAAAGTGGTGAGCATAAAGGGTATGAGTGGCTGCTGAGAGCAAGCATTTGAAAAAAGTGTAGTTATGACATCAATAAAGAGATTTGATATAATAATGATGTAGGTAGTTGCTAATTCAGTATAAAAAGAAAATTGTGTTTGTGTGTGTCTCCACGTTGTATATCGCTGTAATTTCAGAAAGACTAACTTTGTTCAGAGTTTAATGAAATGACCAGTCTGGTAATTTGTATTTATTTACTGTCTGTTGTAGTGCCTACATGGCACTGTAAACCACCTGAGAGTGCTTGAGGGTTATGGAGAAAGGCAAACAGGTAGACCTTTGTAATAGACGCCATTGGTCGCTAGAATAATGTGCCCAAGCTGTTCTTGTGGCAGGGAGCTTAGGAAACAGCCAAAGAAGAACCCTACTGTAACCCTATAGGCAGTGCTTTAAATGGGCCGGTACTCACCGGTACTGAGTACCGGCACTTCTGAATTTTCTGGCCCACAGTACCAGCACTTTTCTTAGATCAGGGAGAGTACCGGTACCCTCATTGAGAGCATAGCAGGCTCCGGTTAAGTATGTCCTCCAGCTCGGGGCAGATGCTGCTCTGTTTTGTAGGAAATTGCAAGTCACTGAGCCCCTCAATGGCCTTTTGCAGAGTCGCTGCTGGAGATTCTAGCAGTGCTCACTTGAATGGCCCCAAACTGCAGGGGTCTGAGAGGGCTTGCCTTGCCTCAAGTTGTGATCAACAGTGCAGGGTCTAGACAAACCCTGCACTGTTGATCAGGTGCGGAACGGCTATTAACCTTAAAGTGTTAAGCCCCCCCACCCCCTTCCTCCATCAGGCATGTAAAATGGGCTGGGGTTCGCAAACCAAAGAGAGTCTGATCCGGCTATACGTGTTTACCTCATTGTAGGAGACCTCGTCAATCGACTTTAAAAATTAAAAGACACCATTACGTGTCTGTTACCATCTAGCCTGTAAGGCATACTCCATCGTGCAGCATTCTGAGAAGGCAGCCCACACCTCATGATCGTGAGCACCCGGCTGGGTACTCACGTGAGTGCTTTTTTGATTATTTCTCACAATCACAGGAGATCACACGTCCATTCAGGCTGTTCTTACCATTCAGATATCCCTAATACCTACTGTCCTGAAGAAACCCCACATCCAACCAAGGGGTTGAAACGCGTCGACACGAGTACAAAAAGACCGCATATAGCTGGTGTTATCAGACATCCTCGCTATTCTGTATCATTTGGTCCTTTTTTGTACATATGGAAACCGTTTTTTACTAAATCACTGTACATTATTGTTCACTGGTTCCATGATTCACTTGGGGATGCACTGCACAAAAATTTATAATCGTTAAAAATGATATATATTTACATATCAATGTCCTTTCTGTTGCAAATATAAACATTGAATGTATTTTTTTGTGTAGAGGTTCTTTTCCCTCTTTCATTATCCCTCCCCTTACAAATGTATTGCCATTGTGCATTTCTCATTCTATTATTATTTATTGTGTCTACGAGAACCACTGTCTCTTCAGTATAGCACAATTACCCTGGTTCTTAGTAAGTAGGGTTCCCCTGTAATCTTAATCCCCTCCAACACTAATCACTGCCTTGGCATAACAACATGACTGACCTGGGTACTGGCTCCATAGGTGTAAAGTTAGCCCTTCCATTGCTTAATTTGTGCCTTTGGTTTCCGGTGCTCAGCACCAGCACTTATTTTCCAGGGCGGGCACTATGGCTGTCTTTTATACGGGCAGCTGTGATGCAAATAAATCTTAAAAGAGGAATGCACACAGTAGGTTTGCTGAATTTTCCTAAATCATCTTCCGAGCTACTTTCACTTTGACCCTTTTCGTAAAAAGGCTTGCACCCTGCCTGCAGTCTCTAATTGGAGATATTTATTGCTAGGGGCTGGCTCTTGACTCAGCTAGGGCGAGGCAAGCTTGGAAACAGCAAGCCCAGGACGATGAAGGAACGTGACAAACACACGAAAATGTGTACATTACGCTAGCCTGTGTGCTTAGCGCCTAGCAATAAAATATTGCATAGAGGCCTAGGGCTGTGTCTCCCTAGTTAAGCCAGCAGTAGGGAGGAGCCCACAGTTCTTCTCACCCCTCAGACACTGCCTGTGTCATGAGTGCTACAGAAATGTACATAGTGGGTGAGTGTAGGTTGGCGAATACATATCACTGTGCCTTCTTTTCTCAATTACGAATAGTGCCTTAATTTTGGACCTCTTGTTTCCAGCAGTGGTGACCTGCCATTGCATATATCTAATTCCTGGGACAGCCTCGTGGGCACTTTGTTGCCAGAGCAGAGCTGGATGGGACCGCTGAGATGCACTTCACTGTGAATCTGCCAGTGAATGCCTGTTTCTGCCTCCTCCTGTACCGGGCTTTGTTGAACATGCTCTACTATACAGAAAGAGAGATGACTTTCAATAACTAATTATTGTCAACTTAGCTCCAGTAACAAATATTTGTGTGTTTTTTTTACATTTAAAAATCAAGACAAGTCCAGAGAGCCAACGTCTAGGCCCACACTTCCACCACAAAGCCTATCTCCAGTGCTTAATTTGAGCTGGTGTTTGAAGGTGATGCCCAGCTAATTTCAGGGATTGTGTCAGATCGAGAGAGAAAGGTAAAAATGGTTAAAGATGCAAGAAGGTAACAACTGGAAAATAGAGACAAAGGGAAAAAGTGGGAGTGAAAAGTACCGGCAAAACTGAGATAAACAGGGAGAGAGTTTCTGGTGGTAGAATAAACAAATGTCAACCTCACATTCGGCAGCGCTAGAAATGAGGTTCTGAGATAAAACTTTGAGCCCTGGCACTTATTTCTTTACAAATTAAGTACTGACCCTTCCCATAGAGAAATTAACAGCAGGGAACGCTGCAGCACTCCAGGAATCAGCTCCAGGAAAACTGGCAAATGGATTTGGTTGAGGGTAAGTTAAGATGAACATAGAAGGAAGGGGGAGGGATGACTGTATAGAAGTGAAGTGACAGGTGAAGTTAGAATTGCCACTTTTTTCACATAAAAATACCAGATATTTGTTGAGTTCAGAAAATCATGAATGGGCTTTAAAATGGACAAATTTGTGTACAGTCAAAAATCCTGTACATTTCTTGTTAACTTTAATAATCGTTTAAACATACATATTTATATGTCTGTGTGCTTGCCGACCTGTGTGTGCCTATTTTTGTGTGAGAGAAAAGAGAGAGAAAGAGAGAGAGAATCAGGACACTCTCCGGAGATATTTTAAAGGGAATGGTAGAATGCTTTTGTGTTCATCTCGGCTTGTTTCGCTCTCTGTGTGCGTGCACGCTTAAGAATATATAGTATTGTGCCAAACAACAACAAATAACATATGGCATTAAGAAGCAGCAAATATTACAAAACAAGGAAATGTTAACATGTCATCCTGTTTGGCTTTCATTTTGTGTAATGGGTTAACCTGATTTGTTTACATAAACGCATTTCTCATGCGTTTTGATATATGCTACAACTGGTACAGAAGTCATTATGTATCATCCTATCTTGCCCTTAGCCCCGCCCATTTGCCACACCTCTAACTCATTTTAATTAATACCTGCACTTTTTTTCCCATTTAACCCCTTAAGTGCTGCTGACGGCCAATGGTCGTCAGCGGCGCTACCTCCCCAGTGCTGCGCACGACCATTGAACGTCCATTCAGCACTAGTTCTAATGGACAGCGCAGCACTGGGGAGGAATGTGTAATATAGGTGTGCGGGTGGCAGAACTTTAGAGTGAGGTGACTGCCAGTAAAATAGGGATAAAGAAAATGTCTGCATAAAGTCCATCTTCATCTGTAGTGTGAACCCCTCAATCGTCTGTCTCCCAAAACGCTCCCATCCTGCAGATCACCTTTTGCTATGTGCTCCATCATGGGCTTTTGCCATGAGTCAATGTCCAGCTCTGCCTGCAGCACTCTCTGGTCACATCCCGTTGCGGCCGTTTGACCTGACAACGATGGGTCTTTATTCACTTCCAGGTGCCCATGCGTGGAGCTCAAACCCTGAGAAGGGGACTAATAGGAAATGATTCAGATGCTTTGTCTTCAAATGTTTGTATTTATTAAGTAGAAAAAGTAGCGGTCGGCAATGTGATGCAGTGCGCGCAACGAAATTCGTTTTATGTATTTAAATGTTTACTTACCTGTAAAACTCCGTAATCCATACATTATTTCCCCCCACCCTGCCCCTCCTCCTGCCCACGTCACCGCCCTATAGAAACACCTACTGCCGACCGCTACTGAGTAGAAATTATTTCCGCCGCCGGTGTGGCCTGCAATTATTTAACTGCCATGTTGATATAGAGGGAAACGCACAATGTGCAGGGGCTTGTTTATTTTCACTTTATAGACTGCTACTATGCCACAGCTCGCATATACAAAGACTCTCCTCATAAATCCGCACACACATCTAGACTTCCGAAAACGTACTGCCACTAACTACTCCAGGCGAATCAAGTAAACACAATCATCAGCAGCATCACGAACAACAGTGTATTGCCACTTAAATACCATTCCGGTAATAGGCTACAAAAAATAATGGGCAAAAATTGACCTACAAGCCAATTTCGTGACCTTTCCAATCAGAAATAAACACCCACGCAGCAATTACTAAAGAAAAAAGTTAAGATTGAAGCATGTGCAAAGTAAACAAAACAACATTCATCATAAATAAAACAACAGAAGCTGAATATTTGCAAACAGGTTATTCTTGTTAAATAGCAATATCAAAAAATTCATAAAAGAAACACCTGCAGCACCACGACCACAGCACGATAATGCACACACCTCACCATCAAGAAGGTGTCCCTTAGGTTAAGACTCGTGTAATATCCAGAAGGGATGCAAACCCCATCCATGAGCATCTAGATGAATTGTAGCGCCAAGAGGGGCTCAAAACGATTGTCTGGGCTTCGTGGGCTTGGATGTGAAAGATAATAAAACCCAGGTATAGGATCTGTGTCTCACACATGAGTCACACTTTCATATACACCCTACACTGCATGCTTCAAGCACTAGTGACTCCGTGTTTCCATCCGACCAGTGACAACAGCTATTCAATGGTGAAATTGGTGATGATGCCCTACAACCAGCAGGGGGAGACATAACCTTGAAAAATTCTGCACACAATGAAGCATCGGGAGCGCCGTTGGGACATTCAAACAATAAATCGAGAGCTTATATTATGAGCTCTACAGGACCCAACTAGTGTGATAATATTAAGCCAGAGGTACAATATTTGCCGAAAAAAGCTGCACTTTGGTAGCCGCTTACACGTTGTGGGGGTGTATTTATTTCATTTAAATTATTGTGTGTGATAAATATGCATGTTCCCAGCAGTTGCCAATCAAGGAACAATCTAGACCATAATCCTCGGACTTTAAGTAGGACTCTCTGTTGCACTTTAGTTGTGAACATTTTTTCCGCTTAGAAGTCATGACTAAAAGGTCACTACATAGATTATTATTGTGTATGTTCAACCACACCTCAGCTATTGTTCTTTCATTCAGTTTCTAATCAAAATAATAATGCATAGCCACAAAACATTATATACATATGCGGACTGTACCCAGCCCCTATCAAGGGTACACACAACATCTTCACGTAAATTTAGTACATTCAATTAATCATTTACAATCTCTGTGAGGTCATTTGATATAATCCAGATAGTTTCCTGCATACATTTGCATACACATGTGTACATATATTTATATGAATATGTACACGGCGGCATGGAACATTTCACTGCTGTCTTCCAGAAACGGGCTTGGGCTCCTTTTAATTGTAAATTCTCCAAGCTTCAGAGTAGGTAAAGAGAGATCGAAGTACAAGCAGTGATGCACCTCTAAGGGAAGAGAAGAATACACTTACAAGGGTCTGATGCCACTGGCCAAGTTTCTGGGGACCCACGGAGAGCCGATGCAGATGAATGATCACTTTGTGCGGTTGTCAACTTCAGATCAGGTCAGGGTGGGGAAGCATGTAGGTGAAGTCGACAGGCACCTGTGACGCAGGAGCGAAAATGGAGCAGAAAATGGATGAAGGCGTATGAGGTCCACATGATCCTGCCAGTAACAGCAGTAGCTGGAAGCAGACACCTTGAGCCGGCTCAGTGTGTTTTCAAACGTTCTATGCAGACTCTATTTGTCAGCTTTCCACCGGCCTGTAGCCTCTACCCCACCCTTTCCCAACTTGTCAAAGAGTGTGACTCATATCCATGTCATGAGTTGGTAATGGGTGGGGTGACCATCCTCTTCACTCCTTGACTGATGTGAAGCCCCTGGCTACAGGGCTTCAGCCTGTAGCGCCCAGGGGCTAACTTTACATCCATATCATTAAGGGGTGGAGACTGTCCCTTAAGGCTATGTGTTTGCCGAGCTGATGACCTTACAGGTCTCAGGGCTGTGAGCTCATCAGTCCTGCAAATACTGTAGATGGAGGGCCCACCCATAAAAAGTAGAATGCAACAACTTCACTGCTAGTGCCACTTGACACTCGTCGTCATCAGTCATGGGCACAACAGCATTGCTCCAAGAGGTGTGTGTACATATATTTTTAAACAGATGATTAAAAGAGTGTATTTTCACTTTTACAATGGCTGATAAGGGGGCGGAGCCACTATGCCCTCACGGAGAATCCACCGCTGTTGGAGACCTGATGATGCCCCTGTTAATTGCATGCGTGTTTCCTATCTTCCTTTGTCAATGTGCCTGGAGAGATTGCTGTCCTTGTGCGGGCTATCAAAAAGATATTCTGTGGACCGAAGAAAAGGAAGAGGTTAGTTTGTTTTTCCTTCCTAAAATATATTATAATGTTTCTTTCTAACTCTTCTCTAAAAAGCTTAGTACCTGGAAACACCAATCCGGGAACAGTAGACAGAAGTGAAATATCAATATGCCAATCCTGTAGATGTAAATGTAGTTTTCGATGAGCAACAATGGATGGCCTTTTGGTTGAACCTCTGGCTTTTACATCATCAAACGACCTGTCAGAGAGGAACTCTACCTTACATTTCACTGTTCTCAATAGATATCAGCACTCTGTCCAAACTCTTCTGCTATCAAGAACTGCTTTGACTCCAAGAGTAGGGATGGAGCTGAAAAGATGGTTTAAACCCCAATAAATAAGGCTAGTGTGTTTGTGTATGTGAGCAGAGTTTTCTTTGCTCAGGATCAGTTGGAACTGCATTCTTTGCCATTAATGATCTTTCCATCCTGCTTGAAACTAAGGAAGCAATCCACAAAAGAGTCCAGAATTTGATTAAAACGTACTATAAATTCAGCACATTGATCGCTGTATTGATACACTGAGTAAGACAGCCTGCATTAACCCAATTGGGGCTTTGCTAAAACTATTGCAGAACATATCTAGTAATCATGGCAGATACATAGGACATAGAGAGCCCATTTTGTGTCTAATACTGTCCAGTAATGTATTGAGAGTCTCTTTCCCTATCTGCTTATCCTTCGAGTAATATGTTCAGACTCAGCGTGCCCTCTCTGCTTTTTCCACAGATCCTAGTGACAAAGATGGTAGGGAGGAACTTTCTTCCTGGCGCACAATTTTCCTTTTGATATTAGTGAATCTACATCCCCTTGAGCAATCAGTTTTTTTGTCCTCGGATAAGGTTCACCCTTAGTCTCACCTACCCCCTAACAAAGTCTGCATTTGTGCTTTTGAGGCAAAGAGGAAGAGTGTGACCTGAAAGTAGTGGATGACTCTTCATACATACTTTTATTAGTAGTCTGACATTTCCAAATAACCTTCAGAAACAGATTGCTACCCAAAATGACAGTAGGTCATCTATCTGTTGTGCCTTACAGAACCTCCATTACAATATCAGAAATTGAGTCCATCTCTCCCTCTGCTTAAGCCTCCTTGTACTCATGGCCGTGGGTCATCCTGAGGTTCACCAAGAAAGGGGACATGAATGAAGCAACTTTGTAAATGAATGACCTCGCTCAATGTAATTATTGGTACAATGTTTCCAATTCTGGGCTTTTCCCAAACAAATAATAGAAGTATTAGTATATATTACATCCTCAAAGAAAACTCACCCGACAGGTGCCTTGGTTCCAAGGAGATTGTGCACATGGCATGCAGGAAGGATTCCACAACTTCTACCCATGCAGCGCGCTGGCAAGCTTTCTGCCTCGGTAACCCTGAAGGGTTCTGGTTGGCCTGGATTTCTCTGCGTGCAATCTAGGGTGTGGTGCTGTGAATTATGGTGATATGGTGCATTAGAGATGCCAGGGGAATCAAAGACAGGATGTCACACACTTCACCTCCTTTCTTGTGCTGCAAGATAATGACAAATATTTTCTATTACTGTATGATTAGGATTATATTATTTCTTAACCAAGATGTTTATCATGCAATTTTGTGTTCCCACAGCATCCATGTTCAAGATTCAACCATTTTCCTGTGAAATCCTTTCCTATTTTACAAGTGAGCTTCGATTTCTCTAGGATCTTTTGCAACACTTTCCATTCCCTTATTGTTTATTCTGTTTGTTCCTTCCTCAGAGACTTTTCTCCTGATTTTTTGTCTTTCTGTCTGCAGCTGTTATTCCCTCTTGGATTCTTCAGCATGGAAGATTGTGCAAGACTCTCTCTTCTGTTTGTAGGTTGTAGTGGAGTTTTGCTTCCAAACTCTTGTTTTTCATCTTCGATCAAGATTCTTTCTTCCCTTTGTGGGGTTTTAGTCGATAAAAACGTGGCAACTTTCACACGTTTGTTAATGGATTGCCACACTGTGGCTACTGGGAGATTTTGTTCTTTCTTTTGGAGTTCATGAAATAAATGAGAGGGCCTCATGGTGTCTATTTCTTGACAGTATATCTAGTCCCACAGAATTAAATAAAGGTTACCATACCCAAAATGCACTTTTTGTTACATTAAATACTAGGACTGGAAATACTGTTTCCTTGGAATGGAGCTACCACCCTAAAGAAAAATGATTCTACTTGGGAACAACAGCAGCTTTCATATTATTCATGTTGGTCGACATTTTTGCCCTGCATTGTAGAATTTTTCCTAAACCTTTTCTGTCTCAGAGGTGGGATGCTCTTCAATACGAAGAGATACGTGGAGGTAAACTGTGTTCCTGGAAATATAGAACTTTTTTGATTTCCAGAAGTAGTGCATAGAACATTTGCAAATCCCAAATAATTTGGATCTTTGTCCTTCGTGTAGAAAATCTTGCAATGAGATCTCGCTGCTAAACCTCAGCATGTCTATATCCAAACTGCGATAATTAATTTGGTGGGAACACGGCTCATAGGGCATCTTTTTAAGTGTGAAAGGCAGATGTTTGACCACCAGCATGACCCCAGACATTTATTCCTATAGCTGAGGTTAGTAAAAAAAAAAAGCGGCATCGTTTCACATGGTGAAAATGTACTTGCGTGTTTACAATTCTACTCTAGAAAAAAATCGATTTCTCTAAAATTGATGATGAATATAAAATCCCGTTAAAGGTGGCCATTTTCTCAGCATTCTCCTCTTGAAATTACTATATCCCACTTTGCACTTATTTATTTTATTGTTTATTTCTCTGCGCAAGAGTGAGAACTGATCTATTGCTACATTTTAATCTACTATTCCAATTTTCGAAGACTCCTGGGTAAATGGTCTCCGTTTTTGCGTCTCCAATAACAATCAACATGCAATCAAAGGTGCATTTATAATGGCGCTGGTTTGCAGCAGTTCCAAAGGTCAGAGCTGATGCTTCAAGGAGTGAGCTGATTGGGTTCTCCTGGGATGTGTCTTAATTGGAAACACGCCGTGAAAACCACTGATAGAGAAATGTTCCACTGTTTTGATCGTGGGTGTTTTATTTCGTGTTTGCTAAGTTTCTTATTTACTATTCTAACAAGATCAATTGAAGTTCATATGACAATAAAGTTCGATCATTACTCAATTCTGGGTTTGTTTTCTCTGATAAAGAGTTGTTTAGACAAAGGCATCTAAAAAAAAATGCCAAGTTGAAAAGAGCACTTTTAAGAAAGGCGTACGACCGAGCAGCGACATATGTTGAAACTCTGTCAGCCAAATGAAAGTTTCAACATATCCACCATCGTAATTTTGTTAATTAAATGCCTGATGATCCGTTCCTTCCGCAACACGTCACAAAAACAGCATCTCGGCAGCTCTTAGCGTGGAGGATGGATCATCTGGTGAGAACCCTTCTGCTGTTACTGGGTGGCAGAGAAAACCTGGATTTAGGATGGGAAGACGTGTTAGGCGAATACCAAGGTGGTCAAAGGAGAAAATATTCTGGGACACTCCGTCCTCCCTATTCCCCTAATTTGTCCTCATCCCTGTGGCCACGTGCCTGAAATGTAGAGATGGAGGCAAGGTTCTTCCAGTAGTTCTTTATTTTAGAATTAAGGTAAGAACAGGTGGTGCCAGGAACACAGCTGCACAGCAAACCAGTCAGGCTACAACTGACTTTCACAGTAAGAACACGCACGATGTATAAGCATTCCAAAGGTGAGCTCGCACCTAACACGAGTCTTAAAGAAATACACAATAAAATAATAAAAGTACAACATAACACACCCCCCCCCCCTCACAAAGAAACCAGGAGAACACAAGAGAAGGAAAGGAAGAAAGGACGGGAAAGGAAACAGGAGAAAAAAAAACCCAAAGGAACCTACCTAACATAATCCTTAAGCCAACTAGGCAAAACTCTTATCCTCTTTGAACCTTCCACACTTGACAAAAAAGGAACAGAAACTGCGTCAGGACACATGGAAGAAGAACTCTCATTTCCACCCTTGAACCCTACGACTTCCTGACCAGGTGAACACACACTACGACCTGGATCATGCGAAGGCCCACCAGCCTGACAATCAGGAACACCAACCACAACTTCCCCCTCCCTTAAATGAGGAAGTGAACTCCCAGGCGCTAGCTGAGATTGCAACTCACTGTTATCAAAATAGTCTTCAACCCAATCAAAATCTCCTGATTTCCTCCTCACAGGTGGCTCCTCATCATGATCTTGACAAATGTCAAAAGCAACATCCTTAAGGTTCCAAACCTTACCATCACTTAGTCTGACTGAGTTCCTAAGAACATCAACAACTCTTTTAGGTGAGTCGAATTTATTCTCGCCTTTCAAAACCTTGAAAGGTTTCTTGATCCTTACTCAATCTCCAACATTTACAACAACATCCTTTGCACCATGTTGTTTATCAAAGTACGCTTTACTTCTGTAATGAACCAACTCCAAATTCTTTTTCACCTCCACAGGTGACCATTCCTGAACACTATCTTTGAATAGCCAACCTGGGTTAAATTTACATCTGGGTAATCTACCTCTCATCATTACAAAAGGGGACATACCTGTGAGAGAGCGTAATTTGAATAAAAAATATGTATGAACCATATTTACAAGCATATGACGCAAACGTAAAATCTATAACGTGAAGTTAACACTTGTAGCGTAAAGTTAGCCGATGTAACATGAATAATAGGAAATGTATTCTGTATTCACTTTAGAATGTATTAGGATTTAGAAGGCCCGTATACATAGTGGGCTAATGTAGTAATGTGTAGAAATGCTTACGAACAGAAGAACGTGCAAACAGAATCCATGTACGTGTAATTATCAAACGGAGAAAGAAGACGACGAAAACGTAAAGCGAAGAAATGTGTAGAATATGTATAACACGGTGTAAGCACGAGAATATAACTTTGTATTCTATGTAAAATGTATTCACTTATAATCATTGCTTTGCTAAATGCGATTATATATAGAAATGTGTGTTAAAGGTTATAATGTGTAGAAGAGTTTGTAGGAATGTTAGAGAAGGTTTAGGTCATGTGTGATTTTAACCTGACTGACCAAGGGTTCGCAGGAGTGTAGTCCGCTGTATGTAATTTAGTGGGCTCACAGGAGTCGTGAATAGCTTGATCTGAATGTGCGAGCCGAGAGTCAAAAGGTCTTGTTAGATTTAAGGTGACAATGTTGGACGAAGTTTATGGCCTGAACGTGATAGGAGACACTTGGAATTTGAGTCTTGTTTTGAAATGACCATTCACAGGACCAAAGAAGGTTACGAATACAGTCGTAAAGAGTAGAGTTCTGCTGAGGTGATAGACTTTTGCTCTGAAAGTGTCAAATGGAATGTCAATGAAGTCACCAGCAAGAAGACGAAGATGGCGCCGGAGAAGAGGGGTCAACTTAACGGGCGAAGAGATGAAGTAATGGAAAAACCCAAGATGTGTAAATGTACACGTGGTGGGCGTCACGGGGCGTTCCACCCATACTATGATTGTGTATTTAGGGACAGCACCCTGGGGAGGAGAAGTTAGGAGCGAGCACTGAGAGAGATCAGAGCGCAAGAGAGCAGTAGGCCGAGGACCCTTAGAGAGCGGATGGGTAGGCAGAGAGGGTACTGCTTCTCGATATAAGTTACCATTAGAGGCTAAGAGAGTTTGAACTTCTTTGGAAGTCAAACTGCTGACACCTTTTAGGTAAGGAACTTGCGAAGTAGGGATGTCACCTAGCATAGAGTAGGGACAGATTTAACTTGTTTATTCTCTCTCTGTAGATGACGCAACAGAACTACATTGTGTCTATGCTTTAATCTGTAAATTCTGGAAATTGATATTGATCGTATACTTGTTGATTTTATCCTGAGAGGATTGTAAATGCCCATAACTCTGATTTTATATAAAATCTTAAAACTTCATCAGTTGTAAGTGGTTCTTCAGAGTTGTGTCCGTTATTGGGGTTGATTTGACCTATGCGGGGTTTGTCTTTTACTCAATGACAGAAAACAATCGATCCAAATTTGACGAATGAGATAGGTATCAAAGTGATCAAAAAAGGGTATCAAAATCTCATTCCCAGCAGTTGGTAGCAGAGGATGGTTTTCTTCTTGAGGAAGACAACCTAGGTCAGGTCTAGATTACCCCAAGGTCCCTAGTCATCGACGACCAGAAGAAGAATCCCTGCCGAAGACGGTGCTGACGGTGCGTCGAGAGAAAAGCAGCAGAGTCGGTCGAGAGTGAGTATAAGGGTCATGCGTTGTAAGATTGCGGTGTTTTTGTTGTACTTGTGTTGTAATGTCAAGCGGAGTTGAATGCCTGTAGTGTGATTGAGGGAAGGTTGTGAGCGCGCGCAACCGGATAAAATCTTAAGTTCAAGGAGAGCTTGAGTGGTTCGGGTGTATCGAACACCCAGAGTAATTGTTCACCATTGTAAAGGGGGTCATGAGGTACCATTGATCGCCCGTCGGACCGATGATAGGGGGAGCGTAAGAGTGAGTGTATGAGTAACGGACGCTGGTCGTACGTTTACTGTGTGTAAGTAACCTATCAGTTAAGGCGATCGTCTGACCGTGAGAGGAAAGACGGTTCGTCAGTTGAGGTGACAATTACAGTCAGACTGTGGCCGTACAGTCATAGAAAAGTGATCGCTTGGACGGAAGTAGTCATTTTTTCGGCGTATGAATGAGACGCATGCAAGACCGCGAAACGAGTTGAGAAAGGGGAACTGCTGCAGAGGGGACGAGTGACGTCAGCGTAGAGCCACGCTGAGATTGGTCGGTCAGTGTAGAACCGCGCTGGGATAGGCTGATCAGCGAGAGCCGCGTAGGGATTGGTTGTTTGTCATCGGGACGTAAATAAGGAAGAGGAATAAGAGAAAATCGTAGGTTATCAAAAATGAAGTGCTTTAAGCGTTTAAGGGCGATCTTTAAGAGAGATAGAAGAAATTTGTATGCAGGAGAAGAAGCTCCACCAGAAGGCACACCAGCTTATCATATGGCAGTAAATGTAGGCTTACACTCGATACTATGGATCTCCGAGTGGAATAAGCTGACAGAAGGGAATAAGGAACTGACGTTTCCGAGATACGGAACGTTTAAGCTAGAAGTATTGAACCAACTGAAAGCAGTAATGCTCGCAACGAGACCTCTACCGAGGCCAACACAGTTCGAAGCCCTTAGTGCATGGTTTAGAGCAGCACACGAAAAGAGCTTAAAGAGGCTCCAAGAAAGAGTGAGACGATCAGTAAAGGCAGTGCAGGATGCTAAATGGGACGATGAAGCTAACAAGTGGAGGGTGCAAAAGATAGAAGCAGACAAACTGTTCACCATGATAGAGACTACGGGAGAAAAGAAACCTCTAGAAGAAGATGAGGATAGCGAGCCAGATGAGGATCTGATAGAGAGGCTATTAACAGATAGACCACCTCCGTACAACAGCGAAGCCGAAAGTCCCGTACTACAGCAAGGGGACGGAGCTAGATGGGGAGAATATAAATTGCTCCCAGTAACAGAGTGGGATCATAGGAAAGGTGACGAAGTACCTCAAGCAAGTCCTGAACAGAGAGTAGTAGGAAGATTCGTGGTCCAGAAGGTACCAGAAACGCAGCATGTAAGGTCGTATCAATTGCCAGATGCTCTACAAGTACCTGTTACCATAGGTCCTATAGTATCAATCTACAACCCGGAGGGAGTCCAGCAGGAGGAACAGGCACAATGGGACAGGGAAAGGGCAGAGATGGAGAATAGGAATAGGACGATCAATTCCCAAAGGCAGTCGCTAGGACCAATGAGTCGGAGTACCCCATTAGATTCAGCAACGGGTCCCTGGATAGAACAAGGGGGTCAAAGAGGACAGATGGATTTGAGGGGACCGAAACCGACATCCTATAAGGAATTAAGGGAATATTTGAGAGAATGGGATGCTGCCGAAGAGACTCAGAATAAAAAGTTAGAAACAGAAGCAGAGTGGAGAGATCAGGATAACAGGATTCTCTCGCACTGTGGTGCTGGCGAAAGCAGCCCGGAGTGGGAGAGAGGGAGTCAAGGAAGCAAGGGAGATACTTGCCATACCACTAGTGGCAGTAGGCAAGTGTGCGACGACAGGAGCACAGGGTGTGGGGGAGTGCCTCGTGTTATCCTTAGTGAGTGTGAGAAGTTGGCCTGGTATATAATGCTCACTAATTCTTAGTGATCACTTTGTACCATGCCAAGCAACCCTTATGATGATGGTTGTAATTCAACCTTGTAGACCAGTTATCCTAGTGGTAACGTGGACAAAGCAGTCTTAGGCTAAACTCTGAAAGGCATGTGAAGCCAGCTGTTATACCATACACAACCCCCTTGAATACCAAATGAAAGGGACACCACACAGATATATATTGAAAATATATATTGATTTATTAACTATAAAATCCCCTGGACTCTTTATGAGCACAGAAGCACAAGCGTTAAATCACAAGACAGTTTAAAATACACAAAAGTTGCACAATATGGATGAGCCCTAGGGGCCACCTAAACCATATACTAAGAAAGTGGTATAAGAGATACCAATAGGAAAGTGAAGAGGCCTAGGGCCTTGGGAATCGCTGGAGCTATTCGAGACTGGCAATGACTAAGTCGGGAAAGGCCCACGGGACTCGGGTGCAGTGTTCAAAGTGCACGCACTTTTCAAAACAAAGTCTATGGTGTGTAAAAAGTACAAAGTTAGTTTAAGGGCACTTCCGCTGAACCTAGAGGAACAAAACTTAAGACACAGACCCTAGAGGTGTGTACCAGTGTAGGGACACCGGCTTTGCAATGTTACCTCACCCACAGGAAGTGGGTGCACAGGGTCGAAGTGGCGTTGGGTTTTGACACGCAGGTTCTTGGCGCTTGAAGCTGAAGATGCTGCAGGCGATGTGAAGGAGAAGTGTCCGGTGGATCCAAGGGTGGATCTGAAGTGGTGAAGACCTGAAAGCAGAGGGGACAATGTTCAAAGTCACTGACCAGTGACCACCGTGGAACCAGATTGGAACCAGGCAAAGTCGGGTGCAAACAGGTGATGAGGTGTTGCTTCTCTCTGCAGCCACGTGGACACGAAGAGGTCAAGGACGTCCAGGAGTCGATCACGAGCTGTCCCTTGAAGGCTCTAGCTGATGGCGGTGTCGGCAACTCGATTGAAGCAAACAAGCCTTGGCTAATGCAAGCCAGGGGGAAAGTGAAAAAGGCTTATTACTCGGACCAGCAAGGTCAGAGCGGGTACTCCTTTCTACAGGAGCGAGGGCAGGTCTGGAGCAACCAGACCCACAGTGTAAATTGTAGGTTTAGTCGCCAAGATGGCCGCTGACCACGTAACAGGCGGCCGGGATGGCGAGTCGAGTGGCACAAAGCAAAAGGGCCCCACGCAGATCGTGGAGATGCTGGAGGGCTGATCTTTGGTGCAAATGCTGCTCGGTTGTGGGGATTCTCAAACCCCAAAGCAAAGAGTCGAGGGTGCCTCGGGTGCTGCGCAGTCAGCGTCTCGGGGGTCTTTCAAGATGGCCGCTCCCACGTCTCTCGGTGCCTCCACGGGTCCCTTCTTTGCAGGGACTGTGGATCGGGCTGTGAGAAGTCTGAGAAGCTGGGTCTTGTCAGGCTCTGGGCTCGGGCTCCGGCGGGAGGCGGCGGCAAAGCAGACGTCGAGGTGCTGGGTGGTGCCTGTGTTCACAGGGTGGCCCTTCCTAAGCCACAAGGGAGATGCTCTTCAGTTTTCTATTCATCAGAAAGTCGAAGTCCAGTCGTCTTCTTAGTTTAAAGTTGATTTCAGGATGATCTGCTGTGCAATGGCACTGCTCCCTCCCTTATTCCCATCTGAGGGGTGGATCTCCTGCTAGGTCCCTCCCCTATGGGTGGGACCAGGAAGGGGGGTGGTTACACCCCCTCTCCTTTGTCCAGCTCCTCACCAGGACTGGAGCTGGAAAGCCCCAGAACCGGTTTGGGCTGGCTTATGCACAGGGACACCTTGTGTGCCCCAGGCATGTCTCAATCTATTCAGCCCTGTCCTACCCAATACACAAAACCCTGTCTGGGGTGGTGCTCGCACCTCCCCAGGCAGGAAACCCTTTGTCCAGGCCCTCCTCGCTGGAAGGACTCCCAGCAGCAGGAGGTCAGACATGTGTCTGTGGTGGCAGCATCCATTTTGTGATGCTGAGGCTCTGTTTAACTTTAACCAGGGTTAAGGCTACACACATGTCGTGTCCCTCTAGAAGGGTGGAATGCTATCCCCGTCGCCAGAACTGGCGAGGGGATAGTATTCCAATTCGTATGACACCTTACTCGACATGTTTTGATAAAGCCAAACCAAAGATAGCATATAACTGCGAGGATTATAATGCACTTAAGAGTATATGGTATGGCAATATCCCGGAACAGCTTAGGGAGTGGTTCCCGACAGCTGCAGAAAGGCTCAGCTCATGCTAGAGCACCATCTCACATATTTCCAAGCACTCTGCCTCCAGGATTGATGAGGCCTTCCATAGGAGTGGCTGATAGGAACATATGTGTCCAGTTTAGGGTTAGGCACAGGCATACTGTACCTAAGTAAGAGGTGATTACACCAACTTACCCCAGCTGAGTGATCAGCCAGTTGTGTCAAATATGGAGGCCAGGCCAGGGGTGGCACAACACATGCTGCAGCCCCTGGTAGGCCTTGGCTACACCTATGCCCTGGGTACCTATGGTACACTGTTACAGGGGCCTATAAGGTGAACCAATTCCAATTGTGTTATGCACCTAAGGTACATGGAGTCCATTTTAAGGAGAGAGCAATGAGCCGGGGGTCCTGAATAGCAGGAACCCAGGCCAACTAAGTCAAAAACCAGCTAAACACCAGGCAAAAAGTTTGGGGGTAACCATAGTCAGATATCCACCTTCCTACATAACCCCCCCGAAACGAAAGGAGATAAGGCTATCCTTGACCAGGTAAGCCTATATTGCCTAAGTGGCCATATAAGGAAGTACCAGCTCTGGCTTGGTAACCCCCTGTCTCATGGTCCACTAAGCAATCCCTCACCCTAAGGGTATCTGAGGGTCTCCACCATAGGGAATCTCTACCTGTGGTGTGTCTTTGCAAAGCCAAAGGCTGGTGTTGAGATGGAGTACTGAAGTGAGTTTCCTCTGTAGGGCTCAGCTTCCTCCAATCACTCTCCACCATGTGTGCCTTTCTTTCTCTGACTGAGTTGCACTGTGCTCTCAGGGTCAACCTCTGGCTACCTAAAGCTGGAGGCTGGGTCCCTCTGTTTGGCTTACTGGAGGGACAGGTCAGGTTTGGGCCCTTAGGGTCCCAGGTTTGGCTGTGCCCAACAATATCCATCTGGGGGAGGTCCCTAACTACTTTTAAGGGGGATCCCTCAGGAGTTTTTAAAGCTTGCACCTCACTAGGGCTACTAGTTTCGGTGCCCCTAATCTGTTGATGGGTGTGCTTTATTTGACAGGGGGCCCTTTGGGTCTCACTGTCCTTCTTGTCCTCTGCAGCCCTGGGCTGAGTAAGGCAAGGTAGAGAGGGGCAGGTTACCTGCTCCAGACTGGGTCCCACCTGAGAAGGGTCCACTGCCATCAGAGGCTCTGTTAGGCCAGGCCTAACAACCTCTGGGACAGTTCCTTCATCAGGGGTAAGATCAGTTCCCTGAGGAGGCTGATCCTTTCCTAAAGTCTGGTGGGAGGGAGATTTCTCTTCCTCCTCAATGCTCTCTGTTTGGGTGGAGTGATCCATCATTTCAGGCTTCACTACCCATGTATCAGTTTGAGTTTGGGCTGTGGCCATCACAGCCCCACCAACCTTTTCAGGAGGAGACTCAGTTTGGGTATGGGCTGTTACTAGTACAGCCCTGCTACTCTTTCCAGGAGGGAAGTTATCTAAAGATGGGGCTGAGGTTTGCTCAGCCCTCCCAACCTTTTCAGGAAGGACATCTTGAATTGGGGCTGTAGCCATTACAGCCCCACTAACCTTTCCATGGAGATTTACCATTCTAGAATGGGTTTGCTGTTCAACCTCAGCCCAGGCTGAGATTTCCAAATCATTACCCAGTAGGCAATCTACAGGCAAGTTTGCTGACACTGCCACTCTCTTTGGGCCAGTGACACCTCCCCAGCTAAGATTGACTACTGCCATGGGATGATTGGTTTCTATGCCATCAATGTTTGTCACCTGATATCTGGCATCAGGTAAAAGTTGCCTTGAGGGGACTAGACATTCAGCCACCATGGTGATGCTAGCCCCTGTGTCTCTGAAGGCCTCAACTTTCAAACCATTGATGAGGGGCTCCTGTCTATACTTGCTCAAAGTGTTTGGGCAAGCTGTGAAATTGGCAAACCCCATGCCAGTCTCATAGACAAGAGTATCTGAGTTATGGGACCTGGATAGGCCAGAGTCCACCTGTCCTCCAAAAGTAAACCCACCCAAATTCTTGGGGGTGCTCCCACCACCTGGGGGACCACTGCTAACAGTGACAGGAGGTGTTGGAGCCTTACCTGGAGGTATATTCTCCTTATTGCCATTCTTGGGACAACAGCTATCTGTTTTGTAATGCCCCACCTGTTTACAGGTATGACAATAAGGCTTTTTCTGGGATGTAGAAGTGTCTTGGGACCCACCCCCATTCTTGGAGTTTTGGGGCCCTGGGGAAGTCTTTTCCTTACTTTTATCCCCACCCTTCTCTTGAGGCTTGGTAGTCTCTTTCTTTTGGTCACCACCCTGGTTCTTAGGCCTGATCCTGGTTCTGACCCATTTGTCTGCCCTCCTACCCAATTCTTGTGGGGAGGTCAGATCAGAGTCAACCAGGTGCTGATGTAGAAGCTGATTTTGACAATTACTTAAGATTTGCTCTCTCATAATTAAATTATACAATCCTGTATAGTCAGTAACCTTACTTCCCAGCAACCAGCCCTCCAGAGCCTTAGTGGCACACTCAACAAATTCAGACCAGTCCTGAGTCTGTGTCTTCTGGGTATCTCTGAACATTAACCTGTACTGTTCAGTGGTTAAGCCTAACCCATCAATCAGAGCACTCTTCAGGACCATGTAGTTTCTAGAATCCTCATCACTAACTGTGAGGAGTCTGTCTCTGCCTCTACCTTCAAAGGAGAGCCACAAGATTGCTGCCCACTGCTCCTGAGGGATCTGCTGTACCATGCAGGCTCTCTCAAGTGCAGTCATCCATTTGTGGATATCATCCCCAGCTTTGTAGGGGGGCACAATCTTACTCAGGTTTCTTGTATCAAAGGACCTGTCTTTATCCTTCTGGATATTGCTGCCACCAGTGGATCCTAATCCACTCTCTCTAGGCTGTCTTGCTCTAGCAAGTTTCTCTTGGGCCAGGGCAATTTCTAACTCTTGTCTCTGGACTCTCAATTCAGCCTCTCTAATTTGAGATTCTCTCAATTTGGCCTCATGTTCCCTTCTCTGAGGGCTAGTCATCCCCCTTCTGGAGTGACCATGAGAGCCTCTAGAAGCATGGGAGTTGTCAGAGTCACCTGAGTGAGTCCTTCTCCTCCTAGGCTTCTGGTTAAGTCCACCTGGGGGTCTGAATGGGTTGTTACCTGATTCATTCCCAAGTAAGCTTAAGTTAGCCTGGTTCAGTCTACTGACCAGCACCTGACTATCTCTGTCATCATCTGACTCACTGCTTTCCACCTCCTCCTCCTCTTCTTCTTCCTCTACATCTACCCGAGGAGCTCCAGTGGTGGAGGCTTCCTCATCTACCAGGATGATAGGGGCAGGGGTGTCTACAGTGTCATCCTCTGAAGGATGGCCTCCTTCAGCATCCCCTTTGGGGTTTGCTTTAGAGGTCTTTAGAGCCTCAGACTGATCCAAGAGCTCTCTTAGGTGGTCTGTAGTAGGGGAAGGCCCTGTCTTCAGACCCCTTAAGACACAAATATGTCTTAATTCCTTAAAGGGAAAAATAGCAAACTGGGATGGTGCCCTTGGAGGGTCACTCTCAACAGGAGTAAGTCCACTGGACCCCTCTGTTCCAGACATTGCTCTAGTGTGGGTGGATGTGTTGCAATCTACCTACACTGGTGTTTACCTACTAAACCTATCTAGTAGTTGTAGCTAGGGTGTGCTACTCCCTTTACTCTACAACAACTAAGTTCAGTAGAACTTAAGTATACTAGTCTTGTTTTATATGTACCTAGCAGGTGCCTGTATGATCTTTCAAATGATAATCTCAAAGATTGTAATGGTAAAACAACAGCAAGCTCAGATCCCAATCCGCTGCTCACCAATGTGAGAAGTTGGCCTGGTATATAATGCTCACTAATTCTTAGTGATCACTTTGTACCATGCCAAGCAACCCTTATGATGATGGTTGTAATTCAACCTTGTAGACCAGTTATCCTAGTGGTAACGTGGACAAAGCAGTCTTAGGCTAAACTCTGAAAGGCATGTGAAGCCAGCTGTTATACCATACACAACCCCCTTGAATACCAAATGAAAGGGACACCACACAGATATATATTGAAAATATATATTGATTTATTAACTATAAAATCCCCTGGACTCTTTATGAGCACAGAAGCACAAGCGTTAAATCACAAGACAGTTTAAAATACACAAAAGTTGCACAATATGGATGAGCCCTAGGGGCCACCTAAACCATATACTAAGAAAGTGGTATAAGAGATACCAATAGGAAAGTGAAGAGGCCTAGGGCCTTGGGAATCGCTGGAGCTATTCGAGACTGGCAATGACTAAGTCGGGAAAGGCCCACGGGACTCGGGTGCAGTGTTCAAAGTGCACGCACTTTTCAAAACAAAGTCTATGGTGTGTAAAAAGTACAAAGTTAGTTTAAGGGCACTTCCGCTGAACCTAGAGGAACAAAACTTAAGACACAGACCCTAGAGGTGTGTACCAGTGTAGGGACACCGGCTTTGCAATGTTACCTCACCCACAGGAAGTGGGTGCACAGGGTCGAAGTGGCGTTGGGTTTTGACACGCAGGTTCTTGGCGCTTGAAGCTGAAGATGCTGCAGGCGATGTGAAGGAGAAGTGTCCGGTGGATCCAAGGGTGGATCTGAAGTGGTGAAGACCTGAAAGCAGAGGGGACAATGTTCAAAGTCACTGACCAGTGACCACCGTGGAACCAGATTGGAACCAGGCAAAGTCGGGTGCAAACAGGTGATGAGGTGTTGCTTCTCTCTGCAGCCACGTGGACACGAAGAGGTCAAGGACGTCCAGGAGTCGATCACGAGCTGTCCCTTGAAGGCTCTAGCTGATGGCGGTGTCGGCAACTCGATTGAAGCAAACAAGCCTTGGCTAATGCAAGCCAGGGGGAAAGTGAAAAAGGCTTATTACTCGGACCAGCAAGGTTAGAGCGGGTACTCCTTTCTACAGGAGCGAGGGCAGGTCTGGAGCAACCAGACCCACAGTGTAAATTGTAGGTTTAGTCGCCAAGATGGCCGCTGACCACGTAACAGGCGGCCGGGATGGCGAGTCGAGTGGCACAAAGCAAAAGGGCCCCACGCAGATCGTGGAGATGCTGGAGGGCTGATCTTTGGTGCAAATGCTGCTCGGTTGTGGGGCTTCTTAAACCCTAAAGCACAGAGTCGAGGGTGCCTTGGGTGCTGCGCAGTCAGCGTCTCGGGGGTCTTTCAAGATGGCCGCTCCCACGTCTCTCGGTGCCTCCACGGGTCCCTTCTTTGCAGGGACTGTGGATCGGGCTGTGAAAAGTCTGCGAAGCTGGGTCTTGTCAGGCTCTGGGCTCGGGCTCCGGCGGGAGGCGACGGCAAAGCAGACGTCGAGGTGCTGGGTGGTGCCTGTGTTCACAGGGTGGCCCTTCCTAAGCCACAAGGGAGATGCTCTTCAGTTTTCTATTCATCAGAAAGTCGAAGTCCAGTCGTCTTCTTAGTTTAAAGTTGATTTCAGGATGATCTGCTGTGCAATGGCACTGCTCCCTCTCTTATTCCCATCTGAGGGGTGGATCTCCTGCTAGGTCCCTCCCCTATGGGTGGGACCAGGAAGGGGGGTGGTTACACCCCCTCTCCTTTGTCCAGCTCCTCACCAGGACTGGGGCTGGAAAGCCCCAGAACCGGTTTGGGCTGGCTTATGCACAGGGACACCTTGTGTGCCCCAGGCATGTCTCAATCTATTCAGCCCTGTCCTACCCAATACACAAAACCCTGTCTGGGGTGGTGCTCGCACCTCCCCAGGCAGGAAACCCTTTGTCCAGGCCCTCCTCGCTGGAAGGACTCCCAGCAGCAGGAGGTCAGACATGTGTCTGTGGTGGCAGCATCCATTTTGTGATGCTGAGGCTCTGTTTAACTTTAACCAGGGTTAAGGCTACACACATGTCGTGTCCCTCTAGAAGGGTGGAATGCTATCCCCGTCACCAGAACTGGCGAGGGGATAGTATTCCAATTCGTATGACACCTTACTCGACATGTTTTGATAAAGCCAAACCAAAGATAGCATATAACCGCGAGGATTATAATGCACTTAAGAGTATATGGTATGGCAATATCCCGGAACAGCTTAGGGAGTGGTTCCCGACAGCTGCAGAAAGGCTCAGCTCATGCTAGAGCACCATCTCACATATTTCCAAGCACTCTGCCTCCAGGATTGATGAGGCCTTCCATAGGAGTGGCTGATAGGAACATATGTGTCCAGTTTAGGGTTAGGCACAGGCATACTGTACCTAAGTAAGAGGTGATTACACCAACTTACCCCAGCTGAGTGATCAGCCAGTTGTGTCAAATATGGAGGCCAGGCCAGGGGTGGCACAACACATGCTGCAGCCCCTGGTAGGCCTTCGCTACACCTATGCCCTGGGTACCTATGGTACACTGTTACAGGGGCCTATAAGGTGAACCAATTCCAATTGTGTTATGCACCTAAGGTACATGGAGTCCATTTTAAGGAGAGAGCAATGAGCCGGGGGTCCTGAATAGCAGGAACCCAGGCCAACTAAGTCAAAAACCAGCTAAACACCAGGCAAAAAGTTTGGGGGTAACCATAGTCAGATATCCACCTTCCTACAGTGAGGGAGAACGAAAGACGCAGGAGTACCGAGATAGTTTCAGGTGCACTCACCATGCCCCGAGAGAAAATGTGCGACACTGGAGTCACGAGAATATAGAGAGTCGTGAAACGTCTCGCCATACATCCGGTGATCACGGACGAGATCACGGGAACATGGAGGACCGTAAAGGACCCTTCATTTTATTGAGCGACACCAGACAGTAAGGGAATTGCAGTGGGTTAGAACAGAACGGTGGATCCTATCTTGTATCTGGAGAAACCGAGCCGAGAAGACAGAATGTAGTGATGGGGGATAGAGCATTGTTCCACCATACCCCAAGGGAAGATGGAAAGGCTTGGGATCTAGAGAGGTGGGAACAAAGAGATGGAAGAAGAACTTCTCATAACTCACCTGTGCGTAGGCGTAGGGCGCATAGTGGGGGTGAAATGAACGTAAGCGAACAACCTAGGACTGACGTACTGAGAGCTGAAATAAAAGCCAGACGGCTTGATGTAGTGAGTTTAAAATCAGACTTGGATGAGATAATTGACGGCACAGTGGCAATAGAAAGGTTAGAGCTGTATGAACCAGATGAAATACTGTTTTTATCTAAGGATGTTACTCGAAAAGCAAGGGCAGCTCATGAAAAATTATCTGAATTAGCAGACAGGTATATGATAGACATGTCACGGACTAAAGCTTTACAGGCAAACCATAGGCTAAATTGCACGGATCAGGATCTAGATGAGCGTAGGACGATTGGGCTAAGAGTACACATAAGGGTACTAATCATGTGTATCAGAATATGGAGGGATCTGGATAGATGGGAGGAAAGATGGTCCAAGAGGGGAACCGTCAGAAGGAGTACACTTGCGAAGTCCCAGGATGGAGACCTAATGCGAATGGAAGCTTTCCCTTTGCGAGAAATCGCGAACGGAAACTACGTTCATGTGCCCTGGAGTAGGGGGGATTTAGCGGCCTTCACTAATTCCTTCCCAAAGTTAAGAGAGAACCCCGTGGAGTGGTACAAGCAGGTAGAGAGGTTCGTGAAGATCTCTAAGGTACTGTGGATCGATTTGAACACTCTGTTCGATATCGTAGTACCCGGAGATTTGTGGACGGCATGCAAACTTAGTATTGAATGGCCCGCTTGTGAGCCTCCGAGGGATGTTCAGACGAACGGTCCATCAGATAGAGTCATGGAAAAGTACGAGAGAGTCATTGCATGGTTAAAAGAGAAAGTGCCGGTGCAGGACATAGACTGGGTTAAGATAGATCGAACAACTCAGGAACCTAAAGAGACCGTTCACGAGTTCTATGAGAGATTGCTGAAAGCATTCAAACAGTACAGTGGTTTGGATGTGATGGATCCTAAAGATATAGGACAGTTTGTGTCGAAGTTCGTTCTGGGATTGAGACCAGACATAAGCTTGATGATTCAACAGCATTTGATTTGTTGGCAGAACAAACCTCTAGATGAGATTCTGAGGTATGCGAGGTACTGTAGCGATGAAATAGATTCGAAGGCAAAGAAACTTAAGGAAAAGCTGATGTTGGTACAGATGCAATCAGCTGGAAAGGGTGGACAGCGGCAACAAGGAACAGGAACGCCAGGAAAGAAACAGAATACTCAAAACAGAGATGAGGAAGAAAGACCGAGACCGAGAATAGATATCGCGACACTGAAAAAGACAACGAGATGCCATCAGTGTAACGAGGTGGGAGATTGGAGACGCGAGTGTCCTTATAATGTTGAGACAGGGGAATTAGAACAGGAGGAGGATGAGGTTCAGAACAACGTGGTTAAGGGAGCAGCAGTCCAAAAGGGAAGGTTTGTCAAAGGGGGGACTCAGACTCCTCGAGCCCCGTTTCCTCAACCGCCTCGCATTACAAATGGAGGGAAAACCTATAGACAAATGCCATTGTTCGTAGGAGGAGAAGAATGCTACTACGTTGATCCTCTTACAGGGCAACGAGTGAATAGGGAAGAAGACTGTACTCTAGGAGCAGCCCTGGAGGTAGACCAGAGAGGACCATACGTAGAGGCTGAAGTGGCTGGATGTCCTACGACCTTTTTGGTAGACACGGGGGCCACTCGATCCACTTTGAGATCAGCGGTAGTCCCAGGTTTGCCAATGTCGGGAGAAACGATTCAGGTGGTAGGAGTCGCATACAGGAGAATGACGAATCCTTTAACAGAACCAGTGTCAGTGAAGATAGGGAATTACAGTGACGAACATCAGTTTGTGATCTGTGATTCTAGCCCTGTGTGTCTGTTAGGAAGAGATCTGTTGTGTAAACTGAATTGCACAATACATTGCACACCTGAAGGAGTAGAAGTGCAGACCAACGATGAGGATGCCGATTTTAAGGTTGTAAACTCGCAGGAATGCGTGGAGCTATATCCTACCTTGACAGTGGAGGAGCTTCCACAGGATTTGAGGGAGAAAGTGTCAGCTGAGGTGTGGGATTTTACTGGAGAAGAAATAGGATTGATCAAAGGGGTAGAGCCAGTAAAGATCATGGTAAGACCCAATGCTGAGTATCCAAGAACACCACAATATAAGTTGACACCGGAGACGATTGCAGGAATAAAGCCTGTGATCAAATCCATGATTAAACAGGGAATACTGAAAGAGATCGTGGGAAGTCCATGTAACTCCCCGATTATGGGTTTGCAGAAGCCTAGTGGGAAATACAGAATAGTGCAGGATCTTCGAAAGATTAATAATATCGTTGTCTCATGTTGTCCAGTGGTACCGAATCCATCAGTGGTAATGTTTCAGATACCGTTCCAAGCTGAATGGTTTACAGTGATAGACTTGTGCCAGGCTTTCTTTTCGATTCCTTTAGATGAGGAGAGCCAGTATTTGTTCGCTTTTAAGCTGGAAAATCGCGTTTTAACATGGTGTCGTATTCCCCAGGGGTATACAGAGAGCCCATCGATTTTTAACCAGCTGCTGAAGAAGAATCTTGAAAGTCTAGTACTGCCCAAGAACTCAGTTCTAGTCCAGTACATAGACGACCTCCTAGTTGCGTCAGAAACTGAGGAAGCTTGCAAGGTAGACACCATCACCTTACTAAATCACTTGGCCGAGAACGGACACAAGGTGTCTCCAAGTAAGTTGCAATATTGTTTGACTGAAGTGCAATACTTGGGCCATAGGATTGAAAAGGGAAAACGGAAGGTGTCTCCAGACAGAATAGAGGCGATCATGAAAATGAACGCGCCTAAAACACAAAGAGAAGTCAGGATGTTTCTAGGCATGGTCGGTTACTGTCGGCAGTGGATAGCCAACTTTTCACTGAAGGCAAAACCTTTATTACAACTGACGCACAAAGGAGTAAGTGATCCGGTACCATGGGACAAAGATTGTTTGATGGCATTTTTGCAGCTGAGGGAGGACTTGTGTCGTGCCCCGGCTTTAGGAATGCCTGACTATGAAAAACCATTTTTGCTTTATTGCTGCGAAAGAGAGGGTTGCGCTTTAGCAGTTTTGGCCCAGATACACGGAGATGCGCGTAGGCCAGTTGCTTACTTTTTGGCTACATTAGATCCAGTAGCCGCAGCGTTGCCCGGATGTCTCAAATCCGTAGCTGCAACGGGTGTCAGCATTGAAAGGAGTGAAAGTGTGGTAATGGGACATCAGTTAGTGGTGTACGTACCGCATTCTGTGGAATTGCTAATGACCAGGACTAAGACTCAGCATCTGACGAATAGCAGGCTCACACGCTACGAGCAAGTCATATTGGCTGCAGAGAATGTGACCCTAAAGAGATGCTCCGTCTTGAATCCTGCTACGTTGATGCCACTTCCAAATAATATTGATGATGAAATTTGTACAGATCATGACTGCCTTGATGTGACTGAACTATGCACCAAACCGAGACCTGATATCGTAGATGAGCCATTGACTGACCCCGATGAAATTTTCTTTGTTGATGGTTCATGCGTAAGAGACGATATCGGTCAGCTGAGAGCAGCATATGCAGTTTGTACTATTACCAGAGTTGTGGAAGCCGCTTGCCTGGAAGGAGTACACTCCGCTCAGGTAGCTGAAATTATTGCTTTGACCCGTGCCTGTTTAGCAGGTAACAAAATTCGAGTCACCATATACACCGATAGCCAGTATGGTTTCGGGGTAGTTCACGATTACGGGCAGTTATGGTCTCAGAGAGGTTACATGACCTCCTCGGGTTCTCCCATTAGGAATGGAGAATTCGTGAGATTATTGTTAGAGGCATTGCAAGGTCCGACAGCCATAGCTGTTGTCAAATGTGCCGCGCACACGAAGAATGTAGACTTTGTGTCGCAAGGCAATCGTTACGCAGATGAAGTTGCACGCTATTGTGCAGAACAGGGATATTCTCACACCAATGTAGAAGTGGGGGGAATACAGGAAAGAACTGAATTGACAATGTTGTTAGACACTGTAGATACGTGGGACGAGTTGAAATGTGTTCAGGAAAATGCACCAGATGATGAGAAAAAGGGCTGGGAAACAGCTGGATGTACTAAAAGTGAGATGAACTTTTGGATTTCTGCAGATGGGAGAGCAGTTTTACCAAACAAACTTGTTAGTCCAATGGCAAGGAAATTGCATGGATCAGCACACATAGGAAGGGATGCCATGGTGAGAGTATTCAGACAAACGTGGTTTAATCCAAAGTTTAGAGTAGCGGCAGAAGCAGTGTGTCAGCGTTGTGCGATCTGTCAGCAACTAAACGTAGGAAAGAGAACACCAGTTACTTTGAGTCACATAGGAAGGTCTGGGGGGCCTTTCAATGGGATGCAGTTGGATTTTATTGAAATGCCCAGGTGCAATAGACTCAGATACGTTTTAGTGATAGTCTGTGTATTTTCTAGGTGGGTCGAAGCTTATCCTACACGTAGGTGCGATACACTTACAGTAGCTAAATTGTTGCTTAGAGAGTTGATACCGAGGTTCGGGGTGCCATCCTCTTTGGAATCGGACAGAGGAACTCATTTTAACAGCGAAATAGTGAAGATGCTGTGTTCAGCTTTGAGTATCGATCAGAAGTTACACTGCAGCTATCGACCAGAAGCTTCAGGGATCGTAGAGCAAATCAACAGTACGATAAAGTCTAGACTCGCCAAAGTTTGCTCATCGACGTCTCTGAGTTGGCCTGATGCACTTCCATTGGTTCTGATGAGCATACGTAGCACACCAGACAGAAAAACAGGGCTCTCTCCACACGAAGTGCTAATGGGGAGAGCTATGAGATTGCCATCGGTTCCGACTGCAGCGTTATTGAACATCACAGACGATTTGATCTTGGACTACTGCAAGGGACTATCTGATGCCATTAATTCTGTGTCCCTCCAGGTCCAGGCTGCAGAGGTTCCATCAGCACAAGACTTGTGCCATGACCTGTGTCCGGGGGACTGGGTCCTGGTGAAGAAGCACGTCAGGAAGAGCTGTCTAGATGTGCGCTGGCGAGGACCATTTCAAGTCATACTAGTTATGAACACTGCAGTAAAGTGTGGAGGCTTGCCCAACTGGATACACGCCTCACACACCCGAAGAGTTCCAGCACCTCTGGAAGAAACAGCTCCTCTCTCGGATGAGAATCCAGCGGAAAGTGGAGAAGCCACAGAGAGGGAAAGCCAAGCTGTCGAGGTGACTGAAGAGGCTGAGCCTGTGTCAGAACAGGTTGACGATGGTCAGGACACCAGTGGGACCGAAGTCGTCTCAGAAGAAGAAAACAGCTGGGAGTTCGAGTCGGATACCGAACAAGCTGTGAGTGATCAAGAGGAAAGTCCAAGAACAAGGAGTAGGAGGACAAGGAGTGACGAAGCTAGTTGGCCGGAGAGAAGGAGAAGGCCAAGCTTAAAAGCAAATCAAGAAAGAACCCTTGTCCCGATCTCTGAAGAGTCGGATCAAGAAGAAGAAACTACAGATTCAGGATCTGAGAGTCCGAGAAGATCAAGAAGGGTACGTGTGCCCTGCAGAAGGTACGCCACCCCTGAATGGACTTATCTAGCAGATGTCTTGGGGACAGAAATCTGGGAGAGTGAGAGAAGTGAAGGTAATCGATCTCGATCCATTTGTGGCAGTGGAGATATGGATGTTGACGCCTGGACTCGAGACTGAGGGGCTACTGACTTTCACACTTCCCATACCCCCTTACCTGAGTCGGATCAAAGATCTAGTGCTAAATCGATTACAGTTTCCGACTTTTGGTCATCAAATACCAGAAGAAGAAGAAAAAGTCATTCGTTTTGAATTATTGGAACATGTTATTAAAGCTGCAGGTACGAGAATAATTGTAGATGCATAAAGACTTTTGTGTTTAAGCCATAAAGAAGAAGATAACCTAGAGCCGAGTGGAAAGAAGAATAAAATTAGGGATTACATTTAGAGGACGGAGAAGGGTTAGGGTTGTCTGTTGCAAAAAGAAAAAGACATTGTTGCGAAAAAGAGACTTTGTTGATAAAGAGCACTTTACAGACTGAGAAAGCAAACAGCAAACAAAGACCTGAAGAAGAAAACTTTTCTCGCTAAGGAAGGAGTGACGCTGTTTGATAACATGGAGAACGGCAACCCAAACCGAAAAGCAAAATGCATAATAAGTACACTAATAGCATTAGTAATTTTTCTCATAATTACAGTAGTAACCATATCATACATAGTAGGACATGAAAGTGAAAAAGAAACAGCAGATGTAAAGCCTGTAACGACTTTAAAACCTGCTCTTGTTGGGAAGAAGGAGGGGAGCAATGTCATCCGTGAAAAAGCGTTACTGGCAGATGAAGCTCGTAGGTTACACGTAGACGAGTCACAGGGAAATTTTAGATCAAATGCATATGCCAAGCTATTGTATGAGTATATTGATGCCATGGAGGCCAAAGAATGTTATGTTTGTATGCAATTGCCGGCTTCCGTAGACGAAGGTATCAGATATCATCATCTCCCATTGACTTATGGGATAACATGTAGTTTACTGCTTAGTATATTTTATGGTAGAGAAGGATTCGAGTACTACTTTTCAAATTATGATTCGGTACTGCCTGAAGTCCCGAATTATAAACAAATGAATAAGTGGGACTATCACAAAAACTAACTTGCAAAGTGTCAGAAATTGAGAAAAAGTTCATAGGACAAGTAGATGACCGATACAGAAGGCAGAAGATTCTAAAAATGTCAGGACAGTGGAAAACAGATTGGACCGAAGAAGAAAAGGCACATAAAAAGAAAGGTAGCAATGGTCCAATAGCTTTGGATAGAACGCAGAAAGGAAAGTTATGTTTAACTCGAAGCAAGACGTATTATGAGAGTGTATTTGTAGGTGAAGTAAATTGCGAACATGCTTTTCGATTAGAGTATTATACGAAAGATTTTATGAAAGGGATGCAAGCTATTCCTAATGTATATTTTGTATGTGGAAGAAATGCCTATGTAAAACTGCCTGACAATTGGTATGGTTCGTGTTACTTGGCAATTGTCTTCCCCAAAATATATCATGCAAAGGATTTAGCGATCATAGAAGGAAAGGCTTCGATAAGAACGAAAAGGGAAATAGGAGATGCTGAAGTAGTTGGAGACATATTTGGAGCAATGTTTCCTATGTTAGGTTTAATACTTAACGATGTTAAGATCAGGAGACTAGCTACAGTTGTAGATAGATTATCTGCAAGTACTGCAAGGTCATTAATGCTAGTAGAAGGAGAGATGCAGTCGATTAGAGCAATGGTTCTTCAGAACCGTCTTGCTTTAGATGTTCTGCTAGCAAAAGAGGGCGGAGTCTGCAAGGCTTTGAAGGTCCAAGAATGTTGTACTTACATTCCAGACAATTCAAAACCACTTGAGAAAGTCATACGGAATATTACACAGATACATACAGAAATCGAAGATTTAACAAAAATAAATGTTTGGGAAAAAGTAGGTCATGGAGTAGGAAAGGTTGGAAGTTGGTTCGCCAATCTTGGTAAAAGCGTTATATGGTACATATTAAAGCCTGTATTAATAGTATTAATTTGCATAATCACATTGTTAGGTTTAGAGAAATTGTATAAATGGTATAGGTCGAACTGGTTACAAAGGTCCATCAGAGAGCAAGAAAGGAGATTAGCTGCTTTACAAGACCAACAGTATAAGAGTTTAAGAGCTCTCGAAACGATAAAAAGAGGGAATCTTGTAACTAGTTCTGTGTGAAGTGTTATTCACATTGCATTTTAGTGATGACTCCTAAAAGTCATCAAAGGGGGGAACTGAGAGAGCGTAATTTGAATAAAAAATATGTATGAACCATATTTACAAGCATATGACGCAAACGTAGAATCTATAACGTGAAGTTAACACTTGTAGCGTAAAGTTAGCCGATGTAACATGAATAATAGGAAATGTATTCTGTATTCACTTTAGAATGTATTAGGATTTAGAAGGCCCGTATACATAGTGGGCTAATGTAGTAATGTGTAGAAATGCTTACGAACAGAAGAACGTGCAAACAGAATCCATGTACGTGTAATTATCAAACGGAGAAAGAAGACGACGAAAACGTAAAGCGAAGAAATGTGTAGAATATGTATAACACGGTGTAAGCACGAGAATATAACTTTGTATTCTATGTAAAATGTATTCACTTATAATCATTGCTTTGCTAAATGCGATTATATATAGAAATGTGTGTTAAAGGTTATAATGTGTAGAAGAGTTTGTAGGAATGTTAGAGAATGTTTAGGTCATGTGTGATTTTAACCTGACTGACCAAGGGTTCGCAGGAGTGTAGTCCGCTGTATGTAATTTAGTGGGCTCACAGGAGTCGTGAATAGCTTGATCTGAATGTGCGAGCCGAGAGTCAAAAGGTCTAGTTAGATTTAAGGTGACAATGTTGGACGAAGTTTATGGCCTGAACGTGATAGGAGACGCTTGGAATTTGAGTCTTGTTTTGAAATGACCATTCACAGGACCAAAGAAGGTTACGAATACAGTCGTAAAGAGTAGAGTTCTGCTGAGGTGATAGACTTTTGCTCTGAAAGTGTCAAATGGAATGTCAATGAAGTCACCAGCAAGAAGACGAAGATGGCGCCGGAGAAGAGGGGTCAACTTAACGGACGAAGCGAAGAGATGAAGTAATGGAAAAACCCAAGATGTGTAAATGTACACGTGGTGGGCGTCACGGGGCGTTCCACCCATACTGTGATTGTGTATTTAGGGACAGCAGCCTGGGGAGGAGAAGTTAGGAGCGAGCGCTGAGAGAGATCAGAGCGCAAGAGAGCAGTAGGCCGAGGACCCTTAGAGAGCGGATGGGTAGGCAGAGAGGGTACTGCTTCTTGATATAAGTTACCATTAGAGGCTAAGAGAGTTTGAACTTCTTTGGAAGTCAAACTGCTGACACCTTTTAGGTAAGGAACTTGCGAAGTAGGGATGTCACCTAGCATAGAGTAGGGACAGATTTAACTTGTTTATTCTCTCTCTGTAGATGACGCAACGGAACCACATTGTGTCTATGCTTTAATCTGTAAATTCTGGAAATTGATATTGATCGTATACTTGTTGATTTTATCCTGAGAGGATTGTAAATGCCCATAACTCTGATTTTATATAAAATCTTAAAACTTCATCAGTTGTAAGTGGTTCTTCAGAGTTGTGTCCGTTATTGGGGTTTATTTGACCTATGCGGGGTTTGTCTTTTACTCAATGACAGAAAACAATCGATCCAAATTTGACGAATGAGATAGGTATCAAAGTGATCAAAAAAGGGTATCAAAATCTCATTCCCAGCACCTGTACAATTGTTTAACGTCACCTTATAAGACCAAACAGCTTTCTGTATCTCCAATTTCCAATTTAAATTCTTGTTGTTAGCCACCTGCAAAATGCCTTTAATCACCCTGTTAAAGCGTTCTACAGTTCCATTTCCGCTAGGATTGTACAAGGAGGTTGTTTTATGTGTGATACCACACTTCTCAAAATATTCTTTAGCCGCATGAGACAGAAATTGTACTCCGTTGTCCGTTAGAATATTCACTGGTAACCCTTCTACCACGAAAATCTTATCCAGGAATTTTAACACTGCTTGAGTGTCCACTTTATCTACAAATTTAACCACTGGCCACTTGGTGAAAAGATCAATAGCAACCAAACCGTATTCTTTCGCATCACCAAACGGACCAAAAACTGTCCACAGCGATAGTTTCCCAAGGCATACTTGGAATAAGTCCCTCACTCATCGTTGGTCTCAAAGTCCTCAAGGATTTATCTGCAGAGTTACAAACAGAACAACCCTTAACAAAGGTTTCTACTTCTTTATCAACCTTCGGCCACCAAAACAAATTCTTGACAGACAACTTAGTCCTCACTATACCAAAATGTCCTTCATGACACATTTGTAAAATCTTTTCCCTTAACCCAACAGGTGGAACAATCCTGTCCCCCCTCAACAAAACCTCTTTCTCAAAAGACAACTCCGACCGTACCTCCCAAAATGATTTCAACCCATTTGACAAGAATTTTTCTTTGGGCCATCAAATAAACTTTGAAACTTCCACTAACTCCTTGTCCATATCATGCTCCTTTAACCAATCCTCCCTGCTGATGGCTGGAACACCAGAATCGTGTACAAACGCTACCCTGAAATTCCCCCATGGGTCATCTACACATTCTTCTAGTGGGGAAGGAAGTCTTGATAAACAATCGGCTACTACATTGTCTTTCCCTGGTACATAAGCGATACTGTATATGTATTCCTTCATACGCATAGAAATCCTTGCCAGCCTAGCAGAAGCAGTTGCAGTACCATCAGTAGATAAGATGTTAACTAATGGTTTATGATCTGTCCTGATGTTCACCATCTTACCCCATACAAATGCACGAAAATGTTCTAATGCCCAAGCACAGGCTAAAGCTTCCCTTTCTATGATAGGATATCTGCTTTCTGCTGGTGACAAAGCTCTAGACGCAAACAAAATAATTCTTTCTTTCCCATTTTCTCCAACTTGCGACAATACTGCGCCTAAGCCTTTATCGCTTGCATCAGTAGTTAGAAGACAATCCAAATTGGGATCAAAACTAGATAAGGATTTAACTTTTTGCAGTTCCCATTTAATCTCAGCAAACTCTCTTTCACACTCCTTGGTCCATTCAAACTTCACATTTTTCTTTAACAAAGACCTGATGTTATACACCTTGGAAGCAAAATTCTTAATGAATTTGGCACAGTATTCTGCCATTCCCAAAAAGGATTTGATTTCTTCCTTAGACTCAGGTGCAGGCGAAGCAACAATGCTTTCAATCAGCGACACTTTTGGCCTGACACCCTCCTCACTAATGATATGGCCAAGGTATGAGACGCTTCTCTCACCAAATTTGCATTTGGATAATTCAACCGTCAAACCTGCTGAATTAAGTGTGTCAAATACCTTCCAGAGTTTAGCATCATGATCTTCTTTGTCAGTACCTGCAATTAAGACATCATCTTGGAAAAAACAAATGCCATTCATATCACCAAACAGTTTGTGCATTAAAAGCTGAAACACAGCTGCGGCCGACGCAGGGCCAAATGGCATCCTTATAAACTGGAAACAGCCAAACGGCGTGATGAAGGCTGTTAGATGTCGTGACTCTGGTTCCAAAACCACCTGGTGGTCGGCAGCAGAAAGGTCTATGGTAGAAAACCAAGTCGCCCCTCTTAAGGAAGAAACCATCTCGTTAATTTTAGGCAACGGAAATCGCTCAATTACAATATTTTTGTTAAGATGGCGTAAATCAATACATAACCGAATTTTGCCATTGGATTTCCTTGCTACGACCACTGGACTAATTCACTCAGAAGAATCTACTTCTTCAATAACACCTTTAGCCAAAAGACCTTGAATTTCTTTTTTAACTTCGTCCCTTATTAACAGAGGAAAAGGTCTGACCTTGTGTACTTTAGGTTGCGCATCACTCTTGAGCATAATTCTATGCTCAAAACCTTTCAACTCGCCTAACTGTCCACTCACAACACTGGTGAACTTACTTTTTAAAGCGTCTTCTATTCTGCTACACTCATCTAAGACTAGCACCTTCTCCTTGCTGTTAGGGTCTAAGATGATGTGAAGATTCTTCTGGTCATACCAGCCTAGGGCAGATGGTCCCGTTTTGGCTATGTATTATTTGCCTCTAGTTATTCTACCTTTAAAAAGGAAAGTGAGCTATCTGAAACCCAACAAACCTATTCTTTCCCCAGTGTAACTCACAGGATTAACATCTGAGGCATTCAACTTGTCCCCTATTTTATGTGTAAATTTCTTCCTCCATACCTCTTCATTAACAATCGTGTATGGAGATCCAGAATCCGCATACACATTCACTTTAATGCCACCTAAAGATACTTCGCAAATTGGTTTACCCTCCATTGCTTCATCAGTAATATTTAGCATATAGTTCCCTCTCACATTTTTCACACAACCATCCTCATCTTCACCGCTTTCACAAGGACTCACATCTTCATTCCAGATGCATTTAACATTACTGCGTTTGCGACAAAATTTGCTAAAATGACCCATTAATCCACACACACTACATTTTTTCCTCAAGACAGGACACGATTTGCAGTAAGCCATATGTTCCTTGCTACCGCAACGGTAACACCTTCTGTCATCTACTCTGTTGTCCCTTCCTTGATTCCTGAAAGGTTGACTAAAAGTTTTGTTCTGAAACTGTTTAGTCTGAGTTTCCGTTGTTCCTTGAATCTTGAAAACAGCAGATGACGCTTTGTCTGATTCCTTTACCGTGTCCTTGACAACAGTAGCACACCTCCCTGACATTTCCGACTTCCTCATAATAGCCAGTACGTCATCTAAAGGTGCGTCACCATTTACCCAAAGACGATCCTGAATGGGTGAATTGTCATTGTGCATAACCAGTTGGTCTCGAATGAGGTCATCGTGCAAATTTCCAAACTTACAGTCTATGACCAGTTTTTTTAAGTCATCTAACCATTCATCAACCAATTCTTCTTTCTTAAAAAATAAAAGTACAACATAACAGTGCCCTGTCTTCCCCATGTGCTTCCTTCGCTCTGCCCCACTGTCAAGTCACTTCAGGCTATTCCCATGAACCCCGCCACATGCATCCCCAATGGCGCCTTACACTCACTATGCCTTTCTAAATTTGCATCCCCGTTCTGCCTCCTGTGTCTCCATTGCCACGCCCCCTGCGTCTCCATGACTGTGCCACTGTGCCTGTTATTTTCTCTTATCCCAACTATTCCTTGAAACAGTCCTTTCAGCGACCCCTGGTATTTTCCCTGCCACCATACACCTCCCTGAGCTAATCACTGACCCTCGACATTCGGGGTCCATGTGACCTGTTCTAAGAAATTGTGTTGTTGGTTGAGGGGGGAGAGGCGGGGAGGAACCCTATGCAAGCAGCAGCCACAATCCTTCTCAGCGTGAACCACAAAAAGTCCCTAAATTAATCCGTGCTCCACCCTGTGGTAGCTTGGCTAAAAAGCAGTCAGGCTTAACGTTGAGGTAATGTGTTAAGCATTTATACAGCACACAAATGGTAATGAAGTAAAACATAACAAAAATCCCACACCAATTTAGAAAAATAGAGTAACATTTAATAAATGATTTCACATTAAAACAACAAAAATCCAATTAATAGAACCAGAGATATGCAAGGGTTATGTACATACAGTGCTTAAAAGCACCAAGCAGCAACTGTGGTTAACTGGTTGTGCTGGATCTGGAAAAATTCACCGGTTTAGGCAGACCTTGGTGACGAGTAGGCTGGATACAGGGACCAGGACAGCCTCGCTGAGAATTATACATTATATCCTAGATGTGAGGCATTGTGCAGCAGCGATTCAGAGGAGCAATGCAGGGTCCTGCTGTAGTAGTGGGCCTTAGCAAGGTCTACCAGTGCTAGGGGTTCTCCCTGCTCTGCACAGTGTCCTCAGACCAATAGAAAGAAATTGGCACAGAAGCTGGAATAGAAAATACAGAGTTTATTAAACCTCATGATGTGGAACTACATTCACACAGCACCCTTTGGTAATGTATGAAGTAGCACACTGAATGGAAGGAGCTTGGTCCTTTTATACCCACATAGGGGCTCAAATGAAGGCGGTACAAGTACAAAATGCTGGTTTTAGGTACATATAAGGTCATACAGAAAATGCACAGTCAACAAGTGGGAGGAGCTAACAGTTGCTAATTCTAGTGAACACATCCTGACAGTTACAGACTGGGGACAGCTGCAAGGACAGCTGCAAGCTCAACTGAGCATGTGGGGAGCAGAAAAGGCTAAATATATATCGTCTCTAGGCAGATTTCAAGAGCAGTTAACAGGAAGGTAGGACAGAGCACATGGTGAGCACATGGTAGCACATGGCAAACAAAATGGCTGACAGAAATACAAAATGGATTCCACAAAACGGACAAGATAGTCTCTAAATACAGGATGGCTTCTGCTAATGCTAACCCCATCGCTGCCAAATTACAACACTGCATCGAGGAAAAATTGTTCCGATAAGCAATCCACTCGTTTAACTCATTAACAAGTTATTAATAAAGTTTGTGAAAACTAATATGCAAATTACATGAACATGTGTGTTAGTGAAGCTTGCGTATGCATGTACTAAAGTGAATAACAATGAAGTAGGGCTAATACCGCTTTAAACAGAAAAACTGTTTTGCGCATGCGTCAACTACATCTCCGTAGGATGACGAGGTAATGCTTGGAGAGAAATTCTTGCACATGAGCAGAAGCTATTAAAATGGAGTCCTGAAGACTCACGTGCAAGGTACCTGCTTAGTTGAAAATAAAAGTTAGCTATTCTATTAATGCTAATGCGGGAAAAGTATTATTAAATAAAATGGGATAGAGTAGAGGTGGGTGGTATACAGTGCAAACATTTTCTTTGAGAAATTAACATTTGTCTTCTGACTTTATCATTAGTGCGTATTTGGGCCTTTCTTGCATAACTGAATTGAGCTGAGTGACAAAAAGTCTGGCTTGCCATACAATTGTAGAGACTGATAATTCTGAGATGCCAATTGTACAACCAGTAAGTCTCTGAAAGTCCAGTGACATGGTGTCTGCATTTAAGGCACAAGGCTTTTGCTTTTAGTATGGGGCTTGATCATTGATAGGGTCCTTGCTTAGTTTGAATCTCTGAATGCTTTCCAGGTTTTTCATGTTACGAGGAAGGAATCTCCAGACGCTGGTAAGAAACCGTATCCATTTTGGTCTACATAGTTCCACCAACATACAGCTTAAAGTCAATCAATCAATCAATCAATCAATCAATCAAAGACATTTATATAGCGCACTACTTACCCGGAGGGTCTCAAGGCGCTTGGGGGCGGGGGGGGGTGCTGCTACTGCTCGAACAGCCAGGTCTTGAGCTTCTTCCTGAAGGAGAGGTGGTCTTGGGTCAGGCGCAGGTCGGTCGGTCGGGAGTTCCAGGTCTTGGCGGCCAGGTAGGAGAAGGACCTTCCTCCTGTTGTCGTTCTTCAGATGCGGGGGACGGCGGCGAGGGCGTGACTGGCTGATCGAAGATGGCGTTTGGGAGCGTAGAAGTTGATGCGGTTGTTGAGGTAGCTCGGGCCTTGATCGTGTAGGGCTTTGTGTGCGTGGGTGAGGAGACGGAAGGTGATTCTTTTGTTGACGGGGAGCCAATGCAGGTCTCTCAGATGTCCGGAGATGTGGCTGTGTCGTGGGATGTCGAGGATGAGTCTGGCTGAGGTGTTCTGGATCCGCTGGAGTCTCTTCTGGAGCTTGGCGGTGGTTCCGGCGTAGAGGGCGTTGCCGTAGTCCAGTCGGCTGGTGACGAGGGCCTGGGTGACCGTCTTCCTGATCTCGGTGGGGATCCACCGGAAGATCTTCCGTAGCATGCGCAGGATGTTGAAACACGACGAGGAGACGGCGTTGACTTGTCTGGTCATGGAGAGGGAGGAGTCCAGGATGACGCCCAGGTTCCGTGCGTGGTCTGTCGGTTTGGGTGCGGTGCCCAGGGCGGGGGGCCACCAGGAGTCGTCCCAGGCGGAGGGCGAGGAGCCCAGGATGAGGACTTCCGTCTTGTCTGAGTTCAGTTTCAGGCGGCTGGTCGTCATCCACTCGGCTACGTGTGTCATCCCTTCGTGAAGGTCGGCTCTGGCGGCGGCGGGGTCGTTGGTCAGGGAGAGGATCAGCTGGGTGTCGTCAGCGTAGGAGATGATGTTGAGGTTGTGCTGGCGTGCGATGGCCGCGAGGGGGCTCATGTAGACGTTGAAGAGGGTGGGGCTCAGCGAGGATCCTTGAGGGACGCCGCAGATGACTTTGGTGGCCTCTGACTTGTACGGTGGTAGTCGGACTCTCTGTGTTCTTCCGTCGAGGAAGGAGATGATCCACTCCAGTGCCCTCTCCTGGATTCCGACATTTCTGAGGCGCTGCACTAGGGTGCGGTGGCAGACAGTGTCGAATGCCGCGGAGAGGTCTAGGAGGATGAGGGCCGCTGTTTCTCCGTTGTCCATCAGGGCTCGGATGTCATCGGTGGCAGCGAAGAGGGCGGTCTCGGTGCTGTGGTTGGCTCGGAAGCCAGACTGTGAGGGTCAAGGGATCCGTTCGTCTCGAGGAAGGCGGCCAGCTGCTTGTTGACGGTCTTCTCGATGACTTTGGCTGGAAAAGGGAGGAGCGAGATGGGGTGGTAATTCTTGAGTTCGGTGGGGTCTGCTGTAGGTTTCTTGAGTAGGGCGCGGAGTTCGGCATGCTTCCAGTTCTCCGGGAAGGTGGCGGTGTCAAAGGAGGTGTTGATGATGTCCCGCAGGTGGGGTGCGATGATGGCGTCGACCTTGTTGAAGACGTGGTGAGGGCAGGGGTCGGTTGGCGATCCGGAGTGGATGGAGTTCATCATGCGGACGGTGTCTTCGGTGCTGATCGGAGTCCAGGCGCGGAGGGTGGTGGTGGGGGGCGGTGGTTCGGTCGTGGCGTGCGTCGGTTGAGTGCTGAAGCTGTTGTGTATGTCCGCGATCTTCTTGTGGAAGTAGGAGGCGAGGGAGTTGCAGAGGTCTTGCGATGGGGTGATGTTGTTGCCGGCGTTGGGGTTGGAGAGCTCTTTCATGATGTTGAAGAGTTCCTTGCAGTTGTGTGCGTTGTTGTCCAGCCGGTCCTTGAATGCAGTTTTCTTGGTGGCGCGGATCAGTTGGTGGTGCTTCCAGGTGGCAAGCTTGAGGGTGGTCATGTTGTCCGGTGTTGGTTCCCTTCTCCAGGCTTTCTCGAGGGCTCGGCAGTTCTTCTTGGAGCTCTTGAGTTCGTCGGTGAACCATGGGGCGTTCTTGCTGCCGGGTCTGCTGGGCGGGGTCCTCAGTGGGGCGAGTTCGTCCGCGCAGTTGCTGATCCACTTCGTGAGGTTGTCGGGGGCCTGGCTGGGGTTCGCTGAGCTGGCGGGAGGGTGCTGGCTCAGGGAAGCGGCGAGCTGGTCGGCTGTGATCTTGTTCCAGCTTCTTCGAGCAACCTGTTGCTGGTGGTGGTGGATTGTCGTTCTTTTGAAGGTGAAGTGGACGCAGCTGTGGTCCGTCCAGTGGAGTCCGGTGGCGTGGCTGAAGACGATGTCTTTGCAGGATGAGAAGACTGCGTCGAGTGTGTGTCCGGCGAGGTGGGTGGGGGTGGACACCAGCTGCTTGAGACAGGACCACTGCGTTATCTCTCTCGATTCCCAGTGTCCGGCTCCCAACATTCTAAGGCAGCCTCACGGCCAACAGAAGGGCAATACCAAAGAGGGATAGGAGGAGGGGGGGAGAAAGAGAGGGAGTAGGAACACATGGAAAAGAAATACTATATTGATAACGAAAATATGAGGAAGCAGAGAATAATAATAACAACATTAGGTAAGGGAATATAACACATCTTCCTCCCATAAACTTGAGGAAGAAATGTACTAGGTTTGTTTCATAACAAAGTCTTCGTGCCTTTTAGGTGTTACAACTAGTCTCTTTGTTGCCCCTTGGTGGTAGATAGGGCAACCTAGTGGAAGACTTTTGGATGAGGAGCTTCCAGATGGGTCATCATCCTGGCCCGCAGCTCTCGCTAGTCTGTCCATGCTCCAGTTTTGACCATTCTCAAGGATCATGGTGTTATGTTTGATTTTTACTAGCTTCTTGGGAACATATAACTTGAATTCATTTTCCCCACCATGTGTTGGTCTATGTATGCATACCCAGTCTCCTATGGGCCACTTCTGAGGTTTGGCCACATGCTTGCAATCATAGTAACGCATGTACTTGGCTTGATGTGCAGGAACCTTGGTTCTTACCGCTCTGGCGTTATGCTCCACTACTTCCCCCCCACCAATCCAGTTAGGGTATAATTTGGTGCTTGGTTTCCTCCCTTTGAGGGATGAGAATGGGGTGATACTCATGACTTGGTTGAGAGTAGTATGGTATGCCCACAACATGTCTAGTAGAAGCTGTTCCACAGTTAAGTGTTTGATACATGCAAGTTGAATGTTCTCTTTGATCATTCTGTTCACTCTATTGACTAGTCAGTGGCCGGAGGACAGTAAAGTGCAGTTTTGAGATGTATTTTTTTTTTTTTAAACATATTTATTAAATTTTTCCAAAATTTTTTCCACATATTCCACCGTATGTATTACAGCACATTCCAATTTCTCAGGTGGTTATATAGTACATATACATTTCATTGTTTTATACAAATTTTCATATCATAAGCAGATATAATAAACCAAAAAACAGCCCTCTAAAACAAATCAAATCAAACTTCTCTTGCACTATTCTAGATTTATCCTACTAGTTTTCCACGTCGTAATTGGTTGCCATATTTTTTTGCCTAAGGCCTTAGCCCTTCTACCTTTCCTGTCGTATATTGCCTTTTCTAAATTATAAATAGTGAGGAGGCTAGCAATCCAATCTGAAAATAGTGGAGGAGCCTTATTCAGCCAATTCCTTGCTATACAGATACGGAGCACTGCTATTGAAACAAAAATAAACTCTACTGGCATAGCTTCTATCGTGCTTACCACCCCTAAAATGATTAATTCATCTAGAAGCTTAATCTTAATCCTAAGCGTTTTATCAAAAAATTCTTCAATCGCCATTTTCAAAGTAAATAGTTGTGGGCACTGCGCAAACATATGTACAATATCTGCTCCACTCGCATTACATCGTGGGCAAGTTATTCCTGTTGTTCCACCCCACTGGGCGATTCTAGCCGGTGTATGGTAAAGTGAAAATAATGTTTTGAAGTGTTGCGATTGAAGGGTTGCCGAGCATAGCACCGTTCTACCCAGATCTAATGACTCCTGAAAAATTTCTGAGCCTGACCCCAATTTTTCCATCCATTTTTGTGAGAATTTTGCCCTTTCATCTGACTTAGTTCCTTTCAATTCTGCATAAAGATATCTTATTGTACATTTGGTGGTTGTTTCTATATAATCAATAATTTTGCATTGCACCAACCCAAGCGGGCCGCCTTGTTTTTGTGTTAAGAAACTCCTCACTTGCAAGTATTTATAAAAACTATTGTGCTCTAATCCAAACTTTGTTTTGAGTGCTCCAAACTGCATGATATTGCCCTGCACGTCCAGTAAGTTCCCTATCTGCATTATGCCTTTATTGTACCAATCATACATAGTGGCATCCTTAAAGATCTCCCTCGGCATTGAGCTATTTGTATACAATCTTGTATAGTTATTAAATCTGCCTAGTCCTAATTTTTTAGCAACTCCTTTCCACACCCTATATACTGCTTTCAGAGTCTTAAATCTCGTATGTTTAAAATACGTGAAATCAGTTGTATTAAAAAACCCATTCTCAGCTTCCTCCCCCAGCAATACGGCATACACATTAGGTAAGCCCACCTCACTATCCGTTGGGTGCTCCAGCCCTCCCCCACCTATTAACACCTTACTGTATTGTAATACCGCAGCCCAGTAATAGAGCCTAAAATCCGGTGCTCCCCAGCCCCCTTTTTCCCTATCTACCGTCAGATGTCTGTATGCTCTTCTTGTTTTCCCTTTCACCCAAATGAATTTATTCAGAATCAATTCTAATTTGCTAAACCAACCATTTTCAAAAAATAGGGGTATGGATCTAAGTAAATACAGCACTTTTGGGAATGTTATCATTTTAATAACATTTATTCGGCCCATTAAGGTCAAATGCAGATTATTCATTCTTTCTGTGTTTGTTTTAATTTTCTCCAACAATGGTCTCATATTGATTTCTACTAATCTGTCTAACTCAGATGTGATCTTCACCCCTAAGTAAGTGACTTCGGGTGCTATTCTTATATCATGATAATTTACCCAGTTATTTTTAATTATTTGTGTTTTCCCTTTATTTAATGAATACCCTGAAAATGTGCCAAAAAGTGTAGCCTCCTGTTCGATTTCAATAATAGCTGACCCTGGATCTGGTGTGACCACTGCCACGTCATCCGCATATGCAAGTGTCTTATATGCATATCCATGTAAACCAATCGGGAGAATGTTCGAATTTCCTTCTAACCTACGCAAAAAAGAGTCTAGATATAGGGCAAAAAACAGTGGTGAGGCTGGGCAACCCTGTCTTGTACCACGCTTTATATGTATATCCTCTGTATACCCTCTATTAATCCTCACTTTAGCTGTTGGAGCTGCATATAACGCCTTTATGGCCTGTATATAGCCTGTGCCTATCCCAAACCACTCCAAGGCTTTCCACAAATAGCACCAGGAGACCCTGTCAAAGGCCTTCTCTGCATCCAGAAAAATTGCTGAGGCAGGGTCTCCTGCAGCTCCCGTGACATCCAATATGGTAACCATTCTCCTTGTGTGTTCCGTAGTGCCTTTACCTGGTATGAAACCATGCTGTGTTGTGTATACCAACCCCTCGATTACTCTACTGAGTCTTTGTGATAGAGCCTTGGAGTATATTTTTGCATCCGCGTTCATAAGCGTGATCGGCCTATAAGAGCCAGGATCCAGGTGTGGTTTATTCTTTTTTAAAATAACTACTATACTTGCACCAGCCCATGACTGTGGTGTATTCTCCCCTATCTGTGCATGCCTTAAAGTTTCCAACATGTCTAACCCCAATGTATCCCAAAACGTCCCATAAAATTCTGCCGGTATCTGGTCAGGTCCTGCGGCCTTCCCCGAGGGGAGTTTTAATACCGCATTATGTAGTTCACTCAGAATTAGTGGTGCCTCCAGAGTCTCTTTATCTTCCAGGCACAGTTCCTTGTGTGGAAAACCAGCCAAATAGTCCTCTATCTCGTCTTCCTTGCTCCCCACGTCTTGATCATATAATTCAGAATAAAACTCTCTAAACACCTCCCTCACCTCTTCCACCTTAGTTACGACCTTCCCATATTTATTCTTAATTTCTTTAATTTCCCCGGCTGCCAGGTCTTGTCTGGTATGCATTGCGAGCATGTGTCCAACCCTCTCGTTGAACTCGTAACACTTTTCTTTTTTTGCTAAATAATTAGCCGCAGCTTTATTAGCCAATCTCTCCCCAGTTTCTGCCTTCTTCAATTCTATTTCTAGTAAAACCTGCTCAAGAGGTTCTTGATTTATAACATGCTGGATAAGCTGTTGTTCTAGATTCCTTAAATCCTGTAGCCTACTGGCTAACTCCATTTTCTCCTTTTTACTCCTATGTAGAGTATAAGCCAGTGTTTCCCCCCTTATCCCTGCTTTGAATGCATCCCAAACCATGCCTGCGGTTGCCGTACCTCTGTTTACCTCCCAGAACTGTGTAATCCATACCTTCATTCTGCTAACATAGTCATCTTCTCTGAGCAGCCCTCTTTCAAATGTCCAATAGTATTCTTTGTGACTAGTATTGTGGTTCCGGGAGATAGTCAACACCAGTGGATTGTGATCTGAGGAAACTCGAGGTAATATTTCTACTTTCACTTCTGATACTAATGGGCTGGAGACTAAGAAGTAGTCTAATCTGGCTATACTTTTATGAGGGGCAGAATAAAAAGTACTCCCTGTCCCTATAGGATTATATGCCAACCAAACGTCTACCAACGCATTATTATTCATTAGATTGAAAATGGCTTTTCTTACTCTCTTCTTGCGCTCGCCCTTCCTCCCCCCTCCCATCATACCCAGCCCTGTTAGTCCATTGATGTTAAGATCTCCGCACACAATTATTGGTTCAGGCCATAGAGGCAATTCGGTATCTAGATAATCAAATAAATCAGGTTCGTCTTCATTGGAGCCATATACAGAAACAATTGTGTAGCGGCATCCGGCTATTTCTCCTTCTATCATCACCCATCTACCATCCAGGTCTTCCTTCTTTCTCACTACTTCCATCAAACCTTTTTTTGCCAGTATGGCCACTCCTTTTGTTTTAGTATCTTGCTGCGTGTGTGCTAATACATCAAACCCTAGCTGATCCATAAGATACCTATCCTTCCCCCTCACATGTGTTTCCTGTAGACATATAATATCCAATTTTAACATTCTGCACATGGCCGCTACTTTCTGCCTTTTACTTCCATCATTTAACCCACATATGTTAATCGTAGTAATTCTTAATGCCATCTGCTTTTATAAAAAAACCAAAAAGCAGTTCCTCAGGATATTTTACTGCCACCTTTGTGTGTCTACATACCTTTTTATTTTGTGCTGTACAAATCCTTATCTCTTTACCACCCCCTTCCTGCCCCCCCTCCCCCGACCCCCCCTTTCCCCCCCTCCCCTTGCTAACCCCCCCCGTCACAGGCAAATAGGTCAATTTTGACCTATGTGTGGCTGCACTCTGCTGTAGTGTCGCTTTCCTTCTCCCACCCTAGTTAACCATATTACCATCGTGAAACCCAATATATACAAAATGCCTAATATTTTCCTTGTTTATCCTATGCTGGTTCTGAATTCTTACTCTTCCTGCCTTTCTGAAGCTCTGTAATCTCTGCAAGATATTCTCCTGCCTTTATTTCCGAAAAAAACATTCTGATGCGGCCCCTTGTAACCACTTTTAACTTAGATGGGTACATCAAGTATGCTTCTGAGCCCTGTCGTTGAAAAGGAGTGATAAGCTGTCTGAGTTTCCACCTCCTTTCCACAGTAGTGTGGCAAAAATCGGGCCTCGTAAAGAAAGTAATCCCTTCAACTGATTTTTTCCTCTCTGGTCTTGCGGTCTCAAAAATTTTCCTGCCTAGCCAAGAAATTTCCAAAAAAGACCAGCATTGCCCTAGGCAATCCATTCTGATTACTGCTATTTTGGTTACTACCTCTTCCCCCCCTTCTGCATCAATGGAAATCTGTGCGCTCTCTGTACTTCCACTTCCCACTGCCACTGCGCCTCTGGGTATGCATCTTTTAACAGTTTAACCATAAACCCCCTTGGGTCCTTCCCTTCCAGTCCTTCCTCTATGCCTAGAAAGCGTAGATTGTTCCGTCTTTGGCGATTCTCGAAATCTTCCAGCTTCCACTGCAAGTCCTCTATCACCTTCCCTTGGTCTGTTCTTGCATTCTGCCAATCTGTAACCTCGTCCTCCAATTTTCCAGTTCTTTCTTCTACTTGTTCCACTCTACTTTCCACTTCCTGATATTTTTTGTTCATTTTTCTGATGCTCGCTTGTATTTTCTTTGTATCCTGCCTTGCTCGTCTGCTTTCTAAGTGAGCTTCTAAATGCATTTGCTTCAGCATAGAGAACATACCCTCCAAGGTTGCTTGAGGCGGGATATCATTTAAATCGTTGGGGGCATTTAAGGGATAACTCTCGGGTGCCACCCCCAGATCTTGATCTTGATCCTGATAAATTCTGGAAGCACTACCATAGTCCCATAACAGTTTCCTGTTAGTACTTGTTGCTGCTCTGTCCATCTCTCTATCTCGCCTTATCATTGTCCTCCTTCTTCTCTTTTGTGTTTCCCTGTTTCTGTGCTCGCTAGAGAGAGATCTTTCAGACTCTGTCCCAGATGATAGGTCTGTGTTAGTGTCCTCTTCCTCCTCTGACCCCAGCAATGAAGAGTCTGAGCCCTCAGTCACGGAGTAAAACTTTTCCCTCTCCGGGGAGAGTACTCTCCTCCCTTTTGCCCCCTTTGTTATGTGGCTATGTATGCTTTTCATACTACCCCAAGTAGACTGTGCCATTATACTGCTGTCCACAGGTGTTGGCGCTATGTTTACTTCATTTAGTGCTTCGAGCATTTGGATAGTGTTAATGTTTGTTGTTTCAAATGTTTCCTTTGATTGGGCATTACTAAGCTTACTTGAGTTATTCGCCATCGCCGTCGCCGTCTCTGATCCTGCTTCTCCGCCTGCATTAACGTCCTTGTTCGTGCTGGCGTCCTCGACAACCTCCGCTGCATTCTCAAGCCCTTGTGCGTCTCCCGCTAGAGGCGTGAGCGTTTCAGACCCCGGTTGCTTAGCAACCGCCGTGCTTGCGTCCTCGCGGTCAGCGAGGAGAGTTTCCGCGTTCAGTCTTGGCTTTGGATCCGAGGCACTTCCAGCGGCCGAGGTTACCTGCTGATTTCTTCCCGCGAAAGCCTCCGTCACAGTCGATTGCCACAGATCCTTACCAGCGGCAGGTACAGTACTCGTATGCTTTGTTGTTCCGCTTTCAGAGTGAGAGCGCCTCTGTTGTGCCTGCCCTTTACCTCCAGGAGTCTCCGGTTGCATTACTTGCGGGACTGTCTTAGTCTCCGCTTTGGAATCGGCTTTTTCTTTTTCTTTATCTTTGTCTCTTGCAGATCTCTCGCTCTTCTTGAACTGCATTTTCTGGGCAGTGCCGCTTGTAGCCGTATTTGTTGTGCGTTTACTCAGCGTGACCTTTGGTATCGCGCCAGAGCGCTGCGACATCCTTAAGGCTATATCGATACCGTCCACAATCATCTTCTTAAAATGCTCACAATAGTAGCGCCCCAAGGTTGTGAGCATCTTTTGTAATGTCTTGATGCTAGTACCGCCTTCAGCCCAGAGTATACTCCGTAGAATCAGCATGCTTTAATCCATATCCAGCCTGTTTAGTCCCTGGGTCCAGGAGAAGGAATAAGTGCGACTGCACTCTACAGCAGCATGGCGGCCATCTTGCCAATCGAAGCAGTTTTGAGATGTATAATGACTAAGTTAAATAAGAAGGTTGTCATAGCTGAGGAAGTGAACGGCACTCCTTTGTTGGTAACAATGCTAGATGGAGTGCCTTCCAAGACGAATGTGTCCCATAGGAAAACTGAAGTAAGGATGTATTTTGCGGTCGAGGAGTTGTTCCGACAGATAAGCCCTGCTCAACTGGGGTCCCTGAGCAGGCATGCTCGTTACTTACTTCAAAAGTAACAACAGAGGGTCCCTGGAAACGGATAATATGAGAGGGAGGCAGGGAAATAAAGGTATGAACAAAAACAGAAACCTCTCCCAGAAGTATAATTTAAATTAGGTAATATATTCTAAATTCACAAGAAAAATAGCATTGTCCCACAAGCAGAAATTATTGAAAAGATATTGTCATATTTTTATTTACACAGTTGTCTGATGCATAAGAACATAATAACAAAACAGAATTATACACGTGACAACAATATAATACAAATGTTCTATATATATACATATTTATAATATATACATACAGACCCCCAACAAAATGATAACAATCAAACATACTCAGTCAGTCAGAACCACTCTTACAATTCATCTGAACACACAGTCTCACCAAAATCACAGGCTCACCACCACAATTCAAAAGATAAACAACATAAAAGCTGCACAAAACAAATCATATCTATATACAAAACAGAAACAAGGGAGAAAGAAGAAAAAGCGCTGACGAGCATTTCGGAAAGGAATTCTTGGTCCTAAATTCCTTCATCAGGGCGCAAATACATCATTGTTTCCATAAATATATTTATTTTTCTTGATTTTGGGATGCAATATTTTCCATCCAATATTAGGGTCATACGGGGGTACAATCAAAATTCAGAATAATAATCTGAACCCAAATCCTACGAGTCTAACAGCCAAGTGTAATTCATTCAATCCCTCGGCATATGGAATCTTGGGTAATGCGCTGATGCAGGGGACGGACTACCCAGCTATATAATGTACGAACTAAACGTCGGTTCCAATTACAGTAGATTAATACATAGAAGGCAGCTTCTCCAGAGGATGACTCGGTGGGGGAGAGTACGTTAAACAAGATAGACTCCCGTCGGTAGTTATTGCGCTGGATACATTGTAGCAATCCGTCTGCACATAAGTCAAAATGCCGGGATGGTTACTTACCCCATAACCAGAATAGTGAGTGTTCCCCCGCACCCCAACTACATGCAAACTATATCTGGCACTTCTCTACCCATACAACAATAAAGGAGCAAAATTCTCTTTTAAGCTGAATGGACAGGTATGCAACAAATAGTTTTGAGGGGAGCAGGAACAGGCCTCAGCATTGAGCCCTTCGTCTGTAGTTCAGAGGGCTAAGAGGAAAACTGAGCAAACATGCACCCTGGCAGTCAGGAGCGAGAAAAACTCTTTAAAAAAAATGTGATTAGCAGAAAAATCTCCGAAGCAGTTATCCCCAGGTCTTTCGAACAGTGAATGCTCTCCCCCTGTGTGCTGTATTAGTGCCCCCTAGAACTATCCACTAATGATATGGACTCTAGGGCAGAACCCAAGATTGCTAAAACTCTAAGTATGTGGGGGCGGAAAATCTAAAGGGCACTATCAACTCACAAAATGACAGTATGAGTCGACCTGTGCCAATAGCTACACCTACTGGACCTGAAGATGGGAATATGGCCAATTAATCCCATATGGACTATCCACTACTCGCAAAAAGCTGCAACCCAAGGCTAGAGGGTTTTGCTCTACCCTAAAGGGTCAGGCTACAGGTGATGAAGTTTCTAACAACACTGTTGTAGTCATTTCTATGGAGAATTTGGCAGGGTGTAATATTGGTCCAACAGGGCAGAGAGATGTTCCTGCTGTATTCTCCCCTAGTCACATGTGCTCCCGGAACCACGGGGCTTCTGCAGGATGCGGTACTCCAAGGATTCCAGCTGGTGGACCATGCCAATGCCAATGTAATAGGACATCAAACTCAACAGCAACTTAATGAGATTTAAACTGGGTTACCTAAGGATAGGGGACCCTTGATGCACCAAGTCCAACAATTTTTTTAAACTATTTTAGCTGAGATTCGTGAATGTAAATTTCACAGGCCCAGGAAATTGCCATAGTTTATAAAAGGCTAGATACAATTGAGGGCATGATACAGCAAATTCCAGAAAGAATGAAAGAACTTGAGCAACCAGTGTCAGATACCTTGACTTGGGACAGTGATATTGCTAATCTGAAAAAACCCTATAGGACTCTCAATTAAAAATGGATGAAAAGGGAGAATTAAGCGAGGCAATCAAACCTGTGCTTCACAGGGATTCCAGAGAACAAGGAACATATAAACGGCAGGTCCAATCCTGTGCTATTTATAGAAACAGTGATTAAGGAACATATACTGGAGAATGCACCATACTATCTTACTATAATGAGGGCACACAGGATTCTGGCATAATGTTCAACAGGGGCTAAATACCCAAGGACAATGATTGTAAACTTTGCATATTTTTCTATAAGAGAAGCCATTTTAAGGAAGGCAATTAAGAACAATGGGGCATATTACCAACAACTAGCGATAATTTTTGTCTCTAACTTGTTTAGAGACAAAAATTATCGCCGCACATCGGCGATTTTTATCGCAGATAAACCTTGCTATTAACAAGGTTTATCGCAAATGCGATAAAAAACGGCCGAAATGCATGAATATCGCTGAAAAGTCAGCGATATTCATGCATTATCGAGCAAATGCTCTTAGCCATGTTATCCACCTCCCATTGGATAACATGGCTAAGAACTGCTCAGGGCAGGTGTTAGCTTTTGGAGATATTCGAGCTTAGCGCGAATATCTCCAAAAGTTGGTAATAGGAGATAGCGATGTTAGGGACTGTTTCCAGTCGCTAACATCTTGGCACGCCCACTTTGCATGTCATTAGTGATAAATATCACTGACATGCAAAGCAAGGCCCAAGATGGTCGCTATCTCCTATTAGCTGTCACTAACTGGTGTTAGCGACAGCTTGGTAATAGGGAGATAATTTTATCTCCGCTTTCTTGGCTTTTAAAGCCAAAAAAGCGGAGATAAACCCCCTTGATAATATGCCCCAATGATATTGTGTTAACTGATGGGTCAAGGGTAAGAGTTTTCTCTGATATGTTGGCACTTGCTGCATGTCGGCGAAGAGCGTTTGTTGGGCTAATTGGTCAATTTAGGTGTGCTGGAGCACAGGCTTCTATCATCCAACAGTCCAAATTGAAAATGTTATTTAAAGGCCAATTTAATCATAGTGCCACTCTCGAGAAAGCTAATACTGTACTACAAAAGGTGGCATAAACAAGTAAAGGCTAGTTCTAATCAGGGATAGATTAATTGTAGAGACAATGTGATAATATGAGGGGTAAAACCCAGGGAAAGAGGGAAAAGGTAGCAAAAGAAGAAGGAGAAAAAAAGTAATATTTATTGTGCTCTATGGTGGAGCTAGGTAAATGAGATGGGATGTTCTTCACAAGTTACCATACTTAGAACCTCTGCACTTCGGTACTTGATACATTTCCACATTGCACTTTCAGATTCTAACATTTTCTTAGAATGGTTTATGCTTGGTATAATTGCACTTTAGGAGTATCTTCAAGACTATAATCAGTGCTTTGTAGGTTAATAAACTGCTAGAAGCTACTTCAAGCACTTTGCACACTGCACTTTTTTCTTTGCTAGTAGGCTAATATGCCCATATACCCAAGGAGTGTTCCTGTGTTACAAGGGCTCTTCTGGGATTAGGGAATATGGGTCTTATTGAGTTTAAAGAAGTGCTGCAGAAGGATGAGTTGTGCATATGGCCCTTCCAAAATGTTTTTATTCTCCATCTAATTAGCAAAGGATTATGGTTTAGGATATAAGCTGATACACAAAAGAGTATTCTCTGGGCCTGTAGTTATAACAAGGGTTGCACAAACACTTTTTTGTCTATCTGCCAACACTTTACAGAGGATTTGGTGATGTGGTGAAGTGGGTTCCTCAAATTTCAAAAGGGAGGGTGAGCAGAAGCTTGTAGGCAGGTGTCAGGTCGAGTTGCCTAAAGGGTGGGGGGGGGGAGTGAGGAAGGGAGTTAAGTGCCATTCCCCTCTTCGGATGGGACAGAGGTTGGAGGATTGGTAAGGCAGGGGTGGGGACTAGGGATGGGCAGCTAAAAAAGAGTGAGATAAGAACAGGTCAGAATTGGGCAAGGCATACACACAGAATGGGAGTAGGGGGTGTAGGGGGTGAGGTAATTGTGGTAATTGTGGAAAGTAGGGTTTTGGATAAACTACAGGAACTAAAGTTTGGCTATGTTATCACAAGGCAGAAAAATAAAAATAAGGGTGTAGGAATATTTTTTTAGATAATCAATAGGTTATGGCTACATTTTGGGAATATCACAAAGAATAAAGATAATCTCCGGTAATGTAATGGCCTTTTAAATGCATGTAAAAGAGGGGCACTGCTAAAATTGTAAAGACCCTTGTCTCCTGGGGTCATATTTTTTTTATAGGAAACACATTTTTAGTCCAATACTCCCAAACTATTACTGCCAAGGAAATATTCATAAGCATATTTTGTCTTGGTCAACAGCGCAGTTCGAGGAGTTGGTATCCTGTTTTTGAGTACATTAGACTGGGAGGTGAGAGAGGTGTACCCGGATGGTGAAGCAAGATGGATCTTGAACGAGGATAAAGTTGCTGGGGTCCTTCTTAACTTATTTTAATTACTATGGATCAATCTATGATGACAGTAAAGCTCTAGAACAGATTTACAACCTGCTAACAAATGTGCAAGGCCCACAGTCATTGGGAGTGATTTTCATTTCATCCAAGATCTGTTTTTAGATACGTCCAAAAAGGTTAAGCAACAGTTAAAACCAAAAACCTCAAATTGATCAAGATTATGAACAAAGATTTTGCTCTATTAGATCCATGCCACACAGATCACCCAGCCCTGCCTTAGTTTACACGTTATTTGGTAAGGTTTAAAACAGCCTCAAGACTGGAATTCCCTTGATAGATAAGCAACTAGAGAGAAGGGGGTCGGACATCGTTTCCAACTCATTCTTGGACCACTCAATAATCTCCCTAGTAATATGAGTAAGAACGTCTTGAAGAAATAATGCTAGATGGCAGTTTAATAAAGCTCTGCTTATTGTCTTAAAATGGATTGAAGAAACATGAAAGTTTGTACAACTGTTTTTTCAGGATAATATAAATACAGCCCCAATCTTTCTGGTATGGGAAGCTTTTAAAGCATCTTTTTTGGGGTCAGGTTATCAAAAGATCGGATCAATGAGCAGAAAACACAGAAGATAGAAATACTACTTAACTTAGTAGAACGGGCTGGGAAAGAGCTTAATTCCTCAAGTTTTAGAGAGCAAGATGAAAAGGCACTGCAGCAAGAATTGGCATACATGAAAGACCAACTAAGAAACTTCTTTATTCTTGAAGATATTACAGGGAGTGAGACATAACAACAGAAAGTGTATGAAGAAAGCCAGCACATAGGCAAATATCAAGCATGGTCTACCAAGATGCAGCAGAATAGGCAAATATATAATATCACAAATAAGAAGCCCTAGTACTGCAATTATGGTAGAAGATAGAAATAGGATAGCAATTTATATTTCGTCTTCATTTTAAACACATTTATGAAAAAGCACAGGTAGTGGGTCTACAGGAATTATAATACTACTTAACTACATTTCAGATAACACTAATTACTAGGGACAATATCTAAACATTCTCTTGTCTCTTGCGCCTGTAGAACTAATTGAAACCTTAAAAGGTATGGCTAGTAATAAGGCTAGCAGCAATGATGGCATCCCTGTTGAAGTATACAAGATGTTTTTAAACAAGCTTTCCCCATTTTTAATATTTTGGTTAAATCAATTTATGGAAGCGATTTCCATCTACAACAGATTAAAGGAGTCAGTTGTGATTTCCATTCTTAAAAAGGATAGAGATCCAAGCAATCCTAACTCGTACCGCCCAGTAAGCTTATTAAAAGCAGACTACAAGTTTTTTAAGAAAATCTCGGTGAATAGGATTGCTTCCTGTGCGCAACAAGTGCTTCATGCTGACCAAACAGGATTCCTCCAAGGTGGCAGCAAATGCCTTTTTTTAAATTCAGGCTACTGACTATTTTACAGTCAACACGGACAAAGCCGCAATTTTAATGATGGATGCAGAGAAAGTGTTTGATCTGGCACACAATGTTTTCTATTCTAGGGAAGTTTGGCTTTACATCTCACTTGAGAGTGATGCTAAAGGAAATATACAAGGGGGCCTTAGCAAAGATAATTATTAACGCGTAACCGGTGGTAGAGGTGAGGATCAGGCATGGCACCAACAGGGATGCCCATTATCCCCACTACTTCTCTCTCTCTTTATCAAGCCTCTCACGCTCAAAATTAGTTCCAATCTAGCAATCCTGGCCCCTATAACGGGAATGACAAAAATTTAACTTTTCGCTGATGACATAATCCTATGACTGAAGGCGAAAGGGCAAATATCTAGGGGGCGCTGGAGGAAATAAAGGTCTTTACAAGTCTGGGTGGCAACAAAGTCAACTAGTCTAAAACAGAGCTACTTCTGTTCAATTCCATAGCTGCCCAGCTCCAGCAGGGTTACAGACTTTGTCACAACGACCCATAAGCTATTTAGATGTATATGTAAGAGTCGATTTTACACAATTGTTTTTTTTAAATTATGGGAATACCCTTACAAATGCAAAAAGGCTTTTGGAAATGTGGATGTTATTACCCTTGACATTAATGGGTAGAGCTTCATTAGTTAACATGTTAGTACTCCCCTTGTTTGTATTGTTGTTTTTGAATTTCCCTTTGAAAGTGCCAAACTCATATTTCAAGGAATTAGAGAAACCCATTTATCAGTTTATGTGGGCAAAGGAACCGGCTCGGGTAAAACTCTCTATCTTTTAATTAGACATAGAGCGGGCGGGCCAGCACACTTTTCTACATACTACCAAGTGTCTTTAGTTAGCCAGGAAACAAAACTTAAAGCACCGTCATTGAAATACAACAATTTAATTCTACATCATGTGTTAAAGAAAGTGCAATTACTCTACCAGTTTTTCTTCGGTCAACGAAATTACTTAAGAAAACAAGTTATAAGGCCATAACGATAATAGCATTAAGTACAACGCTATTCTACAAAGCACATAATATTCCGGCATGCCATGCACCTACCCCTTTCAAAACTGTGCGAGTTGGGGCTTACATATCTCAAAAAGAGGTTCTGCAGTCGTGGAGTGAACTTGGTTCTCTGAAACGAAGGGACTTTTATAATCTTACTAATTTAATAACATGGGAATCTTTTTTACAGCAATTTGGAGGTAGAAACCAAGCTTAATGGTTAAGGTTTATCCAAATAACAAATTCCCTTAAAATAACTATATAATGATTAATGTTCTAGCAAGACCAATAATAAAGGGTATTAATGATATGAAATTGTGTGGAATAGGAAACAGGTACCGGTTGCTACGCCAGGAATGTGACTAGTAAGCTTATTGAGGAGATGCTTCCAAAAATTCTACAGGAAACATGCCGCAAGTTTAACAATAACCAATGGCAACTACTGAGTGTGATTGGTCACAAAGTCTTGAGAGCGGCAAATTGCAAGAGAATGTCTTTTTTATCTATATGGTTGACAAATTACACGCCTATTAGATTACATAAAATGTTCCTGTCAACTCCGGATCAATGTTTCGGATGTAAGAGGAATGGGGCAGGTGGGTGAGTACATATTATTTGTATGCGCCCTAGATTACAGTATTTTTGGGGAGATGTTTTTAAGTATATTAGTCTTTGTATATCAATGGCAATCCTTCCATCAACATCGTTGACCCTATTTAGATTCTCACAGGCAGCGTTAAGGCTAACAAAATATCAGCAATATTTTATCTTTATGGCAATATCAGTAGCTAGATCCGCGCTGCTAAAGAATTTGGAAATCATCCAAGGTACCAACAATATGGCAGCTAGCCCAGACCTATCAGTTTGAGGAGGCATATGCAAAGAGGATAGGGGCACTTCTTAGATTTAAGGCCACGTGGGAAAACTACTCTTTTCACTCTTCCCCAATATGAGTAGGGTACACTTCCGTTCTCGGCAGAGGAGGATAATGCTGCTGTAGAGATGTTAGTAGGGATTCTATGCATATTTATTGTCACCGTTTTTTAAGGATTATTGTAGTATGTGATAGGATAAAAAGATTTTAGATGTTGTCATAATGTGTAATATGTGCTTACAATATCTAGAGGTAGATGAATTTGATGATGACACTTTGCAAAATGTTTTTATGTGCCTTTTACCTGCATTTTCTGAAGCAATGTATGACTTTTTTTCTGCATGACCTGGTTCTTTTTCTTCCTCAATAAAGGAAAAAAACATCAGTTTCAGTCCCACAGAATAGGTGTACATGGCTGCAGAGCTAATGGCAGATCTGTCACAGAAACACTTCTCAACACTATCCTCAAAATATTGAAACTATGCGCAGAGTATCACAGATGGGACATCTGCCATTTTTTTGTAAAATATTCATAACCACTCTCCTCCAAAGAAATCCTTAGTCATCGTTGGTTTTGACAGAGGTGGTATAATTAGCAAATCCTGGAGAAGTTACTCAATGGGTGCATCATGTCTAAGTCTGGTAATTTTAAGGCTATGTCCAACATTCCAACTGCATGCTTTGGTTAATTTTTATTTTGCGCACTTGTGCACTTCATATCTTGTATCAAGGGATGTATGCATTCAGAGTTTGCTTTCTGCCATTTGATAAACTGTTAGAGTTTAGTTAAAGGGTACTCTGCCATGTGTGAGGTCAGTATGGAGTTGAGTGGACCATCATGTTTAAGACAGTGTCACTCTTGCTGGCCCTGCCAGCAGAAACCTTGCATTGACAGCCTGATGAACATGGGGCTATTGATGGAAGCACCTTCACCTCATTAGGGGCATAACTTCTGATGTAATTTTTTTGTCTGTCCGAAAAAGTTTATTAGTCATCAAAAGAAAAAAAAAAGAAAAATTACACCTTAACCTGTGAGAAAACTCCAAAGGTGGAGGAACTTCAGAGTGACTGCATAAAACATGGTGCCATTCAGCAAATTTTCAATGCCTCCAGAGGAGTCGCTGAGGCAGCGGCTCCTCGGAAGGCAGTGATGTCTCTGCCAGGCAAGTGGAGAACTCTAAATATCGCACGGGGATGGCAAGAGTTATGCCCATTGCCCCTTGGTACATGGGTTGATGCTCATCTGCTATATTTCTTAATAAGGCCAAAAGTTTTACATCTGACAATCCCTGACGGCCCCTCTGGTATTTGTGAAACTAGGACCTAGTTAAAGAGAAAGTTTACAGTACACATTCACAGCAAATAGTGTTGTGGAATAATTATTTTCTGGTGGACTTTATCAGTATTGACAACTCTCAACAATGTTTACCTCACTTTAAGGTACCCATTAAATATGGCTGCCATCCTTAAACTGTATATTGCAGAAGCGGTTGTAGTACTAAATGTGTATCATGGCTTTGCACTCAGAACCCATCATCCTGAACATGTATACCCATTTAATTTTCTGCAGGAAGGTAATTGCTCATATTATTACCGAGTTGCTTTCTGACGCCTCAATAAAGCAGTGTACCTCACATGGGGTACCTGCTCAAGACAGAGACCCATCGTCCCCATTTTCTCCCCACTCCTTTCTTCATACTAACCCTCTACTTGTTTGTGAAGCATGAAAGCATTTAGTTTAATACAATTACACTTTTTAGCTTCATCTTCTATTAAAGAGATACTGTTTGATTTAAAAAATGTGTTTGTATACAAAGAATTCTTTGCTTGATTTATGCAATTATGAGCTATTTCTTAATTGCATTTTATCATAAAATGTATTTCTATTCTTTAGGGGATACAATGTACTGATAACTGCATTTTAAGTTTTCTGTCATATCCTGCTCTGGCCTCTTTGTTTGTGTCTTATCGTAGGCGAGGAGGAATGTTAGGGAGTTTAGCAATAAAACATCTTTTCTGCCCACGCGGAAGTTATATTATGCTAAGTTACAAATTCATCCCTCGAATCTCGAATTGCTTAAATACTTTTTAATAGACATATTGCAGTGTTATCTTTAATCTCCCACTTTATTGTGCCTAGTTAAACGTCGATGAATACTAGATTGCATGCTCATTCAACCACAGCAAAATGCTACATCCCTTGTTTACGTAGAGATAAATAATGTATTTAAAGTGTATCCACACCTCATCGTTTAAACATGAGCCATGTACATGTGGTTCTGTACGAAGAAAAAAATAAGCTATTTTCCCGTATCTACCATGCTTACAATGTACACGTATTCAAAGCATTACACAAGATTTAAAGTAGTCCACGGTGTAATATGTTCATTCAGTCAGACTTGTTGAAATTAGTTAACACAGTTATTTGCTCTGTAATTCAAAGAGAATACATGTGCATTATTATGTGGTGACCGGAAAGTGGTGTGGTACTTCATCCCTCTTCTTGGGTGTGGTTTTGTGAATGCCACTTACAGAGTTGCTATGGCAACCTGTTTTGGACATACTATAATAAGAGACAAGGAGTAATGCAAGTATCGTTGTAATTGTTTGAGCTGCAAGTGCCTTGAACCAGAAACGTAGTTTAGCTTTTGCAACATAACCTTAATGCAATGATCTTGATGAAGGCAGCTATATTTTATCATGTGGTAGTTCCATGGAATGCCAATGCACTTCCTTGATGACTAGGATATACTTATTTTATCTTATGGTTGCAACAAGCAGGCCATGCTGCTTGCAAACAAACAAAAAAAAGCCAAGACATTTCACTAGCCCCAATTCAGCGCCGATTACTCTCAAAATATTAGTGACTTAAGTGTTGTACACCTGACTTTTATAAAAACCAAAGATCTCAAGACTGAAGTCGTAACTAAATTAGGGACTCACAACATCATATGAAAAAGCTGCGAAAAATCATCAGCTCATCAACATTTATCAAAATATATGCATGTTTAAGCAAATGTCCATAAAGTAAACAAATGCCATAATTGCCTCCATTAGCATCGTTGTATCCCCTGCTGAACTTGCCTACCATATATATTCAGGAACATTCTTGACGTAACCATGGCAACCACATCAGGCAGAGAGATTATTAACAAATCACTGTCATCAGGAGTATTCCCCAATGATCTAAAAATATCCTTGATCAAATCTGTCTTGAAAAAGCAAGGACTGATTAAATGACAGACCTATATCAAATTTACCATTTCTGAGCCAACAGCGTGATTAAGCAACACCTACCCTGGTTTCAGAATTCATCAATTAATACATGCTTCTTTCTGCTCAACTGAAGGTTTCAGCCTGGGATGAAGCACAGAATGAGTACTGCCGCTCGTAGAGGAGACTTTGACCCGTTTGCCTGTTGCTGCAAGGAGCCCTGTAGGGCATTGTAATCAGAGCTTGGAGCCCCGTTGGGCATTGTAATCAGCGCCTGGAGCCCCGTTGAGCATTATCATCTGTGTGGGAGAGCTGCTGCGCAGGAGGACGGGACTGCGAGGCCCAGCAGGCTGTGCGTGTGACATCGAGCACACCTGCCGCCTCTTCCCGTGCCTCCGCCCCCTCTATTTCCAGTCAGCATAAGCTCCGGACTAATTACGCGTTAGCGGGACGCGTGTGCGGGACATCACCCGGGACAAAGCCCGGACTAAGGGCGTACCCTCTGAGACCCTCCGAGAACCGAGGAGACTGGACTGGACATAAAACTCTGGTATTTATTCTGTGACTCTTGTTTGTAAATTGTCGTGTCTTCGTGCCCTTGGAAAACATCATTGTGATTTTATAATTGTAGCTAGCATGTCTGAAAAACAGGGAGCATTGTTAAACAAAACTCTTGATGATTATTTCACCAAAGCTTCCCCAGACATGCCTTTGGAAACTGTCCTGGCAGAGCGTCGTGCCGAGCGCCGCCGCTCTGTGGAAAGCTTAAAAAATCGGCGCTTGTCGCCATTATCCATAGCTCCCGCGAACACTAGTGTACATTCCCAGCTAGCTGACGTCATTGTCCACACAATGGACAGTCAACATGTGGTATCAGCAGTTAGCACTCCCTGTACAACTAACTCTCTCCAATTGGACACGATTGGCCTTGATGTCATTACACATACGAGCACCCCTAATGCTCTAAGACCTCCCACTCCCATACCATCCAAAGTAGTGCGCAGTAGAGCAAAGAAACCCACGTTAGTTCCAAGGGTACATGGCCCACCCCCATGCAAAAAACGACGAAAAGGGGGGGTTCAAGCGCAATCAAAACTAAGTCACTCAGATTTCGGGAAAAAGGCTAAAGGTCCTGTAGTCAGCACTGTTATTACACCTGTTGCTAACGAAGGGCCTATCACCATTGCTTCTCCGCCATCTACTGCTGTGGCCATAGACACGGAGGACATTATGGAAGTCTCTGTGCAGTCTAAGGCGCCTATCATAGCTCGTGATTCTGCTACTTTAGATTCTATAGAAAACTTAATCAAAACCTACTCTGCATCGATCTTGGAGAGGCTGCTTGAAGTAGAATCAAGACTAAACTCACTTGAACGTGCACTGGGAAATAAGGGCGAACTGGTTTCAAAAACATCAAACCTAATAACGCACAAAACATCTAGCGTGACTAAGCCCAGCCCAGTCGCCCCAGCTCCATCAGTTAGTTCCACACCATTGGTGATCCCCTCTACTTTGGTGCCTAAAGGGAACACTACAACAACTGTTCAATTAATCCCACCCCCAAAAAACTCACAAAACAAATTGGCTTCTAAACCAGCTACTGTCATAAGTAAACCATCTAATGAAGCGGCTAGCATCCCAAATGGAAACCAACCGACGGAAGTGAGGGGACAAAAACCAGGATGGGGAAGGCCCAAACCAATCCCAAATCCAGAATTACCACCAGAGGCAGTGCCCTTTGTGGTAGTCCTAACAGGGGTTCCGGTGTTACCAACTAGTAAGAGGGAGGGCTTTGCACAACTAAAAAATAAGATCATGCATTGGCTGAGTCTATACAGGCCAATAGCACCTCATATAAATGGAGAAATTGTCCATGTCCGACGCCTCCAATGGTTGGGAAGCAGACCAAAAAGCATTGAGGGAGACGTGGTGGTTGTAAACTTTAGGGATCCCAATGCAGTACAATTTGTACTAAATTGGCCCCCGGGCATTACAAATAACTGCATAATACCCAGACCATTGACATACTTTTACCCTAGGTCTGTGGTTTTTCCCTCCCAGCAACAACCAGCCTCTCATATAACATCTCAAATTACATCCTGTGCCTATCCATCAGTTATGCAGAGGGCTGGTAATACACAACCAATGATGCAACCACTTATTAGACCTAATCCCATGGAGCCCTTTTATCCCCTAAACCCTCTACCTGCACCTGAAGCTTTTGGTTGGAATTGTGTCCCATATAGGCAAAACAAACCCAACAGAAGAATGGACCATCTAAAGCCCTTCACCCCTTTAGAAACCATTAACAGATTTGACATCTTTAGCGGTCTAGATGACTGTGATTGATGCCAAATGTCTAAGGGGTTGGATGGAAATGAATTGTTGAATGTTGAATTGTTGGGGGCGGGGGGGAATCGGGAGTGAACCTTGTTTACAAAGAGCTGGTGTTATCACTAATGGAACCACATCTTTGGAGGATGTAATCGTATTACCTGTGTTGGTCCCTATAATTGGGGACAGTCCAACAATAAGGGGAAGTGTTGTAGTCCAAAATGATTTGGTGTTTTTAGAATCTGATGTAACCAGCCAAGAATGCCATATCATAGTGCCTGAGGTGGTGGGAGGTGCACTGACGCAAAAAATTCAGGAACCATGGCAACTCATAAAACTGGTTTCCTGGAATATAGCTGGGGTTTCAAAAAACCTAAGGGACCCGGAATGGTCAAGCTTTATTGATACCTTTGATTTCTGTATGATGCAAGAGACCTGGTTGGTTGAAACCACACACAGGCTAGGTTACAAATCCTATGGTATCAGTGCGATTCCCTCTAGGAGTGGAAGACCCTCGGGAGGGTTGTTGATCTGGGTAAGGGTTAACCTAAAAGTGAATATAGAAGTGGTGGATACCAACTCCCCTGACATACTGATCTTGAAAATTAATGTTTACAAAGGGAAAAAACTTTATTTGGTTAACGTTTACAACAGACCAACACCCATGGCAAAAGAATCTTCTTTACTGACCCATCTAGATCTCCTATTGGGTAACTTGGACACTAGAGAGAACTATGTGATCATGGCCTTGGATTTCAATTGCAATTTTGAGCCCGTTGTGGGGTTCAGTGACATCTTCTTAGAAGAAGATGAGGCAAATGGTATCCCTGTTTTAGATAATATTAAAACAGTTAAATGCTGCCCCCAGGCCCTCCAAATGAACAGACTATGTGCCGAACACTGCACTAGAGCGTGCAATGGACGGTTACCATCAGATGTTAAGAAAAAGCCTACCTTCTATAGAGGGAACTATAAAAGTAACATAGATGTCATTATTGCCTCAGTGTCATCTTGGGAATTCCTTCTTGACATGGAGGTAATAGAAAGATTAGAAAGCGATCATTTCCCTCTAGTCCTCCAAATCAAGGACTCCCTATTAGGAGATTCAGTTTTCCCTTTGACTGGAGAAGTAACCAATAGTGACCAAAATGAGATACATATCAGCAATAACAGACGTTCACTCAAATGGCCACTAATATTGGATAATGGTGAAATTATAGTAGAAATCTGTAAGCTTTTTGCTAGCATCTTTGGAGGTTATTTAAATGACAACCCAAAGGAGGGGAGTGGTGGTCTTTTTATGAAATTACATCAAAAATTTTTTGATGCCTTAAAGCCCCTAGTTACTAAGATGCCGAAGAAAGGGCAGCAGAAAACACAAAATTTGCCCCATAGCAAACCCTGGTATAACAAGGACTGCAGGGAGTCCAAGAGGGCACTTTTAACCGCGATAAAATCAAAGGTTCGAACAGACATTTTGTCAGCCAGGAATAACTATAAAATGGTCCAAAAGACATGTAAAATGGCATGGGAGGAAGCAAAATGGGCAGATCTGCTGCACGCAGCAAAAACTAGAGATAACATAGCCTTCTGGAGGTTGATAGCGAATGGGAACCATCAAGGCAGAGTGGTCAAGGACGTCTACTTAGACGAACAGACATGGGTAAACCATTTTTCTAACCTCTATAAGGAATATGAGGCACCAATTTTAGATAGAACCCCAAGTAATGTTATTCCGGGGGATACCCTGGATTTTACTCTAGGTGAGACAGAATTGGCAATAATCCAGATTAAGTCTGGTAAAGCCCCTGGGTTAGATAAGATTCCGGGAGACTTGTACAAGCACGAACCCAAAATTTGGGCTCCCTATATTAATCATCTGTGTAACGAGTTATCCCGGAGTCTGGACTTCCCAGAGAGCTGGAAGGGGGCTGAAATAGTTTTAATATATAAGAAAGGTGACAGGATGGACCCCTCAAACTATCGCCCAATAAGCCTTATGGATATCTTACAAAAAATCTATTCAAGACATATCCTATTTCGAGTTAATGATTGGTTGGAGGAAAAAGCAATTCTGTCAAGATATCAAGCGGGATTTAGATCCAAAGTTAGTACCATTGATCAAATTTTCCGCTTTTGTTGCCTTTATTGGAAGTACATCAAGATTAAAAAGGGACAACTATATGTCGCGTTCGTCGACTTAAGGGCGGCGTTCGATTTAGTCCCACGTAACTTATTGTGGGAAACATTAAGCCTAGTAGGGATGCAACCCACCCTGATAGCGCAAATAAAAGAACTCCATAGAGGCAACTTTGCCAGAGTACGATGGGGCCCTAAAGGTGAATTAACTCCAAAAATCCCAATCGAACGTGGTGTGCGCCAGGGGTGTGTACTGGCCCCCACATTGTTTTCGCTATTCGTGAATGACATCCCTACATACTTGGAGGGATGTAAAAATGACTCTCCTAAGTTGAATGGCGAAAAAGTTACTTCCCTATTGTTTGCGGACGATACTATTTTGATCTCCCAGACAAAAAAAGGTCTCCAAGCTCTTTTAAACTCCTTTAACGATTACTGCATTAAGAAAGGATTGGAGATAAATGGGAAAAAAACAAAATGTATGGTCCTAAATCCAACCAAGACTGACAAGGGCTGTCTAACTTTGAATGGACTAAAATTGGAATCAGTTCCACACTTTGGATATCTAGGTGTAACCCTGGACTCGAATTTTACCTGGAAAGCCCAACTGGAAAAATGCAAGATGATGTTTAACCAGAACACCAAACCCATCCTTAGAGAGCAAGGTCAAAGTACAAGTAAGGCCGTGTCTCCTGCAGTTGAACTTTTCAAATTTAAGGTCCAACCTGCAGTGCTATACGGCTCAGAAATCTGGGGCCCAGGGTCTAAAGATACCTTTAGGGTCTTGGACAATAACTTCTTGCGAAGTCTGGTCAGAGTCCCTAGAAGTACTCCGTTGGTCCCACTTCAGCTCGACCTAAATTTCCGTAGAACGGACCATCACGTTATTCTACGTCCTTTATTATTATGGATTAGGTGGTGGCGTGTACCTGAGCTGCAAGTATACAAGGATGGGTTAATAGAAATCATGGAGCTTGACATCTTTAAGGTGATACCCTGGTTCAAACATATTAAATTCTGGCTTACCCTACTAGGTTTGTCGCATTACTGGGAACATCCTGATTCACTTCCGTCCCAAGCAAAAACTATGGTAAAAAAGTGCTTTTGGTCGTATATTATGGATATGATCAAAAACGCTTCTTCTAGTGGGTCACTTGTAACAAGGTTTCTTACCTTTAAAGATGATCCATTCTTCGAGACCTTTCTTGATGAAATAGAACCACCCTTAGCAAAGACCCTATTTCTGAAATTCAGATACGGAAATCTTCAGATCGGTTCAACATTAGCCCGATGGTCTGGTGGTGCAAACTTGGAGAATCTTGTAGAAGATGAACTGTGTACCATATGTGGATGTAATCAAAAAGAAAATGAACTACATATCCTCTTCTTCTGCCCAGCATATGTCCAGGCTAGAAAAAGATGGATTAAACCAATATGTTTAACATTAGGTGTAAGATCATGTTCCCAGGCTTTAAGGATTCTTCTGTCTAATACTAGTCATTGTATTTAGTGTAAGCAGATTCTTGCATAGTATCTTTTTCCAAAGAAGAAAGTTGGGTTACAAATTGTAAAATGTTGTTATGTCAAAATTGCCGTTTAGTATTAATTGAGGGTTAATTAATGAAATTTTATCCCTGCTGCCTATAAGTGTTCTCACCAAGTATTGTGGATGTTTTAAATATCTTGACTCAACTTTAAAATCGACATGAAAATCGAATGTATTTATATAGTATGTTGTGCATTTTTAAAAAGAAATGTTTTATTGTATTAATGTATCTGTTCTTTTATGGTATTCATGCCAAAATAAAGATTGAAACTTGAAACTTGAACTTGAGTACTGATAGCAAACTGGTCCGACCTTAGGAATACCATAGACCCTAGCTATTTACTGAACCAATCAGCAGCTCTTGATAATGTAAACCCTAAACTCTTACTGAATGCAGGATACTGCATTAGAAAGGATTGATTCATGCCTCAATGAGCAAACACAAATTGTATCACCACCTCCATTCCTATCCCCAACATACTCACAAAATGAGTGTCCCACACGGATCAACAACTACACCTCTCCTTTTCAACATATACCTGACCCCGCTCCCTAAGCTAACAAAGAGCTTTAAACTAACATTGCAACTATTCAGACAACACCTGGATTCTGCTTACTCTGGAAAAATGGCACACCTTTGCACATCTGGACAGAAAGAATGCCTGTAGACAGTTGAAAACAGGATGCTACAAATCATCGTGAAACTAAACCTATCCAAAGCTTACATATTGACCTGTATATTATGGAAATACTATTACCCACCAACACATGGGATTTCGAACATTGGATCTTCTATAGCTACATCAACAGAAGTAAATAATCTGGGCGTACGCATGGACTACAAAACTATCACCTAATAGCCAGGTAAGCAAGGTACAAAGTGGTATTCAACATAATGAAAAATCTATAACAGATTTCTCTAGCGGACCTACCCCTGCCGGCTATAAACTCAACAAGTTCAGTCCTGTCAAGGGTACATTATTCCAATGGACTCTGCTTTGGACATACAAATCACTTGATCAACAACTCTAGGACATTGAAGCCAGACAACTGTTTAGTCTGAACAGATGTTACCATATTAGCCCTGCCCTCAAGGCCCGTTGTGGTCTACTATTCTACTGGTTGCAAGACTAATATTATTCAAAGATCTCTTTCTTGCCAACAAGGCACTCCATGGTGCTGGACCATGTTTCCTTCAAACAAACTCTAAATTCTACAGCCAAAAGCAAAACCTCACTCCACTCAAGAGCAGCACCACTACTACTGGCTCTATCTTTCAGAAGATCCCAGGTAGAAGGCTGCTCATTCTTAGTACCAGTATGCAAATCATTGAACATTCTACCAAAATAAAATAATAACAATTGCCAACTATTTTGACTCCTAAAAGAAATAATAGGTGGCTTTTCCTCTTAAATGAAAGGCATTGAAAAACAATTTAATGGCACTCCACATGTACTAACAGCACAGTAAGTGGTTGTTCTCATAGTGAATGGCTTCGATTAAATGGGTCTTTTTTAGGATATTAGCCATCCAGTGTATATGCAGAGTAAAAATAATTTCATGAGATATAGCAATGTAATTTAAAGGCTAAAATGTGTCAGTAAGTTAAGTTGTCATAGTGTAAGATACCGAATGGTAATGGCCACAAAGCAGATAAAGCATATTGTCGTATTAAGGTGTTCCACAAAGAAACATCCCTTGTCTTTTCTAATATAGGTTCAGAACAGGATTCGATAAAGAGGATTTCCATCCAGGGAGTAGAGAAGGTGTAAGCATAGAACCGAACCTCTGTAGAAGTTCAAGGAAATAGCTTGCAGTTTAGGCTCAGGGAAATCCCAACAAAGAGAGATCTGTTCCCTCTCTGAGTCAAAGGAAAGTCTAACAAACTATAGAAACACCAATTAAATATGAAAGTTGTTTAAAAAAAATCATATCTCTTTTTCATCATCAAAAACCAACCAAACAGCTGAATGTAAGTGGAGTCAGCATACGCCCTAAGCTGCCATCTCCTTGAGACGGACTCTGCAGCTGCAAACCTTGAACACCTCATCATCGTGGTGCGCGGTAACTGGATAGCCTCCTTTGACCATTATTTCTCTGAGTTCACTGCCAGCTTCCTCCCCGATGGCCTCACCATCAGTTGTCTGATACAAACAATACGTCTTCCTCTTGCTAACGAGAAAGATAACACACATGCAGAAGGAAAAGTTAACACAGTAGCAAATTAAAGAAAGCAATTTCAACTGAGACCCTATGTCAAGTTAAGCTTTTCAAGATCAAAATAGATGTGGGCTACAATAAGAAGAGGACATAAAATGAGAACAATAATCAGTGTTAAATAGGAATATGCATAACATAGACACAGCAGCCAATTGATCAACTTAATACACATACACACTGATAGCCCCCCGTTTATTAAGAAATAAGACCTGGGGAGGTGGTGGCCCCTAGGGCAATAAGCAGCCCCCTCACTTATTATCACAATGCCCCCAGGATCTGGCCCTTCCAGGGGCCATTAACCAATGAAGCACGGGAATCTGTGCTTTAAAAAAAATATATATATATATATATATTACCTACTGGCGGTCGCCAGTAGGTATATATAGCTAGGATTTTTTCCTATGGGATTTTTGAAAATTCTATGTCGAATAACTTTGGCGTTTGAGGACGGAATTGGCTGAAATTTTCAGGAAAATGGCATATTTAGTTACTGAGCAGCCCCTAAAAATGTGGGGGGGTTTCGTCAAGGGGGGGCTGAGAAAAAAGGGGGGTCCCAAAACGCGTTTTTAACATTGAGTTTTCCATAGGGCGGTTGGACTCACTTTTAGCGCGAACGGCTGAATGGATTTACACGAAACTTGGCAAAATTGTAGATATGGTTTGCCCGACGTGCCTTTGCTATGTCTCAATATATGTGCTCCAGAGGATTTTGAGAAATTAACGTTTTAAAAAACAGATATATCTGTGACAGCGCTCTGGTTAGCACTCCGGTTCGCGTACCTGATGCGTAACGGAACTTCGCGAAGCGAAGCTGATTGGCTCTCCGGTGTCTGTCAACATTCTAAACAGTCCGGACCGGCCACCATCTTGTCTCTCGGTAGGATCGAGAGACAAGAGGAGTAGAAAAACGAAGGGGGAATTTAATGAAAGGGGGCAAGGTAGACCCCTCTTGACCCCCTAGGAATGATGTTGGGGTTATTAAAGGGTCCCGTGGGGCAAATAAAAAAAAAATGATTTTTCGCGATAGAAGCGCTTCTCGGTACGCAAACCGGGTCGCTCACTGGTAGCGTAACGGGAGTTCGCCATTTTGTGTTTCGTTTTAATTAAATCACAAGATGGAGGAAAAACAATGTGGGATATGGGTGTAAGGGGGCACGGGAGACGTATCCTGACCCCCTAGGTTTTCTGAGGGTGGCTGAGGAGGCTCATATATGTTGGAGTAAAAAAATATTTTAATTTTTTGCGCAGTTAGGTGCCGGTACGCGAACCGGGAAGCGGTCCGGGAAGCGTAATATTGGGAAAATAGGATGAATGAATGTTCAAATATTGTATGTTTATTGATTGTTATTTTGTTTTTTTTAAATTTATTTTATTTAAGTACCAACATGTAGGTACCAATGCAGAGTCTAAAAATAAAAATACATTGTTTCCTTTGTAGATATCTTGCAGGTTGTTTCAGAATGTATTGAGGTATATGGAATTCATAGCGTAGTCTGTCAGGAAAGCAGAAACACAATGGAGGCAGGACATGATAAAGAGATGTTAAATACATATTGGAGATGATATAGTGGAAGAAAGGAAGTAACTATGAGCAAACTTAAAGTTGCACAGTATATTTAAAGTCTGATTTTACATTAAAATCAATTTGCTACTAGTTTAAAAAATACATATAAAAATGAATAATGTCTCAAACAATTTTTGAATTATTATATATAAATTTATTTTTCTGATTTATTTCCAAAATTAAAAAGAACTTCTAATAATTCTTGGTCAGATTTTGTCTCATTTTCAATTAAGAAATCCACAGCTTCAACACATTGCAGAAGTTCTATGTCCATTGATTCATCAAAGAATTCTGAATCATTTTCTGTGTCTTGGTTGCATACTGCAACAATATCCACATTATTTTTCTGCTCTCCTTCCATTTCTATGCTGTAAAATGAATTTTAAAAAAATATATCAGTACAGATAGGGCACTGTTGGGTTTAAGTACAGACAGGTAGTTTGGTTTTTTAAACAGTGATTTTTTCGTTGGGCAGTGTATGGTATCAAACTGGAAGTAGAAATATCAAAACATTTATGTGATAAAGTCTAAGTCAATTCTTAATTATACAAGACAAGTCTAACTCCATCCATAACTAAAAAAGAGAAGTCTATTTTATTCTATAAGTATTATAGAGGGATAGTATATAACTATCAGAAAATGTTTTCCAAATTAACTTACAGTACAGAAAATACTTCAGTTTTTAAAATAACATCTTACCTTTCAAATAGAAGTTTAAGTTATCAGTTGAAATGTACTTGATATGTACTTCAAGAAGTAGTAGTCAGAATGGATGGCTGTGTTTCTCTCTCTTTCTTTTTATATATTCAGGTACATAACCAATCAAATGTCACGAAATAATAGAAGATATTGAAAGTAGCATTTTGATTGGTTGTCAATTCTAACACTTCATAAGTGTTTTGGTTAGGTAATTTACCTCAGGATATTTAATCAGGCTTACAGCATAATTTTCACAATGAAATTACATCAAATTTGGGGAAATGGTAGGGACTGCTATGTAGTAGGGGCTATTCTATATTTGATGAAAGTGTCTGTAGTGATTTTTCTGTAAATTACTTTCCCACCTTTTTTTATCGAGCGCTTACCGGTGCGCTCCCCGGTACGCGAACCGGCAGCGTTGCGGGAGCCCTCCAATTTGAGTATTGGCAGAATTGAGACACAAAATGGAGGACAAACAATGTTCGGAATGGGTAGAAGGGGGCACGGTAGGCACTTTGTGACCCTCTAGGTTTTCGGAGGGGGGATTAGGATGCTGATACATGCAAAAATAAAGAAAAAAAAATGTAAAAATTTCGCGGGGGAGCGCCCGGTACGCGCACCAGTAGGCGAACCGGGGAGCGTACTTTGGAGAAAAAATAAAATAAATTTTACAGCTTTTGATATTTGCTATTAAAAAACCATTGAAATTCACTGACAAAACCATAGGTTATAGACCATGTATAGTTAGGAATAAGCATTTACAAAACCTTGAAAATTCACTGAAAAAATCATAGGTTATAGACCATATATAGTTAGGGAATAGCATTTTCAAAACCTTATTTTACTCGCACAAAACCATTGAAATTCGCATATATAGTTAGATGCACTAACTATATATCGTGCACACGCAATCCACTGCTGATGATGTCATATATTACATCATTCATGACATGCTCAGTGACATCACTGATGACATCACTGATGACATTTCAAATGACATCACTGATGACATCACTGATGACAACATCCAGTGACTGTATGTTTCTGTAAAGTTAAAATATGTCTTACATATTGAAGAATGAGTGGATGTATAAGTGTCTGGATGAAGGATTTAGTAGGTCCATGACTGACTGTATGAGTGAGTGATTAAATGTGTCTCACTGAGTGCATGGGTTAGTGACTAAACTGTCTTAATTTGTGCATCATTATGTCTGTTGTTCTGTAAACTGCTGCATGTGTTAATCAGTAGCTATATGAGTAAGTATATGGGTTATTGATTGGTTGTCCAAGTATTTGTATGGGAGACTGAGTATGTGTGTGGGTGGCTGGGATTGGTACGACTCTGTGCATAGATGTGTGAGCAGTTGATTCACTAGATGTATGAGTTCAAAAGTGCATGTGGAAACAGCTGTATGGGCGGTTGACTGTGTGCATGAGTGTATTGGTGAGTGAATGGATATCTCAGTGCTACATGTCAAAGTGAGTACATATGTAAAACACAGTGCATGTGAGAGTTGACATATATAAATAACTGTGCATAAGAGCCAGTGAATGTGTGAGTGGCTGTATGGATCATTGTGAACTTGTGTCAGGGATTGTATAAGAGAGTAAATATGTGTAAATATGTGTTAGTATATGTTTGAATAAGTAAGGTGTGTATAACTGTATAGTTGAGGAAATGGAGGTGTGATTGATTCTTTGCATGACTGACTAGGTGTGTGAGTAACTCCATGGATGAGTGACAGTCTGTGAGTGTCTGTTTACACTGAGTGTATCTAAGGTTATATTAGAGTCTGAAGAGGTTCATCGTATTATCACATGAATGATGTCAAATGAGATGTCATCAGTGATATCATCAGTGATGTCATTTGAGATGTCATCACTAAGTTACTACTTTATCAATAAAATAATACAACATATTAATAGAGGGGATGAGAGCCTGTGTATAGGTATGTGAATGGGTAAAACAGTGTCTGTACATATATCTCAGTAGATGTGAGAGTATCCTCACTGGCATGTAAATGGTTGTGACAGTGTCTGTTTAGCTACGTAAGAGGGTCTCATAGTCTATGAATTGATATGTGAAAAGTTATAAAAACCTGTGTTTGGGTATGTAAATGGATATAAGGGTCTCTACATGAGTATATCAGAGTATGTGAGTCTCTGTATGACCATGTAAATGATTGTGACAATGTCTGTCTAGCTATGTGAGAGGGTGTGAAAGTCTATGCATGAGTATGTGACAGAATGTGTGAATCGCTATATGGATATGTGAATGGGTATAATAGTGTCTACATGTGGAGTGGTGTGGCTCACTGGTTAGAGGTGGCAGACCCGGAAGCAGAGAACGGCCCGGGACCAGGGTTCAATTCCCGACGCGGCAGGGTCGTGGTCCAGGGTCAGCGGACTCGATAATTCTCGCCTCGGTGCCTATTCTAAGCAGGGATCACACTCGGCAACTCTGGGCATTAGCTTGCCTCATCTCTACAACGGCCCCCCACATTCACCGGGGATGCCTGGTTTCACCTTGGAGATACATAGTAGGGACCATCTCACAGGGATAGCTAGGACGGGTTCCCCAGCGGTCTACAGCGCCACGACGCCTCAGGGCAGCAGTGCGCTTTACAAGAACACATACATTACATTACTTTACATTACATCAGTATGTGAGAGGATGTAAGAGACTCTAAATGGCTATGTGAGAGGGTGTGAAAGTCTCCACAAGGGTATGTGAATAGGTGTGAGAATGTATGCATATGTGGATAGGAAAAATAGTCTCAATACTTATGTGACAAGCTGTAGCTTGTACATACAAGCATTTAACAGCTTGTGACAATCTCTCTATGTGTATGCTACATGATGTCAAAATCTGTGTATTGATATGTGAATGGCTATAAAATGTCTGTCTGGATATCTAGCAGGGTGTAAGACTATTTGTGTGAGTATGGGAATAGATGTTATACTGTCTGTATAAGAATGTGAACGGGAATAAAACAAATTCACAATATGTTTGTGTAAGGGTGTGAGAGATTCTGTACAGGTATGGGAGAAGGTGGGAGAGTATCTATGTGAACAATTTAATGGTTGCTAGACTGTCTGTGTAAGTTGTGAATGGGAATAAAGCAGGCCTCAATATGTATATAAAAGAGTCTCAGAGTCTGTATGTAGCTATGTGAATGGGCATAAGGATGTGTGTATGGATATGAGAGGGGGTGTGAGAGTATATGTATAGGTATGCCAATGGGTATAAGTGTACCTGTATGGGTTGGAAACATGATCTAATGGTGTATATGAATATTTGAGAAGGTCTGAAAGTCTGTGTATGGCTTTGTCAATGAACATAAAGCTCTGTACATGGTAAGTGAAAATATGTGAGAGTCTATGTAGACATATAAGGATTATTATGACACTATCTGTATGGGTATGTGACAGGCTATGACAGTTTATGTATGGGTGTCTGACACAGTGTGACAATCTGTCTATAGATATGTGAAAGGATGTCAGAGTCACTGTATCAGTATGTGAATAAGTATTACACAATCTGCAGGGGTAAGTGAGAGAGTGTAAGAGTCTCTCTATGACTATATCAGTAAATGTTATACTCTGTATAAGTACATGAATTGAAATAAAGGAGAACTGTATAATTATTTTAAAGGATTTCAGAGTCTAAGTATAGTTACTTAAATATATATAATGCTGTATGTATGAATACGTAAGAGAGTCGGTGAGTATTCTTATAGGAATATGAATAGTTGAGGCAGTGTCTGTATAGATATGTGACATGGTTTCACAATCTATTAATGGATATCTGAGAAGGAGTAATAACCTGTGTATACATATCTAAATGGATATGAGGCCGTGTATGAGTGTATTAGAGTGTGTACCAGGGTGTGTAAACCTCTGTATGCATATCTCAATGGATATAAGGGTCTCTACATCAGTATGTGAAAGGATATTAAAGTCTAACTATGGGTATTTGACAGAATGTCTGAGTAAACACAAGGAGATGATGGACGGAGCGCTGAAACTTACCAGACACTCACCCCAGTCACAGATCTGTGTTAAATCCATCATCATTCTTTAGCTCTCTTTGCCACCCCAGGTCAGACCCATCTATATACAAATCAGTCTTGACACTGTACCTCATGGGAACAGTCCAGCCCAAAGTGCCATGCCAGGTCTTCCCTGAACCGGAAACAAGCATCCTGGGACTGGTTTTAGGATAAGACCCCCCATCAGCCAGTCTAGCTTGAATCCAGTGGCAAAGTGAGTAAGGGACCCACGTCTGGGCATACCCTGCCAACTAAGGGCAAACAAAGCAAACACTAGGAGATGATGGATAGAGCACTGAAACTTTTCAGACACTCATCCCCAGTCATAGAGCTGGGTTATATTCATCATCATTCTTTAGCTCACGTCATCACCCTAGTTCGGACCCAGCCATATGGAAATCAGTCTTGACCCTGTTCCTCATTGGAACAGTCTAGCCCGAACAATGATGGATTCAACCCAGATCTGTCCCTAGGGGTGAGTGTCTGAAAAGTTTCAGCGCTCATCCATCATCTCTTTGTGTTAGCACACTATCAATATGCAAATGGATACTACAGTATCTCTAATGGGTAAGTGAGAGGGTGTAAGAGTCTCTATGAGTATGTAAATGGTTGTAACGGTCTCTATAACTATGCAAATAACAATTCAAGAGCTCTATATGAGTATCTGAAAGAGTGTAACAGTCTATCAACAGTTATGCAAGTGTGTACAAGGATGCATGTATATTTACACAAGAGGGTGTGAAAGTATCACTAAAGGTATGTGAATGGTTGTGGCAGTGTCTGTTTAGATATGTGGGAAGATCTAACAGTCAGTGTGAGAGGGTATCAGACCATATGTATAGGTATATAAATAGATACAGCGATTTCTACATGAACATCTCAGTGTATGTGATAGCCTGTGTATGTCTATATTAACGAATATCGTAATATTTGTATGACTAAGTGAGGGGCATAAATATCTATATATGTGTATGACACATGGTGTGTGAACCTCTGTATACATATGTCAATGGGTATATTGAGTGTCTACATGGGTATGTGAAAGGATGTAAGAGTCTCTATATGGGTATGTTGGAGACTGTGGCATGTGAGAGCATCTGTATGAGTATGTGAATAGGTATAACTGTATCTACATGAGCATATGATAGGGTGTGAGAGTCTCTGTATGAGTATGTAAATGGTCATAACTGTATCTACATGGGAATGTGAGAGAATGTGAAAGTCTTTTTATGGGTATGTGAGAGGGGGCTGACTCTTTAAGGATATGTAAATAGGTGTCAGACTGTATAGGTATGTGTATGGAAAAAAAGGAAGTTTAAATGGGGTTGGTTTAGGGTGTAACAGTGGTGTAACAGTGGGTGTCTGCATATGTGATAGACTGTGAGAGTCTCTGCTTTAGTTTATGAGAGGATGTCAGAGTCTCTCTATCAGTATGAGAATGGGTATAACAGTGTCTGTAAAAGCCTGTGACTGAGAATAATGGAGGTCTATATTAGTATAGAAACACATGCACACATCAGCTTACTTCTGACTATTTAAATCTTTGCATCATTGTACCTTTTGATCTGTTACTATATGCATAGTTTTATCATTATGTGTAAAATGTAATAATATTTAACTAAACCTTGCTCCCTTACTAAAAATCATGAGTGTGAACCTGCTCATCTTAATCTACATTTCTAAGTATATGTAATTTTATAACTGTATACATAATAAAAGATTTTCATATCTCACTGCATACATTAGCATTTCACTCCTTGTGTCACTCCCTACATTGGTGTATACCTCTGTTTTGTTTTTCTTCACCAGTTGTTATTTATAGTTCCTAATTAATACATGTTAATTTATTTTCATCTTCCACTCCCTCTGAACTTTTCCTTTTACTATTGTGAAACATCTTACTCATTTTCATCCACCTTACTCACACTCAGTCCTTCTGTGTCAACTTTTTGTTATGCTACAGCTTAATACACATACCTGTTAAAAGTGATAGTTGGTGAGCATTTTTCTTTCTCACTATCAGGTTGTCAAACTTGTCTCAAGAAATCACAGAAAAACTGAACAGAAGAATGGTAAACTAGTCTCACTCATAGCAACTAGCAATGGCACCCTATTCACTATTGCTTTCAAGGTTACAAAGACTGCAACAAAAAAGAAAACGTGGTTTCTTTTTATTTCCTCCCGTTACTAATCATACAGCTCTTCTGAATGGTAACATTTCTTAACCCTTTGTTTAACTCCTCTAAAGAGAGGCCAACTCAGTACCGAGTTTGGGTGGGATCCGTGGATTTGCGAAGAAATCCGGGGTTGCCAGTGTAGCCCCCATGTAACGTTGTAAAGAATCCGCAGAAATTGAGATCTATTTTTAAAACTATTTCTAAACACTACTATTTACACACCACTTCAAAGCACAACCTAAGTTTAGACCCAAACAAATTGTATTTACTATTTCCCGTATAAACAATGTATTCTCATATTAACATTCTAGCCTTTTCTTCTTCCCTTCGCCCCATACTCCTGTTAGCAGTAGGTCAGAAGTTCACAACTAACTTCCAAGGCAAATTTTACAGGAGAGGTTGACTGTATACAATTACGAACACATTCCTCATAACTAGTCTCACATGTTCCTATTTTAAATGTATTGCACAACCTAGTTTTAATCACTACCCTAAATTCGCCATCTAATGAAATGTGTTGTATTAAACTTTACTTGCTAGAGTTTGTTGTAACTGACATCCCATTGAAATCTGCGTCATTGAGCTTCAGAGGTCTCTTTTGTGCTACTCCTCCATCCTTCAAAATGGTTAGAGTATGGATTGTGGTTCACAGTTTTGTGTTCTGGATGAGAGAGTTTGCTAGAAACAGAGGTATCGACAGGGAACTAGGCTTGCCTAATATGTATTTTAGTTGGTTTGGCCTGAGAGGGTTAAAGTGTCATTTATTGAGTCTATTGCTTAAAACATTATGGAGAAGCAACATCCAGACCTCATTATTGTGCACTGTGGTGGCAATGACCTGGGCACAATGACTTGGGTAGGACTACAAATCCTAATGAAGAATACCTTTGAACAATAAATGTAAATATTCCCTCACACTGTTGGGTGTTTTCGAACAAATGCCAGAGGAGAAATGGAACTGGTCTTCAGACTTTTGTCCACAGCTAGAAAAAGCCAGAAAACATGTTAATAAAACAGTTTCAGCATTCCTTGCAGACAATAAAATGGCCTCTGTTTGCAATAATAACCTATGGTTCAACATGCATGGAATACACAGAAGAGATTGTGTTCACTTCACAGATAGGCAAAACAGAGTGTTCTGAACAACTTGAAACTTTGCCTTCTCTTGTATGTGTAGTCATCATATACACACAATGAACACAACAGCTCTTATAAGAGCCACCTTATATCCCAGACAGTTGTTATTTCTGTCTGTAAATCCTCTGTTTAAATAAATGTGTTGACTCTGCGGATCCTTTGCAGATTCGCAAACCAAAAGTACATATTCAATGCGAAAGAGCACACCTAATATTTCTAGTAAACATTTCTGAATGCATATCACAGAGGGGATAACAGAGTCTAAATGGGTGTCAGTTTAGGTGCATAAGTGAGTTTCTTGATAGGTGTAAAAGTGTCTTTATGGTATAAACATGTCTGTGACAGTGTGTATAGGTATGTAAATCGGTGTTACAGGAGCTCTATCAGTATGTGAATGGATGTGTCAAAGACTGTATGGGTTTTCTATGGGTGTAACAGTGTCTGTATGAGTTTGTAAATGGGTGTGACAGTAACTGTTTATGTACGTGTATGAGTGTCACAGTGTATGTATGGCTTTGGAAATGCGTGTCAGACTATCTGTATGGGTTTGTAAATAGTTGTAACACTGTCTTTATGGGTAATTCCGCGGGTGTGATAGTGCCTCTTTGGGTTTTTAAATTGGTGTGTGACAGAGTCACTATAGGTATGTGAAAGAATGTGACATTGTCTGTTTAGGTACATGAATAGGTGTAACAGTGTCTCAATAGGTTTGTGAATGCATGTGACAGTGTCCATATGGGTTTGTTAAATGGTGTAACAGCGTCCCTATCAGTATGTGACTAAGTATGATAGTATATCTTTCAGTATGTGAATGGGTGTTACAGTCTGCATGGATTTATAAATCAATGTGACAGTGTCTGTACGGATTTGTAAGTGGATGTTAAAGTGTTTGAGTCGGTTTGTAAATGGGTATGCTAGTGCACCTATCATTATGCGAATAGATGTTAGAGTGTCTGTTTCAGTATGTCAATAGGTGTCACACTGTCTGTATAGGTTTCTAAATGGATGAGACAGTGTCTGTATAGGTTTGTGAATGGAAGTAACACTGTAAGTAGGTGTGACAGTGTATATAATGATATAGGAACAACTGTGGCAGTGCCTCTATAGGTTTGGGAATGGGTATGACAGAGAGTCCATGGGTATTTGAATGGGTTTGAAAGTGACTGTTTAGGTACGTGAATGGGTATGATAGTGTCTCTGAGTTTTTTGAATGGGTGTAACAGTGTCTGTTTGGGTACATGAATGGGTGTGACAGTGTCTCTATAGGTTTGTGAAGGGATATTATATTCTCTGTATGGCTTTCTGAATAGGTGCAACAGTGATTGTAAAGGTTTGTTAATGGATCTGACAGTTTCTCTTTGAGTATGTGAAAGGGTGTGACATTGTCTGTATGGATTTCTCAATAGTTGTAACAATGACTGTATAGGTTTGTGAATGGGAGTGATAGTATCTGCATGGGTATAAGAGTGGGTGTGAAAGTTTCTGTATAGGTATGTAACTGAATGTGACAAATGTGACACAATGTGTATGGGTATCTGAATGGGTGTGAGAGTAAACCTGAGTGTGAAAATTAATATATATGGTCCCTCCAAAATGCATTTTGAGACCCCTTTTTCTTGCCCCCACTTCACTGATCACCCCTAAACTTTCCAGACTCCATCTAAAGTACTGGGCACATTTTGGGGGAAACCTTTATGGAGATTCATCAAGCATTTCCAAAGACATAGATATATGTATATATATGGATAGGTCTATATGTACAAAAATATATAGATACATCTAACTGGAGGGGTAGTTGCACCCCAAAGATGTGCTTGGGGGCCAACAAATCCTCCTGTTACCACCAGTAAGTCCCACACAGCACAATTGTTGAGAGGTCCTCGGAGGCCGCGCTCCCTTTCTCTACCCTTCTGCAAACACACCTCCTAGTGCACTACTGGTTGGCGAATAAAATCCTCTTGGCTGCTGAGGAGAAAGAGGGTGGGGCCTCCGGCAACGTGCGGGTCCAGCATTTTTTTATTTTTTACGGGAGGGGATATTATGGCCCTGGGCCAATGTGGGGCCTGAAACCCCATCCTCGGGTCAGGCCTTCTATTAATGGAGGCGGGGCTGATTTCAGCCCCAGAGACCCCATCCCAAGGGCCTGGATGTTTCTTTCCTTTTTTTATTTTAAAAACAGAGAGGACCCTAAAAGGCCCTCCTCGGCCCAGGGAAACCAACTGCCAGGGCCCGGATTTAAAAAAAATTTGTAGTAGGGAGGGGTCTATGTGGCTCTCCTCTCAGGGTTGATTTCGGTTATGGGGACCCCATCCCCAGGGCCGGACCATTTAAAGTGGAAGGCCCCCCACGGTCCCTATTTCTCTCCAAGTCAGGCATTGATTTTGGACAGAGGGAGCTGCTGAACATGCAGCTCCCTCTATCCAAAAACAATTCTACTTGCTATCAGCAAGCAAAAGCATTTCACTGCTCTCGCTTGTTGAAAGTGAGCACAGTTAGCTATTGCTTGGCAGAAGTAATACTCCCACCAAGCCATAGCAAACTGCAATGCCCTGGGGGTGGGCACCCCGGGACATTGCAGGAGGCGGCCCTGGTGGGTGGCAGAACACACGGCCATCGTTTTTTTTTTTATTTGCCCCAGTAAGATCTATATCACCTACTATATTAACTACTGTCAGTCTCCAGTAGCAGTTATGTTTAGGATCACGTTTAAATAGGAAAAGCATTTTTTGACTTGCCTACATGTTTGTCGCTGTTTGATGAATCTTTAAGACATTTTTCCCAAATAGTGTCAAAGTAGGTCTTGTTGTGCATGTAAAGTTTTGGGGTGCGCCATCAAGCGGGGTCTGAGAAAAGGGGGGGTTAAAAGAAGTGCATTTGCAGTGTAAATACCCATAGAAGCTTTGAACACAACTACAACCTGAACCGCTGAATGGAATTACACCGAATTTGCCTGAAAAGTAGATTTGATTACACAGATCACGCTTTCACTTTTTTGGTATAGATCCACTCAGACACTCATACACCAACTCATAGACTCACTCTGAGACTCATGCATTTACTCACAGAACAATTCAGAGACTCAGACACCCACTCACTGACCCGCTCAGACACTCAAGCACTGACATACAGATCCACTCATGTTCCTATGCACTCACTCACAGACCAATACAGATACTCACACACTCACTCACAGACCCATTGATATTCTGACATGCTTACTCACAGATCTACTCAGACACTCATGCAGCCATTCACAGACCCACTCAGACACTCATGCACTGACTCATAGTACCACAGAGAGACTCATGTACCCATTCACAGACCCACTTAGAGAGTCATGCCCACGCACAGATGTACTAACAGACTCAGGCATCCACTCACATACCTACTCAGAGACTCATGCACAGACTCACAGATCAACTCAGAGGATCATTTACCCACTCAAACCCCACTCATTTACTCCATTACCAACCCGCACACCTACTCAAACACTCATGCCCAGTGTTTGAAATGGGGGTCTCTAGTTGGCAGAGGTAGGTATCTTTTTCCAAATAGGGGCCCTTGCTTCTAGTCAGGGTAATGGGGATACACTCCCAAAATAACCCCTGTTCACCCCCTTGGTAGCTTGACATGAGCAGAGAAGCTTATCTCAGAGGCAGTGTGTAAAGCATTTGTGAAGACATACAGTAACACAGTGAAAACACTACAAATGGACACCACACCAGTTTGGAAAAATACATATTCTTTATCTAAACCAAAGCAAGACCAAATGACAAAAATCCACAGTACAATTATCAAGATATCCTCAAAAATAGGTTATTCACTTAAATCAAGCTTGTAGCAACAAATAACTCCACTTGGAGTTCTAATGACGTTGTGACCGGTGGAAATCCCAAAGTACGGTGCTGACCTCGAGGTGTGCAGCTTCGGGGACCCGCAGTCAAGCAGACCCCAATAGAACAGAAATTTGAAATTGATGAAAGCAAAGACAGTTCACGGCGTTGGGAAGGTATGGCTTCGTAGGCGCTGCATGGCGTAGCCTCCTTATGACCCCAGGGATGGTGCGGCCTCTGTTCCTTACTGCAGCGCAGGGAAGGTGAGATGACGGTTCGTTATTGTGTCGGGGAGATGAAGTCATCATGGCGCCAAAACCAATGTTCCTTACGATGTTGCAATGTCGATGGTTCCCAGTCAACCATGTTGAGGATCGGCTCCACGATCATGGAGTTGGCTTTGGAGTCGATGCGGCCCGGCAGCGGGTCGTTGTACTTACATCACAAGATGGAGCAGCGCTCACAGCTTCGGTGCAGGTTACGGCATCACTCGCTGACGTCAGTGTTGCAATTTCCTTCTGTAGCAGCTGAAACAGCAGTTCCAGATGCAGGGAGACAGAAGGGGTGAAGTCTTTGTGTTACAGAGACTTCAGAACAGGAGGCAAGCTCAGTTTCAAGCACTTGGAGATCTTTTCTTCAAGCAGGTAACAAAAGCAAAACAGCAAAGTCATTTTTCTCCTCTCCTTGGCAGCAAGCAGCCTCTACAGGCCAACCCCAGAGAGCAAACAGCATGGTATTCCTCCTCAGCTTCTCCGGCTCTTCTCCTTGGCTAAGGTTCCCCTGGGTTCCACTTTTTATACACACAAATACTTTTTCTCTGAAGACAGAGAGGGACTATAACCAGCCAAAACCAGTTCTGTCCTCTCTGGTGCAGCTTCCTGGATGGAGGTAGAGACAGCATTGTTGAAAGCAGACCTGTCTCATGCAGGTGAAAGGAAATCTCTTCCCCTACTCTAAATTCAACCCAGGTCCATTCAGCACAGCCCTGACTCATCAGACTGTCGGAGCCGCTTCCCTCTCCCAGCCCTGTCACTCACAAGTCAGACATGTAATACACAAACCTAGCAGATGCACATTGGATGGTAAGGGAAAAAATACCTACTTTCTAAAAGTGGTATTTTCATACACAGATGGTAAACATCACCCACAGTAAACCTGTAACGCTCACACCAGCAACTGCATGAATAAGCAAACACTCAAGATTTTTGCACTTGGTGACCCAATACAGTGTTTTACATACGTTACAACATGAGATTCCAAATTTTTTAGGTGCTCGCCATGGCGGTCCCGCCCTTCATGATCTTCCCACCGGCTGGTGTTGAAGATAAAATAAAGACTAAAGGTAGGCCAAGTCCTCATCACAGGAGCTTGTATGACATGCATTGCTCAGTTTAAATTAAGACCTGAGTTCCACCTTATTTGCTTTTATAGAAACTCGCGCAATTCACGCTGCTGGAGTTGGTCGGATGACAATCTCCACCCCTAAAAATTCAAGAACTGTGTAATGACAGACCTACTACTATCGAGGTGAGCTGGATAGGGTTTTTAATACCAGTCCTTGTTTTAACACTGACATTCTCTAGGCCCTGACCACATTTTATTTTACATTCATAGGCTGTCCTCTCACATTCCAGTCCTGAGGAAGACCCGCTATAGATGCACATAATCGGCGCATTTCTTCTAGGGTCGAAAAGTCGTGTTCTGTCTATATATCTGTCTGCACAAGTTCCAACGAACCAAAGAAATAATTGATTTTCCTGGGACTATTGCGAGTTACGGTGGATAATTTGGATGTATTGTTTTGTCTATTTGTATGATTTGGCCTGTTTTGGCCTCTTTTTCTTTAACCGTTTTCAACGCTCAGTCACCAGTCACGACTTTCTCACTCTATGTATTCTTAAGTACATGTATTGTCTTGTTATTGACAGCTTGCCCAATGCATTTTGAATTAATCCACCAAAAAGCTAAATACTAAAGATTTACCTTCCTTCCATTGTGGTCAGTTGTTGTTTGTTTTCTAAATATTTTGTTCACTGGGAATAATTTTCCTTCTATATATTCAATACGTTTTTATATTCTATTGTGTCCCCAACAGAACCAATTTTGTTGTTTATTTCCCTTACCCAGGTTCTGAGGGTTACTGTGTTACCCCATTACTTTCAGTGGCTTCTTCCTACCTAGGCCTTTGTCTCTGTCCTGAGCAAATGCAAGCACATTCCACCTGAAGGACAGACAGACTATCTTTGCAGCAAATGGCTTGGGGAAACCTGCAAGGCATTGGAGCTTTGTATCTCATGGGGGAACCCACGTAGGGTGGCACCCATGTGCATGGCAGCTCACCCTCAACATGAGACTTGAATTGGACTGAAAAAGCACAGTGTTTGAAACCAAACATGGCACAAATGTGGTTGTTCCAAAATAAAGTTGGCTATCTCAAGTTTCCTCAGTAGGCAGTCCATGTTACTCTATGGAGCACAGGTCACTTACAGTAAAACCTTGTTTTACCGGGTTACAGTAGGGATTTATATATGTAGCATATATATCCACACCTTTAATATAATGCGCTTTACCTCATTGGCTTAGGAAGGCAAACTTAAGAGTGAGTTACTTACATTAAGGCAGTGGTGTGGCTCTGCGACACATGGTGTGTTCAGCGTCACTCTCACTCAGACAGGCAGTTCCTGCCGAGTTACAATGGCAGACCTTCAGACATAATTTTACTCGAGTCACCCAGGGTGGCATAATAAATTGCTGCAGGCCTGAGTACGCCTCCTATCACCCTTGCCCTGGATACCACTGGTACCATCTACTGGGAACTTACCAGGGGTGATAAGTGCTTGCCAATTGGGCGTACCAGTACAACAGTTACAGGTTAAAGGAAAAAGCAGGTCCCAGTGCACTTCCAGACCTACAAAGACAGCATCTAGAGCCAAAAGTGGGAATGAACATGACAGAAAGGGCCCTTTCTAACTTGACCCTCTCCCAGATAAATGGTGATGAGCACTAACCTCCCTCATGGTAGTTCTCAACGTGAAGTGAAAAAACCTGGAAAGGCCATCTACATTGGCATGGTCAGTCACTCATCTGTGATGCACTACAAAGTCCATTCCCTGTAGGGAAATTGACCACCTCAAAATCTAAGGATTCGCTTGTCTCCTCTGCATCAGCCACCTGAGAGGCCTGTGGTTGGTTTGAACTTCGAATTGAGTCCAAAATATGTAGGGTCTAAGCTTTGTCAGGATCATACCATACAACAGATTCCCTCTGAATGGCACTCTAATGTTGCTCTCTAGGGAGGAGTCACCTGCTAATGTAGGCAACTGGTTGATCCTGGCCCTCATTGTTGGTCTGTGACAACACTGCCCCAATTCCATGTTCAGATGTGTCTGTTTGAACAATGAACTGTTTACCATAATGAGATGGTTTCAAAACAGGTGCTGAGCACATGGCTGCTTCTAGGGTGTCAAAGCTATTTTGACAGCCTGTCATCCAAATGACGTTCTTTGGCTACTTCTTTGAGGTCAACTCCTTCATGTATGAATATGACTCAGCCGAGGTCTCAACAAGGGTCAGAAGTTTCTGCCCTTCACTGAGAATAACTTCCAAAGTAGAGAGGCCCAGTGTTGGAAACCTATGTTCCTCATGTTGTAAGCTCTCTCAAAAGCTCCAAACCACTTAGTTATATCTTCTCCATCACTAAATCTAGGAAACATCTCTTTGGGAAATTTGGAGTCTAAAGACTCATCTTTATCTTTGTTAAAATGTCTGCCACTATCTCTGGGAACCAGTCCCATCTTAGCTCTCTTGAGCTCAAGGGCAATAATCCTTTCTTCCAAGTTCAACGAGACCTCTGTCACTTCACACTGGTGTAGGGGGTCTGAGAAAATTTGTGACTCAGGGTTATAGGAGCCTTCCACTACATCAACCAGAGGTGTGACTAACACCTCCCCTACTTCTGCTGGGTGCACAACAGCGGAGTGGTCATCCCAGTCAATGTTTTCTACCTCACAATCCTTGAGGCCCTACTCTAGGTCCTCTCTCTTTGAGGTTGCTCTAAAGCTAATGCCTCTAATCTTGCATAATGCCCTCACATCATTGATCTTTAGGATATAGAGAATGGCTCAGGATATTCTCAATTATGGACTACTTTTTTAGAAGTTATGGAAACCTATTTAAAACCTAAACTGCTTTTTAAAAGTTCTTTCCTAAATTTACAAAACACCTTTTAACTTTTAATTCAATTGGAATACGGATGTAACACAGGGTCCTAGCAATTACAATCAAATCTAGCTTTTGGGAAAGTCTAAGGAATCTTTACTTTAAATATAAAGACAATTTGATTAATTTCTTTGTGCACTGGAAAAACTACTCAATGTTAGGTGGTAGAAATGAAACACAGGTTCTAGATCTGACCACTGAAACAACAATGTGGCAAGGTGGGAGCATTAAGCGGTATGGCTGATGGGCCTTATCATGTAATACTAACTCAACAAAAGTGGCACTCAGGTTCCCCCTTACTAACCCTAGCTCAGTCCTGGTAAAGTGGGGCATACTTAAAGGAATACGTGTTAAGCATTTCATTGCACCTGCATTGATAATAAGTAAGTGACGCAACTTGAAAGAAACCTCATGCACCAACAAAGTGAACTTGATACGTTGCAGATAACCAGAGTTATCGATTTTCAAAGTATTAAAGATAAATATAATGAAAGCTGTCAAACGTTCCATAAAAATCAATGAGAGAAAACACACTCAGCAAAATATAAGTTGCAGAGTGAGTGCAAATGCATCCTCTTGTGGTTAAGGTTCTGCAGGTCCCTAGACCAAGAATCGACAGTCACTACTTGGTTACCTTGCCCAGGGAGTCCAGGTGCAGAGGTTACTTGGCTGTTTCTAGCAATGATGGAATCTGCAGGAGCTGTCAGAAAATGTAGCACTTGGCAAAACCACGCTTTACAGTGAAGTTACACACTACCCTCAGAAAGTGGATGCAAGAACAGCTGGATTTCTTCTACTTTGCTCGGTGGAGCAGAGGTAGCTAGAAGCTGTCAATTAGGCTTGGAGAAGTTCGCGGAGTTCCGCTATATGGAACTCCTCAGAGTGGTTAAAAATCTTCACTGTGCTCTGCGGAGTTCTGTGGGCAGGCTGGGTTTACAGGCATGCCCATTTGTATTGCGATGGACAAGGCAGTGTGTCCTTGTGTTCCAAATCATGCCCGAACGGGACCAAGTGGTTCTCATGTGCGTCCTCGCATTCTAATTCACACATGGGTGCTGCTGTCTTGTTTTTTCACTCTCTGTAAGGGTGCTCAGCATAATTTTCAATCCCTCTTTATTCTCTTTAATCCTCCACCTATCAAACTCAAATACCCCTCATTTTTATTTTTTATATTAGGGTGTCTTTGTGTTCGTGCATTTTATGTTTTTTTGTGATTTCTTTGGTGTTTTTCATGACTTTTTGTATTTTGTTTATTTTTCCTCATCTTTATTTCTTTTTTCCTTCCTTTTCCTCATTCTGTTTCTTTCCATACCCTGCCATGTCAGAGGGTCGCCAGCTTGCAGACCACGCTGCCGCCCAGGTGTGCAACCCAGGTGAATCTTCAGTGAGGAGGAGTTGACAGCACTAGTTTTTTTGTGCACCGCCACCTACTCTATATGGTGGTAGCAGGTGCGAGGCCCGGCAGTGGATACCCCCTATAATAGAGACAGCTGCACCAGGGGAGTGTGTGACAGTGCGGGCGGCACACCAGCTAAGTTCTGTGTACCATCTAGTAGCCAATGCACTGCTGGCTAGATATTCTTGACCGGGATCAGGACCTGCTCAACATGCTCAGTGTCAAGATTCCATGGCTTGATGAGTATTAATTCAGTTGTGTTTCTACAATGTTAAAAACTAAATTTCGAAGAGCAGCTCACACTTATAGGTAAGCTACATTTAGTTTACATTAAGAATATTGTAATTATGTGATACAGTTTCTAGTTTCAGCTAGGCAAGTGCTCAGTGCTACATACTAATACTCATCATTGGTGCTCGTTTTGGCTTATTAATTAAGAAGCCATTTTCCTCCTGTCACAATAGTGAATCAGTGATAGCCATGAGTTAGTGTTTTCTCTGTGACTTTATTTATGTAGCTGGTACAGTTCCAAGCTAACAGTGTATGAGTTGGTCCGTCAAGGAGGTTGAGAATGAGAAATGAGAATAGAATCAAAGATCATTCACTGCAATACATTAGTTCCAAATGTGTTTTTTGTTGAGGACATTTGGAATAGGGATTTCAGGATGTGTATGGGCAACTCAACAATAATCGATAGATTCAAAATTAGTAGTATAGGTCATCTGTTTTAAGAAGTTCAATTATGTGACTGCATTTGCCTGTCATAATAATTTTGTGGAGATTAACTGAATCACCAATCTGTTTTTGTATCTTCTTTATTTCTTACATCAGCACCCAAGGGCAAGAAGAGGGACATTGCAGAGGGTCTGGGAGTTGTTGGTCACCAGGAGGTGCCGACCACCAGCGCCGCTGCCAAGGGCCCTGCTGACCCCAGTAAGTTCTAATATTTAATAATATTATTTCACTAATGTTGAGTTTTATGATTGTTGTGGGCTGAGGGTTGAATTTTGGGTAGAGGAACATTGGTGCTGGGTTCCAGGATGGGAGTTGGCGCCTGGTGGCTGAAGTTGCTGGTGAGAAGCAAAGTTGCTCTGACACCCTCACCTGCGTTCTTCCTTCCATGTGAAGATGAGGTGGAATATGAACCCACTTGTGCAAAGCACAATGGACTACGTTTTTGTTTCATTTTTGTTATACCTGAATCATCTTTCTTTTCCTTATATCACATGGTTTTCTTTTTTGGTAGCTGACTTTTTCCCGGTTCCATTCTCCAGTTCACTTATCTTCTGCTTTGCTGATAATCTTTCCCTCTCTCCTATATATCTTGTGGAACTGCAAGAGTTAGACTAAGAAGAACACATTTTTGGTTCTGTCTACCATGAAGATTGCAGGCCCGAGTAAGCTAGTGTTATAATATTCACCATGTATGTTTGTTGAGAAGGCTTTCTTTTTCCTGCTCATGTTTCAACAGTGTAGTTCACAAGCGAGTGGCAATCGTCATGGACCACCCCTCCAATGACGTGTGCTTTGTCATTCATTTATACAGTATACCAGCAATTTCCAGTACAGTGCAGCATGGCAGAAAAAATAGTATGAGGTTCCATTGCATTTTCCAACCAATACCATATGTCTTTCATTGACAATTATTTCCCCTTTCAATGTGCATCAATGGCTGAGTCATCATGATCCATAATCATCACAGGTTATGGCTCTCTGCCCCTCTATTATGAATTTTTTGGGGGGCTGGCTTCTCTAACTGACTTGTCTAACATTGTGAACCAACCAAATGCCCAGAGTAATATTTTTATTAGAAGATAATGCACTGCTTACCGAACAGTAGTGGTGTATTGCACTTGTATTTCTTTTGATTAAACAAAAATATGTGGAGGCGTATCTGGCATCTAAAATATTTTGCATAATGTTTTATTATAGCCACTTAGACCAACAGTGTTGCCTGCTCAAGTAGTGCCACTGGAAGAGGAGACTCAGTTAGAGGGGGAGAAGCAGCCGCAGGGACGGGCACTGGTAAGTCACATAATTGCTTCCTTATTGACAATTACTATTATACTCACTAACTACCCCATCCTAGCTTCACCAGATGCAGCAGTGGTTGAGTTATTATGGCCTCTTCTATCTGCAACTCATCAAAATCTCACATAATGAGTGTTGATGGCTTGAAGGAAACATGATTAGATTGGAAGGTTAAAAGAAAGGAAAATGATATGAGTGAAAGGTTGGGTGGATGAAAGGGTGCATGGGTGCGTGGGTGGGTAAAGGGATAGATGGTCGAAAGGATGTTCAGAAGAAAGGGTGGATATTGAATTAAAGGATTGGACATTTTGGTGGAAGACTGGATGAGAGAAAATGAAGCGTAATCATGGTGGCTACTGGTGACTTAGGATGAAAGGATGAATGAAGTTTTGGATTGCTTGGATGAATAAACAAGGCAGCTATTCTCATGGAGAGGGGAAAAGGGATAAAAAACATACAAAAAAAGCACAGAGTTTAACTAGACGGCAGGGCCAGTTTAAGGGAATCAGATTTAGAATGTTCCGTACTAGAGTAAATCAGAATCTAAAATGAAATATGAAGAAGTAGAAAAGCTGTCAGACAAAAGGAACATGTTGAGGTTGTAGTTGATAAGTACTTTGCTTTTAACAAAAACATATTTACTTTGATAACAGGCAGAATAAAATAGTTTTGTGGATGAGGAAAAGCAGCCAAAAGAAAAGACATCAATAGAACTAACCTTTGCAAAGTTTTCAGCGGTGAACGGAGATAAACTTCTAGTACTGAGTCTTTATTTAATGTAGAAACCTACTTCCCAGAGAACACATTAGTGCATGCAGTTGATGAATCTGGACGATGAAATGAGATGAAGGATGGTATTCCTATTGCAAAAGAGGTGAAGGTTGCTAAATATGTAGAGGAAGTCATAGCTGAAGAGGTATCGAAAAGGCATAGACGGGCCCCTGTATATAAGTGGAACTGTTGCAGTATTTGTACTGTTGGGCAGGAATCTATTGATATGTTGAGAAATGTCCTACTTATGTTTCCTTTCAGAAGTTTAAAGTAGAAAATAGGTACATTGCAATAATTCGATTCATGCAAAGTAATATAGTTTACTAATTTGCAGAGCCACTCACTAGCATATCTATTTGCCCCACGTCCCACCTTTGAGGATCTGACATCAAGGCCATACCTGCCATACGGCCAGTTCCCGTTATCTCTCCCAGATCATACCACCTCTGTTGTGTGCTGGGGATTTTCCTGTTACCAGCACTTCTCCCCATTAACTGCCCTCCCCTCCTCCTCTCCTACTTTCTTCCCTTTCTTTTCTTCCTTTTTTCCCTACCCTCATCTCTCTTGCCCGCTCACCTCCCCCCACCTCCCCATACTGCCTAGGTCAGAGACACCTCCCATATCCTACACTCCGCGCCCGTTCCGAAGTCTCTCTCTTGCACTTAGGTCCCCATTAACCCCCCCTCTCTCTGTGCCAGAACCTCCCTACCCGAGGCCGCACTACCCTCTTCGCCGGTCACCCTGGTTACCCAACTCCCCACACCTTCTCAGTGACCGAGACCCGCCCCTGACGCCCCCAATAATCCCCACAAAACATCACAGGACCTTTCCCATATACCATTGACCTCCTGCTACTGCCCGACCTGCCCGTTCTTTTCAACATGAATACCACCCACCCACTCTGCGCGGGCAAGTGGAATGTCCATAGCTTGATGCACTATATCAAGCAAAAGAAAACTCTCTCCTACCTGCAATCTAAATAGGTGGACATAGCACTGCTCTAAGAAATGCACCTGGATGCCCTTAAGTCTGAGAAATAACGCAGAGACTGGGTGGAGAAGGTGATTCACAGCAGCACACCTGGGAGCTGCTGTGACCCGAGCAAAAAAATCGTTCCTCCACCACCTGAATCGCCTTCTGGTGGAGATAGATGCTTCAAAATATCTTATCGGGGGTGATTGGAATTTGGTACGAGACCCAGTGCTGGACAAAACGGGCCCCAGCAATAAGGGGTAATGCTGTGGACAGAGCTCTGATGGACGATATACTGGCAGACACTGGCTTGGTGGACCACTTGCGCCTATGCCATCCAACCAACTGAGAGTTCACCTTCAGCTCCCTGACACACAGCACACTCTCCTGCTTGGATTATTTATTAGTTTCTCAGAGGATGGTACAACATGTCCGGGACTCACACATCCTAGAAGTGGCACTCTCTGATCTTTCCCCAGTCCTCCTGTCAATGGAGGTAGGACTGGCTAGACCTGCACATGAATATACAGAGCCACCGGACCCCTAAGGGCATATCTCAGCTGAAAGCGCACCTCCAAGTGTACCTCTCTAACAACCAGCAAGACTCTATGAGCAGCAGCAAATGTGACCACCTGGGGCCAACTCATGCGGGACCCGGCAGAAGAGAACAGATCAATAGCTAGTCGGCAAAAGGCCCTGGAGAAAAACATCCAGCTTCATACCCACCTATATACGATATGGCCTACTCTATAGCATCGCAGAGCCCTGGAACAGGCCCGCATGGCCCTGAATGGCTTCTATACCTCCAGGGCGGAATATGCACTGTAAAGGATGAAAGGGAGACACTACGAGCAGGGGGAAATGGCAGGGGGACTACTGGCAGCTAGCTTCGCCAGTGAGAAGTGGCTGTGTCCTTATCCGCCCTACAATCAGCTGAAGGGGAGACCCTTACACGCCCCAGGATATCGTGAATGAATATGCTCTGTTCTACCATTCCCTTTTTACCCTGAGACAGTCGTCGGGAGAGGTGCAAATGGACAACTTACTCACAGAAGCAACCCTCCCCCACCTTTCGGGCGAGGGCAGAGAGCTCCTCAATGGTGAGATAAGCAAGGAGGAGATCACACATGCCATGCCAATCTCCCCTACCAGAAATTTCGAGGTGAGTACGGCTTCCCGGAGGAGTTCTATCACTGGGCAGAGGAGTGGATAGTGGGTGCCCAACATGCTGCATTTAAGGAAGCAAGACGGAAGGGCCTCTTTGGGCCCCCTGTCCAACAAAGCAGTGATAGCCATGCTGCAAACACCTGGGAAACACCCCTTACTGTGCAGCAGCTACTGCCCTATCTCTCTGCTACATTGCAACATTAAAAGCTTGGCCAATGTCCTGGCCTCCCGTCTCCGTAGAGTTATACCTTCCCTGATCCACCACACAAAGGTAGGATTCGTACCCCGCCACTCCTCCAGGATCACCTACACCCCCTGGTGCACATACTATGGTCCTTCAAAAACCTTTGGGCCAATGTTCTGGAACTCTCACTCGATGCGGAAAAAGTGTTTGATCACAACAAGTGGGATTTCCATTTAATGGAATGTTTCAGACTGGGTGAACAATTTTTTGCCAAAGTACAGATCTCTATGACAACCCAAGAGCACAGGTGAACTGTGAATTTTCATCTTGGACCCATTTCCAATCTGCAAGAGGATGTGTCAGGGCAGCCCACTCTCCCCCCTCCTCTTCCTCCTGGCCATGGAGCCCCTGGCAGCCACCATACACAAATCGGCTGAAGTGGCAGGCATATGCCTCCTGGCGGGAGAATCAAAAATGCATCTTTAAGTGGATGACATTCTATTCACCCTCACAGAACTCCACTGTTCCTTGCTGTTAGAAATGGGAGTCTCTAGTTGGCAAGGGCTTGCACCTTTGTCCAAGTATGTACCCCTCTTCCTAGTCAGCATAAGGGAATTACACTCCTAAAATAACCACTGCTCACCCCCAGGTAGCTTGGCACGAGCAGTCAGGCTTATCTCAGAGGCAGTGTGTAAAGCATTTGCACATAACTAGCAGTAATACAGTGTAAGCACTAAGAAAGGACACCACACCAGTTTAGAAAAATATACAATATTTTTATATACTTAAAACAAGACCAAGTATGATAAAATCCACCATACAGTACTTTAAAAAAGTTAATTCCCAAGATGTCTTTAAATGTCAAAAACATACATTGAAAACACAGTTTGTACGAGTCGGTAGCTCGGTTCAAGCCTACTGTAATGCTGAAAACAACAGAGTCTCACAGTTCCAGCTAACCACATCAGTACCAGCCAGCAACCTCGTGAACAGACTCGTTAACAGTACCTTTCTTAGTGCGGCTCACAAAGAGGTGCAAGTCGGACTTGGCATCTGTCGCGTGGCGATGCAAAGTGGAAGTGGTGCACAGTGCGGTGTCCTCGTTGCGGTGCGAGCAGAGGCCTGGTGACGATCGTCAAGACGGCGTCTGTGAGACCAAGGCTTGCAGTGTAGGGCAAGACGGTTCTTGATGCAGTACTGGCTGGTTGCAGTGCAGGTGACAGAGCCTTTCGTGGCATCCGTCGCAGCTGCGATGCAAAGTGGAAGTGGTGCACAGTGCGGTGTACTCTCGTTGCGATGTGAACAGAGGCTCGTGACTATCATGTAGACGGTATCGTTGAGACCAAAGCTTGCAGTGCAGGGTGAAACAGTGCTCGATGCGGTGCTGGCAGGTTGCAATGCAAGCGACAGAGCCGGTTGGCGGAAATTGGCACTGCTGGAGCTGGACGGCTGTGCGTGATGAGGCTGTCACAGGTGTCGAGCCAGCATTGATCGTGTCGGTGAGACTAGGCCAGCAAAGTGAAGTGAGGCAGTGCGGGCTGCGCTGCCTCTCGATGGGGTGCAGGCAGCGGCTCAGTGACGATCCTGCAAACTGAGTCGGTGACAACAAGACGTACAGTGCAGGGCAAGACGGTGCAGCCTGCGGTGCCTTCAGGACATCAGGGCAGCAATGAAGTAGGTGACAGAGTCGGTTGCGGTTCTCTCTTCTCTGTGGCAACTGAAACAGCGGTTCCAGGAACGGTACCCAGAGGTTGGTAAAGTCTTTGCAGTACCTGAGACCTCTTAAAAGGAGGCCAGCTCGGTTTCAGGCCCTTGTAGATACTCAGCACAAGTAGAGAAAGTTCAGTCCAGTCCTTTCACATCCCAAGGCAGATGCAGCAGCTGCAGGCCAACCCAACAAAGCAACAACATAGCAAAGGGGCAGTACTCCTCCTGGCAGTTCTTCCAGCTCTTTTTCTTGGCAAGTTCCTTGACTCCAGCGAGTTCTAATGTCTTGGGGTCTGGGCCCCAATATTTATATCAGCAATTCTTTTGTCCTCTGAAGGCTGAGGGGCCTGGACCTAGTTCAAACCAGTTTGGTGTGCATTCTGCCAGTGTGCACCTTCTTTCTTTGTAAGTGTGGGCCATGATCCTCAGACGCACCACAGGAGGTGGAGCCTGCATTGTGGAAGGCAAGTCCAGCCCTATTCAGACCCTGGTGCTACTCCTCCCACCCATCTATGTGTAGATGTGTCTATTCAGCCCTGTGCTGACTCACCCTGTCACTCGCAAACGAGACAGACAATACACAAGCTAGCAGAGGCAAGCTGGATGGTTAGGTCAGATAAATATCTACTATCTAAAAGTGGTATTTTCAACCACAGAATGTTAAAACCAACTTCACTAAAAGATACATTTTATCATTCTGAGTTCATCCATACTAAACTCGATTTTCCACCATGTTGCCTGGGTCAGTTAGGATTATAGGATGTTATATTCAAATTGCCCATCCTGGCCTACGGGGAACAGGTAGCCTTGCTATACTGAAAAACAAAGTAGGCTGTAATTCACTATCAGGACATGCCACACACACCAGGGCATGTCCTACCTTTCACATACAATGCACCCTGCCCATGGGGGTACCTTGGGCCTACCTTAGGGGGCGACTCACATGTAGAAGAGGGAATTTTTGGGGACTTGCAAGTGTGTGCATTTGCCATGTCGATATTGCAGCCCCAGGCTGCATACAGGCTCTGCAATGGCAAGCCAGAGTTACACCTTAAGGGCTCTTTGCGTGCATGGCACAATCCAGTGCTGCAGCCCACCAACAGCATTTGATTTATGGCCCTGGCACTCGCAGTGCACTTTACTAGGGACTGACACATAAATCACATAATTCAATCATGGAAATACCAATCCATAGCACATTTTACAACAGTAGTACTTGCACTTTACCACTGATCATCAGTAAGGACAGTGCGCAGATTCATGACACCAGCAAAAACAGAGTCAAAACCTTGAGGTCAGAAAGCAAAAAGTCAGGGAGAACACGCCAACAGATGCCAAGTCTAACACCTGCCATCACTGCTCATATTATAAATGACTTCTCATCTTTCTCCGGTTAAAAAATTAACTGGAACAAAAGTGAAGCACTGCCCATTTCAGATGACACTACAAGAGCTGCCATAAATGGGTTACTCTTCCTCTGGCAATCTTCACACCTCAAAAACTTGGGCAACTTGGAGAACAAGGGGATGGAGGTGATGGTGGAAGACTATCTAAACCCATTACTCACCCAGATGCAAAGCGACTTTGAAAAGTGGAAAGTGTTGGGACTTTTCATGTGGGGTAGGGTACATACGTATGGCAACTCTCCCATGCTTTATCTGCCCCCTCGGAATGCTCCCCCTCCAGGTCCACCTTACCACGCTCCGCCTGATTGACACCAAGATAAAATATGTTGTGTGGGTCTCTTCGAAACCATGCTAGGCAGTTTCAAAACTGAAGGCCTGCCATTCCTCTGGCGGTATAAGCCTCCCATTAATTGAACACTTCACCCTGGCCCTACAGCTCTCCCAGGTGACATAAATGCTGCCAGAGACTCCGGAAGTACCACAATGGATGCACATAGAACAGCACCTATTGTCTACAGGAGTGGGTCTCTCCGCCCTCTATGGAACAGGGATCAGACAAAAGGACCCCGTTTACCCTGTTCTGTTCTCCATGCACAAGGCCTGGCACCACACACACTGCCTCTTGGACTCACACCCGCAACTCCATGAAAAATCTCCAATATGGGGAAATGCTAGCGTGCGCATCGCCGGACAGACATTGTGCTGGCCCACTTGGAGGGCGGCCGGTGTCCACTCCCTGGATCCGCTTCTTCATAACAGTGACCGTAAGGCATTTGCACGACTGAGGGAAGATTTTGGTCTACCCCCGCTGCAGGCCTGGAGGTACAACCAGCTACAGCACTGCCTCAGGAAGTGCCTAGGGCCACGCCCTTGGTCCCTGCCAACCTCACCGATGGCAAAATATTTGCACACATGGGAAGAATTTTAAGGGGTGACGTCTGGACTGTATGCAGTACTCGCAACCCACCTCTTTTCCCATGCCCTGCTCAATCCCTCCGTACCAAATGGCAAGCCTGGTTGTCAGTTTCCTAGGAGGAAGATGAATGGGAAGAGCAGGACCTCGACCAAGGTGCCCGAGAGACAAGATTAAAGTTTTCCTTATTTAAGATCTTGTACGATTGGCACTGGTCGCCAACGAAACTACACAGAGGAGGTTTTCTCCCGCATGCCACTGCTGGAGAGGCCCAAACACGAATTGAGATATGACTCACATCATATGCGAATGCCCGATGGTGCATCCACTATGGTCTTATGGGGGTCAGGCTCTGTATATGACTATGCCATTGCATTTGCCACTTACTCCCACTGTCATTGTTCTGCATGACCTGCAAAACTCCCTGTAACTCTCAAAACCACAACACTGCCTTCTCCACATGGCATTGGCCACTGCAAATATATGCATCCTGAGAAAATAGAGGGCACCGACCCTGCCATCGCAAGAGAACTGTCTAATGGCTATGCTCCACATGGCCACTCATGAGTGAACCATCTACCACCTCCAAGACCAATCCGACGGTTCCTCCAGGTGAGGGCGCTCTTTCTACACATTGAGGGTGACAATGTAGAGAGCACTACAAGGGAGGACTTTATCCAGGTCACAGCCAGGCCACTAGATACAGAAGAGAGAAGCACTGCATGGGTGACTGCCCAGTGAGTTAGTGTCACCCCTCACCAGCACTGACAAGGACGTGTCCAGTATTAAACCCCCCTACTGCACGCACACATCTCATATATCTGGGACGTATACAACTTGCACTGTGTCTCTCATCCCATCCCTTCCCCCCTCACCCCCTTACATCTCCACATTCATCTGCTTCTCCATCATTCGGACCCTCCCCTCCCGCTTCTCCTCCTCTGCTCAGCCACATTCCTATGCCCCCACCACACGCTCCCTTCTTTCTTCCTCTCCTATCTTCCCCCTTGCTCATACCCTCCCCACCTTCCTACCGGCACTCATATTTATCTCATACCCCGCCATGACCTACCTCCCCCATTCTCCCTACTAACCCTCCCCTTCCCTCTCCTGCTATCCCTTCCCCTTCCCGCCCCTCCTATTTTCCCTTTCTCCCTTCCTCCCTGGCACTACAAATAAGCGGGAATCCAACCTCCGTAATTTGATGGCTTAGAGATCTCAAGAACGACCTAGATACTGGCAGGCATCCCCTAAATACCCAAAAGTCCCATACGCCCCAGAACCACTCTGGCCCTACCACACTTGTTCACATGTTCATTCTTGCACCCCCGGGACCTACTACCACCCCAACATTACTGCTGGGATAGACTCTACTCCACTTAATGCCCAGACCAAGGACACCCACACAGATATTCTTGTCTACATGTCCAGTGAGTTCTTAAGGTTGCGTTAAAATAATCCACAGTTGCATCACGTTTTAGTCAACAGTACCTTTAGATGCGACAAAATTTCCAAGTGAAAGCTGTAGCGTTGAAAAGCAAGGGATGCCTTACTCCTGAGCCCTGGGGAGGCGATGCGACAACCCCGCTGGACGTACCAGGCATGTTGCGGTGACTCTGGTCTAAAGGGGGAGGGATGCGATACCTTGCGTGGATTCCCGTGAACAGGTTTCGTAGAAACGGCTTGCAAAAGGGATGAGGCGACAATCTTTGGGGCAGTGACGATCTCCGATGCGGTGACAATGCGCGGCTCAGCTACGATCTTCTACTCTTGCTGCCCCTCGATGCGATGGCTCTGCGACGATGTTCGCAGCGACGTGATGCGGTCGGCCAGCAAGCGGTGCGACGATCTCACCCAGTGACAACAGGCTCTGCGACGATACTCGCAGCAATGGCAATCTTCCCGCCTCGGACGGGTGCATCCCGCAAACGAAGGATTTGATGACTCTGCCATTGGCAACAGGCGCTGCGACTATCTCGGCCTTCGTAGTGGCGGGAATTTCCTGCAACGATGTTCGCAGCGACATGATGCGGTCCGCAAGCAAGCGGTGCGACGATCTCAACCAGTGATTACAGGCTCTGTGACGATAATCGCAGCAATGGTAATGTTCCCGCACTGGACGGGTGTGTCCCGCAAACGAAGGATGCGATGACTCTGGCAGAGGCAACAGGCGCTGCGACGATCTCGGCCTTCGTAGTGGCGGGAATATCCTCGCACTGACCGGGATGCTCTCTGCAAGCGAGCGATGCGATAAAACTTGCAGAAAGTCTTCAAAATCTTGGTTTCCCGCTTTCCCACACTGGTACAACTTCCAGAGGCACCACAACTGGCCCAAGCACTCTAGGAAAGACAGAACTCTCTCAGCAGATTTCAGGGAAGCTGGGGGTGAAGTCCTTTTGTTCCTGGGACTTCTTAACATGGAGCCAGCTCTTCTCAGGCCCTTGGAGATTCCTTCAAGCAAGGGGACACAGCACAAAGCAAAGTACTTACCCTCTCCTTGGCAGCAAAGCAAACGCAGGTGAGTACAGCAGAGCAACAGCAGGACAGTCTTACTTCTTCAGTTTCAGCTTTCTCCTTGGCAGAGTTTCCTTCTTGATTTCAGGATGATCTAAGTTGCTGTAGTCTGGGGTCCTGTACTTATACCCCTAAAAGTCTTTGTTCCCTTAGTGCAGGATGGCCCTGAGCCCGGTCTGAACCAGTTCTGCGTGTTCCTTGAGCACTGTGTTTTCCTGGCCTCTTCCTTCCATTCACAGAGAAGGGCAGGGTCGTCAGCCGCCCAGCAGGAGGTGGAGCCAGTATTGTGGAGGGAAAGCACAGCCCTGGAGCACTTTGTTGACATGATTCCTTCTCTCCTTTCACAGTGCAGGGCAGAGACATCAGACGTACCACAGGGGGTGGAACCAGCACTGTGGGTGGCAGGCACAGTCCTATTCAGGTCCCAGGTGCTACTCCTCTCTCCCATCTAGATGCAGATCTCCCTATTCACCACTGGGCAGACTCATTCTGTCTCCTGGAATTCCCCAGCCCTGTCACTCACAAACCAGACAGTCAATTCACAAACAAGCCAAGGCATACAGAAAGGTCAGACAAGAGAACAGCCACTTTCTAAAAGTGCTTTTCTCAAAAACAAGATTTAAAAAACACCTTTTCTAAAAGATGTGTTATTAAATTCTGAGTTCAGGGATACCAGACTTTTATGTCCTATCTTGCTCCTATGGGAAGATATTGTAGTGTAGTTCCTATTTTCCCAATAGGCCCTGCGCATTGGAATAACATAAACAGTAGTATCGACGTAGAAGTGCGGATCTTCCAGGCCTCCACTGACTATGCTAAACTTAATTGGGTTTGTTACCAACTAGCTCAGAGGTCACTGGAAACTTTCTTGACTGAATAGGAAGTGATCAGCTTCCCTGGCACAGCCAAGAAGGGATTCAGTTTTCCAACAACCGTGCAACATGACAACTTTGCTCCTCAGATCAGAGTCAGTCTCTAGGGTTGTGTGAAACAATAGACAGTTATTTTACTCAGTCAGTGGTTGTGCAGTTTACTTTCACAATATGTAGAGAATAGAGAGACGGGCGTTTTCAATAAAAGGTAACATTTATTGAACAGTCTTTCTTCTCGTACAAGAGAAATGAATTGCCACAATTGCAAGACTTGTTATTATAAAAAAGTATGTACAGTAAGATGAGTATTGCGAAATAATACTGTAAAAGCATTGATATGGTTTCTTAGCCATATAATGGTTTAAAATGAATAAAACATATATACATTCATATATACATTAGGCTAAAATACTCAACTGGTGCTTCTAACTACGCCTACCCCAGTGTACCTGACCTAAGCCTAATACTTGGGAGGGGAGTAAGTAAGTAGCTTTAAGTTAAGTTGATTTTGCCAAGGTTTGCTTCAAGAATTCTCTCTAAGGGTTTAGTCAACACCATACCTCTGGAATAGAATGATGGATGTCTGGTATCTCCTTCAGGGTGTCGATATCCCAGTCACCCGCAAGGGTAGACTAGAAACACCGGAGCTGGATTTCTCTGCAGGAGAAAAGACAGCATCTCTCTCAGCGCGTCGAGGAAGAGGAGGGGCAGCGTCCGCGGGCAGCTTGCATCTGCTGGGCTCTTGAAGGGGACGGCTGTTCAGCTCCTAGGTTCACCACACCATTGTTCACTAGTTAGCCGCGATAGCAGTAGCGATAGCAGCTATGGTATCATCAGCATAACAGCAGCTTCGTCAGCAGCGATGGCATTGAGGCAGCTCGCGTTTGCTTAAGGCAACGTTGGTAATATTCATACCTGAAAGGTGCCTTGTTTGACGTAAGTTTTTGGGCATAAGACGTCAATAAAGATGTCACTAGGAAGTGATCGTCTATCAGTGCTCATTAGAGTTCTATTACTAATCAAAACATAGCAAGCGGGGATTTCCAGGTTGCTGAGTTTTTATCTTGTTGAAGAACTCGGAGTGTTAATCTAGGAATCTTAGATAGTAACTTCTGCTTTGTCATTGCACTAATTGGTTGCAAAGGAAGTGGCAGAGAAAGCGATTCTGAAATGTGGCTCTGTTCGTGTGAGGCCAGAGACGAGTTTCTGAATATTGCACTTGAACGGTTATGCCAATATAGGGAATAAATGGATTTATAGCCGTATAGGGGCATAAGGTCAAAGTATCGATCAGGGTCCTAGATTAGAATGATACACCCACTCTACGAATTCATGTCCATCAAATTACTAAAACTAAAGCAATAAGATGCATGTGTAACATTGCCCACCCCAAAATACATATATGCATTTGAAACAGGCGTATTTGTAATACGTGAGAATTTAGGTACTGTACGTTTTTGAAGCATAGAAATCATTCAAAAATTATAGCATATGAAATCAATGAACGATTATGCAAAAAGAATTACACATGGAATATCTCTGAATACAGAAGAAGGGCGAGATAATTTCATCACATATAAATGCATTGCAGTAAAATGTGCTAGAGGCTGGTGTAAAATATTATATCTCTAGATGTACATAGAAATAGAAGTAGAAGCTTCTGTTCTCTATGAATAGTTTTACTTTAAGCAAAGAATTTTTCGTGCCAGAAAAAAAGGTGAATATTAAAAAGTGTTCAATTCAAAAAGAATTCTTGCTGAACGGGGAAATAGAGTTCCAACGCTTTTAGCAGTTTTTGTTGTTCAAAACTGAAGGCCGAATTCAGAGTTCATGGGAACGCTGTGTGTCGGAATGCTTCTCTAAAGTTATTGTTTCTGTTCGGGTGAGAACATCATATCAGACAGGCTCTCAAAGAATTGGTCTACAAAATCAGGTGACAGTTCGACCAAATTCGATAGTGCTGTAACTTGGCAGGTGTGAGAATCATTGCTGTCATCAAAGGCTGGATCAGCAATGCTCACAGAAGGTCGTACCTGGGTGATGTTGCTTTTGTCACTCGCTCCACTGTTACCACCTAGTCGTAGCACAGGAGTCTCAACAAATGCCGTCATCAGGATTGGTAGCCTCTGGGGACAACACAATGCGTGAGCCGTTATCGGACTTAGCAAAGTATCGATATCCATTAGTACTGCTGATGGAAGGGAAAGACAGGTGTCCAACACGCACTCATCTCCGCATAGCATACATCGAAGTACAGGTAAGATGCAATTTTGCCATATCGGTCTGAATGAAAGGAACCAGGTCATGTTTAGATCTCTCAGCCTGGCCAATCCAAGGACTCTAGTTATTCTGTCCCAGTAGCGCACTGCTAGGATTGTTTCTTCCATTCCCATAGGAGTCATGTCTGAGCTGTGGCTTGCCATATCGGAGCAGCAGGGTCAAAAATAAAATGCCTGCTACAAGTCCCAAAAATAGGGGTATGCCGCCAAAAACAGAGTGGACAAAATTTTGAACGATTCCCAGAATTGCTTGAAATGGTGTAACCAGTCCCGTAAAAATCGTCTTAAATATGCCTGGGATGCCTGTGGCACTAGACATGTTAAGGAGTTGGCTCAACATTTCTACGAAATGCACGGGGCAATTTGTTGATAAAAGGTCATGAACCTCCGTAGCTGTCCTTGCAACTAGGAGATCATACGTCTCTTTTGATGACGTGATGGGCACTGTTGTCTGCAAAAGCACAGACTTAATTTTGCTTAAAGTATCAATTCGTATAGAAGAGAAATGCAGATGAGGCCAGATGGGAGTCTCTATGTCTCCAGGCCCGCTCGGGAACAATGCTTGCATACAGCATTTGACCATGGAAGTTACGCTTACGAGATAACTTTTCCCTGGAACAAGGCCACAACATCTGTGATACGTTCTTAGAATGTAACTCCCATTTGCGAGTTGCATAAAGAAGGGCTCTATCTGCGTTGCATGTGTGACAAGCTGGTGGCATGAGAGGTTGTTAGAATTACCTTCACAGGCTTCATGTAAATTAATACCCTGGCACAAAAGTATACCGCTTAGTGAACGTTTACAGTTTTCACCACTAAGAAATACATTTTTGTCGCTGTCACTATAGCATGAATGTGTGTATGGTAATTTCCATGCTGACTTAACATATCCTTTACCCAATCGTTCATACTGGCCAGTAGGTATGTATTCAAGGCACTTTTTAAATCGGAAAGTTGTTATCGGAATAGTGATAATTCCGTGTATTGTCCATTCAATGACAGGACTCTCTGACATTGTCAATGGTAATCTCTCAAGTTTTTCGATGCTCAGGATTGTATAGTCTGCTCCTTTCTGTGCCAAGCTGATTTGTTTATCAGTAAGGTTATAAATGGAAAATAATGACGTTGTGTTGATTAAACGCCATGGCACATAGCCTGAACGAAGATTTTGCAGCGTCCAGCCTAATTGTACAATAGAACGTAATTGCAACTGGCCATGCTGTAACATTAGCAAGTCTCTGTCTATTATATCAAAGGCAGAGGATACAATATTGTCCAACGAATATATTCTGGAGGACAGAGTCATTAACCCATTGTCCACTACAGAAAGTGATTTTTCCAAATTAATACGATCAATTTCTCGTATTTTTTCTGCTGTTTCAATTTGTGTGACTTTCCAAGCCTCGTTGTACGCAGCATAGATACTGGTCGCTATGAAACGCTTTTGACCCTGTTTGCGTGGTCCCATAATAAAATCGCGCAAATCAGCACCATCTTTAAGTAAAGACAAGTGTTGCTTAATTTCAGCCAGTGTGGATGACCCTAGCCATTCGAGGCAGAGTTTCCCTACACTGTATGTTGTTACTATCCCTGGATGTTGTCTCTGGGAGTATCTAGGGTCTTGTCTGGTCATTTTTAACCCCTGTGTTTTGTTCAGGAATCTATCTTGACAGTTGTTTGTGTCTGTAGGCCAGATTAACCACTTTTTCCAATCAGGATGTGTTCTGTTAAAATTTTAAATTTTAGATACGTCTATCTCAATATCTGTTGTTGCATTTTCAGGTATTGGCTTTGGAATAGACGGTTTGTTTAGGTCTTTGATCTTAGCTAGGCCAAGACAGGATGTTTGGTGAATTGTGTCATTTAAAAACATCATTTGTTCTGGTATCATGCAGGTTCTGAATAGTGCTTCTAGGCCTTGTACCTGCCACTCTTTCGTACCCCATATGGTTTTTGTTTCAATGTTATTTTTCCAATAATCAAAACCAAATGTCATCATTTTTTCATAAAATGCTTCTGAATATATTAATTTAGTGTTTGTCAGCATTGTTTTCATTCCTGTTTTATCTAACAGTTTGTAATAAAACGTTTCTGCATCACTGGTGTTAAACCCTGAGAAGTACTTGAATTTCTCAAAGAATGTTTTAGAACTGCTTTTAGGTGGTGTAGCACAATGTTCCCATTGATTATACTTAAAAACATTTCTAGGCTGTGCAGATTTATGCAAATAATGATCGCCATAATGTGTATAACAGAACAACTGTTCATAACTAGACGAACCTTGTAAATAATCATGTTCTGTGAATCTAGCTGACATTACTAAATCAGACATCATGTCATTAATACTGTTAAAGTCCCAATCATCAGAGAATGTACTAGGTTTTACAAAGTCACTCAAGGAAACCTTCAGTTGATGAGGATACTTCAGGATCTCGACCGGACCATAGATCTCATAGTCAGTTTTCTCCCATACTACCCCACCGGGTATTGAAATGGCTGTGTTATTTACTGTTGACAGTTCTCTTTTCTTCACGTGGGTTGATCTGTGTGGTTTGAGGACTAGGTTGATGTTCTGACTTGCTGTGTCCATTGTACTATATTTTCCCTCAATGAATTTTCCCAAACAAAGTACCATGATGAGCCAAAGCAGAAGGAAAAATACACCTAGACCGAACCAGAACTCTAACCAAGGGGAAATAAGGTAGATTTCCTTCAGTTGATGAAAGAGTTCCGTTGCTTTTTCTTTAAAAGTAATTTTTGTTTCTGGCATCACTTCGGGGTTACTTTGATCCTCGGGAAAGTTGTCGAAGTCGATGAAATACCCAGAGGCAGTTCTGTCAATTGTTGGGATTGTTCTTTCAATTTGTCTTTCGGTAGCACTTTCTGATGCCCATTATTGTAGACTGGTGTTTCTTGACGAACTGTTTCAATCTGTGTCTCAAGAGGCACGAGTTCCATGACATTATTGCATAGTCCTTCTCTGTGCACTGCAGGCTGATCGAATGTGATTAGTCTTTCAGTTTGAACCTCTTGGATTGTTGCAAGTTTGGGTATTCTGTTGTTTCTCGGGAGTCCACTGGGCCTACTGTTGATTATAGGCCACATGCTTGTGGTTTTACCAGGTCGATTGACAAGGGGTGGTAGTACAACTGATCTTGTTCCGGTGACTGCCAAGACAGGTACTGCTTTTCTGTAAGAAGGCCCAAATTCCTTCTTCACCGCTATTTTTTCTCTGACTAGATCCCCAATCTTTGGAATCCAGACAGGCCTTGCTGGGGCTGTTGCTTGTGGTGCCTCGTCAGTGGTATCTGGCTGTTGTTTTAACTTTATGTTGCTTAAGGATTTTCTTGTTTCATTCAAGTCCTGTAAAACAGCCAAACGATCTTTTATATCAAAGTCTGTTGTTTTCTTATCTTGTACCACTGATATCTGACTATCGAGGTCCTGAACTCTCATTCTAATTCCGAACAATAGTTCGTATGGGCTGAAACCTTTTAGAGAATTTCTTGGCAAATTATTAAGACTGATCTGGACACTTATTAAATGTTTGACCCACACAGCACCCGAACCTAATACCTTCGCTGTTATAGATCGCTTTATGTCTCGGTTTTTTCTTTCTACCACACTATTGCCTTTGGGGTGTGATGGACAAGAATACCGCAACCTGGCCATGGCCTCCTTATAAGCTCGAGAGCTAAAAGCAGGACCCTGGTCAGAATGGAACATGGCAATTGCGTATGTGCCGATAAAGACTCGCAGATCTTTTATAACCGTTCTGGCGTCAGCCGAGCGCTGGAGGCCACATTTTTTAAGTGTGTTTAGCCTTAATGATGTACAATGTGATGCGTTTCTCTTTTTTGATAGCGCGGATAGATTGCCTGATGCTTTCTATTAGGGCTTCTGACACTACACTGGCCGGTTCTCCACTGCGATCTCTATTGCAGTCTTCACAGTTTTTTGCAAACTCATGAATACCTTCACTCATTTCCGGCCACCAGTACTCTGATTCTAATTCTCTCAGAGAGTCCCTGATTGTTTGGTGTCTCAGACCCAACCCCATATGTGCTTCCTGTGTGAGGAAGCCCCTCCGGTCCCTGTTTGGAATTACCCTATCCCCCACTCCAGGGATTCGAGCAAAAGGAACAGAGTTTGCATCGATTACGTATGCATAATTGAGTGGATAGTTCACGGGTAGTGCTGCACAGTCGCCTTTTACGGTCGTTTTTACTGCCAGCATGGTTTCCCCGTCTATGTATTTTTCTGTACGCTTTTTTGTGGCTACGGAAGCCGGTTTAGTTGCTTCCGCTGTGGCTGTATTAGCCAATGAATTCCCTGCAACGTGAACGCCATCACGTTCAAGACTCTGTGCGTGTATCAAGTGAGTCTTTTGTAGTTCTTTCTGTAAAAGAGCTACCTGGTTCCAGAGCAATTTATGCTTTATTGTGGCACCTGTGTCATCTTTGTAATCGTTTTCAATCCAGCTCTGCAACTTATTGTTGCAAGAGTTGACGCATAAATGAGAATCACACACGATAAGTGTCGGGAATTCACGTTCTGCATTTTCGAGCGCCATCTTTAAAACGTCTGATTTCAGCTCTCTGAGCCGAACAGTACTTTACTGATTCCGTTTTTGTTACTTTCGGTCTGAATTTACCCCACAGCCAACGACCTTCAATAATCGCACAGGCTGCATCGTAGGATTTGCTCTCTACGTTAAAATGCTGTACAAATCTATCTGTATAGATTATACAGACGTATTGTGAGAGATGCAGAAGTTCGATTGGCAGAGGATATTCTTCTTCATATTCTAAATCATTCAGTTCTTCGAATTGCGGGGCGAAATAGTATTTCACATCTTCTGCTCCAAGAGAATCTACATACTGTATCCATTTCGGATCCAGTGACACTGTAGGCAGGTTTACTGGGCTGAATAGCGCCTCAAAGGCGGATTCTGCTGTGAGGATATTAATCCTTTTACCATGTGCTAATTCTCGTTCATTTGCTAATGCAATTTGCACTGCTTTCACAGTTCTTTCTGTGTGACTGAATGTTTTTTCTACTTGTGTGTACAAGTGAGATTTAATTGAAATTGGTACATTCTCTCCCTCATTTGAGGTTAGGTACGTGAATCCGCATCCTCCTGGGAAAGAAAGCGATTCTGAAATGTGGCTCTGTTTGTGTGAGGCCAGAGACGAGTTTCTGAATATTGCACTTGAACGGTTATGCCAATATAGGGAATAAATGGATTTATAGCCGTATAGGGGCATAAGGTCACAGTATCGATCAGGGTCCTAGATTAGAACGCTACAATATGCTGGTAGCCACTGTAGCCAGCATTCCCCATGATAGCCCAGGGGGAAGATAGCCTTACAATAGTAAAAAACTAAAATGGCTGTAATTCACTACCAGAGCATGTCACCTGCACTAGTACATGCTCTACCTTTCATATTATTATTATTATTAAAAAATTTTATAGAGCGCGTAGTCACCCTGAGGTATCCCAGCGCTAAAAATCCCTACACCAGTGGGGGCGGGGTAAGAGAGGGGGACAGAAGCAATTTTAAACAGAAGCAGTTAAAAATAGAAGTGGTTAAAGGTTGTATTAAGGGAACAAGTGAGTTTTGAGTCGTTTCCTGAATCGTAGGTAGTTCGATTCTTTCCTCAGGTCTCGAGGAAGGGCGTTCTATAGGCGCGCTGTGTGGATCGAGAAACGTCTTCCACCCGTGCGGGCTTTTTTGAATCTGGGCACGGTGATGAGGGACTCCTTGTCCGATCGGAGAGATCTAGGGGCTTTATAGGGTTGTATGAATTTCCTCAGAATGGGGGGGCCCTGATTCTGCACTAGCCTATGAGCCAGGCTTAAGGCTTTGAATGTTATTCGTTCCCTCACTGGGAGCCAGTGAAGGAGCTTCAGAGCAGGTTTGGCTGAAGCTCTGGCAGGAGTATGCGTGAGGATCCGGGCGGCAGCATTTTGAATTTTCTGCAGTTTATTTAAGGTTGCTTCGGGTGCGCCCAGGTATATAGCATTGCTATAGTCAAGCCTGGACAGAATAAGGCCTTGGATGAGAAGTCTTTGCGATGTGGGTGGAAGGAGGGGCAGGATCTTTCTCATCGATTTGAGTAGGCTGAAGCAGGTGCCTGCTACTTTTTTGGCCTGTGTGGTAAAAGAAAGATCTGTTTCAATCCATACTCCCAGGCTTTTTACTTCCTGTTTGGGAGCAGGGGGGGGCCCAGACAGGGTGGCCAGGTGTTCAAGGGGAAGGTGCATCCTTCCATACACTGCACCCTGCACAAGGGGGTACCTAGGGCCTTCCATAGGGGTGACCAATTTGCACACAAATGGAATGGTTAGGCCTGGTCAGTGGGGACACTGACCAGGAGGACATGGCAGTTCACAGACTGCACAGAGGCACTGCGGTGGAAGCCCTGAGACACCATTTTAGGGCTACTAATGTGGGTGGCACAATCAGTGCTGCAGGCCCACTAGTAGCATTTGTATCACCAGCCCTGGCACACTCAGTACACTTTACTAGGGACTTCCTGGAAAAACAAATATGGCAATCATGGATAACCAATCACAATAACAATTTACACAGGGAGGATATGCACTTTCGCACTGGCAAGCAGTGGTAAAGTGCCCAGAGTCCTATTGCCAGCAACCACAGGTCAGGAAAAACAAGGAAGGAGGAAGCAAAACATTTTGGGATAACCCTGCAAAAACGGCCATATCCAACAATATAAATGTATACACACACACACACACACACACACACACATATTTGACATTCGCTGTTTCTTTTTACATTGCCTCAAAATGTGAACCTGTTTTTCTTTAGAAGCAAACATAATGTAGGTTGAATATATGAAAATCTGTTTCATTCTTCAATTTAAGCAAAATCTTAGGCTGGTATCAATATGCCCTAGCGGCTGATGGAAGTTCCCAGCACAGCTCAGATGCTTGAATTAGGTGTAAGGGAGAGAGGAGTCAAATGGATGACAGCAGTGACTCAGAGAGTATGGCGGTTAAGACCCACTGTTTTAGAAAGATGCATAGCCCTCATTTCGAGTAGCCTTTTAATTTTGATGGGACTGCTAATGGGAGTTACTGACAATATTGAAATTACAAGATCCATCTTGCCAGTTTCACCTGAAGGCTTCATATGCAAAGAACCAGATGCAGTCTCAGGGTGAAATACCAGTGAAAATGCGAAATTACCAGGGTAAATATGGCCAGTATTACTGAATCCCCAGTTCCCTCATACCTGAAAGGTCTCAATTATAATTGGCCAGTACCCCTTCCCCTGAATTAAGCGGCATTGTCGTTATAAGTAACTCTGCACAGTGGATTATTGGTGAGATTACGAGGGCTCTCTGAACTGTTGAATACTGATGAGTCAGGGTATGATCTGCACACAACCTTGAAGAAATATTTTAGTGCATATTGCACATGCCCATACTTTTGGTTTTCCAGCATTTATTGAGCTGAAGGTAGTGAGTTTTGCTCTGATCTGAAGACCTGAGGCATTACAAAGTCTTTGGGTTTGCCCACCACAGATATTTCCCAATGCTTAAGACTCTTGAATAGAGGTCAGATGAGCTGAGGCTGACTGCTGATTTTCTATGGAACTTATTGGTAGACTAATTTCTAGCGGCAGCAAGTACCTTTGTGCGGTTATGTCTTCTGTATAATGCAACATTTTTTTAAATTGATAGTTGATTCCAGCGATGGCTAGATGAGAGCCTTTACTTTTTGCAGGTTTTATCTGGGTAGCTGCAAACACAGTTTGACTGCATGGTTCTGCATTCTTTCATCCTGCCAATCTAGTTTTATGAATGGCTGTTGTGAGCTTAATTGTGATCAAGTGAATGTATTCATATTGCAAACAAAAATTCATTTAATAAATAAGTATAAAAGATTATGTCAAATAACGTATATTTTAAACCAATTTGTAGTAGGTAATCATACTTAGACAATATGAACATGTATAAGAAATAATAATCTGTTGATTTACGTTAGTTTAACAGACAATGCCATATTAACTTCTAAGTAATACAGGAGCATTAAAAGGCCTGTTTTCCATGTGATCTGTTTTGCATAAGATGTTTCTCTTTTTTTGCTGCTGATGCTGTAACTTTCCATAAGCCTTCTGTTAGTTAGTGAAAAGGCATTTGGTTTGTATTATACAATTTGTCACCAGGAAGAGAAGAGACAACAGGAGGGATGATTCATGGGATGAACAGACTGAACCCCAAAATGTAGACTAAGTGTCTTTTCAAGAACTTGTGTCCGTGGCCCATGGTGAAGATATGAGACCCTGGGGAGTTTACCTATTTACAATGGTTTACTAAAATGCTATCGACTGTTATGAACAAAGAAAGTGAAACATGTTACAATCTAGAAGATAGTGTTTGTATTAGTGCATGTTCCTAGAGTAGAAGGGGGCTTCTCTCACTACCATTTACTGGAAATCCATCTCTGAGTTTCTTGAGGTCATAACTCTCTTCATGGGAGATTGCTTAGCCAATTCCTATTTTATCAGATACCTGAGATGAGAATCTCCAGCCTGATCTTTCTCTTAATTTATGTGCAAAGGCTTTATGCTGACACCTTATTCTAATCCATTCTCATTTAATTTAGTTTAGGGAAATTCCTTTATGGAACACACTTGTATTATTACAATATTTTCTGTTATACTTACAAACAAATTCCTTCTTATATTGAATGATCAGTTATTGGATTATATTCAGTTCTGATACTTAAAAGACTAACACTTATTGAAAAAATAAAGAAAACTTAAGAAATTGAAAACCCCCCAAAATCTTTAATTCCCACAAATTCTTTTTATTGACTGTAATGAAAGTCTTTATTAATGTATTGCCTATATGGTTTAATGTAGATGAACACTCCTTTTCACATCTCCTTTGTAACAAAAAATTTCCATACAACCAATGGCGGGGTTATTTAATCATTGCACCCAATGATTAAAATATAGAAATTCATCAATTTCAATATTCCAGACATTGTGAAGGGTTAGCCAGTAGCCCTACCTATATGTTAATGTAATTTTTGGAGTTGGGCCTCTTGATTATTTAACAAAGATTGTATGGTACATATGGGTGGGTAGGTAAATGCGTAGACACTCTGAATGAAGTGTTTTGTGGATATTTTCTTCACAAAGTACCTTTTTCACTCCCCTGCTTTCAGGCTTTACTGTATTAGTATTCACAGGTAAATAAACGTTTTTGTCGCTGACCTTGTTTCTCTACTAATGTCCTTCACATTAGTATTTTCGAGAAGCAATGCACTGTGCTTAAGATGCATTGTTGGTATTTGCATTTTCTGATTTCACCTTTGTTAAATAACTCAATTTTTGTAATATCTTTGTTCATCAAATTTAAACATTATTGTTTTGTTTAATATTATCAGTGCTTAAAAAAATGAATTTCATGCACACTGTAAGGCCCCCATTAGGATGGCGGGCAGACTTCAGTCCGCCCGCCACCCTACTGGTGCTGTGACTGGCCGCGGTGCCCCACTGCCAATTACGATGCATGGTGGTCGCATCCCGCATATTCAACATTGTGGCAGGCGTTGCTGTAATCAGCACCCGCCGCAATGGTGAAAATGCATTTTGTGCATTGGCATGCACGTGGCAGGCACTGCACGGTGCCTGCCACTTTGTGAATGCCAATGTAGGGGGGTACCCCCAAGTCAGCCCCCCACACTCCTGGGTTCCTGCAACGGGGCCCCATAGTAAACTCTGTATGCCTTTCCATGGTGGAATCTCCGACATGGAAATGCATTCCACGCCATCATCATAATATGGATGCAGTCACCGCTCCCATATTATGGGCCTTTTCTGCCCGACAGGCAATCGTGACAGTTGCCTACCGGCGGAAAAGAGGCAGACGGTTCTACCATCTGCTGCGGTACCCCCGGTATGCTATGTGGTGGGGGGTAAATGGCAAACCGCCTGCCATGCTAATAGTCGTCTAATTGTTCAATTCTCACCATAACCAGTGCATATTTGAGCAAACCGGGATACTAGATTTGGAGGAAAGGAATGACTTTCCCAAAGAAAGAACCTTTGAAGTGAACTCCATTGGCACCTACATTGATTTGCAGCACAAAAGTAATGTCTCAATTTTTGGGTTATGAATCTGTTTTGTGGGGTTGGGGTGAAAGCATGATATTGATATGACAAGAGACTGGAAATGGCTGTGAACTGACCCCTTCGACTATAAGTACATTTTTGACTCATGACAAAATGCTTACTGTTCAAATATACTCTGTTTATTGAGTCTGGTGCTAGCCAAGACTTTGTGATTTCACTAAAATGATTTGTTTAATATACTTGTTTAAAGGAGTTTCTGCCCCTCTCTTCACCGATTGGTCGGTTGAACTGTCATTCCTGTTTTGCTTTCATTCACTACAGCGTACAGCATGAGGCAGTGGGTCAGCCTAAATATGCCTCTGGTTAATGTCACTTGAGTGAATGCCTTTTGCTCTTTTACGATGTGGACATTCGCTTACAAGCTGGTTCACTGTTGTCTGATCTTATAGTAGGATGCATTTGAAGTGAAAGCAGAACACATTACAGGTTTATCAGTTCCTGTGTCCTTCCAATGATGTTGTAAATCCCTTGTGAAGTGGACTGCTGCTATTCCCACTATAGCATGCTGTGTTTCTGGACTCTTTTTCACAAAACGTGTTTGATCCACTCAGGTATTAGATAAAAAAGTGAATTTCATTGAGGCTCCCTGGCACATTTGCATGCTTCTCTGTTTTGGTCAGAAATATTTTCGATTATCATCTGCCTGCATATTAAATTACACCTGGTAATGTTCTGGCAGTTGCTGCTGAGGGGAAAGCAAACAGTAAAGAGTAGAGCAGAAAGGTAGGAACCCTGTGGTAATACACATTTCACTGTATGGGAAGATGAGATAGTTGATCCTATTAAAATCTTTTGGCTTTGATTCCAAAGGAAAGGTAGAATCTAAGTTTGGGACGCTTTGCTAACAACACCAATTTACATGGCTCATACTTTAACCCCTTTGCTGCGGCGGCTATTCCGCCGCAGCGCTTAGGGGGAGGCGGCGCCGCGCAGCGCTCCCGTGCTCGTGATGGAACCGGTCCGTCACGAGCCTCGGGTGATCTGTGCTTGTGACGGAACGGTTCCGTCACGGCCCCGCCCACTCTTCAGAACATCATCGCAGGCGCGGAATTCGCGCCGTGCAGGCGCGGTGAGTGGGCCGTGACGGAACTGTTCCATCACCAGCACAGCCCACCTGAGGCTCGTGACGGAACGGTTCCATCACAAGCATGGGAGGGGTTAATAGAGAATTATCCAGTTGAATTACCACTGCCATAGTGATAGCATAGCCAGGGTTACTGGAATTATGTGGCAAAGGAGGGGGCAATTATGCTATACACTTTTGAAATCAGTCCACAAGATTGATAATTTATTCGCTTGACATGAGAAACCGGTCAGAGATGTAAGAGGACTTGTCACGCTACTGTGGCACTCAAAATAAAATAGGGGAAGATGGAGAATCTCTCAAGCAAATACATTTCAAATCTTGTGGACTGATTTCGAAAGTATATACAGTGTGTAATGCACTGGAAGCTCACTAAAATATTCTATCAACATTGGTGATCAATACATTAGGAAGATCTTTTTGTGGAAGAGCTTATGTACAGTTCAGAACACATATGGAAGAATTTGGATCTCTAGAAATAGTGAAGGACCACAATTCGTAAAAACACAAAGGGAGCTATAAGAAGCCTTATATCTATCAGAGTGGTTAACTTTAGAGTACACTCTACAAGTGAGGAAAGACTGGCACGATTATTATCTTCGATACATATAAATACAGTATTCACTGGTAAAAGAAAAATCCTGAAGAAGGAATTTGCCAAAACGCGTTGGTGGTATTCTGCAAATCACTACCAGTGTCTTTTTGTTGCATAGTGTTAAAATCGTCAAAATGTGAAAAGCTTAATATGCTATCCAAATGGTGAATTCAAATGTATTTTGTGGATGAATTTACTAGATTAATATATGTAGCAATATAGAATGATTTATGTGTTTATTGAAGGATGTAAAAAGTGAATACACACATATATTTTTTATACCAACTAAAAAACAAAGATCAATAAAATCAAAAATATTTTCTTCAATTGAGTGATACAGTGCATAATATGTTTTAAAGTATCTAAAGTTGGCGCACATTTTTCTTGTTTAATCAGCACTGACCCCGGTGCTACCGCTTTTTCCAAAATAGTTTATTTACCTGTTAGGGTTCATCCTTGATTCAGGAGCCCCTTGTGTTTTCCATAGTGTGGGTGAACTTCTGGCCACAGATGCTGGGATGAAAGAGGAGAGTGAGCCCCTTCCTGACCTCCTATATGGCGGGTAGTGAGATGGGTCAGTGGAGGGTGTAGTCATCTCCACCACACTGACTCCTGAGCAATGGAGCGATTGCCACCAATTATTGGGATAATTCAGTGATCTGTTCTCCCTGGTGCCTAGTGTCTCCATGACGTGGACACAGGGGACAGTATTCCCATTAAGCACAAAGCTTACCGAGTGACTGACCGGGTAAGGGCCTACATTAGGGATGAGGTTACCAAAATGTTTGCCCTTGGGGTGATTGAGTCCTCTACCAGCCCTTGGTCCAACCCAGTGGTCCTGGTCCTGAAAGCTGTAGAGCCTGGTGCCACCCCAGAACTTCGGTTATGAGGAGACTATTGGGACCTCAATTCAGTCACGAAGACTGATGCACACCCCATCCCCAGAGCTCATAGATCGGTTGGGGGCTGCAACATACCTCAGCACATTTGATTTGACGTCTGGGTATTGGCAGATCGCCTTGCCAGAGGGAGCAAAAGAGAGGTCGGCATTCTCCACACCCAATGGGCACTACCAGTTCCGGGTGATGCCCTTTGGAATGAAGAATGCCCCTGCCACCTTTCAGAGGTTGGTCAACAGGGTGTTGATTGGGCTGGAAGTCTTCAGTGCCGCCTACATGGATGATATTTTGGTGTTTAGCTCGTCTTGGGACGACCACCTATGCCACCTCTGGTAGGTGTCGATGGCACTGAGAAAAGCAGGCCTCACAATCAAAGCCAGTAAGTGCCAGAATGGGGAGGGTTCTGTAGTGTATTTGGGCACCAGGTGGGGAGCGGCCAGGTGGCACCACTTTGGCCCAAAATTGAAACTATCCTTGCATGGGAACCCCCAAAGACTCAGACGCAGGTGAGAGCCTTCTTAGGTCTCACGGGGTACTACAGGAGGTTTGTCAAGGGATATGGCAATATTGTTGCACCCTTGACTGAGCTGACTTCTAAGAAGAAGCCAAAGAAGGTGAACTGGACTGACACCTGTCAGAAAGCTTTTGACGCGCGGAAGACTGCCATGTGCACCGTACCCATGCTTCAGGCGCCCGACTTTTCAAAGGAATTTCTTGTCCAGACAGATGCCTCAGAACATGGTATAGGGGCTGTTCTGTAAGAGATCAATGAGGAGGGACTAGACCTACTGGTAGCCTTCCTAAGCAGGAGGGTACTTCCCCGGGAACAGAGTTGGAGTGCCATTGAGCGTGAGGCATTTGCTGTGGTCTGGGCGCTGAAGAAGCTGAGACCATACCTGTTTGGGGCTCACTTTCTGGTTCAGACAGACCACAGGCCCCTTAAATGGTTGATGCAGATGAGAGGGTGAAAATCGCAAGTTGTAGAGGTGGTCCATTTCCCTACCGGGTATGGATTTCACGGTGGAAAAGTGCCCTGGTGCAGAACACGCCAATGTTGACAGTCTGTCCAGATTTTTCCGCCTTAGTGACGAGAACTCCCAAGGGGATGGTTAGTTCTCACCATATTTCAGCTGGAGGGGATGCATGTTAGACCTGGCATCTTTGGCGTGGATCCCCTTCCTCTGTTTGCTTCCTATCTTTCATGTTGGCTGGATTTAGATGCTCTGGGTGCTGTGCCACTGCTAATCAGTGCCACAGCACAAATGCTCCCTGTGTAAAGATGACTGTATGAATTGGGATAACCATAAAGCCTAGGTCTGTGTAGCATGTTCTAATAGCGAGTTACCCTCCATTTCACTGTATCCTATTGTGAAGTGATCCGTTTTCATAGGCCACAATGGGCAGGCTCAGGATTAACTTCCATGATCCTATCTGACCCCAGGAACCAGATAGGAAATCCGAATTTGATATGTTTAAGCTCAGGACATATGTTCGAAATGCCTCTTCTGGAAACTCAGTATTTTCTGGCCTAAGCTTTTCTGTAGGCTTTGCTAGTATGTGTATTGGCCTCTGGTTTTGGAGCAGCAGGGCCAGCTGAGTCAGACCCGGCTGGAGAGAGAGATCGGATTTCAGCACGTGGGGAGGGGTGACTCTTTGATCTGAGCAGGGCCGTGCCAGGCAAGGTGAATGATGGCTCCACCTCCCACTAGGCATCTGTTAGTAGAGACCCTCATTCTGAAAGGGCAGGATGTTGCTTCTTAAACTAAGTGCTCCCCAACCCCACCAAACTGGTTCTGGCTGGACTGAGTGATTTGTGACTTTAGAGAACAAAGACTTTTTAGGTATAAAACGCTGCGCTGGAACCTTGTTCAAATGTGTTCCTTCTGGATGTCAAGACAAAACTTTGTCAGAGAGAACAGAGGAAAGGTCTTCGAAACTTTCACCAAGCTTGCTGAAGAAACTACCCGAGGGCCTGAATCGAGTGCGCCTCATGCTGAAGTCTCAGGAACATTAGACTTCACCCCGTCAGCCGTCAGAATCCCTGTGTGAGGAATTCTACCTGCAGGTGAGGCCTCTGTTGAGTAATCCGGAGCCTCTAGTTCTACTGTGAGGAGAGTGTACTGGTAACCCTTGTACACTGACTCTGTGTGGGCAGCTGCAGCTAAGAGAGAGTTCACGCCGCAGAGGGCCCACCTTAATTTGAACCTTCGGAACCTTCACTGAATCTGTGTGGGCCGCTGTAGTTAAGAGAGAGTTGCCGCCGCTAAGAGCTTGCCTTAATTTGAACCTTTGGTACCTTCACTGAATCTGTGTGGGCCGCTGCAGCTAAGAGAGAGTTGCCGCCGCTGAGAGCCCACCTTAACTTGCACCTTCGGAACCTTTGCTGAATCTGTGTGGGTCACTGCAGCTAAAAGAGAGCTGTAGCCGCTGAGTGCCCACCATTATGCCAGCCTGGTCGAGATCAACCTTTGTCCTGTGGGCCGCCACAGCTAAGAGAAAGCTGCTGCCGCTGAGTGCCTGCAGCTTTGCCAACCTTGCACCATTTTTGATTTGTCCTGTGGGCTGCGGCAGCTAAGAGATAGCTGCTGCCGCTGAGTGCCCGCTCCTTTGCCAACTGTGCATTAGCGTAATTTGTCCTGTGGGGCACCGCAGCTAAGAGAGTGCTGCTGCTGCTGAGTGCCTGCACCTTTGCCAACCTTGCACCTTCATGATTTGTCCTGTGGACTGTCGCACCTACGAGAGAGCTGCTGTTGCTGAGAGCCCACACCTTTAGCAACTGTGCACCATCGTGATATGTCCTGTGGGCCGCCGCAGCTAAGAGGGAGCTGCTGCCGCTGAGTGCCCACACCTTTACCAACCGTGCATCATAATGATTCGTCCTGTGGGCCGACACAGCTCAGAAAGAGCTGCTGCCGCTGAGTGCCCACACCTTTGCCAACTTTGCCTCTTTGTAATTTGTTCTGTGGGCCGTCGCAGATAAAGGAGAGCTGCAGCCGCAGAGTGCCCGCATCTTGTTCACCATTGCCAAGGATTGTCGCTATCGTCTCATGGGCCGCCGCAGCTAAGAGGGAGCTGCTTCCGCTGTGAGCCCACCACGGAGCTGCACGACGAGAGTCACTGCCATCACCAGCCGGGCCACCGCTGCCACCTACTGCTGCCTCTGAGAGCCCGCCTGTCCCGGGTGCCTGCATCATTGTGGGTGCACGCTGCAGACCACTGCAACCAAGACTCGTGGTCGCTGGGAGTCCGCCTGTCACCGTCTCCGCTTCTTCGATAAGGTGCGTGCTGAGTCCCCTTTCAACCGCAGGTATCTGGTTTCCAACGGGTCGCGCAGGCCACAGCCTTAAACTCAGTCAGTGCCACCTTCTGGTGAATTTGTTATTGCCTTTTTAAGTCCCTATTATTTTACGTGCGTTGTAGCTTGTTAAACTGTTTTGAGAGTCTTGAGTTAAGCTTTAGATAAAGATAGTATTTTTCTATACCTACTTGAGTTGTGTCCTTGGGTGGTGTCATTACTGCCTTATTGTGCATGGTCATAAATGCTTCTCACACTCCATCTGAGATAGGCTTATCTGCTTGTGCTATGTTACCACAGGGTTAAGCAGGGGTCGTCAAAGGGTTAGCCCCCTTGCCCTGACTTAGGAAGAAGGGTCCTGATTTAAACATTGGCACCAGCCATTGCCAACCAGAGACCCCCATTTCTAACAGACATTTTTGTAATTTCAGTGTAATTATGAGTGATGTTTCAACAACTATGAGTGACACAAGGGAAACAAATAAATATCTGAAATCACACCCATTTGAGCAACGAGAAACTCTAAGAAGATCTTAAAACTGCTGCAAAGCACCAGAAATGGACGGGTGCACACATAGCCTATGATGCTTTTTTAGTCACAATGGTTCAGTTTTGGCCTGATTAGGTCCTAGAGGACAGGTATGGGTAGCGAGTATTCAATAAACGCTAAGGAGCAAAGACTGTAGGTATAGGTAGAAAAAAGTTATTTATTTTGATCTTTTTTTGGAGATACATAAATACTTATACTTATACTATATTTCAGGTGCTCAGGTGAATAGTACGGTGCAGGACGTGACAAAAGTGAACAAAGTGAACGGACTGTCACACAACAACAACAAGGTTAAAAAACAATTATATACAATGGAAAGAGTAAGAATCCTTGGGTATGTCGACGGCGTTTCGATCTATGTAACTTTAGATCATCATCAGGACTGATGAGCTTCCTGAAACTGTAAAAGTTGGTATTTTGAGTCATGGCTGCAGATTGTGATTTATTTCAAAAAGACACCCTGAGCAGTTTGACTAAAATCTATTAGCTAATTACAGCAGGGTGCAGGACGTTGCCTGGTATTAATTATTAACCTGAGGCACAATAAGGCTTGAGGGGGGGAGGGCAAGCCTCAGGAGAAGATGCTGACTGAGGTACACATGGCCGTGGTCACAGCCCGACTATAGGCTGTAGTTTTTGAGAGAGTGAGCAGTAATAATCATAAACAGCTGAGCAGCCGACCACCCTGTTGTCGCCTGCGCTATCTATGAGGACTTGCACTGATGTGTTTTTTCCAGCAGGCTATAAGAGTAGTATAAAAAACACATTTGGCACAGAAGTGCTTGCTTTCAAATATACTAGCACTCTTTCAGGCACTTACTTACTCCTGATGGTGAATGACTTCTTGTGGCAGCTGAGCTGGCTGCCTGTGCTGTGCCGGTGAGCTGGAACGGAACCCATGCGGATGTGACTGATACTGCATCCGCGCCGGTGCCGTGAGGTCAAATGCCTCATGGGAAGGGGTCCCAGTAATATGAGAGCATAAACCAAAGAGATGAAATAATCAAACAAACATAACTTCAGTCCACATTGTTTAATTCACAATGGGATGATATATTGAATAAGTGTACTTTACACAATCATTAATCTGTGGTTATTCACAGTGCCCCAAAGGTAGAGACGGGAAGGGTAGCGTGATGGTGTTGGGAGTTGGTGAAGGAAGGAAAAAGGATTCTTAAGTGACAGTAAAATCAGTAATTAAAGCTTATTTCACAAAGTTACAAAATCTGTACCACTAAACAAGACCAACAGGTACATGCGAATTATTTTAAACACAGATCATACTCCAAATGTTCAATGAATGAAAACAATGGGGTGTGGAGTTGACGATGAAGGACAATCGGTTGTCGACGTTTCGACCCTCGTACGTGCAGATATTAGTGTTAATCTTGCTGTGGGGTCTTCATCAGGACCGGGGTGTAGGGGACACGTAACCTAATCAGGGTATAAATGTATGTATTCAAAATACGGGAAATATTATCCCTGAATTACTTAAGATGACAAAGCACACCATCCACATAATGGGATTGACTGAGGATAACATGAGCGTCCCGCGAAAATGGCTGGGACAAAATTAGCATGCGCAAGTAACAATTAGCGCAAATCATGCATGAGGTTGAGTCGTGTTGAAACATCACACTGATTCGGTACTTAATGGAAAACCAGAGGTCAAGAGCAATTGGGAATAGGCCAGAACCGCAGGGATGGACAGTTTAAAAATCCCCTAGGAAATACTGATAATTTCAACATAATTACCCGAATATAGATATGGGCACAAGGTAGCTTGCATAACAAGTCGATGCTTATTGGTACTGATGTTGGAGTACCAGACAATTAAAACTTACCACGGGTGTGGTAAAGGCAGGACCCGATGAGGTGTGGGTTCAAAGTCGCTTTTAATGGAGAATCTATAGGGTTTGAATGTAAAGACGATACACTATAGTTAGAGATCGTGCCGGGAGGTTATTGTACAGAATAACCAAGTGGTGAGGGACTCACCGTAGATTAACCCAGACGCTGTTTGTATAATTCAGGTTCTTGGGGGTCCCTTGTACCATCAGTAATATGCAATCTAGGAAATTATAGATCAAATGCACTGATTAGGGAACTGTTCAAAACTGAAGACGATCAAACTGATTTGTCTCTACGGACTCTATTGTAAAACTCACCCGTACGCCGTAACTGGAACCCGTTCGGCGGGATCGCGTTAAGTTGCGATCAGGTGGTATCGGGTGATTTGATGTGTCTAAGAATTGGGAAAGTACAAAGGCATTAACGTCAAAGTCCTTGAACGGGTAGCTAAGGAGTGTGAGAAACCTGCCCGGTCGCGGCCCGCTTACCGGTCATGGAATGAATCCTGTTCGGAACACTGCTCAGAGTCGCAATGGCGAGGCAGAGTTCCGGGTGCGGGAATATCACCACGGAAACCGAGTCACATGATGATGTACACCTACGATAGACATAGTGGAAAGACTCACGGGGTTGCTAGGTTACAGGGAAACAAATTGCTGCGATGTTGTGTGCACAATTTGTTAGTCATAATTCCTGACATATCGAAGAGAAACTACCCAGATGGAACACGGCAAATTCCAACTTATTGCGGTCATTGATTATGAATAGACAACAAAATGACCTAATGAGATACCGCGTGTGTGGTGATTCAAGGGGTATTGTATCCAAGTTGTGTACAGACAATTGGCCGTCTTGTTATCATTAGTATGGCATACAGTATACGTTCAGGTACACATTTAATAAGATATAGAGCGGGTTGTGACTTATTGATAACACTGATAGACAAACATCATGTGGATGGGTGTACACTCATTGATAGTGGTGGATGTCATATCAATCACATGGTGGTGTACCTCTCGCATGAGGGTAAAGACCACCTTACAAGGCCAGTCTAGCTGTATTAGGCTTATAGACAATGGGTAACACAAAACATTAGAACCATCAGAAATGTTTGTTAAGGACATGAAATTGCCACAACTTTGCAAAGATGGCGTACCTCACACATGCGGGTAAAGGCCATTTGTACTTTGAGTGAGACTGGCTTCAAGGCAAAGTGGCTAATTGGGAGAAGGAGCTGTCCTGTTCATTAAGCCCAGATTCAATTGAGTCGAAAGTAAGCATCCATCTTAGCTCACGGGTATTAAGGATGTTAGAGATGTTCCCACCCCGGGGTCCGAGTGTGGCTTTTTCAATAATCACCCACTTTAAACTCTCTGGTGAGTGTCCTGCTGTAGAGAAGTGGTCGACCAAGGGTGCGCCTTGTACTTGGCATCGGATTCTACTCATATGTTGGAGTATCCTCACTTTTGCTTTTTGCTGCGTCTGCCCAATGTATATCAGTTGGCATGGACATAGAATGGCGTAGATGATGTTTACAGAGTTGCAATTAGTGTGTGACTTAATTGAAATTTTGTGATGGCGATATGTAAATTCCTTTGTCTGGATCGTACTTTCACATGCTTTGCAGCTACCACATCTAAAGTGGCCCACAATCGGAGGTAGATTCCACAGAGTGGCGATGGTGGGATCCTCTGGTGTCTTGAGGAAGGAGCGTACCACGTGGTCTTTGACACTTCTTGCTTTTTTAAAAGCATGTAATGGCGGGTCAGTTTGTTGGATGTCGTCTGATATGAGTTCCCAGTGGTGGTTAATTATGCGTTTTATTTTGTTGCTTTTCGTGTTGAATGTAGTGACAGAGACGATTCTTTGTTCTGATTGGTCTTGGTTGATCTTCGGAACCAGTAATTCATCTCGAGGGTAAAACCAGGCAAATCAGTTTGATCGTCTTCAGTTTTGAACAGTTCCCTAATCAGTGCATTTGATCTATAATTTCCTAGATTGCACATTACTGATGGTACAAGGGACCCCCAAGAACCTGAATTATACAAACAGCGTCTGGGTTATTCTACGGTGAGTCCCTCACCACTTGGTCATTCTGTACAATAACCTCCCGGCACGATCTCTAACTATAGTGTATCGTCTTTACATTCAAACCCTATAGATTCTCCATTAAAAGCGACGTTGAACCCACACCTCATTGGGTCCTGCCTTTACCACACCCGTGGTAAGTTTTAATTGTCTGGTACTCCAACATCAGTACCAATAAGCATCGACTTGTTATGCAAGCTACCTTGTGCCCATATCTATATTCGGGTAATTATGTTGAAATTATCAGTATTTCCTAGGGGATTTTTAAACTGTCCATCCCTGCGGTTCTGGCCTATTCCCAATTGCTCTTGACCTCTGGTTTTCCATTAAGTACCGAATCAGTGTGATGTTTCAACACGACTCAACCTCATGCATGATTTGCGCTAATTGTTACTTGCGCATGCTAATTTTGTCCCAGCCATTTTCGCGGGACGCTCATGTTATCCTCAGTCAATCCCATTATGTGGATGGTGTGCTGTGTCTTCTTAAGTAATTCAGGGATAATATTTCCCGTATTTTTAATACATACATTTATACCCTGATTAGGTTACGTGTCCCCTACACCCCGGTCCTGATGAAGACCCCACAGCAAGATTAAAACTAATATCTGCACGTACGAGGGTCGAAACGTCGACAACCGATTGTCCTTCATCGTCAACTCCACACCCCATTGTTTTCATTTATTGAACATTTGGAGTATGATCTGTGTTTAAAATAATTTGCATGTACCTGTTGGTCTTGTTTAGTGGTACAGATTTTGTACCTTTGTGAAATAAGCTTTAATTACTGATTTTACTGTCACTTAAGAATCCTTTTTCTTTCCTTCACCAACTCCCAACACCATCACGCTACCCTTCCCGTCTCTACCTTTGGGGCACTGTGAATAACCACAGATTAATGATTGTGTAAAGTACACTTATTCAATATATCATCCCATTGTGAATTAAACAATGTGGACTGAAGTTATGTTTGTTTGATTATTTTCATCTCTTTGGTTTATGCTCTCATATTACTGGGACCCCTTCCCATGACTCATTTGATAACCCAGGTCCCCGTAACTTAACTGGGTAAATCCCCCCTATCAATATCCTACTTCGAGCAGACACTGGTCTGCGAGGTTTCACTCCATGTTCAATTCATTTGTTCCAAGCACACCATGGCTGAACTCTTATCCTACTCTGAGGATTATATAGATAAATTACTAGAGGATCCAAATAACGTGTTCATTTCCTCTGACATCCCAAACATTGATTTCTCGCTGAAGGACAAAATCTCTCGTCTTGAGCGTTTGGAGAAAAAGCTGATCCGCACACGCTGGCACGGCCATCTTCTCACGAAGTACCTTAAAGAGAACATCATCCCGATTGGATTGCAAATAAAGATCGAACCAGCTATCTTTGTGGAGGTACCAAAATTCAGGGAGGGTTTTAGCCATGTCGCAAATAATTGCAGCCGCCATTGGATGGTCCTAGGCGTGGAAACAGCTGCGGAGCAAATCCAAGTTATCACTGCTGAAATCAAAACTTTAAAAGCAGAAATATCGGCGGATGCCAATTTTGCAAGTGCCAAAGAAACCATCACCAACTTAGAGGCTACACTCAAGGACTTTGACCTGACAACCCAATATCGCAAACTCGAAAAACTGGCACGCGACATTAGATTGTATGACAAGAAGAAAACGTATCCTTATCTGCAAGAAGATTATTACAGACAAGATAATCAAGGCAGATTTACCAACCGTGGCCGGGGAACATCTAGAGGCAGACGTAATAACTATTATACTTTTTCTGATTCTTCCTATAGCTCAGAGGGTGAGCAAGACCAACCAGGTCCAAACTACCAGCAGAACTATCCGGACTTTGGGTATAACCAACAGTTCCAGTACAACCCTTTTTTAGGGCAACGCCAGGGGACATGGCGTCCACCGCGAGGCAGAGGCAACACCTGGCAACGCGGCCAACAACGTGGATCTCAACAAAACACAAACAATTGGAATGGAGGACGTGGCCAACCGCAAAAGCAGGTACATTTCCAGACAGAACCACAACACGGGGAATGTGTTACCCGCAACAAAACCTACAGATGGTAGTAGGCTTTGAAAATTCACAGACTGGAATGAACTTTGAAATCCAACCGCGTTTAAGACTTCTGGGAGGGGCTCCCCCTATGGCCGATAGCCCTGTTGTAAATATATCGAAACATACTTTGAACAATGATGAAATCAAAATATTGGGTAAAGGATTATCATATGTCCCCACCAATCACCCTGACTCTTTCATTATCCGCACTGAACTGTTTCCATTCTTTCGCAAAATAAGGCTAAAGTACTTCTTCCGTAACTCTGCACCAAGTATCCAATCATCTACTACTGGACTTAGACCTCCGTCTACATTTGTCCCGTTCAACAGTGCCATGTCACACAAGATTCTGGCATACGAATCGGTTGTGTTAAGAGATGTATTACAACTCCTGGGAACAAAATGTTACACTAGATTCAACACAAGTAAGAAAGAGAAACTGGCCCTTCAAACATTGGCTCAGAATACCCAACTTGTTATTAAACCGGCAGACAAGGGCGGTGCGATCGTGGTGCAGGATGCCAATTCTTATGAATCTGAAGTTCTCCGTCAATTGAATGATGCAACTAGTTACCAACAACTACGATCCGATCCAACACAAGCAATTGCACGGGAAATTCTAGAAGTAACCCAAGCTGGTCTCGATCAAGGGTTTTTGTCAGAATTGGAGTTCAATTTCCTGAACAAACCACATCCACGTTTGGCTACTATTTATACTATACCAAAGATTCATAAATCAATGACGAACCCCCTTGGCCGTCCCATTGTGTCCGGGTGTGGCTCCAACCTCGAGCCCCTGGGCAAATATATAGACTTCTTCCTAAAACCGAATGCAGAGGCCACTCCAGCCTATTTGCGTGACACCATGCATACCATTAATACAGTGGAAGGATTAACTTTTGATTCGGATCAACAACGACTAGCCACGTGTGACGTAGTATCGCTGTACACGTGCATTCCCCAACAGGAAGCACTAATGGTTATTACACGTTGCCTGCACCAGCGACCAGCTCCGGTTCAAGTACCTACTGAATTTATTGTGGCCTCACTCCGCATAGCCATGACCAAGAACTTTTTCATTTTCAAGGATAAATTCTACATCCAAACATCAGGAGTAGCAATGGGGGCTCCCTTAGCTCCAGATGTAGCCATCCTGTATATGGCAGCTTTTGAGCAAGACACCGTCCTTAGTCAGATTAATCCATACAGAGACCACCTCAGTCTCTGGATGCCTTACATAGACGACATCCTACTGATATGGAACGGTGGCTTGGAGGAATTAATGGTGTTTTTTGGTTGGCTGAACGAACAGTCCCAATTCCTAAAGTTCACGATCCAATCAGACAACCATCAGATTAACTTCTTGGATCTTACCATCTATGAGAACTCAGGTCAATTACTGACCACGCTGTACCGTAAACCGGCTGAGAGAAATTCACTTCTGCACTACGATAGCCACCACCCTCGAGCCCTCCGAGACAACCTGCCCTTCGGGCAATTCCTACGTATCCGTCGGAACTGCTCCAATAAAGACCACTATTTCACTGAATCACAAGAACTGAAACAGAGACTTGAAAGTAGAGGTTACCCCAAACAACTGATCAAGCGAGCAAGGAAGAGGGCCTGGTTTTACCCTCGAGATGAATTACTGGTTCCGAAGATCAACCAAGACCAATCAGAACAAAGAATCGTCTGTGTCACTACATTCAACACGAAAAGCAACAAAATAAAACGCATAATTAACCACCACTGGGAACTCATATCAGACGACATCCAACAAACTGACCCGCCATTACATGCTTTTAAAAAAGCAAGAAGTGTCAAAGACCACGTGGTACGCTCCTTCCTCAAGACACCAGAGGATCCCACCATCGCCACTCTGTGGAATCTACCTCCGATTGTGGGCCACTTTAGATGTGGTAGCTGCAAAGCATGTGAAAGTACGATCCAGACAAAGGAACTTACATATCGCCATCACAAAATTTCAATTAAGTCACACACTAATTGCAACTCTGTAAACATCATCTACGCCATTCTATGTCCATGCCAACTGATATACATTGGGCAGACGCAGCAAAAAGCAAAAGTGAGGATACTCCAACATATGAGTAGAATCCGATGCCAAGTACAAGGCGCACCCTTGGTCGACCACTTCTCTACAGCTGGACACTCACCAGAGAGTTTAAAGTGGGTGATTATTGAAAAAGTCACACTCGGACCCCGGGGTGGGAACATCTCTAACATCCTTAATACCCGTGAGCTAAGATGGATGCTTACCTTCGACTCAATTGAATCTGGGCTTAATGAACAGGACAGCTCCTTCTCCCAATTAGCCACTTTGCCTTGAAGCCAGTCTCACTCAAAGTACAAATGGCCTTTACCCGCATGTGTGAGGTACGCCATCTTTGCAAAGTTGTGGCAATTTCATGTCCTTAACAAACATTTCTGATGGTTCTAATGTTTTGTGTTACCCATTGTCTATAAGCCTAATACAGCTACACTGGCCTTGTAAGGTGGTCTTTACCCTCATGCGAGAGGTACACCACCATGTGATTGATATGACATCCACCACTATCAATGAGTGTACACCCATCCACATGATGTTTGTCTATCAGTGTTATCAATAAGTCACAACCCGCTCTATATCTTATTAAATGTGTACCTGAACGTATACTGTATGCCATACTAATGATAACAAGACGGCCAATTGTCTGTACACAACTTGGATACAATACCCCTTGAATCACCACACACGCGGTATCTCATTAGGTCATTTTGTTGTCTATTCATAATCAATGACCGCAATAAGTTGGAATTTGCCGTGTTCCATCTGGGTAGTTTCTCTTCGATATGTCAGGAATTATGACTAACAAATTGTGCACACAACATCGCAGCAATTTGTTTCCTGTAACCTAGCAACCCCGTGAGTCTTTCCACTATGTCTATCGTAGGCGTACATCATCATGTGACTCGGTTTCCGTGGTGATATTCCCGCACCCGGAACTCTGCCTCGCCATTGCGACTCTGAGCAGTGTTCCGAACAGGATTCATTCCATGACCGGTAAGCGGGCCGCGACCGGGCAGGTTTCTCACACTCCTTAGCTACCCGTTCAAGGACTTTGACGTTAATGCCTTTGTACTTTCCCAATTCTTAGACACATCAAATCACCCGATACCACCTGATCGCAACTGAACGCGATCCCGCCGAACGGGTTCCAGTTACGGCGTACGGGTGAGTTTTACAATAGGGTCCGTAGAGACAAATCAGTTTGATCGTCTTCAGTTTTGAACAGTTCCCTAATCAGTGCATTTGATCTATAATTTCCTAGTTTGCACATTACTGATGGTACAAGGGACCCCCAAGAACCTGAAATATACAAACAGCATCTGGGTTAATCTACGGTGAGTCCCTCACCACTTGGTCATTCTGTAAAATAACCTCCAGGCACGATCTCTAACTATAGTGTATCGTCTTTACATTCAAACCCTTTAGATTCTCCATTAAAAGCGACTTTGAACCCACACCTCATCGGGTCCTGCCTTTACCACACCCGTGGTAAGTTTTAATTGTCTGGTACTCCAACATCAGTACCATGAAGCATCGACTTGTTATGCAAGCTACCTTGTGCCCATATCTATATTCGGGTAATTATGTTGAAATTATCAGTATTTCCTAGGGGATTTTTAAACTGTCCATCCCTGCGGTTCTGGCCTATTCCCAATTGCTCTTGACCTCTGGTTTTCCATTAAGTACCGAATCAGTGTGATGTTTCAACACGACTCAACCTCATGCATGATTTGCGCTAATTGTTACTTGCGCATGCTAATTTTGTCCCAGCCATTTTCGCGGGACGCTCATGTTATCCTCAGTCAATCCCATTATGTGGATGGTGTGCTTTGTCATCTTAAGTAATTCAGGGATAATATTTCCCGTATTTTTAATACATACATTTATACCCTGATTAGGTTACGTGTCCCCTACACCCCGGTCCTGATGAAGACCCCACAGCAAGATTAACACTAAAGTCTGCACGTACGAGGGTCAAAACATCGACAACCGATTGTCCTTCATCGTCAACTCCACACCCCATTGTTTTCATTCATTGAACATTTGGAGTATGATCTGTGTTTAAAATAATTCGCATGTACCTGTTGGTCTTGTTTAGTGGTACAGATTTTGTAACTTTGTGAAATAAGCTTTAATTACTGATTTTACTGTCACTTAAGAATCCTTTTTCTTTCCTTCACCAACTCCCAACACCATCACGCTACCCTTCCCGTCTCTACCTTTGGGGCACTGTGAATAACCACAGATTAATGATTGTGTAAAGTACACTCATTCAATATATCATCCCATTGTGAATTAAACAATGTGGACTGAAGTTATGTTTGTTTGATTATTTTCATCTCTTTGGTTTATGCTCTCATATTACTGGGACCCCTTCCCATGACTCATTTGATAACCCAGGTCCCCGTAACTTTAACTGGGTAAATCCCCCCTATTAATATCCCGTGAAGTCAAATGCCAGCAGCTCTGCTCCTATATTGCTGCACAGGTTCGCCGGCGACTCAGGAGGTCTGTCTCACTCGAGTAGGCCACATGTAGGCATGAGGCCATGGGTTGAGTCGCTGGGTGGGATCCCATAGTGCTATTCTGAGCAGCTGTCAGTCTTGCTCAGCACTTAGCCGGCTGTGACAGAGATAATTCAGCCTCAGCCGGCTTTGCCTGGGCCCGCCTGTCCTGGGGTGGCATGTGTTAGTGGGAATCGATCGATTCCTCAAAATCCCGTCAACAACAGGGTTGAATAACTCAAAGTTGGCTTCAAGGCTGCTGCGCAGTTCTGAATTACAGTGCCATCTAAAGTGCAGCCAAAATTTTGTGAAATGCCCCGCGCTATCACTGTGGGGGGCAGCTGAGCTCAGCAGGACATCAGGACCTGTGACTCATCCCCCACCTTAGCCTGTGTTTCTGATGCACTCACTAGTAGTCAAGGCATGAGCATGTGAGGCCGTCGGCAGTCACACACAGAAACATTGTAGCAAGCAGAGTACGGCTGCGGGTAGATCTAAAGCCAGTCCTCTAGCCTGCTGGGAGCATCGTGCTCTGAAAGACTGCAGCTCTGTCATGCATTATAGCACCGCTCTGTTTGTCAGCAGAGTAGGCGCTATGATGCGTGATTTCGCATTTTATTGCGGTGATACGGACGACCGCATTGTAATGCATTAGTCCAACACCTGATGCGTGGTACTTTGCAGGACTGTTATTAGTTTCTGGTTCAGATTGCATTATATTCAACCATGTTTGCTTAAAAATTTATTGTTTCAGTTAAACTTAGTAGTTTGTTTCAGTGAATGCTGGAGTCTTCCAATGACTCCTCTCAGTATTATCGCAACAAAGTAGAGACATATATAGTACTAACTTCTTTCTGTATAGCTTTCAGTGTTGTAACTAGCATTGAGAAAATGAAGGAAACAGAGAAGCCATAGAAACGAAAGCAGTCCGGCATTTACAAGGGGGCTCGGTCTAAGGAAGATTTTCTTTTCTGGACTTCCACATTTATGCAGAGACGGTAGAGGACACTATCCTGCAAACAATAAAACTGTAAATATCTCACACCGTTTGCCTACATCTGTGCCAGAGATGATTAAACTGTTCATTAATGAATATGCATGACACGACTGAAAATAATCCACTGGGATTACAGACGTTCAGAAGAACTCAATTATCCACGGCACGTTGGCCCATCAGATGAAGGCAGCGCGATTCTAAGAAAGTAAACCGAGCATCTTCTAGATTAACACTTTTTTCAGGAGACACATTTAATTATATGAGGATTGAAAATTGAAAAGGCCAGCGTTTAGAGTGAGATATGCAACGTTGTTTTAGAAATATTCCAATTAATATGGTACGCCTTATGTGAATATGTTTTCTGGAAAGTGCAGTTTAATTCCTATAATCCATAAAAAATCATTTATTTATTAGGAAATCTTTCAAAACGAAACAGGCTTAGTGGCCACCCCGACGAAGATGATTTCCATGACTGCAGGGGCTGTTGTCTCCTCTCATCCTTAACTACATTAATTGATCACCCTTTCTCGTTATGCCTGTCATCTGCTTCATCGCCTTTATTAGACTGCCTCAAATCTTTTGTAAGTCTTTTGTGGTCAGCAAATGCTAGACCAATGTCATTCGCTGTCAATGGTCTGACGAATCTGTTCACCTCAATGGACGACGGAGAAAAGTGGTCGCAAGCAAAGTTTATCTGTTACACCCTGGATGAGCCGAGGTGGTGGAGGACGTTCTACCACAATATTGAAGTTTTAATATCGACCTTCACTTATACTCACTTCACCATATTGGTAAGAACTCTTGGATTTAGGAATATGAAATCTATGTTTCCCATGATGATTTGGGTTGGAGTGCCGCCTTCCCACAGGATAATTGAATATTATAAAAATATTGGCTTTTAACTTCCACGCCGTAATGGAGAAAACAACTTCTGCAGTAGTACAACTAAAGTACAATTAAAAGCTACAAGTGTAAATCCCCACCTCTCCTATCTTTTCCCTCAGGAGACACACACACATGTAAGTTTCCTTCTGAGCAGGAAAAGTGTGAGGGACGAGGGGGAGTGGGTAAAAAAGGAGTCCTACTTATTACTAGGTGGAAGGGGGTTAGAGGGGAGCAAAGAGCTGTTGAGGGAGATTAGGGAGAGGCATGCACCCACCAACAAAACTGAAGGCCCATTATTATTCATCAACTGCACTCCTAAAAATACTACAACAAAAAGGAACCACAACAGCAATTAATGACTTCTGCTGCCTGCCCAAACATGGCCAACCAAGGTACTGTAACACTCTTCCTTGGATTTGAGAGCTCCTATTGTAAAGTATAAGTACAATTAAACAAGTAGAATAAACTTTTACCATAAATTAGTAAAAACATTATTATGAATACAATTATAAAAAATTATCTGTAGAATTGAAGTTGTTTAATTATATTTTTAAATTAAAAATTAATCTTACATTAATGTAGAAATTCAAAGAGGGCTGTTAAAATAATTTATAATTAAATAGGAAATGTGTTTATTTTTAGATATTTTTACTTTTTTTATAATTTGAACTACTTTAAAGTATTTAATGTAATTGAACATTATTTCCTATGGGCTTTTCTTTTAGATTCCTATCTTCATTAATTTCTGTTAGAGTGTGTTGGATTATCAGTAGTTGGCAATGTGCGTTGCTTGGTTTACTACTATGTCTTTTTGGCAGAAGTAGCCACAGTCATAAACATTGCTCCTCCCCCTGTTTCAGGGGGTCGAGACATGCAGGTCAATACTTTAGAAATAACCCTATTATTGGTTTTGTATACATCAAATGCCATGACAAGTATTGGCAGCAAACAAACAGACATCCAAACTACTATTTGAGGCATGAACATTTCAGTCATCAATACATCACTTTGTAGTAAGGGCTGAGCCTTGTTATTCACACTGTTATGTTAGCATGGGCTTATTAGAAGTTTAAATGCCATTTTTTATTTGTGCTGCTTTTACACAAGACACTACATATAACTGTTGTTGTAAGTTCGGCTGCGTGAAATGCTTCATATGGGACTGGCTTGTTTTCAGCATCCTTAGACTTACATTGTGACTCTAGACTGCACACTGAGTGCTAAAGCCTCCATGGTTATCATAACAGGGTAGCTGTTGTTCGGGCTGATCGGCTCACTTTCTAGCCATAACATATATGCAGCTGCAAGCCAATGTGATTCTGGCACCTTTCATATCAAACTGTAAGCATGATTTCAGACACTTGGAAGAAGCCCGTTTTTCCAGAGAGACAGAGAGCTTTTTCAAATCCTGATGTGATTCACACCTGCTGATCTTGGAGGTATGGGGCCCCCCTCACAAGCCTAAGAGACGTTCTATATTTTATAAAACATAGTTCCTAGCTAGGGAGGGTTATTCACTAGACGCCATAGGACCTATTTTCACAGTCATTGTAATATGATTTCTCCCTTTGTGTTTCATGGAAGTGTAACAATGCGGATCATATTATTTCTAATCACATGTCTGCTTATGTTAGCAAAGATTCTGCATCGTAGAGCATGTCATTAAAATAAATATTTTAACCTGACCTGTGTCTTTTTCTTACTCCTGTTGTGGACTGGTATGAGAGTATAATGAAAGAGTGTTCTTGCTTCCCTCCATTTCTGAGTATAACCTATGTTGCATGTTCTGGGTTGTCTAATCATTGGTTCCTTGGCTAAAGGACGAAGAGCTAATGTGACACTGATGCTAGCTGGTAAGGGTCTCTAGACACTGAGGTCAGTTTTTTGGTACACCACAATTTACTGAGGTCTTGGGTCTCTGTGCACAGTTCTGTGTAGGAGCAGAATCCCTGCAACATGGTGCATCCAACGTGGTGGTCTTATTGTGAGACTCTTGAGTAGTGCTTATATCAGTCCACGACCCCCTCACTATTGGTTCCGGTTGACAGTGGTGACGGATAAACCTATCTATAGTCACATAGGTCGTTTCAAGCTTGATAATATAAAAATAGTTTATATTAAATTACTAACCCAGTTCCCACAGCACAGTATATTGGCTGTTCGCAATCATCTGCAGGGTTATGACGTCACCTTGGAAGGCATGGCAGTCGTTTTTGTTGTGAGTGCTGACACAGCTTGCCCGTTTGAGCTTTTCTACTCATGTGTTACGTTTCTTGCAGTTAATGCGGATACTAATGTGTTTCATAGGTATACTCCCACTGCCGCCCCTTGGCAGTACCGCGTTTGCTTTGATGGCGCCATACCCCACTCTCTAACAGCAGTTATATTAGGTCCTTTGTCCATTCCAGGCACTTCTTGGCCTGTTTTTGCTGGATTTACCACGCACCCACGTGCAGGGGAATGTCCCTTACTTGAATTAAGGTACCTTTATGCCTGAGCTGTATTGGTTGTTAGGGCGTTGGTTCATTACATTTCCCAAAACATGCCAGGTGGCGGCCCTGGTGTTGTGGCGCATCCAGTTGGGCCAAACGGTTTGAAGCTTAGTCCCGTTATGGATAATGTGGTTATGGACAAGCGTCCCCAAGATAAGGATGAAATGCCTTTTTGGCTTGCCCATAAATTTGACCAACTGGAGGCAGTATTTCCTAATACAACTCCTGTGGAGAAACACCAGATTCTTACGATTAGTTTGCAGAAAGACTTAGTACCTGAAGTGACTGACTGTACCACATTGGGTATGATTTTTGTGGAAGTCTATACGAGATGCTTCGGCACCCCGTCGATGTCTGTCTACCCTCCGTTGTAAAGCGTGTTCAGGATGAGCACGGACCGGAGGCGGCTGTTGAATTGGGAATGAGACTTGTTGGAGTGTTTGACGTAGTTTCCAATCTCGTCCTTGCTAATGTTAAGGGAGATGCAGTAAGCCTTCAGGTGTTGAATGCTTTGCGCGATGTCCCCGATGCAGAGATACCCCGTCAGTTACAGAGAATTATCACGGCGGCTTATAAGACTGTTGGCCGTAATAGTTTAGATGTTAAGCCTTTTGCCAAGACAGCGCAAAAGCAAACACCGGCGGCGAAGTCTGACAAAGATGATCGCTCCTCAGGCCCAAAACAGACTTGGACTAAAAATAAAAATCAGGGGAAAAAGCAACAGAAACAGGGGTCCCGTTTTGTCTCGCCAATACCTGTGTCTACTGAGCGCACTTATAAATTGCTCGACCGTGCTACGATTAAGTCACCTGATCAGTTTCAGGTTCCTGATCAACGTTCTCCTTGCTCTTTGCAGGATTCATGGGTCTCACCCACCTGTGGAGGTGACGGCAGCAGGGGGAGTAGTGCAAAGCAAGACCGACCCCGCAAGGCTGACGGAAAAGGCAAGGAGGACGACTCTCCACGTCAGAGACCCCAGTTTCAGAAGAAGAAAGTTGCTGCTGTAACAGCGAGATATGCCACAGATAGTGAGAACGCAGCTTCGGAATCTGACATGGGCATTGATGCTGTTGGGCAGCGCGGCGGAGATTACCATAGTGAGAGAGGCGCTGCGTCCACTACTGAAGGAGACAGCGACTGACAAATTTGTTGTCGTTGAGACGCCTGGCACTAGAGTTGCTCCCTCGAAAGACTTTTTGAAATTGACCTTATAATTGAAGGTGACATACAGCGTACCATAAAAGGGGTATTTGGGGAAAATCTTACTGTCGCTCACCTTTTGTGTTAGCAGCTCTGCAAGGGGAGGAAGTAATCCTCCCTAGTTTCTCGCACACAGTGCCGAAGGAGCAGGTCATGTATTTTGCAGAAGATTGGACTAAGGCGCTTGCGCCAGCTTTGTACCATACTCACTGTGGTTGGGACAAATGTTCCCCGGCGATAATTATTACCAGAGCCACGTAGGGATCGATCGGGAGGTATTTCCTCGTAGAAATCATCGATTGGGAGGTATTTCCTCGTAGAAATCGTGCTAGTTAGCACACCAGATCCTGACGTTTTGGCTCATGAGGTTTATCTACAAACTCCAAAACAGTTGATCAATAGACAATGTCTTTTTGCTAGGTACATTACTTTTACCTGCACTGCAATTTTTCCTCACTTTTATTAGAAAATTCTGGTATTAGTTAGAGAAACGTGAGTAAAGTGGGGATTTGTGCACCCCGTCCTTAAGAAGGTGCTTCTGGCACCGGAACATGTCGACGCAGACAAAATGGAGGTAACGCACATTGTCAGCGTAGTGACCTCCCACCCTCATTTTTAACAGCACCAGCCCGGGGGCTTATTAAATAATTTTTAGTCACCCCACGAGCCAGGTTCTTTTTAACTATCACTATTTCCCAAACCCCACAATACACTCACATTTATTCTAAATACCCCCTCACCAACACCACAGTCTAACAAGTGCTCCCATGTCTCCGTAGGTCGCAGCACGCCGTACCCCGTAGAGGAGTACGATGACCCCGATGATGAAGCATGACACCAAGGGGCCTGTTGGGTGTGAGGGGACCTAAAAACATAAAGGTGTTCCCCACTGTGGAGGAGACACCCTTAATCTCAAGGAGTGGATTCAATTTCTAACTGTTTATTTAAATATGCCCAGGGAGAATGAATCCATTCTGATTTCTCTCTCTCCCCCCTCTGATTGTTAATTGCCCTTACATTCAGCCATCTTGCAATCTTTGCCGGCTGATCTTCTAGAATCTAAATTCTTGTTGACTCGTGATAACCACACCAACCTAGTGATAAGAATCGTACCAGGGGCAGAGGGTTTCATGTACCTCACTTTTAATGAGGGTAACACATTCCCTATCGCTTACAAGTCACACTTGTACACTTTGGCTGAGTTGCGGTTTTCCACTGTGGAAAAAGTTTTGACAGCAGTGCAAATGGGGATTCTTAAAGACCGTGCACTGTCTCAGGGAAAAGCAATTTTGGTTGTTACTCCGTATCCTGCCTTGGAGGCAGTGATGAAAACAAGTGTACCGAATTCAAAGGCTTTGCACCTAAGGTGGATACAATGGGCCACGTCCTTGACACCTCTGGATGTCACGTTCATTTTTGATTCCTCTCTGCAGACTCAGGAGCTCCTGCAGTATGAATTTGTTCATCCTGCTCCTCTGACTATGCGGCCATTAGAGGATTTCCAGTATATCATTTACACCGACGGTTCTGCGCAAGCGGCTAAGAGTTCAAAGCACGCATATTTTTCGGCCTTTGCAATAGTGGTTGGTACTATAGTGGATGGTGGATTCAAGTCCGATGTTGTGCATACACAGACATTAGGGGACTGTACCGCCCAATTGGCAGAGCTTTTTGCTCTGATGCTTGCATTGGAGTATGCAGATCCCAGTGTGACTACTCTTATCGTAAGTGACTCTTACTACTGAGTTCAATCATACAATGACAATTTATCCTTTTGGACTCAAAATGACTATTGTGACTTCAAATGTCGCACAATAAAACATAAAATGATCTAGGTTCGAGTGGCTGAGCTTGAAGAACCGCTCCCACTCATGTTTGTAATTCATACTCTTGGTCACCAGCGTATAGGAGTTCACGCTGTTGGCAACAGTCTTGCTGATGAAGTGGCCAAGATAACAGTTGCAGCATATTCAGTTGCAGCAGTTACACGTTCCAAAACTAAGATTGATGATGACATCTTGACAGCTATTGCCGCAACAGAGAAGGGAGGTAATTACCCAAAACAGACCCTCCAGCTTATCGCGATTTCGCGATTTGCAAAATAAATTGCGAAATTTGCATCTTTGTGCAAATGCCGCGATTTTTGGCAAACCGGCCGCGAAATCCGCCGTTTCGATTGGACGCCCACAGGAGCCAATCTCAATCTTGTGTTTCTCTTGTTATTGCCGCCTGCGCTCTGCTCTGCTCTTCCATTCCACCCCTCCTCACTTCCCAGGTGCTTCCAGCCTGCCCAGGATATCCAGCCAGGATCCAGGATTTCGCGCCCCGACCCCGACCGAGAGAGAGAGAGACGAGAGACACCACACCACGACGGACCACGCCACGGACGACGACGGGAGACCCAAGCCAGCAGAGCCAGGAGAGTCAGGTAAGCTAGGTACCTTCGGATCTGTTGTGGGGGCCCGCCGCACAAGGGGCACGCGGCGGGCCCCCGGCCAGCGGGGTAATTTTTGGATCTTGGATCTGTTGTGGGGGCCCGCCGCACAAGGGGCATGAGGCGGGCCCCCGGGGGCCATAATTCTTTTCTTGGCCTTTGTTGTGGGGGCCCGCCGCACAAGGGGCACGCGGCGGGCCCCCGGGGGCCATAATTCTTTTCTTGGCCTTTGTTGTGGGGGCCCGCCGCACAAGGGGCACGCGGCGGGCCCCCGGGGGCCATAATTCTTTTCTTGGCCTTTGTTGTGGGGGCCCGCCGCACAAGGGGCACGCGGCGGGCCCCCGGGGGCCACAATTCTTTTCTTGGCCTTTGTTGTGGGGGCCCGCCACACAAGGGGCACGCGGTGGGCCCCCGGGGGCCATAATTCTTTTCTTGGCCTTTGTTGTGGGGGCCCGCCGCACAAGGGGCACGCGGCGGGCCCCCGGGGGCCATAATTCTTTTCTTGGCCTTTGTTGTGGGGGCCCGCCGCACAAGGGGCACGCGGCGGGCCCCCGGGGGCCATAATTCTTTTCTTGGCCTTTGTTGTGGGGGCCCGCCGCACAAGGGGCAGGCGGTGGCCCCCCGGGGGCCATAATTCTTTTCTTGGCCTTTGTTGTGGGGGCCCGCCGCACAAGGGGCAGGCGGCGGGCCCCCGGGGGCCATAATTCTTTTCTTGGCCTTTGTTGTGGGGGCCCGCCGCACAAGGGGCACGCGGCGGGCCCCCGGGGGCCATAATTCTTTTCTTGGCCTTTGTTGTGGGGGCCCGCCGCACAAGGGGCACGCGGCGGGCCCCCGGGGGCCATAATTCTTTTCTTGGCCTTTGTTGTGGGGGCCCGCCGCACATGGGGGCACGCGGCGGGCCCCCGACCGGGCTAAAAGTTTTTGTTTGGATCTGTTGTGGGGGCCCGCCGCACAAGGGGCACGCGGCGGGCCCCCGGGGGCCATAATTCTTTTCTTGGCCTTTGTTGTGGGGGCCCGCCGCACATGGGGCACGCGGCGGGCCCCCGGCCGGGCTAAATGTATTTAATTTGATCTGTTGTGGGGGCCCGCCGCACAAGGGGCATGCGGCGGGCCCCCGGGGGCCATAATTCTTTTCTTGGCCTTTGTTGTGGGGGCCCGCCGCACATGGGGCACGCGGCGGGCCCCCGGCCGGGCTAAATTTTGGGCTGGGCATCTGTGGGGAAGTTCATAATTGTTTGTTTTGGTTCTGGGGAATTGTGTTCTCTGCACTGTACTGAATTTATGTCCTGAATCTTGACCCTTTGGCCTGATTTTTTTTTTACTGTCACTGTACTGAAGTTTTGTCCTGAATCTTGACCCTTTGGCATTAATTTTTACTTGCCATTGGGCCAGGTGCCGCTGCGCACTGGTAAGTTTGGGGTTGTGGGCACCTGGTGAGTTTCCTAACTCTTTACTTGGTATCTTTTACAGAGCATCACAGGGGAGAATCCGCTGTTGCAAGTGCCAGAATTGGGTCAGCTGCCGCAGCGCACTGGTAAGTTTGGGGGTGCCCATAAGTTTGGGGTTGTGGGCACCTGTGGGGAATTTCATAATTGTTTGTTTTGGTTCTGGGGAATTGTTGTGTTCTCTGCACTGTACTGAATTTATGTCCTGAATCTTGACCCTTTGGCATTAATTTTTACTTGCCATTGGCCCAGCTGCCGCAGCGCACTGGTAAGTTTGGGGTTGCGGGCACCTGATGAGTTTCCTAACTCTTTATTTGGTTTCTTTTGCAGAGCATCACTGGGAAGGATCTGCTGTTGAAAGAGCCAGAATTGGGTCAGCTGCCGCAGCGCACTGGTAAGTTTGGGGGTGCCCATAAGTTTGGGGTTGTGGGCACCTGTGGGGAAGTTCATAATTGTTTGTTTTGGTTCTGGGGAATTGTTGTGTTCTCAGCACTGTACTGAATTTATGTCCTGAATCTTGACCCTTTGGCCTGATTTTTTTTTACTGTCACTGTACTGAAGTTTTGTCCTGAATCTTGACCCTTTGGCATTAATTTTTACTTGCCATTGGGCCAGGTGCCGCTGCGCACTGGTAAGTTTGGGGTTGTGGGCACCTGGTGAGTTTCCTAACTCTTTACTTGGTTTCTTTTACAGAGCATCACAGGGGAGAATCCGCTGTTGCAAGTGCCAGAATTGGGTCAGCTGCCGCAGCGCACTGGTAAGTTTGGGGGTGCCCATAAGTTTGGGGTTGTGGGCACCTGTGGGGAATTTCATAATTGTTTGTTTTGGTTCTGGGGAATTGTTGTGTTCTCTGCACTGTACTGAATTTATGTCCTGAATCTTGACCCTTTGGCATTAATTTTTACTTGCCATTGGCCCAGCTGCCGCAGCGCACTGGTAAGTTTGGGGTTGTGGGCACCTGATGAGTTTCCTAACTCTTTATTTGGTTTCTTTTGCAGAGCATCACTGGGAAGGATCTGCTGTTGAAAGAGCCAGAATTGGGTCAGCTGCCGCAGCGCACTGGTAAGTTTGGGGGTGCCCATAAGTTTGGGGTTGTGGGCACCTGTGGGTAAGTTCATAATTGTTTGTTTTGGTTCTGGGGAATTGTTGTGTTCTCTGCACTGTACTGAATTTATGTCCTGAATCTTGACCCTTTGGCCTGATTTTTTTTTACTGTCACTGTACTGAAGTTTTGTCCTGAATCTTGACCCTTTGGCATTCATTTTTACTTGCCATTGGCCCAGCTGCCGCAGCGCACTGGTAAGTTTGGGGTTGTGGGCACCTGATGAGTTTCCTAACTCTTTATTTGGTTTCTTTTGCAGAGCATCACTGGGAAGGATCTGCTGTTGAAAGAGCCAGAATTGGGTCAGCTGCCGCAGCGCACTGTAAGTTTGGGGTTGTGGGCTCCTCAGGGGAATTTCTTATTTGTTTATTTTGGTTTGGGGCAATTGCTGTTTTCTCTGTGGGGAAAGGGACTGCGTTTTCAAGACTCATTGGCCCTGCTGCCGCAGCGCACTGGTAAGTTTGGGGTTGTGAGCACTTGATGAGTTTCCTAACTCTTTATTTGGTTTCCTTTGCAGAGCATCACTGGGAAGGATCTGCTGTTGAAAGAGCCAGAATTGGGTCAGCTGCCGCAGCGCACTGGTAAGTTTGGGGTTGTGGGCTCCTCAGGGGAATTTCTTATTTGTTTATTTTGGTTTGGGGCAATTGCTGTTTTCTCTGTGGGGAAAGGGACTGCGTTTTCGAGACTCATTGGCCCAGCTGCCGCAGCACACTGGTAAGTTTGGGTTTGTGGGCACCTGATGAGTTTCCTAACTCTTTATTTGGTTTCTTTTGCAGAGCATCACTGGGAAGGATCTGCTGTTGAAAGAGCCAGAATTGGGTCAGCTGCCGCAGCGCACTGGTAAGTTTGGGGTTGTGGGCACCTCAGGAGAATTTCTTATTTGTTTATTTTGGTTTGGGGCAATTGCTGTTTTCTCTGTCTGTTTGCTCAACACCGTTCGGGGACTGGCATTTACCATTGCAGTTATGGCCCATCACGTTTGTCACTTTACTTGTGCTCCAGGGTTGCATGCATTTCTTATCGTTGAGCACCGGCGCTTTCTGAACTTTCCTTTCAACAATTGCCTTTCCCCCCTTTGAGGTGCCTTTAGTAATACCAACTATCTTTGTAGGTGACTTAACTGACTGCGCCACAACCGGGAGATCTTCTGTTTTACAAGGGAGCCACAAGCCACCACAAGAAAAGCAGAATGGATAAGTTTGTGCAGCTTGCAAAGGGTGTGAAGCACAGATCACATCTGCCCACCCAGATAACCGCAGCAGACCGGGCCAGAGACTACAGCAATGTGATGCACGCTGATGGTGGGGTGCTGTTTTGCAGTGTGTGCAATGTGGCGGTGGACCACATCCGGAAACACACTGTGGATATGCATGTGCGGTCCCAAAAACATTTGAAGCGCTGTTCAGATGATCCTGACCTTCAATCTTCGCCGAAACGTGCACGGCAGATGACAGTGAACTCGCTATTCACCAAGAGTACAGCTGCCGGTGTCGCAAACCACGAACTGATAACTGAGTGGGTTAACGTCTGCACCGCGTTGAACATTCCGCTCAGCAAAACCGACCACCCTGTGTTGCGCAAGTTCCTGCACGAGCGAGTACGGAATGGTGGAGCGATACCTGGGAGTCATCAGCTGCAAGAACGGTATCTCCCAGAGAGATATACAAGTGCCAAGAACGAGCTGAAAGAGCTCCTGAAAGATCAGAAGATCAGCGTTATCTTTGACGAAACACCAGATGTCGAAGGGCGGTGTGTTTTGAATGTGCTAGTTGCAGCAGTCTCTCCGCAGGGTGCTCGTCAGATCCATACCTACCTGGTGGACACAGTCTTCCTATCCCAGTGCAACCATGGGACTGTAGCGCAAGCTGTTGTAAAGGTGCTCACAGAGTACAGCATAGACTTCCAGAACGTTGTTTCCTTCAACACTGACAACGCAGCATACATGCTCAAGGCATTTAACACAGTGTTGAGGAACCTGTACCCAAACTCCATCCACATCACCTGCTTGGCACACATAATGAATCTTGTTGGAGAGTCATTTAGGAAGCCTTTTGTGGAGCTAAATGCTTTCCTGCTGTACTTCTCCCGCATCTTTTACATGGCCGGCAGCAGAAAGAGAAGGTACTTGCACCATCTTGCAGAGAACCATGGGATGAAGGCACGGGTGGCACCTGATCCTTGCAGTACCCGGTGGAATTCCTGGTTTGCCGCTGTCCAGTACCACTGCAAGCACTTTGAGGCCTATGCTGGGTTTGTGGAGTTAGAGATGCAACTCAGCAAGTCTCCCCCAGACTCCCTTGAAAACCTACAGAAGATTTTTAACACCGACCAAAGGGAGTGCATAAAAGTCCAATTGGACATTGTGGCAGAAAAATGCCAAAGCATTTTAAACCTGATGGAGTTATTCCAGAGCCAGACACCAGTGACCATGAAGGTATACGATTATTTGGAGGACCTCCACATGAACCTAACCAACAATTCAGTCCTCACTGTGGAGTCACTAGAGCCATTTCTACGGACCACTGCAGGGGCAAAATTAAGTCTGGCACAGAAAAAAAAAATAACAGCCCAGCTTAATGAAGCTTTTGAACATTCATTAGAAAAGGTGGCCAAATACATGGGGGAGGCCCAGCCAGGCATACAATTCTTAAAACAAGTGCGCATTTTTAACCCTGCGCGGCTCTGCATCCTGCCTAATGACAAGACTGCCTATTCAGCCATCCCTGGTTTCAGCGAAGTTCCCGATCAGGAGCTTCGCCTGTACTTTGAAAATGTAGGGCCAGAAGCAGTGCAGGCATCTGTTTCTGGACTTATTGACACCGACCTCTTTTGGCGTGGGCTGGCTGACCGCATTCCAGCTCTTTCCCAACTTGCAGCTGTGTACAAAGACTGTGTAACAAGCTCTGCAGATGCTGAAAGGAGCAACAGCATATACAAAATTATTCTCTCTTCCAGACGACGGTCCCTTTCAGAACAATCGATCCGGGCATTATTGTTTTTACATTATAACCAGCAACACAATACTGGTCTAGACTTGGAGTGCTCTGAAGAACTGAACGTACATGGCCAAGATTAACATGCCTTTTACCTAAAACAAATGGGTCGAATTGTAAATAAACAAAATGTACATAGCTCCATGTTGTCAAATAACTCAAACAGTAAGATATCTGTGTTTGGTGTTGCAAAAAACCCAAAATAAAATGCCGCTAAATGCCGCTAAATTTCCATTTTTGTGCCGCTAAATTTTCATTTTTGTGCCGCTAAATTTGCCAATCCATGCCGCTATATCCTGGGGGGTCTGCCAAAAGGTTTCCCTTCTAAATATTCTCATCATTTAAATCCTGATAAAGTTCCTTATGTGAGAATTAACGACGTTGGGGACAGGTTGATTCCCAACGCGGACCGCAGGAAAACTTTGATTACTGCGGCACACGAGGGGATGGCCTCAGCACATGCCGCCGTGTTAGCTACTGTTTCTCTTCTACAACAGCGTTACTGGTGGTGGGGATTGTACAAACAGATGCATGATTATGTCCTTCATTGTGACATTTGAAAGCAGATTAAACCTTCTACTGCTGCACGCCCACCCCAGACACAATTGTACATATCTAATAAACCAAGCGTGTGTGTTCATTTAGATCTCTGCGGTCCTTTCTCTTCTGATACTGTGTATAAGTACATCTTAGTTGCAGTTGATTCGTGCACGCCCCTTTGTGTGGTTGTGGCCACAAACGAGTGCTGATTCTCAAACTGCCGTAAGGGATTTACGTGTCTTCGTGGGAATTTTTGCATGTGGTATCTTCCACTCGGACCAGGGTCCAGCATTTGCCTCTAAGGCATACAATGATGCCATGCGTTCATTGTGGGTCCAAGTCAAATTTTCGTCTCCATATCGGCCTGAGGGCAATAGACTTGTGGTGCAGATGAACCATGACTTAAAGCAATCCTTGATAGCTAGAGTATTAGGTACAGGCCAGAACTGGCTAGCCCACCTCAATGGCGTTCAGCGTGCCCTTAATAATCTCCCTAGAATGTCTCTGGGTGGGCGGACCCCATAAGAAATGCTCTTTGGCATCAAAATGTTTGTTCCGGACCTCGAGGGTCTAGACATGGTGGCCTCTGCTGCATCCTTTGACGTAGATAAACATTCTAATGTTTTACAGAACCTACAAAAGACCAGAGACAGCCTTACAAAGGAACATTTGCCCTGCACATATGATGCTGCGTTGCAGATTCCGGTAGTTGGCTGGCTACCCCGAGTTGGTAAACTGGTCAAAGAAAAGGTTGCAAACAAGAAGGAGTTTGGTCCCTCATATCGTGCTCCAGTTCCTGTGCTTGGCGTGCAGGGTACAAGAACATTCATTTTACCTCCACTTCCTGGTCGAAAGGAAAACAGGTACATCTCTATTGACAATGTCAAACTACACAGAGTGGCCGATTCTTCTTAGTAAGACAACTACGGTCTCTTGCCCAGCTATGGTGTGAAACTCTGCATTGGCTCCGACACCTACTGCTGGACCTGATGTTGCCATCGAGATGACTACAGTTACGAATTCTTTATTGAATACACCGGCTGGTGATCCTTTGATGTTACTGAGTACACTTATCCAACAAACTTATCTATGCCAAATGTAGAGACGTGTGTGGCTAATCAATCACGTTTTTCATTTGACACTTACTCTACCACATCAAAGTTTCCTTCTAAAGTTTCAATTTTTGCAGTTTGGTTTAAAAAACATTTTTTAATTCCCCCATGGACTTACATTTGGTTGGTGCTTTTTTCCAATTAGACTAATTGATGGAACTTTGGCACCCCACTCCTCATCACACAGAATAAAGAGGGACCAGAATATCGGGAATATCACTGCTTGGCCTGTCTTTGATGGGATTGTATGGGATGCTGTAAAATTTCAAATCCATGGACCCACAAAGGTTATTAACGTCCCTAATGTACTTAGTGTTTCAATGGAGGATGTAGTTAAACAAAATATTCACTCTGATGATTGGGATGTCTAAGCCGTAGAGGCTCTATTTTCTGATTTGAAATATTATGCTGCCTTTGATACTGAAGATTTGTATTTAGATTCTGCTAATTATGCTGATTTGTTTTGTTTTCAACACTATGGAAATCACTTCCTGCACAATGAAAACACGTTTAGAAATGTGGCTAATTACACACCGTGGGAAAATTGTCCTGCTCCTATTGAAGGCAGCTCCAAAACACTTTTGAAAAAGTTTTCTTATTTTACTGGTTTTAATCATCTGACCTTGATTCATTTTATTTTAAGATGACTGAAAAGTCCTCTTCCAAGGTTAGACTTACCCACACTAAATTATTGTATTCAAAGTCCTTTAGAGATCAATTGGCCATAGGAGGCAATGAGTTGTGGAAATATACCATTGATCTTAAATCTGTTTGGGATACTAAGCATTGGCAAGTGCAAGGCACTGAGGCTTTGCATCGTGCATGCCTCATCCCGAACCATATGTTGTTTCTGAATTCGACTATTTCACAAACCACATGCTTTGGATTGGCTACGTCTAAAAAATTAAATGTGATTTACAAAATCTATTACGGAATTCGTCCTTTAACATTTCCAGTTTGGATGCCAAAAGTTGGCTGTTATGGAACAAAAGTGCAGATTCATGCCAGGATTGTTTTCTGGGTTTAGCACCTGGTTATACACAAGTTAGGGTGGACCCCCGTTTTTAGACTGACCATTCTATCACTACCTATTCTGTTGGCCAGCTGTGTCAGTCCTGGCTCGAACACTCCACTTTAGCGTCAGTTAAACTCCATTTGTCTAAATTGACTGACGCCATTGACTTGAATGACTTTGGCAGATGTCCTGCGAATAGTAGGCCCAAAAGATGGATCTATGTAGTTTATAACGAAGTTTGGAAGCTCCCCCAGATTGAAGCTGCTTCTAAGTTACGTGCTATTGATCAAGCTAATTTAGAAAAAGTGCTTGCAGTTGTAGATAATAGCATTAACACACTTTCTTCCCGAATTTACACATTAGATAATATTGTTTCTTCTGTTGTTGATATTGTGCAAGATAAAGTCTCAGTTTTGTACCATGGTCAAAATCAATTGTGTGCTGTTATGCAGTTTGCATGGATCTTACAAACGTTAAAGGCTGGAAAAGTGCCTTGGGACTACATAAACACTTCTTCATTGTTTTTGCCATTTAATCTGACTGTCAAGCAACAATTTATGCCAATGAAAGATGCCACATTTTCACTTTAACATATTGAGAAGTTAGAAAGCTTAAGATTTTAAGGGCCGGGACAAATTCAGTTGTTTGGCTTATCCCTCGGTTAATAACGCTACATTTCCCGCGGTTTAAATTTGAATCATGCATGAAACACTATGCCATTGGCAGATATGAACCATTGGGTAGCGCATACCTCCATGAGGTTTGGTCTCTTACTTTCACCTATAGATGTCTGGGGGAGGGACAAGAGGTTTATTTAAAAGGTGAAAATTGCACTACCACACCTGACCACTCATTGGTCTGTAGGTATTTACAATTGCACGGTTCCTGTAATACAGACGGGCCGAATTTGGCCTGTATTTTAAAAGGTACACCCACCCCGACTATTACACCTACTTTCACTCTATTAGCAAACAGTAGTTATTTACTGTTAAGTAATGAAGATTGCTGTGTTATGCTGGCAGGATTTCCGTACATCATAACTGTTTCCCAGCGTGTTGTCTGCTGTAAGAATGTTCTGTTTCCTCCTCCACATGGGAAGCTCGATGTATTCATCTGGCCTTCCATTCCAACCTTGAAAGCAGAGTTCAACAAGATGAGTCGAATAAGAGCGGTTTTGTCTCAAAAGGAAGTCGCCCTTACATCTGCGCGTGAAACATTCATCCATCACGTGGCTAATACTCCTACTGAGGTACATGCCGTATTAAACACAGATCTATCCTCAGCATTTTGGGGCATTGATTCACACCATCCTTAATGCCTCCTCGACCACAGGCCTGGCACCGTATTTTAAAGTAGTAAGTTCTGGTCTTGTGACTTCATTCCAAGCTATATTTGGTGTGATACCGGCATTTTTTCATTCTTTTTTTTCCAGCGTCTTTCGTGGTTTCCCATTAATTCTCGCCGTGGGTGCCAGTGTACTGCTGTCAATTTGCTTAGTCAAAATGGTTGCTCATTCTGTGCCCCACCACGGTCTGGCCCGGCTGCTCCACCTTCATAACCGGATGCTTGAATATTATGGATCGCTACGTCTGGCTACTTTGAGTGTGGCGTATGGTTTATCTAGCCAGTTCTCTTACTTTACATGCGTGCAGCCAGTTTTCTACTGCCTGGATTGCAAATATGAATGGGCTCTGGATTTGTGTCTCTGCAACACGGTGTCTCCTAACCCGGATTAGGATCTACTAATGAGTCATTGCTCATGAACCAGATTGTTCTGGAATCGGGATTATGGCCTGCGCAGCGGCTCATGGGGTCCTGGGCAATTGGAACATATGGACTGCAGCCCATGACTTTCTGGCAAGCGGTTATCTCAAAGAACACCTGAGTTGTCCTCTGATAGTGCTAGAGGCTCCGGCTGTTGAGGAACATGTGTGTTCTTTTCCATTGGTAAATTGGATGGCTGAAATGTTCACTGACAAAAACAACAACTTCCTGTTGGAGGCGGTTGCAACATACTGTGCCTATACGCTGTTGGATTGAAGTTGCGACTTTTTTAAGCTTCATAGACACGTATTAGTATATTGACCTTTTTTCCCTTCAATTTTTAACTTTCATTAACTCTACAAGTTACATGTGTTTTGACACTATACATTCCTGGTGGGTTTTAAAAAACAACTTTTGGTTACTAATTCGGAATTTACTCCCAATTATCCACTTTGGCGAACTTTTGAACTTGGTTCTGTCTCATTCGAACTTGAACTCTGCGTTCTAAAGATTGCCCCCGCTATTGTGTGTTCTCAGATCAGAGGAGGGTGTAGTGAGGGCTGAGCCTTGTTATTCACACTGTTATGTTAGCATGGGTTTATTAGAAGTTTAAACACCATTTTTCCTTTTTGCTGCTTATGCACACAACACTACATATAACTGGTGTTGTAAGTTAGGCTGCGTGAAATGCTTCACATGAGACTGGCTTGTTTTCAGCATCCCTAGACATTGTGACTCTAGTCTGCACACTGAGTGCTAAAGCCTCCAAGGTTATCATAACAAGGTAGATGTTGTCCGGGCTGATCGGCTCACATTCTAGCCATAAGATATATGTAGCTGCAAGCCAACGTGATCTGGCGCCTTTAATATCGCACTGTAAGCATGATTTCAGACACTTGGAAGAAGTCCGTTTTTCCAGAGAGCTTTTGCAGATCCTGATGTGATTCACACCTGCTGATCTTGGAGGTATGGGGTTCCTCACACCAGCCTAAGAGACCTTCTATATTTTATAAAACATAGTTCCTTGCTAGGGAGGGTGATTCACTAGGCGCTTTAGGACCTATTGTCACCATCATTGTCATATGATTTCTCCCTTTGTGTTTTATGGAATTGTAACAATGCTGATCATATTATTTCTAATCATATGTCTGCTTATGTTAGCAAAAATACTGCATCTTAGAGCACGTCATTAAAATAAATATTTTAAAGTGACCCGTGTCTCTTTCTTACTCCTGTTGTGGACTGGTATAAGAGTATAACAAAAGAGTGTTCTTGCTTTCCACCATTCCTGAGTATAACCTAAGTCGCATTTTCAGGGTTGTCTAATCATTGGTTCCTTTGCTATAGGACGAAGAGCTAATGTGACACTGATGCTAGCTGGTTAGCGTTTCTAGACACTGAGGTGAGTTTTTGGTACACCACAATTCACTAAGGTCCTGGGTCTCTGTGGTCAGTTCTGTGTAGGAGCAGAATCCCTGCGACAACTTCCTTGCCATAATATATGCTTGTAAGTTGGTGGTCAACTGCCCCAGCAGCGGTCTCTTGTGCAAAAACCGGTTCTCTGTGCCTTCCCGTGTTTCCCTTTTTCTTCCTCCCCTTTGCCTGGAACAGGGCCATCTATTGTGTATCAGGAATCTGTGTCTTTGTCCACCCTCCATGTGCACAATGTTTTCCCAAATATTTTGGGGATCCCATGGCCTGATACACCCGTTCTTTGACCTTCATGCACCAGTCAATGTTGAACTCCCACTCCTGCACCATCAAGGCCACCACACACTCCCACTTTTGGGTCGGATCCTGCTGCACCGCCATTAGGGCAACATTACAGAAAAAGAGCATGCATTGGTGTTAGACCGGGCCCTCTTCTCAGGTTTATTCCCAGACCTTTTACCTCCTTTTTTTCTGACAATGTTTTTGTTGGCTATAGGATTCTGGGCACTGTTCCAATACTGATCAGTGATAAAAAAACATATGCTCTCTGTGTAAATTGTGATTATGATTGGCTATCCATGATTGGCATATTTGATTTACTGATAAGTCCTTAGTAAAATGCATTGAGTGTGCAGGGGTCTGTAAATGAAATGCTACAATTGGGCTTACAGCACTGGTTGTACCACCCACATAAGTACCCCTATTAATGTATCTCAGACCTACCTTACACTACAGTGTCTACACACGCAGTTTGTAACTGTCATGTTGACCTTGCAAGTGCATCTTCTTGCCATGCCCTGACCTTCCCTATTCTTAGAAATAAGATACCTCTAATGTAGGGCCAAGGTACCCCAGTGGGCACGTTGGAGTGTATATAAAAAGTAGGGCATGCACTGGCGTGTTTTACATGTCCTGATAGGGAAATACTATACTGTGTATTTCGTTTTTCACTGTTGAAAGGCTGTCCATCCCATAGGCTATCAATGGAGTTGCACTGTAACAATGTATATGTGTTACTTTCAATTGGGACAAGATGGAGGAAAGGAGTTTAGTTTCTCTGAACACAAAATTTAATAACACACCTTTTAGTAAAGGTCGTTTTTAAATTGTGTGTTTGAAAATGCCAATTTTAGAAAGAGCTGTTAAGTATTCGGGCAACCTAATACACCCTTGGAGGCTTGGGTAATAAGTTATTTCTATCAGGTAACAGTGCCTGCAAGGGATTAGGTTTAAAAATGATCAAACTCAATTTATCGCAGTCAGTTTTAAGTGCCCAAATTAGTGGCCTTAGGTATATGAATTATGAAAATCAACTGCAATAATCAAGAAATTAAAATGTATCAGGAAGAACAACAATGGCTGTATACTTCTTTTGTCGAAGTTTTTATAATTAGATCATTTCAGGTTACAAAACAACATTCACATAGACAAAGATGACAGAAATTGAAAATCTTTTCCAATAAAATTGTCTCATAGTCACTTTTGTGAATAACCCATTTCTCTAGTCTATTTACACATAGAAATTATCATTCAACTTCAAAAAATCAATTCCTATATAACAGTTTTTTGTTGAAAAATGGTTACATATGTTGGCGTTTCAGTCTTGTCCCATGATACGTCTAGTAGACCATCTTCAGGACAAGGAAATTCATAGGTGGACTGAAAAACCTTGAGATAAAAGCAAAGTAAGGATCATAAAGCAATTGGTCCGGATGAATATTAAATGCATCAAAGCAATTGTTGCCTGCGGTATACTTTAATTTCAGCGCGCAGTCTTGAAAATGTTAAACCATAAGGCTTTTGGCGTATCGAAAATTGCATTGTTAAATGAGTGAAACATCGTTCGGGATCAGCGTCCTGACCGATGTAAAGCTCTATGTAGGGAGCCTCACCCTGCCTGCCCTAAAGCCAAGGAAGAAAGGAGGAGTCATCAGCGCAATCATTGAGAGAGACGGCACCTGCATACCTGACCTGAGACGCCGCCTGAAGGCCTCGGATCCAGGACTATCAAGGGTGCAACTGTTGCCCTGTGCCCGAATGGAGAGGGAGACTAGAGATATGCCTCTGCTCCTATGCCATCATTGTGGCCACTCCACTGCATGGTTGCGGGCAGCCGCCATGTGCTGGTCCAGGTAGGAGGTCCCAGCGCGGTCTCCCCCATTACATTAGGTGCATTAATTATGGATACTTGGCAGAACACCCTTGATGGAGGATTCCCAGTTTTGCAGCTGAGGTGTCTGGTGACCACCAGAGTTACCACAATAAAAGCAGTGGGCACACAGGACCTACTGTACCCTGATGTTGGCCCAGAATTACTGTATACCCTGTGAAAGCAGCACAAAGGCATTGTGGCTTCGTGTTTAGGGGGTACATTGGTGATTCTTGTGATTACTTTTTCCAAACCTGTGATGATTCATGGGATTTATTATATGCACCCACATTTTTATGCTATAATAGTATAATAAATGTCAGTCTAATATTTGTGAAAACCATATAACAAGTATCACTCAAAGGACCTGCATAATATGTACAGCAATGGTGTAGAGTGTTGTTTTCATGATGTTTTTATGACATGGGCAACTTACAAGTATTTGCTCTGTGGCACAAAATGTGGTGTTATGACAATTGTCTAGATGGAAAAGGGATCTATGATCTATGGGAGTTCATGACAATAGCCTGGTGGCAAAAGTGATTTATGGTTTATGTGCTTGTGGTCTATATGTTTTTTATATACAATATATGAGATATTTTTGTATAACCTTGTATGGAGTCTCTTTTCTGATGTGTTTAGTGTGTCACTTGTGAGTGTGTGTTGCACAAACACTTTACACATTGCCTTTGGGATAAGCATGACAGTTCTGCCAAGGTACCAAGTGGGTGAGCAGGGGTTATCTTGGGCGTGTATCTCCCTTACTCTGACTAGAGTGAATTTGAATTTAATTTGAATTTAAAAATATTTATTAAGCGCACGTATACCTAGCGGTTTCTTGGCGCTGAGGATGCAAGTGAACCTGAGGGAGGAGTGTGAGGAGTTTAAGACGAGAAAGCTTGCAGGAAAAGATGCGTTTTGAGCACCTTGCGGAACTCAGGATACAAAGGTATAGATCTAATAGTGGGGGGGAGGGAGTTCCTAAAGGTGGGGCCGAGGACAGCGAACTTCATCCCCCCAATTCTTTTTTCCTGAAGCGTGGTACGGAAAGGAGGGACTGGGTAGAAGAACGAAGTTCTCTGGTCGGTATGTATTTTTTCATTTCGGAATTTATGAAAGCTGGAGCTGTTCCAGCTCGGGCCTGGAACGTGGTGCGGGCAAGTTTGAAGAGGGCCCGCTCTCTGATGGGCAGCCAATGCAGGGTCCCTAATAAAGGAGTGGCGTGATGTGATTTATAGAGACCGTGGATCAGGCGGGCAGCTTTGTTCTGGACCAACTGAAGGCGTCGGAGGGCATAGGCGGGGACACTATTATACAGAATGTTACCGTAATCTAAACGGGATAACACCATTGCAATCAGGATGAGTTTTAAGGCAGAAAGGGAGAAGAATCTGGAGATTTTTCTGATGGTGGGAAGAGTGAAGAAACAAGAAGATACCACCATACTGATCTGGGAGTGCAGAGTGAGATGTTGATTCAACGTGATCCCAAGTGTTTTAACTGAGTGGGAAGGTGAAGGGGGGGAGCCAAGTGAAGAGGGCTAAAACGTGGGGGTCCAGGGACTGGATGTACCACCAGTAAGAACCAACTCAGTTTTGTCTGGGTTTAGTTTAAGGTGGTTTAACTTAATCCAGTCCCTGATGAAAATCATAACTGATTGAAAATTGTTAATGGACTCAGCGGAGTGGGAAAGGTTGAAGATGAGCTGCAGGTCATCTGCATAGTTTAAAACAGTGACCTCCAGTTGCTGTAAAGCAAAAATGAGGGGAAAATGTACAGATTAAACAACAGTGGAGAAAGGGAAGAGCCCTGAGGGACACCGCACTGCACCTTGCATGGGGGGGGCAGAGAAGTCTGCCAGATGGACGACCTGGGTGCGGTCTCTCAAAAAGGAGGTTAGCCAAGCCAGAGGGGGTCCCCTGATGCCCGCTGCCTCGACACGAGTGAGAAGAATGGAATGGTCAACCGTGTCGAAGGCAGCAGACAAATCAAGGAGGACCAGAGCTTGGGGCCAGTTGGTATCCATCCCCTCCCTGAGTTTGTCCATGACTGAGACCACTACCTTCTCGGTGGAGCGGAGTGGGCGAAAGCCTGCCTGGCAGGAAGCCAAACAGCCACTGTCCTCAACATAAGAGCCGAGGACAGAGGCAACATGGCACTCCAAGATTTTACCCATAAGGTAGATGGGGCGGTAGTTGGAAAGGGAAGAGGGGTCGGCGCCAGGTTTTTTCAAGATGAGAATTATTGTTGCCGCTTTGTAGTGGTCAGGGACAATGCCCTTACTAAGGGAATCATTGAGGAAGACCAAAGGGGGGTGGGGCAAGCAAGAAAAATCTCTCTCAGTATGAAGGCTGGGCAGTTATCAGAGGGCGAGCCGGACTTGACCCGGGCCAACAAGGGAGAAAGGGTTTCCCTGGTCAGTGGAGGTATGTGGTCAAGGTGGAATCTGTTGGGTGGAGGTTCAATGGAGAGGGGGAGGAAGGAGGTGGTGGTATATTAGCCTTGATGGCTGCAATTTTCTCAATGAAAAAATTGTTTAAAGAATCACAGAGGGATTGGGAAGGGGAAGGTTTCAGGGAAGCTCTGTCTGATGAGGCTAACTCGTAGACGGTGGAAAAGATTTCCCTAGGTTGATTTTCGGCAGAGAGTATTTTGTTTGAGAAGTAATTGGTTTTGGCAAGAAGGATAGCCTTTTTGTATGTGTTAAGCCTGAGGGAATATTGTGTTTTCAGGATCGGGCAGTAAGCGCGCCTCCAGGCACGCTCGGCCTGACGCAAAGCCAAATTTTTTTCCTTGAGGTCATCGGTGAACCATTTATTGGCGTTGTGAGCGCGTTTGACTGTAACACATCTCAGGGGGCCACTTGATTGCATGCCCCTGAGAGCCAAACATTGATGGCAGCTAGCTGGGATGTTGAGGCGAGCTCCTCTAGGGCAGGATAGGCCTCTTGAAGCGAGTGGCAGAGGGAGGGCATATCAACCCTATTCCAATTTCGAGCCCAGGGGTTTTTGGGAAAGGCGGGACGTTTAGCTGGGTTAAGATCTAGGGAAAACGAAATCAGGAAGTGATCGGACCAGAGGCAGGGCGTGATGATCGGGGGTGTCACCGGGACATTTAATGACCACATTTGGTCCAGGGTGTGCCCCTTGACATGGGTTGGAGTAGAAACATGTGGAGTAAAATTTAGACTATGAAGGAGGTCAGTGAAGTCTTTGGAAGTTACATCTTCCACAGGGTCGGATGGCCTGAAATTAAAATCTCCAAGTGCAAGAACATAGGAGTTGTTGACAGCTAGTGTGGTGGGTTCTTCCTGGCTTAGGTGCATACCGTAGCCAACCAGAAACCCCAATTCTAACAATCGGTCTAATGTCTGATCTCCTCAAACTCATAGAGCCAGTCAGGTGAGGCTGACTGTTATGTCTAACACTGCCAAGTTCCTCAATATCATCCTTCCCAGTTTCCCAGGATTTTCTGGCAGCGTCAGATCACATGCAGTTGTGTCAGAGAATGTGTCACCTGCTCCCAGTGCACTTCAAACTTCTCAGAGGAAGCATCTTGCCTGAAGCGGATAAAACCAAGTTCTGGAGGAGGACCAACTGATGGCTACCATATGTAGTGTTTGCCCTTTGTGTGTAACACTGTCTTCATACCTTTGCTAACAAAAACAGCCTTTGCTTTCAACAAGGTATGTAGTGCATCTCCTCTGTATAAAAAATTGCAGATTGCAAGTTGCTTTGCCTTTCATGCTTTCATTGTATAGTTCATAGAAGTAGACATTAGGGTCCTCAATTCTAGATAGCATATTAAATGACATTTTACCAATGCTGGAAATGTTCATTTTGTTCTCGTTATTTATAATGTGTCTTCTTGCTGTTTGTATAATATAATGTGTAGTTGTTTTAGATGTACTGAGTAATAGATTGCACCTGTAGTAATAAATACTTCCAACTAAAAAGTGTTCATTCTACTAAGAACAAGTTGAGTGATACTGTGAATAATACAATAAGGTTTATTGCTGTTTTCACGGTGCCCATGATTCCTTTATGGGATTTTTAGTAACCCAAAAGCAATATTTCTATGTCGATTACATGTTGAATAGTCTTGCACGACTCCAACAACTTGTCTCTCACAATCATCGATGGTTCAAATGACCAAGTTCCCCCATGAGGAGGAAAACACACATTTTAGAGTTACGTCAAATTAATAGCTTATGACACTGCCCTGTATGCAAAGATTGGTCTGGGAACTACCTAGGTGAAAGCAACCTAGTTCTGGTAAAATATGCCCTGTGGCGTACCTCAACTGAATCAGTTTGAAACCCACCTGTATTGCCACATCACAAGGGTAGCAGCAAGCCTTGCCCCAGTCATCATCCTCCAGCATGCCCTGTCCTCTCTCCCATTTATTCCTCAGTCAATCCATCAGGTTTCCTGTTAAGCAGGACTAATTACCCATTAGGGTCTCAAGGCACTGTGGAGGTGGGGGGTCTGCAGTTCAGTCATAGAGCCAGGTCTGGAGGTCCTTCCTCAATTGAGGCAGTGGTGGTAATTGCCTGAGATGTAGAGGCAGGCAGTTACAGGCCTTTGTAGTGAAGTAGGAGAACAATGTTCCTCCAGCTGTGGTCTTGCTGATCCATGGGATGGTGACCAGGGCAAGTTGGGAAGAGCAGAGAAGCCTGGTGGGTGTGCAGAAGGAGAGGTGGTCGTTGAGATATGCAGGTCCATCACTGAAGCTATCAAGCGGGCAAGGTTGTTATGCAGTAATATTGAGTAGATTTGGGGCACAATGTTACTGGTCAGGGATTACCCCATCACTCTGTATTAAAGTGGTGCCTTATCTGGAACCTCACTTAACCAGTCACTGTATTCTTGTAGGATGTGTGATAATTGCCGGTATCTGTGGTATCGGTTATCCGTCAACTCGCAGTGGCCTTGTAGTTTAGAGAATGGCACAGCCTTGCTGTTAAGCCAGAACTCCCCACCTTTGATATACCCAGTATTTTCATTTATTATATTCATCTATTACTTTGTCCTTTCAGGGTTTCAGAGTCCCACAGTGGGGTCTCTTGTGTTACTTTACCCTTCTAACCTAGGTTACTTGTTGCCTTTTCCCATTTGTTTACCACCACCTCCATCGGGGGTGGCAAAGGTGGCATCCCTCTTCCCCATACAGGCAGCAACTGTATCCCTCAAGTCCATCACTTGAATATTAGTCTGCAATGATAGTTCCTGTTGTGAGGTAAAGGCCTAGTAATTAATCGTTTGGTGCTGGGCCGCCCAGTAATATAGGCAGGGCTTGGGAGGGCAATCACAACCTTTAGGGGTTTTCTGATCAAAGTGGCCATGGTTATTCTTGGTGCTTCCCACAGCAGGGCCTAGTCACCTCATCTACTGATCAGAAGAACCCATCCTGAACTCAAAATGGGCATTATCTATTATGGACACCAGGAGCTTCTGCCATGACTTGCATCCCCCCTGTAGTTGTTAAGAATTCTAAGGAGGTATTGCAGGAGAAAGGGCTCTCTGTCTGTTGTAAACATGCGGCCAGCAGCTCAATTGCCACTGCAAAGAGGGAGGGCCCAGCGGGCATCTCTGTAGGGTGCCCCTGACAGTCTGAACCCTGCTTAGAAAACCCCACTGACCTTTATCCTAGCCATAGGATCAGTGTAGAGCTGTACACAGCCAGGATAGGTACTTCAGGCCAAATTGCATCATCTACAGAATTGCCATCATATTAGGCCATTCCAGGGAGTCAAATGGCTTCTCGGCATTCAGGACAAGCAAAATGGCCGGTTCGGTTAAGTGCTCTCTGACCCCAGGCATCCTGTTAGTTTCCAGATTCAGCAGTTACATTGGTCTATAGGAATACCATTCCCCAGGTGGCTTTGCTGGCTTATGAATCATGGTAATCAATACTTGCCCCACGTAGCGCCGAAAGACCCATTGTGCTTCGCCCTGGAAATAATATCTTGCTTTGGGCCCACTATGGGGGGCCAAACAAATTGGAAAATTCAGGGGGCAGCCCATTAGGCCTAGGGTATCTCCACCCTTACGAAATTGGCATATGGCCCTTGGCTCACCTTGCTTCCCAGCTGAGGGACAGGGAGATATGTTTTGAAGTCTCTCAGGTCCAGATCCTCCCACTCAGCTCAGTATAACTCCTCCATATAGGAAGTGAAGCTCAGTGCAATCACAGCTGGAGTTGCGGCCATTTCCCAAGAAGTAATCTTGACTTCCATCACTGTCTCTCCTCTCTAAGAGCCAGCCAGGCCAGGAGCTTCCCCAACTTGTCACCCATTTGATACATTTGACCCTGCTGTGTCCAATACTTAGCTCTCATCTCTTGTTGGTCATGCGCACTCAGGTATGCCCTTAGCCCCTTCATGTTGTGTGCCAGCTCTAGGGAATGGGGTGCCACAAATTTTTCCTACGAGTATGTCATGTGTGAGAAGATGGACCTTCATGACCGACTTGTAAGCCTACCAGTGGACTACCTCAGTGTCTACCATTCCCTGGTTATCCTGAAAGTAGTTGGTCATTGCCCCTGTTATCACTTTCTCTGTGTTCTATTCAGTCAGTTCCTGTGGATCAAATCTTCATTCTCCCTCAGTCCTGGGGTATTTGTATGTGTGCGATCTTGGGGGAGTGGTTGGAAATGCCCAGCAGAAGAAATATTGTATGCATGAAGTGCCCTTGCTAATGACCCAGTGCCAGAAGCAGATGTATCCCTTGAACACATTATGTTGGCTTCAAATGATTACTTACATTCCCCTAAGCGTTCCTCCATCCACAAGACAGAAGTAATCTTGGGCTTCTCTCCTATGGCTGTCACCCTGTCCACCTCTCCTAATGCCATCAAGTTATTGTCTCTTCTGAGGAAGAGTAGGGTCTCGGAAGTGCCGCTATTCAGCTTCCGAGTTTATCCAAACTTGATTGCAGACCTAAGGAAAATAACATGACACAAACACCATGTATTCCCCATTCCATCATCTGCAAAACTGTACTGTATCCTAGCTTGTTCACCTAGGACCAGGTAACTTGCAGTGGGATGGCTTTATGAGCCAGGATTCCCACTCCCCTAGAGGACCCTGCATGAGCCAGTAGTTTGGACCTGCATCGGTTCATAATCCTAAAGTAGTTACCTACCAGATGGGTTTCCTATAGGAGAATTATATCCGGATCTTGCCTGGTTAGATATTCCCCTCTTAAGTTTACTACCTAGACCACTCGTGTTCCAAAAGAGTATTTTCAGGGTTAACGTCAGGGTTGCCCATACAGGGGAACATCCCACTATTACCAGAACTCTTCTGAGCCGAGGTGCATCACTTGGCCCATTTGAGTGTGCCTCTTGAACCAGCATACCTCAACCAAACTTCCAAATCCCCCTCCCACTAACTTGCACTGACGATTCAGTACTACCTGCACCCACCCAAGTGCTTAAGAAGTCTGTTCTCCCAAATAACATAAACTTCTGCATCTTGATAGCTCCCATTAGCATCATGCTCGGCAACAGAAACTCTAGTACCATTACTGTGGTAAAGGAGCATGGACCCACGAAGTAATTACAAACGTCAGCCAAAACGTTGCTCAGCACTATGGCTTTTGACAGGATCAACTGCCCCATTATGTCAGGAGCCCATCCAAGGCCTTTCGGTCCCCCAGCCCAGTGTGTCCACCATCATCAGGGATGATGATTGGTTCCCTCCTCCAGGTTTCTGTTGAAGTCCTAAGATTTCTCCATTTTATCCTCTAATTCTTTCATAGCGACAGGACAATGGTTTTCAGAGTTCCGGAACTGGTGTTGCCAGATGTCTGCAACCATCGTGGCCCTCTCTGGCTTTGCGGCTCCTTTGATGGGAAAGCATGCAGCTGACAGCAAGGCCTCCGCTTCGACCTCTGCCAGCCCTGCAACTCCTTGTTCTCATACTTCTGAGAGACCAGATGGCCCCTCACTGCTAACCACTCCCAGGACTTAATGGTTGCCGTGAGAAGTGAAGCAGTCCTGATCAATAATGTGTGGTTTCTCTGGGAAGAACAGCGCATATTTCAGGTGTACTGTCCTCAGGTGGCATTTCACAGCTATAAAAGTTTCTCTTTGGCGTTGCACCACATTAGTATAGTCCAGATATATACTCCTGTGCCACCCCACCCCCAAGTTCCCATGGTCCGTGTGTGCGGGCCACTTTTTATTTTTTTACGGTCTCTAAATTTCAAAAGCCTGGCCACCAGTGACCAGGGCAGCGCCCCCAGTATGGGCTTTTTCAACAGTAAATTAGAGGTGGGTGGACCCCAGAGAGTTTTACTCTACAGCATTCCGCTGAGTTACATAAAAACTCGGTAAGAGTCCATTGAGGTCCGCCCACCCCAAATTTCACTTTCAATGAGTACCTGCACTTTTTTTTTCTTTCCATTTAAAGCACTGACTTTTCTAAAAATAGTGAAATGTCAGGAGCAAAGGGAAACATCTTACACAAATGCTCTGCCAGCTCAACAGGGGAAAATCAGACTTTTCCAATTTAAAAAGAAACATAGTGTGCTAGTTTAATAAAGTAATACGTCCATGATCTTCATGTCCTTTGAGCAATGCAGTCATTTTACAGAATAAGAATAATTGGCGCCCTCCCTAACCAGATCTATAGTCTGCTAAAAAGTTGATATGCCCTTATTTTCAGGTCAAGCTTCAGACACTCGCAAACGATATTAATCGGGTGACCAATTTTTGGCAAGCGGTCTCTTCTACTGTAGCTCATTTTACATGATTGCTCATCAGGGCGGAGAGCCGAGGAAACAGAGGGGATTATGGGTACTTTGTATTCTAAAAAGTCCTTACCACTCACGATGTTGTGGCACTCATTACATCTAGGGCTACACCCTCCATTCAAACTTTCAGACACACAGCTAAAGTATATTAACAAGAGGATTTGCTCCTTTTTGTGTGTTGTTATTTGGATGGATCCCTTAAAGCACTTCCGATGTGCATGTAATGCAATGCTCACATTTAGGGTGGAGGATGAGAGCAATACGGACAGATGACACGCACTGTGCCCTGCCCTCTTGCTTGCATTAACTCTGCTCCAAAGGCAGAATGCCCATGGAGATTCTGTGTTCATTCAATCATTGGCCACTCTGCTGTTAATACCAAAGAAAGTAAAGTTTGGAGAGAAATGTTACTTGCTGTGCTGTTTCATTAGGTGGTATAGAGGACATGGCCATGCTCTTAGTTTGGCTGCCAGCAAAACCTATTTTATTTGCACCTCAGGACATGATGCTGCAGCCAGTTGGCAGTGAATGGAATTTTGATAAGCAGGCAACGAGCATGCAAAGCCTGCTGTGCCCCCGCCCACCTGGAACCAGAAGGGCCAGTCTATTATCTTCCTACTTTACCATGCAGCACATAAACAGGCCTTGCTGAGAGTAGCCTGACAATGTTGCTGCAGCCCATGCAGCCCAGCCCTCTAGAATGAAGGCCATTTGGCTCCAATGCCTTACCTATGGACCCCATGCATCCTCCTCCAAGGCTAACTCTCACTGCACAATATCTCCCACTAGAGCACCCACTTCCTAGCTGCTCTGTGTGCAACCGACAGGTGATATCTTTTCCAGCCTGATAGGGTGAGCTCCAAACATCCACAATTCATACATGAGAGGGAAAACATCTAGTTTTCTGGGGATTGTAGTACGCATGTCCTATCAATTTTAGTACATTGTTGCCCTTTGGTTTCTTTAGGGACTACATTTATGGCAAAACCCAGCCCACCACAACAGCAATTTGCAAGCCATCTGAACACAGTAATCCTCTATTGGTTGCAAAAAAGATTTAGGCTTATCTTGGATCTTCTGCATCAAGTCTGCTTTCTGGGAGAGTGGTGCTAATCAGGGGTGAGCGCTGGTAAACCCCACCATGCGGCGGTTGGCAGAGTTTTTGCAGAACTCCGTGCTCCAAGCGGAGTTTAAAAACTGTGAACTCACCGGTCTAGTGGAGCTTACTGCTCACACCTACAATAAACAATTTAAATACTTAACCTCCCCCCAGCTTCATCAAAAATCACAAGTGCTCCAGGAACAGCTCCAGACTAGTGCCCTCCACCTACTCTGGGTGACAAACTATTCACACTTTATTGTGCTGTGACCAGCATCCTTCATACAGTTGAGGAATAAGTTGATAGTTTTCTGCATGTTGCGCAGCTTTTCGGTGGTGTCTGCCATTGGGGGTCATAGTTGGGCTATCAGGAATTCAGTTTCAGCCACTCGTTCTGCTAGAAGATTTTGGTCTGCCCTTAGGAGCCCCAGGTAAAGCGCCATCACATCGATTTTGCTTTCCAACCCAGGTTTGGTGTGGAACGTGGACTCTAAGATGACCACGGTGTGGGCAGGCAACCCCAATCTTGTTGTACCTGAGCATGTTCATGGGCTTTGTCTTGGGGAGTGTTGGTTGCAAGCCCTGTTTTCTGCAACTTTGATCGCACCATGGCATGGCAGGGTCGAGTAGTCACAGTGGCTGGTCTCGCTGCACACAGGACACTATCCATGTCCTTTCCCTCCAGTCCTTCACTGATGCACCCTCTCTGTGCTGTATGGGCCTCCTTACACTGGGTTACCCCTGCACCTCTGGAGACCAGCCCCCCACCACCGAAGAAAAAGATCTCAGTGGCCAACTACTCAACCCTCTGTGGGCTGGGCCTGAACAGCAGAGCAGGCCAGATCCCAGTCAGACAACTGTAGTCCCTCCCCCGCAGGCACGAGCACCCCTTGCTTCACCTCAGCCTTTGGGTGCTCTGCACTCCTTTTCGGTCTCTCCTTGGCTGTGCACCCACCAGTTCACAACCTGGAGCCCACTGCTTTGGTTGGGCTTCTGCCCCCATGCTCTGGGGGGCATTAGAATGCTTTCTCCAGGCCCTCTAGGCAATCTGCTACGTGGTGCTGTCTAGACCTTTGTCAATGGCTGGTCTGCAACAGCTGTGATGAAGGCCTTGTGAGTCTGGTGGTCGAGTGCTTCTGCTCCAACACATGTTCAACAGCTCCTTAGGAGCACTACCTCTTGGGCTCCACGATAATTTCCCTATGTTGAGGGGCACAAGCATTGTATCTCCCGGATGCCCCTGCCAGTTTATTATGCCATGATGTTTTCCTGACTGGGATCCATCCAGCAGAGTCGGCTCATCCAGCGTTATACAGGGCCCACATTTTATATCTATAAATTTTGTCTTTATCTATTTTCCTCAATATTCAACATACCCATTGAAGCCTTGGTCCTCGGATGGATCTTTCTCATCGCATTGAGGGGTGGGGAATTAAGGGTGCAGAATGTTGGCCACCCAATAAGGAATAAAGCTGATAACCAACGTATACATTTTAAGTTAGAGTCAAATATATTCAGTATACACTTACATATGCAGCACAAAACTATGCATCCATACAGAGTTTAATGAATAATAGCCTCAAAAGTCCACAGGAAAGGAAACCAGAAAAGTAAATTCAAAAGGGATAACCTCAACATGGAATTGGGATTTGATGGTTAAGTGTAAGTTACCATTGTGACTAGCCTTACATTTATGTTTGCTTGTATAAATGGAATTTATGAAATGCATGCTGGTCACAAATCATACAGGTCTGTATGAGGGTAAGATTTACTGTGATTGCATGGGTAAAACTCTGAGTGGTGACCGAGAGGGAGTGCGATAAATCAAAAGTAGAGAAGGGGGTTACAGTTTGAGCAGGAAGAACAAAGTAGTGGACATTGCAAGACGAGTTAGGGAGAGCTTTCAAAATATTATATGAGGTGAGAGAAATATATTTGGCAGTGCAAGAGGTCATGGGGAGACCTAACAGCGATGAGGAGGGGGGTGTAAGACTTTAAGGCTACAGGAAGAATGGACAGAGAAAGGGAACTCTGACCGAGGGTTCAGCAAATTGTGATCAGTTGTTGCTTCAACAGATGCGCCTGGATGATTGGGAGCAGTAGCAGCTAGTTCCTTGTCAAAGTGCTGGGTCGGAGGAGGGAGGGAGGAGGGAGGGAAGTGGGGGGTTAGAGGATACTTTTTTTAAAAGACTTACCCAACGCCACCGCCAACGCCGCCATCTTCCACATCTCGCTCTTCCTGCTTCTGTGCACAGGTTCCCGGACTGCACTGTGGTCAATCCTGATGCTGCATGAAAGCAGCATCAGGTCGGATTGGCCTGAGCGTTGGCCACTTGCGCTCCCAGGCAGACTAGGAGCATCTGCTCTCTCCAGCCCCATCAACACAGCTGGGGCTGGAGAGAGCTTTACTGTGCATGAGGGTGTTTGGTGATGCAGCTGCTTCACTTCTTGAACATTTCTCTGGAACTGGCTTCTAAACATTTCTGCTCTTAATCACGCTTCAAAGTAGATGAAGCTAGGAACCATGCCACAAGCACTATAAAAAGGCACAGTGTAATGTTGTGGTAAAATAGTTAACAAGAGGGGAAAGCTCTTCTCAATAGCAATACCATTTGCTTAATAGGACAGTAATACAACTTTGCTGTAGTACAAACCTAATGTTGTGCTTAGATTGATCAAGTACACAGCACATGAACACATGTTTAACCATTACCTGTGACAATTCTAGGTTAGAACTCAAGTAAAGCAGCTAAACCTCTTTGCTAAGTTGTGCATAACTAGTGTTCCCTTGTTTGTAATGTGGCTAAATAGCCATTTTCAATCTTGCACAGAACTACATTTTAACACACTATACTATTTAGGAAGTTAATGTTTTGCAATTTTTGCACAGCAAACCTGAAAACATGTATATCAAGAGAAAATAGAAGCACCCTTACCACCTGATTCACTTTTGCTAATTAATGAGCCTGTTTTTTTTTTTAAATAAGTGCTGCAGTTAAGGCTGTGTAGTAGTAGTATACTCCTCCAAAGAATTTCTGCTGTAAACTCGATAGCACAATATCGCTTGTCTCAATTGCAATCAATACCATTGATCTTTATATCTAAAAGACCGCCTTAATGAAATTTATGGTAAAAAAGAAAAGCAAATTATTTCACAGGAATGGAAACAGGAAAAACATTAAGTGGTTTAAAAAAGTATTTGATTCAAAGAAAACAATAGTACAAAAACGAATCTTCACATAATAATTACCTATAAAACCTAACAGTATTAATTACTTACCAACAACGAATGCACATTTAACTGAAGGGCAGTTGACACTAATTTGTGCCAGGCATGCAAACAATGCTTTTGAGTAAATGTACACAGACTGTTACAGCAATAATAAATAAATCTTATAACAAAATTAGAAAAAGATCTTTAAAAGTTCAATAGACAACCCGGTGCAATCGCAGTGTGTAGAAAAGGACATTCTGAGAATTTAACAGTGCTCATTAAAACACATTAAACACATAAGTTAACAGGGCAGATCGTTCACTAACTGTATAAAAGTTGAATGATAAGTGAGATAAAGGTAAGGAAACCTGGAAAAATGAAAGAAAAAAGAAATAACATATTCAAATGGGGAGCTTCATTTATTAATACAGATGCAAAATTAAATAAATTAATCTAAACAGAATTTAAAGCTATAAATAATAGCAATGCAATGTGATAAAGTAAGTGAGGAACAAAGCGAATAGGCACTTCATAAGTTATAATAACTTTGTGGCTGAATAAGCAAATATTTTGTCAAACTGCAAATGATTTGTCACCTCAATCTCTTAATGACGAAAAGAAATCAGTATATGATAGCTTTCCAACGCTCAGTTTGCTTACCAATGGATACATCACACTTGTTAACAGCTTACTACAATGGAAGTCATTACATTGTGGCTACTCCATCGTGAGTGACTCATTGGGAACTTCTTTATATCAGAAATTCGCAGAGATAATAACTAATTTATAAAAAAATAATTATAATACATACCTGCATTTATTATTCATGGGGGCGTTATCCTCCTAAACCATATTTATATGGTGGAATTGTGGCCTGGCAAAATGGGAGAGTGTCAGCAGCGGATGATGCAGGTAAGTGCCGTGAGGTGGGCGGGGAAGGGCAGAGGAGCAGGCAACAGAAAACAGAATAAGATTTATTTATTGAAATAATTTTCCCTATTCCGTCGGCTGTCGACTTCCCCCCAAATGACCCGCCGCTCTTACCTGCACCGACTGCCACTGGAGAGTGGGTATGATCAACTATAGCGCTCACACAAATCTACCAACATTCCACATAAACGAACAGCTGAAGCACTTTTTGCTACGAATAACCCATGCCTAGTGCAAAGTCATCCTGCGCCCTGTGCACCCCCCAACTTTTTGCTGACTGATACTGGTGGTAACTGATTTTGACTGGCCCTGGGCTCTGCCTAACCAGGCCCAGGGCCAGTGCTAAGCTGAAAGAGACACATTAGAATACAGTTAAAACACCTAAAATACACTAGGGTATACTATGGTATGGTGGAGTACCCCTGTAATTGGCTTTACCTACCCCATAAGCCCCTAGTATATAATAGGGCAGGGGATTGAAACTACCTAGAAGTCAGCAGTACCATGGGGCATGGCAGTTAAGAGGCCAGCAGCTTTTTCTGCACTTGCATGTGTGCCTCGCTGAAGCCTGAGGTCAGTTTAAAAACATCCCTCGGTGCCAGGACTGCTTTTAAAAAGTAAATTGTGCCCAAACGTGCCTTTGGTGGTAGGGGCACATAACCATGGATAACCTGCAATGTCTTGGCATATTGTCTCCCCTAGGTATCCCAGGGGTTGGGGCTCAATTATCTATAAGCTACACCCTTACAAAATGAGTTTTATATGCCTGGGTAGAGTGAAATTTCACATTTCACTCCCCATGTTGTGTTAAACTGCTGCTCAAATTCGACTTTGATGCTAGGAGCACAGTAAAAGTAGAATCTGCAATATTTCTACAGATGCAGAACCCCTAAAGTATACCCTAGTTCCACATGGGGAGGGGTTCCTGTAGATATAAGACAAGTACTTATAAAACATGTTTTTGTAAGTCTGGAAAAATGTCCCAAGTCACTTTTCCCATTGTAAATCCCTTGTTACATAGGTTAACATGGTAGGATGTTATTGATTAATACCTGTTGATAATAGAGGACTAGACTGGCCATTCAAGGACTTCCCAGAATGGTAGTAGCAAATCCAACAATATCCTATTGTTGAATTTCTCCTAAAGTGTACATAATAATAATAATAATATTAATAATAGGTGCATTTATAAAGTGCAATGGTTACACTAATGCCAGTGTGTCCCTGCGCTGCGGTAAGTCAGCCAGAATTCAGAAACCCACAGCCCTCACCCTACTAAACTTGGGGAAAGAGAAGCGTTTTTAATTGTTTCCTGAAACATCTCTCCTGGGCCTCCAACCAGAGCTCCATCGGGAGAGCATTCCATTGCTTGGCCGCCAATAGTCGGAAAGACCAACCTCCCATCCTGGCCTTTTTGATAGCAGGTACGCACACCAATCCTACCCCACCTGACCTCAGCTGACGTGTGGGAGGTCAGGTGGGGTAGGCTTGGGAAGTTATAAAACGTTCTTGTTTGTAAGTCAGAATTTAGCCTTCCAGTGGGTTGCCCTGATTGGTCAGAGTTAAGTGGATTAGCCAGGCTGCTTTGAAGAGGTGATAAAGAGCCCCTGGGGTTACCAGCTGGGAGGGCAGTGTATTGGTCCATAGGAATGTCAGGCCAGGGGGTGGAGTCATAAACCATGCTCTTCAAATTCAGAGTGTAGGCCTGGGTGTCAGTTACACTTTTACACTTTTGACCCAGAGTCAGGGCTAGGCTTAAGGAAGGTATGTGCAGATGGTAGTGTGAAAGTCTAGGGAAATAAGCCATCCCTGGGGGGGGTGTTTAGCCAGGTCTTGACTCTCTGCTGGAAAACCAGCCATTATGGATTTGGAAGATTTGATGAACTCTGGGAGAAAATAATGCCACATGCTACAGGGTGTGGTCATAGCCTTGAGAAGTTACCCTGCTCTCATTGGTCAGGAGTGACCTGCTGCTTGACCCAGAGAATTTTGAAACAGTATCTAAGAGGGGCAGAGCCCTCCAGATTTGCTGCTTGAAACGTACTGAAGCAAGAAGTGCCCTGCTGAGAAGTTTTGCTGTGCAAAGATTTCTAAGGCCTGATCGCTGAAGACTGCACCAACTGAAACTGCAGCCCTGTAGATTACCTTGCTGCAAACGGACTAAAGAGTGGACTCCCTGCAAGCTACAGGTTACCAGAGCTTACCTGGACATCCCCACAAACAATTCCCATCCTGAAGTACCAGTGGATTTGTAAGGATTTTGTTCAAGTGGATTGTGGAAGTAAAGTTTCACACTTACAAGGACCCTCTTGGAGATTTCAGAACCTTGGATTGTGTGTTGGATACTTTGGGACCCTCAAGAAGAACTTTAGGAAGGAGTTCTAACTGCACCCCGCCTTCTGTAGAAGGCCACACAATACATTTGGTCAGATTGTCCAGGACAATTTCTAAAGATGTCCCTGTCAGAGAAAACAAAATAACTAAAAGGGGCACTGTTGGTTTCTAAGCACTGGAAAGTGACTAATGTTTAAATATTCATATCTCTGGTTCCCTACAATCGATTTTATTTCGTTTTGGTGTCATTTAAAAGTTACAAATGTTACCTATTTTTATAAATTGGTGTTGCTTTTTTATTTTGTTTTGTGCCTTAATTATTTACTGATATGGTGTTTTTAAATGCTTAACCTACCTGTCTTTGAAGTTAAGCCTGTCTGCTCGCAGCCAAATTACCAAGGATTGAGCATAGGAATAATTTTCTGAGACCTATGCTGGGTCCTACCATTTATTAGTGGCCTTATTGCCAGTGGCAGACCTACATTTGCTCCTACCAATAACCCACTTTCCAACAATGCCTATATATTAATGCTGAAACAATAAGCCCAACACAAGCAAGATTGTTCCCTGTAAACTGAGAGAAGTCACCAAGGCCTACTCTGACCCAGTAAAATGCAAAACAAGGAACGTTTTGGACTGAGCTGCAGTTCAGGGAATGAGGAGCCGACAGACAGACTGTCACAACAAGGGCTCTTCACCCTGGAGAATTCGTATATGGGTCATAGTCGGAGACAGTCCTGATAGAGTGTTATGGTTGCTGAAGTTCCACTGCAGAGGGTAAATTGAAGGGGCCTACTGAGGTCCAGCAGAGAAGACAGCTTGTGTTGAGAGGCACTCCCAGTGGGGTGGAGTGGACAGCCAGGTTGATGCAACTGAAACTTGCTAGATCAGGGGAATAATAGCTTAATCGAGGTTGGCAGAAGGGATATTGTGCAATCCTGATGAGTGTGGTTACCAGAGACAGGCTCATGCAGAAGACGGGTCCCATGGTCATATGGTGCAGCCCTGTTGGGGATCACAGTGTCATACACCCCACCCTTCAGCTGTCCTGAAAGGTAATGTAATGAATCAAGACTGAAACATAGAACTAATTAGAACTCATTATATCATGATGCAGTGAAAGAGCCCTGGAGATGAACCTGGGTTCGGAGTGCACATCCATGGGAATGCTGTTGTGGACCTGCGGTCCACCTCAAACATCATTGTCTATAAATATGACATATTATTAATCACTAGGGAAATTAAATTAAAGGAAAATATCTTAAGTGCATTTTAGAACTTCAAGTAACTTTCCACCAAAGTGAACATACAAGGAACTACATCCAGAGCTCAGGGATATTTATCATGCTTCAAAAAGGAACCATGGGTGGGAGGGTTGATCAGAGGTGCCTCCCTAATGTAAAATGTGAAAAAGAAACCATTTTAAAACAGCATAGCATGTAGTGGGCAGATAGGAAATGCTTAATAGGGACACAATAGCTCATCTTAGACTACACATGGTGTGGCTCGTTTAGCTCTCAATGTCTATCAGTAGCATTGGTACACAGTGGTCAGTCTACCTGTTGAATCACCTCCGTATTCCTGGCAGTATTACTGAAAGTGCCCTGGGGATGCAACAGGCATGTTTGCCTGCTTTGTGCGCCCCAGGGCATTTTGGTATTACAGAAGGGGAAGTAGAAGCTTGTGTGGCCCATTCTGTAATACTGATAGTGCTGGCACAAATCTAGCACCAGCACTATCAAAAGAGGGTGGTCCCTCATTTGCATGGGGGGGGGTGCCTCCATATAAATGAGGGAATCACTTTGTCTCTGTGCCTGTGCTGTTTTTGAGACATGGGTGCAGAGGCAAACATGCCCTTACAATGCGCACTGGAAGTGCACCACAAATAGATGTCTCACTTTCCAGGGGTGAAAGTGGGTCCTATGGACCCCACTAGACATCACTCTGCAGGCAGATACAGTCACTCACTGCACTCACCAGCAAGGGGATATTTAATCCCTCTTTAAAGTGAAGAAAGGTTTCTGTCAGCAAAAAGGAACACTGAGTGCCTTTGAAGTTGCTGTTTCTTATTTCACTTGAATATGCTGCCCTGAGTGCAATTTTGTGGCTGCCCTGTGGACAGCACATTCATCATAATAAGGTGCACTTTCCCTGTTTGCATCCTGCGCACCTGTTTAAAGGTGCGACGTGGCACAAACAGTGAAAACATTTACACAATTTTCAATACAGGCTCTGGTAAGCACTATTGTAGACACAATATTGTTGTTCGAAGGGACCAATCAGTGTGGAGGAAAAAAAACTACTGTATGATACATTGCACCATTCCATGCATGTGAGTGAGTAATTCTTCAAGGAGGATTTGGACCGCTTACCCCAAAATGGGCAAACTTTAACTCCTATGGTAAGAAACACTGATACACTCTAGCAACCAACAAAAACAAGTCTGCAGTTAATGAGGTGGGTATGGAAAATAGTAAAAGAGACAGGTAAAATAAACTTGACGTCATCCTAAAGTAAATTAACGATACCGATACCTGGAAACAATCAGAAAAGTAGTATCCCGTTTACTCGAACATAGAGACCAAGGCAGTTTATAGTAGCTGGCCAAGAAAAAATACCCCTACAAAGTGAAAAGGGAGTAAGTTCCCTGCAAACAGCAGCAAAGGTACAAATTCCTGAGGGTCAAACATTTGGCGGGTCGAAACATTTGGCCTAAAATATATGTTTACATTTTCTGGGTCCTAGCTTCAACTGATTACTGATAAAAATCAACCAAACAGAAATCTGAAAATGTTCAGATGAAATTGAAACACCCAGTATTTTTTCCACCAGGGGTAGAAAAGAATCAAAGGCAGCATGAGAATTAAAGAAAATTGAAGCCGTGTCCTGCGCAGTCTAATGCCCCCCATCCTAGCCATTGCTGTCTGTGCTAGTTATGTGCAGGAGTAATGAAAAAATAAGTGAGCTGCAGGGGCACTTGCTTAATTTCACCACTTCTACCTCATTGTGAGTGGACCAAACAGCTAAGTTAGCAGATGTTAATTTTATGATTTTCCCACTGCTCCCCATTCTCCTTCTACTGCCTTTCCCCCAGCACCTTTTGCTTTCTCGCAGATAGTTCAACATTTTGCATATAGCAAATAGTTCAACAGCATGCTTTTCTTTGACTTAGCGAGGACTACAAGACCCAGGAGGCCACACTGACCAAGAAGGAGGCGGAGGATACAGGCCTCCATCGTACCTGAGAGCATGTTCAAATCACCCGCTGCACGTGACAATTTTGTTGGACTCATAAGGGTCTACAAGTAGCAGGAGGCCACGCAGACCAAGGATGGGGCAGAGGAGGCGGCCAGCATCCCACCTAAGGCGCCTGAGAGTGCTATAAAGTGCATTCATAATCACTCACTAGGCAGGACATGTGCGGGTCCTACCCAGGCAAAGCTCGAGGCAGGCAGCGCCACCCCCTTTATTATTATATATATGTTTTAAATCTTTAACATTTTTCAAGCTCAATCTCCCACGGTTTGAAACGCAAAGTATGTTTTTTACCCTGTATCTTAAGAAGGGACTTAAGGGGCCATTCCTCTCATAGTTTTAAATTAGACTAAATGAGCTGTCTGTGGTTCATGCAGATGGCCCCCTAAGAGGGCGGCCCCCTTAGTGCTGTTTCATGCACCTCTCTGCATCTCGTCTCTGAGACCCCTCCTCTGGGAGTCCTCCCTCTCCGGTCTGGCGCCTCTTTGGCATCATTTCCAGTGCGCAGTGGGCTGAGTCAGGTATTTATACTTTCCTCCACCCATGGGTCACCCTTTTTGTCCCCCTACTGGACACGCTGTCTGGCACGTTGTCGTGTTGTCGTGTCTGACGTGGTTCATCATTTGTCTTGCGATGAGGTTTGTGTGCCTTTGTGGGACTGTTGTGACTGCTGGCCATGGTTCCTCTTTGGGACCGGTTGCTTGGCCCCCAGCTATGGTTAGGGTGTCGGTATTTGGCTCATATCACGTCGGGCACACAGTTGGTGTTATGGTAGGTGGTGTGGTAACCAGCGCTGCTGCCTTGGCTACTGCGGGGCTGGGCCGGGCTCCCGCTGGTTACTCTGTTGAGTCCCTGGTCTTTTTCCCCTGCCTTTCCCCCTTGTATAGAGTGGCTCTGATCTCCTGGTTGGAGCCCGATTGCAGAGGTGGAAGTCCTCGAGCCCCCAAGCCTGGTAATGTGTGTGTGTTGCGGGGGGGAGTGGCATAGGTTAAGGGCCCATGGCCCGGTTGGGCACGGCCTTTGTTGTGTATGGGGGTCCATAGCTCACAGTGCATGGTAAGATCTTGTACACATACAATGCATTTTATTGCCTTTACGACAGACACTGTGCATTCTAAGTTGGTGTCAAGGCCTGTATCCTCATTTTGCTATGTATGGTCCACCTCATGATCGCCCCAATGTCTGGGTTGAATATACAGACTTAATGGAGTGATCAAGTGGGGGAAGAAAAGGAAGGGAACAGCTGAGAAGGAGACCTGTAACGAGAAAACAACAATAACAGCGCAGTTCATCCATGTACTCCTTGACTATCAAGCCTTCAAGTATCTAAATATTAGATATACCTGAAACACAAAAAGGGGGTGCCTTATTCCAATTCAAGGGATAGTGTTGCATGTAATCCACCTTTGTAGTGTAGTTCCTAGTTTCCCACTAGGCCCTGCGCATTGGAATAACATAAACAGTAGTATCGACGTGGAACTGCGGATATTCCAGGCCTCCACTGACTATGCTAAACTTAATTGGGTGTGTTACCAACTAGCTCAGAGGTCACTGGAAACTTTCTTCTCTGCATAGGAAGTGATCAGCTTCCCTGGCACAGATAAGAAGGGATTCAGTTTTCCAACAACCGTGCAACATGACAACTTTGCTCCTCAGATCAAGAGTCGATCTCTAGGGTCGTATGAAACAATAGACATGTATTTCACTCAGTCAGTTTAGTGCAGTTTACTTTCACGAGATGTAGAGAATAGAGAGACGGGCGTTTGTCAATAAAGGGTTAACATTTATTGAACAGTCTTTCTTCTCGTACAAGAGAAATGTATTGCCACAATTGCAAGACTTGTTATTATAAAAAGTACGTACAGTAAGATAAGGATTGCGAAATAATACTGTAAAAGCATTGATATGGTTTCTTAGCCATACAATGGTTTAAAAGTAATAAAACATATATACAGTCATATATACATTAGGCTAAAATACTCAACTGGTGCTTCTAACTACGCCTACCCCAGTGTGCCTGACCTAAGCCTAACACGTGGAAGGGGAGTAAGTAAGTAGCTTTAAGTTAAGTTGGTTTTGCCAAGGTTTGCTTCAAGAATTCTCGTCTAAGGGTTTAGTCAACACCATACCTCTGAATAGAATGATGGAAGTCTGGTATTTCCTTCAGGGGGCACTCAATATCCCAGTCACCCGCGAGGGCAGACGGGAAACGCTGGAGCTGGATTTCTCTGCAGGAGAAAGGCAGCGGCTCTTCTTCAGCGCGTCGGGAGGAGGAGGCGGGGGACAGCGTCCGCGGCAGCTGGAATCTGCTAGGCTCTTCGCAGAGGGACGGCTGTTCAGCTCCTAAGCGTACTGCACCATCGTTCGCGCTTTAGCAGCGATAATGGTATCAGTAGCTTCACCACCAAGGGACAGCAGCAGCGTACTGCCTGCAGCAGCAATGGGATGCACAACAGGGTGCACAGCAGCTTACAACAGCACGACAGCTTTCAGCTCACATTGCTTAAGGCAACGTTGGTAATATTTATACCTGACAGGTGCCGGGTTTGACGCAAGTTTGCTGGACATAAGACGTCAATTAAAGAGGATTTAGAAAAGGGGGTGGTGATGAACAGAGTGTCTGAGTTAAACAGACCACTCTTACCCAGTCCAAAGATCAGGGCTTGATCCATCACCGTTATTTATCTCACTGCCCCATCCCAGCTCAGAACCTGGCTATATGCAAATCAGTCTGTCCCTGGCCCAGTGCATCATGGGAACAGGGCAGACTAAACTACCAAGCCAATTCTTCACCAGAAAGGAGACAAGCTACCGGGGACCGGTTTCTGGCATTTCAGCCTTCTTCGGCCCGGCTTGCTTGAATCCTGATGGAGCAGTGAGAAAGGGACTCATGTCTGAGTATACCCTGCCACACCTATAGTGGCCAAAAACGATTTAGAAAAGGGGGTGGTGATGAACAGAGTGTCTGAGTTAAACAGACCACTCTTACCCAGTCCAAAGATCAGGGCTTGATCCATCACCGTTATTTATCTCACTGCCCCATCCCAGCTCAGAACCTGGCTATATGCAAATCAGTCTGTCCCTGGCCCAGTGCATCATGGGAACAGGGCAGACTAAACTACCAAGCCAATTCTTCACCAGAAAGGAGACAAGCTACCGGGGACCGGTTTCTGGCATTTCAGCCTTCTTCGGCCCGGCTTGCTTGAATCCTGATGGAGCAGTGAGAAAGGGACTCATGTCTGAGTATACCCTGCCACACCTATAGTGGCCAAAAACGATTTAGAAAAGGGGGTGGTGATGAACAGAGTGTCTGAGTTAAACAGACCACTCTTACCCAGTCCAAAGATCAGGGCTTGATCCATCACCGTTATTTATCTCACTGCCCCATCCCAGCTCAGAACCTGGCTATATGCTAATCAGTCTGTCCCTGGCCCAGTGCATCATGGGAACAGGGCAGACTAAACTACCAAGCCAATTCTTCACCAGAAAGGAGACAAGCTACCGGGGACCGGTTTCTGGCATTTCAGCCTTCTTCGGCCCGGCTTGCTTGAATCCTGATGGAGCAGTGAGAAAGGGACTCATGTCTGAGTATACCCTGCCACACCTATAGTGGCCAAAAACGATTTAGAAAAGGGGGTGGTGATGAACAGAGTGTCTGAGTTGAACAGACCACTCTTACCCAGTCCAAAGATCAGGGCTTGATCCATCACCGTTATTTATCTCACTGCCCCATCCCAGCTCAGAACCTGGCTATATGCAAATCAGTCTGTCCCTGGCCCAGTGCATCATGGGAACAGGGCAGACTAAACTACCAAGCCAATTCTTCACCAGAAAGGAGACAAGCTACCGGGGACCGGTTTCTGGCATTTCAGCCTTCTTCGGCCCGGCTTGCTTGAATCCTGATGGAGCAGTGAGAAAGGGACTCATGTCTGAGTATACCCTGCCACACCTATAGTGGCCAAAAACGATTTAGAAAAGGGGGTGGTGATGAACAGAGTGTCTGAGTTAAACAGACCACTCTTACCCAGTCCAAAGATCAGGGCTTGATCCATCACCGTTATTTATCTCACTGCCCCATCCCAGCTCAGAACCTGGCTATATGCAAATCAGTCTGTCCCTGGCCCAGTGCATCATGGGAACAGGGCAGACTAAACTACCAAGCCAATTCTTCACCAGAAAGGAGACAAGCTACCGGGGACCGGTTTCAGGCATTTCAGACTTCTTCGGCCCGGCTTGCTTGAATCCTGATGGAGCAGTGAGAAAGGGACTCATGTCTGAGTATACCCTGCCACACCTATAGTGGCCAAAAACGATTTAGAAAAGGGGGTGGTGATGAACAGAGTGTCTGAGTTAAACAGACCACTCTTACCCAGTCCAAAGATCAGGGCTTGATCCATCACCGTTATTTATCTCACTGCCCCATCCCAGCTCAGAACCTGGCTATATGCAAATCAGTCTGTCCCTGGCCCAGTGCATCATGGGAACAGGGCAGACTAAACTACCAAGCCAATTCTTCACCAGAAAGGAGACAAGCTACCGGGGACCGGTTTCTGGCATTTCAGCCTTCTTCGGCCCGGCTTGCTTGAATCCTGATGGAGCAGTGAGAAAGGGACTCATGTCTGAGTATACCCTGCCACACCTATAGTGGCCAAAAACGATTTAGAAAAGGGGGTGATGATGAACAGAGTGTGTGAGTTAAACAGACCACTCTTACCCAGTCCAAAGATCAGGGCTTGATCCATCACCGTTATTTATCTCACTGCCCCATCCCAGCTCAGAACCTGGCTATATGCAAATCAGTCTGTCCCTGGCCCAGTGCATCATGGGAACAGGGCAGACTAAACTACCAAGCCAATTCTTCACCAGAAAGGAGACAAGCTACCGGGGACCGGTTTCTGGCATTTCAGCCTTCTTCGGCCCGGCTTGCTTGAATCCTGATGGAGCAGTGAGAAAGGGACTCATGTCTGAGTATACCCTGCCACACCTATAGTGGCCAAAAACGATTTAGAAAAGGGGGTGGTGATGAACAGAGTGTCTGAGTTAAACAGACCACTCTTACCCAGTCCAAAGATCAGGGCTTGATCCATCACCGTTATTTATCTCACTGCCCCATTGCAGCTCAGAACCTGGCTATATGCAAATCAGTCTGTCCCTGGCCCAGTGCATCATGGGAACAGGGCAGACTAAACTACCAAGCCAATTCTTCACCAGAAAGGAGACAAGCTACCGAGGACCGGTTTCTGGCATTTCAGCCTTCTTCGGCCCGGCTTGCTTGAATCCTGATGGAGCAGTGAGAAAGGGACTCATGTCTGAGTATACCCTGCCACACCTATAGTGGCCAAAAACGATTTAGAAAAGGGGGTGGTGATGAACAGAGTGTCTGAGTTAAACAGACCACTCTTACCCAGTCCAAAGATCAGGGCTTGATCCATCACCGTTATTTATCTCACTGCCCCATCCCAGCTCAGAACCTGGCTATATGCAAATCAGTCTGTCCCTGGCCCAGTGCATCATGGGAACAGGGCAGACTAAACTACCAAGCCAATTCTTCACCAGAAAGGAGACAAGCTACCGGGGACCGGTTTCTGGCATTTCAGCCTTCTTCGGCCCGGCTTGCTTGAATCCTGACGGTGTTGGATCTAGCCCTGATCTCTTGACTGGGTGAGAGCTTTCTGCTTAATTCAGAGACTCTGTCCCTCACCACCCCTTGTTGTAAATATTTTTGTCCACCCTAAGCGTGGAAGGGTATTCTCAGATGTGAGACCCTTGCTCATTGCACCATCAGGATTCAAGCAAACCGGGCCGAAGACGGCTGTAATGCCAGAAACCGGTCCCCGGGAGCTTGTTTCCTTCCCAGTGTAAGAATTGGCTTTTGTAGTTTGGTTTGCCCTGTTCCCATCATGCACTGGGACAGGAACAGACTAATTTGCATACAGCCAGGTTCTGAAACTGGGATGGTGCAGTGAGCTAAAAAACGGTGTTGGATCTAGCCCTGATCTCTTGACTGGGTGAGAGCTTTCTGCTTAATTCAGAGACTCTGTCCCTCACCACCCCTTGTTGTAAATATTTTTGTCCACCCTAAGCGTGGAAGGGTATTCTCAGATGTGAGACCCTTGCTCATTGCACCATCAGGATTCAAGCAAACCGGGCCGAAGACAGCTGTAATGCCAGAAACCGGTCCCCGGGAGCTTGTTTCCTTCCCAGTGTAAGAATTGGCTTTTGTAGTTTGGTTTGCCCTGTTCCCATCATGCACTGGGACAGGAACAGACTAATTTGCATACAGCCAGGTTCTGAAACTGGGATGGTGCAGTGAGCTAAAAAACGGTGTTGGATCTAGCCCTGATCTCTTGACTGGGTGAGAGCTTTCTGCTTAATTCAGAGACTCTGTCCCTCACCACCCCTTGTTGTAAATATGTCAATTAAAGATGTCACTAGGAAGTGATAGTTATCAGTTGCTCATTAGAGTTCCATTACTAATCAAAACACAGCAAGCGGGGATTTCCAGGTTTGCTGAGTTTTTATCTTGTTGAAGAACTTGGAGTGTTAATCTAGGAATATCAGATAGTGACTTCTGCTCTGTCATTGCACTAATTGGTTGCAAAGGAAGTGGCAGAGAACTATGCTGGAATGTGGCTCTGTTCGTGTTAGGCCAGAGATGACTTTTCTGAAAATCGCACTTGAACGGTTATGCCAATATAGGGAATAAATGGATTTATAGCCGAATAGGGGCATAAGGTCGCAGTATCGATCAGGAACCTAGATAAACACGCAACACCTTGTGATCTAAGAATAGATAGATCAACACAAGTTCAAAGGAATAAGAATGTACTGTAATGACAGCACCATAACCATGTTGTGACCCTATGAAAAACACCTACCAAAGATGTACATGTGAGATGATTAACAGGGGCAGAGAGCTTGTACTCGTCGAACCCTAGAACGACCACTTCTGTGAGAAACACATACACAAACAAGTCCAGTAAACAACAATGGTCAATAGCGAATGTTGCGGTAGTATTATCCATACAACATCAACGTTAAAGACCAACCTCTCAAAAAAGACAATACCCATAGAATTCTGGGTATCACTTCAAAGAATCAAAATCACCAATTGCAATTCATTGGATAAGTTATATAGGCAGTAATTGATTAAAACCTTTGGTCACCGGAATGAAGGTTTCCTTAGGCTGGTCCTGCCTCATGGCGAAACGCAACTAGTTCAAGTAGAAGGAGCCAAGATGTAGAACCTATGACTCTCCACTTATTACCAAATAAGATTGAGTTCCCCAATCGCTGCTTAGGGATAATGACATGTGGCAGTTACTTTTGAAACAATAAACAAATGTACTTTGCCTCTTCAGATTCTGCCCGTTCTCCCCGTTGAGTCAAAGCCATGACTCGCCACTGCGGGAGAACAGCGGGTATTCCTCTAAAGCCTGAGCAGTAAAAACACAACTACTTGGATTGTTAGCAGTGCTGAGAGAGAAAAAGCACGAACGCGCTGCCAACACTCAGCTCGTTCTCCCTGCAAGAGTCGAAGCCTCGACTCGCGAATACAGGAAAACAAGGGGGAATCACAAAGCGTGCTAAGGGCACTTGCGCACACAGCGTAGTCCACAGTCCCAGCCACAAGAAACAAATAGAAAACGGAAACTTGGTGCACACTGCACTCTTACCGAACCTCACTCTGATTTCTCAGGAACTCGATGGAGCGAGGTGTAGAAACAATATGTTGTATACCCCTCGTAAAGTCATTTCCTCATAACTGTAACCTTTATTAATTGTGTGGTGTGGAAAATATTAATCAATGTAGTATAGAATGCACACACAAATACACGTGGGAATGCTAATCTGCTTGCATGAAGAACTATAACTGACTAATTCAGTGATGTTGTCATGTTGTTTGCTAATGCAAAGCTTTACATTAATCAAAAGCGGCATAAATTTGCTCTCTGTTTATGTGTTTTGTGGCAATGACAGGGAGATAAGTGAGTATATCACGCACATGTGTTACTTATTTTGCTAGGTAACAACTAATGGGGAAACTTTAGTATGAGAGGAGGTAAACCGAAGGGCTATATTTCAATAATTAACATTTATTTGTGTTTGTTTCTGTGATAGTTCCCATTCTGGCTCGTGAGGCCTACCAAAACATGGAGGCTTTCGATTAATGTGACAGTGAAAGATACTGCGCATGCGCGGCTGAAACCAAGAATGAATGTGAGCTGCCTGTGCTTGAACGAAAGACGACTTAACCTGGAAGTCCGATGACTGCCAACAAATATGGATGTCTCTATTGAATGTCTGACTAATTATCGACAGACATAATATTGATACACCAAAATATCGCAACACTAATATCGAGGAACAAAATATCGGGATGCTATCTTTAAAAAGGTAAGTACCAAAATATCGGAAAAAAAATATCGAATGTAAAAAATATCGTTTTTTGTACAATATCGTTATATTTTAATTAAATAAAAATATTATATTAACAAAATAATAATTATTAATGTAATAAACATGTTTAAAAATTTAATATTTTATAAAATATTAACAAATAATGTAAAAAAAGTATTAATAAACATATAATACACAGTATATTTTTCATGAATAATAACTCTAAATTAGTTATTTTAATAACTTATAAATATATAAAAATATATTATAAATATAAATGTATATACATACAATAGTATTATAAATTACAATTAATAACATAACATTAAAAACATGTATAAACATAATTTAATTTTATATAAATAACAATTAATAACAACATAAAAGTAATAATAATAAAATTATAAACATAGATAGCGTATGAGTACAAATTACTATTCAACTCCAGAGAGCGCAACAGTAGGGAAAGTGTTGGATAGCGTAGGGGTTAAAAATACTATTCCCACTCCAGAGAGTGCAACAGTAGGGAAAGTGTTGGATAGCGTAGGGGTAAAAATTACTATTCCCACTCCAGAGAGTGCAACAGTAGGGAAAGTGGTGGATAGCGTAGGGGTAAAAATTACTATTCCAACTCCAGAGAGTGCAACAGTAGGGAAAGTGTTGGCTAGCGTAGCGGTAAAAATTACTATTCCCACTCCAGAGAGTGCAACAGTAGGGAAAGTGTTGGATAGCGTAGGGGTAAAATTTACTATTCCCACTCCAGAGAGTGCAACAGTAGGGAAAGTGTTGGATAGTGTAGGGGTTAAAATTACTATTCCCACTCCAGAGAGTGCAACAGTAGGGAAAGTGTTGGATAGCGTAGGGGTAAAATTTACTATTCCCACTCCAGAGAGTGCAACAGTAGGGAAAGTGTTGGATAGCGTAGGGGTAAAAATTACTATTCCCACTCCAGAGAGTGCAACAGTAGGGAAAGTGTTGGATAGCGTAGGGGTAAAAATTACTATTCCTACTCCAGAGAGTGCAACAGTAGGGAAAGTGTTGGATAGCGTAGGGGTTAAAATTACTATTCCCACTCCAGAGAGTGCAACAGTAGGGAAAGTGTTGGATAGCGCAGGGGTAAAATTTACTATTCCCACTCCAGAGAGTGCAACAGTAGGGAAAGTGTTGGATAGCGTAGGGGTAAAAATTACTATTCCCACTCCAGAGAGTGCAACAGTAGGGAAAGTGTTGGATAGCGTAGGGGTAAAAATTACTATTCCTACTCCAGAGAGTGCAACAGTAGGGGAAGTGTTGGATAGCGTAGGGGTAAAAATTACTATTCCCACTCCAGAGAGTGCAACAGTAGGGAAAGTGTTGGATAGCGTAGGGGTAAAAATTACTATTCCCACTCCAAAGAGTGCAACAGTAGGGAAAGTGTTGGATAGCGTAGGGGTAAAATTTACTAGTCCCACTCCAGAGAGTGCAACAGTAGGGAGAGTGTTGGATAGCGTAGGGGTAAAAATTACTATTCCCACTCCAGAGAGTGCAACAGTAGGGAAAGTGTTGGATAGCGTAGGAGTTAAAATAACATACTTATGAAGAAAAAATAACATTAATTAATCAAAATATAAACTATTACATAAATAATTACCAATTAATTAAAAATAATTACCAATTAATAAAAACTATTTATTAATTCCTACAAATTAATACTTAATTTAACATAATTAAATTACTTCCCATCCTATTCCCCTATAAACCCACAACCCCCTACATAACATATTTATCAATTATTCTATTAATTAAAAAGTATTAACAATTAATTAAAATTAATTACCAATTAATTAAATTTAATTATTCATTCCTACTAATTAATACTTATTTTAACATAATTACATTACTTCCCACACTATTCCCCTATAAACCCACAACCCGCTACATAACATATTTATCAATTAATCTATTAATTAAAAATTAATACCAATTAATTAAAATTAATTACCAAATAATTAAAATTAATTAATCATTCCTACTAATTAATACTTATTTTAACATAATTAAATTACTTCCCACCCTATTCCCCTATAAACCCACAACCCGCTACTGAACTAAAATGCTAAATTTAATTAAATTACATAAATAAATACTTAAAAACATATTATATACATTATAATATACAAAAAAATTATTAGAAAATCGATATTACTAACATCGAAATTATTTACATCGATATTACTACACATCAATATATTTACCTTCGATATTACTGATATCGATATTAAATAGTGTCAATATTACTTACCTTCGATATTATGTTACATCGATATTTAAATTTCGATATATTTGTATATCGATATTTAAATTTCGATATTATGTCTGTGTACCGTCTCTATTGTATAATGTGGGAATAAAGTCTGAACTTACAATTTGAGGACATGACTGTTCCGGACGCTAATAAAGATAATAGACTCTTTCATTTCTGCTGAAGCTACACAAGCTGAATATTAGGATGATGAGGTGATGCTCATACACCCTCGAATCAGAACTTGAGTTTGTGCTGATAGTTACTTTTGTAGATAGATAAAGTTAGTGAAAAAGGTATAAAAAGGTATAAAAAAAGTAACAATTTTCCTAAACGAGAAAACTCTCTTCCGATTTCCCAATGAGATGCTGTTGGTATGCTGATTTTCCTAAGATGTAACATTTTTGAATAAATGTTTTATTTTGAGAACTGAGCTTTAGATGAAGTTATTAGTTAGGGAAGCTAGGAGAAAATGAATTTTGGGAACTATCTGTCTTTTGCTAATACTTGTGTTGTGAAATCTAAATAATAATGTCTATTTCTTAATTTCTGAAATAAAATTAATATAACTGTTTGAGATAAAAAAATTCTTCTGTAAAGTTAAATTTTGAATAAAGAAAATAAATAAAGCGAATAAAGTCCGTTAGATATGCTAAACTTAGCTTTTAATAAAAATTAGATCAATGGCGAAATAAGCTGTACTTGTATTTTCCTACGCCTAAGTTTTTACTAGCAGATTCATCGATCCTAACTGTGGTGTGTCTGAATAAAATGTCTTGTTGATAAAAACCATGGTAAAACTCATTTAAAGTGCAGGTGTAAATAGTATAAATATTTAGTTTTAATTTAGACACTCTGCTATCATACAGCAGCTCTCCTTTGAATCTCACTAATCCATAAAGTAGAATGGAAATGTTTTGTGAGTGACTCGCAGTGTTATGGGCCCCTCTGTCGAGTAGATGTATGATTTGTACTTCCGGGAAAAGTGATATGGTTTTAGAAAATATTTCCGGAGTAGCGCAGCATCAGTAATTAACTTGGTAGCATAGCATTAGTTGCTGTAGAATTAGCTAGTAATATGTATAGAGCGCTATATAGGGGTTTTTGATGTGTAGAATGATGACTAACATCTGTTGAGTTCGTATTACGTTATATGTAGTCCTGAAAAGGCTTCCGAGGTTTGCGTGAAGCTAGTCACTCTGTCTGCAGGCAGAGGAAGTGTGGCAAGTGAAGTCGCACATCGCATAGTCTGTTTCAAAAGTAGTATCGTCGTATACTGCAGTGGTATTTGCGCATATCACAAGTTCAGGGACTTTACGTGTGAAAGGACAAATGCATAGCGAGTACAGTCTATAAACTCTTAGCCTTTAAGTACAGGGATCATTGCGTATCCTGATTTAAAACTTACTGCTGGGAGATTAATAGAGCTTAACCCGAGCTTGAGAGAAGGGTAAAGTAGAGGAAGTGATGCTACATTATTGGCAAGTGTAAAAATTCTGTGGTAGAGAAGAGGTAAGCGCTGTCTACTGGAAATATAGAATACTTCTATGACTGAAAATCCTATCACTTTATTTAGCGAAACAGACGAATGGAGTTGTTTTGTGTAAGTTACTAACTGAATTAGTTGTATATCTTGTAAATACGGCTTCTCGATAAACCTTGTAAAGGAGGGGTCAGTCGGCGCTGCAGAAGCAGGAGCACTGGTGACGTCAAAAGTGTTGCTCAGGGATTGGTCCTTCTGACCAAGACAGAGTAAGGGCTGATTGGTGCATCACGAAAAGCAGCAAAACTATTGGTTAAGCACTGAGAAGACATATCTTGTTCTAATTGGTACTCTAGGGTAAACCGCGCTCTGATAGGTTGGTGTTACGAAACAGCAACAGAAAATTACACGATCTTCTGAAAGACAGGAAATTTACAGAAAATGGATTACTATTATGAAGAAGAAAAGAAGAAACCTTCATGGTTTAAGAAATTGAAAAATGTATCCGTAAAGGATAAAGCGATAGTAACAAGAGAGGGAAAATGACTTCCTCCGCCGAAAACGCCTGCTTTCTATATGTTGTCAAAATATGGTTACCATACATGTGTTTGGTTAGAGAATGGGCAAGGTATACCAGGAATGATGGTGCGTTAGCTTTCCCAAAAGTTGGATCATTTAATAGGGCAGTTTTGCGAAACTTGAGAGAGAGGATGATGAAGCTTGAGCCAAGACCTAGACCGACTCAATTTGAAGCTTTAGTTGAATGGGAAGATGAGATGCACGAAATGGAACAAGAAAAATCAGAAAAGCATATCAGACCAAGAGGTAGATTGCGTGGATTATGGGGAGAGACACATGAGAGTAGAATGCGCAGATGGAGAAATGCTGACATGTGTGATTGGATGTATTCAGTCAGATTAGTGGATGATTGTGAAGGGCGGAAATGTACAGAGAAGAGGAAAAATGTGCAAAAAACAAGGAAAGAAGGTTATGGTGATAGTGAATCAGAGGATGCTGTACTGGAAGAAATATTAAATAGGAGACCACCACCATATCAACCAGGTTCTTTATGGACCACACCTAATGCTCCAACAGTAGAAGATAGAATTATTGAAACCCCAAGGCAATTTTCAAATCTTAGAGATATACCTGAAAGAGTAGAAATGAGATATAATCCAAATGCCTCAATAACAGAGTAGAGTAGAAAAACAAGTTGAGGAACAAACAAGTACTGCTGAATATATACGATCTACAAATGAATTGACAGAAAAGATACAAGAGCTTACGAAAAACATTGAGGCAGTAACAGTCCCAGTAACGATAGGACCTGTAATCCCAGTGTTTGAAAACCAAAGAATAAAAGAGCCAAGTTTAACAATCCCTTTATAGCAAAGTTTGCAAAAGGTAAAAGAAAATATGTATCCAGATTTGTCAGAAATAAGACGAGCAAGTAATGTAAAAACGCCTGACTTAACATTTAATCAGAATTTACCTTATAAATATGCAAACGGAGCAGAATCTGACTCTGCTACACCTGAAAAGAGCATTGAGAAAATAGATTTAACACATACTCCTATCGGACCATCGGAACAAGAATTAAGTGATTGGCTTAAAACTTTGAAATTAAAAGAACATGAACCTAAAGTATTAGATGTGGCAAGATTAAAAGTCGATATGGAAGAATTCATTATTGGAACAATTGGAACAGACAGATTAAAAACGTACCAAGATGATGAACTTATGTTTATGTGTAAGAGTATAAAATGGAAAGCGAAGTCTGTACATGAACAATTGGAAAGATTAGCAAATGAATTTGATGTAGAATTCGTAAAGAATAAAACATTGCAGAAATCCTACAGAGTAGACTTTTCAGAAAAAGATATTGAAAATATGAATACTGCCGGAATGTTAACCCAGATAAAATAATTAATTGTACTGCTCAGGAGATGTGAATAAGTGGAGACTAAAATGGGCAAAGAAGAAAGAAGAGACCAGTGATAAATCTACATTAGCAATCCCTGTGAGAGAAAAGGAAATAGTTGCAAATGAGTTCCCGATGAGAGAAATACCTGGAGGAGTGTATGTACATGTTTCTTGGAGTAGACAGGACATATTATCTTTTACAAATGATTTCCCCACATTAAGAGAAAAACCAGTAGAATGGTATCAACAGGTAGATCGATTTGTGAAAGTTTCAAAAGTACTGTGGGTTTATCTGGATGGAATATTTGACATAGTAGTGCCAGCAGATTTGTGGACTGAGTGCAAAATAACTGTAAATTGGCCAAGAGAGAAATATCCTCATGACAAAGTGACAGGTGCCCCGTCACCTGAAGTTATGCGAAAGTACGAACAAGTAATAGTGTTTGTGAAGAATACAATTCCACCAAAAGAAACAGATTGGTTTAAAATAGACAGAACTATACAAGAATCGAAAGAATCTGTACATGCATTTTATGAAAGACTGTTGTTGGTGTTTCAACAATACAGTGGATATGAGGAGCTGAGCGAAAAAGACATGAGCCATTTGGTATATCGATTTGTACATGGTTTAAGACCAGAAATTTGAGATATGATCAGGCATAGCTTAATAGGATGGCAGTCGAGTACAGTGGATGAGGTATTGAGACAAGCTAAGTACTGTAGTGATGACATTGAAGCTAAACAAAAGAAGATACAGCAAAAAGCTATGTGGGCACAAGTGAAGGTAGCAGAACATCAAGTAGCACAATTGGAAAATAATGATACAAGGAACGCAGCCAACAAAGACTCAAAGACAAGTAAGAATGTTCCTAGGAATGGTAGGTTACTGTAGACAATGGATTAATGGATAGCAAAACCATTACCGAGATTAACCAGAGCAGATATCAGAGACCCTATAGTTCTGACCAAAACTGAGATGGAAGCATTTGAGCAGCTAAAAATGAGCTTATGTGAAGCACCAGCTTTAGGGATGCCTGACTATGAAAAAAAGTTTGAACTGTACTGCAGTAAACGAGAAGGATGTGCATTGTCAGTACTAATTCAGAGACATGGAATACTGAGAAAGCCAATTGCATATTTCTCAGCTGTTTTAGATCCAGTTGCAAAGGCATTGCCAAGTTGTCTGAAAGCAGTAGCAGCTACAAGCGTAAGTCTAGAACAAAGTGAAGGAATAGTGATGGGATTTCCTGTGAGGGTGTATGTACCTCATTTTGTGGAGATTCTCCTCACTAGGACAAAAACACAGTATCTGACTAACAGTAGGATGACAAAGTATGAAAAAGTAATTCTGGGAGCAGAAAATGTGACAATCTCTAGATGTGTAAATATCAATCCTTCCACATTATTGCCTGATACCATGGAAACTGAAGTAAGAAATGAGATTGATCACAAGTGCCTAGATGTTCTTGAATACTGTACCAAACCGAGACCAGATATCAGAGATGAGCCATTGCCTGAATCCGACTATGTGATGTTTGTTGATGGTTCGTGTCTGAAAACAAATGAAAGTGTTTTAAATGTAGCATATGCAGTTTGCACAGTGGCAGATGTACTGGAAGCCTCATGTCTGAAAGGAATTTGTTCTGCTCAAATAGCAGAGTTGATTGCTTTGATACAAGCATGTGAACTGGGAAAGGAAATTAAGGTTACCATAGTGACTGATAGTCCCATGGATTTGGGATTGTCCATGACTACGGACAACTGTGGTCCCAAAGAGGTTATTTAACTTCTGCAGGATCCCCCATCCATAATGCCGAATTTGTGAGAATGTTAATTGATACAACTCAATTGCCTGATAAGATTGAAGTAGTGAAATGCACAGCACATAAAAAGAGAGATGCCTACATAACTCGAGGTAACAGGTATGTAGATTCCATTGCAAAATATTGTGCCAAAAATCTTGCATCCATAAATCTGGACAGAAAAGAAGAACATGTTTCAAGTCCTTTAATGCTAACCACAGTAGTTGAGACTCGGCAGGAAGTGAGGCAAATGCAGGAAGAGGCTGATGAGGAAGAGAAAGAGGTGTGGTTAAAGGCAGGATGTAGACAAAGAGAAGAAGATGAAATGTGGGTTTACAAAGATGAAAGACCAGTACAATTCAATTCAAAAGACCTTTATTCGAATTTCATAAAATTCATAAAAGTACAACATTAAAAACACAGTTGAGATTCCTTGCAATTCGCTTGGGTCATCCGACCAGTCCCATTGTTTTGTATGGGACCCTGGTGTAATCATAAGACCAATGATGTTACAATAATCTTAAGTCCTTGCCCCAGCTCACCAAGGGGTGCCAAATATTCGAGATTTTATCTTCCGCTCCATCATACTCTAGTCACGCCATAGCGAATGCAGCTTTAAGCCATTCCTCCCTTTGCGGGGGTAGGGCATCCTTCCACCTCTTACACACTTCCCTTCTTGCCAGCAGTATCAAGTTCAATAATAGGCCCCTATCTTTCTGCGAGAGGTTCTGGCTGAGTTGACCATCATCTCCAAAAAATACCAGTTGTATATTGATCTCAATGTTGGTATTAAATATGCCCAGTAAGTTGTCCCCCACCTCAGCCCAGTATCTTGTGAGTGCTGGGCACTCATAGAAAATATGTAAGTCATTTGCTAAGGGTTCTGCGCATCTAGGGCATTTAGGGACGGGAGAAGGAACAAACTTTGCAATTTTTGCCGGGGTGTAATAGAGTCTATTAATAACAAAAAAATGATTTTTCTTTAGGCAGGCAGGTTTAACTGATCTGTACAGGGTCTTCAGTGAGGGTTCATACAAAAAGTCTGCTGGTGGTCCGAGTGGGGATCCTGTCCACACTGCTGCAGAAGCGGGAGTCTTATGGTCTTCGGCATCCAGCAGACTGTTATACCAAATAGATATTTCCTTATTCAGTGGGCTTGTCTCTTGCAGCAAGTCTTCAATCTCCCAGTTTCCGCTTATCTCCCGCTTTTCCGCCACATACCATGATGTTAACTGTAAGTATTTAAATCTTGAGAACCCGGTGCCAATCTTAACCCTCAGGTAATCCCAGGGGAGTATCCCCCCACTGTCCAACAGTTCAGACCAGATTTTGACGCCGGCCCTCTTTATCGGCAGTGCCAAGCCATCCTGCAAGCAACCCGGGGTCCCTGGGCCGTCCCATATAGGGGCATAATCAGAATAGTATCCAATGCCCCATCTATGCCTGAGCCTACACCAAGTCTCCAAAGCTGTCCTTAGAACCTTCAGACGTACCCTCTTGAAGAACCTAGGGGATCCAAATTTATACAGAAATGGGACTGGTCGGATGACCCGAGCGAGTGCGGTAAGCCGTAGGGGCGACCAGTAACAAAGGCGGCTTCATAAGATCCGCAGAGGCTTGTAAGGTGAGATGAGGACCAAAAAAATAAAAATAAAAAAAAGAGATTCCTTGCAATTCAAAATACAATATCCATAATAGTTAAAAATCTATTGCAGCTCTTATAAGTCGATTTTCAGGGGTTTTCCATCATTTTATGTGCTCGTGTTATCAATCTCAAGAAAGTGCTAGTGCGAAAGGTTAATTCATCTGTGTCCAGGGAAAGCAACATTGAATAAGACTCCCTCATTGACAGGGGTCTTTGTTTTCTGAAATATGGGGTTAAAAACCAGATAATATACTTTAAATAAAAATTTACAGAAAAATAGGAAGTGCAAATCATTCTGTGTGCTAGTACCATCACACGGACATGGGTTATATTGTGTTGTATAGTGAAAACCCAAAGGAAAACTGTTGCATCCAGTCTTCAATGATAAGCGGAGATGAGACTGGAGAAGAATAGGTTCTTTAATAAGTATCCTTCACAGCATACATGAAGTAGCGTCAGCTAAGAGCAGAGATCAGGCAGCAACAGCCAACAGATAGAACATCAAGGAAAGAACCTAACAGTCAAAATATGGTTACCATACATGTGTTTGGTTAGAGAATGGGCAAGGTATACCAGGAATGATGGTGCGTTAGCTTTCCCAAAAGTTGGATCATTTAATAGGGCAGTTTTGCGAAACTTGAGAGAGAGGATGATGAAGCTTGAGCCAAGACCTAGACCGACTCAATTTGAAGCTTTAGTTGAATGGGAAGATGAGATGCACGAAATGGAACAAGAAAAATCAGAAAAGCATATCAGACCAAGAGGTAGATTGCGTGGATTATGGGGAGAGACACATGAGAGTAGAATGCGCAGATGGAGAAATGCTGACATGTGTGATTGGATGTATTCAGTCAGATTAGTGGATGATTGTGAAGGGCAGAAATGTACAGAGAAGAGGAAAAATGTGCAAAAAACAAGGAAAGAAGGTTATGGTGATAGTGAATCAGAGGATGCTGTACTGGAAGAAATATTAAATAGGAGACCACCACCATATCAACCAGGTTCTTTATGGACCACACCTAATGCTCCAACAGTAGAAGATAGAATTATTGAAACCCCAAGGCAATTTTCAAATCTTAGAGATATACCTGAAAGAGTAGAAATGAGATATAATCCAAATGCCTCAATAACAGAGTAGAGTAGAAAAACAAGTTGAGGAACAAACAAGTACTGCTGAATATATACGATCTACAAATGAATTGACAGAAAAGATACAAGAGCTTACGAAAAACATTGAGGCAGTAACAGTCCCAGTAACGATAGGACCTGTAATCCCAGTGTTTGAAAACCAAAGAATAAAAGAGCCAAGTTTAACAATCCCTTTACAGCAAAGTTTGCAAAAGGTAAAAGAAAATATGTATCCAGATTTGTCAGAAATAAGACGAGCAAGTAATGTAAAAACGCCTGACTTAACATTTAATCAGAGTTTACCTTATAAATATGCAAACGGAGCAGAATGTGACTCTGCTACACCTGAAAAGAGCATTGAGAAAATAGATTTAACACATACTCCTATCGGACCATCGGAACAAGAATTAAGTGATTGGCTTAAAACTTTGAAATTAAAAGAACATGAACCTAAAGTATTAGATGTGGCAAGATTAAAAGTCGATATGGAAGAATTCATTATTGGAACAATTGGAACAGACAGATTAAAAACGTACCAAGATGATGAACTTATGTTTATGTGTAAGAGTATAAAATGGAAAGCGAAGTCTGTACATGAACAATTGGAAAGATTAGCAAATGAATTTGATGTAGAATTCGTAAAGAATAAAACATTGCAGAAATCCTACAGAGTAGACTTTTCAGAAAAAGATATTGAAAATATGAATACTGCCGGAATGTTAACCAAGATAAAATAATTAATTGTACTGCTCAGGAGATGTGAATAAGTGGAGACTAAAATGGGCAAAGAAGAAAGAAGAGACCAGTGATAAATCTACATTAGCAATCCCTGTGAGAGAAAAGGAAATAGTTGCAAATGAGTTCCCGATGAGAGAAATACCTGGAGGAGTGTATGTACATGTTTCTTGGAGTAGACAGGACATATTATCTTTTACAAATGATTTCCCCACATTAAGAGAAAAACCAGTAGAATGGTATCAACAGGTAGATCGATTTGTGAAAGTTTCAAAAGTACTGTGGGTTTATCTGGATGGAATATTTGACATAGTAGTGCCAGCAGATTTGTGGACTGAGTGCAAAATAACTGTAAATTGGCCAAGAGAGAAATATCCTCATGACAAAGTGACAGGTGCCCCGTCACCTGAAGTTATGCGAAAGTACGAACAAGTAATAGTGTTTGTGAAGAATACAATTCCACCAAAAGAAACAGATTGGTTTAAAATAGACAGAACTATACAAGAATCGAAAGAATCTGTACATGCATTTTATGAAAGACTGTTGTTGGTGTTTCAACAATACAGTGGATATGAGGAGCTGAGCGAAAAAGACATGAGCCATTTGGTATATCGATTTGTACATGGTTTAAGACCAGAAATTTGAGATATGATCAGTCATAGCTTAATAGGATGGCAGTCGAGTACAGTGGATGAGGTATTGAGACAAGCTAAGTACTGTAGTGATGACATTGAAGCTAAACAAAAGAAGATACAGCAAAAAGCTATGTGGGCACAAGTGAAGGTAGCAGAACATCAAGTAGCACAATTGGAAAATAATGATACAAGGAACGCAGCCAACAAAGACTCAAAGACAAGTAAGAATGTTCCTAGGAATGGTAGGTTACTGTAGACAATGGATTAATGGATAGCAAAACCATTACCGAGATTAACCAGAGCAGATATCAGAGACCCTATAGTTCTGACCAAAACTGAGATGGAAGCATTTGAGCAGCTAAAAATGAGCTTATGTGAAGCACCAGCTTTAGGGATGCCTGACTATGAAAAAAAGTTTGAACTGTACTGCAGTAAACGAGAAGGATGTGCATTGTCAGTACTAATTCAGAGACATGGAATACTGAGAAAGCCAATTGCATATTTCTCAGCTGTTTTAGATCCAGTTGCAAAGGCATTGCCAAGTTGTCTGAAAGCAGTAGCAGCTACAAGCGTAAGTCTAGAACAAAGTGAAGGAATAGTGATGGGATTTCCTGTGAGGGTGTATGTACCTCATTTTGTGGAGATTCTCCTCACTAGGACAAAAACACAGTATCTGACTAACAGTAGGATGACAAAGTATGAAAAAGTAATTCTGGGAGCAGAAAATGTGACAATCTCTAGATGTGTAAATATCAATCCTTCCACATTATTGCCTGATACCATGGAAACTGAAGTAAGAAATGAGATTGATCACAAGTGCCTAGATATTCTTGAATACTGTACCAAACCGAGACCAGATATCAGAGATGAGCCATTGCCTGAATCCGACTATGTGATGTTTGTTGATGGTTCGTGTCTGAAAACAATTGGTCATGGGTAAGGTGAGGTAGGATGGAAGTGGTTGCCTACACAATTCATTCCCCATGTATGTCACAACAGTAGATTTGAGTGTTTCCCTTCCCATTCGTTCTGAATTATAAAGTGCATATAGTGCTTGTTTGACCTCAATTTTGTCTTTAGGCTTGATCCTGGATGGGTCGGAAAAAAGATCTCCTCTGTCCACGGCACGCAGGGTTTTTGAGACTCCCGTGAGCCAGGGGATTGCTAGGCTATGGTAACATTTAAGACAATCTTTTATAATATCTTGTGTTAAAGTGGCTGAATAATTCCTCCAGATCCTGATCCAGAATAGAGCTGGTCTGGCTCTAATGAAATCACATACGTAGGGGAGGTTTAGTTCTTTGTTACAAATGAATTCAGAGGATGAGATTGGGGCGCCCAGTATTTTCCTGCAAAAGCGGCTTTCTTCTCGATGAATACTGGAACTTTTCCCCAATCCCAAAACCTCAGCCCCATATGTAGCTACTGGTATGCACTGTCATCTAAAAAAAATTTAAATAGCTCTAGTGGCGCCTATTTTCTTTGGGCGGGACAGACTCAGAATGGAATTGGTGGCTTTCGAGAACTTGCCCATGGCATGGGCCAAATGCCCACTCCATGAGCCGTTCGCAGCGAAAACCAACCCTAGGTAAGGAAATGTAGTTACAGATTCTAATTTATCTGTCCCTTTGTGTATAGTATTAAGCTTTTGTTTTCCAGGCCCACATGGCATAATAAAAGATTTTTTTAAATGTACACGCAGATCTAGGCCCTCCATATATTGAACAAAAGTTTTGGCAAGTAGGCGGAGGGCAATTGGGGTGCGGCCCATGAGGACCGCATTGTCTGCATATAATAGGACTGGTAGTGGTTGCCCCTGGATTATTGGTACATCTCTAGTCACTTGTTTTAGGGCTTTGGCTAGACCATTGATGTAAATAATAAACAACAGGGGTGCTAAAACGCACCCCTGTCTTACCACCCAGCCAATTTTAATGGCTCCAGATACTTCTTCACCCATCCCAATCCTGACTTGTGCCTTAAGGTCCGTATGGAGATAACCTAAGAAGTTAAAGAGAGCCTCATCCAGTCCATAGTTCAGGAGGATGGCCCAAAGTTTAGATCTATTGACTAAATCAAAGGCGGATGAAAGATCCATGAATGCAGGGTAGATAGGGGACGATCTGGTAACGTTTTACTTGTCAATTATCAACTTTAGGTTCAAACATTGCTCCACCCTACCCACCTTGCTCCTGAATCCCATCTGACACGGGTCCAATAGATCTGTATCTTCAGTCCATTCTACCACCCTATTATAGAAGACTCGCTCCGAAAATATTTAAGGTGTTGTCCAAAAGAGAAATCCGACGATAGTTGACTGGGTCCGACCACTCGCCCTTTTTAAAAATTGAGACTATGGTACTGGTTGCCCAGGTATTGGGCATGGGTACTGTTGGCAAACTATTAAAAACATTAAGGAGAATTGGTGCCCATAGATCCGGACTATGCTTAATAACATCTATGGGCAGTCCATCGGGACCAGGAGCCTTGTTGCCAAGGCTCTCTCTGATGGCTACTTCCACCTCATGGAGATCAATCTGTAAGCCGCAAGGCTGTCCAGAGGCGAAGCTAGTTGTTTCCACAGATGGTGCGGCATATATTTGGGAGAAATGGACCTCCCATACACTGCTGGTTATATTACAGCTAATCGGGGTTAATTGTTTGCCCATGTCTCGCATTTTTCTGACAGCTGACCAGAATGGGCCGCTGCCCTTCAAATTTGCACTTCCAACCAGAGACTCCACTGTTCTGCCAGTAATGCAGCCTTCCTTTCAGCTATCTTAAGTTTATAATATTTCCTAGCTGCCTGTACCTCTACTATGCACCTTGGCTTAGTTGCTAATGCCCTACGAAGTTCCCTGTTTGCTAATGAGCAGGCGGAATCAAACAACCTTGGCTCTTTCCCTTTCTTTGGCAGTGGGACTGACAAAGAAGTTTTTATGGCTAGACACAGTTTACCAAAGTCAGCGATTATCCTATGGCCGTTCCCGTCCGTGGAAAAACAGGAGTTGATTAACTGGGGTATTCCTTTTTCACACTTTCTAGTAAGGCCCCGCTATCAACTCCCCTCAATTTTAATCGCAGACTGTCACCCAAGGGTGTAATGTCTCTTGCGCCATTTAAATTAGCATATACCGAGCTAGGGCCTAGGTGCAGAGTGACTGTAAGGGGTTATGATCTCCAAGCGAAGTTTCTATCACTGTGGATTTAATTACACGGTCTATTAGGTGGGGAGACATAAAAATAAAATCAATGGTTGAGAAGCAGTCCCTGCCTCCGAACGTAGGGGCGCAAAGCCTGCTGGGAGTATGCATAGCATTACTGAGAATATGCTCAGTTAACATGTTGTCTAATTCAATACCCCTTCGTTCAGCTTGGTCTAAATGATTTTTATCCTTATGCCCGCAATTCTTTATGATTTTCGCATTGAAATTCCATTGATTACAATCCCTATCTCCTCCTCTATTTCTGAATTTGATTCCAAATGTCGTAAAATCTCAGAGAGTGCTAAAAAATTCTTATTGGGTACAGAGTAAAAATCGTTATTATAAAAATTAATTAAGTAAATCTGGGTCTTTCGCTTAAATTCAAGAACCTGTATGTTCGGGTTCCCTTCTGATAAATCTCTGATTGTGCCATCAGCCAATATTTTAATCCCAATAAATAATCCACCCACTGCGCGTCCAAAGTCAGGCTTAGGTGCTGTCACACTAAAACAATGATACCCATCTATATGTAAATTCCCCACAGCCCATGTCTCCTGAAACATAATAATGTCTTTGTCATCCAACAGCTGGACCCATTGTGGGTCGGACAATCTTGATTCTAACCCAGGAACGTTCCAGCTGAGGATTGACAGGTCAGAATAGCTAGGAGGGCTAACTGGCTTACTCCTAACATTTTTAACACTTTTAACTTTACTCCGCTTAGAGTTAGTTGGTGTAGGAGTTGCAACCTCATGTATGACTGTAGGTGTGGCAGTGTGATCGTGCACTACTATTCCCGAAATTGTGTTGGCTTGTGTTGGAAATGAATATTCCCCTTTATCGTCAGTTGCCTCTTCACATTCAGTTTTACTTTCCCTGTTCCCCAGTCAGTCCTGATCTTCTAGGTTTGAAAAAGCATGTTCAAACCGATTATAAGTTGGGATGTTATATGTATACCTCAACTCATTCTGGGGTATAATTCGGTTTTGATTAGACCTTAAATAGGGCCTCCCCCCTAGGTTGTACTGGGGCAAAGTTGGAAAGTATGGATGTGACATAGGGTGTGCTGAAAATATTGTCTGATGACAGGGCGGAGGACCATTCCTATGGTTAAGATTTTGTTCCTGGAAGCGCAGTGGGGATTTATTCCTAATACCAAAAATTGGGTCCTGGTGATACACTGAGGGATTATTCCCAAAATTAAAGTTAGAATCTATTAAAGGCCTGTAAAAGTAGCTCAGGGGGAGCAGAGTGGGGCATTGGTGAGGGTTTTATTGGGCCCATTGCGGGGACCTAAAGTTTATAATTATACAGTCCCCTTCAAACTTTTTTCTCAACGGCCCCACCCACCCCACTCTTTGGGTATGGATAATTTCCCTTGCTCCTTCCATTGGTAAGTTACAGTTACCAGATAACCAGTGGAGAGTTCTATTTTTGAGGGTTAAATCACTTTCCTCCTGGTCCTTCCTCAATTTGGGCACATTAACTAGGACCAGCACATAAGCCCCACATTCAGGGGGTAGGCTGATGCGAGCTGGTATCTTCCTCGTGTTAATTGCCGTGGTTTGATCCAGCTTGGCTATTGGGGGGTTTTGGGCATCATTATTAGTTTATCTAGTTGGGACCCTTGTACTTTTATCAGCAGTGGTGTCCGTACCTTCTGGGCTAACTACTTTGGTCATGTTAGAATTAGGAGCCCGTTTTGCTGGGGGACAAGCATTTATAAAATTTCTACTTGTGCTTGGTTTGGGTGTTGGCAAGGGGGTTTTGTTATGGACATCTGTATTCGTACTAATCCCGTTGTCTTTGGGCAAAAGAAACGCTAAATATCCCCAAACTCAATTTATTTATTACACTATACCCTGTGCCCAATTTTATTACATGCTCGTCTAACGCTCTCAGCCTCTTATCCATATTTACGATTTGTTGGTTAATTGGCCCTAAAAGGGTGGATAGCAGAGCCTCCATCCTCCCCCAAAATCCTTTGTTCCCCGTCACTGCGCTGGCCTCAATAGTTTGAATATCCATCTCATTGCGTTGGCCATCCCTCTTATCCCCTCTCTGTTCAGCAGATGCAGGAACCCTCCATCGTTGCTTACGCCCACCCTTGCCTCTTTGTTTGTTTACTGATTGCTCAGTGTCTATATTTTTCAATTTTCTCTTTTTGCCCCCTGGTTCCCACCGGTATACTGACACTTTTGTCCCTGTCAGTGTTTGACATTTCAAAGTCCGGGCACGGTCCTGTGCCCTCTAAATGAACCGGGTCATGAACTAAAGGTAGAGAAGAGTCTTGGCTTCTGTTTGTATTAGACCTGAGCATAGTGGGGGTTGCCGAGAGCCTACTACCTGTGGGAACATTTTCCACGGGAGCCGTATCCACAGTTATATAGTTCTCATTAGAGTCTGCGCCTGGGAGCCCTGCATAAGATGCAGCAATTAGGGAATCCAATGAATTATCCTGATTCAAGAGTTGGGGCAGGCTCGGTGGGAGCGAAAGGCACCTTTCCGTATTCTGGATGGTTGTTGCAACAACACCAATGGTCTTCTGGAGCATTTTATCTATCGCAGTCAAGCTTGGCAGTGGGGTGGTAGAGGTTCTTACGGCCATTTTCTGTTTGCCTTTTGGCCTAGGCACTGCCGGTGTTCTTTTCCCAATGGTGTATATTTAGTCAAGATACACTATGCAACAGTTAGCTCTCTTCCAACAGTGTATTTAGTTTTACTATTTAGTCAAAACTTATTACCAACCACTAACCTGGTGTGCCTGTAACAGTGCAAATGGTCCGTGAGGATATGACCTACGAAGGGGGGTGGCCCAGCCCAGCCTCGTTCTGCCCCGGACTGCCACAGACTGCCCCGCCCTTGTCCCGGGCTTCTCCTGCGCGCGACTCGCGGGGCGAGAGGTGTTCTGCTGTTAAATTGCGCCTCCGGGAGCTGCCGCTGACGGTCCAGGTGCGCTGCTTGCCTCCGGGGCACCTGGGAAGGGTAGTCCCTCTCGGCAAGTGAGAGTGTCTCAATGCTCCGGCCGTTGCCCTCACAGCGCTTCAAGGGTGGAAGTGGCGGTGAAGGCGAACGTTCCCCTCATGGAGTGTGTGCAAACCTGAAGGTAAGCCCCCAATGAGCGCTCCGGCGCTCTGCTGTTAGATCGCGCCTCCGGGCACTGCCGCTGACAGTCCAGGTGCCGACCAGTGATGCCTGATAGCATGATCTCAAATATTGCCCGAATGTATCATGGTCAAGCTCATGTTGGAAGAGATGCTATGCTTCGTCTATTTAGACAGACGTGGTACAATCCCAAATTTAGGATGATAGCTGAAAGCTTGTGTCAAAGATGTTGTGTGTGTCAGCAATTTAATCCAAACAGAAAAACAATTGTGAGTCTGGGAACCATAGGACGGGAGGGAGGTCCATTTACAAGAATGCAGTTGGATTTCATAGAACTTCCGCCTTGTAACAGTCTCAGGTATGTTTTAGTGATCATTCGTCTGTTCTCTCGATAGGTGGAGGCTTTCCCCACAAGGAGGAATGATGGACTAACTGTTGCAAAGTTGCTTTTACATGAAATAATCCCGAGGTTTGGATTTCCAGTAACGATCGATACTGATCGTGGAACGCACTTACAAAATGAACTTATGCAAATGATCTGTGAAGCACTGGATATTTGTCAGAAACTGCATTGTGCTTACGGACCTGAGGCTTCAGGAGTGGTTGAACAAGTGAATGGAACAATAAAAAACAGAATTGCAAAAATATGCTTGGCTACAGGACTAAAGTGGCCAGATGCCTTACCACTTGTTTTGATGACCTTAAGGAGCATACCTGACAGAAAGACTGGATTAAGTCCATTTGAGATTTCAATGGGCAGGGTGATGAGGCAAGCATTTGTGCCAGTTGATAAACTGTTAACTATTAATGATGACATCATACTGGATTAGTGCAAAAACCTGTCTGACTTGGTCACTTCTGTGTTCCATCAGGTGGGAACTGAATCAAACACGAAAGAGAAAAATCCAGCTCATTGTTTAGTTCCTGGAGATTGGGTTTGGATAAAGGTACATCACAGAGGAAACTGTTTGGTGCCTCGCTGGCAGAAACCAAGAGAAGTCATATTGGTCAGCACCACTGCAGTTAAATGTGTCGGAGTAAAGAGATGGGTGCATGCAAGTCACACCATCCGTGTGCCTGAAGCTGAGAATCCTAACGAGGAAGGTGAAAGTACAACTGATTCTGATTCTGAAGGTGAACCAGAGAGAAATCCAGATACTGAAGCTCGACAAGAACATCGACATCTGGAAGTATCAGATGCTAGTCTGCGTCTGAAGGAGAAGGAGAAATTGTTGAAATACCAAATTCTGAAGATCAATCTGAGGATCGAGATTTGGTAAAGATTAACAGCAGTGAAGACACTGAGCAAGGTGAAGATAAAGCTGGTGGTCAAGAAAACACTGAAGAACAGTCTGAAAGCTCTGAAAGCAGGTACAAAAATCCTGACACTGGTAAAGAGGAAATAACTCACGATAAGGATGAGATTCCAAGTACCAGCTATGGAGATGTTCCTAACAGAGTGAAAGAACTGTCAAAAGAGAAAACTGACGTTGAAAAAGAAAAAGACGTTATAAAGTTTGTCATAAATGAAACTGCCAAAGAGACTGAAAGTGAAACTGACGACAGTGCAGATGAGACTGCATTGAGAAAGACTTCAAGGAAAAGAGCTTGGGGAGTGGAACATAACACCACGGAGCCAAAGACAAAAAGAGTTTGTAAAAGAGATAATTGACCTAAAGGGAATGACGGACTGAGATTTAAACTGGTTAATAAAGTAAGAAATCCAGTCAAAAGGAGTCGTTGGGAAAAAGAATAGAAGTTGTCCAAAGGCCAAAAAGCGTGAAAAGACCAAATCAGAAGTACAAATCACGTGAATGGACATACATAGTTTTACCTCCGATTGAAGAAGTAAACAGTAGTCAAGAGAACTTTTGCTGCTTAAAGTCAAGTGAGTGAAGGACTGAATCACAGAGAAAAAAGATACATTTTCAAAAGTATAAAGTAAAGACAGAAATTGAAATCCGGATATAAGAAGGACTCTGTAGGTGACAGGTGAAAGCCTATACGTGACAAAGGAGAAAGAATTGTAAAGTAGATCGCTGTGTAAAAAAAAAAATGGCTACCAATGATCATAAAACAAAATCTTCTATCTTTAGAAAATGGTGTAGGATGTGTTTGGTGTGTACAGGATTATTAATATTGATATGGATAATTTTAGCTATTATCATTCCTTTTCAAGATAAATTGAAACATAATGTGAGTTCAACTGAACAAAATGTTGAATCAAAGTCTAATAAACAACATGTATATAGACCAGAAATGCATCAAGATAGGTCCATCAGTGATTACACCAAAAATACATTTCCAAGATTGTTATTTGAATATGTTAAAACTATGGATGTTAGTGACTGTTACATCTGTGTAAAATTACCTGCATCTGTTTCAGAAGGGGTGACATATCACCATCTTCCACTTACATATGGTGTCACGTGTAGTGTGATTGCAAGCCTGTTTTATCTTTTTTTTTTTTTTTTTTATTGATATTTGAGTTGCAAGTTTATACAGATTATAACATAATTCTCTCTTAGAGAGATATTTAAATACATAATAATATACAAAGTATGTGAAAAGACAAAAAAATACACAATAAAAAATAAAAGATAAATGAATGACCAATAGACAAAGTTCATTATGTCATTACTTCATCAGTCCATTTCTGAATTGGTGACCAAATTTTTAAACCAAGTAGTTTCCTTCTTTTCCCCTTAGTAGCATATATTGCTGATTCAAGTTTATATCTAGCTAGGAGACGTCCCCTCCATGTGGAAAATGATGGTGGTTCTGGGCTGATCCAGTCCTGTGATATGCATGCACGTAATTCAGCCGTCATAATAAATAATAGGTTAATTTGTTCTATGTCTTTTGAATCTTTAGAGACACCAAATAATATAAGTTCAGGTGATATAACAATAGTTTTACCAAGAATGTATTCAATAAATTTCTGAATATCACAAATTAAACCATCAAGCTTTACACACGAATAAAACATGTGTAGTGTATCGGCCCCTCTTAAATTACACCAATTGCATTTGATTCCAGTAATAGACCCCCATTTCAAAACTTTTGCTGGTGTATAATAAAGGTCACAAAAAATCATGTAATGTTGAGTACAATTACGCCCAGAAAATAGAATGGAGGTGGCCATTTTGATTGATTCTTTTAAAAATACATCCTTTGTACCTAATTTCTCTTCCCATTTATCCATCAAATTGTTAAAGTCATCCGGAAGATAAGTCATTAAAGTGTTATAGTAATACCCAATTCTTCTTTTATTATTTAAACTATCTATAAGTAAATGTGGCATTAAGTCCTGTCTTGTTATGTTGGAGGGTGAATGTAAAAAGCTATGAATCTGTAGGTATTTGAAGTAATCATGAGAAGGAAATTTAAAGTTACTTTGTAGTTCACCAAAAGAAAGTAATGTTTCAGAATTATTTGTATACAAATCAGAGAGAAAAGAAATCCCCTTGTTGTTCCATTTTTTCATCACCTGGTCTCTAAATATAGATGGGAAACAGTGAATTGAGTTTAGTGGCGTATATCTAGTGACTTTTCTAATTCCAGCCACTTTTTTGATAATTCGCCAAGCTTTGTATGCTGCGGTTAATATCTTAAATTTTGTTTTTTTTTAATAGCTTGGCTCTATAAATTTTAACAAATGGTAGTTCGCTTCTGTGCCTAATACAATTTCATAGATATTTGGATATTGTGCCCAAGTAGTGGGGATTTTATTACCTACAATTAAGGGAAACATGTATTGAAGTGCGGCTGCTAAGTAGTAAAATAAAAAGTGTGGTGCGGCCCAACCCCCTCTATCTTTCGGTATAATCAACTTCTTATATGCTCTTCTAATACCTTTATAGCCCCATAAGAATCTTATTGCGCTTCTTTCAATTTCTTGAAAAAAACTTAAAGGAAATTCCAAAGGAATTGTTCTAAATAAGTAAAGAAATTTCGGCAATATAAGCATCTTTAAGACATTGTTTCTACCATGGAGAGATAAATGTAAGTGGTTTATTCTTTCCAAAGTTGAATTAACCTTTTTGAGGATCGGGATGTAATTAATGCTAGGTATCTTTGAAATAGGTGTAGTTAATCTAATACCTAGATAAACTGCCTCAGTGACTATATTTGTAATTGGAGGTGGGTTTAATCCTATAAACAAAATTTGCATTTTAGACAGATTTAGTTTATACCCAGAAAAGGATCCGAATATGCCCGCTAGTTCTTCAATCCTCAAAAAAGTTCTTTCAATGTCTTTAGTGACCACTACCAGATCATCTGCATAAGCAAGGGCTCTGTATGTTGTACCTCCTAACTGTAGTGGAACTATATTTTCATCCCTATTTAGCTGGTTAAGAAAAATATCTATGTATATGGCAAAAAGAAGAGGAGAAGATGGGCATCCCTGGCGTGTTCCTCTTTGAATAGGAAATTATGCAGATTTATTAGAGCCTATTTTTATTGCTGAGACTGGATTTTTATATAATGCTTTGAATGCATTTATTATTCCTGGACCGAAACCTTTCATGAATAACAAGTCCCAAAGATAGGGCCATGCTACTCTATCAAATGCTTTTTCAGCATCTAGCAGAGTGATCCCTATAGGTATATTAGAGGCTTCTGACCAGTCTATCATAGCTATAATTCTACGTACATGGTCCGCCGTGTCTCTACTAGGAATGAACCCATGTTGCCAGCGAGAAACAATTGTTGATATAATCCTTGATAGTCTTGTGGCAAGTATTTGTGAATATGCTTTACTGTCGGTATTAATTAAAGATATTGGCCTGTAAGAGGCTGGATTAAGTGGATCTTTATCTTTTTTTAAGAAAGTCACAATTACTGATTTAGCCCAAGATTCTGGTGGTATACCTTTTTGTGCCTCTAAGAATATAGCCAGCATATCATTTTTTATATGGTTTTTAAAGGACCTGTAAAATTCTACCGGAATAAGGTCCGGGCCAGTTGCTTTGCCCATTGCTAGTGAGTTTAGGGCATTTTCAATTTCTTCCCATGTAATCACGGCATCTAACGCTAATTTTTGGTCACGAGAAAGGGATGGCAGAAGATTTCCCATGGCAAAGTTCAAGCATATATCAGATGAGTAATGATCATCCTCTTGTGTATATAGTTTAAGATAAAACTTCTGAAAAACTTCCAGAATTTCCTCTTGTTTATTGTACACTTGCCCTGTTTCATCTTGAATTATATTGATGGTATTATATACTTCTTTTTGTCTAATTCTTTTTGCTAAGATTTTCCCTGTATTTTCCCCTATCTCATATATCTGAGTTCTATAACTTGCCATCAGTTTTGCTGATTTTTCTGCAAAGAATTCATAACAAATAGATTTACTAATTGCCAACCTTGATTCTATATCCAGGATTGGTTGTTGGTGTATTATTGCTGTAATTAATTCCTTCTCCCAAAATAATACTTTCTGAAATGCCTTCTCATTCTTTTCACGCATAATTTTCTGTTTTTTAATAGTATATGATAGAGTCTCTCCCCTTATCCCTGATTTAAACGTATCCCAGACAATCTGAGTTGATGCGGTACCTCTATTAATATCAAAAAATTCTTTCATCCACAAAGCCATTGTATTTATATAGTCAGGATCAAGTAATAATTTGCGATCAAAAGTCCAAGGCCTCGGTTGAATAATTGTTTCATCAGTTTTAATTTCAATCAATATTGGATTATGGTCAGATATTATGCATGGAAATAACTCAAAGTTTGTATCGTAAATAAATAATTTTTTAAGAAGAAAGTAATCCAAACGTACAAATTTTTTATGTGGATGGGAGAAGAATGTAAACACGGGAAATAAAAGTTTTTTTTCATAGACTACATCGACTAAGCCATGATCTAGAGCCAATGATCGTAAAGACAGAAATGACTTTTTTTTAACTCCCTGATAGCAAGATATATCAGATATATCTTTATTTGAATCTAGATGAATATTAAAGTCACCACAGAGTATTAATGATGAAGACCAATTAGAAAGTTCAAGATTTAGGATATCTAGAATAGTTGGATCATCCACATTTGCAGCATATACAGCACAAATAGTCCATAATACATTATTAATTTTAAACTCTGCTATTGCTCATCTGCCATATTTATCAGCTTTATGTCGAGTTAGTATACCTATACCTTTCCTGAATAGAATAGCAACGCCTTTTGTTGTGGAACCTTGAGATGTACATACCGCTAACTGCATACCTAGATCTTTATATAAATGTCTATCCTTCCAAGTTATATGTGATTCCTGAATACATAGTATGTCACTTTTCATAGATTGTAAAATTTGTGCCGCTATTCCCCTCTTCTTTTTATTATTTAGACCACATATATTCCAAGAACACACTCGTAACTTTCCCATTTATAACAATATTTATAACAATGTTTGTTTAGCACATAAAGCACCACCTTACTCAAAGAATATGAATGTATGACCTTATAAGATTTCAATTTTTTTCCTTCTCTGACAAGCCACTTATCAAAACATAATAGAATAGCTACATATGACAACAAAATAATAATAGACAATCTGTTTTTGCTTGCAACTTCGATTTTTTCCCTCACCCTCCCCACAGCCCCCTCTGGGCTCCCCCTGAGACCCCCCCACCCCCCCACCCCTCGATGCTGTCAGGGCAAAGGGACATATAGTGTCCCTCGTATTGATGATGTGATGAGCGCTAGGTGATTCTCATCGTATGGCTCGACTCATGATTATTATACTCTATTCATAATCATTAAAACCATAGTTCCATCAATTATATCTGGTAATTTCAAAGCAAATTTTTATCCTTCATTTGCTATAATCAATTGTTATATCACTTACTAGCTTTTTTAGCATGCCTGCTTTCCCCCTTATTATCATATTATCATATTACATATTACAACGATTCTCTACTACACTCCTGACCAAGTGAACAGGGAAAAAAGCAGATTAAATAGTTTTTCAAATTTTCAATTTTGTTCGTAATTCATGTTTCATTGCTCATAAATCATTTTTTTTTTTTAATATCATAAGCCTCTCAGAGAGACAACAGGAATTCTTTGGCTGCTACCTCGGAGGTAAAAAAAAGTAGACCGTTCTTTGTGTATAACTTTAAGTTTAGCCGGGTTAAAAAGGAATGCTTGGGCTCCTTTTGCCTGAAATGATGTAATTAGTTGTCTTAATTGCCATCTTAATTGCACCGTGGTATGACAATAGTCCGGTCGTACAAAGAACTCCATGTCTTGAACTTTGCGCTTCTTGTTAGGTCTTGCTAAGTCGTAAAGAGCTTCTCTTGCAAGAACATTGTTCAGTGAGATCAGGATAGCTCGTGGTTTAGAGGCTGAGGCTGTATCTTGCCTTGCTTGAAACGGAAATCTGTGCGCCCTTTGAATTTCGATCTCCCACTTCCATTGACTTAACTCAGGGAAAGCAGCAGAGAAAAGATCTATCATAAATTGGCGTGGATTTGCATTTTCTTTCCCTTCCGGTATACCCAGGACTTGGAGATTATTGCGACGAGATCTATTTTCCAAATCCACAAGTTTCCAATTAATCTCCTCTTTCAGGCCCTCCATTGATTTCAGTTGTGTGCTCTGTTGTGCCATAGAGTCTTCCATTTGTGAGATTCTGCTCTCCGTCTCCGTAACTCTTATGACTGTATCGTTAGAAATTTTCATTACTTTCCTCAAATTATTTTGTAGCTTTTTTACTGCTCCCTGGGTTCGAAGATTTTCAGTTTTAGTCTCCTCTCTGTGGTGCAACATTACTCGATATAACACTTCCAGTGTTATTTCAGGTGAATCATCAGATGAGTTGTGAGACCCAGAATTTAGAAGCTTTTGAGGTGAGTTAGACCTATTTGGTCTTTGTGATATAGAGTTAGGATCAAAGTTTTCCATTTCTTCCTCTCTCCCCCATTCAGGTCTGTTCGGGGACTCCTCTGGGTCTGAGTCTAAGTCCTCAGAGATGCTAAGCTCTTCTTGTCCTAAACCCTCCTGCAATGACCCAGTATTTTGCACCATCTCATCTGTACTGTCAGAGTCCAATGCTTGAGATAAATCAGTCATAGAATAAAAGTTGCCTGCTGAGTCCAGGGACTCTGTATCATCACCTCGAGTCTCAACAGCAGTTGATGCCTTTTGTGTTGAATCACAATTTTTTCCACCGCTAGACGCCCCCTTGGCAGACCCTTCAATATCTAGTTGTTTATCTAAAGTCTTCTGATTTATGTCAGGATTAACAGATTTTTTTCTGAACATAACAGGGATTTTCGGTATTGCTCCTGACCTACAACTCCCAGAATCCATCACATTTTCAGCAGCAGCACTTGGTATGGTTACGTTAAAGTTACTTAGCTGTGGAGCAGCTTGATGTACCCCTTCAGCCACAGTTAGAACAGTTGATAAAGTTTCAATATTTGAGCATGAAGGGGGATTTGTACTCACATTGCTAGAAGACTGGGTATTAGCGTCTATCACAGCCACCGGCTGGATTGTATCCTGGTTTGCTGCAGTGGCAGTGTCAGCTCTTGTTTTCGGCTTCTGCTGCCGTGAAATTCCTGTCGGGTTCTTTGGCGCCATTGTAACCGGGGAGGGCTGGGAAGCTGTTACAATGTTTCCGTATCGCCTGCGTTGTTCCTTTAATGTTTGATGTCGGCGTGCTACAGAAGATTTCGACTCATCTCCTGCTCCTGCTCCCGCTCCTAGCGTGTTTGTGACGGGCGGTAAAGAAAAAGAAGTCGGGCGTGACCACGCCGAACGAAGGTTTCGAGTGTAACTCCTCCACAAATCAAAGCGCATAACCGGGTTCGGTATATGCTTCAGCTTCACCGTTGCCGTCACCGTAGCTTTTCTCCAATACTTCTCCCAACACTCTCGAAGCACGATTTACCTCGGACTCAGACCCGGAGAGACCAAAGACTGTACTCCTGCCGTTATTGACCTGGCACCGGCTTAATTAGCAAAGAAAATCGGCATGTCAGAGCGAGCCGCACGAGAGCCTGAACTAGCGTCTCCTCACTCGGACTTGCAGTCCGCCATCTTGCCCCTGGGACCGCAAGCCTGTTTTATCAAACAGGAAAACTAGAGTACCATTATTCAAATTCAGATGATGTTTTCGCAAAGTTAAAAGTCGTTAATGCCATGAATAAAGTAAAGCCTGCTAGAGTAATGGGGGAATTCTTTTTGGAAATAGAGGAATTGAGTCATGAGTATTCCTTCAAAAATAATTTGACATGTAAAATGAGAGTTGACGAGAAAGCATTTTTAGATATGGTTGAAGAGAGAAGAATTGCTTATAAACGTAGTGAAAAGTAAAACATGAGAAATCCAAATATTGGACATTTGAAGATGAAAACATTGATGATAGAAATGTCATTGTTAGGGAAATCTATACTACTATTATAAAGAGAGAACAGAAACCTTTTGGCAAGGTAAACTCGGGAACCACAGCGCCAATCCACACACCCAATACATTGTTGGAATACTCAGGGTGTGTAGATAGACATAGGCGACATAAAAGAAAAATAAAACATAAATTAAAAACTAAAAATTTTAAAACAAAGTAGTCACCTAAAACTAGCGCCTGCCGCGACATAGCGCTGACCGCGACCTAGACGTGCGTGATGTCGACAGGCGGGGAGGAGCGGTGACGAGCGGCGAGGAGTGGCGGTGAAGTCCGGAGCGCGGGGAGGAGCGGCGGCTCAGGTAAGGCAAAGGTGAGGCGGGAGGTGGGCGGAGGCGGTCTGGGCAATGTCAGGGCGGGCGGGGGCCCAGGCGGGAGTGCACAGAAGCCTAAAAGAGGAGTGGCGGTATAGTCCGGAGCGCGGGGAGGTGCGGCGGCTCAGGTAAGGCAAAGGCGAGGCAGGAGGGAGGCGGGTGGGAGGCGGGCAGGAGGCGGTCTTGGCAATGTTGGGGCGGGCGGGGGCCCGGGCGGGAGTGCACAGAAGCCTAAAATGCTGCCCCCAGGCCCCTTATGCCCCGGGCAACGCCGGGGCAGGCTGCTAGTTCTGTATAAGAAGAGACAACACTGTATATGACAATTATTTTGTGGGAGCGAGTCAATGTAAAGTCACCTATAGAATCATAGGGCGTTGGGGATTTAAAGGTGGAAAGATCCCGTTTTGCCCGGTATATATTTTATATGTGGAAACAAAGCTTATTATAGGTTACCTGACCACTAGTACGGGACATGTTACGTGGGTTTGGTTTTTCCTAAAATCTTTCATGTAGATAGAGGTACTAATGGAATACATGAGATAGGTAAACCTTTAAGTCGTAGAAAAAGGGAAAGTGTAATAGAAATAATAGGTGACATTTTTGGAGCATTGATACCAGCAGTGAAAATATCTTTTAATGCAAACCGACTTCAAAGATTATCAACGATAGTAGATCATTTGTCAACAGACACAGCAGGTGGAGTCTTAATGGTAAATACTAAAATGGTTGCTATGAGAGCTATGGTCTTGCAGAATCATCTTGCTCTTGATATAATACTGGCAAAAGAAGGAGGAGTTTGTGGAATTTTGAAGGTACAGCACTGTTGTATCTACATTCCAGATTAAATTCAAAACATTGAAAAGTACATTACCAACATTACAGAGTTGCATAAGGAAATTGAACCACTGGAGGTTGATGGTGTCCTTGAACGACTTAGTAAAAGTCTTTCAGCAGTTAAACATTAGTGTCAAGAAATAGGTAGTTCAATTATAGGTAAGATACTAATTCCAGTAACAATAATAGTATTAGTATTTTTGATGATAAGAATATGTTGCATATATAGAAAAAGAAGGCATGTTAGAACGTCAATAAAGAAAGCAATTCAAGAAAACTGAGAAAGATAAAACTGTGATATAGAGATGGAGGAATTTGAAGAAAAGGTCTTTAAAGAAACCAGAGAAAAATATACTAGAGTATAAACCATACTAATCTGAAGAACTTGAAACATGTTGGGATACAAATTTGCTAAATTTTGGGAGATACTTGATGATAAGATCACCATAGGAGGGAGTTGATGGAGCGAGGTGGAGAAACAAAATTTTGTATACCCCTCGTAAAGTCATTTCCTCATAACTGTAACCTTTATTAATTGTGTGGTGTGGAAAATAATAATCAACGTAGTATAGAATGCACACACAAATACACATGGGAATACTAACCTGCTTGCATGAAGAACTATAACTGACTAATTCAGTAATGTTGTCATGTTGTTTGCTAATGCAAAGCTTTAAATTAATCAAAAGCGGCATAAATGTGCTCTCTGTTTATGTGTTTTGTGGCAAAGACTTGGAGGTAAGTGAGTATATCACGCATATGTGTTGCTTATTTTGCTAGGTAGCAACTAATGGGGAAACCTTAGTATGAGGGGAGGTAAACAGAAGGGCTATATTTCAATAATTAACAATTATTTGTGTTTGTATCTATGATAGTTTCAATTCTGGCTCGTGAGGCCTACCAAAACATGGGGGCTTTCGATTACTGTGACTGTGAAAGATACTGCGCACGCGCGGCTGAAACCGAGAATGAATGTGAGCTGCCTGTGCTTGAACGAAAGCAGTTCAAGGATGACTTACCCTGGAAGACCAATGACTGCCAACAAATATGGATGTCGCTATTGTATAACGTGGGAATAAAGTCTGAACTTACAATTTGCGGACATGACTGTTCCGGACGCTAATAAAGACAATAGACTCTTTCATTTCCGCTGAAGCTGAATATTAGGATGATGAGGTCATGCTCATCCACCCTCGAATGAGCCAATCAGAACTTGAGTTTGTGCTGATAGTTACTTTTGTAGATAGATAAAGTTAGTGAAAAAGGTATAACAAGTTCACATTTTACTTAAAGAGAAAACTCTCTTCCGATATCCTCCTGAGATGCTGTCGGTATGCTGATTTCCCTGAGATGTAAGATTCTTGAATAAAGGTTTTTTTTTGTGAGAACTGAGCTTTAGATGAGGTTATTAGTTAGGGAAGTGAGGAGAAAATGAATGTTGGGAACTATCTGTCTTTTGCTAATACTTGTGTTCTGAAATCTGAATAATAATGTCTATTTCCGAATTTCTGAAATAAAATGAATATAACTGTTTGAGATAAAACATTTCTTCTTTAAAGTAACATTTTGAATAAAGAAAATAAATAAAGCGAATAAAGTCCGTTAGTTATGCTAAACTTTGCTTTTAATAAAAATTAGATAAATGGAGAATTAAGCTGGACTTGTATTTTCCTACGCCTAATTTTTACTAGCAGATTCATCGATCCTAACGGTGGTGTGTCTGAATAAAATGTCTTGTTGATAAAACCATGGTATAACTCATTTAAACTGCAGGTGTAAATAGTATAAATATTTAGTTTTAATGTAGACACTCTGCTATGATACAGCAGCTCTCCTTTGAATCTCACTGATCTATGAAGTAGAATGGAAATGTTTTGTGAGTGACTCGCAGTGTTATGGACCCCACTGATGAGTAGATGTATGATTTGTACTTTAGGGAAAAGAGATATGGTTTTAGAAAATATTTCCGGAGTACCGCTGCAGCAAATTCCAAACACAAAATAAGAAGCCTAGACTCGTCGCAGGACGTGGGTTTCTGTCAGATTTCTACCACATCCGGGCTCCCCGTTGATGTGCTGTGACAGTTGGCCCTTGAGCATATAGTTGGGGAACGGATAGTTTAAAACATAATGACACAATCATGGTACGTATGTTATTGTAAGGCGATCATATGTCTGTGTTTATATGTGTCGGACACGAGCCATCTACTCCCCTTGTGGGGTGAGTGTACTCCCCCTTTGACCTAAGTGGATCTGCTAACAGGTGTATTCGCTTGAGCCCAACACAGAGCACATCAGTTCGCCTTGCGAGAGACAAGGAATTTGTGGCGGCAGCCCAGTTGAGGATAGATGGGACTTAATGAGTTTCACTTTGCTGGGGAGGGCTTCCTTGTTTGCGTTTTCTCCTTACACCTCATGGTTGGCAATGATTAGCTCTGCCTGCCTGTGTTGTTGTGGTCGGCGGGCGCCATCCAACCCTGGGAACCCAGGCTACCCGAGGGAGGGGACACTTTCCTCGGGGTCGGGCACTGTTGGGCTCGGTGCCTTCTTTTCCTCCCCACCCCCATTGGAATCGACTCCAGGGCAATATTGCCCCTAGTGTATCAAGAGCGGGGGTTGCGAGTAGCCAATGAGTTTCACTTTGCAGTGTGCAGGGGAAAGCTTCCTCTTTTACCTTTCCTCCCTTCACCTCTTGGTTGGTAAAGATTCATCCCACCTTGTTGTGTTATTGATCGGCGGGCTTGCCCAGGATGCACAGGTTGCCCGAGGAGATGTTTTCCTCGTGGTTGCGTGCCTGCTGGGCTCGGCACCTTCTTTCCCACCCTGCCCCCATGTGAATCGACTCTGGGGCAATATCGCCTGTAGGGTACTATGAGCAGGTGTGCTGGTAAATAAATGGGGGAGAGGGTGTGAATCCGGACGCGGCGTATTATTCTGATGGCGAGGTTGTGGAGGACGGGCAGTGTTGCCGGATAATCAGTTGGTGGGGAAAGCAAATTGTGTGTCTCAGTGTTTTTTGCGGGGCTCCAACACAAAGAGGGGGCACTTGGCAGTAGCCGGTTAGAGAGTGGGCTGCTCGTCCTTAATTGGTGTTTTGAACAGAATATTCTGGCAGTAAATACCCAAGCAGATGCTATCAGTCTATCCTCAGGGGGTGTTTAGGCCACCTGGTGGCATAGCCCCATTGTTTTGTTTTTCATTCTGGCCATGGTTTGTCAACGACTGGGCAGGCTGGAGCCTAGTAGTGTAGAGGATGTGGCCTTATGGCAAGAGCGTACCAGGGCGGTGCTGTTGAATCTACCGACCACAGGACTTTGCATTCAGCACCACATAAGACAGAGCAACTCAAGCCTTACTACATAAACCTGTGAAAATGTGTAGCTGCCAGGTTTTCATGTTGCATGTGTGATATTTCCATGATTTATTGCATGCATATGAGTGATATTCAACGCAGAAATTACACATTTAACAAATGAGAAGCACTAAACACAGTGTTTAATTTGAGCCGGTGGTTTCCGGACCTCTGCACTGGCACTTAATTGCCAATACCAGTGCTTGTGACAGTCTGTCACAGGGTGGCTGTCTGCCTAATTAGGATATGCATACAGCAATAGTTAATTTTGATTACACACATGCTTTTCTGTATGTCTGTGGCAACCTTACACATTTTGTGGTTTCGGGCCTGGAGTGCTGTACTATGATGGGAGAGTGGGCGGCTTAGCCTAGGATTGTCGGTGGTGGCCCACATGCAACATGCGCATGCTGTAGCAACACTGATAAGTTGTAGTTTTGTGGAGATCTGACACTGTGGTGTAACTTCTACGAAACTCAGTATAGATCTGGCACGGTCTCACCATTTCAGAACTGAAGCATTTTCAATAATTTTCAAGGAATCCATAGTTTTTCCTTATTTTCCTTATGCAACTTTCAGTCATTGACAAATTCAATAGTCCAGGCTGGCTATATGTTCAGTGTTACAGGTTGATTAAATAGATGGATACATTAGAAGGAGAGGCAGAACTCAGCGGCACACTTTGCCAAGCAAAGATTTTTAGGTTAAAGGCTTTAATACAATGCCACAGAGAGAGCCTCTAGGTTCTGGCCAGAATAATTAGGCCACCTGGTGGCTCAACCAAGTACTTTGTAAGCATGCTGAAGGCACAATTCTGTTCCTAAAGGTCCACCTTGTGCCAGTCAAATGGGGACAACTTGTACAATAGATGAACATGCTTGTTTTATTGAATACGTTGTTTCAGTTAGAAGAGATTATTGCCTATTTCTGACATGCCCTTGACTATTATTCTTTGACTTGAAAATGGGGCATGTCCAGCTGGTCTAAGCTAGGTGGGGCGAGTTGTCTAATAGCCGATATGTATCATCGACAGTTCACAGAGCACCATCACTGTGACTAGGTTGGCATAGAATGAAGGGCTGAAAATTTTCTGACAATTGGCTAATGAGTCGAGATCAGGATATGGGGGAAGGACAGGCTTCAGACCTTCATTTTAAGCTCAGGTACCTCATTGTTGAGTGATATTAAAATGAGCCAAAATGAATAACTTTATAATATTAGGATAGCTGTAATTCAGATTGTCAATTCCTCATGGGAACAACATAATCACATTGCCAAGTACATTCAGGCAGCGTAGTGACGCATAATGGTCCCCCACTTGCTGCGCTTTGGAGGTTCCCAGGGTGGCCCCTGGCGAGGGCATTACTGGCCTCTTTTGAGGGCATCAAGATGAAACCTTTAGGGTTGTCATTATTTATGAACAACATTGCTCAATATGGCAAACACAGGAAAAAGCTTTATACAGGGAACACCCTGATCACATGTGTTGCACAGTGCCCTTATGTCAAAGGAAGGTTAAGTAAGAATTTCAGATAATTGCCTAGGAGAACATGATATAGTCAAGCAAGGTATGTGGGCTTCCATTACTTAAGGCTATCCCAGTAGAAGGCGTGCCGTCATGGATAAGATTCGGCCAGCAGCAGCATGCCTGGTTGGGGCAAGTTTGACGTCAGTTTGACATCAGTCGCATGCATTTGTTCCAAGTGAACAGGACCATGTACCTAATTCATGCACATTATACAGAGGGGTTTCAGTAGGATCCACATGAATGGGGACTGTATCAGAACATAAACCTGCATCAGTTAGATTCTGACATAATGTCACCACACCACCCATATTGTTAACAGTTAATGGCCTTCAAGGAAGATCAGCTGAACAGCACAAGATTCAGCTGCACATGGAAAATTCCTTTAGGGGATTAGGGGACAAGTCCCAGAAGTAAGGGCAAGGGCACCTTTCATTGATCACCGACTGCAGCACCTTCACCCAAATTCCATGCAGCAGGCTTGGGATACAATTGCACCTGTCTGGTGAGCTACAGCTAGCTGTCCTTTTGGAGGGCTCCATAACAGGGTGTATCACGTTGACCTAGAATGCAAAAAGGGCCATTTTCTGCAGCATGTGTTGCATCAAATTGGTTAAAACAATAAGTCTGGGGGCAGAATGTTCTATTAGAAGGTTCTACTCAGAGCTGTCTGTACTAAAAAGTGATGATTTGGGAAAATATGGAAGGAAATTGGCAGATAAGCTCCAGGTGGACCAGGACTGTTTTCAGGACTCTCTCGAGTTGGGGCGAACTATACTTTGCTCGGCAGCATTGCAGGCCCAACACTATAAAACAATATACTCCTTGTACCAAACACCTGCTAGGATTGCAGAGTGGAGGGGACGACAGGAACTAGGTGCCCCCGGTGTGATAGCGTTGAGGTTGATATTATTCATGTTTTTGCATTATGTCCTCAGCTCCATTCGTTACATAGGGCTATTGAATGTTTTTTGGACATAACTTTAGGAAATAAAGTTACCCTTACGTCAGCATGGATTATTCTTGGGGTAGGGGGGAGTTATGAATAATGTAGTTCGCATTATTTTTTTTTTATGGCTATGTCAGTTTTAAGAATCTGTGAGGCAAATGCATGGTTGGATAAGGTAGCCCCAACCTTTCACCAGTGGCCGGCTAGACTACTGTCAGTATATAATTTGGAAAAAGGGATATTAGATAGGAAGGGGAAAAAGGTAGAATTCTCGGGAAATGCATATGGGAACCTATTAAGAGGTGGAAGGAGAATGGTTGAAAACAAATCCTCTATGAATTTATATTTATCCTTTCTTGTGGTGATTAAGGACTGTTCTTATGTTTTTTCTTTTTTATTTTGTACATCTCAGACAAGTGACTGTGCTACATGTAAAATAATTTGATTTCTTGTTATTTGGAAACAGAAAAACTTAATAAAATATAAAAAAATATAAAAAAAACAATAAGTCTGGTTCTTTGAAGGCAGGTATTAGTTCAAGGGGAATAGATATGCTAGGTACCTAAGCACTTACAATGTAGCACATTAAGGTGGGTGTTGTAAAAATGTCAAGTGGCAAGCAGGAGATTCCCTCATTAATGTGAGCAACTACTCACATTGCCAGCAGTCAAGCTGCCTGGGAAGTCAATGGGGCAAACACCACAGATTAAACTGAACAAGCAATGGTCCAGTAGAAAGGAGGGATATTGAATTGATTACTCGTTTAGCAAAATTACTACTGCACAGGAGGTTGGAGGGTGATACAAGGGGCACAAGTGGTGTGATGGCAATGTAAGACTGTCAGCTTATGCTGGGTAGAAGGTTCCATATCACCAACCAGAAGGGTACTGGGTGGCAAAACCAGTAAATAGGTTGTATGTATGTTTATATCTGGTCTTATGGCTGTATAAAGCCATTCTCATTTAGAGGTATGTCCATGTAAAAATGTTGTACTTATTAAAGTTCTCATGACCGAAGCAGTTTGTTGCATCTTTTCTAGGGGAAGAGATATAAGTTAGGTACTTAATCGCTATCAACGTAGCACATTAAGGCGGGCGGTGTTTATTTCAAGTTGCAACCAGGAGCTACCCTTGTTAACATTAGCAACTGCTCACTTGGCCAGTAATAAGCAGCCTGGGAAGTCTGGGGGCAAACACCGCAGATTACACTGCACAGGTAAAATGACTGTAAGAAAGGAGGAATACATGACAAGTACACAAGGATTTGCTTGCTTAATGTCACATATTTTTAAGCTCATATGATAGTTGAGCCTTTACACATCATAGTGAGATAGCCCCAAGGTGGAACAGGCTATTGGGTATGCCTTGCTAGGACAGTGACTCACACTTCACATGACCTGGAGCCTCTGTAAAGGATAAATACTGGAAACATGGACTGGGGTACGTTTGGATCAAAAATCCTCTTCACAAAGCTGCAGGGCATCATGTTCTTGCCCGGTGTCTTTGAGTAACAGGCAAGTGCATTAAGGGATCTGTATTAAGTAACAAGGTTACTTGCAGGGAGGCAGAGGGGTCCCAGCAAATCCACAAAAGGTGGGCTACAGCAAAACATGAAACCGGGAATCTTGGATTAATAATACACAAGACTCTCTGGTTATGCAGGGTAAAAATGTTCCAACATGAATTTCAAGGTGACCAGATTGTAAGCCAAACCCAGCCTTGATTCTGTGGAGGGCAATCAATTCCTGCGAAAACTAAGTGTACTAGGTCTCTTGCTGGTTTAAGCATCAAGGGTCACAGCTGGTTAGTACTGTGCATCTGTGATTGGACGGCAGTTAAGAAAGTCTGATGGGCTGCGTAAGTTGTCACCCCAAGAAAGGGTGCGGTGACTGCAATAGTGGGCATAATAAATACATTCCCTCAAACGAGATTTGACACCCTTAATGTGTTTGCCATGGTTTAGCAATCAAAAAGGTCTGTGCAAATGTCTGGTCAAACTGAGCAAAGTATGTGCACTCTGGAACCAAGGGCATGTTACGGGATGCTTCATTTAAGCAAAAATTCCCTGCCCTGATGGCCTTAGTAACTAGGCTCGTTGTGGAAGCTGTCATCTAACAGGTGTGCTGCTGCCCTAAAAGTTGGGGAAACAAAGTGTTAAAGCACAAAAGGCTACAATGTATTAAGAATATTTGGCATGTCCATTATTCAAGAAGATTTAATTTGGAAGGAGCGTGTAAATTCCCACTGCTGGTGCAGTACACGGTTATCAGTGTGAACCCCAATTTTGGGAATAATCAAATATGGGGGTAAATAAGGGCTTAGTCAATCCTGAATGTTAGGCACTATATTGAACGCAGTGCACAATAGATTAAATCAGACACAATCAGGGTCACGAAGAGCAGTAGTTTTGCATTCCCATTTGGCTAACAATTTGGGCTGGCATGGTACTTCTATACAGAAGGAGGCCAGCTGGCAGAGAGAATGGGATAATGTTGCACACAAAAAATAACTTGTTAACAAATACACTGTGGGACTGGGAGGTGAACTCCAATATGTTTTCCAGCTTATTATGAAATCAGTGAGTGGGCGGTGTTGGGTAATGCATAACCTGGCAATAACTAACAAGTAGGCCCATATTGGTACAGTGCACCATAACGTCTTCACCCTTAACTGCGGTAAAAGTAAAAAGCAGTTGTTTACATTCCAGACATGCCCTTGAACAAGCCTATGAATGGGTAAACAAATCCATACTTAAAACAGAACAGTAGTCCCCAATTTAAGTGGAGGTCAGCAGACTTCCCTTCAATGGGGTAAATACGCCATGCACAAGCCCATCAAACAGGAGGGCTTAATGCAACTCGAATGCAAAATAATATAAAGTAAGAAGGGCTTGGTAAATAAGGTGTAGTATCTGGAGTGGTTACGCCACTAGGTTTCCCCGATAGGGACGGGGTACACCTCCAGAGGTGGTTGGGATTTGTCCAGCTAAAAGGGCTGGGAACCTTCAGAGGCAGAAGGAAAGTGTCCGCTAGAGTGACTGGAAATCACACGTTGCAGGAGGTCCTGGATATGACAGCGCCACATCCAGGGGTGTGGTGGACTAACAGGGCTATCCTGGGACTGATTGGTATGAGGGGTACCCTTTCAGGAGCACAATAAGGGTGCATTAATTACATGATGATTTAGAATAAACTGGGCCACATCTGACTGTCAAGTGTTCCAGTTTTTTTATGTGACACTTCACTGTTATTGACATACATGACTTCACTTTGCATGATGAATTTCGCTAATGAAGACTGGTACCTTAGAAAATGCAGTGCACAACATTAGCTTGTTAGCCACATTGCCCCAACGTACCCTGTGGGTCTTGACTTTGCTCATGCTCAGCACTGTCCTGTCCTGGAAGTCCTGCCACCAACTCCTCTGGGATGAGAGCTGCCACCCGCTTCTCCAGGACATCCAGCTCCTCATGTTCTGCTGGGCTTCCTACTCCTGTCTGCATTGCTGCCTCAGGTTTTGCGTTGTTTTCTCTTTGGTCCTGCTCTTAATATCATACCAGCGCTTCTTCCAATCTGGCACTGTCCTCTGTCCTCTTTGCTTGAGTCACACAGTGACCTTAGCCAATATGGACTTCCAGAAGGCATCTTTTTAGGATAATGGCAACCTAGAGGTGACAAACAGCTGGTGTTGTTGGTCTGTCACCTCATTGATTAGTATTTCATTCTCCTCCGCACTGAAATGTACCTTCCTCTTCGCCTGGGTTTAGGACTGGACTTCCGGGCTAGTGTGTGGGAGGCTCTCTTGACTGTTGGTGTCTCCTTCATGCTCCATGGAACCTTTATTTACCTTCAAAAGTGTTTTTTTCAGATAGATGCATGTTGTTTTGCCTATTTCCAAATCATGACGCAACAAAAAGTGGTGCAAGGCAAGTTTGTCTTGCATTGGAATATGCGGTTCTGACTTATGACACTTTTTCAGCAGTCGCGTCAGTTTTTTTTATGTCAAGACGGCAGTGTCAACATATTTTTTTAAACTTTACTCACCACTTGCGACATTGTGTGCCAAACGATAAATCTGATGCATCCATGTTGCAAAAAGAGTGATGCATCGTATTGTACAAATTGTGACGCATCTCTGTACCAGCGCAGAGAGGTTCCACTTACCATAAATTAGGCCCTTACTTTTAGGCATTCTTGCATGTAGGGGAAGTTCAACTTGGGATCTCCTCCGTCACGTCGAATACAGTCCTCTGCTATAGCCATTTCCTCTGGCTCAAATGATTGTTCCTTCGGCCAAAGTATATCCTGGCACTTGGCAACAATCTATTGCTATGGAGATTTCCCAGCTGACCTGCTTCCCTTTGAGATCATCCAAGTCAGAAGTAAAAAGCTTGGGTGTTACCCGGTCTTTTAAGAGCCCTCTGGAAGATGCTCAGTTGGCTACCAGTATCTGTTTGGAGTAGGTATGGGCGGAAAATCCGTTCCGCTCGCGGATTTTGCGGATTTTCGGGAAATTCGCAATCCGCGAGATTCGCGAATCTCCCGCAAAATCCGCAAATCCGCGAGCAGCGGATTTTGCTCGCACTGCTCGCACTGTTTGCGTGAGTTCGCGGCTTCCCAGTACAACTTCGCGCCCCGCGAATAAGTGCTAAATTGCAGAAATACGATCTTAGCAAAACTGAAACTACTTACCAGGTTCAAAAGTTCAGGCTCATCATTAGTAGCCATTTCCTGTAGTGCTTCCTGAGGGGCCCCTCCAGAGTTCAGTTGCCAGTTGCAACTATTATGTGACCCTGCTCTGAACCTCAGAATAGTTACACATATGCCACAAAGGTCCTGAATTACAGCTAAGGGAGACAAGCAGGAGCCAGGCTGGAAGTTAAAATCCATTAATCAGCCCCTAATTCATTATTGTCAGTTGGGGCAGGGCAGGTGTTGTAACTAATTTTGCAACAATGAAAGCACTTAGCAAGTGCAAAAGATCACTAATCAGGGCGCACTAAGGAAGCAGGTGCCAGCTAAAAAAATATTCTGTGACACATTAATCAGCCCCAAATTAATTCAGGTCACTTGAGGCAGGGAAGGTGTGCTTTGCTTTGCCGAAAATAATGTACACTGGACAACCAGAGGGTGTGGTGATGAAACAGAGGGTGGCATGGGTGGGCCAGAGGGTGGCATGAGTAGTCAGAGAGTGGCAGTGGTGACAGAGAGTGGCAGTGATGAAGAAGAGTGTCCCAAACAGGCTGGACACGTAGAAACAACAAGTTCGCAAAACTTGCGACCCGACAGGTAAGTTCGCAAATTGCGAAATTGTAAAAACCCTCGCGAACTGGCAGAAACACGGGCGAACACAAAAAAAAAAATCTGCAAATTCGCGGGAATTCGTGGATTTTGCGGATTGCGAGTTCGCAAATCCGCAAAATTCGCGAACGCAAGATCCGCAAAATTCGCCCATGCTTAGTTTGGAGCGTGGTTGTTCAATGCCTGGTATTATCCCACCTTCATTACGGAAATTCCCTATACCTGGGATGTCCACTTTCAGTTATTATAAAAACGTCAGGGAATCCAAAATGAGATGGCACATATCATTTTAGGTATCCCTAAATATCAGGCTGCCCCTCCAGCTCTAGCCACATTTCACTGGATACAGATACAAAAGAGGATTCAGTTTAAAGCTCTTTAGATTGTCCACCCTTCAAAATATATTTGGTGCCATGAATCCTTCAACATCTGGTCTGCCCTCACCACTCCAAAAGAGAGCCAAGATCTAGTAACCTGGGTCTACTCTTCATTCCTAAGGTGCAGAAAGCCAGGAGTGATGGATGTTCATTGGAATGCCTAGCCCCCAAGCTGTGGAACGCTCTATCCCTAAGTGTGAAGGATAACCTACTCCATTTTAGGAAACAACTCAAGATGCACCTGTTTGCTTAAAAATAAGATACAGAGCCAGGAAGATACACCAGAGCTGGGAATCCCATTGGGTAGCCATGTGCTTAATGAATTCCTTGAATTGAATTCAATTTCAGGAATGCCATCACTGTTTTAAGGTCCTTTGTAGACTAAATGTCTGAGATTTTAGGCGTGGAAACCCTGTCATGCAAAGCGTCACACTTAAGGAATGAACATATTTAACATGTCTCACAAATGTGTCCTGGAAGTCAGCTTTGTTAAGAGGGCAATAATGGTACTATACCCCTTGATAAATCTCCTGTAGTAACCAGTAAGGCCAAAAGGTATCTCACCTCTATCTGGGTCTCGGGAGGTTCCCAGCCAGAATGGTTTCAGCATTGGCCTGGAGGGGCTGCACCTTGCCACCTCCCACCTGGTGGCAGTCTCGCTGTTGATCTAGGGTCATTGTATGGGAGAGGCTGACACCCTCCACTCACCCATCCTGCTCTTTGGAAGATAGGAGGTTGGGGAGAGTTTCACTCTCCTCTTTTACCCCATCATCAGGTGCCAAGAGCATGATAATCTCAACCTTGCAAACTGGGGATTAAGGCGGTTCATGTGGAGGACCCTCAAAGGGTGCTTAGGAGTCTTGAGGTCCACCAGGCAGATGAGATCACTCTTGTGCTCCTTCAACTCATAGGGCTCATATCAGCAGTCTTGCAGAGCACAGGGCTCCACAGGCCCCACAGGCTCCATGGCCCACACTTTTTGGTCAGGCTGAAACTCAACCAGAGAGGTATTCTGGCCATTTCAGCATTTAATATCCGCTAGGCTGGCTTCCAGATACTCCTGGGCAAGCTTCTGGAGTGGGCTCTTTGGTTGTGAAGGGCCAACATGCAGCTGAGCACATCCTGGGGGGGGGAGGTTCTCCCGGAAGCTTCCCCCCAGCCCTCCTTTACTAATCCGAGAAGCCCTTTCACAGGGTACCCATGCAGACCAAGGAGCTAAAATCAACCCTCTTCTGCATTACCTTCCTATATGCAAAAAAAGGCAGGTAGTAGAAAATCAAATGAGTTGCAAATGTAGAACCTCCGGATAGAAACATGATCTTAGGAAAAAACAAAAATGCCAATCAGGGACAAGTCGAAAAATTAAAAATGTCAATCTGAGAGGGCAGACAAAGAAAATGAAGAACAAAAATGCCAATCAGGTGGAACTGATTTAAATGTGTCTTATATGTGGATTGTAGTGTACACCAAATTACTGTAAGGCACTGCAGAAGCAAAAAGTCCTATCCTCGCTTCTGATCACTTGTGTTAGAACTGGGGTCTATAGTTGCCAGAGGTAGGGACCATCACTCAAGTCAGGGTAAGTCAGATACACATCCTAAATTAAGCTGCACTCACCCTCTGGTACCTTGGCACAGAGCAAGCGAGCTTAACTTCAGAGACAATGTGTAAAGTATTTGTGCAACACTCATTAGAGTAAAACAGTGACAATACCAGACAAAGAAAAACAGAGCATAATTTATTGAACAAAACATGACCAAATCAGCAAACATCCAATACGTAGAACAGGAGTTGCGAATTTGTGCTGAAAAGCATAAAGCATAAAGCACCAACCGGTGACATCATATTGCACTGGAACTGGTCAAATCTGAAAAGTTAAGCTGACCGCAATGGAGCACGAATCCGATGCAGAAGCCATCCAAGCCCCGCTGGAAACATTACCTTTCCAGAGAATATGTCGACATAGAAGAGAAGCTTCATCTGTTCCAAGTCACGCAGTCGGGTCCCACATCATCATCAATAACCTTACAATGAAGACACTGCACCGTCATCATGCCTCGCAGGTGGGTCCAGTGCTGTCATCGAACCCCTTCAATTGAAGACACTGCGTTGTCCTCAAGCCTCACAGTTGAGTCCTGCATTGTCATCCAACCCCTTATGATGAAGATTCTGCCTCGTATTCCAGCCTCACAGTTGGATTCCGTGTTATCATCGAATACCTTACGATGAAGGTAAATTAAAAATGCCAATTGTGTATAAACCAATGGTATGTATTGCAATACAGAGAACCTCCTGCATGGATAAAGGTTCCTAGGGCAGGGAAAATAATTAATGTACAAAAAACCCCGGCAACCTTACACATTAATTTATGCTTTTATAACAAATGTCATGGCTCAGAAAAAGAGTCTACTTAATAATCATAGTTTCACTCACGATCAACATTAAAATAATTTCTCAAGATATTCTTGTATAAGATTCAATATTTTGAAAATCAGTATTAACATTAGCGTAAAAATTTGAATTTTTGGCAACCGTCATTCAAATTAAACTCATCATCATTCATACCATCATACTCAACAATGCATCTGCATTCTCCACAATAACATCTTGTAATGCCAAACAGAATGATACTAAAGTTGGATTCAATCAATAACACCGTCGTTAATTATACATTATCCTTCAGTGATTAATACTGCAAATTAAAGTAGCATGATTTGTCTTTTCCGTGTCCACGCAGTAAATTAAATTTCAATTGCAACTCATAAACACTATCACAGTGGCTTATGTTCTTACTGTTTAGACGCTTTGTAAGTACATGCTGCGGGGTTGTATGATCCTTTAACTGCACTAGCTGATTTTTAGCCACGCCAGCTTGGGAGGGATGAAGGGGGGCAATCAAGACCGACTACCATTTTGTGTGTGTAAAAGGCCGCTTTATTTGAAACAGGTGCACATCACATATATAAAAACTGGAACCACCTCACAAAACTAACACCTCTCTAAACATCGAGTTACCTGACCCCTTAGGTTTTGTCTCCCCCCACCCCTACGATCCCCACATGATACAATCCCCCCACCCTGCATATACAAATATACAATTCCATTACATCCTCATGTATCCACTTTTCTCCCCTACATCCTAACTCCAAAACCTATCGATACCTACAGACCTATCTGCCTTATTGCAACTGTAACTAAGCCCTTCTAATGTAACTCCAAAACTGTTTACCCTTTCCCCGCTCCCGTTCCCCAAATCCCCAACATAATGATAAAGACCCGAACTCCAGCCAAACTTGGCCAACATCAACCCAAACTCCGCCTGCACCTGCTCAAAGCGACAAATACATACAGAAATCCCCCCTGTGCACCTGTCCCAAACGCCGCCACCTAAAAACATAACCGCCAATACACCCCCCCCCCCAACAACCCCATCGTAAGGGTGGGAGGGTGGGACAAGCTGCTAATTACGGTCCCAGCCACCAGGTTTCAATACCTAAAATGGTGGCTGGGCGGAAGTGTAAACCCCCTATATGGCCCCTTTGGGCTTGTTTAGTATTAATTGGGCTGCCTTTGGGCTATCCCAGGCAGCCCAAACAGCGACAAAATGGCCGCCTCCATGATTCCCACTTCCCCCTCCCAAACCTGCCCGGGGGGCAGACCTCGCGGCTGCCCCCCAAGTCCCCCTTGGGAGGGATGAAGGGGGGCAATCAAGACCGACTACCATTTTGTGTGTGTAAAAGGCCGCTTTATTTGAAACAGGTGTACATCACATATATAAAAACTGGAACCACCTCACAAAACTAACACCTCTCTAAACATCGAGTTACCTGACCCCTTAGGTTTTGTCTCCCCCCACCCCTACGATCCCCACATGATACAATCCCCCCACCCTGCATATACAAATATACAATTCCATTACATCCTCATGTATCCACTTTTCTCCCCTACATCCTAACTCCAAAACCTATCGATACCTACAGACCTATCTGCCTTATTGCAACTGTAACTAAGCCCTTCTAATGTAACTCCAAAACTGTTTACCCTTTCCCCGCTCCCGTTCCCCAAATCCCCAACATAATGATAAAGACCCGAACTCCAGCCAAACTTGGCCAACATCAACCCAAACTCCGCCACCCAGGGAAAGTGGGGTAGGCGAGTACACCTCGCCTCCCCCCTTTTCCTGCCCCCCCCAAACCCCTCTTTGTTGATGCAGAAATTGAGACGCCAACCGCCTGCCCCCACTCACAGTGCACCCCCCCAACAAACGGGCCTCCCTGACCCATGCAACCTGAAACCATTCAGGATTGAGACCAGCTTACCACCAAATAAGCTATCCCGTGCTTGCCACTCGGCCCCCTTTACAACGAGTACTCCGCCATCCAAATCCACAACGCCCCGAGCTAAGAAACCATTCCCGGCCTCAAGAGCAACACTTGTCAATAACTATGCCCCCTCATCGACCCCTTGCACGTTCCAAAGCCTCCGCTGCGCCCTTAACGCCGATCCACTGCAGATCATCGCCACCGACGTGTAATGTCCCCGCGCCATGCCGGCCCCCTGTCTTTGAATTTCCAACACTGTCACTCTGTGCCATGCCTCAATCACCTTGAGCCGCTCAACAATATAGCCAGGTGTATCCCTTCCCCCGTGTGAAGAGATAACCCTATTCACTAGAACAAAAAGAAACGTGTTCTTGAAATGTGTAACGTAACTGATTCTATGTAAAGTGCCTTGATAACATGTAACGGAACTGGTGCTATGTAAAGCGCTTGGATAACCTAATCGGTTCAAGTTCCTGAACTGTGTAACGTAACTGATTCTATGTAAACTGCTGTGATAACATGTAACGGAACTGGTGCTACGTAAAGCGTCTGATAACCTACTCGGTTCAAGTTCGCGCTATAGAAAACTCTAAAAATAAATAAATAAATAAATAAATAAACATCCGCCGCTGCTTGCCTGCCGGCAACCGTACTTCCAGTAAACCCCAATACCAGCTCAATCCCAGAATTGACCGCGCCGTGCCTGGCCCCACCGTCTTTCGACGTTCCAACCTTGACACCTCGTGCCTCGCCCCCCTCCCCTCGAGATGCCTCAACATCCACCGCCACTCGTCTGCCCGCAACCGTGTCTCCAGCGACACCAAGCCCCAGCTCCATACCCAAATTTGACAGCACCATGCCGTCCACCATGTCTTTTTACTTTCCAACACCGGCACTTTGTGCCTTGCTTCCCTCACCTCCAGTAAGCACCGAGACCCGCTCAAAATCCAACATTGACAGCGCCGTGCCTGGCCCCACTTGTCATTTGAAGTTTCAACACTGGCACCTTGTTCCTTGCCTCCCTCACCCCTATCCGCCTCCCCATCCGCTGTTGCCTGTCTGCCGGCAAACGTGTCTCCAGCAACACCGAGCCCAGCTCAATACCCAAAAATTGACAGCGCTGTGCCTGGCCCCACTTGTCTTTTGAATTTCCCCACACTAGCCCTTTGTGGTTTGGCTCCATCACCTTGAGCCGCCCACATCCTTGCTGTTCGCTTGCCGGCAACCGTGCCTCCAGCAAAATCGAGACCAGCTTCTTACACAAAGGTGACAGCGCCGTGCGTGGCCCCCCACTGCCTCCTCCGACACCAATGGCACCCCAAGGACCTCCGTGATCTCCTGAAACCTGTCCAGGCCACCTGGCAGTTCGTGGAGTCCGGGGCCCCGCCCCGAAAAAGAGTCATCCAGGTAGGGTTGAAACTCCCCAGTGACCCGCTCGTTCTGTACAACCATTGCTGGAACCTACGAAACCTTCAAACAACGCGCCGGACCTCGCGCACCCATCGGCAATCCGTGTCCACCTACCTAATGAACAGACATATGGCAAGACAATATTCCCCAGGAACTGGGCCCAGTCAAAGACCATAATATAAAGTGGTCCTTAGGGAATTATTTTAAAGTTATTTTTTTTTTACCTTCAACTGTGGCACCCTAGTGAACAACATTCCACAACGCTCCAGGTATTATTATCAAATCAAATCATTGCAGTCTGCATAAGATGCCTACGAGCATATCTGTGGCCCCTAGTGAACAACATTCCATACCGCCCCCTTGATTATTATCAATCAAAATGTTGCAGTTTCCATAAGCTACCTAAGAGCCTATCTTACGTACATCCCCATGTGAAGCCATGTTTCATTCATGTCTGGCGACTCAAATATCCACAGCTGCCCTGGTTTACCATGTACGGTGTTGTTCGACCCTTTTTCCCACACTATATGGTCAATAAGTGCACATTGCCATATAACATTATTCCTCCCTTGTATACCTAATCCCAATGCCATGCTCAGTAGTCTTGTACATGGAAGAGTGTCATATCGTTGCCGGTTCGGTCCCACACACCATTATCTCCGATAACCTCGTCAGGACAAGTGTTGCACCATGAATCTATTGTAAAATCACACATGTACCACCACACATCTGTACGACCAATCCCCTAAGAACATGTATATGTATTGTCTGCCCACCACAAACGTAATGCCCCCAAGAGTATAATCACAATGCCCCTGCACCTCTTCCACTCCCAACGTGCCCGCGTGTACGAAAACCCCACCACACCATCAGATATTCGTGGAGTCAAACGTAAACCAGGTCTCAGACGGCTGTCCAATCAGTGGTGCCGCACCATCCTACTATGTGAAATGCCCACTCCACCAACATCCATGTTAGCTCCTCAGTACTCACCATCACGGCCGGCAACCAAGACCTAATTGTCCGCTCTCAAAAAGGAACCAAAGTCCCCACCGCAACCACCTGAAGTTATACATATCCTCCTACTGCTGTGTAACCAGCACTAATCCGATTATCCTACCTCCCGCCACTCTTCGAGCCGAAACTAAAATTGAACACATGTACTCCACAGTACCGATATTCAATCATGTTATGAGACCGTAGCGCCCCCATGAACGAATCCAACTGCACTTACATCCCCCGTACTTTGCCCGTGCAACCTCGCAAGGAAACGTAACGTGACAAACTAAAGTAATGCCCGAGTTCCGTGCATAGCGCTGTACAACCCAACAAAAACACCCAGCCACAGTGAAACATACAGACCCATTGTTGCCTAAATCAATCCCGCCCTCACTAAACTCGCTTCAACAGTCCAGTCTTCGCTGATGGGTGCAGCTACGCTATGGTCGCTCCTGCGATCACGTGACCAACTGCACAGCAAACATGTCGGCCATAATGGTATGGAGTCTAATGCCTGACTTTGCCTCCAACCAAAACGGGCGCGTGGCTAATAGCCTCCATATTCCCACTTCTCTGCAACAACTTTGGACCACCCTAAAGGCATAGAATTGTTGCCTCTATGCCCGCTCATGTCTCCATTCCCACCCGCAATAGAGATCTCTTATGTGGCTACATGACCCAACCTCGCCCAGGCGAGTAACACACACTCCTGCCCGACCTTGCGAGCCACCACCACGGAATAACAACCTACCCACTGCTACCCCTCAGGGGTACTCCTGATCCCCAAAAACCCCTTTTTCTGTCCCTTAATGGCCGCTTGTCCGAAAAAGAACCCTAACCAGAACGCCGCGTCCTTCATCCGTAGATCTTGCGATATCTTATTCTTGTATATATTGGAACTAATGTGTTGGGAAAGAAATATACCACAAACTCGTGTCCAATGTATTTCAACATCCACAAACTTCTGTCCAATGATTCCAACATCCGACCATAGCGTTTGCATAACCACAGGACTCCTCCACTGTTTCCACAACTATACACATATTGTCCAACTAACACCACCTCCTCGTTCTATCTAAGAGAGACTTAAGCTTACCCATGCTGCCTGCGTAAGGACCACCCCATCCTCCCGGTAGACTGCTTGTTGCAGGTTGCCTATCTATCCTACCCTACTGGCCGAATACGTTGAGGACCCAGAAAACCTGATGTGGTAACGACAAACTCCTATGGTAGAGATAGCACAAGTGTGACTAAGCGTGTATAATGAAAAGCACATGAAAAGCACATGACAAGGAAATTAATATCCTTGGCCCAAAGGACGTGTAAAGCTTGCCCGCGAGCATTCCACAATTGTAGCCCCCCAATGTCATCCGCATTGTCTTATAAAAGGAAACGAAGCTCTCACCAAGTCCCCAGCTGAGTTGATTGGTAAACGTGCAAAGATTGCACTTGCGGACCACTATTTTATCTTTGAATACCAAGTCTAGTCAAGTAGTCCTCCGTGCCGTTGCTCCATGGCCGCTGGCGAACCCCAAGCCGCTGGGGGCCCTGTGGGTGAGAGGGACTGGCGAGCCCGCCGGGGGCCTTCGTAATCCCCAAGCCGCTGGAGGCCCTGTGGGTGGAGGGACTGGCGAGCCCGCCTGGGGCCTTCGTAACCAGCCGCGTCGAGACCCTCGCGTACTCCGGGCCTGCTGCAGGAAGCACAGCCCTCCCTCCTCCTTGGTGCCACCGGGCCGCCCCAAGACATACCAAGTCCGGAGCCCCACGCCGGCCGACCCCCTGCCAAAGAAAAGGTACTGCTGGTGTACTGGGACCCTGCACCGCATGCCCCCCTCCCCCGCCCCCCTTCATCCCCCTGACCTCCTCGTACCCCCTCCATATTAACCCCCCCTACTCCCGGTCCCCTCCCCCGGCCAGCTCCCCTCCCGCCTACCCACCCCCTCCACCGGCACCCCATGACTCGAAACCTCTAAACCCTTACCGCTCCCTTTCCCTGCCCTATTGGGTCTTACCAAAGCCGCAATGCTGGTGAGAACCCCCCCCGCATGCCCCCCATTACCGCCCTTCGGTACCCCCCTACCTTGCGCCCCCTTCAGCACCCTCCCTGCCAGCCCCCCTGTCCCCCTCTCTTGCCAGGCAGGTGAAGCGCTCTCCTGGCTCCCCTTCTGTGGTGGGCTGCCTCCCCTTGTCGACATCCCCTTTTCCCCACTCTCCGCCCGGGTTCCCTGCACGCTCTCCCCCCCGCCCCCCTCCCCCCCGATCCTGAGGCGCGCGCTTCCATCCCTCCCGCCCCCTTTCCCGCCCGGTGCACCAAACGGCCGGGAGGCCCCGCTCACCGGCATAGCCTCCGCGACCTCGCCAGCCGCGCCAGGGCGGCTGCAACACCCCTCCGCCTCGCTACCCGCCCACGGTCTCCTGCCGCCCCGCCCTCCCCGCTGATTCCATTCTGAAGGACGGCGAGGCGCCACTAGCAGCGCGCCTCGTCCGCCCTCCCTGCATCGTTGTTTTATCCCCACTCCGCTCCTGGTATCCGCGCAGCCCTGACCCCTACCTGGAAACGCGCAAACTTCTGTGGCGGCGCGCAGGCGATGGCAGCCGCCGCCACGCCACGAAAGCCCGCCCCGCCGGGCGCCCGCCTCGCCACATCCAGGTAGTGCCTCGAGGACTCGCCCCTCGCCAAGCCCCCCGCCTTAAAACTAGCGAAAGCTGCCCCAGAAAAGCCTAACAAAAAGCTCCTGACTAAAACTTTCCTGACAAGCTGCTAATTACGGTCCCAGCCACCAGGTTTCAATACCTAAAATGGTGGCTGGGCGGAAGTGTAAACCCCCTATATGGCCCCTTTGGGCTTGTTTAGTATTAATTGGGCTGCCTTTGGGCTATCCCAGGCAGCCCAAACAGCGACAAAATGGCCGCCTCCATGATTCCCACTTCCCCCTCCCAAACCTGCCCGGGGGGCAGACCTCGCGGCTCGGCTGCCCCCCAAGTCCCCCATCTTAGCACTTCACCTGGTCATATCTAGGTTTATAATCTCCTGTTAAATGCAGACAGTTGATGTGGTGACAGAATGTCTTTTTAATCTTTTTAATTACGTCGTACACATTGTTCTTCCTGTTTTATTTACCTGTGTAATCAGTGCCTTACTCCCCGGTCCGTCACAGCTTATGCTGATTGAACGGAGGGACGACAAAGGCAAAAACATTACTTCCGGTTTGCCGAACGGAAGTTGCAATTGGCGCTCTAGTCCCCGAACATAACTCCAATCCTACTTAAAGCAGGTCAGGGCAAGGGCGCGCGCAGTAGACGCTTTGTAAGTACGTGTTGCAGGGCTGTATGATCCTTTAACTGCACCAGCTGATTTTTAGCCACGCCAGCATCTTAGCACTTCACCTGGTCATATCTAGGTTTAAAATCTCCTGTTAATTACTACATACAGTTGATCCAGTGACAGAATGTCTTTTTAATCTTTTTAACTGCGTCGTACACATTGTATGTCTTGTTTTACAGGTCCCCCGAACATAGCTCCAATCCTACTTAAAATCAATGAAAGCTATTTACTTTAACACATGCTCAATCCCGAAACACTCAGTGGAGATATGGAGCCTCATGGATATGGAGGCACCAGATATCTGCAATGTAACAGAACCCTGGCTGCATGAGCACACCTCTGCGAATGTGCACTTAGCCTTTCCACTGCAATACAATGTAATTAGAGTAGACAGAAGGGAGACAAGAGGGAGAGGCCTACTTATTGCCACGATCTCTGGTTTACCATCACCTCCAGAGAAACTGTTAGCTCTGGCCAACTCGAACTATGTATTTTGAGGATAGAAGGTTTAACTAAGGGCACCGGAAGGGGAGCTCTGATATACAGACCCCCGGTCCAAAAAATAATTTCCCAGATAAATTATTTGAGATTATAGCTCCACAAGTGCTGTCCTCTGACTTCTTTGTCCTAATAGGAGATTTTGATTATCATGCTGAAATATTACAAAACTTTGATACAGATCGACTCATCACAAACATGCATACATTAGAACTAGCCCAACTGGTAACAGGTCCTACCCACATCGCAGGTCATACAATCGATCTCCTCTTTACAAACTCTCCAGACATCACAGTAGAACCTCCCATCCCACTGCTATGGACAGATCATTATTTGCTAAAACTTGTAATTTCTGTAAATATGATCAAAACCAACCTTAGAAATAAACTAATATGGCGAAGGTCATGGCGCAAAGTCACTCCATCCCTTTTCTCAAAACATTTTAGTTCTTTCCACACTAGCCAGGAGGTAAACATTAACCTGGCAGCAACCTCCTTTGAAATAGCAATAACCGCTGCTTTAGACCAAATTGCTCCTCTTACCAGGGTCAAAGTTAAATCTAGAACCGCCCACTGGTTCACAGAACAATTAAAGACACCAAAGCTTTCCTGTAGGAGAAAAACCAGAGACTTAATCAATTGCGAATCATATAAAAATATCCACCGCAGATATTTGGAGGCTGTCAGACATGCAAAACAAATGTTTCCCCTAAACAGAATAGGTAAGGCAACTAATTTGTGTAACACCTCCCATTCAGCCACTGACTTCCAACTCCCAAGAATGGACTGACTCTCTCTCTAAATTTTTTGATGATAAAATTACCGCCATCCACAACTCCTTCCCACCACAAGTAAATCACAACCACCCAGAGAATGCGCTCAATGTGTCTCCAGCCCCCCATCACATCTTGACTGATTTTTCTGAGTGCAACATCGAAAGAGTGGGAAAAGTTAAGCTGCAAATAAAATCAGGTTCACCTACTGATTCTGTGCCTCCCACATTTTTCTCAACCATCGCAGCAGTATTGTTGGACAGTCTAACTAACTTATTTAACAAATCTTTATCGCAAGCTGAGTTCCCGAAAATATGGAAGGCTGCTAGGGTCAGGCCAATTCTGAAAAAACCTCCTCCTAAACTATCGTCCAATCTCGTTGCTCCCGTAATTTGAGAAGATGCTGGAATCTCCAGTGAATCAACAGCTCGTTATCCATCTCGAGAGCTATGGGCTACTGGATCCCTCTCAGTCAGGTTTCAGGGCTGCCCACAGCATGGAGACAGCACTGGTTGAGGTAACAGATAATGTCAGGCTAGCTCTAGACAGAGGTCAATCATCAATCCTGGAACTGCTTGACCTATTTGCCGCCTTTGACTTCATCTCCCTCAGCATTCTAGAACATCGACTCTGGGAGATTGGTGTCAACGGGGAACGCCCTGAAATGGCTTAAGAGTTACCTAACAGACCGAACCACAACAGTGCAAGTGGGAAACATTGCCTCCTGTAACAGACCAGGTAAGATTGGAGTGCTACCAGGCTCCATTCTCAGCCCTACTCTTTTTAATCTTTACGTAACACCACTGGCCAAGGGGATCAGATCTTACGGCTTTGATGTTGCATCATACGCCGACGATACACAGATCTTGGTCACTCTTGACCAAGACCCAGCGGAAACAAAGCTGCGTTTCAAAGAATGCATGTCCCATGTAGACAGGTGGATGAGCACAAATCACCTTCAATTAAATGGAGGAAAATCCGAGATTGTGCTTTTTGGCAAGGCCCATGAACACTGGTCCCATGACTGGTGGCCCTCTAACCTGGGCCCCTGTCCTACCCCAAAACAGATGGTTTGGAACCTGGGGTTCCACTTGGACAACAAACTATCAATGCAAAGTCAGATCAACCATCTAGTAGGTTCCTGTTTTGGACAATGCGTAGTGTGCGAAAGATTTTTAAATTGATGCCCACTGAGGCTAGGAAACCATTACTCCAGGAACTAATAATGAACTAGACTATGGCAAAGTCTTGTTGTCCTCAATTAATGAAGGCCTTCTTACAAGACTTCGATTTTGCAGAATACAGCGGCTAGGCTGGTTCTCAATCTTTATCCCAGATCCCCTTCGGCCCCTGCTTAAGATCTCTGCACTGGCTTCCAATCGAAAAGCGGATTCAATTAAAAATTCTATGTCTAGTACACAAAAACATATACGGAACCGGCCCTGCTTACTGGTCCAAAAAACTAAGTTGGTACCAGCCTGGTAGATCCCTAAGATCCAGTAATGAATCATTACTCTCACCTTTCAGAATCTGCGCCGCCAGAAGCAGCGGAACGTCCTTTTCTTTTCTTGCCCCCACTCTTCGGAACAAACTGCCGAGACTCTTACGCACAATCACCCATCACAATGGCTTTCGCAAGAAGCTAAAAAAGTGGCTATTTGACAACGAATCAAGCAATCTTTCAGAGCTATCTGCAAGCACCATGAGACTTTTGAGTGATATGTGTGCAGAACAAATGTCCCTGATTTGATTTGATTTTCATCTGTCTACGCTCATTTCAGCAACACAGCGCCATCATCAGGAAAGCCACCTTCATATCTTAGTCCTGTAGCTATCTTGCAATCATATTGCATATATTTTGCTGAGCCCAATTACAAAAATGAATATGGTCAGAAGCTCCACTAGAAAAGAACCTTTACAATGTATCCTTTAGCTTTCATTATCTGATAGCCAACAACAGCACAGACTAGACTCGAAAGATGATCGTTGAACATGAATGCGGTGCCACGAGGTGAGCTAGGTTAGGCTTGACATTTTCAACTTTATGTGGCATGGTTTTACATGTATTTTATATCATCTTGTGACTTTCCCTGTCTGGTATTTGTATTTCATATTTTGTCTTTAGAGATTGTCGTCAAAAGCCTCTGAACAATTTTTTTGGGCAGGTTCCGTGCTATAAACTCATTATGACATAAGCTAATATGGAGGCAGGTCTTAAGCATCCCATGTAGAGCATATCTTGTGCTTGGCCATATACATTTAGAGGGTTTTGTTATTACTCTAATCCCCCCTGTGTGCCCTGCGAGATTAGGTGAGAAGTGTATATAGTTTCTTGGTGACATTCTTTTCTGACTCAGAACATGGTTCATGCACATGATATTGGGTGTTATATCTTATCATATGCACTTTGTCTTTTGTGTTTTTTTATCCCATGTGACCTCTGCATCTTTTTGAAACCTTCATCTTTTCAATTTTTTACAAGACACAGATTTCCTTCTGTGTCATTGGTATGTTTAATCTTCAGTCACAAGGTCCATTCAGTTATCTGCTTTTTGAGGATTCTTACCTGTCTAGGATTATTCCTTACATGAACAATCGTCTTCTATTTTACTGTCCTTACGGCTGTGCCCTATGATTCTTCTTTACAAAATCATAAACTGACCAAACCTCAGTCCAGGCAGCACTCTCCCCGGGAGCTCGGCCAGCTGATCCACTCCGCATCAAGCCCCAGCAGCACAGTTCGAGGCTCGCGCCCCACTCTGCCACAGGTTTCCGTGTCTGTTGTATTTCAGCGCTTCTGACATCAGCGCTTGTGGGATTAGTGTACTGTGTGATTATTTTGTTGGTTTTCCTTCTTAGGGCTTACAGGTTGTGCACTTTACTTCCAGCGTCGTAGCGCTTTGCCGCCTCCCGCCCGAGCCCCGGTGATCTTGCCCCTAAGCCCCACCCCCACCAAACTCCCACCCGTATCCTCTTCAATCCCGTCCCCCTCCCCTTGATAACTGCGACCGCTGCTCGGTCGCGCACAGCGGGCTTGCCTAGGGCAACCCCGTCTGCGCCCGTCCGCACCTGGACCGTGCCCAGCGCCAGGACCCCTGGTCCGCCAGGCCTCCACCGCTACACCTTCACATGCCTTTTTGCACTCAAACCTAGCCACTTCGAGCACTGCATACGAGCATTGCCCTACAACACACATGGAGCCTTATTGTGCACCCACGGCTGGACTGTTCCCATGAGGCACAGGGTCAGACTGATTTGCATATGGCCATGTCTTAACTAGGGTGGCAGAGTGGGCTAAAGAATGGTGATGGATTAAATCCAGATCTGTTGACTGGGTGTGAGTGTTTGATTGGTTCAGATGCTCCGTCCTTCATCACCCCCTTTTGTACCGCTTTGTTCGCCATAAGTTGGCAGGGTATGCTCAGACGTGAGTCCCTTGCTCTCTTTGCCACTGGATTCAAGCAAGCCGGGCTGAAGACGGCTGAAATGCCAGAAACCGGTCCTTGGAAGCTTGTTTCTGGTCCAGGGTAGGCATGGCTTGGCAGTTCGGGCTGGACTGTTCTCATGAGGCACAGGGTCAGACTGATTTGCATATGGCCATGTCTGAACTGGGGTGGCAGAGTAGGCTAAAGAACGGTGATGGATTAAACCCAGATCTGTTGACTGGGTGTGAGTGTTTGATTTGTTCAGATGCTCCGTCCATCACCACCCCCTTTTGTACCGCTTTGCCCGCCATAAGTTGGCAGGGTATGCTCAGACGTGAGTCCCTGCTCACTTTGCCACTGGATTCAAGCAAGCCGGGCTGAATACAGCTGAAATGTCAGAAACCGGTCCTGGGCAGCTTGTTTCCGGTCCAGGGAAGGCATGGCTTGGCAGTTAGGGCTGATCTGTTCTCATGAGGCACAGGGTCAGACTGATTTGCATATGGCCATGTCTGAACTGGGGTGGCAGAGTGGCTAAAGAACGGTGATGGATTAAACCCAGATCTGTTGACTGGGTGTGAGTGTTTGATTGGTTCAGATGCTCCGTCCATCACCACCCCCTTTTGTACCGCTTTGTTCGCCATAATTTGGCAGGGTATGCTCAGACGTGGGTCCCTTGCTCACTTTGCCACTGGACTCAAGCAAGCCGGGCTGAAGACGGCTGAAATGCCAGAAACCAGTCCTCAGAAGCTTGTTTCTGGTCCAGGGAAGGCATGGCTTGGCAGTTCGGGCTGGACTGTTCCCATGAGGCACAGGGTCAGACTGATTTGCATATGGCCATGTCTGAACTGGGGTGGCAGAGTAGGCTAAAGAACGGTGATGGATTAAACCCAGATCTGTTGACTGGGTGTGAGTGTTTGATTTGTTCAGATGCTCCATCCATCACCACCCCCTTTTGTACCGCTTTGCTCGCCATAAGTTGGCAGAGTATGCTCAGACGTGAGTCCCTTGCTCACTTTGCCACTGGATTCAAGCAAGCCGGGCTGAAAACGGCTGAAATGTCAGAAACCGGTCCTGGGCAGCTTGTTTCCGGTCCAGGGAAGGCATGGCTTGGCAGTTAGGGCTGGACTGTTCTCATGAGGCACAGGGTCAGACTGATTTGCATATGGCCATGTCTGTGCTGCGGTGGCAGAGTAGGCTAAAGAACAGTGATGGATTAAACCCAGATCTGTTGACTGGGTGTGAGTGTTTGATTGGTTCAGATGCTCCGTCCATCACCACCCCCTTTTGTACCGCTTTGTTCGCCATAAGTTGGCAGGGTATGCTCAGACGTGAGTCTCTTGTTCACTTTGCCACTGGATTCAAGCAAGCCGGGCTGAAGACAGCTGAAATGCCAGAAACCAGTTCTCGGAAGCTTGTTTCCGGTCCAGGGAAGGCATGGCTTGGCAGTTCGGGCTGGACTGTTCCCATGAGGCACAGGGTCAGACTGATTTGCATATGGCCATGTCTGAACTGGGATGGCAGAGTGGGCTAAAGAACGCTGATGGATTAAACCCAGATCTGTTGACTGGGTGTGAGTGTTTGATTGGTTCAGATGCTCCATCCATCACCACCCCTTTTAGTACCGCGCTGATAGGGTAGCCCCCCTCCACCAGTCTACCTCTAAACGCTCAGCGAAAGCTGCTTGGTTCACCACCGAACTCCGAGAGGCCAGACGCACCTGCAGGTGCCTTGAGAAAACATGGAGGAACCAGAAGACCACTGAAGCCCACAGCAACCACAAGGTCGCCATGAAGAACTATCACCAGCTGATAAGCAACACCAAAAGAACCTTCATCAGGGAAAAAATCAATGCCAATGCAGCCAACACAAGCGAACTCTTCAATGTCATCAAGCATCTCACCAAACCCTCTTGTGAAGCCATTGACATCACACCCTCCCAAGACCTCTGCAACAAGCTCAGCACCTTCTTCCACCAGAAGATCATGACCCTTCACGACAACTTCAATGAACCAATGAACACTTTCACCCCTACAACCACTACCACCACCGAACCAGCTATCACCACCTGGACCCCCCGCTCCCGTCGAACTTATTGCCGCCACCATGATGAAAACTCATTCAGGAGCCCCCACGGACCCCTGGCCCCCGCACATCTTCCACAGAGCCTCTACAGCCATGGCACCCGAACTAGCCAGCGCCATCAACTCCTCCCTGACCTCGGGCACCTGTACCATGGACTGGAAACGTGCGGAGGTGAAGCCCCTCCTCAAAAAACCATCGGCCGACCCTACTGACCTCAAGAACTACCGACCCATCTCCCTTCTCCCTTTTGCTGCCAAAGTCACAGAAAGGCTCGTGAACACCCAGCTGACAACCTTCATCGAAGACAACCACATACTGGACCCCTCTCAATCTGACTTCCACAGCAACCACAGCACCGAGACAGCCCTGATCGCTGCCACCGACGACATCCGTATGCTGCTCGACCCGGGCCACACCGCAGCCCTCATCCTCCGCAGCTTTCGACACTGTCTCACACCGCACACTAACCACCAGGCTTCACAAACGTGGGAATTCAGGGAGACGCCCTCAGCTGGATCCGATCCTTCCTCTCCAACAGAAAACAGAGGGTCATGCTCCCTCCCTTCGTCTCCAAACCCACCGACATAGTCTGCGGAGTTCCGCAAAGACCATCGCTGCCATCGTCAGACAGCACGGACTTAGCATAGTTTCCTACTCTGACGATACCCAGCTCATCCTCTCCCTCACCAGCAAACCAGAAGACACCAGACTCAGCTTCCTAGAAGGAATGAAAAACGTAGCCACCTGGATGAAGGACAGCTGCCTCAAACTCAACTCCGAAATGACTGAGTTTCTCATCTTCGGACCCCGCCCCACCGCCTGGAACGACTCTTGGCGGCCAACCACCCTCGGTCCCCCTCCAACCCCAACGGACCACGCTCGAACCTCGGCATAGTACTCGATTCCTCCCTTAACATGAACCGCCAAATCAATGCTATCTCCTCCACCAGTTTCAACTGCCTCCGAATCCTACGTAAGACCTTCAAATGGATCCCCCCAGACTGCAGAAAGACCGTCACCCACGCACTCATCACTAGCAGGTTCGACTACGGCAACTGCCTCTACGTCGGAATAAACAAATCCCTACTACGCAACCTCCAAACCATCCAAAACACTGCCACCAGGCTCATCCTAGGGACACCGTGCCACGAACACATGACTCCACACCTGCAAGAGCTCCACTGGCTCCCAATTGAGAATAGGGTCACCTACAAACTACTCACGCATACTTTCAAATCCCTGCATAACATCGGACCCAAATACCTCAACACCAAACGAGCTTCCACGAACCCGTTCAGCCGACCTCGCCCTGGCGGTGGTCCCCCGCACCACCGAAGCAGAGCCGGTGGGAGAGCCTTCTCCCACACCGCAGCCACATCATGGAACACTCTCCCAGTAGAAATAAGATGCTTGCCTACCCTGCACGCCTTCAGACGGGTTCTCAAGACCTGGCTTTTCAACTAACCGGAGCAGCCCCACCTTTCCCTTCCCCGGCGCCTTGAGACCCTCAAGGGTGTGTAACGCGCTTTACCAACCCCAGATTGATTGATTGATTGATTGATTGATAAACCCATTGTTGCTGAGGATTTCGCACAATAGGCAAATGCTCTGCCAATTTTTATTTTTTTGTTCAACATGTGGTGCACGAATTGTCTGCGTGAACAACTAGCACAATACAGATGCATGGATGCCATCCAATACATAGTCTGTAAATAGAGACTATCTGTGTTCAGTGTTGTCACCCGGTCAATCGCGATTTAGCGAGGTATCTTGCATTGCCATCACAGTTAAAGGTTATAGTTATCAGATAACAAAGGCTAAAGGACACATGGTGAACGTTCTTTTCTGGTGGAGGTTCTGGCCATATTCAGTCTTTATTAATAAATGTTTAACAATATTTAGCCCTTGATTTTTTGTAAGTGTGCTCAGTAGAACGTGAAATATGCTTAGAAGATACCTACAGGACTAAAATTTGGAAGTGGCTTTCTTGATCAAGGCAGAGTGTCGCCGAAACGCATGTAGACAGATGAAACAGAAAAACTGAGAACATCAAATCTGTATGTGTTGGAAAGGAAATTTATTTTAATGCACAGACATGAAAAGGCAAATCGTGCAATTCTAATTTGCATTATTTATCACTAAATAAGAATGTATAATTTATGATGCTCTTATTGAAAAAATCCAACTCTCGCATCACTCTGTTAGGTATCACAAAATAGAATTGTGTAAAATGAGGATATATAGTTGAGTATGGCGGTATCAATGATTGGTGTGTTTGAGGTGAATGATGCTTGGCAAATATTCACATTTTTACAGTAATATTTAATACTGGTTTGTGAAATATTGTTATCTGAAATGAGAATATCTTGAGAAATTATTTTAACGTTGGTCATGAATAAAGACTGAGCCATGACATTTCTTTGAGAACATATGTTACAAAAGCATTAATTAATGTGTAAGGTTGGCGTTTTTTTTTTATACAATGTGGATAAGCCAATGTTACCATGTTTAGGGACAGAGCACCTCCACTTTAGCACTGGTCAGCAGAGGTAGAGCGTCCAGAATCTTAAAGCCAGCATTGAATAAGTCTTCAAAACAGGAGGTCTGAAAGCAAAAAAGTCGTTGGAAAGCATGCCAAGCATGTCAGGTATAACAGTCTCTAAAAGGTGGTGACAACTCAAAGATCCAGCACAAGGGAGGAAAGTTAAAAGGAACGTTTGAGTGGACTTGAACAGTTCTGAACCAAGTTCTGGATCTGATTTGGTTAGTGTTTCAAGGTTTAGAAACATGATGTTTCTAGTGCCCTATTCCCACTCCCTCTATGATTTTCCTGTGCTGTTTCTCTCACTCTTTTTTGCCTCCATGTGCCATTTCTTTGCCCCTTTTCTGACCTTTGCTGCCATCTCTCTAGCTTATCTGCATCTCTATCCCATTCTCTCTGTACATCCTCCTCATCCTACCCTGCTCCTTCTCTCGTCTCTCCTTTACCTTCCTTGTGCTTCTCTTCACCTCCAGCTTCCAAGAGCTATTCAATGATAGTTGCAGTATGGATGAGCCCAGAAGGTGCACCGCTGTGGCGCCAAAGGCAAGCGCATCTGCATCTATCCTCGCCTGGACCAACACCAGCACCCCTTTTCCACCTGACCCACCACTACTCCGCCACGCTCTTATGCACCATGAACCTTAGATGCCCCACCACTCTCCCCAGGCACACCACTCAACATAGAAGGAGCCTTCACCTGCACCTTCTGCTACTTCACCTTAAAACATTGCACCCAACCAAAAACATATCCATTACATCCACCCACACACAAACACTTAAAGACCTACCAACAAACCACCCTCACCCTCCTACACACCAATGTCATGCATGCTCCTTAACAGTCGCTTACTCAGTAAGCACATTGCGGAGATTTGAAATCTGCTGGAAGACACCACTCCAGAGCTCCTCTTCCTCACAGAAGACATGTTGACTATCCTGGACATAATGGTAGCCCCTATGCCCAAAATATTTCTTGGAGAGTGAGAGTCTCAAAATTACTGACAAATTTAAAGCCTGCCTCGCAAACTTGCAATGTTTCTTTTTGTGGTCATTTCGACTCGGGATTTTTAGGTCCACTATGTCAAAAATGTGCTGTAAAATGCATCCATTGGCCCTGTTTTTTCCCAATTTGCTTGGGGTAGAACTACTTCTCTTGCTTAGTCACATTTGAGGAATGGAATAACGGCTCACCACTTTCAAAGCCCAGCCACCACCAGTGATTTCTTCCCCAATATTCTAAAGCACTCTGATCTAAGTGACCGGGCTAAATCAGGAATCCTGGGTTTCCTTGAGCTCAGGAGGGACTGGGATCTGGAGCAAGGAAGCTAGGGCGTGGAATGGCACGAGGGATAGTTAAAGAAGGGATCTCTTGTCACTTTTTTAAAATATGAATTGATAAACTTGAATATTGAATGCGCTGACAATCTCACATTTGTCTTTTTCTCTTTCTCTCACTCCATCTCTCCCTCGATGTTACTCTCCTGGTTATTTTTCACAAACCGCTAATGAATTTCACTTGTTTTACAATAACCATTGAAGAGAAACTGCAGTTGGCCAAATTAAGAACTAAAATATTTCATAACTGAAAGTGAAAACATTAGATACAATGTTTTCTTTGAAGGCAATGAAAATTACAGAAATGGCGATATGAAAAATTGCTTCTGGGCAAACATATTACTTTGATACAGCCTGCCTTTCTGCCGCATGCAGAGCACTCTATGGTGTGTTTTGTGATAAGTCTGACATGATGGTTCAAAGGGTTCAAGCACTCTCCATAACCAATCTCTGCCACTAGTGGTAAATTCAAGACCGGATTACAATACTGCACAGCAGCCCACTACCACTTCAAATGAGCTTCAAGACATTGAATGCAAGATTGATAAAAAAGAGATCTGTTTTTATTTAAATGGGGTGAATCCCCATGGAGGCATTCAAATACGTGAACAATGATTAAAACACAGGCATGCTGAATGATGAATGTTAATCTTTATACGCAAATGAAAAATCAGTGCTAATGGCGGAGTTTCACCGTGCCTGCAGTATTTCAAACAGTGATGCCATTAGAGAAAAAAAGTAAAGAAATCAGTTTGACTTGTTTGAAGTGAGCCATGTGGTGAACTTGCAGAGAGAACACTGTAAAATTGAAGTATTTTTTACACACAATTAATGGAGCAATAAGTAACTGAGGGGCATATTCACAAGGAGTTAACGCCTATTTATCTCCACATTTACGCAGAAAAAGTGGAGATAGATTTAACACCCCATTCACAAGCTAGAGCAAACAGCAGACAACACTAGTATTCCCACGATAACTGCCCCAAAATGTATCTCCACGGTGGACACTACCCACTAACACTAATGAGATGCAGAGTAGGCGTTCCTGTGCAAAAACACACGAGAAAACCACAACACCACATTCACAAAGAACTGCCAGATCTGCAAAGCGAAGCAAAAACAGGGGATAACCTGCGCTAGCACCAGGGATTTTACACCTGCCTTTTGCTGGTGCTAAGCACGACGACTACCTGCAGTAGGCAACGGAGGCCCGCACACAGCAACACCCGAAGAACAAACAACGCCATGGAGCTACTCATCATGCAGCTCGGAGCCCCAACAGGGCCACAACACCCGCCGCCACCACCCCCTGGACCACCACCACCCCCAGGACCCGGACCCACACCCTCGGACCACCACAGAGGCAGCACAGAGTAATACAGCGGACCTACCAAAAATGCACCAGTCTCACAGAGCTAAGCCTGAGGAAGTCATTGTCCACTGCAGGTTCAAAAGGACAACCATCCTCCGCATCATGACCCACATCGCCCAAAGGTTTAAGGTCCCAACACAGCAGAGAACCAACATCCTGTGAATGGGGTGTTAAATCTATCTCCACTTTTGATGAGTTAATGTGGGGATAAATCGGAGTTGAGTCCTTGTGAATATCCCCCCTAGCTTTTTCACTTTCCTGCAACGTTCTACAACGCGCTACTCTTTTTAACATTTAAGTCACTGCCCTTGCCAATCTCATTAAGTCTTTTGGGTTCCCATCGTATCTTACGCAGACCACACTCAAATCATCATAACTATAGCCAGAGATCCAGAGATAACAGCTACCGGGTTCCATGATTGTTAAATTCAAGTCGAGAAATGGATGTCCTCGAATTGCTAAGGCTCAACTCTAGTAATTTGGACGTCTTACTTTTTGGCAAAGATACTTCTTTTTGGTCCCAAACATGGTTACCACAGGAACTTGGACCCCTAACTTCACCGGTCTCCAAAGTTAAAAGTCTAGACATGACCTTTGATAACAAACGTTTATTCGAGGGCCACATTAGCACCTTGACTTTGGTCACTTTACATGTTCTTAAATCGCTATGAAAATCCTCCCTTTAATACCCCAGGGCCTGCAAAAAACTGTTACTGCTGCACGTGTAATGTAAAAATTGACTATTGAAATGCTCTTTTTCTCAACATCCAGAAAAATTCGCCTTAACAAAATTCTGATTCTACAGAATACCACAGGTCGTCTACTGTTGGGCATTCCCATATAAGAGTCAATGTCCTAAGCATTGGATCTCCTTCACTGGCTTCTAGTGAAAAAAAGGATTGACTCTAAAGCATTATGCATTTCTTTTGAGGCATTCAATGGAATTAGACATGAATACTTTCAAAAAAGCTCTCAATTGTACACTCCATCAAGAACATTATGCTCAGCATCCGCTTACAATTTTGTAGTTCCTAAATCCAAAAAGTCTTGCTAGGGAGGCAGAAGCTTTGTTAGAGGCACCACCAGACTATGGAATGCTTTCTCCTTAGAATTAAAGAGCAAGCAAGATCTCCTGGCATTCAGAAAGGCCATTACAACCTGGCTTTTCAACCAGTAAGTCATCTTTTCCATCTGCTTGGATCTGCATCTCTTTTATCACTGAGATAGCTTGTTGACACCCGTTGGTAAATGTGCGCTATATAACTCCTATTTTCATTTATTTAATTTCAATGTGTACATCATCAGTGATGCCATTGAGATGTCATCACTTATGTCATAAATGATGTTATAGAACATGTCATCCATGATGTAATATGTGAGTTCATCAGCAGTGCATGCTGGGGGCGCAGTTAAAGTTGAATTTCTGTCTTTTTTCCGTGAATTTCTAAAGGTTTTTTTTTTATAAAACATAAACTGATCTTTTTATTGTATCTAACTATGATATTACTTTAACCTTTGTTTTGTTTCAGGTCAGTTCTAGTTTTTTTAACGTAAAGTAATATTTTATTACTATACTGCAACCCAACCTACCACCACATACAGCCTTTGGTCATACCCAGGGGGGGGCTGGCCAGAGGGTCTTATTTTTTTACAGGATAGGGGAGGCAAGCAGAGCCTTATTAGGGCCTGGGGACCCTATCCATCAGGACTGCTTTTTTGATTAAATGGGAGGGGAGCTGCATGTCCCCCCTGAGTCTTATTAGGCCACGAGGACCCCATCACCCAGGGCCTTAGATATAAGTGAAAAAAGGAATGGGGGCCATTCGATCCCCCTCCCAAAACCACTCTAGGTCCTGGGAACCCCTTCCCCTGGGGCCTTTTATTTATTAAAGGGGAGGGAGAGCCACATGGCCCCCTCTCCAAGCCTCTTTGGGTCCTGGGGACCCCATCCCGTAGGGCCATACATATAATTAAAAGGGGAGGGGGTTGGGCTGCCCCCCTGCCTGAGCCTTGAGCAGCATTTTAGGAAAAACGAAGAGTTGTTAGGAGAAGCAGTTGCAGAACGGGACACATATATTAGAGTTGATAGTTTTAAAAAAGAGTTTACAAAAGTTAACACAGTGTGGGCTCAGAAACCAGAGTATATTTGAATATGTTGTCGACGCACTTATTAGAAGATTCAAACGCGAACGGTTGACTTGTATTTAAAAAGGGAAAAAGTAAATCCTGATAACTGGAAAAGTTAGCTGTGTATTAATTTGTAGAGGAATGCATTGACTTGTCCGTACAGCAAGTTATATGTGAGTAGTGTTACAATAAATTAGAATATAATAAAATGAACCACACATACATAGTTGATACCCGTTTTGTAAGATAATGAAATGATGCTAATGTAGAAAAGCTATAAAGGACCCAAAGAAAAAAAATCAAAATATATGATTCTTTGCAGCATTGCAAAGGGCTGTTATGGACTGCTCTCCAGCACTCACTACAGCTCCACAATCCATGCAGTATGGTTCAATCCAGGATACTGCAGAGCCAAATCTTGAAGTTGAGATTAGACTCAGGAAGGGACTCTCTGCCCTGGTGTTGTTGTGGCTGCTATTGAAGTTTAGGGTCCTTCAGCTTTGCGTTGGCTTCTTGCTACTTTTACAATATTGCTATGGCATGATTTTAGATGGTAAAGCATGGATGTTGTCCCACAAGAATATTTTTTATTTGTACCCCTTGACAATGTATTGTTATATACTGTGCATTGCGCAAATCTTCTCACTATGAACTCCTTTTAAAGAATGTTCATGATAGATAAAAGAGCGTGCTCTTCTTATTGTTTAAGTTGGAAAGTGTATTTTACAATGATATTCCTTTATTACCCGGTGACTAAGCATGGGCGGAGTTCGCGAGCAGTGGAGTTTCTTCAGATAAATGCAGTTTGGAGTGATTTTCAGTGCCAGGTGCATGTCCACTCTGTGCAATCATCACGAACGGCATCATGCACAATGCAATCGAGCTCTGCTTCCTTTCTGCCACTTGAGTAGAATTGTACTAGAGTTGCAGCTTTCTCAACATGAGCAGGCGGTTTCTCAAGGCGAGCGGTCGCAGCCTAACACAATGACAAAATCTGACACGGAAAAATCTCACGGAAGGTGGATTTAACTCGCTCGCAAACTTGACGTTGATAAAAACAGGGAAAAAACTGCAAGGTCCGTGTTAAGCGGAGTGCAGAAAGCTCTGTAAACTCCGCAAGTGGAGCGGAGTTCACCGGCCAGACTTACCGGTGATATGCTTTTCTGTTTTTTTTTTTGTAAAGTTTTAAAATGTTTTTATTCTTTTTTATGGTAACAAAAATGGCAACTGGGACAGGAGGAATTTTAAAAATGTGCACTGAGAAATGTGGAAAAAATATAAAAGGGGACAAAAGATAGCATTTTATGCATGATTTTATAGCATTGTGAATGGCTGTAACACACTGCTCACCAGCACTTATAATAACACTATAGTCAATGCAATATGTGGCCATTCTTGAAAACTCTGGAGCCATATCTGATATAGTAGTCTGCATCTCCGAAGGGACTTTCTAACTGGAAATCGTTGTTGCTGCCACTGATGTAGATGGTCCTCTAGGTTCCATCTGCTAGATCTCCAGTTGTAGCCATTTTCTATGGTAGGTTTTAAGATGATTTACCATGGATATCGTTCCACATGAATATCTTTTCTTCTTCCTTCTAGAGAGGGTCTTGTCACAAATTGTGCATTGCACTAGGTTTGCAGCAGTTTTTGATTCCTGATGAGTTTGGTTAACAATTGTTTTTTTTGATGGGTGTTTAGTAGTTATGTTCTGTTCTATTCGTGTGTTCAGAAGCTGAAAGTAATTTTTTTAAACTATAGTTTTTTTAAATGTGTTGTTAAAATAAAGTTAAACCAATATGTTGCTAAATAGCTAGACTCAAACTTTGTGTAAAATATGTCCATATCACTGTTTTACACTTTGTCATTTACTATTCATGCACTTACGTAATTACCCAGACATTAGCCACTTACAAACCGAGTAAACAACCTATACAGCGACATACACACCCACTCTCAAAGTTTTCAGGTTGCAGTACGAAAATTAAATTAGAAATACCTTCGAAATTCACTGAGAAACCTAAGGTTACAGGGATGTTATAGTTAGGAAATATAATTAAAAAAACCTTAGAAACTCACTGAAAAAAAAGGTTACAGAGACGTTATAGTTAGCCTCAAGTTTCACTCATGCAAAACCAGTGAAGTTCACAGTTATAGTTAGCTGAGCTAACATAACTTACACCCCGCAATGCACTGCTTATGACCTCACATATTACATCACTCATGACATGGTCAGTGACATCACTGATGACATCTCAAATGAGATCACTGATGACATCATCCATAGAATCTCTGATGCACACATGTATACTCCAATATAACCTTTCATACACCCACTCCATCTTCCACACTACCACTCTCAAAACCATTGACACACCCATACTAGTACTTACACACCTCCTCACTGATTCATAGGTCTGCACACAAATCCACTCATACATAAATACAGCTACTCATACACCAACTAACTCACTAATACAGAAAATGATATATCCACTCATATACATATACAGCCTGTCACATGCTGCCATTCACCCATAATACTAATCACACACCTACTCACTCACCCATTGAGTCAGTCACAAGGCTCATCCATACAGCCACTCTCATAATCACTCACTTACACATTCAGTCACTCATATACTCCAACACTAACTGATACTGCCTTTCACATAATCAGTTACTCACCAATATACCACTGACATATCGATTCAGTCACCAACATAGCCATACTCAGACTCAGTCACCATTACTGCTCCTCATAGATGTACTCACTAACTCATACAGCCACTGACTCACCCACTCATTCATTCATGCAGATAGTCACACACCCCTCATTCACCCACAACGATATTCATACACCCATACAGATACTCAGACAACCAATTAATCACCCATACAGTCATTCACGTACCTACTCACCAAACCATACAGGCCCTTAGACACCAACTGACAGACTGATACAGAAATTCAGATAACGTAGTCACTCCCCTATGCATTCACTGAGACACCTAATCACTCACTTATACAGTCAGTCATGCTCCCACTGAATCATTCATTCAGGCACTCATTTCCCCACTGATTTGTCACTACACCTTAGTATATATATAAATGTTTAACACGCATAAACTTTAAAAAAAACACCCAGTCTCTGGATGATGTTCAGGTCAGCTCCCACCTAGAAAGTTTCAGGGTTATTTTTCAAGCAGGGGCCCAAAAAAAGGGGGGGGGGGGTCCCAAAACACGTTTTCTCCATGTTCATTTCCATAGGAAACCATTGATGCTGCTACAGCCTGAACTGCTAAACGGAATTACACCAAATTTGGCAGAAAGGCACCATAGTGCACTCTTTTTATTAAATGGTGTACATTTGTTCAGTAGTGTTTGGGAAAATTAAATATTTACAAATATCTATATGTCAATGCAAAGGATCTGCAAACCCTCCTGATCTTGAGCCTTGTGAACTGATAGGCTGCAAACAGTTTGAACCGAGTCACAAGAAAAAATGTGAACAAATGTGAAAAAGGGGCAGGGTAGAAACACCCTGACCCCTCCAGGCCTGCTCAGGGTGTTCAAAAAGAGCATATTTTTCAAAACAAATTTGACAAGATTTGCAATGAGTCTGCGAATCCCACTGAAAATATAAACAAAAATGAAGGCTTGCAAGTCCCCCAAATACTAGGGGCTGCCACCTCCCCGGGGCTTTGGATTTTGGATTATTAAATGGAGTGTTGGGGGCTCCTGCCCCCTATACTGCCCAGGGGACCACCACTTCCTTGGGGCTATATGGTTTATGTGTTGGAGGGGTCCCCCCTTGTGGAGCCCTCCATGGCCCTCAGAACTGCCATCCCCCCTAGGGCTGGCTCCAGCTATGTCCTGGGTTGCCCACCCCAGGACATTGCAGTTTGCTATGGCTTGGTTGAAGCACTGCTCCTGCCATGCCATAGCAAACACTGCTTTGCTTGATGTTAGGAAGAGCAGGAAAACTGGGGTTCCCCAGGGTCCAACATGGCCCAAATAACCCATTTTAAAAATACAAAAAATAAAGGATTGGCCAAGGCTCGGAGGATGGGGTCCCTGGGGCCAAAAATGGCCTAGAAAGGGGGGGAAGGGGGGCAGGCGGCCCACTCTCCCTTTTTAAAGTTTTTTTTAACAAAATGGCTGGGAATGGGGTCCCCGGGCCGATATCGGGCAATGGAAATGGGAGGGGCAATAATGTTTTTTTCCTCTTGTGATAGGAGTCGCAACCTTATCGCAGCTCTCGGCGCGGTCCCCCAGTGTAACATCATGGTGGATTTGCGGATCCACCTTAAATAAAAAATTAAATAGTATATAAATCAGAAGGTAGCGTTGCATTTGTGAACTTTTTTTATAGAGCTGGTGGGATTGAAGTTAGTAATCACATTACCTTTGATAGAGTTAGAAATAATAAAATAAAAGAAAAATTTAAAGTTAAACTTGAAAAGTGTACTGTGTTGCAGTACATAGAATTTGTTTTTTTGTTTTGCGAATTTGCAACAGGTTGGTGAAACCGGAAAATATTAAAAAAGAGTATGAATGTTAAAAGATAAATAATATTCACTGTTCGGTTATAGGGTGGCTCTAAAATGAGCCGTTGTTTTCAATGTGACTTTGTTGGAGCCACATGTAAATGTGAATGAACAACTTCATCTGCGAAAGGAACTCCATCACTTCTGTAATGTCATGCATATCAAATTGTAGATTGTTGTTATAGATGGAGCCCATCCTATGGTCTCTGAAGAAAGCAGAAACAGCTTTATTGACATTATTCCTAGATTTCTCAATCTGAGGACACAATTGATTCGACCACTTCCATTTCTGTCTTTGGAATATATTAGAGTATACAAAGACAGTTTGAGGGAAAAGCAACATCAATAGTGCAAAGGTATCTTTCATTCGCTTTTCCAGCCCTATCCCAGTTAATGTCCTTAATTCATTGCCAACACAGTGCACAATCATGAGGTCAGGGGTTTGGAGATGCAAAATGGTTATAACCAAAGGCATCTTTAACTCTAGAGGGAGTGGCCCAACCAACCAAGGGACTGGGTGCCAGCACAAACAATGCAAAGTGAAAATTCCCTTAGACTCACTGTCACTAATAGTCATTCATACTCATACAATACTTCATCCACACTGGTGCCAAGATAAGGGATCTCCCAAGTTATAAATAACACATTGCAAATGCGACGCCCAAGTTGCCAAAACATATTCAAATTTATTACGTAGTCAGTAAAAAGTATTAAAAAAACAATAATGAAAAATTAATTTCACATTCATGGTCTCCGAATAAAACAATCATAATGAGTTAATATACATTGCAAAAAAGAGACATAATAAAGTGATTCATTTCGAAAACATCTTTGATCATTAATCCATTGGAATCTTGAAACAACTAATATTAGCAAATGACAGCACACTAGTTCCTCGGATTTAATTAAAACAATAGTGTTGACGCGTTTCGGTGTGCTGGCTGATGTGCTCCACCTTTTTCAAGACAAAGTACTTGGTTGTCTCTCTTTTTTCGTTCTCAATATTAAAAGTCATTTATATCTGATCATAGTCATGTGCTCGACTTGTAAAAATACTTCCTCAGCTATACAATGTGGGTAAGTATTGTATGAGTATGAATGACTATTAGTGACAGTAAGTCCAAGGGAAATTTCACTTTGCACTATAACCAAAGGCAGAAATTAGTGCCACTTTAATCCTCTCTGTCCAAACCATTTAATATCCACACTTTTCAAACCTAGGTCTTTGTCAATAGCTCTGTGTTCATGTCAGGGACAAAGAGACATGAACCCTTACCAGTTACTTGCACAGGAACAGAATATGCTAGTTCCATACTCCCTCTCCAGGATTCCTCAGAGACCGATTACAATCACGTCTCCAATTAACCCCAAAGCGGGAAGGGGGAGTGGATAAAATAATAAACAGCAGAAGAGACTGTTTCAGGACCTTCACATTTTCCTGACTGCGCTCTTCCTGTCAGTCTGTTCAACAGAAGAAACCAGAGGAAACTAACACAGCACAATTACTTAGCACCCTAATCTACCCTCACCTACTTATATATTTATATTTCTGAACCTTTATATTACATACTCCTAAGTCATTTTTGAACTAGCCTCTCTTCTTAATGGTTGAATTCTGGCTGCCTTTTGTATTTTTATTTTATTTCTTCTGTGTTGGTTAACCTGTAAAATATATTAACATTTATTAAACTACTCAGTTAAGCATTAAACTAATTATTATTTTATTGTGAACTCACCTACCAGTTTTATTAAATAAGGTGTCTTCTATTTTATTCATTAACTAACATTTTCTAGTGATATCTTTAGCCTTCTTAATCTTCATGAAAGAGTTCGCTGAATAATATTTCTCAGTAAAGTCTTTAGCCTTCCTAGTAATTGAAGAGAATTCACTAACAATATTTATTCTTGTTTCTTTCTTCATATATACAGGTTGTAACAGTGACTTATCAGTTCTAAGGTAAGTGGAGATATTTCTTTATAATAGAACTTTAAATAAATAGTCTTTCTTCTTTTAAATTCGAAAAACAAGAGACTGTCACTCAGCTGTATTATGTCTCATTCTCGGATTCTCTTTTCCTTGTCCTATTAGGTGTTAACTGCTGTCGGGAACTCTGAGGCGGGGGGAGCCACGATGCGAGAACCACCCAGATGACGTCTTCTACCTCAAGGGACCGGGAAAGGCTTTGGGCGAAGAATGAGGAAACAAATGATTTCTTATGAGTAAAGGTAACGAGGAAATAGCACTAGGATTAACTGTCATTGGCAATTTCTAGATGTACTTAGGAGCGAGGGAGAAACAGGTTCGCACTCGGAAAACGCTTCAGTGAAGTGCGCACTCGTTAGGGAGAGCGCGCTTTACCAAAGGTTCCACACAGGTGTGGAAAAGAAATCTAGACCGCTACAGTGTTTGTCCCGCGGCGGTCATCTTGGAATTCCTTTTGTGCCACAAACCACCTCAAGTGTGGCCTTTCATGGACTTCTCTTGTTTCTTCTTCCAGCTTGAGTTTGACAAGGCACAAACTGAGACTGCCATGCCTGTTGAAGGTCCAACGGTCCTGACAGTTCAGCATATCTTTTGCCCCAGAAAACATAGCTGTGGCCTACAATCCCTACTGTAAGCATTTTGAAGGGATGTGTGAAAGGAATCACAAAAGACACCTGTAGCTAAGAAAATCCGATGGTGGAATGAGAGGTATCTAAAATGGTGGAGATGGTGCTGTTTTAGAAAAAGAAGATAACTGATTGGATGCTCAGAAACATTGTGTACTTGAAAAATAGGATGTATTTTACTTTCCTGAAGAAGCATCTTTCTGATTGATTATAAAAAATGTTTGAAAGGTACAGTAGATAGGATAAGTTAATATTTTACGAAAACCAACCACACCCGCTATTTGCATTTGTAAGCTAGTGTGTTGAATTTGAAAATATGGTGAGATTGCAACCTTCAGGTACAGTTCAATGTTGCAGAAAGTGTTATTATGGAAAATAGGATTAAACCGAATGGGAGAAGGGTTGAAACTTAACTGTGGTTTTAAAATGTGAAATGCTAACTTATATATAAGTGATATGCTACTAAAGTAAGTTTTCCCAAATCAGTAGTATGTTTATAAGGAGTGTGTTGTTAAAAGATAATACTAGTATTAATGGAAATAGGTTTATGAACTCCCATAAGGGTTTGCGGCTCCATCGCAAAGCTACACTGCGGCCCAGCAAAAGAGTTGTGACTCCTGTACATTTCTGAAGCAGTTTGGGCACTTTTAGAAGACACTAAGAAAGGGTTAATATGTCTAACCAATAGAAATATGTTTCAGAATTTGAAATATTGAAGCAATCATTTTGATTTGTTACTTACATTTATTTGTGTGCAGAAAGAGATGGAAAGTTTGCCATTACTGGTTTTACCTTGTTGAGAGATGCATTACATTTATTGTGTGAAAAAAAAAATCTTTTTATGAGTTTCTGATGTTTCATATTCTGCAAAATTATTTGAGAGGTGAGTTACAAATTTGTAAGGTTGGTTATGTCTTGTGTAATAGTGCTTCATTCTTTGTAGTGATATTTTTAACTCTGAAAAGCATTATTTTTAAACTTTGCAAATTATTAGAGAAGAGTGTTGTTTGAAATGTGTTGCCTAATGTTCGAATGTGTATTGTAGTTTGTTTTATTGTACTGAAAGGAAGATTAAATTAGGTTGTGCGTGGTAATATGTATGCTTCCTGAGTCTCTAATTAAAGAACTACAGAAAACTGATGTTTGATTTATATTGACAGATGTATTAAACTATAATGCAGTCTATATAACTCTATACCCATGTTCCTTGTATTATGACCATAAAAGAATACATACACGTTCTTCTACATAAATGTACAGAGTATGGGGTCTGAAATACATATATTAAAGTATTTCTATGTTTTTTTATGTATCAAGTCACTAGCAAAAGACACAGACATATGCATGCATACATTCAGAAATATGATCTTACAACAGAGACATGGGAATAATTGCTGTTTTAAATTTTGGTAGTCCAAACATTCTCAGGAGGCAGTACAAAGTGAAGCTGTAGCAGAAAACTGAGGTTTAAGCTGTTTTGGCAGAGGGATTAGTGTAGGATAATTTGTATGAGTCTCTGGAAAGGTACACTTGAAGTAAGCATATATATGTTGGTGTCGGCTTGAAATGGGAAAAGCAGTCTGTCAAGTTTTAAGGTCTTTGTGGTCTTGTGACTGAGGTATGTCTCTACTTGTACATGTATACTTACATGTGTTATGCATCCGAAGAAGGTAGATGTCTGAAACACAGGTATACAACTATTTGTATGTTTCCTTTATATATGTTGCTAGTAGCAAAAGCCCCCGACACACAGATTTATGCTTTCAGTAACATGGTGAGACATACAACAGTAACATGGGAAGTGAGGTTTAAAAGATGTTAGCAGATTGATTCATGATTATGGTACTTTGAATGAATCTGTGGAAAGGCATACTTGAAGTAGGGTGTATAAATGTAGATCTCGGTTTGATATGGGAACTGCCCTAAGTTAAGTTTAAAGGTTTGTGTGCTGTTGTGACTTATGTATGTGTCTATTTGAGCGGGATTAGTGATTATGCTACTTTGTATGAATCTATGGAATAATATACTTGAAGTACGAACGTCTTAAACAGCTGCCATAATAACGGGTTTTTTAATACTTGGCAAGAGGCCATTGTTATACCAATTTTTTAAAAAAGCGACCGCGGAGATCCAAAATGCTACAGACCAATATCTTTATTGGACTCGCTAATGAAGGTCGCAGGGAGAGTCATACTTAACAGACTCCAGTCCTGGGTGGAAGATCATGGTGTCTTTTCACAATTTCAATATGGGTTCAGGGCTGGACTTGGCACCGTGGAGAAAGGTTTGAATTTAGCATTGATGATCTCTAAGTACACCACGGCCAGAAAGGAAAACTTATTTTTATGTTTTGTAGATTTAAGTTCAGCCTTTGATTGTTTAAACCAAGATAAATTGTGGTCCATATTAGCGAAATTAGGACTTGAATCTGAACTGCTAGTCTTCATAAAGGAACTATATAGGGGGGGCTGGGGCTAGGGTGAGGTACGGAAATAAGGATGAATGCACCACCACATTTGACATTCAAAAGGGGGTAAGGCAGGGATGCATACCAGCATCTTTTTTATTTAATTTGTATATAAATAGTGTAGCATCCCACCTTATGGAAGATCAGTACGATTACCCTAAAATTAAGAACTCCCCAGTACCCATACTTTTATACGCAGACGATGCAGTAATCATTGCCAGGACACAAATTGGCCTCCAAAGATCTATGACTAAATTTCCCAAGTACATGAGTGACAGAGGCCTTAAGATAAACAAAAGTAAGATCTTCACCATGTGCTGTACTACTAAAAAGACCCTACAATGCAAAATCTTTCTTTCAGGCTCCAAAAAAGCCGCGGTAGAGACATTCTCATACCTGGAAATTAATTTTAACAAAAAGATGACCTGGTCCGCGGCAGTGGAGGCAAGAAAAATGATATTTTGTATAGCGATCGGGGCCGTTCGATGTTTGGCAAACAAACTGGGAGATCGCCTGATTCCAGTATTAATGGACATATTTAAAACTAAAGGTGTGTCCACACCAACGTACGGCGCAGACCTATGGGGAAAAACCGATCCCAATATTTTACAGCTTGGAGAAAACAAATTCCTTCGTTACTTATTAGACATCCCATGCAACACCTCAACGTTTGTGTGCCATCGAGAACTAGGCATACACTACATTTCAGACCTAATCAAAGTTGACCCCATTTTACTGTGGCATAAAGTGTGGTCAACCGAGGAGACAGGTCTGAATAGGGATGTAATATTGAATTGCTTAAATCTAGAGGGGGTTATTAGGATACCCTGGCTCAGCTACGTCAAGGGCTTTTGACCGACATTGGGCATATAGAATATTTTGACTCACCGGAATGCTTAGTGTCAGTCACTAGGAAGAAACTTAAGCACCTAAGCTTGCATTTTCTTGAGAGTAAGTGTTGGATGGTCGAGAAAAGCAAAACATCGGTCATGGAGAACCACTTGATTCTCCTAGGGCAGGGTGCAAAGCTGCTATTCACGCATGCTATTGACAAGATTTAGGGGGGGGCACCTTCTTCAAAATGATTACATTCCCGGATTTAAACTGCTGGTCTAAAGACCTGGTTCTATGCCCTTGTGATAATGTGTCAAAACAGTCCACCCTACACTGTACACTTTTCTGCAAATTTTACACCTGCCAAGAAAAAGATTTCTGATACCACTCCTAAAAACTGGGGCTTATGGCAATGTAGAACCACATTGATGAAATTACAAATGTTGGAGGACGATTTAACCATGTACCTTGTCTCATCCTTTTTAAAATCTATAATTAAATCCAGGAATTCTATGAATTAACCAAACATACCTCTGTAAATATTACCTTGACTCTTCCCTCCTCACATGCTTTTTTATTGTATTTCTTATTGTATCTTTTTTAAACTTGATCAATTTCATTCAAAGAATGACTAACAATTTATATGTATATTTATAATCTTATTGTGCTTTTATGATTTTTATTACCAAAATCGAATAAAGCTGTTTTTGACTTGACTACTTGAAGTACGCCGTATACATTTAGGTGTCTGCTTGAGATGGGAAGTGCAGTCTATCAAGTTTAATGGTCTGCATGGTCTTGTGACTGAGGTACATCTCTACTTGTATGTGTATTCTCACATGTGCTATGCATCTGAAGATGATAGACGTGTGAAATACAGGTATACAACTATTTGTCTGTTTCTTTTATGTATGACGGCACTAGCAAAATGCACAGGCACAGGCATGAATGCTTTCAGAAACATGGTGAGACTTACAATAGTAACATGGGAAGGATTGCTGTTTAAAATTTTGTAGCTCCTAAAATTCTGAGCAGTAAGATGAAAAATTAAGGTACAGCAGAAAAGTGAGGTTTAAAAGATGTTAGCAGAGAGATTAGTGATTACGGTACTTTGTATGAATCTGTGGAAAGGTATACTTGAAGTAGTGTGTGTAAATGTAGACCTCTGTTTGAAATGGGGACTGCACTGAGTCAAGTTTAAAGGTCTGTTTACTCTTGTGACTGAGGTATGTGTCTATTTGTACATGGACTCTCAAATGTGTTATGCATCTGAATATGGTGGATGTCTGAAACACAGGTCTACAACTATTTATATGTTTCTTTTATGCATGATTCCACTAACAAAAGGCGTAGACATATGCATGCATGCTTTCAGAAATATGGTGTGACTTACAACAGTGACATGGGAAGGATTGGTGCTTTAAATTTCTTGTGTTATCTTGGTTCTTTCTGTACTTGTCTTGCCTCTTTGTGCGCCACTGATGGTTTTTTATGCAGTTCTGTTGGGTATTTCTGCATTTCTCTCGCTTCTTTCTGCACTCCCTTTGCTCTTCTGTACCGTTCTTTTCTCTTTGTCCATGTCTGTTGCCTATTTTTGCAGCTGTCTTGCATTTTTATGTACCTTGCTTGTCTCTTTGTGTACCTCTCAGGTCTCTTTCTGCATCTTCCCGTACCTCTTTCAGCACCTCTCTTGCCAATTTCTGCAGCTTTCTTGCTTCTTTCTGCATTTCTTTTGTTCTTTGATGCAACTCTCTTAACTTTTTCTGTACCTACTTGCCTCTATCTGTACCTTTCCTTCCTTTTTCAACAGGTCTGCATTTCTCTGGCCTCTTACTGCACCCTTCTTCCCTCTTTCTGCACCTTTGATGCCTGTTTGTGCAGATCTCTTGCCTCTTTGTGCATCCCTTTTACCTCTTTCTGCACTTCTCTTGCCTATTTCTGTACCTTTGTTGTCTCTTTCTCTACCTCATTCTCTTCTTTCTGCTTCTTAATTGACTCTTTATGTACCTGTCTTGCCACTTACTGCATCTCACTTGCCTCTTTCTGTACCTCATTTGCTTCTTTCTGAATTGCTCTTGCTTCTTCCCGCACCATTCTTACTCTTTTCGCTCTTCTCTTGCCTCTTTCTGCACTTATGTTGCATATATTTGAACCTCACTCTCTATTTTCTTTATCTCACGTGCCTCTTTCTGTATATCGCTTGCCTCTTTCTGTACCTCACTTGCCTCTTTATCTACTTTTCTTGCCTGTTTCTGTATTTCTCTTGCCTCTTTCTGCACTTCCCTTGCCTCTTTCTGTACCTCTTTGCTTCTTCATGCAGTTCTCTTTCTTATTTCTGCACCTCTATTGCCTCTTTCTGTATTTCTCTAGCTTCTTTCTGCATCTTTCTTCCTCTCACTGCACTACTCTTGTCTCTTTCTGCACTTGTCTTGATTCTTTCTGCACCTTTCTTCCTCTTTCTACACTTCTATTTCATCTTTCTGTACCTATTCTTGCTTCTTTCAGTATCTCTCATTCCTCTTTCTGCACTTCTATTGCATCTTTCTGTACCTTTCTTTCTTCTTTCTGTACTCCTCTTCCCTCTTTCTACACCTCTCTTCCCTCTTTCTGCATCTCTCTTGCCTCTTTCAGCGCTTCTCTTGCCTCTTTCTGCACTTCTCTAGCATCTTTTCTTTCTGCATTTCTGTTGCCTCTTTCTGCGCCTCTCTTGCCTTTTTTTGCATGTCTGTTGCTTCTTTCTACACTCTTCTTGGCTCTTCTTCTCCCTTGTTTCCTCTTTTTGTACTTCTGTTGCCTCTCTCGGCACCTCTCTTGCCTCTTCCCGCATCTGTCTTGACTATTTCTGTACATTTCTTCATCTTCCTTCAGTTCTCTTCCCTCTTTCTGTACTTCTCTCACTTGTTTTTGAACGTCAGTTGTTTCTTTATACACGTGTCTTGCTTTTTTCTGCATCTCTCAAGCTTCTTTCTGAACCTCTCTTGTCTTTTACTCCACCCGTCTTGTCTCTGCTGCACTTCTCTTGCCTCTTTCTGCATCTCTCTTGTGTGTTTGTGCTCTTCTCTTGCATGTTTGTGCACCTCTTTTGCCTCTTTCTGCACTTCTCACATTTTTCTGTGGCTGTGTTGCTTCTTTGTGCATTTCCTTTTCTTTCTGTCCATTTCTTTCTCATTCAGCAGCTTTCTTTCTCTTTCTGTAGTTCTCTTGCTAGTTTCTGCACTTTTGTTTTGTATTTGTTATAAAGAGAATAGCAATGCAATTATCAGTAATTGCTCAGTAGTTATCATCAATGTTGACATGGCATTATTTGAAATTGTTAATTGATGTAACAAACTATTGAAACTGTTATTTGATTTTTAGAAATTTATTTTATTTGAGACACAAATTGAAGATGACAAGAAAACATGAAAAGAGAAGAGAACAAAGAAAAGTAAAAAGAGTGCATTAGAAAAAGAGCAAAATGGTTCTCAGGATAAAATCTCTTCTGGTGAGAGCACTAAACAGTTTCTTAAAACAGTTGTAGAGAGATTAAAGAAAGTCAATAATATTGATCGGAAAAAGAAAAGTTTTACTAGAATCCAGAAAGAAAACAACAACTGTTATTGTAAAAGAACATTAGTTGTTGAAAAAACCACTCATATTATAAGAAGGGATACGTAGAAGAATGTTTAGAAGTAAACTAATTCAATTGTATTACAAGATTGTAAAAAATATAAAAGAAGATAAGCAGCGTATAAGAAGAAGCAACACATTAAAAGTGTAGTAGATACTGCTTTTGAATTGAAACTAAAATTATTTATATTAATATGGAAGAGAATGATAACATTGGATAAAACAATGGTGTTTATGAAGGAGAAAATAAAAAGAAAAAGACTTGTTAATAGAAGTAACTTTTGTAAAATTTTTACTGCACAATGAAAGCACACTTCCAGTACTGAGCCTTTCTTTAATGAATAAAGCTATTTTAAAGAGAACATATTAGTGAATGCAGTTGATACTAGTGGTCAATGCTATGAAATGAAAGATGGTTGTCCCATTCCAAAAGAAAAAATGGTTGTTAGGAATGTGGAATAAGTAATAAGTGAAGAAGTTCAATGGAGGCATACACACACTCCTGTAAATAAGTGGGATTGTAGCAGTATTTGCAGTATTCACCAGGAATCTATAAATATCTTCCACACTTTTTTATGAGAGTATACATGTTAAACAGAAGATTAAGATTTTACAAGGACTAGATCTGTGTAAAATAACAAAATATAAACATCTGCAGGGTCATTCTCTGGCTTGTCTTTCAAGAAAAGTGTGCCAAAGTACTTTTCATCATTTAAGAATGTTAGCGGTACACCACTCTGAAATGCCGAAGCTAATAAGGAGACTCTACTATGTAAAAACGTCCGAATTATGTCTAATTGAAATGAACACTGCTCTTTTGCATGATTCAGTATCAGATGTACAGAATGTTCAGAAGAGGATTGTACACAAAGTGAGACTTTGATGCCTATGTGTTAGTATTGATGAGTTTGCAGAATAAATTGCAGTTTAAGACAGTTTTGTCTGAAAAAACAAACTAAGTTTGTATTTGTTGTCAAAGTACTCACTATAGAAGTCAAACTAGGAATGTTGATTTATATTTGAAAAGTAAAAAGTAAAACAATGATAAGTGGCAACAATTTGGTGCTTTTTTGTTGGTAGAAGGTCAGTTTGAATTGGGTACTGAACAAGTAACAACAAATTAGAAGAGAACAAAATGCCAGGTGAAGCAGTACATAACAACTTAGAGTTGGTACCTATTCCTCAGTAACTGACAGATTTGAATGCATATGAGTCTATTCTTATTCAATATGTACACCCATTTCAGGCCATAGTTTGTATGGAGCCTAAAACAGATAAGCTGCCACCTCCAGATTTACAAACAGGTCAGAAAGGAAGAGTTGTGTACTTACCTTTAGATTTCAACCTAAATATTAAAAGTGTTGGTGTAAACAGGGAGGAAAATGAGCCAGTAGTTGTTCTAGTAAATGGTGTACCAACAAGGAGTCAAATACTATGGCAAGAGTTTGTTGATGTTAATAAACTTCAAAAATCTAATTATATCTGGTACAGAATAATATTTATTATAAGAATGTTAAATGTTGATAAACAGGTTATATGCTTAGAAGATGAAAAGAAATTCCAAGTGGCCAAATAGAAATAGAATAGAAAAAGTGGATACATTCAGGAGTGAAGAGTTTTATACGATACATTCTCTACATTGAAAAGAAATTATGGGAAACAATATTGAACTATTCCAAAAATGAAGGAAGCAAAGGGAACTTCCATGAGTGTATGGGAAAAAAGTTTAGAAGCTTGTTGTTTTCCGCAGCTATTCCCCACTGGAGAAGGTGGATGATTTGATGAGTGAGTTGTACGGATTATACCTTCAGAATATGGCTCAACAAGATTGTACTCTGAATATCCAAGATTTCAACTGTGCATTCCATGTATATTTCATCTTCTGTTTGAAAGTGATTTGTCTGTACTTTCATATGCAATGAACCACATATTAAAAACAGGAGTTTATCTTCGACATGTTTCTGCAAAAGAATTCATGGACAAAGTTCAACAAAGAGATGACAATTTAGAATCTCAGTTAATTCATTTGATGGCGTATCAGGATCACTGAAATACCATCTACTACCAAAATATCGAGTTCCCAAAATATCGATGACAAAATATCGAGGGACATAATATCAACTTTCTAGCTTCACTAAGGTAAGTATAAAAATATTGACTTTAAAATATCGAGTGTTAAAAATATAGACTGTCAAAATATCGATTTTTTTATGTCTTTAAAATAAGTTAAAACTTATATAAAATTACATATATTTAATATAAACATTGTTAAAATTATTAAATAAATGTAACATTATTACATAATTAATGTAAATTTAAAAATTAATAATAATAATACATATATATATAAATACATGTTATTAATAAAACATATAGAATATATTTACCGTGGCATAGTAAAAGGTTTAAATTTGATGTAACCACTCCAGTGGGTGCTACATTACAGAGATCGTTGGATAGCGTAGGGGTAAAAATTACTATTCCCACTCCAGTGGGTGCTACAGTAGAGCAAGCGTACGCCTGTACCCCAAAAACCCAAAACTGACCCTGAACCCTAAAAATATCCCTGTACCCCAAAAACACAAAACTGACCCGGAACCCTAAAAATACCCCTTTACCAAAAATCCCAAAACTGACCCTGAACCCTAAAAATACCCCTTTACCCAAAAACACAAAACTGACCCTGAACCCTAAAAATACCCCTTTACCCAAAAACTGAAAACTGACCCTGAACCCTAAAAATACCCCTTTCCCCAAAAACTGAAAACTGACCCTGAACCCTAAATATACCCCTTTACCCAAAAACTGAAAACTGACCCTGTACCCTAAAAATACCCCTTTACCCAAAAACTGAAAACTGACCCTGAACCCTAAAAATAACCCTTTACCCAAAAACTGAAAACTGACCCTGAACCCTAAATATACCCCATTACCCAAAAACTGACCCTGAACCCTATAAACACACAACCCGCTACAGAAAATAAATTTTAAAAAATTAATTATTTATCAATTATTTATTTTAAATTAATTACCAATTATATTTTAATTATTTACCAATTATTATTTAATTAACAATTAGATTACATTTACATAATTAATTAATTATAATTAAATTACTTCCCACCCTATTCCCCTATAAACACACAACCCGCTACAAAAAAAAATTACTAACAATTAATTATTTATCAATTAATCATTTTTAATTAATTAACTATTATGTTTTATTTAATTACCAATTATTATTTAAGTAACAATTACATTAAATTTACATAATTAATTATTTATAATTAAATTACTTCCCACCCTATTCCCCTATAAACCCACAACCCGCTACAGATTTATATTACTCAATTATTATTAAATATTAATAACTTACCTTATTTTCGATATTTTTGTTGTCTATATTTTTTCTAGTCTATATTATGTCTAGTCTATATTTTTGATTCGATATTTTGGCTATTCTAGTCGATATTAGTCGATATTTTTGTTGTCTATATTTTGTCTAGTCTATATTTTGTCCAGTCTATATTTTATACTTGATATTTTGTCCAATCGATATTTTGGACTCGATATTATGTCTGTTTACCGGCGTATCAACATGGTATCTATGAATATTGGTTTCATCATCATGGCAAACTTAAATATACGTTAAGAAACTTAGGTACACCTACATGGTTTGTAAAAATTAGCAGTGCTGAATATGCATGGGATCATTTACCGCAATTTCTACGAGAATCAACTTCAAATGTTAAAAACATTAAATTGAAGACAGCTGGAGAACTCTGTTCCTTGGATCCTGTAAATGTTTGCTGGTATTTTAACCATAGGTTTCAAAGTATGATGTCATTTATCTGTTCTTCCGCTTGGAGAGGTAACTGATTTTTTTTGGTAAAAAGAGTACCAAGCCAGGGGTATTCCTCATATTCACATGCTATTATGGATAAAGAATGCACCAAAATTTGGAACTGATACTGATGAAACTGTTTTGTGTTTCATCGAGTAGTAAATTATAGGTGTCATTCCAAGAGATGGAGGAGAAAAGAGCTTCAGACAAGTTTTACGGTTTCAAAATCATCGATGTGGGAAATACTGCCAACGAAAATACAAGTTTAAAGGGACATTTTATACAAAATGTCATTTTGGATTCCCACGTCCTATCCTTTCTACAGGAAGAGTAAATTGTTTTTTGCCAGCAGTAAGGCATACAATAAATCTCAGAAGAATACATACAAATTAAAAAGAACAGTAGATTCAAAGTACATTAATGACTACAATCCAGTTATTTGAAAATGTGGAATGCAAACATAGATAATTGCAGATAATTCAATTGCTGTTGCTTGCTATTTTACATCATAAATAACCAAATCTGAAAAGACAGAGATGAAAGAAATGTGGGAATACATTTCACAAGAGAAGGGTCTTAGCAAGAGTTTGTACAGTTTTAGCTTGATCTCTGCAAGGTTATATTCAAAGTCCAGAGGAATCATTTGGATACGTTTAGGAATTGGCTTCAATAGAATATTGAAATCTTTATAAGAAATTGAATACTTGGCATAGAATGAAACAGAAAGTACAGATATTGTTAAAACTAATATGTTGGATAGATACATCTCAAAAACCTATGTCTGTATGAAATACTTCAACATTACATCTTTAAACGAAAAGTAATAGAAAATATAAAAGAATATAAATATGCAGTAATTGAATGGAAAGGGGCGACCACTCGGTCCCCCCGAACGTATGGCTGGGTGCCCCGATCCTCCCGGGAAACCATTTTGGGCGGGAGGCGTGTCTCGGCTGGTATGCCCGAAGCGGCGTAGCCGGGGCGCGCCTTTTCCCGCCCAAGAGGGGTTGTCCTAGACACCTACACCGATGGCCACGCCCAGTAGGCGTACCGGCAGAGGGTACACGCCCTCCCGAAGAAGAATAAAGAGAGCGGGAATCCGAAGAAGCGTCCTCTTGTTCCTGTGCTTGGAAGGCTGCACCCACTCGTTGCTCGTGAGCCCTCGACGGAACAAGGAGCAATTTTGAGAACTTGTAATTCTTGTGTTTCTCTTTCAGAGACTTTACAGCGAAGGATCCAGGACCGTGTTGATCGGATAACAGTTGATAATCGAAACCATGTCTGGCAAGAAGGCAGGAAAGGGTTGTAAGACAGACCAGATGCTTCGCATGTTGGTGACCAGAATGACGAGAATGGAACGAAGCTTCGGAAAAGTCCCAGCGCTTGGTCGTGATTTGGCGGATGTCAAGAAACAACTGGCCGCAATGAACACGCCTGGTAACCCGAAGAAGGTAATAGGCCCGGCATTGCCGGGAGTCGTCCCCGAGGGTAGAGGGAAGTGGGTTAAGAGGAGGGAGGTGGCAGGGGAGGTTCCGGTCCCTGAGGTGCCCCCGGTCATCCCTGCCATACCAGCTGATGACCCAGTACCAACCCGAGACGCGGGTCAACCGATTCCGGTTGTGATTACGCCCGCTAACGGGGGGGAATTTAGGCTGATCCATAACCTGTCTGCTCCAAGGGGTTTCTCAGTAAACGATGCTATTGACCCGGAAGTCTGTTCGGTGCGGTACGCATCGTTCGATGATGCCGTCACCATGTTAAATCGCCTGGGCCCCGGGGCGCTGATGGCGAAATCTGATATCGAATCAGCGTTCCGGTTGCTCCCGGTACACCCACAGGATCAGCGTCTGCTAGGTTTTGCGTTCCAAGGACGTTATTACATGGATAAATGCATGCCGATGGGTTGCTCCATTTCTTGTGCCTATTTTGAAAAATTCAGCTGTTTTGTAGAGTGGGCATTCACCGAGGCCACGGGGCATAGGCATGTTATGCATTACCTAGATGACTTTCTGTTCTTTGGAGCAGCCGGCGACACGAAATGTGTGCAGGCGCTACAGGACTTTTGCATCCTCATGAGGGAGTTTGGAGTGCCATTGGCACCAGGTAAGACGGTTGGACCATCTACTTCACTGGAGTTTCTGGGAATCGAGCTCGATTCTGTGGAAGGATGTTTCCGTTTGCCAGTGGGAAACGTATCGAAATTTAGGGCTTCCCTGGAACTTTGCCTTGGTAAGGCGAAAGTGACCCTGCACCAGTTACAGCAAGCAGTGGGTCAGCTTAACTTTGCCTTGAGAGTGATACCAATGGCCCGCCCCTTTTCACGCTCTATTGCACAAGCTATGGTTGGTCTCAAAGAAGGGCACCACCGCACGAGACTGTCTGCAGAGGTTCGCCAGGACATGCGCATTTGGTTGGCATTCCTGGCGGACTTCAACGGTCGAGTAGTGTGGAACAAGCCGCCAGCGTCTTCGGACGAGCTGGGTTTGTGGACCGACTCGGCGGGGAGCGTGGGATTTGGCGCCATCTTTGGTAATCGATGGTCGGCGCAAACATGGCCGACGTGGTGGCACACCAGCGGTCTCACAGGTAACATAGGGTTCCTTGAGCTATTGCCAATTTTTGTTGCTCTGATGGCATGGCCGGACGAGTTCCCAGACCGCTCAGTGGTATTTTGGTCTGATAATATGACTGTTGTAGAATGCATTAACAATCAGGCAGCACGCTGCAAATGGATCTTGAGATTGCTGAAGGAAATTGTGCTGCTTTGCATGAGACTGAATGTACAGTTCAGGGCGAAACATGTGCCGGTTGTACTGAATCATGCGGCTGATGCACTCTCTCGTTCACATATGCAGGCGTTCAGGGTTTATCTACCTACAGCGGACCTGGTGGCGGCACCATTCCCCGAAGCACTTTGGCTAATCGGTGCCCCGGATTACAAGACCTCGTGGCAGCAAGCTTAGCCCCCAGGACGAGGAAGGCATACGAAGGAGCGTTTCGTTCCTATTGTGCATTTTTGGGTCCGACAGGGAGTGAGAACTGGGGTCAGGAGGAGTCCTTCCTGGGGTTCCTGGTAGCACTGCACAGAGAAGGCCGATCAGCAGCAACGGCCAATAGACACAGGGCGGCCATCTCATTCATGGCGCAGGTGCATGGCATCAAAGACCCAACAGGTTCCTTTTTGGCGAAAAAAGCCCTTTCGCGACTGGCAGCGCCTCGAGGGTCGCAAGCAAGACGAGAGGCGCCCGATTGGCTTAGAAAGGTTGTCCCTACTCATGGCGAAACTAGTCACGACATGCTCCTCCCAATTCGAAGCAGTTCTGTTCCGGGCAGCTTTCGCATTAGCGTTCCATGGGGCGATGCAGGTGAGCGAACTGGTCGCAAGGAATAAGAAAGATGTGGAGGGAGGCTTGTGCAGGGATCACATCCTAATTAGGGGTGATTCGATGGAAGTCACGATAGCTAGGTCCAAAACTGACCAAGGAGCTATGGGAAACAGTGTTGTTGTCCAGCGCATGCGAGGGTCCCCCACGTGCCCGATAATGTGTATAGAGGAATACTTGGCACTGAGGGCGGATACATGGGGGGGGAGTTTGCTGAGGCACATTGATGCCACCCCACTGACGAGGTTTCAGTTCCAGAGGGTGCTAGCACTAACAATCGCTGCGGCGAGCATGGACCCGTGCGATTTCGGGACCCACTCCTTTAGGATAGGGGCTGCTACTGAGGCTACAGCCAGGGGTCAGAGTGCAGAAGAAGTGAAACAGTTAGGACGATGGTCCTCGAATTGTTTTAAAAGGTATGTGCGATTGCACATGTTGTGAAGTCAAGTTACATGCGCTCACGCTTCTTGTCTTCTGTTTGATTTACAGTTTCGCGAGCATGTCATGCGGGGCGGAATTTGCAGTCGACCCAGTACCAGGGGACCAGCGGTCATGGATCACCGTCTGAGGAGAGAGTGGTTTGGGTCATGGGCCACTCATACGTGAGGCGGGCCGAGGACGTATTCAAAGCAGGTGACGCGACTCGCGCAGCTGGGGAATACGGGTACAGAGTGGCCTTCCATGGAAGGGGCGGGCTCTGTATTGACAAATTCGAATCTTTTGTTGAGGGTCTATTAGGGCGGCAGAGGTCACCGCCATCTGTAGTCATAGTACACCTGGGGGGCAATGACTTGGTGACACTGGGTAGACGAGTATTGCTCGAGCAAGTTTTGTCGGCCGTTAGCTGGTTGGCAAAAAGAATCCCGGGGTGCACGATTGCCTGGTCCCACATGATTCCCAGAAAGGTGTGGCGGGGGGGCCTTTCAGTGTCAGCACTGAACCATTCGGTGAAGAAAGTTAACAACATAATTGGTAGATTATTTCGCTCGGCGCAGTTGCATAGCATTCCTCATGGGTGTATTCGGGGTGATCACATGTATCTGAATGATGGGGTTCACCTGTCCCGGGAGGGGAATGTTTTACTCATAGGAGACTTCATAGCATGGCTAAGGGGTTTGAGGAAGCATGACCGTTAGGAGGAGTTTGGGGGGGCCGGATAGCCGGTCAACTATCCGGCCTGTGGCGGTAAGGTCATGATCGGTGAGCAGTAATTTCAAGGTCCCTAGAGGGGGGCCGCCACCCACTATGGATGGGAGCGCCCGGGGGGAGGCGGCCATTGGCCCCTCCCACTGGGAGGCGGCACCCACTAAGGATGGGTGGCCTAAGGGGAGACGGCCATAGGCCCCTTCCAGGGGAGGAGGTGGCTATATGCCCCTCCTACGAATTTCCCGGGGCCCGGATATCCGCGACGGCGGATGTGATAGAGAGTGTGGGGGTGGGGGGGAGTCCACGCTGTCCTTCCTACAGATACCTCACACGGGTGCTCGGACGACCTTTAAGATGGCGTCGAGTGGAAAGGGGGGCCCCCGACAAGACAAGGGAAATTAGAGTTGGCAAGGAGGGTACAGTCCTCTGCGCGGCCGCCACTCACACCGTGAGGGCGAGAGATTTGGCAGTAGGGATCTGACCCCGGTTAAGACCTTGCCGTTGGCCCTTAATGCTAGGATGTACAATTTTAATTTAGAATGTATGCATTTGCAGGATGTTAGACTCGGCTAGGAAACCTTTGTATTAGAGATTTGTTAAGGTTAGCCAAAGAACATGTCTTCATCGAAATGTAATAAATGAAAATTGTACATGATTATGAAACTTTTTATTTAATGTTTTAATTTTGTTTCATATTTTAATAAATACGGCCGGGAGGGTGACTCCCTCCCGCCTTCCAAAAAGTTCATAACTGCGTCCGTCTTCCCATCCTTGGGGATTGTGTTGGGAGGGGGTGACAGGCATCCCGGCCATATGAGATGGATGTTTAGTAAAACATGCCAAAGGAAATCTTATTAACCACAGAAAACTCAGTTGTGAAGGTCCAGACAATAGGGACTTTTTCTATTTAGCACTTCCGCAACTGTTCAACACTTGGCATATTAAAACGGAATTACTTGGAGATTTTGACTGCAATGGAGAGTCTTTTAATGCAACTAAAGATAGCATTCAGTGCATAATTTTCCTAATGTTCCTACAAATGTTAAATGATAAAATCGAACAAGAAAGTACTTTTGCAGTAAGTTCACAAGGCAGACAAAGTTCTGGTCCACTGAGTCAAGATCCGCTGGGACAACCAATTATCGAAAATGAAGCAGCAATAGCATACATGAGAAAAAACTGCAATGCAACAAGCACAACAAGATATTATTCAGCTGGAAAAGTTAGAACAACTAAATATTGAACAAAAAGAAGTATATCAAAAAGTCAAATAACAGATACAACATGGTTTTCTGCACGAAAAAAAGAATGACAATGTTCATCATTTTAACCTATTCTATTGTTCATCAGTGGTCAAGCTGGAACAGGAAAATGTTTTGACCAGTTATCTACACAAAATTACAGAATCACATTTATCTTGTATTGGAACAGCTCCAACTGGATTAGCACCACACAACATTAAAGGTATTACATTACAGCAATTACCTATGCTACCTGTTGAACATGATAACAAATTGGAATATCAGAAGCTACCAGGAGAAACTTGTAATGAAGTCTCAAGAGTGCTGAAGACAATGAAACATTTAAACATTGTTGTGATGAGCATGGTCACAAACTTAGTGGGTTATTGGGATTGCGGACATTCTGCATCCTCTGGGCCGGCGGAAGCCACCGCCGGCCCGGAGGATGCGGAAAATCCGCAGCGGACCCACCAAAGACCCACCGTCACATTAGGATGGCTGGTGGGTCCTGGTTTCCGTCCACAGCTTTTCCGCCGCGTTGGCTTACAACCACGGCGGAAAAGCTCTAATCTGGTGACGGTGTCTCTCAGACACCGTCAGGCAGATTAGGATTGGATGTGAAACATGCTTTTCCGCGGCGGCTTTTCCGCCATGGAAAAGCATGTGTAACTTAACTGCGGGAGCCCGTTGCGGGCCCCCTAGGTGAAGGGGGGCTGGGGGTGCACATGGGGGGTACCTATGGTACCCCCCTGCATTTGTATGTGGAAAGCTGCAGGCACCGCGCAGTGCCTGCCTCTTTCTGCATACAAATGCAACACCGGCATTTTTAACATTGCCGCGGGTGCAGCTTGAAGCCGCACCCGCAGCAATGTTAAAAATAGAGTATGTGACCGCCAGGGTGGCGGTCACATCCTAATTGCACAGGAGGGAACTCCGCATGCCATACGGAGGTTCCCTCCTGCTCTGGGGTCGCGGACGGATGCAAGTCCGTCCGCGATCCTAATGAGGCCCTTAATGTTTGCCTTTGCACATTTAAGAATACATCAGATTTTAAAAACATATTATGATGTTCTGTTTGGAGGAAAACATTTAATTGTGTTTGTCGATCTACTACAACTTGCTCCTGTAAAAGGACAACCTGTTTTTAAAACACTTGTCCATGAAGACACAAGGAACTATTTGGGAAGTATTGGAAATGTGAACAGTGGTTACATTTTAAATATAAAGAACTTATTGAGAATATGCGACAAGCAGGTGATGAAGATTATGGAAATATTCTTCAAGACATAGAAATTGATGTCTTGACAGAACATGGCAAACAATCTGAGAAAGTCGGCTACTAAGGAACATCTTTACAACTGGAAACAAAGCAGCTGAAGTAATGTACAATATGCTTGGAGAAGAGGAGTCTAAAGTTTACCTAATGCCTGCACTGCAAGAGTGTTCTACATACAATCAACAACATTTGAAACTGGAAAAACAACAAATTGTGGAAATTGAAGCTATAGATAAAATTGTACAATAGGGAGTGACTATTCTTCTTACAGAGAAACTACAGGCTAAATTGCATTCTTTGGAAATGTCTGTATCTAAAACTGTAGGCTTAGAAAAGACTTTACATGTATTACAAACTGTTGGGTAATTTCAAAGAATAATTTAAGTCTAGAAAAGGTTTAGTAAATGGAGCAATGGGGAAAGCTGTTGATTTTGTAAATTTTCAGAATTGGATGGAATAGAATTTTTGATTATAAAATTTTATCAGATTACAGAGGTAAGCCATATTGGGCGTTGTGTTGTATGTTTTTGCTTGTAAAAGATTTGTATGTTCTCAGACAAGAGTTTCCTCTGTCTTTAGCATAAGCAGTAACTAGTCATAAATCTCAAGATTTAAGGATAGACAGAGCTTTTGTAAAAATTGGAAATATGGTGTTCAAAGAGGGAATGGCATACATTGCATTGCATCAAGTAAGAACATTGTCCGGTTTGTATTTGATAGATTTTGATAAGAAAAATGTGAGTGCTGATGCAAACTGTGTAAGTGAGTACATTTTTTTTAGAAGATTTTATACTTCTTATTTAGGGGAATTACCCATATATGAGAAATGTATAGTGTATCCATAACAGAAATATATCAAAGATGCAACTAAGGTTCAAAAAAGAAAATCAGCTCAAGAAAAAGTTTAAAGTATGAAGAAAAAAGATTGAAAGTGTTGATGAAATTGTAGGATAGCAGTTAGAAAACCATTCAGGTATCAACTGTTATGCTAATGTGATTCTGAATGTTGTGTTTCATTTACCAGATCTTCATCATTAAATCATGGAAAATTATGAAAAAATATTATTTTCTTTACTACATCATGTATTTCAACATTTGATAAATGACAAAACTAGAATGCATATCACTTCTGGCATTTGGAATCTTTTAGATATATGTACTTGTTCATTGACATTTACTCTCAACATAGAACAAGATGCACATGACTTACTAATGCTTATGCTTCGAATATTAGAATGTGAAGGAATATACCTTGAAAATGTATTTGGACTAAGTGTGAAGAGTGTTCATTTACTTCTACCACTGAAATACAAACAGAACGATTCCTATACTTGACAATACCAGAATGTGAATCAGTACCATTTTAACAAATTGATAAAAACAGCAAATCAGGATATGAGATGCTCACATTGAAGATCAGAGATGTTGTCTACATTGCATATAGAAACATTTGGACATATCTCATATTAATGTTACAACCATGTAGAGCAAATGTAGGAACATTGGAAACAAAAATTACAAATTTTAAAGCAAGTCAAATATCTATTTCAGGAAGAACTTATACAACAGCAGCTATTATATTCCATGATGGACCTACTGCAACCTCGTGACACTATACTGTGTATTTAACGTGTAACAAAGGATGGACACTTTGCAATAATGGCCACTTGGAATTCAAACCTAGATTGCCTTATAAATTACCAAATTCATATTCACTATTTCTGCAGCCAAGGTTTTGAGTACATCATTCAGCCTTTTGGGAAGATGTAAATGGAAATTAGACAGCACTGCAAAGTATTAGTATTTAAAATAAGTGTTTGGATTATCATTTGCACTAATTGATATTACATTTGGAAAATTGTGCTTAAAAGAAACTAGTTTATTTATTTGTTGTCTATATTGTACCAGATGCAAATGAGAGTCTACATTTTGGCAAATTTATTTGAGATAAATAATAGAGTTAATGTTGATGAAGGATGTAATTAACAAAGTGTAGATAGGAAAACGCATAGCTACACATATTGATTATGATGCTCTGTGCTGATTTGTTTTATAGCTATAATCAATTTGATTGTTTTTTCGGCACTGTTCAATGATGATACTACATTGAAATCATTGTGTATGGTGAAGTTAAGTGGAATTAGGGAACAGCAAAAAAGCGAAACTGAAAATGATACATAGTTCTAAATTTATGTTGTGTTTTTAAAAATATAATATAATGTCTGTAATATATTATCATTAAATAACAGTTCTTCTCTTTCTTCTTTATAGTAGCTACTATTAACATTTTAAAACAGTTTGTTGTTTAGGATAATACTACTCTAAAATAGTTCTACTGAGTAATGTAACTAAATTACTTGAAAGGTAAGAATACATAATATAATATGCATAATAACTTGAAATGTTTTTTTCAATTTCATTATATGTTATTTGTTTCTAATATAAATAATGTTCATCCTTTACACGATTTGAAAACTATTATCATATTTCTTAGGAGTAGTATCATTTTTACATTTTACAAAAGTGCATAGACCAATAAAATGCTTTAATTGCAAGTTTTTTACTCCTCATTATACAGGACAGGGGTGTGTTGAACTCCCTATCCAAGGACTTCTCAGATACAGACATAGAAAATATTTACACTAGTAGAATAACTAAGGGACTACCCATCCACTGATTCAATGAAACAGACACTATGAATGCACTCATGCAGTCACACAGGGACTACCTGTACATTCATTCATTGCTGTCCATGCACTCATACAATCAGCCAGAGAGCACCTGCATGAAAGGATGAGAGCAAGGAAAATGCCTGGATCATAGGATGAGTGCATGTGTAGTGCCTAAGAGAAACGATGACTGCATGAGTAGTCCCTGAGTGAATGGTTAAGTGCAAGAGTGGTGCCTGAGTGATTGCATGATTTAATGACTAAATGTGTAGTACTTAAGTGACTTTATAAATGCAAGGATAATACCTGGGTGCTTAGATAGTGCATGGGTAGTGTGTGAGTGAAGGATCAGTGCAATGGTAGTACCTGAGTCATTGGATGAGTGCATGGGTACTGCCTCAGAGAATGGTCACCCAGGCACTACCCATGCAACAACTCAGGCACTACTCTTGCATTCAACTATTCACTCAGCCACTACCCAGGCACTCATGCAATCACTCAGACACTACACTTGCACTCAACCATTCACTTAAGCACTTCCATGCACTAATGAAATCAAGGAGAAACTACCCAGCCACCATTTTGTTTTCACACACCAGTGAGACCAGCCCCCCTACTTCTACCCCAGCAAAAGGGATATTCTACATCAGAGGGTGCTTTTGGGAGCTGTTTAAACTGTGTTTACTAGGGACTGTGCACTTCGTTTTTTAACCAATAGAGGGAGTAAAGTTTTATTCAAACAGTATTGTTAGATTTCAAGTTAGTGAGGCCTTTGCCTGCAGAAGTCCAAAGTGTGGATTGAGCCTGTCTGTCTCGTAGGAGATTCTGAACAGGAGAAGCAGCTTCCAACTCCCTGGCCAGCAAACCTTGTCTGAGGTCGCTGGGACCTTATATGGTCTGCTAGTGGTTGGTACATATGTACACTGATTGGTGATTGTATCTGATGTTTCTATTGGATTACGGTTAATGTCCTCATTGGTTGGGTATTTGAGGGTTCCTATTGGTTTCTGGGTCTGTGATTCAATCGTTGTAGGGTTGGGACTAGGGCTAGGGTTCGAATTTCTTTTGGAAGTAGGGACTAGGGCTTCCTATGTTATTGGTTGTTGGGAGTAAGGTGGGACTAGAGCTAGGGTTAGACTTTTAATTGGAAGTAGCGATTAGGGATTCTCGTGTGATTGGTTGCTGGACTAGTTGTGGGACTAAGAGTAGGATTAGGCTTTCTATTGGAAGTAGGGACTAGGGCTACCTATGCCATTGGTTGCTTGTTCTTGGCTGGGACTACAGGTAGGGATAAGGCCTTTATTGGATGTAGAGATCAGGGTTTTTGAACTGATTGGGTGCTTGGACTATGGCTAAAATAGGCTGTAAGGTCCTGGTCTTTTATTGGTTCTGGATTTTAGTGCTAGTGTTGTGACTGGAAAACGTTAGGGCTAGGATTCCCATTGGCTAAAGGGGTCACCTGATTACTAGGGCTATAAAAGGCCAGTGTTAGGGCGTCGAGGCTAAGGGCAGGGCCAGGCCAGGCCAGAAATGCTGCACTTTTTGCCATTTAGCAATACCCAACCCACACCATCCACATCCACTAACAGAGCAAAACACTCACACCAAATGTACACCACTCACAACACTATGCACAGATTAATGTACAGGTACAAAAGGGGGTGGTGATGGACGGAGCATCTGAATCAATCAAACACTCACACCCAGTCAAAAGATCTGGGTTTAATCCATCACCGTTCTTTAGCCCACTCTGCCACCCCAGTTCAGACATGGCTATATGCAAATCAGTCTGACCCTGTGCCTCATGGGAACAGTCCAGCCCGAACTGCCAAGCCATGTCTTCCCAGGACCTGAAACAAGCTTCCGAGGATCGGTTTCTGGCATTCCAACCGTCTTCAGACCGGCTTGCTTGAATCCAGTGGCAAAGTGAGCAAGGGACTCACGTCTGAGCATACCCTGCCACACTTATGGCGGCCAAAAGCGGTACAAAAGGGGGTGGTGATGGACGGAGCATCTGAATCAATCAAACACTCACACCCAGTCCAAAGATCTGGCTTTAATCCATCACCGTTCTTTAGCCCACTCTGCCACCCCTGTTCAGACATGGCTATATGCAAATCAGTCTGACCCTGTACCTCATGGGAACAGTCCAGCCCGAACTGCCAAGCCATGTCTTCCCTGGACCGGAAACAAGCTTCCGAGGACCGGTTTCTGGCATTCCAGCCGTCTTCAGCCCGGCTTGCTTGAATCCAGTGGCAAAGTGAGCAAGGGACTCACGTCTGAGGATACCCTGCCACACTTATGGTGGCCAAAAGCGGTACAAAAGGGGGTGGTGATGGACGGAGCATCTGAATCAATTGATTCAGATGCTGAAGACGGCTGGAATGCCGTCCATCACCACCCCCTTTTGTACCGCAGATTGATGTACCAGCATGCACTACAGAACCAACCAAACCACATCTACACACCCTACTTTCCCAACTACCACACATATCCACCATCACCTACAAACAGTACACAACTCTATTCTATACCACTAACCAATACACTCATCACTAACACAATGCAAATCAACACCATACATAACTACATCCCATTCAGACACACTCTGCTGTAATTACACCTAAAGACCACCTTTTATCACTAACAAACATATCATCATCCTTCCATTAGTTGTCCAACAAACACCCTCCTCTCCCTTCTACCATAATAACACTAACGCACAACAAACACACTGCACACCACCACACTTTGTAACTCTCCAACAAACCAGTCTAAGATAAACACTCTCATCTTTACTTCATTCCCTCCTACACACAACATACACTCTACTCATAAACACATCACCATCCCCTCTACATCACAACCTCCTCTCATAAACAATACTATACAACCAAATCCATTGCATGAAATATATACATCAGCACCCCTTTTCACTACTCCTCAAAAGCAAAACATATCACACACACCAGCACAACAAGATCTTTAAAGCGCAACACCTCATACTACTTACCATCACATGATACAAACATATACTCACTTTTCAAACCACACAAAGGAACAAACTCCAATGCCAAGCTTTCCCTCTACCACCACACCTAACACAAATACAGCAATACGGCAAAACTCTCTTCTAACCGCCTCTCATCTATTGGCCAATTTAGAACATTACTACATGACCCACATGCTGCACCACCTCCCCTGACTCATACACCTTCCGCCTTAAACACACGCAAAAAATATAAGCAACATGCCACACCTCACAACTTTGCTTCCCCATGTCTACTTCACAACAATATTACACCACAAAAGCAACACAGCACTACAACTCACTCTCAAACACCATCTCCAGCTCATACACATGCAGACCCATCAACATGACTTCTTAGCATACTGGATGAGGAACATGATACAGATCAGCTACACAATTGCTATCCTAATACAGTTAATATCAGCACTAAAAACACAGCTCGTACAAACCCACCAAATACTGATTACTCTTCTACAAAAAAAGTCCAACTATCACCAAAGGACACTGACTAAACTGTCTACTAATAAATGCTTGATCCCTCTCTAAAATCAAGCATCACATCTATGACCTTCTCACCGATGCAAAACCAGACATACTATTCATAAACAAATCATGGTTAGGAGAGGATTTGGCTCCAGTCCTGCATGAAGCCATTCCTCTAGGCTATCAAACAGTTACCCAAAATGGTATAGCCAATAAAGGAGGTGGTCTAGCTGTTGTATTCAGGCAAACAATACATATCACTAAAATGGACAACATCTCCATAAAGAATTGTAAGGTTCTTCTAACAAGATACAATCCTACACCGTCTTCCTCCTGTAACTTCCTTCTCCTTTACAGACCTCCGCCTAGCAAGGCAACATTCTCAGACACACTTCTAGACACAGTTTCAAACCTCATAACAATACACTCCAACCTATGCGTTCTGGGTGACCTTAACATTGGGTTTGATAAACCCAATATGACCCATCCAAAAACAATAACCACTGGCCTAGACGCATTGAACCTGCATCAGATTGTCCACAATCCGAAACACACCGCTGGACATATCCTAGATGTCATTTTTGCTAATACTGAACTAGTTACCTTTCAAACTATAGTCACATGGTCAGACCACCAATTGCTTGCTTTCCAACATAAAACAACGCTAGGCGACTTACCTAAAACTACCTTACATCCGTCCACCTATCGGCCGTGGAACAAACTCAATTTGGAACACTTAGAAACACAACTATCATTCAGTACAAATCTGGAAACCATAAGTTCTGTTCAAAATCTATATGAGTAGCTACAGAAAGCTTTTGACACCCTGATTCCACTCAAAGCCACACAACAGAACAAAAGAAAAGAGGCACCTTGGAGAAACATAGAAATAAAAGACATGAAACAACAAATTAGAAAGCTGCAACGTACGCGGCTCAAAACAAACGCCAAACAAGACAAACTTCACATACAGAAAATTTACAGATTATACAAGTCGGCTATCAAAAAAGCTAAGAAAAGGTACTATTCATACAGAATTCAAAACACTAAATGTGCAAATAAAGAATTTTATAAAATACTCAATGAATTTCGCAAACAAATTGCCTAGAAGGAACTCATCCTGTCACTCAAGATTTCACAGACAAACTGGCAAATCATTACACGGGCAAAGCAGACACGTTAGACTCGTACTTAAAACAGAAACAAAGCACCAGCGCTAATCCTTGTACAAAACAACAATCCAGGAATACTCTAATCAAGCCTCTCCGTTCCTTCCAACACATCTCACACGATGAATTTATGGACCTGGTCAAAGCAAGCAGACCTGCCGGCAGCCCTTCTGACCCCGGTCCACCACAAACTTTTAAGACAATTCTTTTAACAACCTCTACTGCCATTCCAGTAAGAAGAAGAATCAACAATTCCTTGACTACTGGAATATTTCCAGAAGAACTCAAAAAGTCATACATTCGCCCTTTAGTGAAGAAAACAAACTTGGACCCACTGAACCCTGACAACTACAGACCCATTACAAATGGAGCTTTCCTGGGCAAACTGATAAAAAGAGCAGGGTTCACCCAGATGTCACAATTCATTGAAGAGAATGACATGCTTTTAGACTTCCAAACAGGATTCCGTCAGAGAAAAGGCACAGAATCTGCCCTCCTTGCCATCTGGGATGACCTGAAGAATACAGTTGCTGCGCTACTCCTCTTGGACCTCTCAGTATGCCTTTGACATGGGTGACCATGACACTCTGAAACAAAGACTCTATGAAGCTGGCATAGAGGGAACTGCTCTAAACTGAATCAAGTCCTACCTTCAAAGCAGAACTAACGTCATCCCTACCCCACCTTTCTCGTCCAAACTGTACTCCACAAAAGCAGGGGTCCCTCAAGGTTCTATCATCTCGCCCATGCTTTTCAACATCTACATGAAGTCATTACCTGTCTTGATCAATACATTTCACCTCATGTGCTATAACTATGAAGATTTTCTTAATATGAAGGAGTTCGGTCCTTAGATAATGGGGAAGGCTGGACCTTAATTACAGTTTTGCAGGAAAAAAGTGCCCCCCACTAGTTTTTTGAAAAAAGCTCTTAGTTATAAGCAACACATCTACTTGGGTTAGAGGTGTTCGGTATATTTATTTGTACCTTGAATTCACCAATTAATCAAAACGTTCAAAATTTTACATGTCAGACAAAGAACACTACAAATATGACATATACATATACCAGTTTAAACACGACGCGTTTCGAACTTCATACATCAATTACGAGTTCTCTTCAGGGCCTTGTTATTACTTTCTTCAGGGCCTTGTCATTACTATCTGCCTGTGTGTAAAGTAAAAGAGAAACACTATTTAAGTGTCAGATCTATCGCCTCATCTCCAAAGACCACCTTAGATCTTCTATATTTAAAAATGATTTACCTGAATGGTAGCCGGATTTTTTTTCTATGTCTTGTTCTGGGTAATGGGAACTGCAGTCTACAAGACGTTAAGAAATCAATTTAGAGTCAAGTTTCAGGAGTAGCCCTACAGTCACATCAGCCAGGCACATTGCGGGACATACCTTTAGTTTAGTTTAGGGTACGGAGGGGCGTCTCCCTATGGCACGGTGAGGCTTCAGTTACCTGGGGGAGGGGGAGGAGGAAATCAGTACCAGCACGTTTGAATCCTTTCACAAGCCGAAACATTAGATTAAAAGGCTAAAAGATTAGCCTTACCTCGTAAGGTGCCCCGCGGGCTTCGGGAGCGGCTCACTTTCTGCCACACAGTTTTCGGTTCCACGGTATTCAGAAGTGCCGCGTACTAACTCTCAGTCACCCTCCGATCTCATGCGCTGATGGAAAAGAGATCGGTTTCTGTTTTAGTTACTAAATTGGACAACCTATTTTAGTGTGAACACTCAGACCCTCTGCTCACCTTTCGCCAAGCGGTTCGCTTCCCCAATGATTCACTATCGAGGGCGGCGGTCGGGTTGCCAAGAGACTAAATGCGGTCACATGACCGAGGGTTTTGTGGGAATTGTAGTTCTGAGTACGCGCGTACCCATTTCGTGGCTCACAGGTTTCGGGAGTTAAGGTGCTCCAGTCTCCTATCCTCCTCTTGCACCCTTCAATCAAGGGGGGACTATCAAGCCCCCGTGGAGTCCCATACAACCTTGGTTTATAGTCTAGACACCTCGGACAGAGTGTTCAATCCATTTTGTGCGCTATTAAATTTAAGGATCAGGTATGCCTCTTTTCTTAGCAGGGTTTCCTCAATGTCAATCGGGCCCTTATTTCCTGATGGCACTACTGTACACAGTACCGTCCACTTGAAATCCATTTCACTATGGTCTGAATCCAGAAAGTGTTGGACCATAGGAGCACTTTCCACTTTCTTTTTGATCCGTGACCTGTGTTGGGTGATGCGACTGTTGACCTGTTGTGTCGTTTTTCCTATATATAGTTTTTGGCAGGCACAAGTGATTGCATATACCACATTACGTGTCTTGTAATTAGAGAATCCATTGTTTTGACATTTGATTCCCCTATGTTCAAATTCCGACCCTTCGATTGTGGATTCGCATGATATACAGTTTCCACATCTGTGGTGCCCTACTATTGGCTTAAGGCCCCATATCGAAATAAGATCACTTTTGGGCTTGGGGGTCAATACATCCGCCCTAATAACACTTTGGCCAATGCTCTTGTTTTTCTTATAGGCAAATAACGGTCGCGGGAACGAACATTCAAGTTCCTCTAGTAGACGCCAATTCTTCAGTACCATTTGTCTTACTCTATGTGTGTCTGGCCCAAAGGTAGACACACATACCAGCCGGTCCATTTCGGGTTTGGCTGTTCGCTCGAGTAAGCACTCCCTAGGAGTATGGTGTGCCCTCTTCTTTGAATTGCTAAGCAGTTTCTTAGGATACCCTCTATTTTTCATTTCTTCACAAAACCTGGTCGCATGTTTATCATATTCAGCCAATTCCGAGCAATTTCTTCGAATACGAAGTAGTTGCCCGTAGGGCAAGTTGTCCCTCAGGCTTCTTGGATGAGCACTTCGGTGGTGAAGGATGGTATTTTTGTCCGTCTTTTTGCAAAAAAGAGTAGATTTCAGGTGTCCGTCTATGCATGTTATTTCTAAATCTAGAAATGTCATTTTTTGGTTGCTGGACTCCAGTGAAAACTTAATATCACGGTGTCTCTCATTGATCCATAAGTGGAAGGCAGTCAACTCCGTGTGGCTCCCCTGCCACAGGAGCCACACGTCGTCGATGTATCTCCACCATTGTTTGATGTGTTTGTTGTAGGGATTGTCAGAGTAGATGAATCTCTTCTCATACTCCGCCATGTAGAGTATGGCCATCTCCGGCGCATATGGACAGCCCATGGCCGTACCTTTGACCTGCATAAAGAATTGGTCATTAAACCTGAAGTAATTCTTTTTGAGTGTGATTTCTGCCAATTTTAGGATAAACGAGGTTGGGACCTGGTGTGGCCTATCCCTCCAACACTTCCAAAGCCTCATCTTGAGGAATTTGGGTGTACAAGGACGTAACGTCCATTGTCACCATTAGTTCTGTAAGTGGATCGAATTGCATTCCCTCAATTTTCACCAAGAAGTCAGTGGTGTCCTTCAAGTATGATTTGACACCACTGACAAAAGGCTTCAAAAAGAAGTCAATATATTTAGAGAGTGATTCCAAACAAGATTCGCACCCGGAGACAATTGGTCGTCCTGGGGGCTCTTTCGGGTTTTTATGGATTTTGGGCAAAAAATAAAGGATGGGGGTTCTTGGGAATTTCTTTACCAAGAACTCACTCTCTTTTTGGCCCACAAATCCTTCATCCACACCGCTCTTTATTATTTCACAAATTTGATCCACTTACAGAACTAATGGTGACAATGGACTTTACGTCCTTGTACACCCAAATTCCTCAAGATGAGGCTTTGGAAGTGTTGGAACTATATCTCGATAAGAGGGATAGGCCACACCAGGTCCCAACCTCGTTTATCCTAAAATTGGCAGAAATCACACTCAAAAAGAATTACTTCAGGTTTAATGACCAATTCTTTATGCAGGTCAAAGGTACGGCCATGGGCTGTCCATATGCGCCGGAGATGGCCATACTCTACATGGCGGAGTATGAGAAGAGATTCATCTACTCTGACAATCCCTACAACAAACACATCAAACAATGGTGGAGATACATCGACGACGTGTGGCTCCTGTGGCAGGGGAGCCACACGGAGTTGACTGCCTTCCACTTATGGATCAATGAGAGACACCGTGATATTAAGTTTTCACTGGAGTCCAGCAACCAAAAAATGACATTTCTAGATTTAGAAATAACATGCATAGACGGACACCTGAAATCTACTCTTTTTCGCAAAAAGACGGACAAAAATACCATCCTTCACCACCGAAGTGCTCATCCAAGAAGCCTGAGGGACAACTTGCCCTACGGGCAACTACTTCGTATTCGAAGAAATTGCTCGGAATTGGCTGAATATGATAAACATGCGACCAGGTTTTGTGAAGAAATGAAAAATAGAGGGTATCCTAAGAAACTGCTTAGCAATTCAAAGAAGAGGGCACACCATACTCCTAGGGAGTGCTTACTCGAGCGAACAGCCAAACCCGAAATGGACCGGCTGGTATGTGTGTCTACCTTTGGGCCAGACACACATAGAGTAAGACAAATGGTACTGAAGAATTGGCATCTACTAGAGGAACTTGAATGTTCGTTCCCGCGACCGTTATTCGCCTATAAGAAAAACAAGAGCATTGGCCAAAGTGTTATTAGGGCGGATGTATTGACCCCCAAGCCCAAAAGTGATCTTATTTCGATATGGGGCCTTTAGCCAATAGTAGGGCACCACAGATGTGGAAACTGTATATCATGCGAATCCACAATCGAAGGGTCGGAATTTGAACATAGGGGAATCAAATGTCAAAACAATGGATTCTCTAATTGCAAGACACGTAATGTGGTATATGCAATCACTTGTGCCTGCCAAAAACGATATATAGGAAAAACGACACAACAGGTCAACAGTCGCATCACCCAACACAGGTCACGGATCAAAAAGAAAGTGGAAAGTGCTCCTATGGTCCAACACTTTCTGGATTCAGACCATAGTGAAATGGATTTCAAGTGGACGGTACTGTGCACAGTAGTGCCATCAGGAAATAAGGGCCCGATTGACATTGAGGAAACCCTGCTAAGAAAAGAGGCATACCTGATCCTTAAATTTAATAGCGCACAAAATGGATTGAACACTCTGTCCGAGGTGTCTAGACTATAAACCAAGGTTGTATGGGACTCCATGGGGGCTTGATAGTCCCCCCTTGATTGAAGGGTGCAAGAGGAGGATAGGAGACTGGAGCACCTTAACTCCCGAAACCTGTGAGCCACGAAATGGGTGCGCGCGTACTCAGAACTACAATTCCCACAAAACCCTCGGTCATGTGACCGCATTTAGTCTCTTGGCAACCCGACCGCCGCCCTCGATAGTGAATCATTGGGGAAGCGAACCGCTTGGCGAAAGGTGAGCGGAGGGTCTGAGTGTTCACACTAAAATAGGTTGTCCAATTTAGTAACTAAAACAGAAACCGATCTCTTTTCCATCAGCGCATGAGATCGGAGGGTGACTGAGAGTTAGTACGCGGTACTTCTGAATAACGTGGAACCGAAAACTGTGTGGCAGAAAGTGAGCCGCTCCCGAAGCCCGCGGGGCACCTTACGAGGTAAGGCTAATCTTTTAGCCTTTTAATCTAATGTTTCGGCTTGTGAAAGGATTCAAACGTGCTGGTACTGATTTCCTCCTCCCCCCCCCCCCAGGTAACTGAAGCCTCACCGTGCCATAGGGAGACGCCCCTCCGTACCCTAAACTAAACTAAAGGTATGTCCCGCAATGTGCCTGGCTGATGTGACTGTAGGGCTACTCCTGAAACTTGACTCTAAATTGATTTCTTAACGTCTTGTAGACTGCAGTTCCCATTACCCAGAACAAGACATAGAGAAAAAATCCGGCTACCATTCAGTAAATCATTTTTAAATATAGAAGATCTAAGGTGGTCTTTGGAGATGAGGCGATAGATCTGACACTTAAATAGTGTTTCTCTTTTACTTTACACACAGGCAGATAGTAATGACAAGGCCCTGAAGATAGTAATGACAAGGCCCTGAAGAGAACTCGTAATTGATGTATGAAGTTCGAAACGCGTCGTGTTTAAACTGGTATATGTATATGTCATATTTGTAGTGTTCTTTGTCTGACATGTAAAATTTTGAACGTTTTGATTAATTGGTGAATTCAAGGTACAAATAAATATACCGAACACCTCTAACCCAAGTAGATGTGTTGCTTATAACTAAGAGCTTTTTTCAAAAAACTAGTGGGGGGCACTTTTTTCCTGCATAACTATGAAGATGACACACAAATACTCCTTCAACTGGAATGCCCCAAAGACATTGGAAAATCACCAAGTTCACAGCTGTCTCAGAGCCGTGGATCAGTGGATGACTTGGAGCCATCTCAAATTGAATGCTTCAAAAACTGAAATACTCATGTGTGGTGATTTGAAACATTACAACCCGCTTGCTGCATGGGCTAATGAACTGAGATCACTGCCTAAAGTATCGAAGGAAGTTAGAAACCTCGGAATGACCATGGACTCCAAGCTGTCGATGAATGCCCAAGTAGATAAACTAGCAACATCAAGCTTTGTCATTATAAGAACACTGCATTGAATTTTACCTCATTTGGGATTGCCACACAAGGTCCAAGCTACCATCTCCCTTGTTCTATCCAAACTCGATTGCGCCAACAACCTCTACCACGGATCACCTTTAACGACCATGAAAAGACTACAACTGATTCATAACTTGGCTGCCAGACTACTCTTGCATATCAAACCGCGAGACCACATCTCCCCTGCTTTGAAAGCCCTGCATTGGTTATCGGTTGCCAGAAAATCCACGTTTAAGCTGCTTTGTATCCCACACAAAGCAATACATGGAATGGGACCACTCTTCATCAGGAATAAAATCACCAAACACATTCAACAAAGGAACCTCTGCTCTAAAGGAGCATCTCGCCTCAAAATCCCACCATACAAGAAAAGAACACATGGGTGGCACATCCTTCTCTGTTCAAGCAGCCAAACTATGGAACTCTTTACACCCCAACATAAGGTCCACCAACAACCACCTTATCTTCAGAAAACTACTCAAGATTTGGCTCTTCCTCACATAAGCACCATACGCAAACAGAAATTCACAGCATATCCCTCTGTATATAAGAATTTGTTTCCCCTATAGATATGTACCTATCTTTGTGTACTACTTTGTATAAACATGTCAAATTGTTATGTTGTTGAAAGAAAAAAAAATATAATAAATAAATAAAAATCATCTTTGGTCTACATGTACATACTTCCATTGTGCATCTATGTACCTTCTATGTACCTGGATCTGTGTGTCTGGTACTTTTCTCCTTAAAAAACCATATCCAATGCACTACCCTATTTCTCATCCTGTGCCTTCTATCAATATCTTTAATGTACATATACTTACCTCCTTCATTTATCTATATACTTTAAATGTACTTATGGGTCTACATATTTTTTTTTTTCGAATTTAGCATTTCCAATGCATTCTTCTATTTCTCAGCCTATACTTCTCTCAATATATCTTCTAGCCCAACCTTCTGACTCATCTCGAACTTCTTTCTAATACTCTTTCCAATGCACAACTCTATCTCTCATCCTATACATCTATCAACATATCCCCTACATCTACTCTCTCATTCCTCCTAAACCCCATACCACTACTATCAATATCTTTAATCTACATATACTTACCTCCTTTATGTATGCATATACCATCAAAGTACTTATGGATCTATATATTTATCACTTTCTTCTAATTTAGCATTTCCAATGCACTACCCTATTTCTCAGCCTATACTTTGCACAATATATCTTCTAGCCCAACCTTCTTACTCATCTCAAACTTCTTTCTACTACTCTTCACAATGCACTACCCTATCTCTCTTATCCCAAACGCCATACTATTATTATGATCCCCAAAATAACCCTTTCTAGACTCTCTCCTACTCTACCTCTCCTTGCATCATCTGACACCTCTTTTTACTTTATCGATCCCGTAAAACAAACCTTTCTAATCTCTTCCCTCTGACTCCTCCCCTCCAAAACTCCTTTTTACTCATCCAAAAGTCCTAAAAAAAATCTGTCACTTTTTTATCACTCCACTATCCTTTTCAATCAAGATTAACAGACTAACATTTTCAATTCTCAAATTCCAAATTTAACTATACAAATTCACCACTAATCCTTTATTGGGTTCCAGAGTAGCATGCTGCTCTCCAATAAAGAGTCTCAACACCCCATCAGGATTACAATCGCTATGTAAATGCAAACCTTTTCCCTTTTCTACCCCTCCCCAACCCTTCTCAATACAAATAGCTGATTAACATATCCACCACTACAATTACTCTCATGTTCCACCATACTAATTCAAAACTAATCCTGATGGCTTCCAGTGTAGCGTGCTACTTGCGCTTCAAAACCCCATCAGGGGTAGCAAGCTCTATATAAATACAAGCCTCTTTCCCTCTTCTATCCTGCCACCTACCTTCTCTACCCAAATAACTGAATAACATATCCACTACTCAAATTACTTTATATTTTACTATACTACTTTTCAACACTAATCCTTTATGGGTTCTACTCGCCAGAAAAGTGCTTCAACACCCATCAGGAGTAACAAGTGCTATATTAATGCAAACCTTTCTTCCCCTTTTATCCCTCCACTATCCTTCTCACTCCAAATAATCTGACAAAATATCCACCACTGAAATTACTTCATATTTCACCATATTAATTCACCACTAATCCTTTATGGGCTTCCTGAATAGTGTGCGTCAACAAGCGCTATATAACTACAAACCTATTTCCTCCTCCATATTTCTGTTATCATTCCAAATCCAAATAACTGACTTATCTATTCAACACTTAAAATGTACTTGCATGTTTCACTATACTAATTCAACGCTAATCCTCTATTAGTCCCGGAGTAGTGTGCTACTTGCCGAAAAAAGCGCTTCAATGCCTCGTCAGGGGTAGTAGGCGCTATACAAATGCAATTACAATACAATACAATAAATATCCAATCACCCAGGTACTACCCCTTCACTCATGCAATTACCCATGCAGTGCCCATACACTCATTCAATCACTCAAGCTCTACTCTTACACTCAAACATTCACTCAGTTACTACCCATGCACTCATCCATTCCTTCAGGCACTACCCATGCACTTGTCAAATGACCCAGACATTACCCTTGCACTCATCCTTCCACTCAGACACTACCCTTGCTCTCATACAATCACCCATGCTGTACCCCTGTACTCATGCAGTCACCCAGGTACTACTAATGCAGTCATACAATCACTCAGGCAGTACTCTTGCACTCAACCTATGCACTCATGCAATCAAGGAGGCACTACCTATAAACACATCCAATCAATCAGGCATAACCCTTGCAGTCGTGCAATCACCCAGGCACTATCTATGCACTCATCCAATCACTCAGGTACTAGCCCTGTACTCTTGCAATCACCCAGACACTATCCATGCACTCGTGCAATCACTCAGGCACTACTCTTGTACTCAACCACTCAATAAGACACTATCCATGCACTCATCCATTCTCTCAGTCACTATCCCTGCACTCCTCAGTTGGCTGAGGCATTACCCTTGCACTCATCCTTCATCTGAAGCACAAACCATGCACTCATACAATTACCCAGGTGCTGCCGCTGCACTCATTCAATAGCCTAGCCACTACTCATACAATCATTCAATCACTCAGGCACTAGTCTTGCGCTCAACCATTTTCTCAGGCACTACCCATTTACTAATCAAATGACCCAGGTTTTACCCTGGCACTCATCCTTTCACTCAGGCACTTCCCATGCACATGGTGGTCCCCGGGGCTGGGGGGGGGGGGGTACTGTGTGGCCCCACAATTTCTATTGAAAAGCCCTGGGGAAGTGGTGGTACCTGGGGCTGGGAGGGGTCCAAGAAGCCCCCCATTTAATAAAGAATCAAGTCCTGGTGAGGTGGTGGTTAGTGGGGCACGGGGGTGCAATGTAGCCACCCCTGCATAATACAATCAGAAAACTCTGCTGAGGTAGCTTTCTCCGGGTTTAAATAAACCCTAGTAGGTGTTCTCCACACACCTCCCCTCCTTTATTTCTTGCATGCCCACCGGATTTGGGCCACCCAGGGAATGTTTTTAGTAGACGCGCTAGAGCTCATGCATCTTTCTCTTTCATTTTGACACAAATTTGTGGATTCACTCACAGAACCGTGCAACATAAAAAAAAACATTTATAACCTGGTGGGGTACCTGTGGGCCCCCCATCACATCTGGGGGGCCAGGGTATTGCAACCCTGCCCCCTTTCTTCATTTCTACTTTTTTTCTGGGACTCAGCTTCAAGCTGAGCCCCATGATGCATGCCTGCACTTCCTGGTTGAAGGGTTGGCAGTCACTCAGATTTCAGTATGGTTTCCGTAGGCCATTGGGCACCAAGATATCTATATTTTTTAAACATGAATATCTCTGAAACTACTAAACAGATTTACACCAAATCACAAAAAGCATGCTTTCTAGACCAATATCTAGCTTTCTGCCCAATTTTTTTAATTCCGGTCAGTGGTTCTTGCTGTAGTTGTGTTCAAACGTGAAAAATTCCCTTAGGCATAACATTGAGAAAGCATGTTTTGGGACCCCACCTTTTTTTTGACGCCACTTGTAGGATCACACCAAAACTTTCAACACAGCAGCTGAACCAAAATGTTTTTTTGTGAAAATTTCCTGGAGATTCATCAAGCAGCACCAAAGTTATTGGCAAAACAAAAAATACTCTTCCTATGGAAACTTTGGTCCTAACTATAACTACCTACTGGAGACTGCACATGCACGCACACACACACGGAAACACTCTCTTAGAAAAAGTTGGGGTTTCACACACAATATATATAATTGCCTAGTGCTGTAAAGGCATGTATGTTAAAGGCATTGCGCAGTGCATGCATTTTGTGGTTAAGGATGCATTGTAAAGGTATACATTCAAAATGCATGCTTTGCAATGTCAGATACCCAGTCCCAATATTGGGTCAGCGTCCTGTGATTCCAGGAAAATCATTTTATCTTTTAGTGCCCAAAAAAATGAATTGAAACTTGTGTAACGCTTTCCAGATATACTAAAATGTTTTCATTACTTTACGAAGTGTAAAGTGTCCTGCAGAGACCTAATGTTGCAGCAGCAGGGCAATATGGAACCTGGTGAGCTCAACCACTGGGTAAGGTCAAGAGGTGATGTAGCAAGTTAAAGTTATACCTTCCAAAACAAGTCTGTCCCTCCAATTAGGTACATGTGCTAAGTAAGGCTCCATACCATGAACTGTTTTCAACAGCATGTATCCCCTCACTGTGGGTTTCATCAGCTCTGCTTGATCTCCAGTCAACAGAGCACGCTCTCGAAACAGATCCTTTACTCTTTTCAGTTCTAAGAGTGACAGTGATTGAGAAACATCTCTCCCTAGAATGCAAAAGCTACCTTTACATAAGCAATACAGGTGATTCTAAGCACTGTTAGATTTAAGTCCCTCACTGGTAAAGATCTTACCTCAATACAACAGAGGTCTAAGGGCAACTATATCAGCTAGGTAACTGGTTCTAAGCTCAGCATGGATTGAAAAGACAGGGGTACTTTTGGGGACCTGCACCAGCAGTCTTAAGAAATGGTTTTCGCGGTCTAGATTTTATCCATCTTCATGTACCCCAAGACCACACTGCACTACAGGATCTGTAACACACATTTGGATTGTGAAATCTTAAGTGTGACACCTGGTGGCCAAGAACCCAACCTACGCACAAAACTGCCACTGGCCCGGTGGCCTTCACAAGCTCATATCTCCTTCCCTCAATCATGGGCTCGCCTGGGACTCTGGACAGGGTATTCTTCCACCTTAAAGGTCCTATAGCTAATGGACCCACGGACAAAAACCATAATGTACAGTTGGGTGAAGTTAACTGCAAATCCGAACTCACCATAAAAGCAATGGCTATGTCCAAGAGTAGCTGCAGCCTCATGGCAGTTTGAGCTGTAAGAACTGCATCATCGGCATATAACAATACCAGAATGCGATCTCAATCCCACTCTCAGGCAATCTGCCTGGTCAGAAAGAAGAGCTTGATCAAGGCCATTAATGTGGAGGTTGAACAGGTAAGGTGAAAGAATACACCCCTGTCAAACAAACACCCTTTATGTATTCATTTGAATAGTATTATAAACCTATATTATAACTGTATGTGTATATAAAATCATGGATTTAAAATTTGTATTGAAGTGATTTGATAAGTTGATCAAAGCATTTGGTCACTAATGTTTAACCTTTAATGTGAAAGTTGCTATGGTTGCAATGTTTTTCTCTTCTTTGCAGGTGTGTGTATATGATCTCATAGTTAGTGAAAGGCTTGGGAAGACAACTTTTGGCAAGGACAAGAGGCGCAAACAAACAAAGGGAGGACCCAAGTTCATGGAGACGGGGAAAAATCTAAGGACATTCTGATGTTCTCACCAAGACAAGAGAGTATTGGATCAAATATATTATATATTAAATATTTTTTAAAATATATATATATATATGTATAAACCTCTTACCCCTTTCAGACCCTCTTCAACCTTTTGCCAATTATGCCACGGGACTCTATTGACGTATTCCATTAGAACATTGTCAGCGATCTGAAGGAGCTACATGGCAAAATCATCAAAATGAAATTCAAATATGACCAACGAACATTTGACTATGAGGCCTTGGTACAAAAGCTCAAAGCCAACAACAACATCATTGTCCGCCCTAGTGATAAGGGCGGAAACATTGTGCTTCTCAGCAAGACTATATATGACAAAGAGGCATTTCAACAGTTAAACAACAGGGAACACTACGAGAAACTAAAAGGTGATGAAGTTAAAAATATGCAATATGAATATCACAAATTATTGTTAAAATGGAAAGCGGCAAAATTGTTAGCTGAACCGGAGTACAATTTTTTGAAAAATTATTTTCCGGTAATACCATCTATGTACTTTATTCCCAAAGTTCATAAAGACAGTAATACTCCCCCTGGTAGACCTATTATCTCTGCCTGATGTAGCCTATTGGAGAAAACGTCGGTATATATCGACTACTTCCTGCAGAACTATGTGAAGGGCTTGGACTCTTATGTTAAGGATTAAGGGGATTTTTTGCTTAAACTTGCTACCATACAGATACGTGAGGGAGGTTGGCTAATAGCCCTCGATGTAACATCCCTTTATACTAGTATTCGCCATGCGGATGGCATTGCTGCAATACAGTATTACCTAGAGAGAAGAGAATCTGTCTTTCATGAACACAACAGGATGTTGATACAAATGCTTCAGTTCTGCCTTGAACGCAATGTTTTTATGTTCAGCAATTTGCTGTTTAGACAGTTACAAGGAGTGGCTATGGGGGCCAGTTTCTCCCCAAGCTTCGCATGTTTGCACATGGGAGCTTAGGAGGAACTGGTCCTCCATACACAATTTGAGCAGGAAATAAGGAATCATGTCATTAGTTGGCATCGATTTATTGATGATCTTTTCGTGGTATGGAGGGGGGTAAGGAGGAAGCATTGGAATTTATAGATCATCTTAATGACAATGCTCTCAATATACGATTTACAGGGGAACTTAGTCAACAACAGGTCCCTTTTTTAGATACCTTAGTTTACGTACATAACAACAAACTTGAAACCAAGTTGTATCGTAAAAAAACAGCTGGGAATACAACACTCCATGCTGACAGTGCACACCCTCGCCACCTCATCATGAGTATACCTTATGGTGAAATGCTGCGACTCCGTAGACTATGCAGTACGGAGAAGGATTTAGCTGAAGCACAGCAGGCTAGCGCCATTAGGTTCTATAACAGGGGCTACTCACAGAAAATTATTGATGAAGCCATTCATAAAAGTTAAAACTTAGATCGCCTTTCTTTACTGACAAAATCTAACTCTCTAGCAACCATGGCACCAAGTACTGTTACAACAGATCTTGCCAGTAAATCTAAGACTGAAGCATTCAGAATTATTACGGGCTTCTCCTCTCAACATCAAGAAGTGAGAAAAATTATTAACAAGAATTGGCCCATAGTTCTGAAAGATAATATCATTGGGAGTAAATTTCCCAAGCGAGCCTCTGTAACATACAGCAGGGCACCCAATATGAGAAGCAGACTGGTGGATACCGGACCAGAGGTACTCGCTAAAACATTGTGGTACCATACAAGAGGTGGTTTCCACAGATGCAAGTCCTGTAAGGCATGCACACATGGGGTGAACCGTACGAGTTATCAGGATGGGTTCAGTGACATGCAGCACAAAATCACTAAAACATTAACCTGTAAAACAGATTTTGCAATATACATTTTGGAATGTCCTTGCCCACTACAATATGTGGGTAGTACAAAGCTGCCTGTCCACAAGAGAATCCTACAGCACTTGAGGGCCATCACATCACAGGATAACACTTACCCTGTGGCGCGTCATTTTAGAACCCACCACAACAGTAACAACAAAGAATTAAAATATTTTGTGGTGGATTCAATTATGCCAAGCGGGAGAGGAGGTGACAGAGAGGCAAATCTCAGGAAGTTAGAGACAAGATATATTTTACAACTGAATAGCAAACAGCCCAATGGATTAAATGTAACGGAGGACCTATATACTTGTTTGCATTAGAATATAGATATATCAAATTTGTAACAACTAAAAGTTTTTATACAGTACTATTAGGACCCATGTATAAGTCATCATTATTCGTGTAATAGAAAAGTTATATCATGGTTTTATTATCTTATTTATTTCCTTATTTACGATGGATTTCATTAATTGTAAATAGAGGTTTTAATGTTTATAAGAACTTCTTTTTAAGGGTGTTTAATGAAGGAAGATATTTTGACTCTTTATAACGTATGTCTATGAAAAATCTTGGGTCTATAACAGACATTAACAAGAGGATTTTATTTCTTTTCCCCTACAGTACTGTTTACAAACACGTATGAAAAATAATTGAATAACAGGAGAATTATGAATCTTTAGAAGTTTGTTCAAGTGAGTGATGGTCCATCGGTAGAACTCTGGCTGCAAAAATTGAGATTTATTGCTATCTTTACTTGGAGTTGGTTGTAGCTCTTTCATTGTTGGACTTATGTGTTTTTGGGACTGTGAATAATTGAACTATTTGGTTGATTTCAGGATTATGTCAATTGAATTGAATTGTATTTAACTGCTGACATTTCTCAATTTCATGTGATCTATATCAATTTAAAGTCTGTGAATTTTTTGCATATTAGTTCTGTGATATTTATTAAATAATGTGTGATGGTCCTCCATTCCACCTCACTGTCTGGGATCAGTCGGTGGGGTGCTTTGGGTAGATTGATGGGTACATGTGTTCAATACATGAATTTTAGACACAACGCACTTTTCGTTGAAACACTAAATAGCACTTTTCTTTCAAACACTATGTGATGTGGGCTCCACATTAGTGGAATATTTTGATAATCATGTTTGAACAGACATAGAAAAATGAACTTATTTACGGGTAATTGTTTTTAAGAACGAATGTATTTTACATCTATTCAGTAACCGTTTGATATGATAATTACAAATTTTGAAACTTTTATCATATGTGATATGCGATATATCTTTTAGAATCATTAATGTATTTTACAGAATATTAATGTGTATTTGACCTGAAAGACTTTTGTTCGCTTTGTATTAGACGATGACACTGACTGAGTCTGTTCTTTAGCTCTATATGTTGGAGCCCAATCAGATCTTAGCACTTGCACTTTAAATTAATCACTCTCACTATAGTTCGCTGCCATGTGAGCAAGGCACCTGTTTGCTGAAACGTTATGAGAAAGCCGGCATGCGATTAAAGAAATTTTGAGCACCGCAGAATTTGGTCCGTGCATTGTGTCCCTTGTGCGAGCTGTGATGACCTGTTTCTGCGCAGGGAAAACTTTGGTTTTGCAATGTATAATGTGACCAAGAGCCCGTGAGCTCGAAACGCGTCTGTTTGTGCCCAAATAAATAACTTTTCTGTACCTGGCTGGTGTGGCTCCTCATCCTTTTGCTGAGAAACAGGAAGAATTTGTGGATATATATACACATATATATATATATATATATATATATATATATATATACATACATACATATATATATATTACCTACTGGCAGTCGCCAGTAGGTATATATAGTTAGGATTTTTTTCCTATGGGATTTATGAAAATTCTATGTCGAATAACTTTGGCGTTTGTGGACAGAATTGGCTGACATTTTCAGGAAAATGGCACATTTAGTTTCTGAGCAGCCCCTGAAAATTTGGGGGGGTTTCATCAAGGGGGGGCCGAGAAAAAAGGGGGGTCCCAAAACGCATTTTTCCCATTCATTTTTCCATAGGGTGGTTGGAATCACTTTTAGCTCGAACGGCTGAATGGATTTACACGAAACTTGGCAAAATTGTAGATATAGTTTGCCCGACGTGCCTTTGCTATGTCTCAATATATGTGGTTCAGTGGATTTTGAGAAATTAACGTTTTAAAAAACAGATATATCTGTTACAGCGCTCCGGTTAGTGCCCCAGTTCGCGTACCTGATGCGTAATGGAACTTCGCGAAGTGAAGCTGATTGGCTTTCCGGTGTCTGTCAACATTCTAAACAGTCCGGATCAGTCGCCATCTTGTCTCTCGGTAGGATCGAGAGACAAGAGGTAGAGAAAAATGAAGGGGGAAATTAATGAAAGGGGCAAGGTAGACCCCTCCTGACCCCCTAGGAATGATGTGGGGGCTATTAACCCCTTCAGTGCTGATGACAAAGCCAGCTCGTCATGGGTGTTACCTGCCCTGTGCTTATGACGAGCTGGCTTTGTCAAGAATAATGGGGATCTTGATATTTTAGCACCCAGCGGGAAAACCCATAGCAGTCAAGGTGTTAAAGGGTCCCGTGGGGTAAAAAATAAAAAAATAAAAAAAATCGATTTTTCGCGGTAGAAGCGCTACCCGGTACGCGAACCGGGTAGCTTACCGGTAGCGTAACGGGAATTCACCATTTTGTGTTTTGGACAAATTTAATCACAAGATGGAGGTATAACAATGTGGGAAATGGGTATATGGAGGCACGGGAGACGTATCCTGACCCCATAGGTTTTCTGAGGGTAGCTGAGGAGGCTCATATATGTCGGAAAAAAAAAGTTTGATTTTTTCGCGCGGTTAGCTGCCGGTACGCGAACCGGGTAGCAAACCGGGAAGCGAACATAAGTGAAAATTAGTGAAAATAGGTACATTCAAAATTTTAAAAGAGTAATTATAGTTAAGGTAGCTCTGAAAAGAGCTTTTGGGTTCTGTGTAAGTTCTAGGTACCTATAAGTAGGTACCAATACACAGTCTTAAATTTTGTATGAAAACTCTGTTTCCCTCATCTGAGAAGTGCACACCATCTCCTCTGTAGATATCGTGCATGTAGTAACGCAAGTTATTGTTGTAGATGGAGCCCATTCCATGGATGGTCTCTCATATAAGCTGAAACAGACTTATTTACATGCTTCCTCGCTTTCTCAATTTGTGGACAAATTTGATTGGACCACCTCCATTTCTGCCTTTGGCATATATTGGAATATCCGAAGGCAGTTTGAGGGAAAAGTGCCATTAATTGCTCAAAGGTGTCCTTTAAGAGCATTACCAGACCTACCCCAGTCAAAGTGCCCAAATCATTTCCTCCACAGTGCACTATTATGAGGTCAGGGTTTGGCAAATGTAAAAAGGTTTTCACCAATGGTATCAATTGGTGACATCTCAATCCTCTTTGGCCAATCCATTTGATTTCCACATTTTGTAAATTGAGGTTGTGTAAATTTCTGTTATCAGCATACCTGTGAGCCCAGTGGATGTAACTATGTCCAACAATCCAGACAGAAAACATGGTGAGAGGAGGTTCTGGTGCAGTCAGATGAAGTGTGGGAATGAAATGGCAGTTGAAACAGTAGGAGTTTGTAAAGAAAAAAAACTGTGGAGTTTCAGTGCTAATGATTCAGTAGCAGTGATTGGTGGATTTCCATTTCTGAAAACAGAAAGTTAGGGTGCATGGATGTGTTCTTTGAAACATGTAATTTGAATGATTTTAAGAAACATTGCAGTGGATTAGCAGGTGTACTGAGAGTTCAGAGTTCATTTGAAACATTGTTGTGTGAACTTGTAAACATGAGAGGTCTGGCAGGAGGTTGTTGCTATGGAAAAAGGCCAGAAAGGGCAGAGGGGGGAAGGGTGTTGATTTGAAAAAAGTGAGGGAAGAGTTTTGATTGGGTCACATGAGAGATATGTGTGATGAATTTCAGCATTTCAGTGCCTTTGTTGGTTGCAGCCTTTGGAGTGCATACCTTTTGCTCTGCTAAAGAAAAATTGGTGTGTTTCTGAGACTGTTTTGAAATTCAAAAAGCATTTGCTAAGGTGAGAAAAAATTCATTTAATTTAGATAGAGAGTAGTATATTTTATGGAGAAAATAAGGAAGTCAGCTGTACATTTAAAATGTTGTTTTGTGTCAAGTGTTTTCATTATTTTTTCCAAAAAGATTTTGCTCCTTTGACAAATTATAATTATAGATAATGTGAAGTATTAGTACTGACAGGGTGTGCTTGTACATAGGAGCTGTGCTGTGTTTTCAAATTATGTCCAGAAAATCGTTTTTTAACAAAAAGACATGCTTTTTACATTTATGAGAACGATAACATGGGGTGTGCTTTTTTAATTAAATATTTCACTTCCCAACATGAATATGGGAGAATAATTTGCTTGTTTGTTGGTTTAAAAACTCGTTTCTTGAAGTCATTTAGGTTTCACAATATGTTTTGCAAGAGTTACATAGTCAACATGGGGGCATATTTACAAGGCTTATGAGACATATTCAGGTCATTTTCCCCATTTTAAAAGTGACTTTAAAGGTGGTGCAAGGTCCTTGTAAAAACACCCTCATGAGTGCTTTGCAAATTTAAGTCATTTTTCCCTGGTGCATGTGCCTTGTAAATACGCCCCTATGTGTGCTAGACAATTTTAAGGTACTTCTCCCATGAATCTGGGAGACTAATTTGCTTACATGATGTGTTTAAAAATCGTGCTAAGGTGAGAAAAGATTCCTTTAATTTAGAAAGAGATTAGTATGCTTTTTGGAAAAAATAAGGAAGCCTGCTAGGGTGTGCTTGTACATAGGAGCTGTGCTGTGTTTTGAAATTATGACCAGAAAATCGTTTTTTTAAAAAAAGAAATACTTTTCACATTTATGAGAAGGACAACAAGGGGTCTGCTTTTTTAAATAAATATTTCATTTCTCAACATGAATATGGGAGAATAATTTGCTTGTTTGACGGTTTAAAAACTCGTTTCTTGAAGTCATTTAGGTTTCACAATATGTGCTGCTAGAGTATCATAGTCACTATGATAATTATGATATACATTTACGACTATTTAGGGGGCATGGATATGGTGAGGCTTCTGTAATTGTCATTGGAGGAGAATTATGTACATTGCACTGCTGCATACAGTCCTCACCTTCTGCGTACTCTTGCGTATGCTAGACTATATCAATGAGATACCTAAGCTGAGGAAACACAGGTGATGTGATTGTGAAATGAGCAAAAATATTTGCAAGTTTTTCAATTACATCACCTGTGTTTCCTAACATTACTAATCACATTGTGCAGATGAGGTTTAGGCCTGTCCAGGGAGACAGAGGAGGTCTGGCCTTTGTTGAAGTCTGCAGTGGACATGACTCACTTGATCTGTTGGCCTGCACATGTATTATGTCCTTTGTACTCTTCAACAAGCCAAAATTTCATCTGCAACCCTGAGTAGGCCTCACCTCAAACAAACTTTTGTGACTGCAAGACCTGCCTTTTTGCTCCTAGATATTTCTTGGTTTTACCATGGCAGACAGACAATCCAGCATACCTCTGGATAGGCCACACCTTATGGTGGTGCAAGGGCCTTGTAAATACACCCTCATGTGTGCTTGGCCATTTCAAGTCACTTCCTCCTGGTGCAAGGGCCTTGAAAATACGCCCTCATGTGTGCTTGGCAATTTTAACTCACTTCCCCCTGGTGCATGGGTGTGGTAAATACGACCTCATGTCTGCTTGGCAATTTTAAGTCACTTTCCTCTGGTGCAAGGTCCTTGTAAATACGACCCTATGTCTTCTTGGAATTTTAACTCATTTCCCCCATGGTGCAAGTGCCTTGTAAATTTGCCCCCTTTGTCTATGTTGTTAAATTACTGTAGATAGAATTGACAACTAGTGTGTTAATTGTTTGCCTACTGTTATTGGTTTACTGTTTGGTAATAGTGGTTAATATCAATTTTTAAAAAAAAATTCCACAGATTTAACTGAAGATCTTTAGAAAACTTTAAAAATGCCCTCAAGGCAGAGAAAACAAAAAGAAGCAAAGCGACTTACACTCCATCTTGGTAAAGATTTGCAGCAGTTCTGTACTAATAAATCGCATCAAGTCGCCAAAAACCTCCGGGTAAGAAAATAAAATCATTTTTAAAAACAATTTGCAGACAAAAAAAAATACCAGTATTGAACATGTTTTAGTGCATAAGAAGAGAGACAATTTAAAGGAAAAGGAAAGGCCCGTCAAAAAAGTTTCTTCTAGAGCAGGAGATAAGTCTGTGCATGGCAGTAGAAGGGAAAATCAATTCAGGGACATTCGTAGGCGAATGTTCCGCAACAGGATAAATGTCAATTTGTTAAAAAAATTTAAGAAAGGCCAACAGAAAGTGACATTTTATAAGAAAAAGAAAAATGTAGAGAAAATTATTGATCAGGATTTCGAAATTAAGCGAAAGTTATTTATTTTGGTAATCATAGAATTAGGAAACTAAACAAGGTAATTTCTGATTTCAAATCAAATAGTAGATGGAAGAGAGTAGTTAATCGAAGTAATTTTTGTGAAGTATTCTCAGGAGAATGGATGCATAGTTCAAGTTGTGAGGCATTTTTCAATGAGGAGAGTTACTTTCAGGACAATGATTTGGTGCATGCAGTTGACACCAGTGGTCGAGCATATGAGGTAAAAGATGGTTGTCCGGTTGAAAAAGAAAAACTTGTGTCTGCAGATGCAGAAGAGGTGTTAGTTGATGAGGTTTTAGGAAGACGTCCTAAGGGACCAGTCTACACCTGGAAATGTAGTAGCATTTGTAGTGTGCGACAGGATTTCATCAATTTGTTTTGTGATTTTGTACGTACATTTAATAAGAAAAGTTTAAAACAGAAAATGAAGTTGTTGCAAGAATTAGATCCTTGCAGAGTGAGAGAAGTAACAGGTTTGCATGGGCATTCACTGGCTTGTCTTTCCAGAAGAGTGTTTTTCATCATTTCAGTATGCTAGCAGTGCCTCATAATAAAGTGAGGAAATTAGTGAGAATGTTGTATTATGCTAAGAGTCCAGCAATTATGCCTAAACAATTGAGCAGTGCTCTTTTGCATGGTTCAGAACAACATGTGAAAAATATTTGTGAAGAAATTGAGTTCTGTTACTTTGCTAGTAAAGAGAACAATGTTGAAATTGACCCAGTAGAAGAAGGTAATGTGGAAGAGAGTGTACAGATTTCTAATATAGATAAGTTTCACAAGGAAATTTCCATCTTTCAGGTGAAATCAAGTGAGAGGCCTAATTTCACTTGTGTGTGTTGTCGACGGACTTATTATAAGAATCAGACTAAGTTAGTGAATTTATATGCAAAAAGTGAAAAGGAAAACAATAGTGAATGGAATTGGATTTTGCTACATACTTGATGGTAGAAAATTGTTTTGATTTGGGATCGGACCAACGTATGTGTACTTATTGTTTTAACAAATTAAACCAAAACCGGATGCCTGCTAGAGCGGTTCATAATAATCTGGAATTGGTTGACATTCCTTCTGAATTGAAGGATTTGAATACTTATGAATCTATTTTAATTCAAAGTGTGCATCCCTTTCAGGCTATTGTACGAATGGAGCCAAAGACAGGGAAATTGCCTCCATCAGATTTACAGAGAGGATTAAAGGGAAGAGTTGTTTATTTGCCTTTAGATTTGAAGAAAAACATTAATACAATTGGAGTAGAGAAAGTGGAAGAGGAACCTCTGGTTATCCTAGTTAATGGTGTTCCGACAAAGAGTAAGAACATCTGGCAAGATTTAGTGGATGTTAGGAAAGTCAAAAAGGCAACATTGTATTTGATAAAAAACAATGAGTACTACAAGAATGTATGTGTTGCAGAAGAGGAAGTAAGTGAAGAAGAAGACAGCAAATTGTGTGCTGGACAAATAGAGAAAGTAGAAGCCTCTAAAAATGAAGAAATATATGAACATTATAGTGTTCATCCTTTGCATTCCAAGGAAGTCATGGGGAATGCTATTGAGTTGTTTCAAATGAAACAAGCCAAAGGGAGTCCCATTAGTGTTTGGGAGGAAAGTTTGGAAGCTCGGTGTTTTCCACAGTTATTTCCCACAGGTCGAGGAGGACGATATGATGAGCGACATGATCAAATTCCTGCTTCTGAATACCGGACTTTACGATTGTATGCAGAAGATCCTAGGTTTCGTCAATGCATTCCCTATTTGTTTCATCTATTGTTTGAAAGTGATCTGTCTGGACTGTCTTATGCAGTGAACCACATACTGAAAAGTGGTCTACAACTGCGAAATATCTCAGCAAGGGACTTTATGGATAAAGTCAATGTGCAAGACAGTATTTTGGATTCTCACCTGATTAATCTGATGGCATGTCAGTGTGGCACTAATGAGTATTGGTACCGTCGTCATGGTGACTTAAAATGTATGCTGAGGAACTTAGGAACTCCCACATGGTTCCTCACTCTCAGCTGTGCTGAGTATGGCTGGGAAGACTTACTTGAATTTCTATGAGAGGCAAATGGAAACATTGAAAATATTGAATTCAAGACACCCGGAGAACTGTGCTCTTTGGATCCAGTGAATGTATGCAGGTACTTCAATCATAGATTTGAAGCTATGATGTCTTTCATCATGAACAAGAAATATCCACCTCTTGGAGAGGTGTTGGATTTTTTCTGGAGAAAAGAGTATCAAGCACGAGGTGCTCCTCATATACATATGCTGCTATGGATCAAAGATGCACCCAAATTTGGAACAGATCCGGATGACTTAGTGATGAATTTCATAGAACAGTATTCTACATGTGCTGTTCCAAAGACAGAGGAAGACAAAAGTCTAAGAGAACAAGTTTTACGGTTTCAAAGCCATCGTTGTGGAAAGTACTGTCGTCGTAAATTCAGAAACAAGAACAAGTACTATACAAAATGTCGTTTTAGATTTCCACGATCGGTGATATCTAAAGGAAGAGTGAACAATTTGATGTCTTCGCTGTGACATAATGTGACGAGGAAATCACCCAAAAATACATACAATTTGAAGAGAAACGAAGAGTCCAAGAACATCATTGACTACAACCCAGAGATTTTGTCCATGTGGAATGGTAACATGGATATACAGTTTGTGGCTGACAACTGTATGGCTGTGGCTCGGTATGTGACGTCTTACATCACAAAAAAAGAAAAGAAAGAACTCAAGGATATGTGGGAGGACATTTCCCATGAAAAGAGCCTCAGTAAGAAGTTGTACAGTTTCAGTCTGAAGATGTCGCATCGAGAATTCGGAGCTTACGAATGTTCTGACCGGTTATCTTCAGCAAGTCTCTATGCCAAATCTAGGAGTATCATTTGGGCAAGTCTTGGTCTTGCTGCAACGCGTAATCAAGTTCTCAAACCTGTACGGGAAATTGAGTATTTGGCGGAGAAGGAGCCAAGCAGTACAGATATTTTGAAGACCAACATGTTGGATACATATTATCCAAATAGAGGCAGTCACCTGGAGAATGTTTGTCTGCAATGAGGTTCTACAAAATTACATTTTCAAGAGAAACATCACAGAAGATATTGATAAAGGAGTGTATGCTGTAATTGGAAGTGAGGGATGTCTGGTCAAGCAAAAAAATGTCTATTGGTAAATCATCGAAAATTGGATTGCGAATCTCCAGAAAGAAAAGAGTTTTTCTATTTAGATCTTTTGCAACTTTTCAAGCCTTGGCGTGCAGAAGAGGAACTGCTTGGAGATTTCCTCTGTTACGAAGACTCTTTCAATGCAGCCAAGGAGTCCATAGAATGTCCTGTTTTCCCAAAATATCTAGAAATGTTGAATGCAGAAATCGAGCAGGAAGCAACAATAGCAGCCGAGATTGCTAGAGACAGTTCTCAGGACAGTCAGAGTTCTGTTTCATTGAGTCAGGATCCACTAGGAGGACCAGTTATCGAAAATGAAGCTGCCACTGCCATGATTGAAGTGGAAAGAGCCATGGCACATGCTCAGGAGGATGTGGTTAACTTAGAAGATTTGGAAAGACAACTCAACGTTGAGCAGAGGAAAATATATGATGAAGTTACCAGCCAAATTGATCATGGATTAAGCCATGAGAAGAAAGAGTGCTCATGTACGTCGTTGAAGCCTGTTCGACTGTACGTGAGTGGAGAAGCAGGAACTGGAAAAAGTTTCCTCATTAAAGAAATTTCTGCAGAAAAGAACTGAGTCATCACTGTCTTGTGTTGTCACCGCTCCAACTGGACTGGCAGCACATAATATTAAAGGTATTACTTTGCATCGGCTACTGATGCTGCCAGTGGAGCATGATAACAAATTACAATACCACAAGTTATCGGGAGATGCTTGTTGTGAAGTATCTTGAGTCCTGAAGAAGATGAAACTTCTTATCATTGACGAAGTAAGCATGGTTTCCAATGTCATGCTTGCCTTTGTGCATTTGAGAATGCAGGAAGTTCTTAAAACAGAGTATGATGTGTTATTTGGTGGCAAACACATCATTGTTTTCGGTGATCTTCTGCAGGTGACACCAGTGAAAGGACAACCAGTGTTTAAACTGCTTACGCATGAAGATACCAGGAAGTGCCTAGGGAGCATTGGCAATGTTAACATATGGTTAAACTTCAGTTATGCTGAGCTGCGTGAAAATATGCGTCAGGCGAAGGATGAAGATTACAAGAATATTCTACAAGATGTTAGAATCGGGAAAGTGACTGAGCGTGGGAAAGAAGCTTTACATGCACGATTACTGACAAATTTGTTTCCAGAAGAAGACGTTCTGCCAGAGAATATTTTTCATAAAATTACTGAGAAGAAATCAGGAATATGTTTGATGCCAACTCTTGCAGAATGTTCCATCTTCAACAACAAAATGTTGCATTTAGAAAACCAAGAGATTGTGAAACTGGAAGCTATTGACAGAATAGAGCATATGGGTGCAACAATTGTTTTGTCTGAGAATTTGAAATCTAAATTGGATTCATTAGAGAAGACTATATCTAAAACTGCTGGTTTTGAAAAGACTCTGAATGTGTGCTTAAATTGCCGTATCATTTTGAGAAGGAATTTACATGTTGAAAGAGGTCTGGTAAATGGATCAATGGGTAATGATGTTGATTTTGAGAAATACAGAAATAGAGATGGAATTGAATTTTTAAAAATTAAATTTGATGGCATTGAGGAAGTACAGCTAATTGGTCGTTGCTCTGCTAGGTTTTTGCTTGTAAAAGACTTACATGTTCGCCGTAAGCAATTTCCTGTTTGCTTGGCATATGCGGTGACAATCCATAAATCACAAGGTTTAAGTGTAGACAGTGCTTTGGTGAATATTGGCAGTTCTGTGTTCAAGGAGGGTATGGCTTATGTAGCATTGTCACAAGTCAGAACTTTATCGGGTTTGTACTTGATTGAGTGTGATGTCACAAACATTTGTGCGGACCTAGATCGTGTTATGGAATACAATAGGTTAAAAAGAGAGTATGCGCCACATTTGCCTCAATATCCTTTGTTTGAGAAACGCGTGGTAGGCCGGAAACATAGAAATGTCACTAATAGTAGGGAGGTTGTAGCAAAAAGACCAAAAGTCGATGAACTCAAAATTGTAAGCAGAAAGAAAATGAATTCTGTTGAAGATGTTGTTGGTTTTCAATTTGAAAATAGTTCTGGTGTGAATTGCTATGCTAATGTAGTGGTTAATGTTGTCTTTTCTCTAGAAACTTTAAAAGAACAGATTGTGATCAATTCCGATCAAAGTTTTTGCTGTTTGTTGAATTCTGTGTTAGAGAAATGTAGCGCTGATAGAACAAGAGTAGAAAGTGTGTCTGAAATTCGAAATCTGTTAGACAAATGTTCAGGTCAAACACAATTCTCTCAAAATATTCAGCAAGATTGTCAGGAGTTTTTAATGTATATGCTTAATGTATTGCAAGATGAAGTTGTAGATGTAGTTCATCTGTTTGGCCTTTCTTATCAATGGCAGCATGACTGCGAGAATTGTATATTATCAAGTACTACTAGTGTAGACTCAGAAAGATTTATATATTTAACTTTGCCAGACACTAAATCAGTATCCTTTAATAAGCTAGTAAAAGCAGCTGATCAAAACATGGAGTGTAGCCAATGTAAGTCTGCAATGCTGTCCACATTATTTATACGAAGATATAGCAAGTATGTCATTTTAATGTTCCAACGATGTAGGCCTGATGGAACAAAATTGACAACTTTAATAAAAAATGTTGTGGCTTCTCAGTTGTCAATATCAGGAAGGACTTTTCTAACTGCAGCAATTATATATCATGAGGGTCCTTCAACAACATCAGGACATTACACAACTTATTTGAAGTCTGGAAACAGCTAGTCATTCTGCAATGATTCTGTTTTAACTTTCAAAAAAAGATTGCCTTTTCACCTTCAAAATTCTTACCTGGTGTTCTTACAACCAACATTTTAGGGAAGGAATCTCGGGATTTGTTCTGAGGAATTTCAAGAGGTTCTAATGGCTCCTACACTATATAGCCTTGTGGATAAGTGTAGCACAGAGCGAAAATTGTTTGTTTTAATAAGCTAATTCAAGCAGCAGATCAAAAGAAGGAGTAGAGGTAATGTAAGTCTGCAATGCTGTACACATTATTTATAGAAACTTATCGGTGAAATGTCATTTTACAATTCCAAGTATATAAACCGGATGTAAATAAGTTGTCAAGTCTAATTAACCCCTTCCATGCTCATGACGAGCTCAGCTCGTCATGAGGCACAGTGGAGCTGTGCTGATGACGAGCTGTGCTCGTCATGAACAATGGAATTCATCATAGATCAGCACAAGAGGGGAAAATGCGCAGCAACAGCGATGTGGTTAAAAATGTTTTGGCTGCACAGTCGTCGATTTCAGGAAGAACATTTGTAACTGCAGCTATTATATGACACGATGGTCCTTTAACCACATCAGGATATTACACAGCTTATTTGAAATGTAAAAAAGGCTGGTCTTTCGGCAATGATTAGTATTTCACTATGAAGCAATGTTGCCTTTTGACTTGTTTTCAGAAGTGAGAATTTAGGGTAGGTAACTGGATTATAATGATTCTAGGTGTTGCTGTAATTTAGTGTGCTGTTTTAAATTGCTTTGTATGTCTCATTTTTGTTAAAACGATGGAGCTTATCTTTCAGAAAGTGGCGGGCAGAAAATAATAACAGCACAACAGAGTATAAGCTGTTCATAGGACATCCTTTGACGTCATGGAAAGTAAGTTACTTTTGAGGAGTTCTGATTTCTGATTGGTTATATTATATGGGTTTTTTAAACACAATCATTTTGATTGTGTTTTTTTTTCCCTGCTGTTATATGATGAATACCTTCAACTCACTGTTTTTAGTGAAATTTGATATATTCTGAGAACAGCAAAAATAAACCATTTAATATGTATAATTAATTCTGTACTTTGAATTGTGATTTTTAATATGTACTCATCTTGTCTCATGCTCACTCATCTTTTACTACCTTCTATCAATTTTAAAATTTTTGATCTTTCATTCGCAGATTGAAAGTATGAAAATAACAAGTGACTAAGTTAACGACAATTATAAGGTAAGTGTTTAGTACTCATTCGGTTACATCTCTATCACATTTAACTTTTATTAGTTCCACTGCTTCATTTCTTTAATCCTCAGTTTCCTGCCTTTGCTACTTCCCTCATTCCTTTTTCTATTACTTACTTACTCTACTCCTTCCACTCCTTTTCTCAGTCCCTCTGTTCTCATAGTTCCTCACTCTTGGTCACTAAGATTCATTCACATTCTCCAAGTAACTCTTGTTTATTATTCTTCTACACTCTTTTTTCTTGCACTTACTTTTCTATTTTCTTTTTCTCAATTTTTCCCGCTTACAACTTTTTTTTGTATAATTATCTATTATACAGTATCTCTGTGTTACTCCCTCTCGCTGTCTTTCTTTTAACATTATTCTCTCTGTCTCCTTCCCTTATATACACTATTTTTTTTTCTTTTTTTTTGGTTCGCTTCCGGTTCGCGTACCGGGGCGCGAACCACGAAGCGAATAAAAAAAAAAGAGAATGCAAGAGTGCTAAACATTTTAGCAATTTTTTATAAATGGGAGGTAGTTCTGAAAAGAACTTTTTTTTTATTGTTTTTGTTGTTTTATATTTTTTTTATTATTTTTCTGAACATTTTTTATTTTTTTTGTATTTTTTGAACAATTTTAAATTTATTTTGTTTTTTTCAGGGGGAAGAACGAAAAACAGGCATTAGAAACGGCTCAACAGGAGCAAAAAAAAAAATCACTTTCTGAGGCGTTTTGAGCACTTGTGATTTTCAAATGCTCTGTTCATTAAGTTTACGCTCATCTCGCCGTAACAAAGCAAACCCCCACAATAAATACACACCAGCTTGATGTGTTGAAAATTAGTTTGGATAGTGGGGACCGTCTCCCTCGCCTCTGGTCCCTAAAGACTTTCATGCGTTGAGGTGGTGGCCACAGGAGTTGGTGGATTTTCACGTAGGTTATGCACCTCCGCCACACTGTAATTGATTGGATGCCACCTTTGCATGTGGCGATGCATAGTATAGTTTCCAAAGCTATACTTTTTATCTGTGCCTCGGGACAGAATTTCTTTACATATCAAGCATGTAACATGACGGGCATTCACCTTTTTTTGGCCTTGAGGAAATGTAAAAAACTGCCAAATGAAATTGTCCTTGCGGTGTGATTTCCGGGGCTTTTCAGGCAAAAATACTAGGTTATGTACATCCTGTTCTTCTTCTTCCTCCTCTTCTTCAGGGTTGGGAATGAACTGGGGAGGTGGTCCATCCTTCCTAGGAGGTGGTGGTGGTGGTGGGGGTCCACCAGCTGCAGCTACAATTGAAGCCATCTTCCAATAATCAAAATAGGTCTTCCTCTCACAAAGTTGAAAGTCAGAGTGAGAAAAATAGGAGGGGGCTTTCATCATTTGGGAAAAAAAATGTTCTAAACCAATGAAAAGTGTTATTTTTAGGTCACATGACCTAGCCTTACATCATTCAGAAACCAAAAGTGAAATCAACCAATAAAAAGTGTTATTTTCAAGTCACATGACCTGTTACGCTTACGTTACGCATCCCGCTACGCACCCGGAGCGCTTCCGGGTAGCTGCGCTTCGCGCCTCGGTTCGCGTTCCAGAACGCTTCCGGGTGCGCTAACGTGGCGCGTCATAAGACGCATTACGCGGCAATGCGATACGTCGCGCTTACACGACACGTCACGATGTTGTTTTCTAACGCGGTAGTTGCGCTAACGGAACGTTTACCGGTTCGCGGACCGGGTCGTGGAACCAAAAATTGAGCTAATGGGAAGCTACCCGGTGCGTGGACCGGTAGCGAAACAAAAAAAAATAATAAAAAAATATATATGAATAGAAAAATTATATTACAAACATATAAAATATATTTTTGCATTAAAATAAGAATACATTTTACAGCTTTTGATATTTGCTATTAAAAAACCATTGAAATTCACTGAAAAAAACATAGGTTATAGACCATATATAGTTAGGAATTAGCATTTACAAAACCTTAAAAATTCACTGAAAAAACCATAGGTTATAGACCATATATAGTTAGGGATTAGCATTTACAAAACCTTATTTTACTCGCACAAAACCATTGAAATTCGCATATATAGTTAGTTGCACTAACTATATATCGCGCACCCGCAATCCACTGCTGATGATGTCACATATTACATCATTCATGATATGGTCAGTGACATCACTGATGACATCACTGATGACATCTCAAATGACATCACTGATGACATCACTGAAGACATCTCATTTGACATTACTGATCACATGACTGATGATATCATTCATGTGATAATACGATGAACCTCTTCAGACTCTAATATAACCTTATATACAATCAGTGTAAACAGACACTCACAGACTGTCACTCATCCATGGAGTTACTCACACACCTAGTCAGTCATGCAAAGAATCAATCCCACCTCCATTTCCTCAACTATACAGTTATACACACCTTACTTATTCAAACATATACTAACACATATTTACTCTCTTATACAATCCCTGATACAAGTTCACAATGATCCATACCCCGATGTGCCTTTGCTATGTCTCAAGATATATGCTCCAGTGGTTTTTCCAAAAATTAACTTTGAAAAATATATATTGGGTTACATTGGGCTATATATATGTTAGAGCCCAAATGTAGCCCAATGTAGTCCAATGTAGCCCAATGTAGCCCAAATATGGCCACCAGAGACAAAAAAAATCAAATGTAGCCCAAATATCAGACAGATGTAGCCCAACTAGGAATTAGCATTTACAAAACATTATTTTACTCACACAAAACCATTGAAATTCGCATATATAGTTAGTTGCACTAACTATATATCGCGCACCCGCAATCCACTGCTGATCATGTCACATATTACATCATTCATGACATGGTCAGTGACATCACTGATGACATCACTGATGACATCTCAAATGACATCACTGATGACATCACTGATGACAACATCCAGTGACTGTATGTTTCTGTAAAGTTAAAATATGTCTTACATATTGAAGAACGAGTGGATGTATAAGTGTCTGGAAGAAGGATTTAGTTTGTGCATTGCGGACTGTATGAGTGAGTGATTAAATGTGTCTCACTGAGTGCATGGGTTAGTGACTAAACTGTCTTAATTTGTGCATCATTATGTCTGTTGTTCTGTAAACTGCTGCATGTGTTGATCAGTAGCTATATGAGTAACTATATGGGTTATTGATTGGTTGCCCAAGTATTTGTATGGGAGACTGAGTGTGTGTGTGGGTGGCTGGGAGGTGTATAACTCTGTGCATAGATGTGTGAGTAGTTTATTCACTAGATGTATGGGTTCAAAAGTGCAGTTGGAAACAGCTGTATGGGCGGTTGACTGTGTGTATGAGTGTATTGGTGAGTGAATGGATATCTCAGTGCTACATGTCATAGTAAGTACATATGTAAAACACAGTACATGTGAGAGTTGACATATTTAAATAACTGTGCATAAGATCCAGTGAATGTGTGAGTGGCTGTATGGATCATTGTGAACTTGTATCAGGGATTGTATAAGAGAGTAAATATGTGTTAGTATATGTTTGAATAAGTAAGGTGTGTATAACTGTATAGTTGAGGAAATGGAGGTGTGATTGATTCTTTGCATGACTGACTAGGTGTGTGAGTAACTCCATGGATGAGTGACAGTCTGTGAGTGTCTGTTTACACTGAGTGTATCTAAGGTTATATTAGAGTCTGAAGAGGTTCATCGTATTATCACATGAATGATGTCATCAGTGATGTGATCAGTAATGTCAAATGAGATGTTATCAGTGATGTCATCAGTGATGTCATTTGAGATGTCATCAGTGATGTCATCAGTGATGTCATTTGAGATGTCATCAGTGATGTCATCAGTGATGTCATTTGAGATGTCATCAGTGATGTCATCAGTGATGTCACTGACCATGTCATGAATGATGTAATATGTGACATGATCAGCAGTGGATTGCGGGTGCGCGATATATAGTTAGTGCAACTAACTATATATGCGAATTTCAATGGTTTTGTGTGAGTAAAATAAGGTTTTGTAAATGCTAATTCCTAGTTGGGCTACATCTGGCTGATATTTTGGCTACATTTGATTTTTTTTGTCTCTGGTGGCCATCTTGGGAGACTGCATATCAGAATTTTTTTAATGAAATGTAAGAGGATTTGAGAAGTCACTCAAAATGTGCCCTAATTTTCGTTTCTTCAGCAATAATCATAATTTCTATGGCAAAATGAACCCCCTCATTTTGTTCCTTTGCAAATTAAATGTTTTAAGTGTTAACACTTTATTCCAATCAAGATGACTTCAGGTGTGCCATACTTTTGTCATAAGTAAGACTGTTAGCGCTCTAGTTGTTCTTTAGGACACTCTGGGACATTCTGTCATTGGGCTATAGTTGGGCTACATCTGGCTGATATTTGGGCTACATTTGTTTTTTTTGTCTCTGGTGGCCATCTTTGGGCTACATTGGGCTACATTGGACTACATTGGGCTACATTTGGGCTCTAACATATATATAGCCCAATGTAGCCCAATATATATTTTTCAAAGTTAATTTTTGGAAAAACCACTGGAGCATATATCTTGAGACATAGCAAAGGCACATCGGGGTACCAGTCCCTACAATTTTGCCAAGTTTGGTGGAAATCCATTCAGCCGTTTGGGCTAAAAGTGAGTCCAACCGCCCTATGGAAAACTCAATGTTAAAAACACGTTTTGGGACACCCCTTTTTTCTTGGCCCCCGCTTGACAAAACCCCCCCGAACTTTCAGGGGACGCTCAGAAACAAAATGTGCCATTTTCCTGAAAATTTCAGCCAGTTCCGTCCATCAACGCCAAAGTTATTCAACATAGAATTTTCAGAAATCCCTATAAAAAAAATCCTAACTATATATACCTACTGGCGACCGCCAGTAGGTAATATATATATATATTTAAACAACAATATTTTTTACATGCATATTTATTACATCAATATTTTTTATTCAATATTTTTGTACTTACCTTTTTAAGTATAGGGGTCGATATTTTCTTGTCTATATTTTTTTATCAATATTTTTCACAGCAATATTTTGTACTGTAGTGTAGTTCCTATATTCCCAATATGCTCTGCGCATTGGAATAACATAAACTATAGTTTAGACGTAGGACTGAAGTCGACTATATCTCTATTGAATATGTTAGACTTAATTATGAATGCCAGCTAGCTCAGAGGTCACTAGAAACTTTCTCGAATCACAAGAAGGGATTAGTTGCTGACAATTGCATAAACATGACAACTTTGCCCCCCAAGAATAAGGAGGATATCTCCAGAGTTGTGGAAACAATAGATAGCTATTTCACTCAGTCAATCGTGCCTGCTTTGTTTCACCAGAAGTGCAGAGAAATAGGGAGACAGGCGTTTTCAATAAAAGAGGTTATTTAATGAGCAGTCTTCTTTCTCATGCAAGAGAAGTGAATTGCCACAATTGCAATACTTGTCATAAAGTAAAGTGCGTACAGTAAAAAGAGTATTATAAAATAATACTGTAAAAGCATGCTATGGTTTCTAAGCCATACGGTATTTAAAATGGATAAAATACATACGACGATAAATAATGACTAAACGTATTCAACAGATGCTTCTAAGGTACACTTACCCTGGTGTACCTAACCTAAGCCTAGTACATTGGAAGAAGTAAGTGAGAAGTAGTTTTTAAGTTAAATAGTTTCTGCCAAGAATCTAATCCAAGAATTCTCTAAGGGTCTAATCAGCTCCGTACCTCGTTATAGAATGTAGGAGGTCTTGTATCTCTCTCTCAGGACTCGATCTCCCAGCAACCTGCAACGGTAGCAGGGACACACTGGAGCTGGATTTCTCGGCAAGAGAAAAGACAGCGTCTCTCTCAGTGCGTCAGCGGGACGGTCAGCTTCCTTTGGCACTTGCTACAGCAGGGCATCGGGCAAGTAGATAGTCGATCTGCTCCAAACCACTGTGTGTTTTGCTAGGGTAGATGCTGGTATATTTATACCTGGAGGGTGCTGAGGTTGACGTAAGGTTGGACATAAGACCTCACTAAGAACTTGCAGTTCTTTCAGGACTTCAGGAGTTCTAGGATAAATCAAATACAGAAGCAGGGGGAAGTCCCGGGCTGCTGGAGGTTTGGTTTCTCTAAGAACACGTTGTGCTTTCTAGGAGTCTGTGGAAGTAGCCTTGAAGAATTTGAACTGCATTGGCTATGTCTTAATATGGGTATGATTATTATGCCTATATAAGGATATGATTTGATATAACTATATAAGGGCATACATCGGGAATATTAAACTAGAGTCCTAGATTCGTCGATGTTATGTCAGTGATCCAGTATAATCTGACCCCTGAAATGATTGCTGGAATTACTCAAGTAATCAAGCCAATGATCCACCAAGCAATTTTGAAGGAGATTAAGGGAAACCCATGTAACTCACCAATTATGGGCTTACAGAAGCCCAGAGGTAAGTACTGCATAGTTCAGGAACGCAAGTAGCTAAACAATAGTATAGTACATTGTAGTACTGTGGTTCCAAATCCTTCTGTTAGATTCCATGTGAGGCTGAGGGGTTTACTGTTATTTATTTTTGTCAGGCCTTTTTTTCTACACCGTTGCATGAAGATAGTCAGTTCTTCTTTACATTTCAGTTTGGCAGTTGTGTTTTGACATAGTGCTGAGGCCTACAAGGGTATACAGAGAGTCTGTTTATCTTTAATCAGATTCTTGAAATAACTTTAAGTCCTCGATTATGCCCTGTAACTCGGTGCTGGTGCAGTATATTGATAACCTGTTGGTTACGTCAAATACTCAAGGACCTGTGAGACGATACTATTGATTTGCTGAATCATTTGGGGAGAAAATGGACATAAGTTGACCCCTAATAAGTTGCAATACTGTTTGGAAGAAGTCTTGAATCTCAGACATCACATTGAGAAGGTGTCACTTTAAAGAATCTCGGCTATTTTGCAAATGAATCAACAACATTACAGAAAGAATTCAGAAAGTTCTCGGAAATTGTTGGCCACTGTCTCCAGTGGATACCCACATTTTCCTTAGTTGACAAGCTTTAAGAGAGGCTGACACACAAGAATGTGTTGGATTTGGTACCCTGGATGACACTTGTATGGTTGCCTTCCTAGTGCTGAGAGAACATCTCTCTTGCACCCAGGCACTGGGAATGCCTCATTACAACAATGTTTTTTTTCTTTTTTCTGCAGTGAGAGTGAGGGCTGCGACCTCTCAGTGCTTATACAGATGGATGGAAATTGCCATAGACCTGTAGCTAATTTTTCTGCTACCCTGGATCCAGTTGTTGCAGCTTTGCCCGGGTGTCTCAAATATGTGGCACCTGCTAGTTTAAGCATTGAGAGGTGTGAAGGCATTGTTATGGATCATCTCCTAACTGCGTATGTGCCTCATTCAGTGGAAATATTGTTTATGGGTACTCACACTTAACAAACATCTGCTTGACTCAGTATGAGAAGATCTTACTTGCAGATGAGAATGTTATCTTAAAAGTATGTGCTATTTTAAACCCTGCCACTTCCTGAGAGTTACAGTGAGGATGGTAAGGTGGAGCATGACTGACTCGGTGTTACTGAACTGTGCACGATGAGGCATTGCCATAGATTTTCCACTAAAGGAAAACATGCTACTGAGCCTTCTCTGGTATCCCCCAAAGATATGGAACTCTCTACCGATGAATGTCCACCTAATCTCGTCTACCTACTCCATCAGAAAAGTAGTGAAAACACTTCTGATAAACATTTCTTGCACTAAGATAATCATCTTATGCTCTATTGATAACACATTATGGTTTATTGCTTGTATATCTGCCTACTATTTGTTTATGTTGTATGACTAGTACATTCATGATTCTCTATAGATTTCAAATTTACTATTCTTCGTTCATATATGTGACGAGTTTCAGTTTTCACAACTATATCCTGCCTTCCTCTCATCTAAAGGACTCTGAAACCCTCTAGGGTGATGTTTGTGTTATACAGAAAATGCCTGAATCTGAGCACAGTAAATATATGGTCACTGAAAAATGGGCTTCACCATACAATTGATCATAATTTGAAATTGTGTCTTAGCAATGTTGCCAAAAAAGTAGTACTGCCTCTCTATCTTGGGCCATCTCTGAAAAGCAAAAATAAAGCACCAATAAACTGAAATATTGGTAAATGAACAAACCAATTCTGCATGAAGCACTTTATATCTACAGGGTTCACCAGCAACTTGTCTTAAGTAGAATGCAGTTCACTGTAGAATGAGCAGCAGATGACAGGGGTGATATTTTTATGTGTGAAGAGGGGTCTGTTTGTTTCACATAACCATTTAGATCATCAGTACTCACAAAGATTTTTTCCAATGGCTAAAATGTAGATCCATGGTGTGACCAAGGGCAGCATTGATGCCAGTAAGGTGAAGGTGGTGTGTGGAGTGGTGGTAGAATTTGGCAATGTCCGGTGGTTGTAGGGAAAGTGACGCATGCCCGTCTAGTGGAAACCAGACAACCTGGGATCAATTCCAACTTCCCTGTGTGATTCTAGGCAATTGTTTTATTTCACTTTCCCTCCATTGTTTTTATCATCACATACAAGAAGGCCTGAAACACAGGACTTTATGACCTCAAAACGTGCACTGTATGAAACCTTCTCCTATATATAATTTAATATTCTATAATGCTGTCCATGTATAATAGCAAACCAGGCCACCCAAAGAGTGCACATAGCAAGTAACTTGCCTTTTAGTTCATTATTGCGATTGCTATCAAAATGGGTGGAAGGAAGCACAAATATTTCTTAAATTTGTTTGAAAAATGACGCTTAAAAAAGGCTTCTCAATGCATTGATATAATCTGATGTCCTAAGGTGAGCTGCATGTTAAGGAAATACGGGCCATATTATCAAGCAAGGGTGATACTTTATTGCTGCTTTTATTGGCAGGAATCTGCCGCTAAACAGCAATAATGGGCTTGGAAATATGTCCTTGTGAATTCCCATAGCAGCTCAGGTTCTGGTGTTAACCTGGGCTTCTATTGGAATTCACAAGGGCATATTATCAAGCCCGTTATCGCCGCTTTAGTGGCAGTTTCCTTCTGATAGAAGTGGCGATAATGTATCACCTTGTCTTGATAATATGGGCCTTTATTTTTTGAATTTTGAAGAAGCTTTATCATAGTTTGTGGAAAGATGTCTTTAAAAAATGTAACTGCTCCTAAAGTTAATTGGTGCAGGAAATATTGGTTACTTCCTTACTATAACTTCAACTAACCTGGAAACAAACGCTTACCCCTTTATTGAACATCTTTGTAATGTTAAATCTGCTTCAAGCAAACAGTAGTCCAGAGCTACCGTTGCCTGGGGGGGCGCATCTTCAGGTCACGCGGACCGCATGCGGCCCTCAGCTGTACTTTGAAGATCAGTGGTTTACATATAATATTTCCAGTTTTAGCTCTTCATTTCACACTCTGCAAAACATGCCTTATTTTTCATATTTACTCTTACAAATATTAGTAGTTTAATTGCTATCTTTTTGAATATATTTGAGTATTGCATTGGACTACATTATAATTGAAAACTGCCAGCCCGTCTAGACATAATGCTAGTCTGATAATATCGTTCATGCAGATTTTCTGACATGCAGTATCCTCTTTGAATGTTCTTCCTAGCTTTCTTTAGATTTACTAATACTCACAAAGCAGACTGTCTGTTAGCCTACACCAATGTCATCCTTTATTATTGATTGAAAGATTCATCTCCTGCATTTTACATTGAAACTCTGTAAGGTGTTAACTAACTGACTGAGGCAACAGTATTTTGTTTTCATGATCCGTTGATATGTCAAGCGTCAGTTGAAAAGTATCCTTAAATACCTGTACTTTTTTATCTCAGTAAGAAAAGTTCATATCACCAGTGCACAAATTCTACCCTTAATATCTTCTTTTACAAATTTTAGGAATTGAGTTCCACAAGTGATGGAGTTCAGTGAGTACTGCCGTTCACGCTGATTTTCCTGCCGCTCAGTTTAGCTTGTGCTAGCCAACTTACTGTTCATAAGTGTGGAGTGGAGTTTTCTGCACTCCGCGAGCTCCATGGAGCACAGAGTGCAGAAAACTCAGAAAATTCCTTGAACAGAGCAGAGTTTACCGTCCAGGTCTAATCTTTTATGTGACCTAACAGGGACTTGGATATCAAGAGAACATTGGGCAAAATCTTACGAGGACCAGGAATAAGAAAATACCCATTTTGAACTATAAATAAACAACAGTCATTACATGTTAATCAATACATTTTATGACAACAAATTCCACACTAAGAATGACCCAAAACAAGAAAATATATCCGAATATCAGTTATCTTTGCCTCAATTTGAATGGTCAAGAAACACAAATCACTTGTAAGTTTTTGCTCATCAAATTCATTTAGTACAATTAGTCACACAATGTCATACAGATTCAGTAAATAAACATTTTGTTGATGACCTAGAGAACAAGAAGAGAGAGAGAGAGAGAACATAGGAAATCAAGTTAACATTTGGGTCATAGAAACCAATTTAGCAGAAACGAAGCGTAAGTAGTCACAGGATTGAGTCCATGATTCTTCAGCCAAAGAGTTATACCTGCTCACTTTACCAGACGGCAAAGCGCAGGTGAGTTAGATTGGAAAGATCAGTTTAAAGGGATTTGGCTTAAAAGGTAATCTAACTTCAGTCCGACAGCATTCCAGGCAGGGAAATTGAAAATGATAACCAGCCACCCTAACTCCTCGTCCAAAGGTTCTCAGTTTATGCCCACGAAATGTTACTTCCATCATATGTTATGTTTTCCATTGGTTGTCCACAGTGGGCTCCTCATGGTGTGATCGATACATCACTAAATAATCCAGAAGCATTAAGTAATCCTTTTGTTAAATCATCAATTTTATCACCTTTATATTTTCCGTCCTTTCCTCAGAAGTAAGAAAGTTCATTTGTGCACTGACTGTCTGTTCCCAGACACTATCTCTGGGTTTGCAAGTATATTGAAACATTTCTGTCAAAAGATTTTCTGAATCAGAAACGGACCGATTTTTCATAAGCAGGGAAGAGAAACTCTCGGAAAAGTTCTCATAACGTCTGAAATGACTACTTCAGCTAGATTCTGTCTTTCAAAACGAGGAAAAGAGGCATTTGAGGCCTACACGAAAAAATGGTTAAATCATTTCCACATTATGATCACCACAAATCAAACATTAATATAAATAATTCAGTTTTCTTAGTAAACTTTCTTCATTACTATTTTCTCCATAAACGACATATCAATATGAGGTACTACTATAAAAAAATACTCACATTTTTATTTCTTCAAGCCAATTACTATGCATCACTCTTGTTTCTCATGCTTACTTTGCATATAACTAGGATAAAACAGAAAATCTCAATACTGTCAATCATCTTTAAACCAACATTTTAAATCATTTTCAAGGGTTTCAATTTATGAGCAGTCTATTTGTTTGTCACGTTAGGTAATCAGCAGCACATTTTCTAGGTTATCGAAGTTTAGATGCTTTATCAAGTGATTACATTACAAAAAGCCAATAACTATTTTCTTTCTTTAAATACTTCTTCTCACATTTCAAGAAGGTTTTCAGAACACTTTAAAATGTACCCTCCATCAGTTCCCCCTTTAATGGTGAATTAAGCGATCAGACAATTTGATCTTATCTTAATTATGATCTGATGTCACTCTAAAACGCAGTTGTTTTCATTTGTTTCAGTTTTACCTTTTTCATCTCATCATAGAAATTACTCCTTTTGTCTTCCAATTCAATTTCTGCTGTAGTTATTTTTCACCCTCTAGTTTCTTCAGAATTTCTCTTATTCTTACAATTTAGAAATAAATCAGTACTATTGTTAGTAAACAAATAAGTGCAACTTTCAGCATGTGACTGACTTTGCCTTCTTTTGCTAGGAGTATGTCTAAAGCAAACATGTTTTGTATAACCAGGGACCTAATAGCAACCATTTCAGTATCGAATAGTTACAATCCTCCAGCAGTTTCTGTTGATAAATGATCTATTACTGTCAATATTTGAGAAATGTGTTTGAATTCAATATTACTCCTACTGAGAGTATTACTGCTCCAAAAATATCCTCAATAATTTCTGCAGCACGTAATCCTTTTCTAAAGCGTGCATGTTTTCTTTCATTGATTCCAATGCTTTCATCAATATGATATATTTTATGGAAAAATATTTCCACATAGCAACACCCATACGAATGCATAAGCAAATTGCAATAAGCATTTTTCCCACACACAAGATATACTCCAGGAAATATTGAATCCAATCCTGCTAAAAATAATCCCCATCCTCCCATAGGTAGACAGGTGTGTTCACATTAACTGCAACCAAATAATTTATTACTATGCTCTGTAATGCATCTTAGTATGCAAAGCTTTCCCATGTGTTGCCAATGCTGAGTCATTGCAGCGTATGTTTCTCCCTTTTTGTGATCACCCTCTCTATGAGCTCATGGAGGTGTTTTCATTTGTTTTTCAGATTTCCTTTTTCTTTCTTCCCTATGATCTTCTACTGAATATATTAAAAAAACATCTATGCTATGTAAAGCACAGGTAAGGTTATCTATACACATATACAGTCTCTAAAGGTGATGTAGGATGAAAATTCCCCATTATTCTAGCACCTCATGCATCAGGCACCATATTTAGATTTTACTTTACTGGAACTTCTGAGAAAATCAAGTCATAATTTGATTAGCAGTATTCAAATCGTCCTTTATTATAACACAAACTTGTTACAACACTAAAGGATATACCATATGTTAAAGGAAAGTGATAATATGTCACTCCCTCAAAAACAGGAGTTGGTAATTGCATGCATATATAAAAATCTTTTTCATCTATGGTGGTAACATATTCATATAATATTTTAGTAAACACATTTAAAGAATAATCTTTAGAAAGTGAATTCAGGGGGACAAGATGGTGACTGTGTAAGTGTTGCAAGTAGCCACCCATTGAGCACTCCACGGCTAGTCACGAAACTCTTTGAAACTACTCGGAAAACGGCTAGAAACTATCTTCATGGTTACCCCTTGGAATTTGGATGACTTGAGGCGTCGGCGAGGAAGAATATTGAAACGGAGAATTACCAGTTTCACTCACCTGCTGCTTTGCGCTGTACAGAGGGTGTTGCTTAATTTGTGCAATGGGGGACGCCGCCTAGGGCTCTATGGTATGCTTCCAAAACAAGTGAAGCCCCCCTGGGACCAGGCGGAGGGCTGCGCATAGGGGGCTGGGGTGGCGGGGAATCCTCGTGGTTCTTTAGCACTGTGGAAGACACCGGCTGGAAGGAAGGCTGGAGATGCTGCTGCCGTAACAGGAACCAGTGAGTTGGAGGTGGGAAAAACCAACCCAAAGGTCAACGTCTTAGTGAGGATTTGGGACCTCCAAAGCAACGGGGGATCCAGGGATGTTTGCTGGTCATGGCAAGGTGGAGGAGAAGGGGGATATCCTGCTAGTGTTGACAGTGAGACTTTGCTTACATCGGCTCTGGATATTTCTAGCACCCCACCCGTGAACAAAGTGAATATGGAGCTGTTAGACCTGGCACTAGCAGCATTTGGATTTACACGCACTGTACTAGGGCCTGACAGTAAACCAAACATCCAATCACGGAACCACTAATCAATACATCATCTTACAGTAGGGAGCACTCACACTGTGGCACTGGACAGCAGTGGCACAGTGCCCAAAGCATCTAACACCAGCAAAAACACATGAGGCAACAGCAAACAATGGAAGGGAGACCCACGCCAATGGTCTAACAGGGGCTTGCAACTTTGTGGTCTGATGAGTCCTTACATGGCTGTGTAGAAGGTGTTGAGACTATTAAGGCAAAGAAAACAAGGTATGATGGCTGAGTAAATGGCTCTAAGTTTTTACAGGCTCAGGCTCTGGTGAGACACAAGAATGTGGTAAAAAATTATTTTCTCCTAATGTGGATTCAGAACTATCCAGTCTTAGTGATGGAGGAGTATCTGAGATGGATAACTCAGAACTAGAGTCGGACAGTTCATCTTCTAATCCTAGCACTCAAAAGTGCCTTCCCCTCCAAAACAGAAGATAGCGAAACAAAGGGGGAAAGCGTTTGAGGACAGGCTCTCAGATTTGGACCAGAGTCGCTCTAGTCAAATAAAATTGGATTATTCAACCATGCGTTTCTTTATGGAGGACGGTGGTCCTGAGGGAGGGGATATAATACAATGGGCTAAAGAGTTGCTTGATGAACCTAAGGATGCAGTGGATTTCTCTCCTTCTGTGAGCATAATCTATTCTACGCTCAAACAGATACAGGGGGGAAGCTAGACAGGAGCATAAGAGGGCCCATCTTGCACTAAAAAAACTTCAAGGTGGTATTAGGAAAGTGAACAAGGCATGTACAGAGATTGCCGAGAGAGCGAATAGTTGAACTAGAGGCTGGAACTGAGAGTCATGCCACAGCAAAGGAATCTCAGATGGTGGATGTCATGGTGAAACTTGAAGATTTTGAAGTTGGTCAAAGGCACAATAAATTGAGAGTTCTGGCCATACCAGAAAATGCAGAAGGGGAAGACATTAGAGCTTTTGTGTTGCGCTTATTGAAGTGTGGCTTCCCCGAACTAGCATACTGGGTTTGGGAGAAGGAAGTCCAGCATGTTCATCACTTCCCACTTATGCTTTGAAGTAGGAAAGGTCAGAATGTTGTAAATGAAAAGCCGAGAGCCATCCTAATATTTTTGAGCAATTTTCTCCTGTGAAAGGCAGTATTCGATAAAGCCCGGCCAGAAGCACATCGTTCATCTGATGGGCACACCTTCTTTGTCATGCGGTGGAAAGAAGCTGGAGGCTTTGACAATTAATTACACCTTTCCAAAAGATAGGGTGTGAGGCTTATTTGAGTATTCTCATCGTAGATGAAAGCTTAGAATTTTCTACTAGAGATTTCTGAGACCAGAAACCAGTTAGAACCTGTGGGGTGATTAGATGGGATTGTGATGAAACTTTGTAAATAAGCGGTTTTCTTTTTTTCTCTTTTGGGTGAAGCTGTATGGGTGGCGGTGGCGCGCAACACTATACAGGAGGCATCACAAGGGTCTTCTGAGCTTTTTTTGTCTAGGGGGGCAAAGGGGGATGGGGGTGGTCTAGTGCGAGGGAGGTGGGTGGAGGGACTGAAGTGGGGCTTTTCCAGCAGGCTTACTTTGATTTAATAGTATCAGGGATAAGGAACAGTATGGAATTTTCCTGTATCATCAATGAGTTTGGGTAATTTAAGAATTACCTCTGTTTACATTTGTGGTTTGAAAACCCCGCTAAAAATACGAAGAGTCAATGAAGATATTCAATCTCTGAAGACAGATATAGTATTTTTTTTATTTTTTTTTTATTGTCCTCATTCTGTGAATTTACGTGTAAGGAGTTGTCGGGATCCCGTCTCTGTAACATCTGTGCCTGCACTGCCCCTTAGAGGCCATCCTGGGTGGGGAGTTTCCCATTGACGGTTGTTTCAGTTGGAGTCCCCTGAATCCTTTACCATAACCAATAATTCCATTTATTCGTGAGGGGGAGGAGAGCTAGCCATCCTAGCTATTCAGCGGGAATGTTTCCCGTCTGAATTATTGTCATCGCATAATCATTGGACTATATATATTTTGGATGCAAGCGGAAATTAGGCATTAGTTTGGTAGTGATCTTCCCATATTTCCCAGAAATTATATTTTTTGCTAGGCTTTCCTTTCCTATCGAGTTTGTTCAATCTAAGGATCGAGTTCAGCCACTCCTCTTGTGTTGGGGGTGTCAGGCTCACCCAATTTATGCATATCTCTCTCCTTGCCATAAAAATCAATACAAACAACACATTTTATTGTTTTTTTTTGTTAGCTTACTTATATCAGTTGAAGTATCAATCCCAAAGATGATAAGGTTTATACTTACTTCGAGTTGTTTTCTCAATACCGTGCTTATAGTCTTACCAACTTCCTGCCAAAAGGTGTCGAGTTGAGGGCATTGCTGAAACATGTGTATGTCATTTGCCTTCTCCAATCCACATTTAATGCAGGTCTTTATTCTGGTTCCCTTGAACTTGGATAGTCTTTTTGGGGTCCAATAGGCCCTGTGGACAGTAAATAAGGGGTTTCTTTTTAAGGCGGCTGGCTTTACAGTGGACCAGCATTTCTCCAAAGATCTTTGCCATAAGCTTTTTATGTCCGGCGCTGGCAGGTCTTTCCTCCAGATCGTTTCTGGAATCAGAAAGACTTCTTACCCAGCTGTTATTAGGGCCCAGTACGATCGAGATATCTCTTTTTTCATGGGCAAATCTTTCATCATATCTTTATCTAGTTCTTTGTTTCCCTTTTTTTCTGTTCTTTGATTTTGCCCAGCTAGTAAGTTGGTAGTATTTGAATTTGGATAACGAAGCATTAGTCAATGAGGTCAGTTGATACCAGTTGTATATGGTGTTCTCTGTCATCAGTTGGTCCCACTCTTTAATACCAGCTGCTTTCAACGGGGTGGCCATGCAATCTTTGAGGCATTCTGGGGTGCCCGGAGATTCCCATACGGGAGCCAGGGTACTATAATATGGTATATTCAATGTGCTTCTTATTTGGTACCATAATTTTACTGCAGTATTAAGAATCTTTAGTTGTATCTTTTAAAAGAATTTCGGGTGGCCAAATTTATATAGAAAGTGATCTGTTCTTCCTGTCATTGTTTGTAGAAATTCAGGGTAATATTGACAGCTTTTCAGAAGTGATCTCATGTTCTTAACATTAAAAGCTCTGTAGTATTCAAAAAGGTCAGGACTAGCTATCCCTCCTTGTTCTTTTTTTCCTCCTTAGTTTACTCCAGGCTATTCTCGTTCCTTTGGATGACCAGATGAAACTTGTTATATCCCCCTGAATTTTCTTTAGAGCTTCCCTCTTGAATTCCAAAGGTATAGTGGTAAACAGGTAGGTAAATTTAGGTAGGATGGACATTTTTATTATGTTGGATCTTCCCAAGAAGCTTAGTGGCAGGCCTCCCCATACTTTAAGTCGTTTTCTAGTTTCTCCAGCAATTCTGTTAAGGTTTATCTGGGGTACTTTATCTAGATCTTTAACCAGGTTAATCCCCAAGTATTTCATCTTGTCTCTTGAGTATGGGCTGTTGAATTGTGTGTTCCAGCTCATAGCCTCAGTCTTTGCCTGGTTAGTCTGATACCCTGACACTTTTCCGTAGTCAGTTAGAGTTTCTTCTATTGCTGCAATAGAGTCTTGGAAGTTGTCTGTAAACACGATTAGGTCGTCCGCGTATAGAGCAACCTTTTTGATCCAATCATGGTGTTTAAAGGGCGATATTGAGCTATGGTTTCTGAGGTTACTTGCTAGGGGCTCAATGTAAAGGTTAAAAAGTAGCGGCGATAGCGGGCATTCTTGTTGTGTTCCTCTTCTGATTGCTATATTTTCAGTGAGGTTCCCATTGATTAAGATCTTAGCTCTCGGTTTTTTGTATATTTCCTCTACTATACAGAGAAAGCTCTCCCCAGAATATATTTACTGATGGCCCTGCTCAAGAGCACAAAACGTCCAGTTGACTCTGTCAAATGCTTTTGCAGCATCGAAAGCAATTATAGTTAATGTTTTTTTTCACATATGGCTATGTCTATTGTGCCAAAAAGTGTGTGTGTTATTTCTTGTATTTGTCTGCCTTTCACAAATCCATTCTGGTCTGGATTAATCAGTTTTGTCATTACTGTTCCTAGCCTTTTTGCCATAATCTGAATACATATTTTGTAATCACAGTTCAGCAGTCATATAGGTCTATATGATTCACAGAACGTTGGATTTTTCCCCGGTTTTAAAATGATACTAATAGTTGCATCGTTCCAGGAGTCAGGGATTTTATCATGTCCTCTGTAGATTGTGTTTAGTAACTCCGTTATTGGTGGAACCAGGGTCTCCCTTAGATTGATGTAGAGCTCATTTGGTAAGGCATCCGGGACGGCTGCTTTCCCTCTTTTTAGCCCTCTTATCACGTCTCCTACTTCTTCCATTGTGATTTCTGCATTCAGTTCTTCTTTCTCTTCTTCCGATAATGATGGAAGAGGTGGCTGATCTAGATATTTTCCCAGATGTTCCTCAGTAGGATTGGTTTCTTCATTGTATAGATTGGAAAATTATTTTGTGAATTCCTGCCTGATTATTGTGTCCTCCGTGCTTAGTCCTGTTTGATTATATTGCTGAATTCTGGGTACTTTGTTTCTGGTTTGGTCGGTCCTGATTTTCCACGCCAGCATTTTGCCGCATCCTTCTCCATATTCATGGTTCGATAATTTGCTGGCTTCCAATTTCCTCCTCACTTTGCTCTCGAGCGTGTCTGTCAGAATTTCTTTTTATTTTTGCCTTTACTTTTCTAGCTGTCTTTAGTGGTTGTTGTGTGCACTGCTGCTATTTGTATATTGAGTTGTTTTATATTGCTCTCCAAGTCTCTTATTTCTTGCTTTGTAACTTTTGATCTGTATTCCCCCATGCTTAACAACTTCCCTCTGATTACTGCCTTGTAAGTGTCCCAGGTGATTTGTTTCGAGGTCCCAAATGTATTATTCTCGAAGAAGTTGTCTGTCTCTGTCCTGAGTTCTTCTGTCAGCTGTGGATCTAATAGTATCGAGCGATCAACAGTCCATCTGGATTGTGAGTTGTTTTTTGTCGTTTGTATAGTAAGTTGGACTGCAGAATGGTCGGAGAGGTGAGCCGGCAGATGCTCTATTCTCCTGACATTTCCTAATAGGCTCCTATTTATTAAGTAGTAGTTAATTCTTGATTTGTGTCCTAATTTTCATTGTGAAAGGTAAAGGCCTGTCTTTTGTCGCCTTTCTCTTTCCACATGTCCATCAGGTCCAGATCTTTTGTGTAGTGTCCCAGCCACTCCCTCATTTTTGGTAAGTTTGCTTGTCTTCCTGGAGGGTATCTATCAACTTTAGGATCTATGATAATGTTATAGTCACCCCGTAACACTATTGGGGAAGTTGCTGATAGGAGCTGTGTATAGAGTTTTTGGTTGGGGGGGTTGGGCCGTCTGTGTTTAGACCGTAATAACCTGCTACAGTAAATATATTATCAAATATTCTTACTCTAGCTATTGCCCATCTTCTATTGTTATCGACTTCTGTGTATTCAGTCGTTGTTTTGAGCGATTAAAAAAAAATTGCTATGCCATTAATATTACATTCTTGGTTAGTGCATACATAGGCATCAACCCAGCTCCGATTTTTCATTATTTGATCCCACTCTGATTTTAGAAGGCGCGTCTCCTGCAATATAATGATCTCGCTGTCCGTTGACTTTAGGTATTCAAGGATCCTCCTCCTTCTACTGTTGGTTCTAAGACCATTGACATTCCAAGAGAGTATACAGAATTCTTTGGAGTTTGTCTTCATCTTACTATGTTATCTCTTGGAAACGCATGAATATATTCATGTTTACAGGCCCCATAGAGTCCTAGTGAGGAAATGTTTTCTATTTTTTCCCTAGTTTGCTCCCCACCCGTGTTCTCTCTTTGTTTTGTATTTTTGTTTTTTTGTGAAATTTACCGTTACCCACCCTGAGGAAGCCTCCCTTCTTCTTTTTGGGCTGTATTCTTCACCCACTTCGAGCTCCATACTTCGCCTAATTAGAATGCTTCACCTTTCATGTTTGTTGTTTCATATTGCTGTCCGCAGTTGATCTTTAATCTGTTCCAGAAAATTTTCGACCTCCTTGGGGTCCCTGATGTTGTACATTTTATTCCTCCACATGAACCTCAGAGCCGCGGGGAACTTCATCTGCACTGTAGCACCAAGAGATTTTAGTTCCTGCATGTGCTGTCCCAATTCCCACTGCCTGTCCTGGGTAGCTTTAGACATATCTGAGCGGATTCTGAAAGACCAATCGTCTTAGTTGAAAGTACCTTTCCTTAAGGCCTCACTTAAAATTCTTTCTTTCAGGGTGTATGTTTTAAAATTAATAAAAATTTTCCTTGGGGTTTTCCTCCCTTTATTTTTGCCAAAGGGGTCGCAGTGTGCCCTCTGTATGTCTTCTGCCAGGTTCGCCTCTTTAGCCCAGGGGAAGTATTCTTCCAGGAAAGTCACTATGAATTTTTTGATGTCTGTCCCCTAGCGCATTCAGTTTTCGGTCGAGCATCTCACACACTTCCTGGATCTTGCTTTGATTGGCCTCCAAAACTGCGAATTTCTCTCTCATTACTCCCAGCATCTTTTCCATGAACTTCTCTGTTTGGCTTAGGGCAGGTTGCTCTTCCACCATGTTGCTCACTGTTTGTGCTGCTGTGGATTCAGCCGAACTTGTCATAGTGGAGCCTCCAGGTACCTCGGCTTGTGGGTGTGCAGCCGTCTCTTTCTCTTTGTTCATTGGGATGGAGTTTGTGTTTTTGGTGGAGCCTGCGTTAAATGCCACAAGAGGTGAAAGTTTTTTTTTTTCTTGTAGAGCAGTAGGGTTGCCCTGCATTCCCTGAGGTTGGACTTGCTGTTGTACCTTGAAGAAGGACCTTAGAGAGGGGGTCCCTCTGATTTTTTGTTCTGTCTGACCTTTTTCCAGATCTTTCACCTTTTTTGATTTGCCTTTTATTTTGGGAGTTTGAAGATCTAAATTAGGATTCCCTTTGGGTTTCCTTTTTGTGCTTCTAGGGGCCAATCTCTGCTTTATAGGAGGGAGTAAGCTGTGTTTGAGGAACTATCTGTTCCTAAGGAAGTAGCTTGATCTTGTGTTGTTGCCCTAATCGGTTTCTGCTGCTGCTGCTACTATATTAGGGCAGATTGGGGGGGTTTGAGTTTCCCCACCCCCATGCACCTCCCAAAGTTTGTACGGGGCTGCCGCCTTTACCTCCTTTCCCTCTGTTGTTTGCTTGCCCCCTCTGCAACCCTCAAGTAAGTCAAGTGAAGCAACTCCTTCTCCTCCCCCTCACCAGGTACCTTGTTCATAGGCAGGTGTGTCGTCCTCCACTCCGGTCCCGCTGAGTTTCGCCGTTCTCTGGGGCCACCAAGGATCTTCAGCTTCACCGGGGGCAATACAGGGGTAGTTTCCTCTGTGTAATTCACTGTTCCCGCCTCTGGGACCACTGTAGCTGTTGTAGTTGTGCCCCCGTTTTTGCCTGCTTTTCCTGGTTTTACGCTGGCAGCGCTTCCCCTTCTCCCCTGGAACTGGAAGGGTGAGTTGTCCGTGGCCTTCCTCCGAGTCTTAGCTGACACAGCAGTGCTTGTGTTGGTAGCAGCAGCGCTCGCGCTACCACTCCTGCCCCGGAACAGGAAGGCGATTCTCCCAGAGGCCCTCCTGCAGCCTCTGCTCGCCTGCGATGTGGCCGCCCAAAGCCCAGAGAATGTCGTTAGCGCGCAGTGCAAAGCGGCTTCCACCGCGGCTCCGTTCATGTTGTCTCCCGCTGAACTGCGAGGTAAGGGGCTTTGCATTCTGAAGAATCTCCACGCTAGTACTTTATTTTATTTGCGCTCCGGAGTCCATAATTATGTCCCTTCTTTTGCCAACTGTGGTTTGCGGATTATGGGAAGATTAGGTCTGCAGCGAGCATGGATCTCCCGACCGGACCTCTTAGCCGGCCGCCACCCAACAGAAAGTGGCTGAACTAGCTGGATATCAGTTGATTTCTGCCACATCACAGGGAACACGTACAAGAGGGGTCGCTAATATGGCTTGCAAGAAAACATTTCGATTCCCACAATATGAATCAGACCAACTCGGTAGATGGGTTATCATGCAATGTGTTGTGGATACATTTTCTTTTACACTTTTTTCAGTGTATGGCTCTGTATTTGATGACCCTACCTTGCTTAATTGACTGAATACAGAGTTGGTTGGGTAGCGGTTGCCCCTCATCGTTTGTGGGGATTTTAATATAAATTTAAGTACTGACAATATTACGCTTGGTGAGCGATCATATCATGGCTGTAAGCCCAAAGTTTTCAAAGCATTATTTAACAACACATGGGCCATACTTGAATCTTAAAATCCAGGAAATATATTTCTTTTCTGCCCCACATCAAACTCACGCTAGGTTAGATTTTTTTTTGTGTCTCAGGAGGTGCTGCCAAGATGTTGCATTGTAAAATCCCCCTGTGTGCACTTCTTTATGAGGAAGCATATATTCAACATATGAGGGAATGGATTCCTAGATTTATAACTGAGAATAGGGGTAGTGCGCAGTTAGGGACAGTATGGGATGCATTAAAAGCTGGGATAAGAGGGGAAACATTAAGATATGGATGGGCTACGCAGTTGATGGAAAAGGAATATTTTCAGGAACACTATAGAAGACTATGTGAAACAGAAACCCAGTTGGTACAGGCACTTAGGAATAATGGTGAAGTAGAGCAGGCATAAATAAAGATGGCTTTGGCAAAATCCGCAATTCTGGATTTGTCGGCTAATAAGGCAGCTGGGAAATACTGCGCTTGGCGGTCCAAAATGTATGACTGTAACGAGCGAGTGTGATATCTGTTAGTGCTTCGTACTAGACAGCGGATAACGGAAGGCAGGAAATAGGAAATTGAGTATCCGGGTGTAGGTTTAGTCACTGAGACTCTGGAAATATGGGCTGCCTTTCAATTCTTTTACCAGAAACTCTATATGGAAGAAATTATCAATGAGGAGGAAGCAATTCAGAACTACATATACATAATTTTATGTGAGAAATTGCCTCTATAAGAAAGTGAGGCATTAGAGGTATCCATTATGGTAAATGAAATTCAAGGCGCAATTAGTTTGCTGGTAAATGGGAAGGCGGTAGGAACAGACTCCATAATGGGGGAATCCTATAAAATCTTTGCTCCCTCCCACAGAAATCGATGAAAGATGTGTTTTTCAGAGATTAGGCTGGGCGATGAGATCCTGAGTCCTGGAGATCAGCCAATATTGCTGTATCAAGCAAGGCGGTCAGAGAGATAGGGTCTTATCATCCTATCACATTAATAAATAGCAACATTAAGGTATAAGCCAAGATTTTGGATAAATGATCGGCGACTGTTTCCCCAACTTAGCATGGGTTTGTCCCAGGATGCAGTACAATAGACCATAGTCAGCAGATTATTGATCTTTTTGATGCTGCAGGTATTACCGGGGACCCTATTGGGCTTCTCCTGCTAGATGCGGATAAAGCTTTTGATAGGGTCTCCTGGTCCTTTTTCTGGTCAACTTTAAAGAGAAGAGGACTGGGGCAAAGTTTCATTATGGCTGTTGAAATAATGTATAATAACCCGATGGCTAGAATATCAATAATGGGTGAGATGTTGGATCCTGTTTTGACCAGCAGGGGAACCAGTCAGGGATGTCTGTGCTCCCCCTATTGTTGGCATTACATATGGATCCGCTCGTTAGGAAGATTGTGTACTATAATCAGATTTTAGGAGTACAAAGCAATGGAGGGAGCATTAAGATATTTGCATATGCCAATGATCCTGCACTTATCACCTCAAATCCACTGGATGTATTAAAGGAGATCGAAAATGAAGCTGATACTTTTGGGAAGATTTCTGGTTACCACCTTAACCAAAATAAGATCCAGGTTCTGGTTGGCAAGGGGCTCCAGTTGAGTGATCTGCGAGTGGTACAGACCACAGTATATCTTGGAGTGGAGGTAATGGCAGATGTGTCTAATTTAACTGAAATTAATTTGAACCCATTACTCTCTAAGTTTAAAACTGAATTTAACAGACTTGAGAACCCTAAACTTGCAATAGTTGAGAGATGTAATGTCATTAAGATGCTTTTTTACCAAAGATTTTATATTTTTTTAGGGCGATTCCCTTGATTATATATAGTACATGGTTAAATGCTATGAATCAGTTGTTCTCTAGGTTCATTCTGGGCTAATTGCCGCCCTTTGAGAGTGCTTAAATTCTTAACATTGTCAAGAGACAGAGGTGGGTGGACAATACCCAATATTCAGCTTTATCACTGGGCCTCAGTTTTACACAAAATGGGAATTATCCTCAGCGGGGACCTGGACATGACACAGATAGTTAACTCAATTTGAATTTTTGAGCTGATATTAGGCGAAGAGGCTAGATGGTGTCTTTTGCGCCACACAGAATGTATCTATTATAAAAGAGTGAAGTTTAAAAATGTAATTTGTATGTTTAAAGTTTGGAATTTGGTTCGGAAAAATTAGGTCTGGGACGTATTAACGCCAATACCCCAATATATAGTAATAACTCACTCCCAAATGTCTTTAATAATGGGCATATGAGATATTGGTATGACAAGGGTGTGAGGATATATGAGGATGTTATAGACGGGATAGGGGTATTTTTTGTTCGATAAGATTAGGGACAGATTGAGCTGGATAATAGACAGTTTTTAAAATATCTTTAGATAAGAGATTTTTTAGTTAGGAAGACATGGGGTTACTGTGGCTTTTCTAGGGTGAACTTGATGGAGATGTTATCTAGTGGTTCAACCCCATTAAGTGGGATATATAAAATTCTGAATGAGTTGATACCTGATGATTTGACCAAACATTTTGAGGAAATTTTACAGGGAAGCTGAAGAATCATTGTACATGACCCAGACACCATTTATTGCTGCTAATCTTCAACCTTAGTGTTTTAAAACATGGTTCAAGCTTGATATCACACGGTTAAGATTGCTCAATGGGGCAGGGAGGCAGGATCAACCTGCCCGCAGTGCGGTTATTTAGCTTCTGATAGTGTTCATATGTTTGTGTCCTGCCCCATTTTAGATACTTTGAAACAGGATGTTAGCATTACTTTGGAAACCATGCAGGGGAGGAAAATTGATTTGTCAGCACAACTGATTGTACGAGGAGTGATGCCCTTTATTTTCAAGTCAGATTCAGACTTTTCCGTATATTGCCATGACGGTTTTTAGACTTTGCCTGGCCGCCCATTGACTTGATCCTGTTCCCCCAACCTGTCAACAGTGGTTAGGAAGATGTCTAGCTGTGTATAGGCTTTAAATGGCAGTATACTCTAGAAGGGGTTGTAACGAAAAATCTGAAGGGCTAGTTAGCAATTTGGGCTCCCCTAAGGAATTCAGGGTTTTCCCTAGCTTTGACTGAGCTCCTAGCTCCCCACATGAAAACTAATGAAAATGTTATCCTATTGGGAGACTTTAACTTCCATACAGATGTTACAGACCACCCTGATACTATTGCACTTTTAACAGATCTTGCCTTGTTGGGCCTTCATCTCCGCAATGATGGCCCCACTCATACTGGTGGCCACCCCTTGGATTTAATCTTTACTACTCTTCCCAATGTTTACTGCCACCCTCCTAAATACATTTACTGGTCGGATCATAAAATGCTAGACTTTTCCTTCCTCCATTTACCCGAACCTACCAATCACCCCATCACACAAACAACTACACGCAGATCATGGCATAAAGTTACTCCTGATAGGTTCACTCAAGTCTGGAAACAGCCAGTCCTCACAAGCTTGGATAACATTGAAATAGCCCTCTCAAAATTTGACTCCTCACTGATGGAAGCCATTAACACTCTGGCTCCTCAGAAAATAATCAAGCAACCTACCATAGCTAAAAGAGAAACATGGTACACTGAGGACCTTAAAACAGAAAAACAAAGGTGCAGAAAACTGGAGAAACTCTGGAGACGATCACATATGAAGGAAGACAAAGACTGATACTTAACAGCTATGGCCACCTATTATAAAAATATAAAAAGAGCTAGGAAAATCAGTCTTACCTCCCAAATAACAGAGGCAGGTAATTATACAGACTTTTACCAACCCTGTAATATGTGAGAGCCCAAATGTTTTTTCTCAAGATCTTTGTAACCACATCTCTCAGTTCTTTGAGGAACAAATTGAGGGGATATATAAGAAAATCACGAAAGCCACAGGTCCCACAGAGACTACTGTTCCTGAGATTCCCCCCATAATGACCCCTGATAAAATGCTTCATACCATCCCAGAAATTACCTTAAAAGACCTAACCACCCTCATTGGTAATATGAAGACTGGTTCCCCCACTGATCTGATCCCTGCAAAAATGATCTCCCCTTTGGTAGAATCATTAGGCCCTACTATCCAGAAGCTAATGAACCTCTCTTTCGCCCAGGGACAACTTCCACAACCCTGGAAAGAAGCGGTAGTGAACCCCATACGAAAAAACACCACTGTTCCCTGGTCAGAACTCTCCAACCTCCGCCCTATCTCCCTTCTCCCTTTTATTAGCAAACTGGCTGAGAAACATGTTAATACCATCCTTTCCAAATTTATCGAGGCGACAGGGGGCCTGGACCAATCACAATCTGGGTTCAGGCCCAACCACAGCACTGAATCGGCCCTCCTCTCTGTGACTGATGAGATCAAAATGTCTCAGGACAGAGGAGGCTCCATGATACTAGTGCTGTTGGACCTGTCAGCGGCCTTTGATACCGTGTCCCACACCATCTTGCTCAGCCGTTTGCAGGGAGTAGGGATCGGAGGCTCAGTACTATCTTGGCTGGAGAGCTTCCTTTCCGGGAGAACACAATCTGTCAGCCTGGGTCCCTATCGCTCCACCTCGAAGGCGCTCACAAAGGGGGTGCCTTAGCCCTACATTGTTCAATGTATATGTGGCCCCCCTTGCTGAGATTGTGCGGAAGTATGGGTTCATACCGGTTTCTTACGCTGACGACACCCAGCTCCTCTACCCTTTCAGCTCCCTTGGCCCTAAAGTCAGGGAAAATTTCGCTGAGGGCATGAGGGCAGTGTCACATTGGATGGCCACAAATTGCTTCCAATGTAACGTTGCAAAAACCGAGGTCATGCTTTTTGGCAGGGCAAGTCTTCTTTGGTCTCCTGCATGGTGGCCGCTGGACTTGGGTCCAGTCCCTACATCTAAGCCTCATGTCAAAAATCTAGGGGTTTAGATTGATCAAAAACTGACCCTAAAGGAGCACACCAATTACATTGCAGGACTATGCTTTCACACCATTGGCCTCCTAAGACGAGTATTTCCATATCTTCCAGATACCTATAGGAAGACACTCGTGCAGGCTCTGGTTACTAGCCGCCTAGACTACTGCAACGGCCTGCTGACGCTAGCAAACGCCGATGCAGTAGGTCGTTTGCAGGTTGTCCAGAATACGGCGGCTAGGCTAGTCTTGGGTGTGCCGGCCAGGACTCCCTCCAAGCCTTTGTTGGCAGAGCTTCACTGGCTCCCTATACGGCAGCGTATTAGTTTCAAAATATGCTGCACGGTCCACAAATGTTTATATGGAGACAGTCCTAAATACCTCTCCCAATCCATTGAACTGTACCAACCCAGCCGGTCACTCCGTTCAAGCAACCAAGCGCTCCTGAAACCCCCTGCAACAAAAAGAGCTAGACAGGGAGACCGAGCATTTTCATCAGTTGGTCCTGCTCTTTGGAACAAACTTCCTATGGAAATGAGGATGAACACCAACCATCTATCCTTCAGAAAGGCCCTGAAGACACTCCTCTTCCAGGAAGCATTTCAGTCCCCCTAATGCACCTTAAAAGATTACAGCAACTCTTTGGCCGGCAAAGCGCGGAGATACCTTCAAGGGATTGAGTCCAGCGCGATACAAGAAATTAAAATAAAATAAATAAAATAAATAAAATAAACTGTCCTTGGGAGAAATATGAGCAGAGACAATGATTTGAAAGTATATCAAGATTGTTAAAAGCTTTCCTTTTCTGATTATTTCAGGGAAGGCCAAGATTGTTGGGCTTTTATATTCAATCTCTTGGGCAATTGTCAAGCCACATGTTTTCTTTGTTATAATGTCTGATCAAATGAAATTCATTTTAGGAGCGCTGGATCAGCAATCAGGGGTGGGGGGTGATGGAGTAACCCGGTAGAAATTGGAATGCATGTTTGTGTTCTTGCTGTACTGTATTAAGGAAAAATCTGAATAAAGACTTTAGATAAAACAAAAATAAAGACAAATCGTTAATTGAACGGTTACAATGTAAATCATAATTTGTTAAATCCTTAGGTATTTCTTCTTCTGCTTTTTGTATAGTCAATGAATTAGTTGTAGGCACATGCAAATTAGTATCTTTATTTGAATATTCATGATGAGGTAAATTTAGTATTAACAACAACAGGACAAGAACAATGCCTTCCCTGTATTTTTTCCACTGTGCATGGTCATATTACTGGCATCATTCAGCTTTCTGTTACTACGCGTGTGCCACTTAAGCAATGCTCAAGTGTGCCACTCAAAGCACTGCCGACACCACTCTCCCCCATTGGTAGTTGCTTTTCTGGGGATGCATTAGACTGTGAAATTCCTGATGGTTCATAGGTAGTCCCCACTCCCTTTTGAATATGTTCAAATGTTTTCATCAAGAGTACTTGGGTTTAAAGGGTCTGTTTGCAGAGGCCACGTGTACAATTGAAAGGCGAGTCATTTCCCTGTTATGAGCCTGCATGTTGGTCATTATTCGTCCCTGCCTTTTGCCACTTATATTTTGCTGTTTTTGCATCAATGTGCGCATGGTCTCCAAAGAATTGGCAATGCGGTCAATCTTCAATGCAGATGTTTCATGGCCTGTCTTCATTACATTGATAATTTTATTCATACTGGTAGATAATGAACCCATTTGTTTGCTGATATGTCCCAGTTTTCCTTTTATTATTCTAATGTCTTTGCCTGGCAGGCGCTGTACCTTTAGTATTTTGTATTCAACAAGATTGGCAGTGATGGGACCCTCTCCAAAATGACCACTTTCTCTCACATTACCTCGGCGCAAAGAAAACTGCTGAAGGCTCCTTCGCCTACTCAGCCTTCTATTTGTGACTGTTGGAGTGCTTTGAGGTTGCCTTTTAGCTACATTGTCATTCTGCTCTGTTTCAGAATCAGTTTGCAGCAGTTGTCGCACTCTCTGTCTTTCCCCTGTTTGTGAATTGGATGCTGATGTACTAGGAGCATTTCCCAATTGGGTTTCTTGAACTTCTTGGTTGTTGAAATCCCTCAAATCCTGCTCAATTATTTCTTGCAGTGCTTCTATGGTTTAAAAAATGCAAACATGATGTTACTTAAAGTTTGCACTTTCATTAAAGTATTTATTAAAATGTGAAATTCTACACAATCACATGATTCCAGTCTCATTCATAATAGTTCTTCATAGTAATGAAGTTTCAATTACAAATTATTGTTTGTGTGCATGATGGACTCCTAAAAAATACAACTCCCATAATGCACTGCTTTCATTTACCTAACATTAAATAACTGTTGCTGGTAACACACACATAACATATCATACACAACACAATTACAATGATGTTAATCCAACTACTTTCAAAACAGTCTTTAAATTTCTAGGCTCCATTCAAACAATCAAAAGCATATGCAATTCAATTACCTTCAGAAGGAGTTGGAATCTCAGAAGTATCAATGTCTATCACTCCGATTACAGCCTCAGTCAACAGTGTGCCTTCCACCATGTCTTCCAGGGGAGTGTTGGATCTATCCCTGGGTGTTCCACCTCCAGTTTGCTTTGCTGATTTAATCCTGTTTGCTAGCTTCTCTTTTGCACGACTGCGCAGGTCATACCATCTTTTTTGTAAATTGTTTATGTCACGATGTGCCACTCCTACTGCGTTCACTTTTGCTAGTATGGCAATCCATAGGTTCCTTTTGACAGCCTCAGGAACCTTCAGAGACAGCTTACCAAAAAGCTGTTCCTGTCTTGCAGTCACCTCCTCAATAAGAATTTCCAACTCTTGATCAGAAAACTTAATTTTCCTTTTCCTGGCTGGCCCCTCTTCAACAGGATTCTCATTTTCCATTTTTCAAAAGATTTGTCAGGCACACACTGCAGCAGCAACCTCCAGGGAAAGCTCACTCAGCAAACTGCCAAAGTTCACGTTCAAAAAAGGGAGCAGCTGTGCCTAATTGCTGTACTGGCTTTCAGGCAGTTGAATCAATGAGATTCATCATGTGTGTGATTTCGCAATTTGCGATATCGCAAAATGCGAATTCGCAAAGTTGAAATGGCCGCCCGTTCAAAGGCAAGGACACGACTAGCTCAAGCCAAAAAAGCCGCACGTAAGGCGCGTAAGGCAGCCGAAGCCGAAGAAGAGAAAGGAAAAGATAAGATTAGAGAAGAGAACTCAGCTGAAGACACTACGCCGGAGTCCTCGGAGGATGAACTTTCTCCCTCCTCTCCCCTCCTCCCTCCCTCCCTCCATGATGAAGGTCATATGAGAATAGCCGTAGAGGGGTGTAAAAGTTTGGGTTCTCTGGATCAACCTGAGGCAGGGGCTCAAGTACAGAACTCCACTCCTACCCCTACCCCTACCCAGGTCTCAGTCTCAGTCTTAACACCATCCCAGACAACGGAGGAAAAAAGGAAGAGTGATAATGGAGCAAAGGAACTGAGACACTTCCCTCTATTTGCTAAAAAAGTTTCCCCGAAATCTCTAGTGCCACCACCTCCTCCACAATCTTCTATTGTCTCTATTGACATTGCTGATCCTAGAGACTCTGTTATAATGGAGGGGGGGAGTCAAAGCTCTGAGGCTCTATTGACATCTGGACCCCAAACCCCCAACTTGGCAAGGAAGGAGTCAGCCATGGAAGGGGAGACCCGACAGAATGAAACATCAGGAGCAGAAGAGGCAGAAGTTGCTAGTATACCCACGGAAGTAAGATATCAGTTAGATATCCGTGAAATGTTAAATCTGATTCTCGATGAAATCCGGGAAATAAAGAACAACCAGCAAACCGAGATAGCTGCTCTCCACGCTAGGATGGATAAATTTGAAGAGCTATACATGGTGCTCCCGAGCAGAATTCAAGAGGCAGAGGGGAGGATTTCTGTCCTCGAGGATCGTATGAATCTAGCTTCGGCGGATGCCAAGGAAGCAGTAAAGAAGAGGATCTCCATGGAGAACAAGCTGGAGGAGCTTGAAAATCACTCACGAAGATCAAATTTAAGGATTGTGGGGGTCCTGAGGGAACAGAAGGCTCTGATACTGTCCAGTGGGTCAACTCCTTCATCCAGAAATCAGTTCTACCCGATTTTGAAGGAGACCTGACCATAACCAGGGCCCATCGAGTTCCAGCACAGAGATTCGCAAACTCAACATTCCCAAGAACTATTTTACTGAACTTTGCAGATTACAGGATCAAGGAAAGGATTCTTTCGAAGGCCTATCAGCAACGCCAATTTGCAGTGACTGAGACTACAAAATGTAGGATCTTTTCCGATATGACAGCGGCAGCTGCAAAAAGAAGGAAAGAATTTGTAAAACTTCTGCAGTTATTCAAAGCAAATGGTGCTCAAGCCTCGATTGCTCAGCAATCAAAGCTGAAAGTTTTGGTCAGGGGGAAGTTTTTCTTATTTTCAGATTTAGATGAGGCGCAGTCTCTTTTGAAAGAGATATCAGGGGGTAGGGAGTGAAACGGAGCGAGAGGAATTTTCTTTCTTTTTTCTTTGGCATCCATTTTCTTTTTCCCCTTTACCCTCTTAGCCCAATGATTTTTTTCTCTTCGTCTTCTCCTGGTATCCTGTGGACATCTTGTAGGGAAGGAAAGAGCCATAGGGTGAGCTAGCGTTCTACATAAGGGGAAAATATTTTTTTTGTAAAAAACAGGGTGGGTCCAGTCAGACGGGTTACCAATGGTGTAGGAAGAAGACACCCAGTTGAGAAGGAAGGGAGGGAGGAATGTGGTCAGCGTGGAAGTGCAGGGTGGTGCCACATTCCTGGGGTGGGGGGGCGCAGGGGGTAAGAAATGCAGTAAAAAGATACATAAGCGATGGATGTAATAGTTATTTTCTCAGTATTTGGTACTTAACAAGGATAAGACACTTCATTCAAAATGAATCATGATATATGTAAGATACTGTCAATCAATGCTAATGGTATGTTGAACAAACAAAAGTATGGGGCTCTCTTAAAGTGGGTAATCTCACTAAATCCTCAAGTAGTATACTTTCAAGAGACACATCTGAAAACGAACGACCCTAATTTATATATTCCGAGATACTTTAGTCAAGCTGTTTTTTCATCTGCGGGGGTTGCCCAGAGAGGGGTAGCAATTTATTTCTCTAGGAATTTACCCTGGGAGTTTATTCAGACCAGAAGGGACTCCAAAGGAAGGTGGCTTTGGGTTACAGTTAAACTTCACGGGAAGGCTCTCAATTTTGTGAACTATTACGGCCCAATTCTTGATGATGTTTCTGCTTTGAAAGAAATTTATGAGGCGTTAAGAGGTGTCCCAGGACAAATTATTTGTGGAGGGGATTTTAACTTTATCCAAGATCTGAAAAGGGACACTTCAAATAAAAATAAAAAACAGCTGAAGCCCAGAACTAAAGGCTCTCTTGAAGCATTCATAGATGAATACCAACTTCGGGATCCCTGGCGCTCCAAGAATGTAGAGAGGGAGCTGTTCACATGCTATTCTCATCGTTTCCGGACTACATCCAGAATAGATTTTTTCTTGATATCAAGATCTTTGCAGATCTCAAATAATCTGATTGGATGCAATCCTTTCTCCGACCATGGCAGAATCGAATTGGATCTTGTTCTGGGAGGGGCCGATAGGGAGCGCCCAAGATGGCAGTTAGATCGTACTTTGCTACAGGACCAAACCTGGGTATCTGGATTTAAATCATGGATTGTGGAATATTTTGAAATAAACCAAGATTCAGCTGAACCCTTCTCAGTCTGGGGTGGGTTTAAAGCAGCAGCACGGGGCAAGATAATCGCGTTCACAAGCGCTCAGGCGAAGGAAAGGAAACTAAAAATAGCAAAACTACAATCTACTGTCGAGGAGCAGTTTTTATTACAGCTTCAGTCTCAACCAAACCATTTGGAGCAAGCTAAAGCATGCTTAAGGGATTTTTTTATTCTCGAAGAAATAAATAACTCAAAAACTTTCCAGCAAAAAATCTATGAAGACAGTCAGATGGTTGGGAAATTACTAGCCAATTCTGCAAGAAAAAAACAGGAGTCTTCTCATATACTGAAAATTCAGGACCCTCAGAGTGGGATCGAAGTGGTGGAAAATGAGAAGATCTCTGGGATTTTCCTAGACCACTTTAAGAGAATCTATTCCACAAACTATCAGGTAGAGGAAGAAAAGATTCATGAGTATTTTGCGAATTTAGAGATTCCTAAAATCTCGGAATTTCGGAAGGTACAAATAGATAGGGAATTAACTGTTTCAGAGATTCGTACAAGTGTTAAGGCGACCGCTGGGGCAAAGGCTTGTGGCCAGGATGGGTACCCTATAGAATTTTATAAAGTATTTCTTGCGGAATTAGAACAACCTCTATTAAAATTATTTAACCATATTAAATTAGGAGGTACTGTCCCTGGGGTTTTCAAAGACAATTATATGCTTTTTAAAAAAAGATTAAAAAAAGGATGATGTAAATTCTTACAGGCCAATCAGCCTTTTGAACTCCGATTATAAAATTTTTATGAAAATATGGGCAGAAAGATTTGTTCTGGCAGCTCAGGAAGTAATCCATTATGACCAGACCGGGTTTATTGCAGGACGTTATATGGCCACAAATACGAAATATCTAATTCAGGCATTGGACTATCTGAACACCAATTCGGTACCAGCTTGTATTTTAATGGTCGATGCCGAAAAGGCATTCGACTTGGTGAACTGGGACGCCCTATTTTATTCCCTCGGCCAATTTGGATTCCCGGTTCAAATAATTAAGATGTTACATAATATATATTCTGGAGCTTCTGCTCAGGTAATAATTAACGCACAACAGGCCGGTAGGATTAATGTAACTAGAGGCACTAGGCAGGGCTGCCCCTTATCTCCCTTGCTTTTTACTTTTTTTATTGAGCCCTTGGTGGCAAGGATCAGGGATAATGTAGCTATCATGCCCCCCATCATCGGCATGTCTAAATTAAAACTATTTGCCGACGACATTATTCTTTATCTTGCTCCTGAAAAGAAGGTAGTTGAGAACTTATTGAAAGAGTTTAAAGCCTATGAAAAGATTGGGGGATATAAGATAAATGCTAAAAAAACTGAAGTCCTTGCTTTAAATACAGATACAGGATTTCTCCCTAATTTCTTGCAAGTTCAAGCTGCGAGAAGAGACCCAATAAGATATCTGGGTATTTTTGTAACTGCAGAGTATGATATGCTTTTAGAACTAAATTACATTAGAATGAAAAATAAAATCAAGCATATGTTAGATAAATGGCTCTTGCTACCTCTGACAGTGATTGGTAGGGTGTCAATGGTTAAAATGTCAGTTTTGCCTTTACTTATATTTTTCTTCACTAATGTACCGTTAAAAATTAATCTGTCTTTTTTGAAAGAATTAGAAACAATGTTAAGAGGATTCATCTGGGGTAATAAAACGCCTAGAGTTAAACTCCCGGCGGTGCAACTCTCAATAGACCAAGGAGGGTTAGCGTTACCCCACTTAAAAACATACTACGAAGCTGCTTTTTTTGATATAGTGGCAGGTCTTTTGAGGGTGTATCAGACAAGAGACAATTTTTTTTGGGAGAAGATGGTTCAAGAAGCAGGCTCTCAAATCCCAATTTTTTTAAAGACCGCAAAACTCCCCAAAAAATCGAGGTATAAGACTTTGAAAGAATATACAACGCGCTTATTGCTGCTTTTTAAAAAACATGGTTCTGATGGTTCCCAATATCTAAGTTTGTTTGAATCCAGTAAAATAGGCCTTCCGTTAAGCTTGTCGAAGATTAAAAAATGGGATTTGTGTGGGTTTCGGGAATTGAGAGACTTGTTAGTCCAAAATAGGGTTATTAGTAACCCTGGGCGAAGAACTACGCTCCGTTTGCGGAGTTTGCGGAGTTTTGGCAACTCCGCGTTCCACGGAGTTCGAGTAGCTGTCGATAACTCCGCTATCCGGTGCGGAGCGTAGTTGTCGCGCGATAAATAACATTATCGCGTGCGCGGCAATGGCTTACCTTGGTTCTGCGTTCGCTTTTTCCCGGTCGCGTCTGCCACCATGTTTGTAAACCCTCCCGTGCGACTGTGCAAACGCGATAACGTCATTGGAAGCGCGACCACGTTAATTGTGACCCGGAACAGGAAATAAGGGAACACAAGCAGGCGGGACAAACCTCTGGGGTAATTTAGCGCGCTAGCCATCCCGAGCATGCAGGCAACGCCCCGAACACGCGCACCGCGCTCCCGAAGACGAAAAACGGCGCGCGAACGGGCCCAGCAAGCAACTCCGCATGGTTGCGGAGCTACGCGTAGTTCGCGGAGTGCAACTACGTCTTCGCGTAGCTCCGCGGAGTCCGACTCCGCGAACTACGCCCAGGGTTAGTTATTAGTTGGCAAGAGGTGATAACTAGAACCAACATTTTAAGGCGACCGTCCTTTTTTGAATATCTTCAGATTATTTATTATTTATTTATTTTATTTTATCAATTTATAGGGCGCAACAGCTACCCAAAAAGGGTTTCCCGGCGCCTAGACACAGCTAGAATGAGGACAGAAAAAGGAGGTGACTGTTAAGTGGTTATTGTTCATACAGCCAGGTCTTTACAAGCTTTCTGAACCTACAATAGTTTTCTTCCTTCCGGATACTGGGGGGAAGTGTATTCCACAGGGAGGGTCCAAGATAGGCAAACGATCTGCCACCTGTTCTTGCACGTTTAAACCTTGGTATGCAGAAGCAAGCTGCTGTCTGAGACCGGAGGTTTCTCTTGGGCGTATAGAGGCAGGCAAGAGATTGGAGGTATTTTGGTGCTACTCCTGTTTTTATTCTGAACATGTAGTTCAGGGCCTTGAAACTGATTCTGCTCTCTATCCTGAGCCAATGAAGATCCCGACGATGGTTCGAGACTCCAGAGTTCTTCGGAATATTGCAAAGGAGTCTGACCGCCGCGTTTTGTGCTACCTGTAGTCGTCCGATGACAGATTTGTTTGCGCCCAGATAGAGGATGTTGCCGTAGTCAAGCCTTGATGTGATAAGGGCATTGACTACGGTCTTTTGTGTTGACATTGGCAGCATCCACAGGATCTTCCTCAACCATTTAGCTATGGTGAGACACAGGCCGGTTACTTTACTGGCCTGTTTATCCATGGATAAGGCATTGTCCAATATAAAGCCCAGATTTCGAGCGTGGGATACCAGGGTAGGAAAAGTGCCCATCTGGTCCGGCCAATGCGCAGGGTTCCAGAGAGCTTGGTCCTTTCCCAAGATCAGTATTTCCGTCTTGTCGCCGTTCAGTTTTAACTGGTTTGTTGTTGTCATCCAGTTCAGTATTTTTAATAGTCCTTCCTTGAGTAACGACGGGGAGTGGGGACAAGATTCAGATAGGGAAAAAATGATTTGGGTGTCGTCGGCATAATTCATCAGCGTTAGACCTAGCTTTTCAACAAGTTCTGCCAGAGGTTTAAGATAGATATTAAAAAACAGAGGGCTCAGGATGGACCCCTGGGGCACTCCATGAGATGCAGGTAGAGTGTCTGACACGGCTTGTGCAGATGCGATCTGAAAGGTTCTGTTTGCCAGGAAGGATTTGATCCAATCCAGAGCCTTTCCTCTTACACCATTTGTGTATAGCTCTTTAATAAGCATTTCATGAGAGATGGTGTCGAACGCCGCACTTAGGTCCAATAACACAAGTGCGACCGTCTGGCCTTGGTCAAGAAGTTTTCTAATGTGTTCAGTGACACCTAATAGGGCGGTTTCAGTCGAGAAACCAGCCCTAAAGCCACATTGCGAAGGATGGAGTAAGGAGTTTTCTTCTGCAAAAGTGGCTAAAGTGGAATGTACGTGTCTCTCAAGACACTTAGAAAAAGCAGGAAGCAGAGATATAGGTCTATAATTGGCCAAGATTACTCATTTTATTAAAAAGGAAGGAAGTGGTTTGTTGAATACCCCTAATAACTTACTAAATAACCTTTATGGTAGGAAGAGCAGCGGGATAGGGCAGTGGTATAAATTGCTCCATTGCTCTGGTCAATCCCCACTCATTGTTAAACATCTGAATAAAGTAAGTCTCTCGACCCAGTGCTTTTTTTCCTTGAAAGATTGGGAGGCTCTCTGTTTACTGGGAAACAAATCCTTGCGCGCTGCCAACTATAAGAGGATGGCCTTTCTGTCTCGTTGGCTAGCCTATTATACGCCTGAGGCTATGGAAAGAATGTTTCCTGGAACAGAAAACAAGTGTTTTAGATGTTTAGCACACGGCCAGGGAGGATGGTATCATATTTTTTTTTGCCTGCCCGATGTTGGAGTCTTTCTGGAAAGAGATATTCGCGCAAATTGAATTGGCCATTGGAAAATCATTTCCGCCTACGGTAGAAATGGCCTTGTTTGGCATAAGCAAGGATAGAAGCAATATCAACAAATCGGAGGAGGTATTTATATTTATATCATGTGCGATTGCTCGCTCTTTAATATTAGAAAACTGGAAATCAAGGGAAATTCCATCACTAATAAAATGGTTTAATAAGATGAGGAGAACCTGTCTCTTTGAAAAAGCATATGCGGGCAGAGTAGGTTCTATTAAGAGATTTGAAAGGAATTGGAAATATTTTGGGGATTTGGAACAACTGAAGGAGGGATGAGCAGCAAAAGAAGGATAAAGATAAAGAAAGGGTCAATACATTTAACTGCACCAGCACTTCTTTTAGATACCACTTTATCATAGTTCTTTGCACATGCAGTAGCACTTTATTGCAGGTTTTTGCACTTTTTTGCAATGCCACTTTATAAATTGCGGATTTTGCACAGACCCTTCTTGATAAAATTGTTGTTCGTATTCCTTTTTAGTCGTGCTTGATGAATATCTTCCCCTTTTCCTAATTCTCATGTCTGATATATATATGTATATAGATGTCTTTCTTTTTTTATTATTTTCTTTTTTTTTATTTGTTAATGTTTTTTTTAAGTCTGTTTAACCATTGAAATGATTATTGAAAAAGAAAATTGTAAAGATGCGTTGTACCATTGATCATCCATTGCTATGTTCAATAAAAAATAAAAAATAAAAATAAAAAAAAGGGGAATTCGCAATTTTACTGCGATTCAGTAAAAATTGCAATTTTTACTGAATCGCAATAAAATTGCGAAAAAAATGATGCATTGGCATTTGCGATTCCTTATTTGCGATTCCTTATTTTTCGCAAATAAGGATTCGCAAAAAAAAACGTTGATGCATCTACCCATAAATTCCTTACCTGGAACACCTCAAAAGAGAGATCACATAATACATATTATCAGGGACATGTAGATACCTCCCTTTAATTATTATGTATCAGGTAGACTATGCAATACAAAAGCTAATGATCAAAATGTGGAAACAAAAGACAAGAACTAGAGAGTCCTGGTATTTCCATTATTTAAAATACATCTGGTCCATCAAAAATTCAAGCAGCAGAAAAAAGGAACTAAAAACCAAATTAGAATAGGCATTGAATTTGTCATATTAAAAAAAACGTAAGGTGTCTCCTATTGAGGTGGAAAACTTGTCTTACTATAGTATTGAGTCAGTTAACCAGTCCATCACTACCCTAATAGTCAGACTGGAAAACATCAGAGTAGGCCTAAAGAAATGTTTTGAAAACCAGTCTGGTCATAAAAAAGGGAATTATACATAATATGGGGTCTCTGGTACATTACTGCAGTCTGGAAGTGTGAACCTGAGCAATACACCAACTGGTGAAAGGAATTTGGAAAAGGGAAATGGGACTAGGTAAAAATGAAGCCTTGTTTCCTTTATGGTACAAAGCTGTACACTACTTAGGAAGCAGAACAAAACTGACTAATGCAATATAGAAATTAGAACACCATGTACAAGAGTCACAAATCTATAATTTATCCTTACGTCCAATCAGGATACATAAATTTAGGGCTGCCTGTTCCTAAAGGGGAGGGGCAGTACGTGACTAACAGCATGTGACATACTTTGATCCTGTATATCTCTTTTATTTTACTTCAATACTATATAGCCAAATTTGACATACACTGGTTATGTGTTGTCTTGTTTTGTTCACAGCATGAAAAATCATATCTGTGAAATTTAGTATCAGCGCAAAAAAACCACACATATGCCAAGCCATCAGATATACGCGCTGTATATCAAGCACAAAAAGCATAGACAAAGTACAATAGCATATGTAAATAAGCGGTGACACACAACACTATTGCATGCACATTTATGCACTGTGAACCTGCAGCTCCAAACAGAATATTCAGACCTGCTTAATTTGTCAGGCTTAAAATCCTCACCCTCCTTTTGACAGCAGATCACCAGTTAGTGGAGATTTGGCTGTCAAACACAACTAACTGTGTCGCTTCTGTCACACAGGACCAGCAGTAACAATTCATAAAAGGATAAAATGCAAAAATATGTAAAACGCATGAACATTTCTGCACATAACACACAAAATATCAACTGTAACAACCGTCTTTTGAAAACATGCTAAACCTTTTTAACTTTCCAAAAACGTTTTCACAGACACTCTGCGTGTCCCGTGCACCAACATCCTTTGAGGCCCTGCTTTTCCAAGCAATGATTTCTCCATCTGTTTACACTTACTCCTATCCTACCTCACTGACCTTAAGGTCAAAATCTGCCTTGCGGGCTCCTCAGCCCTCTATCTTTTCCTCACTCTAAGGCTGAAAAAGGCAAAAAAAAAAACCCTTCCCAACTCTTTCTAACCTGCAATAACCAACCCTATTTAAAAACACATGATATAGATATTACTCCTGTTAGGGGCTACAATCTATTTCTATACTTAGATTATTAAAACAGTTACTGTGAATAATTCGCAGAACATAATAACACACATACCAGTTTTTAGAACAAATGCTTGTTTGCAATGGTACTCATTTCATCAATCTTAAATGGATGAAGGTCTCAGTTAGGTCCAGCAAAAGTTAAAGCCTTCCACCCTGATATTAAACTTAAACCTCTGCTCCAGGCACTTTGGCTCACTGACCTATTTAAATCAAAGTATAATCATGGGGATGGGGGAGGCAGAGTGAGAATCCTTTCAGTCTCCGTAGATAAATAAACACACCAACTGCAATACCAGTCACGTGGTATATATGATTACATGCCCTTGCAATATGAGATATATTGGGATGACATGCCGCAAGGCAAAACAAAGACTCTGTGAACACAGGAGTAATGTTAACTGTCAGAAAAGCACAACAAAGATGTCATCACATTACAAAGAGAAACAACACACTGCCAATGACCTCCACTGGGTGATCCTGGAAAGTCTAGAGACAATCGACAGAAACGCAGAAAACATATTGTTTGAAAAGGAACAACGTTGGGTCCATAGGCTGAAAACAGATACCCTAGGCCTGAACGATTCTGTTCCATGGTTGTCCCTCAACAGATGATTTGAGACTTCAACTCCGATTCCCATTAATCTACCACAAATATGGTACCCTAATGGCCCTATCACTCGGTCTATCACTAGAGACCGCAAATATGTACTATCCAAGTGCCCCCAAAAATCAAACCCATCACTGCAGATCAAAATGATCCAAAAAAATCACTGTGTTCTTCCAAAATGCGCATTAATTTCCGTGCCCACTCTAGCCTACCTCACTAGAAAACCAACCTTACCATTTTTTACTACAATTTTTTCCCCCAATGAACTGTATAATAACACCGATTTATACACCTCTTTTTAATTTTCAATTACATAGTAAGTGTAGTTCATAAAGAAACCCCTTACACCACATGTTGTAGTATTTTTTCCATGGCTATCGCCATGGAGTACAAATCCACCCGGAACCACATTACGCTGTAGTTCCGGGTGATGACAGGCAGAGTCAGCACATGCTGCCAGGACCGAGTAAGAAGGCACTAAGGTATTCGGTAGACCCATGCGCGTTAATCACGCCGAAAACCGTAAGTAAGGAAACGCATCCAATAACCCCTTCCTCTTAATACCCCCTCAGTAAGGCCTCGCTCGATCAGCCCAAAATCCCCGAGGGAGCAATTTCCAGAATTAAACAAGGTATGCGTTTTAATAAAAGCGCGCTCAGCGTACTTAGTACGAACGCAGTAACGCATCACCATGTTGATTTAACAACTCGTGAGAAACCTCATTGCCACCATAAGCATGCTTATTTTCCTAAAAACCACACACTCGGAATGTTTGGCAAATTTGGAACGTTCACAGTACCTCTAGATGCAACCAAAAAACGTATTCACTGTATAACATATTCCACTATAGATCACGCACAGTGATATTGTCAGAACTATGGGCACCTCACTACAGTATTATTGTCAGAACTATGGGCACCTCAGTATAAGTCGAACCGAAGCATGAGAATGGAAGAGTTGACGCCCGAAATGAGTATGACGGGAAGTATTGCCATTTTCTAGTTCCTTACAAAAATAAAGGTACTATTGTACATAATTATGTGTTTCCCCATACCCCATCTCCCTGTCTGTCGCTGTCTGTGTGCATGTTTTCTATTTTTGCAGGTACAATGAAACCTTAAATCACGAAGATTCAGGTTAGTAACCCTTTATTCTTCTCACAGTTTTTTCACTATTCACTAACCCCCATTGGTCCTGACGAAAGCCTATAGATCCGCTGACTACCAAAGGCTGAAACATGTTGACCTCTTTTTAAAAATTCTATATAGTGCACTTGAATCCCTTACCAATTCGCAAAGTGCACCAGTAAATTTTATTTGTAGTCCGAATCCAGACTTATTAAATTGTTTGTCTGGCTGTCCGGATTTTTAATAACCACACCACTACCCCCCACGTTCCACGATCACTACTGCCTTAAACCCTAAGGCAAACCTCCTGGTGGAGGGTGCACAAGACAAAAAATGACTCAATGATTACGCACGCACGTGTAGAGAAGCGGGGACACAGTATATACCGCTAAAGAGAGACTATCAATATACACGTGTATGAGAGTCATATATGTTTTGGGAGACACCAGTTCCTCGACTTGTGAACCCAAGGTTTAAGCAGGACAAGTGATCCTTTCCCCCTTCTGATTATGAAAACTATTTAAATCAAACCCAAATGGGAACAACCTGCAAATTTGTATTATACCTAAATGTATGCATTTACTGAAGCCTAAAGCACTTTAAAGCTATTGTAAATGGCAAAAATCGCAAATTTTACCCAAATTCGACTTTGCTATTTGGGGCACTTGAAAATAAAGATCCTACAATTGCATTACTTAATTATCATCCTCAGAATGCTCTTTACAAATTGCAGAGATTGGACATTAGACATATCTCATGCAAATCCTGAGAAAAATGAGTTTTTCACGCCTGCGTCAAGTGAAATTCTATATGCTAATGTCCTCATTATGCAGTATACCATACCTTAAATTAAATTATAATGCTAGGAGGTCACAGTATAAGTATTAAGCTTCATGAATAGTAAAAAAAAGAATTTTGCAGTAATTATTTTTATAACCCAATCATTATTGATAATTTCACATATTAAGGCTCTGTAATTCCTCGAATCTGACTTCATTTTCTTTTTATTTTTTTTATTTTCTCTGTGCCACGTAGGCCTGCAAAGATAGCCTGACGAACACAGTGGTCTTGCCTCCCCAGGTCCTGTACACATTAACCAGATTAAACTGTAAGAAACTAACCTCTTCACCCGAAGCTGACCTCGCAAAACCAATTTCCCTGATTGATCTTTATCTGAGATTGCCAATCAATGTTCAAGACATCGTTAACTTTTTTTTTTTTTTTTATAAAATCTTTATTTCGGCAAAATAGCCATAAAAGACACATATATATACATACATAAATCAGAACGAATTAGATTCCAGTTTTCAATTCATAAAAATGAAACGTACATAAGCGTTTTTACTAAGAAGGGTCACCAATCAACAATCTCCTTAAAAACGTTTTAACAGTAAAAAAAATTCATTTTAGCGTGATTCAATTTAGCAACAGAAGTGCACAACAGGTTTACCTCCTTGGAGAATCTGACACATTTCCTCAAAGCATTTGACCCAATTTTTTCCGACTAAAGAAAACTGATGTTAAAAATCTGCTAATACTAAACACAATGAACTGGGCAGTATTCGTTTTAACAATCCTATATGCAGTATGACAACTTCTAGTTCCTAGGAGAGCACACATAGGTTTTAGCCATTTTTTCCGTGCTTTTATGTAAGCGTTGCATACAAAAAGCATGTGAATTTCATTCTCCAAACAGGAGGCAGAGCACATAGGACATTTTCTGTTATTATCAATTGTACATGCCATATTTTTCTTTGACCATCGTTCTAGATTGGAAGATAACATAAGATTCCCGTATCTGAATTTCAGATAGAGGGTCTTGGCCACAGGAGGCTCAACCTCATCCAGAAATGTTTCAAAACAAGGTTCATCTTTAAACAATAGGAATTCTTTAGTTAGGGTCCCAGTTCTGCTCTCGTGTACAACCTTGTTATTCATATAGGACCAAAAAACTCTCTTCACCATGGTTTTTGCAAATGGTGGCAGGTTCTCGGGGTGTTCCCAAAAAGAGTACAACCCCAACAGTTTAAACCATTTTTGTATATGCCCAAACCATAGAATGGAGTTAAAAGTGTCGAGGTTTAGTACCTCTTGAAGACTATTCCTATAGTCCAACAATTCTGGGGTGGACCAAACTCTAATCCAGAACATCAAGGGTCTTAAAATTGTAAAGTGATCAGTGCGTTTAAAATTTAGGTCTAGTTGGAGAGGGATTAGGGGGGTGCTAGTAGGAACCCTTACAACAGATCTCATAAATTTGTTATCCAATCCTTGGAAGCACTCTTTGGCCCACGGACCCCAGATTTCAGCCCCGTATAAAGAGGCAGATTGGATTTTAAATTTAAAGAGTTCAAGAGCAGGTGTTGCACTCTTACTCATACTAGCATTCAATTTACTCATTATAGGTTTGGCATTTTGAGCATATAACTTTTTAGTTTCCTTGCACTTGCCTTATCTTGTTTCAGCATCTGTTGCGGTTTCTTTCTTTTTAAATGTTTCTTCATTACATGGGTTAATTATTATTTAGCAACTGAGCCAAGAATATGCTTACAGAAATGCTTAAAGAGAGGAAAACCCTTAATTGAAATGTCTTCCTATAATACAAAATAATGAACCTTAGTTTTAGAACCTTTTTAAAACAACATTCTGAAATGCAAAGTTTCACCTGTGCAGCTGAGGGGAAAGTCCTGGCTGAATAAATATTCCAGTTTATGTAGGTTGTCTCTAAGTGTTTGTAACATGAGCAGCTGGCAGTCTTTTTCAAACTAAAACATATCAATGCGTGTTCTATATTATTTTGAGTTCAGCAGGAATTTACTTCAGCTGATCTGTTTGCCTGTTAATATCTAACACAATGTATCTAAGGAAAATGCTGTAAGTTTATTTATGTTTGCAAAACACCCAATTTCGTTTTTGGGGGCTTTTTTATTCCTAGTGAATGTGAATTTACATTTTAGTTTTTAAACATTTAGACATCTTGCTTAATAGACTGAAAACATCAAAAAGAAACACAAACACACATTTGAGCTCATTTTAGACATAAACAGAAAGGGGTCAAACACTCAGGACACACAATACGGCGCCCTTTAGCCATGCATTTAATAAATAGCGCCATCGCCATGTACTTACAGAAGTTGCACTAATGGGAAAACCACATAGACATTTACACACACATTTAACCCATATATCAAATACTCAGGACAGAAATAAAGGACAGCCCACAGACTGTACTTAAACCAAACCATTTGTAAATACTTGTTGTAAGTCATATTTACAAGAAACACTTCTCAATTGTGTTCCAAAAGACTGCAAAAACAGCCCAACAGACTGATGTGTGTCCAAGAAGCAAAAATGCACTCAATTCACTAGCTTTGGCTAGCAGAACACCAAAAATCACTCTGCATATCTTCATTCATAAAATTGCACAGAACAAAGGATCCTTGTATGTATTATGTCCATATTTTAATTCCCTGGGGATACAAAATCACCAAGGAAGTAATATGCTTTTAAATCTAAACCTATTTAGATATTTCCCACTGGGGGGGGGGGCGGCTAATATACTTCACATCACACTATGGTACCTTCCAAAAAAGCAACACATTTTTCCATGTGAGCTTAAAACAGGCATGCCAAAAATACTGCGGAATACGCAAGTATTATAATCAAAAGTAGTGCTTAAGGTACTTTTTGTACGTGCACCGTTCCTAAGGACCAAATAGAGGAAATTCTCCTCATTACCTGTCTACACAAATTGCAATTCGCATATACAAACCTATACAAATCCAAAAGTTGGCCAACACAAATTCCAAAGTTACAAAGCTACATTAAGCGTTACTAAACTACCTTACTCTTCCAAAGCTACAGTAAGGGTTACTAAACTACCTTACTCTTACCAATCAAAAAGGTTATCCAAATTCTAACTGCCAAGTTCTAAATGACCTGATGGTCTCTTTGGTTTTTTTTAATACTCACGCCAAAAAGGTTCTCAGTCAGGAGTGACATCATGTGGAGGATCAAAATCAGGAAGAGCAGAAATACACTGGGCTGCAGAGACGAAGAATCCCCAGAAGCGCCGTGCACAGAGTACCTCCTTAGTAGATTCCTGTCCTGTCCTCCTCAGTAGATTTCTGTCTCCTGACAAGATCACTCCTTCAAAAAGTCACTTCTCTGATGAAGCCCGCATTGGCCGCGCCATCTGAAGAACTGAAAAATCTTCATTCTCAGGGGTCTTACTAATGTCAATAAAGAACTTGGCACAGAAGCTGAAGTATGAAAAGACATCTTTATTAAATTTAATAAATGAGGCCACATCACACAGAAACCATAGCAACCGAATGAGGTAGTCTAAAGAGTACAGAACACAAAGGTCTTTTATATGCTTAGGGTTACAAACTCAGCATAAAAGAAAGGGGCAGTCCTAGCTTTTGCAAGCATGCAAAATACCTAATATGGACATAAAAGATCTGCAAAATATTAGCCAATAGAAAAACATTTAAAACAAGGCATCATGTAACCAGAACGTCCCCCTTAAGTCGTGTTTCTGCCCAACCAACAAGTAAATTAATTACAGCACCTATAGGTCAATCAGTAATGGCAGGACATGTCTGTATGCAGTTAGGCCAGCTGGTGTCTGAGATTGATTTCAAAGCAAGAACAGAGGGGGGGTTTTCAACACGTTGCAGTCCAAAGTGCAGAGACACTTCATGAATAGAGCAGCCTGTGTAAAGGCAACACAAAATGAAGTTTGAATGTAAATTGAAATCAAAATTAGGGAACCTCACTGGTCCCCACAAAGGCACTCAAGAAGGAAAAGTCGCAATGCAGGCAGCCCCACTCAACAAAGGAATAGCCTTGGCCAAAGGCGGTAGTATAATATTCTTTGGTCCTCACTGGGAGTGCAGGGATTCTTTTACATATAAAATTGTGCTGGTGGCTGCCGCCGGAGGACAGGGACACCACAGATTCACTTTTGGAGAGTTGTGGGGGCTGCAGGAGTGAAGCAGTCCCCCCTTTTGCAAGTATTTAAAAGTCACCCTAAGCTGCTAGGGTCATTATAAGCATGATGCCCAAAGTGTTCACCATTGGTTTTCAAGCAAATCTAAGGCTGGACGATTGTCAAATTGTGATTTGTCATGAACATTATGAATACTTTATTTATAATGATCATATTGAAACATGAGTTTTTATTACGGTGATATAATGATGGGACTTTTAACATGTGGTTATAGGTCTTTTCTGTGGTGAACGTTTGATAAAGCCAACAAACTTGCCTTATATATTGTTGTGATGACCCATGACAAAGCCAATGGCCTGTTTTACTGAAAGTGATGTCCCCCACACGATGAAGCCTGTCTGATATAGGTGGGAGGCACTGTGTTTTTGTGGATCTTACCCAGTAGGGATTAGATGTGATTCAGAGTGTTGCCAGAGTGTTTCTAACTAACAGATGTATGACTGTAAGTTAATGCATTGTATTTAGTAGTAAGTGTTTAATAAACATACTTCATCAAAGAAAAAGAAACAGCACTGACTGGGATAATTATTTATTGTGTGCTATTACTGCCTGCCAGAGAATAGTGTGTATTAACCTACCTCCCCACCCCTCTCAGATTGGATCTTAGACTGCTCTGCTTCACTACCCTGAGGGAGTCAAGTACTTCCTTTGGGGTGTTTGTTCCCAGAACGAGGAAACTGTAGCCTTACATCCTGCACAAATAATAACCCAATTACTTACAGTCTTCTATTACCTTATTGAAAAAAAGTGTTTGAATGTTAATGTTTTTATAAATTTGTATATCACCACTTCAGGTTCTAATAAATTGGTATGAAAAATGTTCCTTTCTGAAGAATCCTGATTTCCATAGGAGTCAACATTTGATCTGCCATGTTTATCTCAATTTGTTTATCTGACCTCTTCAATGTTCTGCCTTTTTTGTTGCTTTTTTCCTTTTATCCAGCAAGTTTGAAGCAGGGCGTGTGGCTAAAAATGTAGATCCTTCAATGTGCTTGCTGCTGGTGCAATATTGTTAAGACAGTCTGTATGTCATTTTAGTGGTGTCCAATGTATTTTGTGGGTCTGTTATTCTTCTGCTGTAGATGTCTACCCAGTGAACCCTCTGGAATAATTTCTGCTTTCTCTCTTTTTAGTAGATGCTTCATTCAAATTGCACATTTCAACCATATATTCAATGGTGTTTCTTTAGGAGTTTTTTATTTTGCATTTATTGATTTCCTAGTTGCATGCTGTCAATTGTTTGTTGAGGTACCCTAGGACTTTATACCAGTCTTGTTCTGATGACTTTTCACTGATCTCCTTCTTTAACTGTTCAGATTCTCCTTTTAAATCTTTTATAACCTATAATAGTTACACTCTATTAGAACCTACAATAGTTCCACTATTATAAATAATATTAAGTCTAAAAACACTTGCTGATAATGACATGCCACTGGTCAACAGATCTTGTGTTTTGTTTGGACCGTGTTGGGTTTAGCGATATTTTTAGGAATGGGGTCTATAGTTGGCAGAGGTTTCCAGCCTGTCTAAGTAGAGACCACCACTCTAGTGAGGGTAAGTCAGGTACACACCCTAAATTAACGTGTGCTCACCATCTGGTAACTTGGCACAGAGCAGTCAGGCTTAAGAGGTAATGTGTAAAGTATTTGTCCAACACTTACATTACAGTAAATCAAGAAAAACACCACAAAAAACTCCACACAGGTTTAAAAAAATATAGAATCTTTGCGTAAAACAAGAAAAAAAATAACAAAAGTCCATTAATTAGAAGTCAAGATATGAATTTTTAAAGATAAAATGTGAAAACAGTGTTTAGAAGTCACCAGCTGTCATAAGGTTCTTTGAGGTCTCAATGTACTACTGAATAGTCAAAGATTATGCTAACTGTGATTGGGGGCAGTCTGGCCACAGGACCCAAACAGGTCAGGCTAAATAAATACCTTAGATGGAGCTTTTGTCGAAGTCAAGAGTCTACTGCATCATTGTAGAGCTACGCAAAGTAGGGTCCTGCATCATTGTCAAGCACCGTGGAAGTGAATGCAATGTGTCATCATTGAGCACCCCACAGCATCATCGTTAAGCTGCAGAGGCTTTCCATTCTATGTCATTGAGTAGCTCTGCGTCGGCATCAAAGAATGATGCAGTGGTAATACTCATGCACTCGAAATGATGCATCTGTTTTTTCAGAAATCAGTTGCAGAACTCACTTCTGAGTTCCAGGACCAGAGTCACCACCTGAAGCAAATGTAGGACTCACAGATGGCAGAGTCCAGCAGCACCTTCAGGATTGCAGAAAGCCCTTCGAGTCCCAGAGACTTCAGAGAACAGGAGACATGCCAGCAAGCACCTGGAGCCACTCTGGCTTCAAGTGAGATAGGTCCAGTGTTTGTCCTCAGCAGGGCAGAGATCAGCAGCCAACAAGGCAGCTCAATAAAGTGAAGAAGCAGTTACTCAGAACAGTCGGTCACAGCAAAGTTTAATCCTCATAGCACAGCAGTCTTTACTCCAGCAGAATTCTTCCCATGTCCTGTAGTATACTGATTTGGTAGGGTTAGAGCCCCGTTGCTTTTACCTGAAACTGCTGTTGATGTAGGGGGTGACTTCAAATGAGTTCTCTGAAGTGCACACTGATTCCAATCTACCCATTCCTATGTGTCAGGCTATCTGTGTGTGGGGTGGTAAGCAGCCCTTTGTGTGGGGACAGGACACAGCCTATTCAGATGTAAGTGTGAGATAGGTCTCCCCATTCCTGCCCAGGAAGGCTATCAGAATGCAGATGCATGCAGATCAGTCTTCTGTCACACCCAGCCCTTCCTGTGTTTGTGGCTGTCTAGAGGAAATTAACAAAGTGCAGCTGTAACCCAGCCCTGGCGTGTATTGGAGACAGACTGCAGGCACATAGAGCACTATTAAGAGCAGAGAAATGTCCACTTTCTAAAATTGGTATTTCTAAAATAGTAATGTCAAATCCAACTTTACCACTTAAGTGGATTTGTCACCATGATCTCAAATATATGAAACTTGATGTAGCTGTTCCTTTCTGATCGAGAATTATAGCTTTAAATGTGTTTTAAGGAATCCCCAGTGCTAGAATATGAGAGGAGTTGGCCCCACAACAGTGAAAAATGTATTTAGCTATTTATCACTTCCAGGACATTTAAAACTTAAAAAATACATGTGCTGCCTCTTAGTTACACAGCACCCTGCCCTTAGAGTCGCTTAGGACCTACCTTATCGGTAAATACCAAATCCACATGGAAGGAAAGTGCACACACAGGCTCTGCAAAGGAATGCATGGCACAGGTTTGAAAGGCTACCTATGTAGATGGCACAATTAGTGATGCTGTCCCATTAGTAGCATTTACATTACAGGTCCACTGCGTATTGTGTACATCATTACAAGGGACTAACAGGCAAATTAAATATTCTAATCAGGTTTACACCAATGTGTCCATGTTTAGGGGAGAAGCACATGCACTTTAGCACTGGTTAGCAGTGGTAAAGTGCTCATTGTCCTATGGCCATAAAAATATATCGCAAACAATGAAGGGAGGCAGGCAAAAACGTGGGAGAAGACCATCCTAAGGGTGACATGTCTAACCGATATTGTTAGACCACAAAGTATTTTCTTTCCTTTGTGTAGTCTATTAAGGCAGTGGCATCTTCTTTCTGGCTTAATGTGTTTTTCATCAAGTAATTAGGTTACAAATGTTGCTTTCAATCATTCCAGAGGATGTTGCATGCTCCTTGGCATCTTTGATGAAAGGGTAAATTTCACTGCCCCCCTCAACAGTGAAGCTTTGAGCTTGTGGGGGGTTTTCTCTGATGTTTGAAATATGGTGTATATAGTTTTGGGTGCTCAGGCTTACTGGCCAGGCAAACTTGAACCCATGCCTCTAGAGAACCCCAACCCCTCACCAATAATCCTTCAAATGTTGTGTATACTGTAGAGATTACACCACTACTGTAAACTGTCATATGTGAGCAATGTGAGTCCCACAGGTCCATGTACTCCTTTACTGAGTCCAACACGCACCCATATGGATGCACTATTGCATATGTATGCCCGGTGGTAGGCATATCCTGCTTACCTCCATGCATATGTGTATGTTTCACTGCATCCATGCATATATTTCTATTCTATTCAATTCCATTCAGAAGTGTCTGTTGAGTGCATGAGTAAGACTGCTTAGGCATACAGATAGGTTTTAAGTTGCTTTCTGAAGCTTAACAGATTGTCATTGAGTCTAAGGCCGGCAGATAAGGAGGGCCGTTGTTTGTGGGTGTTGTAGGTGAACACGCTGCCACCAACTCTGGCTCTCTTGAGTCTTGGGACGGTGAAAAAACCTCATTTGTTTGTCTAAGTCCTCTGTTTGCATGGTAGTTGTTGATAAGGTGGTGGAGGATGCATGGGCCTAGTTTGTGTTTGGCACGATGAGTGATGCAGAGTGCCTTGAATGTAATCCTTTTGTTTGTTGGTAGCCAGTGAAGCATTGTGAGCACTCAGTGGGATGATTGAATCTTAGTAATACTTAGTAGTATTTGGGCAATAGCATTTTTGATGGTGTGCAGTTTACTAGTGAAAGAAAGTGGACTGCCTTGGTAAAGGGAGTTGCCATAATCAAGGCGAGATAGTATAAGGCCCTGAACCACTATTCTGCTTATGTCCATCGGGTATAGCACTCGTTACAATGCATGCATTTACAAGGCATACCATTACAACGCAATTCATTGTAATGATGCGTTGTTACATCGCATGCCATTACAAGGTAAGTTGTTACAACGACTTGATGTAGGGGGGGGGGTGCTGGAAGTTGGAATAGTATAATTTACCAATCCAACTCCAGTCTGTGCAACATTAGGGAAGGTGTTGGATTAAAAATACAACAAATCCAACCCCTTATGCCCCCTAACGCAAGTTATTGTAATGACTTACGTTTTAATGGCATGCAATGTAACAATGCATTGTTGTAATGTCTTGATTGTAAAGGCATGCTTTGTAAATGATGCGTTGTAAATGTTGTTTACCCCTGAGGAGCCATTTAAGAGTTTTCCACAAAGCTCTGAGAAGGCTGAAGCAACTGGCTGCAACCTGTTTCACCTGCAAGGCCATGGTGAGGTTATTGTCCAATGTAACACCTACAATTTTCACTTCTGGTTTTAGGGGAAAGTGATCACATAGGGACGGAGGGCAGATACATTGGCCCCATAGTTGTGGATTGTTGCCAACTTCCAGGACCTCTTTGTCCCCATTTAACCTTCTAATAAACAAAAGTGGTTCTGTTGGGTTTCCGATTACTTCTACTAGCAGATTCAAGTGTCACAAAGGTATCTAAAAAATGCCTAGAGGTAGAAAAGTATTTTACAAACAATAAGGCACATGACTCAAACTGCTGTCTGCTGTGTAAGTTTGATCCAAATAGTAATATTCACATTCTTTACACATAAATCAATGGCAGTCAACACAATAAAAATCACAAAATATATGGTGATCAAGTGACAATGGTGCTCAGTGTACAGTGATGTGCAATATATACAAGGTGGTGAAAATTTATATAAGTGGGTAAAGGGCCAGAAAATAAAGGGAAATGCAATAGGGCTGCCAGATGGTGATTCTTTCTCTGGGCAGCTCCTTTGGACAATCCGGATCTAGTATGGTTGTCGACGTTTCGACCCAATGTAAGCTCCCTTGGGTAGTCAAAAGAGGGTCTTCATCAGAACAGGATTGGGCGGGGGAGGATGAAGGACAGCCCTAAAAGCACTAGAGTGAATCCTGGAACAAGATCTGGTGGCGCAATCAGTAGCCCCAGATGCGGTGGTCTTGGAAACGGCTGAGTGTAGATTCAAAGCTCGGCGGCAGAAACAGGCATGAGTCCTGCATCACTGCTGCTCATCAAGGGCTTCAAAGAACAAAGCACCGGTTTTGTTTCCGAGAGTACGTTCCCAACCAGACCTCTGCTAATATTTTGATTCAGCATCTGAGGTCATCCATCTGCTTTCAGCCGTACTGGCCTGGCAGTTCGGTCTGGACTGTAGCCATGGGGCACAGGGTCAAGAGTGGCTTGCATCTGGCTGGGTCCTAACTAGGGTGGCATAGTGGGCAAAGAAATGATAGGTTTAACCCAGATCTTTTGACTGGCGGAGAATTTTTGCATTGTCAACATTCGGTCCTTCATTTGTTTTCTGTAACACTACCTGTGATGCCGGCTTCTTCCAGTCTGCAGGGAAGAGTAGAGTAGGAGACTATGTCAAAGGCTGTGCCTAAATCGAGGAGGATAAGCGCAGCTGACCTAACCTGATGCAGGACTTTTTTAAGGTCCTTCGTGGCCTTCAGTAGTGCAGTTTCTGTACTGCAGTCTCATCGAAAACCTGTTTGAGGAGGGTGCAATATGTTGTTGTCTTCCGGGAACTCAGCAAGATGGCTATGGCCTTCTCTCGGATTTTGCTGACACCTAGATGCAACAAGCTGGGTCTGTAGTTTTCGATCAGCTCGGGTTCTAACAATGGTTTTTTTAGTCAGGGGCGTATGATAGCATGTTTCCATGCATCTTGTACAATGCTGCTATGTAAGAACACAGTGTCTATATCTGGCAGAGAAGAAAGAGTGACATTCAGACTTTTCAAGAGGATGTCTAAGGGTGAGGGCAAGCGATTCTCTAAATCTGCTTCATGTCGACACTGTATTTTGACCATTGCAACCTAGTATTTTTCCCCTGTAAGCAAGCAATAATCACATCATGCTTATTTTTACATTTCATTTAATACCATTAATTCATCAAAACTGTAGTTATTCAAACATTCATTGCGACCGAACCGTTTTGCGATTCCACTGAATTGTTATTATTGATGATTAAGCGATTGACAAGCGTGGAGAATCACGACGCGCGCACTTAGGACCCGGCCTCTCCGGACCCCGCCCGCCCCTGGTCTCTGGTGGTTGGTCGGGCAGACGGCCCAATCGGCGTCCGGCCGACCCATTTCCGCTCCGGCGATATCGCGCGACCCGAGGGTCAGGGGGTGGAGACTCTGGGCCTATTTAGGGTCAACTCTCTGTGACTGGGGTCTCTGTTCCCGCTATCACTCCTTGATACCTGACTGCTCACGCCGGCACCTGGCCATTCTCGTGATCCAGGCCGGCTTTCCGAAACTATAGAAGCAGAAGACTCGAGCATCCTTCGTGTAGCCAGGTAAGGGGTTGAGTGCCTCGGAGGGCCTCGTGGGCAGCCGTGAGTCACAGTAGGTGCTGGGAAGGGATAGGAGTGTCGCTGCCTTACGGGGCTTACGGCTCTGTGCGGGGTTCCTCGCGGTGCGGACTCCTGCCGGGCCGCGTGAACGGTGCGTAGGGGTGCGGGAGCAGGGAACGCGCGCTTTAGGTGTTATAGCAAGGTAGTGCAAAGCGCGAGATAGTTAGCATGGCGCCCAAAAAGGGAGGATAAAAGCGGAAAGATTCTGAGCCTGAATTGGCACAGTTTATGAAATTACTGCTGAAGAAGTTGAGCAAGGAGGCTCCTGATAGCGGGGATGAGAGCGACTCTTCTCCGGGGGATCAGCCCGAGATCGTAGAGCGGCTGCGCAGGGGGATGCCACCAAAGGTCGCTGAGCCTCCATTAAAGAAGAAACTTAAGGCACAGCCTAAAAAGAAAGGGGGAGCCAGGCAGGGGAAGGGTAGGCCTAGCCCTGTCAGGGGGAAGCAGGACGAGGGATCAGTAGGTCCCGTCCCCACGCCTCCGTTAGATGCAGAGCTGGTGTACCCTTCTGTCCCCATTCCGAATGTACCCGCGCCAATAGGCCCAGTGGGTTTGGTGTTGTCTGAGATTAGGGAGGCGCTGAAGGCGTTGGCCCCGGGAGGCCCGGGACCAGTAGTTACGATCCCCCAGGCCCCACTCCCACTGAAGCCGGTGGCCGCAGTGGCAGCCGTGGGCGATCCATTAGATAGCTTGCTGGTGTCAGTTTCCACATTGGTGGGCCAACTATCAGCTCCGGAGAAAGTATTGGAGAGAGTGAGCGTGGGAGCAGTGGCACCATGGGGGCCCCCTCAGGCCACAGAACAGGGCGCATTGCAGGACATTCAGAGGCAGTTGGCCCTCATAGTCGAGTCGTGCAAGGCCTAGTGTAGCAATTGGAGCCCATCCCCCCGCGACAGCGATAGCTGTAGCACCTACAGGAGGTAAGCCTGGTGACTCTGCAGCAAGGAGCAGCGAGGTGGGGGTTAGTCAGGGGAACGTATTGTCCCAGTCAGGGATGTTAGCTACACATGTAAGTGCGGAAATGCGAGAGAAGATTTGGAAGGGTGCCTATGTAGACATATTCTCCCTTATCAGGCCAAAGAGAAGAGAGGAAGATTACAAAGACAGGGAGGGGAAAGAGCACTCCTTCCGAGATTGGAGACCTAGGATTGAGGAGACGATTACCAATTGGTTGTGCGGCTTTCACGTTTATATGAAAGTGTTGTTGGAAAGGAGGCCAGAGTTGGCGATTCCGCTAGTGTTTTATACCAATAAGATCGTGAAGGCCCACGCCACGCATGGTGGTTCAGCCTGGTTGACATACGATAGGGAGTTTCGCTGGGCAAAGGAGGAAAACCCCTCTATTTGTTGGGATCAGGTTGAGGTCAATGCATGGTTGGAGAGTGTGAGCACTAGGGATCACCCGGCTAGGCAGCCCTTTCGGACTTCCCAGGGAGGGCCGGGCGAGAAGAAAGGTACATGCTGGGCATTCAATGGCAAAGGGTGCACATGGCCCCCCGGGCAGTGCAAGTTTAGGCATGCATGCGCTTACTGCGGTCACCCGTCCCATCCCGAACCAAAGTGCAACAAGAAATTCAAAGAACGGGGGAGTAATGCCTCTAAGGATATCAAGCCTCCCCAAGTCTAAATTGCCTACTCCTGTTGATATTGAGAAGCTGATTTTTTGGTTGGACAGGTATCCAGACAGGGCAGCTGCTAGGATGTTGTTTGAGGGTTTTTCCAGTGGTTTCCGTATCCCAGCATCGCATGCCCCCCCTATTACTCAGTGTAGGAACCAAGTTTCAGCAAGAACACATCCCTCAGTAGTGGCCACAAAGGTGGAAAAGGGGCGGGCCTTAGGCCGAGTAGCAGGCCCGTTCCCGGCTCCTCCCTGGGAGAACTATGTGTGCTCCCCTCTGGGAGTAGTGCCCAAGAAGGAGCCGGGACAATTCAGGATGATCCATAACTTATCTGCACCGAAGGGTGCATCTGTAAATGATGCCATCGACCCGGCAGTATGCTCAGTGACGTACTCGTCAGCATTCCGCTTGTTACCGGTACACCCTGAGGATTACCATTTGCTAGGCTTTCAGGTCCAACAGCAATTTTATTATGACAGATGTGTGCCTATGGGTTGTGCGGTCTCCTGCAAGTATTTTGAGACCTTTAGCTCCATGCTGCAATGGGTGTTTTCGCAAAAGTCAGGATGTACAGATGTGGTGCATTACTTTGATGATTTCATGGTGATGGGTCCTGCATTGTCGGATGCCTGCGCGTTGGCCCTAAGTCAGCTGATGGCTATGCTAAAGGAGTTTGGGGTGCCCCTGGCACCGAGCAAGACAGTCGGTCCTGAAACGTGCATGTCCTTCTTAGGCATCGAAATTGACACAGTAGCGGGGGAATGTAGATTGCCAATGGATAAGGTAAAGGCTTTTTCCCTAACAATTGAGGAAGCATTGGCGTGTCCAAAGGTGACGTTGCATCAGTTGCAAGTTCTTGTGGGTCAGCTAAACTTTGCTTTGCGTATCATTCCCATGGGACGCCCATTTCTCGAGGTCTATAGCCAGAGCGATGGTGGGTCTTACCCAGAAGCATCACCGGGTGAGGTTAAAGGCAGTGGTGAAGGAGGACCTCAAAGTGTGGCGCGACTTTCTGGCAGATTTCAACAGGCTCGAAGTATGGCCCGCGCTGCCGGTGTCCAGTGTGGAGCTAGGATTATACACTGATTAAGCTGGTAGTGTTGGGTTTGGGGCAATTTTGGGCCCTGCCTGGTGTGGGGCGGTGTGGCCAGCGGGGTGGCACTTAGCAGGCTTGACTGAGAATTTAGCATTTCTAGAGCTTTTTCCCATCTGGGTTGCCGTTATGGTTTGGGCGGAGCGCTTCAGGGACAGGGTAGTGACCTTCTGGTCGGATAACATGGCAGTGGTTCAGGTTATCAATCGGCAAGGGGCGACTTGCCCACATGTGTTGAGGTTGCTGAAGTTGTTGGTGTTGGCATGCTTGAAATTGAATTTGACCTTTAAAGCTGCGCATATACCTGGAGTTGATAACCATGCTGCTGACGCTTTGTCTCGTTCCAAGTTGCAGGACTTCCGGAGGTTCCACCCGCAGGCGGAAGAGCGCATGACGACGTTCCCTACGTCACTGTGGAAAATTGGAGCCCAGCTTTAGCGGGGCTGGTAGGTGCCGCTCTGTGTGATCGCTCCAAACGTGCCTATCAGTCACAGTTTAATGTTTACAGATCATTTGTGGAACAAGCCGGAGGGGTTAGGATCTTCTCAACTGAAACAATGTATGCCTTCTTACAGGTTCTGCGAGATCAGGGCAAATCAGTGTCCTATGCTAGGGCCGCATTGGCAGCGATAGGCTTCTTCGCTAAACTGGTGGGGGAACGGGACCCTGGGGCTTCATTCTTGATCAGGAAGGCCTTAGCGGGTTGGGCCCGATTGGACGGCCCACGGCGGGACTGTCATAGGCCTCTGGATCTCCCGACCTTGATTGATATTTTTGGGGATACTGCCTGTTATTTGCCAGTCACAGTTCGAGGGAATCATGCTGGGGGTGGCATTCTGCCTAGCCTTTTACGGGGCCTTTCGCTTGGGTGAGATAGTTGGAGCCTCCAAGGTAGACCATGGGGGAGGGTTGCAGTTCAAGGATTTCTCCCTTTCCTCGGGGGGCCTAGTACTGCGGTTGGGACGTTCCAAGACAGACCAAACAGGAAGGGGGGTCACCATCCGTTTGCTGCCAGCCCCAGGGATAGCAGCCTGCCCCGTAGCCCGTATGCAGGCGTACTTGGCCCGACGCCCAGCAGGGGGGGTTCGGCTCTCTTCGTCCATGAAAACGGGGATTGCCTGTCTCAATACCAATTTAAAGCAGTATTTGGGTTGGCCTTGGGGAACCTGGGTCTGGGAGCAGTGGGCTATTCTTCGCATTCCTTTAGGATTTGCGCCGCAACTTTGGCGGCCGGGGCCGGTCTCGCCCCCAACGTGGTAAAAGGTGTGGGTCGCTGGACCTCGGATTGCTATAAGCGATATGTGAGGTCTGAATTGTTGTAAAAACATGTGTGTGCAGTGTCTAACGGCCTCATCTCTCTCCTTTCTGTTTAGTATGCCCGCTTCCGTGGTATGGGTACTCAGGCACTCTTTCGTGCGTCGCGTGGCGGTGCGCTTGCAGCGAAGAGAGGTGGTGAAACCGGCCGCATTGGGCGAGACCGAATTCGTATGGCACTGCGTTGGAGGAATGCGTATCCGACACTTGAGGCGGATCGTAGAGGAGCTCAGGGCACGAGAGCACAAATCGCCGGATTGGATTATTCTACATTTGGGTGGCAACGACATGGTCGACAGAGGGCGCTTGGCTGTCAAGGAAGCCCTACTAGCAGAGTTTGCCTGGCTGGGGCATGAGTTCCCATCGACAAAAATAGTCTAGTCTGGCATGATATCACGCAGGGCATAGGGCCCAGGAGTGCGTCCTAGATCTTTGAACGTCTCGGTGAGGCGATTGAATGGCGAACTAGCAAGGTTGTGCTCAGTGAAGTGCTGCTTGCGCTACCTCCAGCACCGGATGATCTCTGGAGAAGTAATGTACCACCAGGATGGGGTACATTTGTCGGACTATGAAACTGATACTTTTATCCGAGAACTTTGGTCATTTATTCTGAACGGAGGTGGGGAGGGTGGCAGACCTGTGGGCCTTCGCCACCCTTGTGGCGGAGAAGAGACCTGCGATCAGTAAATAGTGGCTAAACAAGATGGATGGGAGCCCGCTTGCCGGGCTCTATAGGCCAGCTTTGAGGGGGGATATGGCAAGCTCTCCACTGGGAGGAAGTGACCACCGGCTGGGGAGGCTAGGGCGACAGATTTCGAGCCTCCAGGGTGACCAAGGGCAGCCTGGTGGTCGAGAGGTGGGCCCCGGTAATGGCGGACAAGGATAGAAGGGCGGGACCCACCACTCTAAGGGGCAGGTGCACGGCACTTGGCGTAGGATACTCAGTTGCGAGATGAGAACCAGATGGTGCTCCTCCCTTAGGGTTGGAAAGGTGAAGGAGCATGATATGCTCATAAATGTAGTTATGTTATAACTTGTGATTTGAGATTTGCATGTTATTGCTTGTCATGTTTATACAATGTGGTGAATAAACATGGCCTTTTCAACCCCACCTGAATCTCTGGTGATTTAAATGTGGGTTCTTGCATGTCTAGGCTAATTGGGCGGCGGGGGCATATCTGGAGGGTACGGGTCCTATGACAAGCGTGGAGAATCACGACGCGCGCACTCAGGACCCGGCCTCTCCGGACCCCGCCCGCCCCTGGTCTCTGGTGGTTGGTCGGGCGGACGGCCCAGTCGGCGCCCGGCCGACCCATTTCCGCTCCGGCGATATCGCGTGACCGAGGGTCAGAGGGTGGAGACTCTGGGCCTATTTAGGGTCAACTCCCTGTGACTGGGGTCTCTGTTCCCGCTGTCACTCCTTGATACCTGACTGCTCACGCCGGCACCTGGCCATTCTCATGATCCGGGACGGCTTTCCGAAACTCCCACCCACCCATCCCTTAGATTAATGGTTTGAGGGGCATTCTGCAGAGAAGAGACCTGCGATCAGTAAATAGTGGCTAAACAAGATGGATGGGAGCCCGCTTGCCGGGCTCCATAGGCCAGCTCTGAGGGGGGATATGGCAAGCTCTCCACTGGGAGGAAGTGACCACCGGCTGGGGAGGCTAGGGCGACAGATTTCGAGCCTCCCGGGCGACCCTGGGCAGCCTGGTGGTCGAGAGGTGGGCCCCGGTAATGGCGGACAAGGATAGAAGGGCGGGATCCACCACTGTAAGGGGCAGGTGCACGGCACTTGGCGTAGGATACCCAGTTCCGAGATGCGAACCAGATGGTGTTCCTCCCTTAGGGTTGGGAAGGTGATGTAGCATGATATGCTCATAAATGTAGTTATGTTATAACTTGTGATTTGAGATATGCATGTTATTGCTTGTCATGTTTATACAATGTGGTGAATAAACATGGCCTTTTTAACCCCACCTGAATCTCTGGTGATTTAAATGTGGGGTCTTGCATGTCTAGGGTAGTTGGGTGGCGGGGGCATATCTGGAGGGTACGGGTCCTATGGAATCCAGCTGCGTCGCCCTAAATTTAGACTTTAATTCAGAGAGCTGAACATGAAACCACTGTCAAATGAACATTTACTCACTGAGGTATCTCCCTCACAGGCAATGTGCCAGTTTGGCAAGTAGGCACAGACCCTGGGGAAAAAAACGAGAAGCAAACAGCACTTAAATGTATTAGTGCTCGGGGTCTACTTCTACCTGGCAAAACATCAGCAAAAATGGCTATGGAAAATTCATTCTTGGCATATTTACAGAGAGGTTTATTCTAACATATAACAAGATTATGTTTACAAAGCTTCTGAGAAATGTCAGCAAAGTATCATTCTTAAATTTTGATGTGTTATCATTTTCTGCCAAGCGGCACAAACATCTGTTGAAGCTAGCGCTTATAACAAACCTCATTTTAGCAGTAAGCCACATGCAATATTTCATTTCAAGGAATTACATTTAGTCTCTTATTGTTGACACAAAAACAGCAATCTCTGAGTTTCTGATGACATATCTGGTTTTAAAGCGGTTTCCTTTGGCATTTTGTGGTATTAAAATGCAATCATGCAAGCCCCTCTTTCATGTTTTTTTAACAGGCATTTACAGTGTTGGTTGACAAAAATAATGAGCAAAAAAAAGGAAAACCTTACATCGTCCAAGTTGCATCTTGCAGTAGAATGAATCCTGCGATATTTGCATATTCCAATCTACTGACCAATCTGCCTCCAAGTCCATTCGTTCAAACGTCATGATACATGTCCTACTTATTTTAAGAAATATAAATTTTTGGACATCTACTTAGCAGCCGTTTTACTAACTTTTGGCAACTAGACGGGTCTTTACACGTTCTCTCCAAAAACGCTCGAACTTACTTACCCTCTACAAAAGAGCCTTGCCACTTTTTTATGTTTTATTCTGGCACTAGTGGGCATTAGCAAACTGGACACGTATGTTTTTATTAAACTGCTGGGCTAACAGTGCAAATGATGTCTTAAAATCTTTCATGGGTGTAATTGGCATGAACTATATTGCATACAATAAACAAATATAATCAGTGGGTCTTTGATAGCGATCGACTTGAGTGAAAAATGATGACAGCATGGAAACAAGTGAAGTGCTGCCGCAAACCTATGAATTAGTGGTATGCACAACGATTTTGTGAGGTGATATTTAAAAGTGGGGAAAAGGATATAATAGTTTGAGCACAGCCGGGATCGAACTGAGGGACCAAATTCAGATTTGGCAAAGGTGTTTCCATAGTCAGCTGTCGGAAGTACCAATGGAATGAATTATTCGTATCAAAAACTATAAAATGCTTTATATTATAAATTGATACTTGTATAGTGCTCTACTCACCCGCAAGGGTCTCATGGCGCTTGTACGAATACCACTGTGGAACCCATCCTGGCTTTCCCTGTGAGGCGTCCACTCCTGGGCACCCCCAAGGTGGAGGCCAGGCATCCTTAGCGTTGTGGGGGCCGTTGGGGAGATTAAGCAAGCTATTGCCCAGAGTTGCAGTGTGGGACTCCATGATTGGAACAGGCACCGAGGCGATAATTATAAGGTCCGTGGAATTTGAGCCCAAGACCCGCCGATGCGGGGAATTGAACCCTGGTCCCGGGCCAGGCCTCTGCATCAGGGTCTCCCGCTCTAACCATTGAGCTACACTTCTCCACTCCTTTATACTGCTTATGAGATAGAGGTTAGAGCGTGTGCGATTTGCTGTATTATCTTTCGAGTTTCATTATCGTTTGAGTGTGATGTCTAATGTTTTTTTTTCCTTTTCAGGAATTAACTTTTTCCAAGGAGTTAAGGAAAGCAATGTTAAGTGGTTATGTGACACCAAATTCTGCATTGATAGGCCATCGGGTACAGGAACATGTTAGTAAGATTTGATACTAATTGGCCTTACCTTCCTCAAATTGTTATGTGGAGTATGGAGCCCAAATGCAAATCGTCCTTAAAATAGTGATACAGGCAAGGTAGGAGAACCAGTTATACTGATAGAAAGTCATGCTCTAGGATATGGAAGACTGGGAACACTTTTTTTGGAATGTGTCGGTTCTCGCTGCACTCACACAGTTAAAATAACTTCTTGATCGTGATATTGGTTCCGAACAAAAGAAGATGCTCTGTTTCATGGAATCCTACAGCTAGCTCTACACCAGCAATGTTTGTCATAAATAATGCTGGTTATGGTGACGTCAATGGAGGGACTCAAAAGCAAAGCCAAAAAATGGCCAGCAGGTCACCTCATATGTTTGCAATGAAATATTATATATGTGTGTGCAAATATCTCTCAAAATTAAAAGGAGGTTGCCCAGTCCGTATTTAAGTGTTTTATTTGTTTTGCAAGAGCATCCAATTTGGTGACACAGAAACCAAAACCCGAAGCCAACACATGTTTTTTTTTTGTTAACTTTATTTTCCGTTTTCTTCTTACAAAGGAAAAACATATATATGGTCGTACATCATTCTGTGGCTAGCTATAGATTGTTATAACAACAGAAAATAACAAGGGGTCAACAAAACCTAAGTAAAACCCTAAATGGTGACTCAACGGGGTAGGGAAGGAAAACTAACAGTGTGTGTACTGTGAGGAAGTCATGGGACCACTAGTCTCATAGAGGAAAAAAGATTCCCATCAGTCACCATTCAATTCCGCCCTTCATCATCTGGGATCAGTCGCCCTCAGAGACAGAAACGGGACCCACAGTTGACTGGTCGGATGATAGAAACCTAATCATACATGTGGATTCCGTAATAAGGGGAAACCTACAAAAATGGTGACCGAAAGCAGTGCTTGAAAGAGTGATGTGCGAAGTGCAATAGTGAAATGAATGAATGTAAAATTAGGTAGGGAAGTGAAAAGGATAATTTATTGAAGAATCACTTCTCTCCTAAAGGTAAAACCAAAGTGCGTGGTGGTCTAAACAAATAACCACTGATGGAAATAGGAGGTCGACATGTTTCTGCAGACTAACAAGATCAATAAAGTATCTGGCTGCTTCTTCAGGACCAAAACGCTACTGCTTCTAAACAACAGAAATACAAGATATCACCTGAAATCCAGTGATATTATTCTTCTCATGGCTGTATAGGTCAGTGCCAAAACAGGTTCAATACACCATGAACCACACATAAAAGGGAAAAACAAAGTATATAAAAAGAACATTAGAGATACAGTACTGTGTTGAAGCACACTCATCCTAACACAGTTTGCTACAAAATATCAGGAAGCTACCAAACAGGTGTAGCTGAATGTCCAAATATTGCATGGTAACATACTCATATCTGCTCGCTTACCCACTCGGCAGGAGAAAAGATCCCACCTCACCTGGCATACAGCGCAGGTAAAACGGGGCACCGCTCTGAATGTAGCGAAAGAATATATGCATGAGAGGAGGAAAAGGGAAAACTCGGGATGTCATAGTGTCCTAATAACACTCATAAACCACAAACAAAATTAAAAGAAAGTGCACTGGCATGAGTTATTCGCTTAGTGCAGTATCCCACAGTTGGTATGCTTGATTAACTGCACGCTTAGATTTAAATGGAGAGAGGGCGCGCTAGTGAACACTCGAGGGTGCTCCAAATACAAGCAGTCTAATGGCGTCTTAGTTGGAGAGAAACGCCTAACTCGTAAACAATCTAACCTCGTCTCATGGATGTAGTAACGGGACGTTCCAAATACTGGCCTGAGCTAATATTAAGCCATCGCATGCGTTACTCCGCCGGTAAGGTTGCTTTGGACGGAAGTATCCCGGACACAGACAGAGCGCCTACCTGTCCGTCGGTACCCCGGGCGTCCCTCTGGGCTGACGTGGGAGGTACCGACGCGGCGCCCGATCGAGCTAAATACCTCCGCCCACTCTCATGCGGCTTGATGACATGCAATGCGTGCGCCCGCGCAAAGTTTCATGGGAGTTGTGGTTTTTTGCTACAGCTGCCGGTGGGCGAGTAAAGAAAACGTCTTGTTTTAGTCTCACAGAGATGAACTAAAGAAAGTACCCTCTCAATTAATCGTCTGGGGAGAGAGCAATATCGAAGCATAGAAAAACCAAATCCCACACATAATGATGTCAACTACACCAAACTCTCAGCACTCTTAGTGAGGTGAGGGAAAGAGGACACTACAATCCTCACGAGCGGAAGGTACCGGCGCGGCGCCCAACCAAGTTAGATAATTACGCCCTGGCCATCCACCGTGGGATGTGACTCAGTGTCATCAGAAGGGTGCGACTTGCGCACCACATTGTGGGTGTAGTAGTTTACATGCTAAGACAGCCAGTAGGCAGTTGAAGAAATACTAGTGTTCCATCTATCTCCTAATGTTCAAGAGGCACTCGTCCACATGTGAAGGGACGATGTACACAGCAATATGGCTAGTACCCCTCGCAGGGTTAATTCACGAAAAGATCGTGCTGGCGGGTACACCCATCTCTAGAAAACAGCCCAAGCGAAATCACCTGGATACGCTATTTATCAGTAGTTGCTAAGATGAATCAGACCTAGACAGGTGTCATTTAAGTGCCATCCAGGGAATCTCCTCGTTAAGGCCCTCTTTATCGGATCTCAGTTTGTAAACCCATCTCTGTTCTTTTTTAAATAAAAAACCACTGATGTCAGTCACATGAGCTGGAATTATGGGCTGTTCGATTACTGTCCATTTGAGTTCTATTGATGAGTGACCGACTTCTATATAGTGTGCAGTCAGCCTCGTAGCTTGTTTGTTACATCTGATGGAACTCCTATGCTCCGATATTCGTGTCTTAATTTTTCGCGTAGTCATGCCTACATATTGCTTCTTGCAGGGGCATATGATCAAATATATGACGTTATGACTGTTACAATTTGTAAAACGTCGCTGTTCCCAAGGTCGACCCGTGCCGATGTCAATATGGGTGGATTTTGTTGTAAGGGGGCACGCTACACAATTCCCACAGGGATGATGCCCTGTGACCGCTGGCATATCCCATAAGGTCCCAACTGGTCGTGGAAACGTTTGTTTCGGTCTGGTGTGAACCAGCTGGTCTTTCGCATTTCGTCCACGTTTAAAAGCAAAAAGAGGCGGAGGTAAGATGGTCATATCTCTCCCAGTATTTAGAATCGCCCAATGTTTTTTCACAATTTTCTGAATTTAGTTGGACTTTGTGCTAAAGGTGTTCACACTCGTTATCCTCTTAGTTGTTGGCTTGGGGGGTAACAGTTCTAATAGACCCTCCCTATTGTTATTAGAAGCTCGTTTTTTTGAGGCTCTCACCAGTTTTTTCGGGTATTTCTTCTCAATCAACTGTTTCTCCAAATTCCGTGAGTGTTCTACAAAGGCAGATTTGGATGAGCAGTTGCGTTGTATACGGAGAAATTGTCCGTAGGGTAAGTTGTCGAGAAGTGCCCTAGGGTGAAAACTCTCATAGCTCAACAGTGAGTTTCTTGATATTGGTTTGCGATATATTTCTGTATGCAAACCAGTTGGGGTAGCTGTGATTAGCAGGTCAAGAAAGGATAACTGGTTTCTATTATATTCCATGGTGAATTTCAGGAAAGGATTCCTTTCATTCAGCCACATATGGAATTTAGTCAGGTCATCCAATGAGCCATGCCATACCACCAAGACGTCGTCAATGTATCGTTTCCAAAGACGTACATTGTCTAGGAATGGATTGATCACATTGAGCACATGGCGTTGCTCGAAGCTGTGCACGTACAGGTTAGCGAGACTGGGAGCAAAAACGCTGCCCATGCTAGTCCCGCTAATCTGTAGGTACACAGCATCCTCGAACATAAAAAAGTTTTCCGTCATGGCTAAGGTAGCCAGAGTCATGATCAGTCTCACAGGTGTGATGGAATTGAGATCCTGGGTATTGAGTAGAGTCTCCACAACCTCCAGGGTTTCAGCTTGTGGTATGGAAGTGTAGAGGCTCTCCACATCAAATGAGACTAATAGATCCTGTTCGGTGTCAAAGGAAATTTCTGGAAGCATTCTAAGTACTGCCTTTGTATCTTTCAAATGAGTTGGCATAGCAAGTACCAATGGTTGTAAAAAACAATCCACGAAGGTGGATAAAGGTATAGAATGTCACATCATTCCAAGATAGCGTCGTAATCTTTACACCAGGGCCGGACTGGCCATAGCGGGCACCGGGCAACCCCCTGTTGTGCCGCATGGGTGGGTGGCCGGTTTGGAGCCCCTGGGGGCCGTTTTTGTTACAGGGCCGTTTTTGCAGCATAGCAAAAACGGCCCTGTAACAAAATCGGCCAAAAACCGGCCCTGGCAAAGAGCTCGGCGGCATCTACCGGGGTTGGGGGGACCGGCTGTGCACTGTTCCATGGCCGGTTTTGGTTCCCAGTCCGGCCCTGCTTTACACAAATATATTCAACCGGTCACCAAGTGAACGGATCAATTGCAATAATAACTGTTCATCATGTAAGGGTCCCACTTAAACTACATGTATACCTGTAAAAAAATACAAAAAAACCCCATCAACCACAGTGTTCCACTTTCCAGAAATTAACACGTATCACAGCGAAATTTACTGACTTTTATACATAATATATCTGACATATGTGGATGCAGGATCACCCCACTCCCTCTGGAGTTATGCCATGCTCTATTTGGGTTTTAGATTCCTGTTGAAGTTCTTCAACGTTTGCTTTGTAGGGTCCCCAGATATCTTTGGCGCGAGATGTACTGGGCATCTGACTTTCATATAGTTCACTGTTTATATTACAATAGGCGAGACTGTGTAGCCAGCCCTGAACATTTGGGGCACATTCCCGCCCCATTGGAGGGCTATTTCTCTCTTTGCTAATAAAAGACCCAGTGATGCAAACCTGCGGGTTTTCTTGAGGAAGTTACGTGTATATCCTAATAAGGCAATTTCCGGGATTGGGGTCAGGGATTGCATAACGTCTGACCCAACTTGTGGTGAACCGTTTCCCAATACTTTTGCAAGCTGGAGCATGTCCAGGAGAGGTGAGCAAAGTCTGGGTGTGGTGTGGAGCATTTATGACAGTTGTGTGGCCTGGCTGGATCTATTTTGTGAGCTAGGGTTGGTGTGAAATAAATGCGACGCAGAAATTTAAAATGTAGCACTTTGTGACTGCTGTTCAGGGAGACGTCTTGCGTAACTGAACAACAGTAAGCCCATTGTTCATCAGTGATTGTGGTTCCCAGGTCTTGTTCCCATGCGCTACCAACCTTGCTGTCCCGTACAGGCTTCAGCAAGGCACACGCCTTGTAAACGTTGGAGATCAGGTGCGTGCCATCCACGTTGTCTAGGACCAGTGTTAGGGCGAAAAATGGGGCTGGTTCGAGTGGGAACAATGGGAAAGTGGATCGCAATGCGGAATGCATGCGGCCCAGAACAAATTTATCCATGATGCTACTAAAAGTAAAGCGTGCATTTTCTGTGGGGGACAAAATGTGGCCATCTGGATACAGGTCCCCCAGTCTTGTTAGTTAGTTCAAATTGCGTCAGAATGCGCTACACCAGTCTTTCACCCTTTATGAGGATTAAACGCAGGTTCACGGCTGGTAGGGCGGAGAAATAGAGTCTCTCTGTATCAGTGATCCAGCATAATTTAATGTCAAGTGGGTCTCTAGGGAAACACGGGGGAAGAATCTGTGTTGGCTTCAGATAGGGAATCCAAAGCCAACACAGGTTTCATCTCTGGCTTGTTTAATCCTGGGTGTTTTTTTAAAGCTAAACGAAAACACAAGCTCGTGTCTGCGTTGTAACTTTTTGAAACTAAAACTGAGTTGAGAGAAAAAAAAGAAGAAAGGGGAAAACGTTTCTTCACGACTGGTAGTTACGAAAGAGCGCACCAAACTGTATGTGCTATCCAATGCCACTCCTAGGTATTGTTGAAGCTTGCAATTGAAAAATGTATATGAAGCACAGTATCATGATTGCACTTCAGAGCTTCCTCCGCTCTTAACCCTTTAAGTGCTGCCGTTGGCCAACGGTCGTCGCGAGCACTACCTTGCCAGTGCTGCGCACGACCGTTGGCCGACAGGTCTGCACCCGTTATTCAAACGTTCAGCACTGGGCGCTGAACGTTCAACGCTGCTAAGGAGTTAAATTCAGTAAGAATCTGAAGACATGACTTTTCAACTAAGCCTGCCCTAGGTAGGGCTAGACCCACACCCCTGCTCAGCAACAGGATACCTTCACAAGAGATAATGTGCCTTACACATAACATAACAGGTAGATAGATATCCAACAATGGCTAAGAGCGAGTTTACTAGAAATATAGATGTATAACATATAGACACAGCTAATAGTGTCAGAGAAAATCCTGCCTCATTCTGCCAGGATGGCCCATTCCTGTCAACACACAATCCCTCTATTTTGTGGCTGTTAGGAAGAAACAAGTAACGGCCAACTGCCAACTACGCCTAGTCATGCGACCCAGGAAACAGGTTGCAGGCATCAAATGGTTAGGACAAGAAAATGTAAACTTTCTCAAGGTAGCATTTTCATAACTGATACTAAACATTACATTTCTTACTACTCGCAAGCAAAAGTTATCACTTATTAAATGAAATAAGGTAACCCATGGTATCCTATGGGAGAGGCAGGACTTCCCATAGAGAAAAATGAATTTGTTAGATTTGTACGTTTTTCACTACCACAACATGTCAAACTTAAAAGAGCATGTCCAACCTTTTAAATACAATGTACCCTGCCCTATGGGCTGTTTAGTGCCTACCCTGTCAGTGACAAATGTATTGGAAAGGAAGTTTTAGGCTTGGCAAATGGTTTATTTTGCCAAGTCAAATTGGCAGTTTAAAACTGCACACAGGCAGCAATGGTAGGCCTAAGGCATGTTTTGAGGAGCTACTGAAATTGGTGGCACATCTTTATTGGAGGCCCACTAGCAGCATTTAACTTACTGGCACTGGGTATATGGTATACAACTTTACTAGGGACCAATCTTCCCTCTAATTTATTTGTACACTATTCTGTGATGTGTGCGCAAATGGAATTACCATGAGTCATTCATTCAAAAGCTTTATTCGATTTGTAAAACAAATCATACAAGTAGAGCAAATTTACATATGTAGCATAAATTTCTAAAATTTCATCAATATATAATTTTCTAAATTCATAATTTGACCAATAAAGTTAGGATATGATACATACAATATACAGACAAATATACGGACAAATATACAGACAGGAAGCCACAGTTAAAACAAAATACAGTCCAATATATCAAATTACTATGGCTTTCCTGGCAGCTGTACATTTTAGTATATATGACGCTACAAAATAACAGATACCCAGATCCTTTAAGGAGCACAGTAGCTGTAATGCATTTTTCACAGAACAAACATTATTTTTTAAAAAGACAGGTTTTAGATATATTACCCTAAAAGAATAATAAAATTTGCAAAACAGTAAAAAGTGAAAGCAACTTTGTCGTGAAATGTTATCACAAGGGCATACGGTATCAGATCTGGTTTTCATTACAGTGAATGCAACAAGATGGTGTACGATTCCGAACCTTAAGCGTGTTAAAACAAACCGGTAAGAACTACGAGTAACACCAGAAAGATAAGGTTGGAAACCGGTAGTTGGATTGCAATCCCGGAAGAACGTCACAGTTTTTAACGTTCCGGATACCCTTTCGCGACACTCCTTCTTATAATTTAAAAACCTTTGTTTTAAATCTTTTTTGGGGATAGAAACAACAGATTTGGGGTCAAGAAATATGTCAAACTGCAATAAGAGATGGCACCAATGGTGTATGTACTTAAGCCACATGATACGGGAGGAATGGTCCAGCCTGAGACAATCAAAGATTATCTCCTGGGTAAATTGTGTTTCAGACTTAGCCCAGATTGAGCGCCATAACAGCAGGGGACGTAGTGCTGCTAAATCCGAGATGTATTTGATTCCGACTTCTTCATGAATCAGTTCAACTGATGCTGGGGGTGGTACACACAGCAGCTTTCTGAGGAACTTGTTCTCGTCTCTCTGCACAGTTGGACCAACACAATGTCCCCACACCCCCGCACCGTACAGCGCTGATGTGACATATCTTACATTATAAATGTTCATCATATCTTTAATGCTCCTCACCCCAAGTTTAGATGAAAATTTAAAAATACTGTTGGTGGACCTCGTCATTTTTAAACTAATATTGTCAAATTCAGATTGCCATGTCCCGGTGCTTGCATAGGTAATTCCTAAATACCAAAAGGTTTTAACTTGAGTCATCTTAACCTTTTCGATAAAGAAGCTGGAATTTGCTTTCTTAGCTTTCATCCTACAAGACATTACAAAGGTTTTAGATTTGTTTACAAGAAGTCTCCTACTTCAATAAACAACATGAATCTGTGGATAAGGTGCTGTAAACCAATCTGTGTGCGGGACAATAATACAGCATCGTCCGCATACAATAAAATTGGGACCAGTTTCCCTCCTATCAATGGTGCATCTGCAGGGGTCTGGCACAGAATGGAATCAATTTGGTTGATAAAAAGGGAAAATAAAAGAGGGGCCAGTACACAGCCCTGCCGAATGCCTCGTGAGACTTTAAAGAAAGAGGTACATTCGCCTAGGGAACCATAGCGCACCTTGCACGACAGTCTCTCATAAAGCCTGGCCAAGAAATGTACAATCTCCTTAGGTGCTCCCGACTCTATCAGAACCTGCCATAATATAGAGTGGTCAACCAAGTCAAACGCGCTACTCAGGTCTACGAAACAAAGAAACAAGCTACCTTTTTTTACTTCCGTGCATTTGTTAATTAAAAGATCTAGATTGACGCACTGTTCAAGTGTCCCCATGCCTTTCCTGAAACCGTATTGAACCTTGGTTAAAATATCCTTTTCGTCTGCCCAGGTTTCCAGTCTCTTCATCATGATTTGACTCATTACCTTGACTGATGCATCCAGCAATGAAATGGGACGGTAATTACACGCCTCCGATTTACTGCCTTTCTTGAAAAGTGGTATGATGACCGACTGGCCCCAAGATGGTGGAAAGCAGCCCTCTGCTGCTGCATTGAAAACCCTCACTAAAATGGGCGCCCACAGGTTCATTTCGGTTTTGAGTAGGTCTATGGGTACTCCGTCTGAGCCTTGCCTCCTTTACTGTTGGACAGACCTTCGTAAACCTCGTCCAGGCTAATTCCCAGTGGTAAGCAATGTTCCCTCTAATTTATTTCCTCTGTGTGCGGCACTGGAGGGTCTCTGTGCGCTGCAACCATGGCTATGTGCGCCAGGAACCAAACCGCGCGTGTCTGCGGCACCAAATGGCACTCAAAAAGTGAAAAGATGATGCATTTTCACACATACAGAGCCACAATAAGGGTCTTAAGGGCAGTTTGCAAATTTATTGTATTGCCTGTATTTTCATTGTGTCTCTGACTGCTGTTGTCTGTCTTCCCCGCTGCCTGTACGTGGTCCATGCCCCGTTTTCTTCCCTCTGTTCCCCTCTCTATCCCCATGCTCTCTCTGCACGGTCTTTCCTTCTGTACTCCTCGCTGCCCGTGTCTCTGCCCAGTTTTCCCTTCTGTTTCCCTCGCTGCACCCGGGCCTCTCTGCCCGTTCTGCCTTCTGTTCTTAGCTACCCCTATATTTCTGTATTATGCCTCTATGTCATTAGTTTTTTGTGATCTGCATCACCGCACTGAAATGCATTGTCACGCATAGCTGCTCGGAATGTGAACGTGTGCTATGAGCCCCTTTACATTGTTTTTATATTTTATTTAGTTTTTTTCTATGCTTTCACAGTGACATACCATACCCCTGAACCCCATGATGTCGACAAGTTTGTTTCATGCTTTTTTAGTTCCATTAGAAAAAACACACAATAAACAATTCACAGAATCTTTACATCAATCTTTATCGCTGATTGTTAGACTCAATATTTTTATTGACAATATGAGAACTGCTTTTTCCTCCCCTAAACTGACCCGTACCCATCCCGCAGCAAGCAACACAGAAAGAGATGCGTTGGCAGCCGGTTGCCACCATGTGGGGCCAGAAGAGCTTCACTGTTAGCACTGACGCACACAGTCTTGCAAGAGGTCTCATGCGGTAAAAAAAATATTGCTTTCCATAAATTCAAGCACGTAGTTTATTAGGTGACCGAGGTGCTCAAACACCTTCCCTCAACTGGCAACTACAACGTTCATCCGATAATATGGAACATTAGAACTCAGGTGGTTAGCCTACATATCATCCCCTTTGAAGAAATCGAGAAGAATAACTAAACTGTGAACAAACATGCAAGCATCTTAACATAAACATTTCAAATAGTCGTTAATCATATTTATTAGGGTTGAGCTGTGCTAGTAGTCAAGTCTTTGAAATACAGTGTCCTGGCTGGCTGTAATGTGTGCGTCTCACTCTCCTGAGGCTTTCCAATGCCTATGCTGTTTGCGGGTGCTCAGGAGTCAGCTGACTGCTGTCTATTTTAATATATGATATTTAGGCTCCTGAGAAGATCGTGTTGGGGGACCTCACATCCTACTACAGGATTAATATATTCACTGTTATTGGACATCAAAATGTGGTCTATATTGCTATTAGCGTTCCTACCTGTGAATGTAGGACAAGTAAGGTTGAGCTTATTTTTGTTACAACTAAGCAGATCTAGGTCGAATTTGACTAGCACGTTATTTAATATCGTGCCATAGTTACAGTGTGGAAAATGTAAACAATCCACACTGTCTGCAACACCGCTATTACCCATCTCTTTTCTAAAACCACAAGGGTTACCCATTGCTAAAGGGCATGGCTAGATATTAAAGTCACCAGCCCAAAGGATGACTGCCATTCTGCATGAGGAAGCCAATATCCTTTTGAGCTCACTTTCCAGGGGGAATACAATGTTTCCCCTAGAAGCATCAAAATTATTATTGTAAAAGTTTACAAGAATTAGGTCTTTACCTTTACTGGATTCCATCCGTAGCACCTGACTATGTGTTCCAACAATAGAGTAACTTTTGGTTTTAAAATCAATCAATTTGTTGGAAATTAGTAACAATAAGCCACCCTTAGCTCTACCTGATGAAGAATTGGAGGCATTTAGACAGTGGGAGGAATAGCCTTCTACATAAATGCGTTCTTGATACCACGTTTCTTGGAGACAGATAATGTCATGGCCAGCCCCAATAAACTCCTTCCAAAACGGGGTATTCAATTTACCTGAGATACTAGCTATATTCCAAGTAATTATTGTGTACCCCGCAGCTACAGCTGCGGTTATGGTATCCCTTTCTCGTAGATGGGCAGGCATTGAATCAGGGGCACCCTTCTTGACACCTGTGGACACTACCAGTGACTCCTGTTGAACCACTAGTGCATCTTCTACAATATCGGATATCCTACCTGGGTTATGAGTACCCGCTATCTGTGTGTTGATATTAGGGTTGTTAAGTAAATTTGGGGCTATAGAAGTTTCATAGTAAGTAACTAAGACACTCCCTGACTTCACGTCTGACCCTAGGATCCCCTGGATCGGGTTTCTGCTATATAGAGTGGCCGACGGTCAATCGACCATTTCCAGGCAGTCATATCTATTACTGACGGAAATGCCTCGCCAGCCCCCCATTATGTGATGGTCACTGCTAGGGTACCACGGCCCATGTTCCCACTCACTACTCCTGTTCCTCTGTGTATACCAGGGACCCGCGTAGTTCCAAGGGCGCTCAGGTGGTTGCACCCAATGTGGGACTATCGGGTACTGGCGCTCGGGTGGTTGCACCCAATTTGGAGCTATCGGGTTCTGGCGCTCGGATGCTTGCACCCAGTTTGGAGCTATTGGGTTCTGGTGGCTACGCACATGTGGGTAAAAGAAAGAGAGACGATAAGTGTTGATCCCCCCTTTCTTGGCCAAAGCAGGCCAAGAGCAGATGTAATCCACAATGTCTGGGTCATCGCAGGTTACTATGAGGCAGTCACCCTGTATGCTTTTGGGTTCAGCCCCAATCCACGAGACTCTTCGCACCGCTGAAATTCGACTTGTGTGGGTTGGTTGTAGGGGACTATTTATGCTGAGCCACTATGAGACCTTGTTCCGAAGGGACCAAGACGGCTCCTCTCTGCTTAAATGCAGTTCTGGGACCCCCGTAAGAATGACAGTGTAGGGGGACACTTCTGGTGGTAAATGGACAGGGCGTTTGGGCCCGAAGCCCCTTTTTCCCTCATCTGGTCGGTTCGATGGTGGGTGCTGGGACATTAGTGGAAGAGTGGGCCTTTTATTCGGTGGCTGAGGAAGTCCCTTGTTGGGGATAGACTGAGTGGGGGTGGGCTGAGAAAGGGTAGGCTGTGAAGAAATAGTAGCCAAAGTCTCAGCCAAAGTCCCGCTCCCAGGAGTAGTTGAGGAAGGGGTTTCTGGCTTTTTGGGCTTGGTTTGGTTAGCTTGGGCTTTTGTCATCTTGGAGGTCTTTGCTCCACAGTCCGAATGAGTCCCTAGGGTTACTGTACTAAGGGGATTCGTTATACCCAACCCAGGGTTTGCTTGACCCAATCTGTGCTGAGTCGGTGGCTTCTGGGAAAGTATTGCAAGTTGTTTTTCTACCAACATTAAGCTCCGTTCTAGGGGTTGCAAAAGGTGCTTTAATAATTCCCTAAAACTCGCTAAAAGCTGGGGATTAGCGCTACAAGAGCTACAAGTACCCCCCTCTTTACCCCTGGTCATTAAGTTTAATGTAGGTTCCAATAAGTTAATAAGTGGAGTATTGGAATCACTTGGAGCGCCCTGCAATAGAGGAGCAGTTGGCCCCTTCTTGTTTGTAGTTATAACTTGGGGTTTTTTCAGGTTGCCCTTCTTTTAATCTTTTCCCTGTTTAGGGACTGCGCCCTCCTTTAACCCCTTAAGCTGATTCTCGAGAGCTAGGTCTTGAGTTAGAAATAGCTGAAGGTCTGAAGTTTTCTCGAGATTCCCCGTGGAGTCGAAATCAGAAGTGAGATTGGTAGCTGACAAATCAACAGTTTTCGGGATGGAGTGAACTTCTGCTGGGGTGTTTGGTTGCAATAGGACTGGGATGGATGAAGCTAGTTGGCATGGGGATAGCGCTGAAGCTAAGGGGCCCATGGAAGACCTCCTAGCGATTGCCAAGTCTTGTGACACCCTTCGCTCCAACAGGGAAATGCTCAGGTCAATGGCCTCATTAGTTCTGGAGATAAATTGGTCAAGTGGACCAGTGATCTGGGCAGTTTTCATCGCCGTCCTGCTTCTGGACCACCTGGTCATGATGATAAATCAAATTACTTAATACGGAAAATATGGGATGCAGGTAACTGAGTTTAAGGAGCAAGTCAAAAGTCAAAAGTACCTTAAATAGGAAGCTTGCAGGCCAGGTCAGGTGGTAAAGCCAAGGGGGGCGGACCAGCCCAGCCTAGCTCGGTCTAGAACGGGCTAAAACGGGCCCGCCCTTGGCCCGGGTTTCGCCCGGCGTCCTGCGAGACGGGCCGGTGCTGCTTTTCAGCGCCTCCTGGCGCTCTCGCGCTGACGACGCAGACCTCAAGGGCTCATGGACTATGTAGTCCGCCCCTCGCCACGCTCCACTCTGCGGCCCCCGCTCTGGTTGTTAATAGAGACGGTGGGGCGGCGGGAGACGGGCGGAAGGTCTGCGAGGATAGACAGATTGAAGCGCTGGCGATTTCACAAATGATCTCCCTTCTGGCACAGGTTTCAGAATGAAGTAAGTCCCTCGCTCAATGGGGCCTGTGCTGCTTTTCAGCGCCTCCTGGCGCTCTCGCGGTGATGACGCAGACCTCAAGGGCTCATGGACTATGTAGTCTGCCCCTCGCCACGCTCCACTCTGCGGCCCCCGCTCTGGTTGTTAATAGAGACGACGGGGCGGGGGGAGACGGGCGGAAGGTCTGCGAGGATAGACAGATGGAAGCGCTGGCGATTTTACAAATGATCTCCCTTCTGGCACTGGTTTCAGAATTAAGTAAGTACCTCTTTTCTGCGGGCTTGGCAGGTAATGGCAGTTAGAGGCAGGTAGAGGGCGACTACGGAAGGGGTTGTGGTGCTGGAGGCAAGGAAAGGGAGGCTCACCGCGTTTCTCTTCCACTGCTGACCTCGTCAGTGGAGCCTCCGCAGGACACCAAAGACACCGGAGCACAGCGGAATGCAGCAGCGGAGTGCTGCAGCGGCTGATACAGGCATGATATAGGCTCTGAAGCTGGAAGCTAGAATCAGATCACAGGTGAACAGACACACAGCCCTTTGAGTCTCTGCTGCTCTGCTGCTCTGCTGCTCTGTTCCAGACTGCCCACCCCTGCTCCGCAACTGAAGCCGCTGCCGCTCTTGCCACACTCCACACTCCGGTCTCCGGTCTCCAGTCTCTGGGCGCAAGCTCCAAGAGCTGTACCCCGCTGTCCCCTCTCGACCGAACACTGAACACCGGCCTCGAACACTAAACACCGGCACCGGGTTCCGGGCTTCGGGCTCCGGGCTCCGAGCTCCGAGGTTTAACGCTGCACCAAACGCCGCTCACTGCACCATGAGTAATTTTTCTAGCGGGCCTGCTACCTCTTGGGTGATCAGGTGAAATAACAGTTTAATTATTTACACTAATAACTTAATGGTAAATTATGTTTTTTAATGTTATTATTCAAACTGTGTTGTCTAAAGGCAAATACTTAGTAGTGAAATTTCGGAGAGGGTGTGGTGCATCTCATGCAAAAAATGCAATCTTGCCAGTCCAACAGAAGATCCAGCGAGGAGTTTTGCTAAATTTACCATGATCCTTTCCTATTTCACTGCAGCCTATCCCCTCCCAGTCTTCTTTCTGCCATCATCCCCAGGGAGCAGGTTCAGCTTCTTATGATCTTCACTGAATAACCCTTTAAATTGCCTGCCAAGTACGATGGAGATACATATATAGATTACCTACTGGGGGTCGCCAGTAGGTAGTTATAGTTAGGACCTATTTTCCAACATTCTTTTTAGAATAACTTTGGCGCCGGTTGATGAATCTTCGCGAAATTTTCAAAACTAATGGCCAGCTCAGTTTCGCTCCTTTCCTAAAAGTCTCAGGATGATTCGTGTAGCAGGGGCTGAGGAAAAAGGGGGGTCCCAAAACGAGTATTCCCCATGCAATTTCCCACAGGACCTTTAGCTGCAGCTACCAACATTTGGCAAAGATGTAGTCCGTCAATCAGACTTGTTCCTTTTTCTTAAATAGTGTCTATCTGTTCAGTAGTTCCAGAGAAAATTACAGTTAAAAGCATTTACATATCTATGGCCGCGATGGATCCGCGCACCCTGAGCACAGTGAGCGCAGCCTGAACGCGCTCCTGAGCGCACCCTTCAGATCATGCGCTCAATGCTAATTGGCTGTCAAGTCGTTGTCAACATTCGAAACCGGGAACCGTTGGCAGCCATTTTGTGCCCCGGTAGAAGCGAGGTTTGAAGAAGTCAGTGGAATAAGTGTGCAAATTGTATAAAGGGGGCATGGTAGAAATATTCTGACCCTCTAGCTTGGGGGTCCCACCAGGACTCCCAGGGCCCAATTATTATAAATAAATAATAAAACAGCAAGTGTGCGCACGGTGCCCAGGTCCTGCCGTAAAAAAAATTAAATAAAACAGAGCTTTTTTTATAATTAGCCCCAGTGGGAAAAATTCCGGGGGCAAAATTATAACATTTTAAGGGGTCCTTAGGGGCCCCTTAGCCCCGGGGACTGCCACCCCTGGGGCTACATAATCAATTGTTGGGAAGGGCTCAAAGGCCCCTCCCAGTATAATTTGTGGGTGGGGGCACAGTGCCCCCCCAAGCCCCGGGGACCACCACCCCCTGGGGCTTTCGGTATTGTGGGAGCGGGGCTGCGTGAACCCCCTTCCTGGAGCCCTTGAGGGCTCTGGGGACCACCAGCCTCCATGACCGGGTCCTGCAGTGTCCCGGGGTGCCCACCCATGGACACTGCTGTTTACTATGAGAGGGCAGGATTGTCCCGCCCTCCCATAGCAAAATTGGTTTGGATTTTGAAAGAGAGAGCAGGGAAACCTGCTCTCTCTTTCAAAATCCAAACCATATTACTTTTCCACATGGGGAGCTGCATGTTAGCAGCTCCCCATGTGGAAAAGCAATGCCGGCTCCCGAAGGACTCGGGGAGCCGGTGGGACTGTGGGGGCATTGGGCCTCCCCCCACGGTCCCCAATGGTTTTTATAAGCCCCAGGGTATGGGGTCCCGGGGATATTAGAAATTAGTGTTAGGGGCTATTTTTCTTTACGGTAAAATTAGGAGTCACACACCCAGCGTGGTGCTCAGTGCGGCCCCCTGGTGTGCACGAGTTGGATGCACGACTCATAAGCTGTAGGTGCACGACTCCAGCGCATTTGGTGCACGACTTGTAAGCATTCAGTGCAGGACTCTGACGGGTTGAGTGCGTGACTCCAAGCAAAAACTCCCAATTTTTTTTTTAGATATACAGCAAGCTTTTGTGTTTTGTTCTTAGGTAGCTCTAAAAAGAGCCCTTGCGTTCATTGATAGATTTTGGTGCCTACAAGTAAGTACCTATGCAGAGTCTAAAGTCCAAGAGGAAGACTCTGTTACCCTTATCTGTAAAATGTACACCATCTCTCCTATAGATGCCATCCGTATTGAAACACAGATTGTTGTGGTAAATGGACCCCATTCTATAATCTCTGAAAAAAGCAGAAACAGATTTATTGACTTTTTTGCTAGCTTTCTCAATCTGTGGACAAAATTGATTGGACCAGTTCAATTTCTGCCTTTGGCATATGTTACAATAGACAAACGCAGTTTGGAGGAAAAGTGACATAAATTCTCTAAAGGTGTCCTTCATGAGCATTTCCAGACCTATCCCAGTGAAAGTGTCTAGGTCATTGCCACCAGAGTGCACAAATATGAGGTCAGGGTGTTGGAGATGCAAAAAGGATCAATTGGAGCCACTTTAACCCTCTCTGTCCAATCTATTTAATGTGTACATTTGGAAAACTTAGGTCTTTGTCCATGTTCCTGTTCTCTGCATACCTTTGGCTTCAGAAAATAAAGTTGTGTCCCACAATCCACACTCCAAGCATCTTAATGGGAGGTCTGGAGGCATCAGATGGTGTATGCATTTGAAATGGCAGTTTGATAAGTGAGATTTTTCTAAAATGGTGGATATAATGTAATTTGGAAAAAAGAAAAGAAATGATTGGTTGTTTGAGATCATTTTAGTCTCAAAAGTAGGGGGAATGTTTCTGTTTTTTGAAAGCATGTTTTTTATTGGTTTACAAAAAGTATTTAAAAGGTACATTACATATGATACTCTGATATTTTGAATAGTCAAGCACACTTGCTGTTTAGAGTTGCAACATTGTATGTTGAACCTCTGACCTATGAGTTCAGTTAAGTTTTCCATTAACTGTTTCTTTGGTAACAGGCAGTGAGCAGATTGAGGGTAGGGTTCAAATGTATGACACTTGGAAAGGGTTGAAATGTGTAACCAATAGAAATGTGTGTTTGCTTTTGAATTAATGTGGGAAGCAATGTGATTTCATGTTTACATGTATATGTGTTGAAAATGAGAGGGAAACTTTGCCATTCTTTGGTTTTGCTGACAGCTGCACAGTGCAGAGATTCTGTATAAGAAAATCTGGTGTGTGACTGACATATTTCTTAATCTACAATATAATTTGAAAGGTGAGTTAATAATTATTTGTAAGGGGTTGTTTGTGGTGTGTTTGTTTTTACAGTGCCTCGCGCTGCTTAGCGCGAGGCACTTCTGCGGTCGCTTCTGTCTTCTCCCTCTCACTTAGCACGGGGACACGCCGAGATGGCGTAACCAAGCGCTTTAGAAATTCTACTATTATTATTATTATTAATAAGATTAATTTGTCTAGAATCTTATTGTGAGTGTGTGTGCATTTAGAAACCATTCTGAGATAAGCATTTGTGTATTTCATGTGTTTGGAGACACACAACTGTTTACATTTTTGTGTGTTGTTTTAATATTTTGGTACAATTAGAAAGCAGTTATTCTTTATGTATTTGCAAAATAAGTCAAGTTTCTACACTAAAATGCAGTACTCCTTCCAGACTATGAAATGTATTTTGGTAAAATGCAAGGGATAGTGCTGTTTGTCTAGAATCACACAGTGAGTCTGTGTGCATTTAGGAATCATTCTGAGAGAAGCATTCAGTTAGTATGCATGTACTCATGCAGTGAGCCAGGCTTTAGTGCATGCAGTGCTTGAAACTCCTATGCACCATGTATGTAGTAGTTTAACTACCTTCAAACTTGTGTTTCAGGCTTACAAGTCCCCAGTTAGTATCCATACACTCCAGCAAACACTCTGCGAGTGCTCTTGCAATCCTATAGTGACTCTTTCAGTACGATGTAGTAATCCTTCCAGTAAAGTAAAACTGAATCAATTATGAATTCACCCACTGTGTCTCTTTATAGTACTGTAATCATTCAGTCAGTATGCATGTACTTATGCAGTGAGCCAGGCTTTAGGGCATGGAGTGCTTCAAACTGCTAAGCACTATGCATGTAGTGGTCTAACCACCTTCAATCTTGTGCTTCAGGCCTACAGTTCCACAGCCACTATCCATACACTGCAGCAAACACAGTGCGGCTGCTTTTGCAATCCCATAGTGACTCCTTCAGTACCATATAGAAATCCATTCAGTAAAGTAAAACTCAACCAATTATGAATTCACCCAGTGTCTCCCCTCATAGTACTGTAACCATTCAGTCAGTAAGCATGTACTCATGTAGTGAGTCAGGCTTTAGGGCATGGAGTGCTTCAAACTGCTATGCACTATGCATGTAGTAGTTTAACCACCTTCATACTTGTGCTTCAGACTTACAATTCCCAGTGACTATCCATACATTGCAGCAAACACACTGTGACTACTGTTGCAATCCCATAGTGACTCTTTCAGTACCATGTAGTAATGCATTCACTAAAGTAAAAGTCAACCAATTATGAATTCACCCAGTGTCTCTCCTTATAGTACTGTAATCCTTCAGTCAGTAAGCATGTACTGATGCAGTGAGCCAGGCTTTAGGGCAAGGAGTGATTCAAACTGCTTTGCACTATGCATGTAGTAGTCTAAGCACCTTCACACTTGTGGTTCAGGCCTACAATTCCCCAGTCACTATCCATACACGCCAGCAAACACAGTGTGACTTCTGTTGCAATCCTATAGTGACTCTTTCAGTACCATATAGTAATCCATTCACTAAAGTAAAACTCAACCCATTATAAATTCACCCAGTGTCTCTCCTTATAATAATATAAGTATTGCAATCATTTAGTCACTATGCATGTACTCATGTAGTGAGCCAGGCATTAGGGCATGGAGTGCTTCAACAGCTATGTACTATGCATGTAGTGGTCTAATCACCTTCACTCTTGTGCTTCAGGTCCTAAAATTCCCCAGTCACTATCCATACACTCCAGGAAACACAGTGTAACTGATGTTGCAATCCCATAGTGACTCTTACAGTACCATATAGTAATCCATTCACTAAAGTAAAACTCAACCAATTATGAATTCACTGAGCATGGGCGGAATTTGCGATACGCGAATTTGCGCAAATTAGTAATCGCGAATTTGCGCAAATTCGTAATCACGATTCGCAAAAATCCGCCAAATTCCACAAGCTTGCAAATTTTTTTTTGCAAGTTTGCAAGATTTTTTTACCAGTTCGGGAGCGAGAACTTGCGCATGCGGTTGAATCGGTCGCAAACATGTTGTTTCCACTAAACCAGCCTACTCGTGATGCCTTTTTCCTGTTTCGGGTCGCAATGACGTGTTCGCGTTCGCAATTTCCTGTTTCGGGTCGCAATAATGTGTTCGCGATCACGGCGTGGCTCGGCCAGCTACCAAAATCTAGCAGCGCATGCGAACAGGTAGGAAAACTCATCAGCGAACGCAGAATCATGTTAAGTCAAAGCCGCGCGCGCGAGATTGTATTTTTGAAGCGCGAACAAGAAATAAAATCCGCCAACTCATGAATTGCGGATTTTTGGGCAATTTCGTGCTATTCGCGAGCGGAATTAATTTTCCGCCCATACTTAGAACTCACCCAGTGTCTCTCCTTATAGTACTGTAATCATTTAGTCATTAAGCATGTACTCATGCAGTGAGCCAGGCTTTAGGGCATGGAGTGCTTCAATCTGCTATGTACTATGGATGTAGTGGTCTAACCAACTTCACACTTGTGTTTCGGGCCTACAGTTACCCAGTCACTATCCATACACTGCAGCAGATACAGTGTGACTGCTGTTGCAATCTTATAGTTACTCTTTCAGTATTATGTATTAATCTGTTCAGTAAAGTAAAACTGAACCAATGATGAATTCACTCAGTGTCTCTCCTTATAGTACTGTCATTATTCAGTCAGTAAGCATGTACTCATGCAGTGAGCTAGGCTTTAGGGTTATGGAGTGCTTCAAACTCTATGCACTATGCATGTAGTGGTCTAACCACCTTTTCACTTGTGTTTCAGGCCTACAATTCTCTAGTTAGTATTCATACACTCCAGCAAACACCCTGTGACTTCTCTTGCAATGTCATAGTGACTGTTTAAATACCATGTACTAATCCATGCACTAAAGTAAAACTAAACCAATAATGAATCCACCCAGTGTCTCACCTTATAGTACTGTAATCATTCAGACAGTATGCATGTAGTCATGCAGTCAGAATTTATATGAAATGTGTTTGTATAGTATTAGAAAAGTATAATTTATAAAGTTATTAATATACACTTATTTATGATTATTTTTAACAGATACAGTTTATCATCATTTAAATAAAGTTATCATGCCGGACAAAATAAGACAAAGAAAGGAACAAACAAAGGAGAGTTACTTTAAGAAAACTCAACCACAAGTATTGGATGTCCAACATAATTTGGCTAAAAAGACAAAATCTTCTGGTAAGACCACAAAGCAATTTATTAAAAATGTGTGGAGGGCCTGACAGAATGTACAGAATGCTAAAACTAATGACAATGCTTCAACTAGAAAAAATAATCAAAATAATAGGAAAGGAAAAAAACAAATGGACAGTTAAAGGACACGATGTATGGTAAAAGAAGACAAAATCAGCATAAAGAAATACGCGAAAAATTATTTTACAACAAAGTAGTACATACTTTACTGAAAGATACAAAGACATATAAAAAAAATGGATACTTGTATAGGCACTACTCACCCGCAAGTGTTTCAAGGCGCTTGTACGAATACCGCTGTGGAACCCATCCTGGCTTTCCCTGTGCTGCGTCCACTCCTGGGCACCCTCAAAGTGGGGGCCAGGCATCCTTAGCGTTGTGGGGGCCGTTGTGGAGATTAAGCAAGCTATTGTCCAGTGTTGCAGAGTGGGACTCCATGATTGGAATAGGCACCAATGCGAGAATTGTCAGGTTTGTGGAATTTTGAGCCCAAGAACCGCAGAGGCGGGGAATTGAACCCTGGTCCCGGGCTAGACCTTTGCATCAGGGTCTGCCACTCTAATCATTGAAAAAAAAAACAGTTGATGGACAGAATGTAGAATAATGTCATACATTCACCCCTGTAAATGGATCTGGGCCTAAATCCATCGTTTCTTTGCACTCCACACCACCCTGGGTTAGACACTGGCTATATGCAAATCAGCTCTGACTCTGTGCCTCATGGAAACAGTCCAGTCCGAACTACCAAGCCATGTCTTTCCCAGACCGGAATCAAGCATCCAAGGACCGGTTTCTGGCTATCAGCCTTCATCAGCCTGGATAGCTTGACTCCAGTGTTGTGGAGAGCCTGGGACTCACGTCTGAGTATACCCAGCACACTCAGGGTGAAAATTGCAAAAAACACAGTTGATGGACAGAATGTAGAACAATGTCATACATTCACCCCAGTACATGGATCTGGGCCTAAATCCATCGGTTTTTTTGCACTCCACACCACCCTGGGTTAGACACTGGCTATATGCAAATCAGCTCTGACCCTGTGCCTGTACAGTACCCAGTACAAGGCCCAGATCCTTGTAAAAGGGGACATGTTAAAATGTGAAGAAATCTATGAACATTACAGTGTGCATCCACTTCATTCAAAAGAAGTTATGGGAAATACTATTGAATTTTTCCAAATGAAAAAAGCAAAAGAAAGTCCCATGAGTGTATTGGAAGAGAGCTTGGAAGCTCGTTGTTTTTCCGCAGTTGTTCCCCATTGGAAAAGGAGGACGATATGATGAATGTCCTGTGCAGAATCCTGCATATGAATATCGGACAACAAGATTATATGCAGAAGATTTTGACAATGTATTCTTTATATATTTCATCTTTTGTTTGACTGACTTGTCTGGACTTTCATATGCAGTCAATCAAATTTTAAAAACTGGAATACATATGCAAAATGTATCTGGAAAAGATTTTATGGATAAAGTGCCCCAGAGAGATAATCATTTAGAATCTCAGCTCATTAATCTGACAACATGTCAGCGTGGGACTAATGACTATTGGTACCGCCGTCATGGAGAACTGAAATGTATGCTAAGTTACTTAGGAACTCCTACATGGTTCCTTACCCTAAGCTGTGCCGAGTATGCTTGGGATGATTTACTTGAATTTCTTCGAGAGCCAAATTCCAATATAAAAAATATTGAATACAAGACACATGGGTATTGTGCTCTTTGGATCCTGTTAATGTATGCAGGTATTTCAATCATATATTTGAAGCTATGATGTCTTTTATCTGCAATAAAAAAAATCCTCCTCTTGGAGAAGTTGTGGATTTCGTTTGGAGTAAGGTGTATCAAGCAAGAGGTGCTCCTCATATACATCTGCTGTATTGGATCAAGGATGTTCCCAAATTTAGAACAGATGCAGATGATACTGTTTTGTCATTTATTGAACAATATGCCACATGCGCTGTATCCAAAAGCACAGAAGAAAACAACTTAAGACAAAAGACTTATGATCCCAAAGCCACCAATGTGGAAAATACCATCGACGAAAGTACAAGTCTAAGGATAAGTTCTACATCAAATGTTGTTTTGCATTTCCACGTCCTGTAATATCCAAAGGAAGAATTGAACAGTTTTATGTCATCTTTGCGACATACCATCACAAGAAAGTCTCCAAAAAATACCTACAACTTAAGAAGAAACTAAGAGTCCAAATTTATAAATGACTACAACCCAGTTATTCTGTCCATGTGGAATGCTAACATCGATATTCAGTATGTTGCAGACAATTTCATTGCTGTTGCTTGATATGTAACATCCTATATTACAAAATCAGAAAAGACAGAATTGAAAGAAATGTGGGAAGAGATTTCTCATGAGAAGACTCTAAGTAAGAAATTATACAGTTTTAGTTTGAAGATGTTATCGGATCGAGAAATTGAAGCATGTGAAATGCTCAGATCGGTTATCATGTGTAAGTCTTTACTCCAAATCTAGAAGAATCATTTGTGTGAGTCTAAGTCTTGCAGCAATTCGAACTCAGGTACTGAAAACTGTTCTAGAAATTGAATATTTAGCAGAAAAAGATCCAGAATGTACTGATATTTTAAAAACGAATATGTTGGACACATATTACGCAAACAGAAGTCATCATCTTGAGAAAATGTGTCTCTATGAAGTGCTGCAAAACTACACTTTTAAACACAATATTACAAAGAACATCAATGATGGAAAATATGAAGTCATTGGTTCTGAAGGATGTCTAGTGAAACAAACAAAAAGAAATTTGATTAATCACAGGAAGCTGAGTTACGACACTGCTGATAAAAGGGAATTTTACTATTTAGCCCTTTTGCAACTGTTCAACCAGAGGTGTTCAGAATTGGAATTACCTAGAGATTTCCAGAGCTATGAAGATTCCTTCAATGCTTGTAAAGATAGCATAGAATGCAGCACTTTTGCAAATTATGTGAAAATATTGAATGATGAAATTGATCAAGAAGCTACAATAGCAGCTGAAATTGCTAGAGATAGTTCTCAAGACAGTCAAAGTTCTGCTGCGCTGAGTCAAGATACACTAGGACAACCAATTGTTGAAAATGAAGCAGCGATTGCCATGAATGAGGTGGAAACATCAATGCATCAAGCTCAAGAAGATATAATGGATTTAGCAAACTTGGAAGAACAACTCAATGTTGAACAGAAAGAAATATATCAGCAAGTGAGACAACAGATTGACCATGGCTTTCTTCATTAAAAGGAAGAATGCACATGTACATCATTTCAACCCAGCCGAATGTATGTAAGTGGACAAGCTGGAACAGGAAAACGTTTCCTAATTTAAAGTAATCAACAGTTATCTACAGAAAACAACTGAGTTGCATATGGCCGGGATGCCTGTCACCCCCTCCCAACACAATCCCCAAGGATGGGAGACGGACGCAGTTCGGAACTTTTGGAAGGCGGGAGGGAGTTACCCTCCCGGCCGTATTTATTAAAATATTAAACAAAATTAAAACATTAAATAAAAGTTTCATATCATGTACAATTTTCATTTATTACATTTCGATGAAGACATGTTCATTGGCTAACCTTAACAAATCTCTAATACAAAGGTTTTCCTAGCCGAGTCTAACATCCTGCAAATGCATACTTTCTAAATTAAAATTGTACATCCTAGCATTACGGGCCAACAGCAAGGTCGCAACCGGTGTCAGATCCCTACTACCAAAAACTCTCGCCCTCACGGTGTGAGTGGCGCATGCGCAGAGGACAGTACCCTCTGTACCAAGTCCAATTTCCCTTGTCTTGTTTGGGGCCCCCCATTTAAACTCAACGCCATCTTAGAGGTCGTCCGAGGACCCGTGTGAGGTGTCTGTAAGAAGGCAGCGTGGACTCCCCCCCCACCCCACACTGTCTATCACATCCGCCGTCGCGGATATCCGGGCCCCGGGAAATTCGTAGGAGGGGCATATAGCCGCCTCCTCCCCTGGAAGGGGCCTATGGCCGTCTTCCCCTAGGCGACCCATACTTAGTGGGTGCCGCCTCCCCGTGGGAGGGGCCAATGGCCGCCTCCCCCCGGGCGCTCCCATCCATAGTGGGTGGCGCCCCCCTCTAGGGACCTTGAAATTACTGCTCACCGATCATGACCTTACCGCCCGACCAAAAATAAATACGACATTGATTACCTACTAAAGGAAAAACATCATCTTGTCTACTTGCATATTTGTCTATGCTACAAGAAAAAACAGTACCTTCAGACAGAAATCATATCATTAAACTAGACCTTCATACATCGCAACACCTGAGGGAAGAAGATGTTTATCAAGAAAAAAGACTTTATTGCAGACAAACATTGCCATAAGGGGCTGGTGGGTGGGTCAAAATTGCTCCTTGTTCCGTCGAGGGCTCACGTGCAACGAGTGGGTGCAGCTTCCAAGCACAGGAACAAGAGGATGCTTCTTTGGATTCCCGCTCTCTTTATTCCTCGTCGGGAGGGCGTGAACCCTCCGCTGGTACGCCTACTGGGCGTGGCCATCGGTGTAGGTGTCTAGGACAACCCCTCTTAGGCGGGAAAAGGCGCGCCCCGGCTACGTCGCTTTGGGCATACCAGCCGTGACGCGCCCCCCGCCCAAAAACGGTTTCCCGGGAGGATCCGGGCCCCCAACCATACGTTCGAGGGGACCGAGTGGTCGCCCCTTTCCATATGGCCGGGATGCCTGTCACCCCCTCCCAACACAATCCCCAAGGATGGGAGACGGACGCAGTTCGGAACTTTTGGAAGGCGGGAGGGAGTTACCCTCCCGGCCGTATTTATTAAAATATGAAACAAAATTAAAATATTAAATAAAAGTTTCATATCATGTACAATTTTCATTTATTACATTTCGATGAAGACATGTTCATTGGCTAAACTTTACAAATCTCTAATACAAAGGTTTTCCTAGCCGAGTCTAACATCCTGCAAATGCATACTTTCTAAATTAAAATTGTACATCCTAGCATTATGGGCCAACGGCAAGGTCGCAACCGGTGTCAGATCCCTACTACCAAAAACTCTCGCCCTCACGGTGTGAGTGGCGCATGCGCAGAGGACTGTACCCTCTGTGCCAACTCCAATTTCCCTTGTTTTGTTGGGGGCCCCCCATTTAAACTCGACGCCATCTTAAAGGTCGTCTGAGGACCCGTGTGAGGTGTCTGTAAGAAGGCAGCGTGGACTCCCCCCCCCACCCCACACTATCTATCACATCTGCCGTCGCGGATATCCGGGCCCCGGGAAATTCATAGGAGGGGCATATAGCCGCCTCCTCCCCTGGAAGGGGCCTATGGCCGTCTTCCCCTAGGCGACCCATACTTAGTGGGTGCCGCCTCCCCATGGGAGGGGCCAATGGCCGCCTCCCCCCAGGCGCTCCCATCCATAGTGGGTGGCGCCCCCCTCTAGGGACCTTGAAATTACTGCTCACCGATCATGACCTTACCGCCACAGGCCGGATAGTTGACCGGCTATCCGGCCCCCCCACAAACTCCTCCTAAAGGTCATGCTTCCTTAAACCCCTTAGCCATGCTATGAAGTCTCCTATGAGTAAGACATTCCCCTCCCGGGACAAGTGAACCCCATCTTCGAGATACATGTGATCACCCCGAATACACCCATGCGGAATACTGTGCAACTGCGCTGAGCGAAACAACCTACCAATTTTGTTGTTGACCTTCTTTACTGAATGGTTCAGTGCTGACACCGAAAGGCCCCCCCGCCATACCCTCCTGGGAATCATGTGGGACCATGCAATCGTGCACCCCGGGATTCTTTTCGCCAGCCAGCTAACGGTAGACAAAACTCGCTCGAGTAATACTCGCCTACCGAGTGTCACCATGTCGTTGCCCCCCAGGTGTACTATGATTACAGATGGCGGTGACCTCTGCCACCCTAAGAGTCCCTCGATAAAAGATTCGAACTGGTCAATACAGAGCCCGCCCCTTCCGTGGAAGGTCACTCTGTACCCGTATTCCCCAGCTGCGTGAGTCGCGTCACCTGCTTTGAATACGTCCCCGGCCTGCCTCACGTATGAGTGGCCCACGACCCACACCACTCTCTCCTCAGCCGGTGATCTCTGACCGCTGGTCCCCCGGTGCCGGGTCGACTGCAAATTCCGCCCCGCATAACATGCTTGCAAAACTGTAAATCAAACAGAAGACAAGAAGCGTGAGTGCATGTAACTTGACTTCACAACATGTGCAACCGCACATACCTTTTAAAACAATTCGAGGACCATCGTCCTAACAGTTTCACCTCTTCGGCACTCTGACCCCCGGCTGTAGCCTCAGTAGCAGCCCCTATCCTAAAGGAGTGGGTCCCAAAATCGCACGGGTCCAAGCCCGCCGCTGCGATTGCCAATGTTAGCACCCTCTGAAACTGAAACCTCGTCAGTGGGGTGGCATCGATGTGTCTCAGCAGACTCCCGCCCCATGTATCCGCCCTCAGCGCCAAATATTCCTCAATGCACTTTACCGGGCACATGGGGGACCCTCGCATGCGCTGGACCACAACACTGTCTCCCATAGCTCTCTGTTCAGTCTTGGACTTAGCTATTGTGACTACCATTGAATCACCCCTAATCAGGATGTGATCCCTACACAGACCTCCCTCCACATCTTTCTTATTCTTTGCAACCAGTTCGCTCACCCGCATAGCCCCATGGAACGCTAATGCAAAAGCGGCCCGGAACAGAACTGCTTCGAATTGGGAGGAACATGTCGTGGGTAGTATCGCCATAAGCTGGGACAACCTTTCTAACCCAATCGGGCGCCTCTCGTCTACTCTCGGACCCTCAAGGCGCTGCCAGCCACGAAGGGCCTTCTTTGCCAAAAAGGAAGATGTCGGGTCCTTGATGCCATGCACCTGCGCCATGAATGAAATGGCCGCCCGGTGTCTATTGGCCGTTGCCACTGATCGGCCTTCCCTATGTAATGCTACCAGAAACCTTAGGAAGCAATCCTCCTGACCCCATTTCTGATCCCCTGCCGGACCCAAAAATGCACAATAGGAACGAAACGCTCCTTCGTATGCCTTCCTTGTCCTGGGGGCTAAGCTTGCTGCCACGAGGTCTTGTAATCCGGGGCACCGAGTAACCAGAGTACTTCGGGGAATGGTGCCGCCGCTAGGTCCGCAGTAGGTAGATAACCCCTGAACGCCTGCATATGTGAACGAGAGAGTGCATCAGCAGCATGATTCAGTACACCCGGCACATGCTTTGCCCTGAATTGTACATTTAGTCTCATGCAAAGTAGTACAATTTCCTTCAACAATCTCAATATCCACTTGCAGCGTGCTGCCTGATTATTTATACATTCCACAACAGTCATATTGTCGGACCAAAATACCATAGAGCGATCTCTGAACTCGTCCGGCCATGCCATCAGAGCCACAAAAATAGGGAATTGCTCGAGGAAACCAATGTTACTTGTGAGACCGCTGGTGTGCCACCATGTCGGCCATGTTTGCGCCGACCATCGCTTACCGAAAATGGCGCCAAAACCCACGCTCCCCGCCGAGTCAGTCCACAAACCTAGCTCGTCCAAAGACGCTGGCGGCTCGTTCCACACTACTCGACCGTTGAAATCCGCCAGAAATGCCAACCAAATGCGCATGTCCTGGCGAACCTCTGCAGACAGTCTCGTGCGGTGGTGTCCTTCTTTGAGACCGACCATAGCCTGTGCAATAGAGCGTGAAAAGGGGCGGGCCATTGGTATCACCCTCAGGGCAAAGTTAAGCCGACCCACTGCCTGGTGTAACTGATGCAGGGTCACTTTCTCCTTACTAAGGCACAGTTCCAGGGAAGCCCTAAATTTCGCTATTTTTCCTACCGGCAAACGGAAACATCCCTCCACAGAATCGAGCTCAATTCCCAGAAACTCGAGTGAAGTAGATGGTCCCACCGTCTTACCTGGTGCCAATGGCACCCCGAATTCCCTCATGAGGATGCAAAACTCCTGTAGCGCCTGCGCACATGTTGTGTCGCCGGCTGCCCCCAAGAACAGAAAATCATCTAAGTAATGCATAACATGGCTATGCCCAGTGGCCTCAGTGAACGCCCATTCCAAAAAACAGCTGAATTTCTCAAAATAGGCACAAGAGATGGAGCAACCCATTGGCATGCATCTATCCATGTAGTAACGTCCTTGGAACACAAAGCCTAACAGACGCTGATCCTGTGGGTGTACCGGGAGCAACCGGAACGCCGAATCGATATCTGACTTCGCCATCAGCGCTCCGGGCCCCAGGCGATTCAACATGTTGACGGCATCATCGAAGGATTCGTACCGCACCGAACAAACTCCTGGGTCAATCGCATCGTTCACCGAGAGACCCTTCGGAGCTGACAAGTTATGGATCATTCTAAATTCCCCTGGGTCTTTTTTGGGGACTACTCCCAACGGGGAACAGACAAAATTTGTTACTGGAGGGTGCTGGTATGGGCCCGCCACCCGACCCAGGGAAACCTCTTTTTCAATCTTCTTCTCTACCACTGCTGGATTATGCCGAGCCGATAATTGGTTTCTACAAAGTGATTCCCCACGAAAATCCCCCGCCGGGATGCGGAAACCATATAAGAATCCGTTCCTCAACACCCCAGCGGAGACATGATCAGGGTATTTGTTTAGCATGGGGATTATTGCCATGATATCAACGGGGGTAGGTAACGGTACACAGTGGTCCCCCTCAGTCTTGTTTGAACCCTCCTTTACCTCCCGACCCGCCATTTTTGGATCTGCACGAACTTTCCGGGTGCGAGGAATTCCCACAACCCGCACACGCATGTCTGAACTTACATGCCCCTTGCGGTCTGGAGCAGTTACCTCTATTAAAGCTCCAACAGACCCCCCGCTTTCCCCCATTTCCCCCGGTCTTTGGTTGGGGATCGCCACCGGCGCCCGCTCGAAAGGGCACCGCCGGCTGTTGGCGGGAAAGCCCCGTCCCATTCCCGCCTGGCGAGGACGTCTTTGTCGCGCCCGGCAGGAGCTGCTTCTGCCAAGAAATCGAGTCGAGACAATCCCACGTCAGAGATGAATCGTACTCTTTGGCCTTACGGAACTTCATGTCGTAACCCATCCATTCGTTCCCCTCATATGTTTCATAAAAATCCATTATACGTGCCTGATAACAAGATAATTCAGGTAACACCTCGGGCTTACGCTCCCCAATAATTGCCGTAAACATCGCAAAGGCCTTGGCCCAATTTGTTATAGTCTCATCTACCCTGAATCCCGCCATCTTGGCTTGCCAAACACTCGGGTGCCACAAATCTTTCTGCGTCTTAGCATACTCCATCTCGCGATGGTCAGTTAACAGAGAAAACATATTAACATACTTGTCAGCCCAAATTAATTCTTTCGTGGCCAACGGGATATGTTGAACCACTCTCTCCCGTCTTGAGGGCAATGAGCCCTCCCCCGCAATTGGCAATGCCTGCTTACCTGGTTCGGTTGACGTTCCCGTTGTTTTTCCACGCCAGCTGCCGGTACTTCCGGGGTTACCTGTGGGGGGACAAGAGGGAGATTCGCCTTTGCGGCATCTCGCGACTGCCGCAACTGCTGAATTAGTAACCTGGCCTCTGCAGCCGTGTCTCCAGGTGCCATAGCACCCCCTGTTTTCCTGCCGAGCCATGCGGCCAACTGGGCGGCCAATTCAGGCGGCATGTCCTCCTCGCTAGCGGGCGTAATCACAACCGGAATCAGCTGACCCGCGTCTGGGAGTACCGGGGCCTCGACCGGAATGGCAGGGCTCACCGGGGGTACCTCGGGGACTGGGACCTCCCCCCCTGGTGCCCTATTCCTGACCCGCTTCCCCCTACCCTCCGGGGCAACACCCGGCAATGCCTGGCCTATTACCTTCTTTGGTTTACCCGGATCGTTCATCGCAGCCATCTGCTTCTTCATGGTCGCCATATCTCGACCGAGGGCTGGGACCATACCAGCGTTTCGTTCGATCTTCGCCATTCTGCTCACCAATATCCGGAGCATCTGGTCAGCCTCGGACTTCTTTCCTGCCTTCTTGCCAGACATTCCTTTCGGGTAGTCGCTCTAAGACGATCAGAAACGGTCCTAGATCTTTTAGCCTCGAAGTCGCTGAAAGAGAAACACAAGAATTATAAATTCTCAAAATTGCTCCTTGTTCCGTCGAGGGCTCACGTGCAACGAGTGGGTGCAGCTTCCAAGCACAGGAACAAGAGGATGCTTCTTTGGATTCCCGCTCTCTTTATTCCTCGTCGGGAGGGCGTGAACCCTCCGCTGGTACGCCTACTGGGCGTGGCCATCGGTGTAGGTGTCTAGGACAACCCCTCTTGGGCGGAAAAAAGGCGCGCCCCTTCTACGCCGCTTTGGGCATACCAGCCGTGACGCGCCCCCCGCCCAAAAACGGTTTCCCGGGAGTATCCGGGCCCCCAACCACACATTCGGGAGACCGAGTGGTCACCCCTTTCCATTTGTCTTGTGTTGTAACTGCTCCAACTGGGTTGGCAGCAAATAACATTAAAGGAATTACTTTGCATAGTTTACTAATGCTACCAGTGGAGCATGAAAACAAATTAGAATACCACAAGCTATCTAGAGAAGCTTGTTGTGAAGTTTCAAGAGCACTGATGAAAATGAAACTTCAGATTATTGATGAGGTAAGCATGGTCTCAAACTTAATGCTTGCTTTTGTGCATTTAAGAATGCAGCAAATTCTTAAAACAGAGTATGACGTGTTATTTGGAGGAAAGCATGTCATAGTTTTCGGAGATCTTCTGCAACTTACTCCTGTAAAAGGACAAAAGTATTTAAAACACTTGCACATGAAGACACCAGAAAGTCTCTGGGTAGTGTTGGAAACATAAACATTTGGTCATAATTTGAATACAAGGAACTCATTACAAATTAGCGACAGGCAAATGATGTTGATTACGGAACTATTCTTCAAGATATAAGAATTGGACTACTGACAGAACATGGAAAATAAGCTTTGAAGAGTCGATTACTTTCCAATTTGTTTCCAAGATATAGTTCCTGAGAAAATATACATGAAAATTGCAGAAAACAAATCTGTAATCTGCTTAATGCCAAAACTACACAAGTGTTGTATATTCAACAAACAACTTTTGAAACTGGAAAATGAAGAAATAATAAAAATGGAAGCCATCGATAAAATAGAGCATGAAGGAATCACTATTAATTTGTCGGAAAAATTGAAGACTAAATTGGATTCTTTAGAAAAATCAATATCGAAAACTGCTGGTTTAGAAAAGAATCTATATGCATGTAGAAACTGTCGAGTCATTTTAAGGCGTAATTTGGACCTAGAAAAAGGTTTAGTTAATGGAGCAATGGGCAAAGTTATGGATTTTGTTACTTATAAGAATAAAGATGGTATTTAATTTTTAATAATTCAATTTGATCAGATTGAAGAAGTGAAACAAATGGTTGTTGTTCAGTTCATGTTTTGCTTGTTAAAGATGTATATGTCTGTAGAAACCAGTTTCCACTTTCTCTGGCATAAGCAGTGACTATTCATAAATCTCAAGGTTTAAGTGTAGACAGTGCTTTGGTGAACATTGGAAGTACCGTGTTTAAGGAGGGTATGACATATGTTGCTTTATCGCGAGTCAGAACATTATATGGTTTGTTTTTAATTGATTTTGATGACACATAGGTTACTGCAGATGCAAACTGTGTAAAAGAGTATAATAGGTTAAGAAGAACATATGCTCCCAATTTAGGTCAATATCCTGTATTGGAAAAGGGTGCAGTAGGTCGAAAAAGAAGATATGAGAATATCTGTACTGATGGTGTAGAGAAGGGAAAAAAACAAGATAATGTTGTCATTGCAAGCAAAAAGAAAAAGGATACTGTTGAAGAGATTGTTGGTTATCAGTGTGAAAATAGTTCAGGTGTCAACTGCTATGCTAATGTAGTGGTCAATGCTGTTTTTTTTCTTGAAGGTTTGCAACAGCAAATTAAGGAGAATCGGGAAAAAAGATTTTGTTCCTTGTTGCATTCTGTTTATGAAAAATTGAGAACTGATACAAGTAAAATACAAAGTGTTTCTGATGTTCTGAATGTTTTGGATGTATGTTCTGGTTCTACCCAATTTACGCCAAATATCCAACAAGATGCTCAGGAATTTCTAATGTATATGCTTACCATATTGGAAAATGAAGGTGTAGGAATAGAAAATATACTTGGCCTTTGTTATAAATGGGAAAATCATTGTGAAAATCGTATATATACATGTAGCACTAATGTAGACACTGAAAGATACCTACATTTGACAAAACCGGATGGTAAATCAGTGTCTTTCAATAAATTAGTTAAAGCTGCAAATCGAAACATAGAGTGTGGCCAATGCAAATCAGAAATGTTATCAACATTACTTTTACAAAGATATAGACAATATATAATTTTAATGATGCACAGTTGTACAGCTGATGGAAGAAAATTCGACACTTCAATAAAACATTTTGTAGCTACTCAACTATCAATATCAGGAAGGACTTTTGTAGCAGTAGCAATAATTTTCCACGATGGTCCTTCCAGAACATCTTGACATTAAATTGTCTATCTAAAAAGTGACAAAGGTTGGACACTTTGTAATGATGCTCAGTTGGTTTTCATACAACGTTTGCCTTTCGAATTACCACATTCCTACCTAATATTTTTAAAGCCAAAGTTTTAGGAGATAATTCAACCTCTGAAGAATTTAATATTATGATTTAATAGGATTATCATTGGATAATTTACATAAAAAGGAGTGCAAAAATACCATTTGGCCTCATGGAAAGGTATCTGTTTGAATTGTGGACTTTTTCTTGCTTAATGTCTCGGTGTATACATTAAAGTGACAACATTTACAGTATTTAAAAATTAAAGGTATAACATTTTCTTAGTAGTATGGATTTTATATATGTGTGATTTGTATTATACAGTATATTTTTGAAGATGGATTCTTGTTTTTTTAAACAATCTTATTGATTGTTTTTTTTGCTCACTGTTATGCGATGAGTATGATTGAAATCACTCTTTCTTGTAAAATTCAATATATTCTGAGAACAGCAAAAAACGCAAACAAATTACTTTGTAAAATGTTAAAATTATGCTGTGTTGTTAAAAATGTATTATTACATGTTATAACAATTTTTTCTTCTCTTTCACAGATCATAATTCTGAATAAGAAATTTACCACAATTTACATTATAAAAGTTTTTTAGATGTGTTACTGCTGAGGTAAGTTTAAGTAAGTCTTAAAATGCACAATGGCGTGGGTTTGTACACAGTTGAAAAAGGGAAGATGGATGGAGTAGATTTGTGCCAGATAATTTTTTTGCAGATAGGTATCAAATAGGACTCAGCTTCAGAGCACCTGTCTGCAAGACACATGGTATAGTATACAATAGAGCGATATGGTGGTCTTATAGGGCCTGGTAATTTCAGAATTAAAAGAAATGAAACTCTTTAACTTGAAGCGCACCACCGAGTGTTTTTGCACATGTCATATTAGGCCACATCCCTTCCATTCAGTAATATATAAACATGTCCTATCAGTTTTCTAAAATGTAAGTACTTATAAATGTATCTTGTTCTCTGTTAGCAGTATAGAAATGTACTCCTATCATAAGAATTGGCCTAGCCATTAACTCTCTTTCATATTTACAAGGAAAGGGAAAGGCACTGTGAATACCTTTTGTTTTCCATGTAATTACAATCTCATCATACACACCACTTTACGTTGAAAAGGCATTCTATAGGTGTTGCTGTGCATGTTTGCACAGAACAATACTAGAAAAAGACACATCTCCAGTTTTATCAAAAATCATAAATCTGTGTGTCAATGCTGCACCATCCTTGAATTGGTGTAGCAAGGCACAACAAGGAGAATTGTTTTCACTTCCCATTTTTTCTCTTTCAATATGTGCTACAATGCACAGCAAATATTGAAGGACAAAATAGCTTTTACTGATTGTTTTTGTGTAGGAAGGTGTGCCTTCTGCACAAAGACAATGTATGCATAACACAGATATCCTTGCACCATGGTGCAAGGGTGCCTGTGTCACCGCATGGCTGCAGTTTAAGCAGCTGTACAGAGGGAAGCACAAACTTGCAACATATTTGTTACATCACTGTGCTTCGGAAGTGCCACAGCACGCTGCAGCTAAACACTTTACAGTGTCATGCTGCAGCACTTCCTTATAGTTCTGCACTTATCCATTCACCATACACCACAAATGCTTTCTTTCAGTCAATTATCTACTAGACATACATTGATGTCAACTTTCACACAGTAGCATACAAGTTTAGCTCTTTCTTTAACCAGAGTAGTTAGTTCTTAAAAGAACTTTTTTCTTTTTGTTGTTTTATATATATTTTTTTTTGAGCGATTTTGTTATTTTTTTCAAAAAGAGGGAAAAATATCAACAGGACAAACAGAACTAAAAACTAGGAGGAGAAAAAAAGGAAACTAACAACAGTGGTTGTCAATGGCACGACAAATCAGGTCCACTGACTGCTCTCCATATGAAATAAGACAATTGCAATGTACACAATGCATCCTAACTCTCACAAATTGGGGACCAATATCAGTAGGAGATGTTGTAATTGATGGTGTTGCTCAAGATGTACTCGGAACAGCCGGTTGTGTAGTTGCATTGTTTCTTAGTCATCTCATTTCTTCTCTTGAGAAGTTCACAGGATGTCGAGTCTGAAGATGTTTTCTCATACTCGCCGTTCCACAAGAGTACTTCTCATTGGAGAGGACCGCCTTGCAGATTATGCAAGTAGCTTTGGTTGCTTTAACCTTCTTTAACCCTGGTGGAAAAGTAAAAAACTTCCATACAATGGAAGTGTACTTCTCTGGAGGGGGAGGTTCAGGCACAAATTCTTCAATTTTTTGATATTGATGATGGTGAATTAGCTGCCATGTCTTCAAGTTTGATGACAAACAGGTGTATAATAACCTAAAAGAGCAGTACTTGCTAGGAGAGGTCTTCTCATTAGGAAGGTCTAACAAGAGTAAATAAAATAGGTGGGGTCCTTCAATACTTACAATTATAAGTTTAATGAACCAATCAAATCAAATCCCTTTTTTTCTGGTCACATGTGGTATGCGTACCCACCCAGCTCGTACACAACTCGCAGCCAGTGCGACTTCGCGAAATTGCATTGAAAACAAATGTAACTTTATTGAAAGTTAAAGAATATTATGTTTTAATTAGCTTAGATAATGTCTTGTCTGAATATTTATATTAAATATATATATATACGTTTTTGAACATTTAAACATTTCGGGGGGGGGTCGCGCACCCACTGCTTCCTATATGCTTTTGATGTCATGCGGAACTTCGCGACCCCCGCGTCTCGTAATACGTACATGACAGGTATGCGCTACAAGTCGGTCTAATATTCCACTTCTGAATTTACTGCAGGTCCTGGAGTGTTCGGATAAGTAGTTCTGAGGTTCCTAATTTTATACCTGGTGCCAGCCTTCATGTGGGGGAATTCCCTGGCCCACTTTCAAAACGCGTTCCAATAAGTTCTTTCCCCTCCCCTTCCCCTGGCTCCAGATTGCCTAAAGTGACCAAGCCAAGGGCAGGCGCGGGGTAAGGCCCCTTTCGTTGTCCTCTGTGCAAGGTAATTTGAAATGTAATCAAGGTTGGGTATAGCTCCTCCCCAGGTCCAACCAGGAAGACCCTCTCCAATCTACACCTAGATTCTATTGATCACTGTCTGGGCTCAATAAACATTCTGGATGGGGGATCCATTAACAGGCCCAGGTGACTGAAAACTGCTAGAAATGCCTCAGAAAAAGTAGTCAGGAAAAATCCAATTTTGTAAAAATGTTCTATAAAAACATTGGACGGGCCAGTCAGTATGCTTACATATTGTCCCCAAGCAAACAACATTAAGAAAATCATTATGAAAAACTTGCACCTAGTATCAAGTCCGGAATGTGGCTAGTTAGCATGCCCACTGGTTGTACTGAAGAAGAATGTAAGCATTGGTAAACACTTTGTCAAAGCATATATCTCTCCAGAAACAGTGAAAAACCAACTTGAGGCAACATTTGAATTTTGCTCCATTGGAAGGACATCACAAGTGTGGAATATGTGTGATATGCAACAAAACAATGGAAGGTACATAATTCCAGATGTGAATATCAAATGGAGGCACATCACGTTTTCCAACTGTAGAAAAAAAAAATTTGTATACAGAATTTTATTTCTCTGCCAAAAATTCTACAGTGGTAAAACAAGTCAGTGGATCAGACAAATAATTGTCCAGCATAATCCTAGGATAAACACAAAGACAATTACAGCACCAATCGTCAGCCACTTCCTATCAGCGGGACACACTGAAAAGGACTTTAGATAGACAGTCTTAACACCTTGGCTGCTAGGGATATTTTTCTCCGGTGCTGAAATCTCAGATTTATCATTGTTCATGACGAGCTCAGCTCGTCATCAGCACAGCTCAACTGTGCCTCATGACGAGCTGAGCTCGTCATGAGCATCGAAGGGGTTAATGGTAGTTGAGCCCAACTCAAGAGACAGAGATCTAGAGACAGTTCTCCAGCAAAAGTAAGCATATTTAATCTTGCATTTTAATACCACGGCTATAGGATTAAATGAAATGCCAGAATTGCATCAACTGTAAGGGGTGCCAGAAAAAACATATACATTTACGAGTTGGCTAAAAATCGAATATTCAACGCATCAGCTAGGATCAAATTTAACATTGACAAAGATAGCAAAATGAACTTTCTGTGAAGATCGAGAGAAGTTACTAATGAAACATTGTACCTAGATTTAAGGATCAAATACAACGTGTTAATGTGGAGACATAAGGGTCTCAAATTAGACTAAGCACTACAAAGACCAGTACGTCACTGGCAGATTAAGAGAATTAACTTCTAAGGTATAACCCAAAAATCAACATTATGAATGCAATTAACTAGGTGACCACAAGGCAGTGATGCTCAGCCAAGGAGTTCAACCGGAGAGAAGACGAAGAACGTTTCATTGAATGAAAAGTAAGTAACAAATTAAAGGCGTGGCAGCAGGGCGGTAAAGTCAGGGACCGCCATGGGCAGCAAACTGCCTAGCTACGCCACTGCTAATGTGAGACTAAACTATGTGACTAGTAGCATTGCAACAATATCCTGACTGATAACTAACAAAGCTTGCTTTTGGAACAGGGTATTGTCACAGAAACAAATTTTGGGGTATATTCACAAGAACGTGTGATAACTACAGCAAGAGTAACATCGCAGCCTATTGCGGGAAAATAACCCTGTGTCAACATGTAATTCAGATCGCGGCTGTAGCATGCGATAGTCTGCCGAAACCGATGACAATGTCTGTGATACAACCACCTCGATGGAGAAAAAAAATACAAACCACAACACCAAAAAACCTGCTATGGGCCAAAGCGCAATGAGGAAATCAGCAATAAGCAGTGCCATGACTGCAGCACACACCTGGCAGGTGGGAAAAATCACCATAAAAGTAGAAAAAATACCAAAACACAAATTGACCAACACCCAAGCACAATGGTATCAGTTGGAAAAGGCGCAGTGGACCAGCACAACCCCACAAGCACCCCAGACGACCAGCCTGGGACCTCGGGGACAGGGAAGAGCAAGGACAAGAAGAAGAGGAAGATGAAGTTTAATCAGCAGGTGAACAGGATCATTGTCACGGCGGTGGTGGAACACCATTAACAACTGTTCATCACCTCCGTGTCATTGGGCACCAAAAATGGATTATGGCGGGACATCGTAGACAAGGTGAATGCCATCGGTGAGCACAAGAGGACAATGGACGAGATCAAGAGGTGATGGAATGACATCAAGCTGAGGACCAAGGAGAAACTCTCAGCCAACCAGAATGCAGCAATGCAGACAGACTGGAGGTTAGGGCCCAGCGCCACAGCTCAGGTGGATGACATGGAGCAGCTGGTGTCGACAGTCATCAGTGTGGTGAGTATGCGGGAGTCGGCATCATGGCAACCAAACTTGATGCCACCCTTGGGTGTGTATGCCCGCTCCATGGTCTCCAAAGAACGCTGACTGACATTGTTGGAGTCACGACGTGGAGAGAAGAACACCTGTCCACTCAGAGTGGCTCCAGCAATACCAGCCGTGAGCTGACACACATGCGGAGACTCATGGAAGACATGGTGCGGATGGAGGCGGAAAGGATGGCAGCCACTGCTGCACATCAACTGAATGTAGCTTGGATCTACCATGCCCTGCAGATCCTCATCATGGCATTGCTGTCACAAGGCGTGGCGACGATGAATGCTGCTGCCCCCACACCATCCACATCTCCTCCCCCTGGTCTGTCTCCCAGTGCAGCAGGCCTAACCAATCTGGCTCCTGATGTGTCAGTGGGACACAGTGGGGTCGACAATCCACCTCTTTCTCCCTAATGTGTCAGTGGCACACAGTGCCGCAGCCGGTACAGCAACACCCACATGTGGGGCAGAGCACACATTTGGTGACAAGGACGTGGATGTGCCTGTGATCAGAAGAACTCAGTAGCATTAATTTCCACCACGTGGCCTGTTTCTGCGTGGTCCCGCACATGGGCTCATGACCTTACCCTGACCCCCAATTTACTCAGATGCACTCAGTGGTGACTGAATGACGGACCCGATGCCTTGAGGTATGCATGGTCCTACCACCACGTGGCGCTGACTTCGGGTGCACTGAGTCATTGGCACCTTGAGCTGCTGAGTGGGTGTGCAGCATGCGATGATATCCCATCCCTGCGGTCCGGACTGCTCGGGATTTTTGTGTCTTGCTGGACCACAGTGTAGGCTGAGCCAGCGGGCTCGGCGGGCCTACCGCCATGTGGCCTTGCTTCCAGGATCAAAGAGTTAGTGGCACCCATTGGGCTGAGGAGCTATGCAGCCTGCGATGGTGCCAGGTGCCCTGGTATGTCCTCTGCCATGGAGTAATCAAGACCCAACACCAGACGTGAGACCTGGTGGCCTGCGCATCTTGCGCAGCTTGGCTGCATGGTGTGGAGGGTGCCATGTCAGCGGGCCCAGGGCTTGTAGCTTGCAACGGCATGTGGTGGGACCTGCTGTCTACACACCAGTGGTGGGAGGTGAGCAGTGAGGCCCAGGTGTACATGGGCGGGTATGCTCCGATGGGCGGTGGGGGGGCTGGGGTGCCTCTGCCTGGGTGTGCATGGGCGTGCGGACTTTGTTTTCTTGTGCAAGTGTGTGTACTGTGCCAGTCACGTTTCTGGACTCAGTTTCAGATGATGGCTCTGACTCTGATGTGTGACCTGGTCTACTGCTATACATACCGGCAAGTGGTTGGAGACACACCAGTGGCAGCAGGTGAGCAGTGTAGCGTGGGTGCGCAGGGGCGACACTCTCTCTCTCTCTCTCTCTCTCTCTCTCTCCCTTTCTTCTCTCTCTCTCCCCCTCTCTTCTTCTTCTCTCTCTCTCTCTCTCCCCCTCTCTTTTTCTCTTTCTCTCCTTCTCTCTCTGTCCTTTGATGTGTGCAGGACACACCTTCTGATCATGTTTTTAGTCTTGCAAGCTGTGACCAGCGGATTGTCCCGAGGAGAGCAGCCATGTGTCTGCCTCTCAATTCTGTGTTATTTCAATAGAGTTTCATGGGTTGCTTCGAGAATGAATGTGTGAAGCTCATTTCAGTGATGACACATGCATGTCACCAGTTGTGAATGTGCAACATTAGGCAGATTATTTCGTACATGTTTAGGTGTAGCTGATGTGGAATGTCTTTGGTCGGGTTGTGCCAGGGAGGGGTGGTCCTAGGTGTGGTGTTGGTGGGTGTTGTGACCCTCTTGGGTGTCCGTGCTGCATGTTCAGTTGCTCCATGGCATCTGCTTGTCTTCTGGTGTGGCTCTGGGCTGTGCTCCCTTTTTTGGTGCAGGCTGTTGATGAATACAGGCCTCAGCAAGGCCTGCGAGTGCGAAAGGGTTCACCCTTCTGTACGTAAAGTCCTACATAAGAAATTGGCACGGAAACTGGAAATATAAAAACATAGTTTAATAAACCTTTAAAGGTGGTACTACAGCCCACACAACACTCTACAGTATTGTACAAGGTAGTACAAAGAATTCGGACATGCGGTCCCCTTTTATACACAAAGAAGGGGCTCATAAGTGGGCGGTTACAGCTCAAAAAGTACAATTTACAACCATATATGGATATTTCTCAAACATGATCGATACATGGGTGGAGTTAACGGTTCATGAAGCCCACCGGATGCACATTCCAATCCCTTCTATGCAGAAACAGATGTTACACATACTGAGCATGCGCTAGGCAAGCTGGAACTATTTTTAGCCTGTTGCTGGGCAAACTCCAAGGGTAACGGTCAGTGAAGTAGGACTTGCCTCGTGGCGAGCACATGGCGAAGTGTAGCATATAAAATGGACGCCAGAAAACAAGATGGAGTCCAGCCGTATTTTCGAGTATGAGCGGGAAAACTAAACTGAATACAGGATAGCATGTCTTCAGCGAATGCTTAACATTATTGTTGTTTTATTTACAACACTGTGGTCCAACTTTACACCAGGTCAGAGCAAGTGTAATTTTCCTGCTGCTAACGCGCCTTATCGTGTGTTTTGTGTTCTTATCACCGATCTGGCTGGTCATTGAGAATGTGGAGGTGTTGTGTTGTCGTGGCTTTTTGGCATGGGAACGCCTACTCTACTTCTCATTAGCGATAGTTGTGGGGGGTTCTCTGTGGCAATGTTTTTTGCAGCTGCTATTAGGGGAAAACTGGTGCTGTGGGCAGTTTGCACAGGCTTATGAATGGGGGGCAAATGTATCACGACTTTGGCTGCGATGCAGTGCCGTTAATTCGACAATAGCTCCTTGTGAGTATGCCTCTCTGTTTTAGAAGGGGAAATACATCTCCTCCAAGCTAAATGTGAAGCCACAGATGGAATGTAGATAAGGCTGCACACAAATAAAGGGACAGCAGAATGAAAAAATCCCCAGGGCTTTATACTGAAACCTTCGTTCAAAGATTAGAAGAAAACAAATATTTTCATTTATTCCCTTTCATTCTGGCACAGAGCTACATATTGAAGTCGCGAAAGGCTGATGGCAACCTGAGAGGTAATTAAATTAAAATTGGAAAATGAATAATTAAAACAGCACAGCACGACAGAGCTTGGAGTAAGCTGTTTAAAAAAAAACATATATGCATGGAAAACTGAATGTTCCAAACACACTATGAACAAATATGGGAATCAAGAATAAGATGTCATTCCATTTTTATCTCTCATTATTTTCATGAAAAGAACGGTGGCTGCAAACCAAAATTCAAGACAAAGAAATGGAAAAAAAGATCATGGATGGCTGAAAGTATTGATGCAATCTTTGGACATAAACCCCATTTAAAAACGAGAATAAGAGAGCTAAATGTCCAAATTTAAATGGCCAAGCTAACACATAGCCCCTTTCTTTGAAATTACATAGTTTTCAAAAATGTTTTTAAGTTCTTTGTAGTTCGATACCGGCATCTGTCCAGAAACCAATCTTGGTCCTGAGCATAACCCAAAATAAGCGGAATCTGATATGCGTTTACCTTGTTGCACAAGGGAGTTGGTGGTGAATAGTAACCAGACACAGGCAATCCTAAAAGGAACATTGGATGCCTTGTTTTGTTCAAACAATATGATGGCACAACCCCTTTAACTGCATTTAAATAAGATGTTCTCTTTAAAATAGAGTGGAATAGGACAACTCCATTCATTTCTTGAATTAATGACTGTTTTCGTGAAATTGTATTTATAGTACTGCTTTGTTATTATTGATATATGATATATTATTTATGTCCTTTTGGTTTTTAAGTTTGTGTGCTTGAAATATTGACTTAAGCGCAGTGTTTTTCCAATGAATATGATAAGTGTAATTCAAAATAATTTATGGTTTAACTAAATAACTATGAGGACAAGGAAATTAAAAACATGATCAATTTCACAAATTATGTGGACAAAATAATTATCATCAAAGGTATTCATTTTTGTTTAACTTTCTAAAAGTGCCATTTCAAAATTATAATCTAAAATCTGACTTTATCATTAAAGTGAATTTTAAATTACATTTCATTTGAGTTTAAACAACATTTCTCTATCTGCTCCAATTTTGAAGTTAGCACTTATTGATTTAAATGACATCTCCCAATGTTAGCCTATGGGAGAAATTAGCCTTACAACAGTTTTTCACTGTCAGGAATTGTAAACCTTAAACACATGTCCTACTTTTAAAGACTATGCCCCCGTCCATATGAATCTTTAGGGCATATCTTCGGGGTGGCTTATAAATATAAAAAGAAAGATTTAGTCATGGATAAAGATTTATTTTGGTTGGTCAAAATGGCAGGCGTGATCCACATGGATGGCCTCAAGTGTAGTCTCTGCTAAATTACCTTGTCCACATTGCCTTGCCTCCATGTTGTTACCTCAGCCCTAGCAGCCACAAAATGTGTTACCTGCAGTCCCAAATGTACCTTTATGATTTTATGTGTGTGATTGTATTATTATCACAGTGAGTGAGATTGAGAGTGAGTGTATGTTTAGTGAATGACTGCGGGAGTGTGTGGGACGTGAATGAATATTTTCTATTTTGAACTTTAATCATGATATACATTATGCCCAATGCTAAATCAATGCTTGTATATTTGTCCTAAAGTCTCTACATGAATTCATTATATGAATTATAATTCAACAAATACAATATTTCTATTTTCATAATAAGGCGTATTGAATTTGTGTGATGCTCTGTTGGCTCTGACACGTAGATTTTTGTCACCGCTCTCTTTATCACTAGGGTCCCCTGTTGGGACCTATAAACTAATTCTGGCAGGGTAGTTCTTGTGTTTCAGTTGCAGGCCGGCATTTAAAGGACTACTTTAGTTGGTGGCACAACGAGTGCTGCAGCCCACTTGTAGTATTTACTTTACATGCCCGGGGTACCTGAAGTACTGTATACTAAGGACTTATAAGTAAATCATATGTACAAATCAGATGTAGGCTAGTTTCTATAATGTACTGGTTAGTAGGGAAAAGGTGTATTGAGTCCAAAAAGCCAATCAAAACAGGTTCTGCAAAAATATGAGGTGATACTTCAGAAAGGGCCACGTCCAACACATAGTGTAGAAAGAAAAAAGAAGTGGTCAAAGAACTAATCACTGTGAGAACCTGAAATGAAGTATGTTAACTGCAGAAACAACACCTTCCTAGGAAAACAAAAAAGGAATTTCCTGATAGGTATAACCTACAGAAGGCTGAACTTAATAACCAGAAAGAAGAGCAGGAACACCCACTATTTTTTTGAGTAGCAGCGAGGTACAGAAGGTTAATAGTAGAGGATTTCTTTATTGCATCTTTTAAGAAAACATATAGAGACAAAAAGCAGAGCAGCTTCAGTATGGTGACCAGCACAACAACTAGATCGTACAGGTGAAAGTTTGTGGGCATGAAAAAAGGTTGAAAGTTGAGGAAAAAACCTATACAGTCTAGAACTTTTGAGACAAAGGAAGACAAACAAGAAGACCTAATTTCCTGTCATTCATCTGCACAGGACGTGACATCATTGAATTTCCAATCATTCATCTGCAGAGGAAGTGACATCACTACTCCCCTCTAAAACTTTATTTAAAAGAAGAAGCCAAGCAAGATAACTTTATTTCCCACCATCCATCTGCACAGGAAGTGACATTTTTCCCTGCCTTCTTCCTTCTTCAATTAACTCTACAGGGCATCCCATTACATGGGAGTCCCCAGTTAATGCCGGACAGAGAAAAGGGTATCATCTGGTTTAAGCTATTAGGGCTAGGAAGGGCCTTGTACCAGAATGTTTGTTTAACGTATAGTTACTAGGTAAATTAAATTCATGTGCATCACCCAGAACCTTTTACTGACAATCTCCACAAGTATACCCATATACAGACAACCCAGACAGTCGAATAGCATTCACACAACACATAGACCCAACTTCATACATATCACACTAACTATCACACTTCCTCAAACAATACAGCACACATTTTAACTCATGCTCATTACTCCTCGCTCTGGGGTACCCCACACATCAGCCATCTCAGGGCTCAACACCTATCACAAGCTTGACACATCTTTATTTATGGCCACATTGTCTTGCATCCTATAGGTCCTCTTTACACAGACTACACCTCCTGGTACTACACCTTAGGCAAGCAAGTAACAATCAACTCCATGGAGTTGCTGCCATGCCATTTCCTGATCCTTGCAACTCAAACCACCACCTTCCATCATATCTGGAACCATTCGAGGTAGAACAAGGGCTTTACAAAAAGGGGGTGGGGTCGCCCACTACTCAAACACCGGCGGAAGTTGCCCCTAAGGACTCTGGTCATTGTTGAAAACCCGAAACACGTGTCCAGGGATGGCGAAGACAGCGAAGATAGCAAGATCGAAAGATGATGCATCGCGAACACTCTACTACAATGACCAGAGTCCTATGGGGCAACTTCCGCCGGTGTGTGAGTAGTGTGCGACCCCACCCCCTTTTTGTAACTTAAAGCTCCCTTGAGCAGCGGGCTGACGAGCCTGGGATCCCGCACCTACGCGCCGGAGTAGTACTATACCTGGCAGATATTGGCAGCCATTGGCGACCCCAGAACACTGCCTATCCCTGCTGACGAGGGTTGAAAACCCGAAACACGTGTCCAGGGATGGCGAAGACAGCGAAGATAGCAAGATCGAAAGATGATGCATCGCGAACACTCTACTACAATGACCAGAGTCCTTAGGGGCAACTTCCGCCGGTGTGTGAGTAGTGTGCGACCCCACCCCCTTTTTGTAACTTAAAGCTCCCTTGAGCAGCGGGCTGACGAGCCTGGGATCCCGCACCTACGCACCGGAGTGGTACTATACCTGGCAGATATTGGCAGCCATCGGCGACCCCAGAACACTGCCTATCCCTGCTGACGAGTCCGAAACATGTGTTCAGGGATGGCGAAGACAGCGAAGATAGCAAGATCGAAAGATGATGCATCGCGAACACTCTACTACAATGACCAGAGTCCTTAGGGGCAACTTCCGCCGGTGTGTGAGTAGTGTGCAACCCCACCCCCTTTTTGTAACTTAAAGCTCCCTTGAGCAGCGGGCTGACGAGCCTGGGATCCCGCACCTACGCGCCGGAGTGGTACTATACCTGGCAGATATTGGCAGCCATCGGCGACCCCAGAACACTGCCTATCCCTGCTGACGAGGGTTGAAAACCCGAAACACGTGTCCAGGGATGGCGAAGACAGCGAAGATAGCAAGATCGAAAGATGATGTATCGCGAACACTCTACTACAATGACCAGAGTCCTTAGGGGCAACTTCTGCCGGTGTGTGAGTAGTGTGCGACCCCACCCCCTTTTTGTAACTTAAAGCTCCCTTGAGCAGCGGGCTGACGAGCCTGGGATCCCGCACCTACGCGCCGGAGTGGTACTATACCTGGCAGATATTGGCAGCCATCGGCGACCCCAGAACACTGCCTATCCCTGCTGACGAGGGTTGAAAACCCGAAACACGTGTCCAGGGATGGCGAAGACAGAGAAGATAGCAAGATCGAAAGATGATGCATCGCGAACACTCTACTACAATGACCAGAGTCCTTAGGGGCAACTTCCGCCGGTGTGTGAGTAGTGTGCGACCCCACCCCCCTTTTTGTAACTTAAAGCTCCCTTGAGCAGCGGGCTGACGAGCCTGGGATCCCGCACCTACGCGCCGGAGTGGTACTATACCTGGCAGATATTGGCAGCCATCGGCGACCCCAGAACACTGCCTATCCCTGCTGACGAGGGTTGAAAACCCGAAACACGTGTCCAGGGATGGCAAAGACAGCGAAGATAGCAAGATCGAAAGATGATGCATCGCGAACACTCTACTACAATGACCAGAGTCCTTAGGGGCAACTTCCGCCTGTGTGTGAGTAGTGTGCGACCCCACCCCCTTTTTGTAACTTAAAGCTCCCTTGAGCAGCGGGCTGATGAGCCTGGGATCCGCACCTACGCGCCGGAGTGGTACTATACCTGGCAGATATTGGCAGCCATCGGCGACCCCAGAACACTGCCTATCCCTGCTGACGAGGGTTGAAAACCCGAAACACGTGTCCAGGGATGGCGAAGACAGCGAAGATAGCAAGATCGAAAGATGATGCATCGCGAACACTCTACTACATAGACCAGAGTCCTTAGGGGCAACTTCCGCCGGTGTGTGAGTAGTGTGCGACCCCACCCCCTTTTTGTAACTTAAAGCTCCCTTGAGCAGCGGGCTGACGAGCCTGGGATCACGCACCTACGCGCCGGAGTGGTACTATACCTGGCAGATATTGGCAGCCATCGGCGACCCCAGAACACTGCCTATCCCTGCTGACGAGGGTTGAAAACCCGAAACAAGTGTCCAGGGATGGCGAAGACAGCGAAGATAGCAAGATCGAAAGATGATGCATCGCGAACACTCTACTACAATGACCAGAGTCCTTAGGGGAAACTTCCGCCGGTGTGTGAGTAGTGTGCGACCCCACCCCCCTTTTTGTAACTTAAAGCTCCCTTGAGCAGCGGGCTGATGAGCCTGGGATCCCGCACCTACACGCCGGGGTGGTACTATACCTGGCAGATATTGGCAGCCATCGGCGACCCCAGAACATTGCCTATCCCTGCTGACGAGGGTTGAAAACCCGAAACACGTGTCCAGGGATGGCAAAGACAGAGAAGATAGCAAGATCGAAAGATGATGCATCGCGAACACTCTACTACAATGACCAGAGTCCTTAGGGGCAACTTCCGCCGGTGTGTGAGTAGTGTGCGACCCCACCCCCCTTTTTGTAACTTAAAGCTCCCTTGAGCAGCGGGCTGACGAGCCTGGGATCCCGCACCTACGCGCCGGAGTGGTACTATACCTGGCAGATATTGGCAGCCATCGGCGACCCCAGAACACTGCCTATCCCTGCTGACGAGGGTTGAAAACCCGAAACACGTGTCCAGGGATGGCGAAGACAGAGAAGATAGCAAGATCGAAAGATGATGCATCGCGAACACTCTACTACAATGACCAGAGTCCTTAGGGGCAACTTCCGCCGGTGTGTGAGTAGTGTGCGACCCCACCCCCCTTTTTGTAACTTAAAGCTCCCTTGAGCAGCGGGCTGACGAGCCTGGGATCCCGCACCTACGCGCCGGAGTGGTACTATACCTGGCAGATATTGGCAGCCATCGGCGACCCCAGAACACTGCCTATCCCTGCTGACGAGGGTTGAAAACCCGAAACACGTGTCCAGGGATGGCAAAGACAGCGAAGATAGCAAGATCGAAAGATGATGCATCGCGAACACTCTACTACAATGACCAGAGTCCTTAGGGGCAACTTCCGCCGGTGTGTGAGTAGTGTGCGACCCCACCCCCTTTTTGTAACTTAAAGCTCCCTTGAGCAGCGGGCTGATGAGCCTGGGATCCGCACCTACGCGCCGGAGTGGTACTATACCTGGCAGATATTGGCAGCCATCGGCGACCCCAGAACACTGCCTATCCCTGCTGACGAGGGTTGAAAACCCGAAACACGTGTCCAGGGATGGCGAAGACAGCGAAGATAGCAAGATCGAAAGATGATGCATCGCGAACACTCTACTACATAGACCAGAGTCCTTAGGGGCAACTTCCGCCGGTGTGTGAGTAGTGTGCGACCCCACCCCCTTTTTGTAACTTAAAGCTCCCTTGAGCAGGGGGCTGACGAGCCTGGGATCACGCACCTACACGCCGGAGTGGTACTATACCTGGCAGATATTGGCAGCCATCGGCGACCCCAGAACACTGCCTATCCCTGCTGACGAGGGTTGAAAACCCGAAACACGTGTCCAGGGATGGCGAAGACAGCGAAGATAGCAAGATCGAAAGATGATGCATCGCGAACACTCTACTACAATGACCAGAGTCCTTAGGGGAAACTTCCGCCGGTGTGTGAGTAGTGTGCGACCCCACCCCCCTTTTTGTAACTTAAAGCTCCCTTGAGCAGCGGGCTGACGAGCCTGGGATCCCGCACCTACACGCCGGGGTGGTACTATACCTGGCAGATATTGGCAGCCATCGGCGACCCCAGAACACTGCCTATCCCTGCTGACGAGGGTTGAAAACCCGAAACACGTGTCCAGGGATGGCGAAGACAGCGAAGATAGCAAGATCGAAAGATGATGCATCGCGAACACTCTACTACAATGACCAGAGTCCTTAGGGGCAACTTCCGCCGGTGTGTGAGTAGTGTGCGACCCCACCCCCTTTTTGTAACTTAAAGCTCCCTTGAGCAGCAGGCTGACGAGCCTGGGATCCCGCACCTACGCGCCGGAGTGGTACTATACCTGGCAGATATTGGCAACCATCGGCGACCCCAGAACACTGCCTATCCCTGCTGACAAGGGTTGAAAACCCGAAACAAGTGTCCAGGGATGGCGAAGACAGAGAAGATAGCAAGATCGAAAGAAGATGCACCGCGAACACTCTACTACAATGACCAGAGTCCTTAGGGGCAACTTCCGCCGGTGTGTGAGTAGTGTGCGACCCCACCCCCTTTTTGTAACTTAAAGCTCCCTTGAGCAGCGGGCTGACAAGCCTGGGATCCCGCACCTACGCGCCGGAGTGGTACTATACCTGGCAGATATTGGCAGCCATCGGCGACCCCAGAACACTGCCTATCCCTGCTGACGAGGGTTGAAAACCCGAAACACGTGTCCAGGGATGGCGAAGACAGCGAAGATAGCAAGATCGAAAGATGATGCATCGCGAACACTCTACTACAATGACCAGATTCCTTAGGGGCAACTTCCGCCGGTGGGTGAGTAGTGTGCGACCCCACCCCCTTATTGTAACTTAAAGCTCCCTTGAGCAGCGGGCTGACGAGCCTGGGATCCCGCACCTACGCGCCGGAGTGGTACTATACCTGGCAGATATTGGCAGCCATCGGCGACCCCAGAACACTGCCTATCCCTGCTGACGAGGGTTGAAAACCCGAAACACGTGTCCAGGGATGGCGAAGACAGCGAAGATAGCAAGATCGAAAGATGATGCATCGCGAACACTCTACTACAATGACCAGAGTCCTTAGGGGCAACTTCCGCCGGTGTGTGAGTAGTGTGCGACCCCACCCCCTTTTTTTAGAACAAGGGCTTTGTTGGTGATTTCTCAGATTTCCTCACTACCTCACCCATTCACCATCCCCACACCTCTATCTTGGTTGACTTTAACCTCCCAGACAACTCAAGCTCAAAATAAAAACCTCTCTTCAACCTCTTTGATACACTTGATGTGGTTCAGCATGTCGCACAACCAATACACTCTAAAGGCTAAATCCTTAAACCATGTCCTCTCAACATCACTAACAGCCAAGAGCAAACCACCCACACCCCTAGACTGGAATGACCACTTTGCCATCCCTATTTCCCTTCTCAGGGCCCTATTAACAAACCAAGGTCTACACAAAACGAGAAGACCAAACCTTCAGATACTACAAAGACTTCTTCCTAGATGGCTTAATACTTGAACACTACTCTCATCCTACCAAATCCAAGCCGGAATACAATGCACTTCAAACAATTAAAACAATTTTTAGCAAAGCTAGCTGAGCATTCACACCCCAATTAAAATACACGAGGGCAACACAAAGTATTTTTCACTTTGATACTCCAAAAGTCTGGCTCACAAAAAAAATTCCTCCTGCAGACAAGAAAGAGAATGGAAGGAAAACAGATCTCCTGAGGTACTCTTGATACTGAAGTTCTTCTAAAAAACACACCGACATATAATCATAACTGCCAAAGCAAAGTACTATACCAACAAAATCAATGAAACCACAAACAGAAGCAGAATGCAGTTTAAGATATTTAAGCTATACATTAACCTCCTACCAGGCGCACTTATTCCTCACTCTCCAGAAAAGTGCAATGTCATTAACCTCTTCATTTAAAATATACATAAGAACAAACTGGACATTGACCTTACCAAGCCAGCTTCATCTGTTACTCCACCACTTGGCTTAGAATCCAGCAATGATCAGCCTTCAAAGCCCTATCTCTTCCAGATCTCGCTAACATACTCAAATCTCTCACAGTCACTTTTAAGGAAGATTATGTCTTCCTATCATCCCTCAACAAAGCTCTCTCTGGGGATGTCCGCTTACCTGACTTACCATTACCAATGCCCCCTTCACTCAATGTATCTTCACAGAAGCTCCCAAGACAGGCCAGATCTTCCCAGTCTTAAAGAAACCTTCACCAAGACCAAGAAGACCTCGCCAACAACGGCCAATCAGTCACCAACAATTTATTGGAAAGATCATTGAAAAAGCAGTATATTTTCAACTTTGGGATACATCAGTGGTAACTATCTCCTGCACAACCACCCATCTGACTTCAGATCATTCTGCAGTATGGAGAGACTAACTGTCCTCTTGACCACAGATGAAGATAACCCTTGCCTCCTGATATTGCTGATGCTCTGAGCTGCCTTTGACAAAGTTGACCATCCCATCATCTTGAGCACCCAGTAGTCTCAAATGAGACTCATCAGCAATTTCCTTCACTGGTTCTCCTCCACCTTTTCCAGTGACACAAGTTTGTCCACATGGGCACCTCTGGCTCAAAAAAGATTGCTATCACATGTGGAGCCCCCAAAGGCTACATACTGTCTCTTGTCATCTTTAATTTTGGTGTTCTACTCACCTATAACAGCGTCAGAATTTACCACTATACCATTATGCAGACATCAACTTGAAAGTCACTTCTGCTTCAGACATCCAGCGCCTCAAACACTGCTTGCACATCACCAAGACCTGGATGTATGGTTGAAGATCAACCAAACCAAGACAAAATGTCTGTTATCTACCAAGAACTGCAAACACTATCATCTCTGATGGTTTGTGGTATACCCTCAGCTGGAACACCATCTGACTGCAGAATAACTATACAAAAAAAAGACAATAGATCTTTTCTATCCATGCACAGGGAATCTTGGAAGATATATAACCATATCAATTAAGACCACAACAACACTGTTCCAATCTAGACACTATATCACAATTCCTTCTTTTTCCCTCACTTGTCAAAATGTTTCACTGTATGAGATGGGGTTGGGGCCTGAAAGGGATGCCCAGCATAGACTTAGGTGCTTAAATACACCTTACCCCTACAATACCTAAACAACACAACTTCTCATGCTGCTTCTGATGACTTGGGGAAGTTTCACGACCTGTAATGGGCATATAGCTGAAAAGATCCCCCAAACAGGGATTTCCAGGTAACTGTGTGCACACCTTGTGATATCAGCTACTAAGTGACTGTATGAATGGTGCCGATATTGTGTGTGACTTTAACCCCTAACCTGCTGAGTCTAAATGCTAAGACTTTTTTTATATTTGTGCAATTTGTGTTTAACTCTTGAAAACTTTTTCCACAAAAGCTATCCGGGCTAAATGTTTTCCCATTTCCCTACAATTTGATTTTAAAGATGCCCTTCAAGAAAGACTGTGCCTTGCATTCTAAAAATTACATCAAGAAATAGTTTGCTGTGCTAAGATGTTCTATTTTCTGGAACATGCAAGGTTGTATAAAAATATGTATATTTTGTTAAGCAACAGTTTCTTCAATTTTCTTGATGATAGTTAATATTTCCAGTTTCTGCATACTTGCAGTTTTTTGAGGAAAAGGAGTGAAACTAATGGATGAGTCGGGAGAGCAGTGAATTTCTGAAAAGCAGATCAATTCTGAATCATGCAAAAGCTCATTGATGTAGATCGAAATGGGTTTTCCAAAGAAACAAATAAAAGAATAAATAAATAAAGTAGGAGAAAATAGAAATAGGTGACTATACTTTCATTTGTAATGTGTGGCACAGTGGTCAATCCACAAAATTTATAAACCCATTGCAGGTGGGTATATTGCTATCCAGAGCCATAAACTGTACTGCAGTGTACAAATAAGTTTCATTGCATGCAGACCATGCATCAATTTATAGAGTAAAATCTAATGATGAAAAAGAGGGTATGAAGGAGAACCCTGCATTTTTTGGAATGTACTGAAGAATCTCATTTTACGAATAGTAGTTGTTCATATGTCTCTCAATTTGGGTTTACCCATAATATTGTTAGATTCAGAGGATGTCTTGCACAATGTGTTCTTTCATGCCCATTAACTTACACATGGAATCCTAAAATGGAGAGAAATTTAATAGATAGTAACAATTGTTCTCCTATTGTGTGATCACATACTTTCCACTTATAAAAACAGTACTCAAATTCAAATTCAAAACAACTTTATTCGGTTTTCATTATGAAAGCCATAAAAGTACAAATATACACAGTAAAAAACTATTAAAAACATTAAAGTTCATGGTATGTTAAGATTGGTCTCTCTTAAAAGGGACAGAGCATTTACTAAGGTCCATATTTAGGGCAGTTCTATAATTCTCATAAGTTCATGCGATGCCTGAGGCACAATTTTAGGTAATGTGCCACAGATTTCGACACTAAGCTGTTTTCCAAAAACTGCACCGCCAGGTATGCTGGGCGGCATCTTCGGACCTTCATTACTTTTAAAATTGGTAAAATCCACCTCTTACGGAATGGCATATAAAATTTACAAAAGAAAAGAACATGAATTGTGGACTGAGGGGAAATAAAGTCACAGGGACACGCTATCGTATTATGTGTCCAAATATTCTGAGAAGGGAATAAAACCATAATATGAAAAAGATTGAACCTAAAACGGGTGAGAAGAAGTTTTTCAAATTGCGTCAGGTCATGCTGCAGATACGGTTGGATAGATGGAGCCGATTGTATCATTAGGCAGTGTTGAGCTGATGGCTTTCCTATTTCGGTCATCATCCGTAGTTGGGTTAAGTGGGACAGGCATAGCTTTTTTAGTTCTTTTTTTGCTATGTCTGTTACTGACTGTGGTTCGTCAAAGAACCTCGAAAGACCAATATCTGCAAGGAAAGATTTTACGTAGCTTAACCATTTTGTCTTTTTCATATACTCTAGTTTCATACAGTCCTCAATGATTGCTCTTGTGAGCTGGCATTCGTCCGTGGCCCATATTCTGCGCCATAACATGATGGGCTGGATCTTAATGAGATCTGAGACATGATCCACTCCAAGTTCTAAGTGGCAGCCAAAGGTAGTTGTGCTCTTTGGGACAGCTAGTAGGAATTTTAGGAAAGAATTTTCGATTTTCTGGATTTGTTCGACGTTTGGTATTCCCCAAACTCCTGCTCCGAAGATAGCCGTGCTGATGCATTTTGCATTGTAGATCTTTATCATCTCTGCCAGAGGTCTTTTTCCTAGACGGAGAGAGAGAAAGCTTTTAGAGCGCCCACTGTTCTTATGAGTGACAACTTGCGAGAGATGATTGCTTCTTTCCAATTAAACTCTTCGTCAATGGTGATGCCGAGATATGGGTAAGTTTTAGTTCTTTCTAGGGGCAGATTGTCCACAAAAAATTGTCTTCACTTTTTTCCCCTTGGTACCGGCGTGCATCACGTAGGTTTTTTTTATATTGACTTTTAAATTAAGACTTGTCATAAAAGTGCAGTAGTTATTTAGGGCCCGTTGTAGCTGGATCGGGGTTCGTGCGAGGATCACCGCATCATCGGCGTATAGCAATGCTGGGATCGGTCGCCGGCCCGCTGCTGGGAGATCTTTTACGCCTTGTAACATTGCAGCTTCAAGTCCATTAGTGTAGAGCGTAAATAAGAAGGGGGCCAGCACACACCCTTGCCTGACCCCCTTCTGTATTGGGAAGCTATCTGTAAGTTGGCCTTCCAACCCATATCGTACCTTTCCAGTGGCGCCAGAATATAACTCGCGTAGAAAGTCTACAATTGCTGGCTCGATCCCCATTTTCAGCATTATTAACCAGAGTTTAGAATGTTCTACACAGTCAAACGCTGCCGTAAGGTCAACGTAGACCATGTGTAGGCTTGATTTTTTCGCTGTTGTGTATTTTCCAGCCAGTAAGGTTAAATTCAGAACTTGGTCCACGGTGCTCAGGCCAGCCCTGAACCCGTATTGAATATCTGAAAGTACCCCATGTTCTTTGGACCACTCCTGGAGACGATCAAGAAGTATCCTCCCTGCCATCTTTCCAACCGAGTCCAGAAGGGAAATGGGGCGATAACAGGAAGGACTGTCTTTGTTGCCTTTCTTGAAAATGGGGACCAAGATCGATGTTGACCAAGAGTTAGGGAGGTTAATTTCCTTAGCTGCGTTCAGAACCTTGGTTAAAAGAGGGGACCAGAGATCAGGAAGGAGTTTGTAAAGGTCCATAGGAACGGAGTCTGGTCCTGGCGCTTTGCCGTTTTTTGCAGTCTTAATAGCTTTCGTTGTTTCGTTAATGGTGAAGTGTATTTCTATCGGGTATTTCACCAATGGGAGGAGAGGTGGAGGAGCTAAGTCTCCGGATTTAACCTCTCCAAAGACCCCTGAGAAATGCTGCACCCAGTCCTCCGCATTTATTGCAACATCCAAGGAGGGACCCTCATTGTTTCTAGCTAAAAATGGGGTCTTGACTATTTTCCAAAAGGCTACACTGTCTTTTTGGGTGCTGCTGTTTAGAAGTTGAGTCCAGAGGTTACATTGTATCTCTTTTTTCCTTTGTTTGAGTGCGTGCGCATATGATTTCCTTAGTTGCACTATCTCTTCTCTGTTTCGATCTTTCTTTGCTAGGGCTTTCTTTAAGTCTGAATAAGCTTTTGTGCACTGGGTATTAAACCAACCTTTTCTTAGTGTGTTGTTTTGTTTTCTGGGTTTGGTTAGTTCGTTTCCTATAGTTTTCACTATTGCATTGTAGCCGGTCAGAATTTCAGATGCAGTTGCGGTGGGGTTTAGGCAATTGTCGATGTAAGTCCTGCATTTTTTAATTATTCTTGCGCTGATTATTTCTTGGTCTAAGTTACGCCATTTTAGGGTGAAGCCGTTCAATCTGTTTAATGTAAGTGTTTCTTGGTGCAATAAAGCCAAATGGTCCTTAACTTGGTTCTTGTGGTGATCAGGCTCTAGGTAGGTTAGTTTGAGTGGATAGTGGTCACTGAGTGCAGTGTTATTCACTTCAAAGTGCTTTATGCGTGTGGCGTTATTGGTAGAAACTAGAATGTAGTCAATTAATGTTTGAGCGCCTCTTCCATGGAAAGTTGATGTAAATTGGGTTATCGGCGTCATTATCATGTTCGCGAACCCTATATCTAACTCGAACATGATGGCCTGCATATTATTTCCTTCCTCCGTGTGAGAAAAATGAGTTAAAAGATTATCTTGATCGTCTGTGATCCCACATGTAGGGGCATTGCTTTTGCTGCATATATGTAGATTGAAGTCTCCGCCCCAGATTAGTGAGTGTGTAACTTTGGCGTATTTGATTTTTTGCTCATTTGTTACATCGCTGATTTCGCTTAAAGCTTTGGTTAGTTCCGTCGGGCTCATATTGTTATAAAAGTTTATTATAGTGTAAATAACTTGATTAGTTACTTTAATGTTGATGACCTGATAATTCTGGTGGAGTACTATGGGCGTTGTTTCCTGACAGGGCCAAAGGTTAGAGATGTATGTAATTAGGCCCCCTTTGCTTCTCCCTGAAAATGATTTTGTTGCATGGGAGAAGTATGTTCTATATCCCACCAGGTGAACTGGATCGTTCAACCATGTCTCCTGAAGACAGATTAAGTCGTTTGTGTGAACCAGATCCAGGAAAGTTTTCTCAAGATGCTTAGTTGCTAGACCCGCCACGTTCCAGAATAACATGTTCCTCTCGACGTCTGTACTGATGTTAACAGGTTGGATCAGCAGGTCGAGGGCTTCTACCTCTGCCATTGAGTTTGGAGGGTCTATGTTCAAAGCTGCCTCGCATATTCGTTTATTTGAGGCAGGATGTGGCATAGTCTGTGGTCTAGTGACAAATTTGGAATGATGAGGACCATCTTTGATCTGACTGCCTGCATTTTGATTTATGATTTTTGGGGTGCGGTCATGTATTCTAAGTTTTGGTGAGCTTTGAGCCTTTTCAGACGTCTTGATCTTTGGGTTACTAGCTGGAGAAAGTAGATGTACTCTAGTTTTAAGCAGAAGACTCGATGTGTGAAGCTGTAATGATGGTCAGTCGACCATGTCTAGGCAGCTGTAATGATTGAAAGTTGGAATTCCGGTCCAGGGTTCTCTGTGCAGATGTTGATATGCCCTCCTGCCATAATTATTCCAGTCACCTCGTTCTCTGTGATCATATCCCCAGTCCCCCTGGGGATGGTACCTTTGGTTGTTTCCCTGACCCCTGTCACCCTGATTCCAGTTTCTTGGTCCTTGGTCAGATTGACTCCAGGACCAATTTGATGGCCAATTAGGGTCCTCGAAGCGATGGTTTTGTCGAGGGTAAAAAAAGGATAAACGTTTAACGTTTATTCCTTCGTTGTTTTCTGGAGTATCCCAAGAACAGATGTAGTCCACTGCTCGTGGGTTTTCAAAGTTGACTATTATACAATCACCATGGATTGTTTTTGGCTGGTGGCCTATCCAAGAGACCCTTCTCACCGTGGTGATTCTGGTGATGTTATTAGGGTGATTGGGCCTGTTGATATTTAGCCAGTAGCGTACTTTATTTAGTAAGGACCAGGTAGGTTCATCTGTGTCTTTACTTAGTTCTGGGACCCCTGTTAATATAGCTACAAAGGGAGCTGCTTCCAGTGGAAGATTTACTATTTTTGGCCGTCTTTTATTCGGTCGTTCTGATTTACTGGTTTGTCTCTGTGATTGTTCGTGACGGGGAGTATTTGATGCGGGTGGAATGGAAGGAGTTGTTGCCGGTAGGGCTTTTGCAGGAATAGAATTTGCAACTGATTGGTTTTGGGGACCAGAAGTGGTTTTAACATTGTCCTGGTTAGGCTTAGTTTTCAGAGGAATAGTTTGATTAGTAGATTTTTTTTCCGGTTCTCTTGTATTGTTGATTGTGGTATTTGTGGTATTTGTGGTAATCGGATTGTTCACTAATTGTTTCGATGTATTGGTAGCATTAGTTTTTCCGGAGTTGGTGGTAGTGCCTAATGAAGCTGAGAGGCCTTTTTTCCTTGGATTGGTGGTTGTTTTGGCGGTGGCAATTAATATAGCCATTTGATTTTCTATTATTTCAAGACTTTTTTGTATAGGTTGTAGCTGATGTTTTACTATTTACAAGATTTCTTTTAGCAGGGATGATTCTGCCTTGGAATGATTTGTGCTTCTTGTCGGGTGAGGAACCAACATTTCTTGTCGATTCTGTTTAGAGTTAGGTCTGTTCACATGGTCTTCGACTATGAGTACGTCAGAAGTAATGTTATTAGTAGATTCTGTGATAACAAAATTCTGTTGGTTTTGGTGACTGAGAAATAATTCAGAATCAGAGTTTGTGACAATGATATGTGTTGGACTCTTAGGGCGTGATTCTATATGAATCTGTTGTTTAGGAATTGCTCCTTCTCTTATACCTCTGGATTCTGGCTGTGTTAAATCGTTATTCATTGGTTGTAAACTTGCAAAAATATCGGGGGTCTGTTCGAGATCCTGAGAAGATTGTGAATTAGACAGTTGCGAGGCTACTGATAGGTCGACTGTGTTTGGTAGTGCGTGTATTTCGACATTTGTTTCCGAAGTCGACTTGTTTTGAAGTACAGCGTTTGGAGTTTGAGCCTGTGCCAGCATACCCATAGATGAACGTCGTGCTTCGTCTAGCTCGTATGAGATGCGGCGATCGATCATCAATACTGTTTGATCTATGGTTTTGTTCACTTTATGGAGAAATTGTTCAATGGGGCCGACTGTTGTCGCCATGTTTTTTTTTATGGTTTTACTTCTGGAGCCTCTTGTTGTCATTGTATATTTTTTGACCGAGTGGAGTGAAGTGAATGGGCCTTGGATAGGTAATGTGTCGTGAGTGGTAGTAAAACACTCTGTAACTTCGTAGCAGACTTTGGCACGAAATTTGACCTTGGCTTGAATGTTAGGGGGGTGCGCCCGGCCCGGTCTCCTCCGGTCTGTGACGGGCTAGGAAGGGCCCACCCTTGGCCAAGGCTTCGCCCAGCGTCCCGCTCGCGTCCCGCGAGAGGGAACGGTGACGCCCTTTATGCGCCTCCTGGCGCGGCGTGCTGGGGGTGTGGCTGGAGACCTCGAGGGCTGCCGGGAGTTGTAGGCAGCCCCTCGCCTCGCTCCACTCAGCGGCCCCGCTGTAGATGTTAAGAAACAGCAGGATGGCGGGAGGGAGACGGTGGGGGGTCTCAACAGCCTGGAGATGATTTTGGTGAGGGGAGCCTTCCCCTGTCGGCGCGATGCAGCACTGGTTTGTAGAATGCAGGTACGAGCAGATACGGCGTGTCACTGCTCCATGTAGCGGTGACGCCCTTTATGCGCCTCCTGGCGCGGCATGCTGGGGGTGTGGCTGGAGACCTCGAGGGCTGCCGGGAGTTGTAGGCAGCCACTCGCCTCGCTCCACTCAGCGGCCCCGCTGTAGATGTTAAGAAACAGCAGGACGGCGGGAGGGAGACGGTGGGGGGTCTCAACAGCCTGGAGATGATTTTGGTGAGGGGAGCCTTCCCCTGTCGGCGCGATGCAGCACTGGTTTGCAGAATGCAGGTACGAGCAGATACGGCGTGTCACTGCTCCATGTAGCGGTGACGCCCTTTATGCGCCTCCTGGCGCGGCATGCTGGGGGTGTGGCTGGAGACCTCGAGGGCTGCCGGGAGTTGTAGGCAGCCCCTTGCCTCGCTCCACTCAGCGGCCCCGCTGTAGATGTTAAGAAACAGCAGGACGGCGGGAGGGAGACGGTGGGGGGTCTCAACAGCCTGGAGATGATTTTGGTGAGGGGAGCCTTCCCCTGTCGGCGCGATGCAGCACTGGTTTGCAGAATGCAGGTACGAGCAGATACGGCGTGTCACTGCTCCATGTAGCGGTGACGCCCTTTATGCGCCTCCTGGCGCGGCGTGCTGGGGGTGTGGCTGGAGACCTCGAGGGCTGCCGGGAGTTGTAGGCAGCCCCTCGCCTCGCTCCACTCAGCGGCCCCGCTGTAGATGTTGAGAAACAGCAGGACGGCGGGAGGGAGACGGTGGGGGGTCTCAACAGCCTGGAGATGATTTTGGTGAGGGGAGCCTTCCCCTGTCGGCGCGATGCAGCACTGGTTTGCAGAATGCAGGTACGAGCAGATACAGCGTGTCCAGTACTCAACAGTACTCAACTTGTGTAGTTGGGCCTCACTCAAACTCAGGAAAGACCCCAAAATGCACGCTAAGAAAGCACAATTTTACACTGAAAAATCAATGTTTCTGGGCATGTGGGTAGTTGCTGTGTGGGCCCAGGGATAGCTGGCTTCCAGGGAAACTTACCAACCCCAGACTTTTTTGAGAACTAAGGATCAGATGTACGACTCGCAATTTGCATTTTTCCGACCCACAAATTGCGAGTTTCAAACACTGATGTAGAAGGGATGTATGTCGTTACAACGCATACTTTTACAACGCATACCTTTGCAACGCATTTTTTACACCGAAACATCCGTTACAACGCATTCCATTACAACGCATGCAATTCTTTGAAACTACCTTTACAACGCATTCCACTACAACGCATACTACATTTACAACGCATACCATTACAACGCATACCATTACATTGCATGTATGGTAAGTATTGGATAGTGTAGGGGTAAAAATTACTATTCTAACTCCAGGGGGTGCAACAGTAGGGTAAGTTTTGAATAGTGTAGGTATGCGTTGTAATGGTATGCGTTGTAATGACTGCGTTGTAATGACATGTGTTGTAGTGGTATGCGTTGTAGTGACATGCGTTGTAATGGTTGCATTGTAATGGTATGCATTGTAATGGATGTTGCATTGTAAAAGTTTCGTTGTAAAGGTAGTGCGTTGTAAAAGTTGCGTTGTAATTGTTGTTTCCCATGTAGAAGTGTCTGGCACACTCTTTGCGATTCCCAAATGGGTTGTAAAGGACCTGCCTCATTAATATTCATGAAGCAGGTCACATTTTGCAACCCTTTGATAATGGCTGGCACTCACAGAGATGTTGGCCTGGCACGCCCCTTCCTAATAGGGACTTACAAAACCTATTTTGCGAGTCGTTTGCCAGCACATAAAATAGGTTTGGTACATGCTACAACCCTTTTTACTGGTCGCAAATGGTCCAATTTCTCATTAGTGACCACTAAAAACGGTTGTACATCTGGCCCCATACATCCAGAAAAGGCTAGAGTGGTGAGGCTTCCATGGATACCCACTTTTTCTTAATATCCTGCAAATGTCACACCTTAGCAGAAATCGCATATTTCCTGCACTTTTTATTGGAGGGATAGTTCCAAAATCTTCAGTGACTGACAAAAGTTCTATCACCCAACATTTCCACACCTCTTCTGCTAAAAATGGTATCCCACTTATAGCCCTAAATTGCAACCTGGATAGTTATCCTTAGAATTTCAATCTTTCTGTGAATGTAGATAGATTTGGTAGGACTTGCCAGTAGCCTGGGAAACCTGCCGACCCCAGACATTTCTGAAAACTCTACACTCGGGGAAGTCTACGGTGGCATGGCTGTTATATGCACCCGCCGCCTTTTCCGTACTGGGAATGATCTACACATATCAAACTTTAGCAAAGTCATAGCTATTATTTTCACAATTGTCTGTGAGGAAAAGTTCCAGACTCTCTAGGTATTGCTAAAATTCCTACCACTCAGCATTAACTCTTGTCTCCCATTATAAATGGTACCCAACTTGTGTGGGTGGGCTAATTACCATGAAAGGACATGCCCCTAAATGCAATGTGGAGACAGCCAGATCTTTTCCTTGAAATTTCAGTCTTTCTTGGGATGTGGGTAGCTGTCAGCATTGGGCCATGGTCAGCTGGAACTCAGGCAAACCTTCCAACCTCAGACACTCCTGGGAGACATGGTGGTGTGGCTTACTTGGATCTGGCTACTTTTTCTTACCCTGAATATCCTGCAAATATCAAAATCCCAGAATTGTCTCATGTTTCAATGAGGGAAAGTTCCAGAATCAGTGGGGATTAACAAAGGTTTATTAAGCATTTCCAAACTTCTCCTGATAAAAATGGGAAATCTCTTTTATGAGTGGGCATAATGCCCACAACAGTAAGTGGCTCGGCCAGAACTTGGACTATTAGTTCTGTGAAGAAAATATAGGGTCAGAACAGCATAGTGCATTGAGCAGGCCCCTAACAACTCCAAGAAGATCTTCCATATAGTTCACAGTTGTACGTTTCCTGCGCGGCTCAAGCACGTGCTCTCCTGGCCACTGAGGGCTGGTGCAATACTCTATCTAACTTTTTCTTAGATAAAAAACGCTTGATTCAGGCGACCTTTACTTCCTGCCCTTGTTCTCTCTCTGTCCCTGTGGTAAGGGCAGTAGCCCTCTACCATTAAACATGCAACACGTGGTATGCTCCTCCCAGAGCAAGCCTGCATTACCATGAGACAAGGCTAGGTCATGGTACACACGCATGATCCGGCCTTGAGGGGCTCTCTTACTAAAGAGCTTGGATTTGGACCTGTTACTGCCGATTTTGCACATTATTCTTGGCTGCTCTGATTTTTAACTGTAGATGGTGATTGATGTGGTGCTAATTTTACCCGGAACTTTCAAATGTATCCTGTGTGGGGAATTTGAACATTTACAAAGGGGTTTGTCCTCACTTCCTGCTTTGCCGGTCAGCCACGCAGAGATGCCATTTTTAGGCAGTGCGCTCTCTAGCGCTCTCTGACTGCCGGCTTATAAATATTCACGCTGCGCAGACGTGCCGCTGGCGCGCCTAAGGCAAGCCAGTCTGCGCCTGACAGCGTAGCGACCAGGACGGGTCACTTTGCCCATTGGCTTTCCAGCACCCGGGAGAGGGTGTCCTATTCCAAGGAAGCACTTTAGGCTCTCCAACTCTCTGCAGGTCACTCTCACTCTCAGTCTGACTTGCAGGAGGTCAAGGATAATACCTGTGCCGCATGCAGTTTCTGTTTATGTCCAATATCTCTCTCTCCCTCGCAACCCCCTAGCTCTTTGTCTAAGCCCTCCAAGCCACAACACATCCTAGCGGCGCTGATTAATGTGCGCTCTTTAAAGAAGCATCACTATGATGTGTTTGATCTCCTCTCTCTCCTCTCAATCTCGGACTGCTTATCACAGTACCGTGGTTGGATAAAACATCCGACCCATTTGAGACCCTGGCCATCCCTAAGGGATTCAAAATCGCCAGGGCTGATCGCTTGGTGGGGAGGGGGGGGGGGGTGAAGTGGTGATCACATATAGGGACAAATGGGACCTTATCAGGGGCGACATTCACGCTTGGGATGATGGTGAGGCCCTGAACTTCAGTATCAGGTTTTCCCAACTTTTTTGTTGGGAGACTTGCTGATTTATCGCCCCCGGGCCCATCTAGGTCCTTTCTGCAATCCTGGGGCAATGCGCTGACCACCAGGGCTCTTCGATTTCCACAATACATGATATTGGGGATCTGTATATCCACCTCGACCAGGCTGATTCGAAAGACACCTTTACTTTTTGTGATATTCTCCAGCTCGCCTAACTATTGCAATGGGGCACTCGCCCCACTCATGAGGGCGGTCATATCCTCGACCCTATATGTTCCAATTTCGCTATTACAGCCGAGGACCCCCTGCCAGTCACCTGGTCAGACCACTCCCTCACCTATTTATTTTATTTATTTATTATTTAAGCTTGTAGAGCGCGACAGCTACACGTAAGGGTCTCCCGACGCTAAGATACTGCAGCTAACAAGGGATGGATTGGCCAATTAGTTATAGATTGAAAAGCCAGGTCTTAACGGCTTTACGAAAACAAATTTATTTATTTATTTTTTTGCCATTTGTTAAGCGCACGATTACCCGTAGGCGTCTTGGCGCCTACGGGTAAGGCTGTCCTCAGACCGAATGGCCAAAGGAAGGGAGTTCCATAACTTGGGCCCTAAGTAAGAGAAGGAACGGCTTCCCATTCTGGAGAGTTTGATCTCTCGGTTTACCCCGGACCTATGGGTGCTTAAACAGGAGTGTAAAAAACTTGAACGGGCCTGGCGCCTTAGTGATTACTGCCACCTGACTAAAGCCACTCTCAGGGGTAAACAAAAAATCTACTATGCTGCAATCATACAGGCAAAAAAGCAATACTTTACAGCCCGCATTGAACAGGCCCCTAACAACTCCAAGAAGATCTTCCACATAGTTCAGAGTTTTACGTCTCCTGCGGCTCAAGCATGTGCTCTCCTGGCCACTGAGGGCTGGTGCAATACTCTATCTAACTTTTTCTTAGATAAAAAACGCTCGATTCAGGCGACCTTTACTTCCTGCCCTTGTTCTCTCCCAGTCCAGCTGGGTCTACTGCAGGAGTGTGGTCTGCATGCCCAATCTTGCCAAAGTTGGCAAGCCCCAGTCCACCAGGAAGGGTGAGTCACCATAAAATACTGGCTATCAATCCTTGTGTGTGCCAAAGTCAACAACCCCTATCTGATCAGGAAGGGGGGGGCACAGTGCCAAAGTTTGTGATCAGGAGCTAAGCCACTGCAAAGTGTGAGCAATCACCATGTGTGTGCCATAGCCAGCAACCCTATTGCGACCAGGAAGTGGGGGCACTGTGAAGTGCAGGCCATTGCCCATGAGGTGCCAAGGTTGGAACCTGTCAACAAGAAGCAAGCCACAATGAAGACAAGGCCTTCGCCCATGTGCGAGCTAATGTTGGTGATCCCCATGTGACCAGGAGGGAGGGCACATTGAGTCAGAGCCATTTCCCTGGTTGTTCGTGCTGAAGAAGCGAGAAGGAATATTTACCAATCGTTGCTAGGGTTAGGAGACATTATAAGTTAAATGCTGAGGAGGTCAACGTGTCATTGTGTAAAAGCTGTAAGAGGTCACAGGCAGCAACAATGGGAAACTGGAGTTCACAAAGGAGAGCATTGGTCCTCCCAGGTGTGTAGGCTGCCATCCTGTTGTATGTGACTATTCCAGGCCATTAGGCCTGCTTGGGAGTTTCACTAACTAGCACTTACATCTTCCACTACTGGCTCTAAGGGAAGACATAGACTTGGTTGGGCTGGGATTGGTGTAGGCTGCATCTGGGAGTTGCCTCCAGTGTGGAATGGGGAATAACCAACAAGATTACGAGACACTATGCCCAGGACGGCACTTGCATGCTGAGCTTAAGAGGCTCTGGAGATTATTTAGTGTGCTTATCTATAATTTGTGCAATCACTTTAAAATGCTCCCTTTTTTATTATAGATTCAACTATTTGGCTAGACAATCATCTCACTGTCATTACTCTAAGAACTTCTAGTTTTGAGCATGTGAATGCCTCAAATCTACCCCTCCCCTCAAAGAGTGTTGGGCTGCTCAACCTGTGCTACCACTATGAGTCAAGACATGACAGGAGTAGTTTGTTAAATATGGGGTACGTACAGTTGATGAGGCAATGAGTCTTATTTTTAATATGAAATCGGCTGATATTTGTTTTTATACTGCTGTGTTTTTAAACAAGTCTATCAGTGTGCGAAAAAGGCATGATATTTTAATGTACTTGGTCTGTATTCCATGATATTCTTTTTATATATTGCATATTCATGTATTTTTTAATATGTGCTATTATGGTCATTTTATATGCTCCAAATAAAGCTTCATGAATTGAATTGAATTGACAGGAGTAGTATTTGGCCCAATTAGGTCAGGCCCAGAGACATCAAGAGTGAAAGGCCTCAACTTCTTACAGTTCAGACCTTTAACTCTTGCTTTCCATATGGCCCTGCGAAAAGGGTTCTGCCACTCATATTAGGCCCACCCAACATTGGGGTAGCATTTTTATCTAGTGTGGGAATTCATGGTGGTGAGAGTTTTCCTATTGATTGGAAGTGCCTGTGTTCTCTGTAACCTAAATCTGGAAAACATATATTTTGACCCTTACTTTGATACTTGCAGGGCATTCTGGGAAAGAAAACGAGCTATGATCCCTGAAACTGCACAGAAACTATACAACCCTGAATTTCCCTCGGTTGCTAGTTGTAAAAACTGCTTGCGTATGGACCAAGGATGCCAGCTAAACTAGGACCAAAATGTTTCAGCCATCCTCTGTGCAAACAGTGGAGCCATTTGGTGATTTAGGTAGTAAAGGGTTTTTTGGGCAAGAAAACATAATGGTGTCCTTGCAAGCCAAGCCATTCTTGTCTACCCTGGATATCTATGTTTCAGAAATGTGGGTTGGTAGGGTTCCCTGGGTGCTGGCTTGGGAATACTGCTGCCATTCCCCATGGCAAGTAAGAGGAAGCTTGGATTTCTTTGAGTAAGGTTTTAACATATGGGGTCTCATTCACAAAGGTGAAAATGTTACTATGAAATCTTAGTTTGATAAAAAGAAAAAAAGTAAACATACAAAAGTGTATGTTTTCTGTTTTTAATCAGGCACATAGACTGGTAGAAAGAGGGTAAATCACTAATTCTTCCCTCCCCCTGGTGGCAGACCAACTTTCTGGTGTCCGGGATAGAACCCAGGGCCAAGAAAGGGTCAGCGCAACACTTAATTCCTTTCCTACTGTTTTCCATAGTAGTGTGGTGGGCTTTCAAGCCCCTTATTTGGGCAGACTGGGTTGTCCCTCCTTGTCCATCACAGGGAAAATAGTGAGAAACAGAATAGGGTATGGTGCTTGCCATCCTCGCACTGGAATGTGTCTGCAGTCCTGGTCTTCAGACAGTCTTACTGTCCCTTTATGTGAAAGGGTCAGAAACCCCTACAATCTTGCCTCTATTAAAAAAAACAGAGGCCTACAATCCTACAATCTTGCCTCTATTAAAAAAAAAACAGAGGCTGACCCCTTGAATCCCTCTAATTATCACCCCATCTCTCCCCTCCCCTACCTGGACAAGATCTTGGAGGCCCACATTGCCAGGTGCCTTTCCAATTTTATTGAACAATCAAAGCTGGTTTTCGGCCCACTCACTCAACTGAGTCAGTAATCCTTGCGGTACTTGACACTCTGAAAGCAAATGTGGACAGGGGTGTCCCCCAGGCCTTGGTGCTCCTAGATCTGTCAGCCGCCTTCGATGCGGTCGATCATAAAATCCTGATGGACCGCGTCAAACAGGCGGGCATACGAGGTCCTGCATACAACAGGATTAAATCCTTCCTCGAAGGCAGAATGCAAGCAGTACGCTTCAGCTCTTTCACTGCCCCTAAACTCGCCACCACATGTGGGGTGCCAGAGGGCTCGTTCCTGTCCCCACACTTATTCAATATTTACCTCATGCCCCTGATTCACTCATTAAAAAATAGAAAGATAACTACCTTCAATTATGCTGACGACCTCCAGCTCATTTTCAACTTGGATTCCCTTGACTCTGCCCATAAATTCAAAGCCCCTATGATTCACATTTAGCACTGGATGGATCTTAACCATCTTAAACTCAACCCAGGTGAGACAGAACTAGTGCTACCTGGGAAAAGTGAGATCCCCCACTCCCTCCCCCTCTGTAAAAAGCCTAGGGGTCACCATAAACACAGATCTCTCGCTCAGAGGACAAGTGGGAGCAGTGGTCTCCACCAGTTTTCTCCAACTGCGGAAAATCAGGAAGATCGCCCATTTGCTGACCCATGCAGCCCTCATACAGGTTGTGATAGCGCTGGTTCTTTTGCGTCTTGATTTTTCTAACTCTATTTACCTCGGCCTGCCTTTGTTCCTACTTAAACGCCTATAAAGAGTAGAAAACCAGACTGCGAGATTAATTTATAAACAACCTAAATGGAAATCTGACAGAACCTGGCTTTCAAAACTCCACTGGCTACCTTTGGCCCAATGTGCAGCTTTCAAGACAGGGTGCTTAATCTTTAAGGCCTTGCACTGCAGGAGCCCCAAATTCATTAGCAGCATGATCGTAAAGCACGTCCCTCTTCACAACATACGGTCAGCTCATCTTCACCTACTAACAACCCCGGCCATTAAACTCAAACGGCAGGGAGGGTGTAGGTACTCTTACCTTGCCCCTAAATTCTGGAACTCCTCACCACTAGCAATCAGGATGCGCAATAACTTGTAGGGATTCAGAAAGGCGCTTAAGACCTGGTTGTTTGAACAAGTCTCTGCATAGTCCATACTGCGGCGACACTACCCAAGATTAGCGCCACAAAACCTCCTGGTGACTGCGCGCTCTAGAAGTTCAGGTTAACATAACATAACATAACATCTTCATGCCTAAGGGGTATAACGTTTACTAAGCACCAAGGATTGGTGCCCTAAAAAAAAATATTGTGTGGGGTATTGGGCCATATTGGCATTGGGTCCTGCCCATGAGCACCAACTATTCTTTCTACAAAACAGTGATTGCAGAATGGGGTTTTCACTACTGCTCTACTTGCCAATATGTCAAAACTATGCCTAAAGGTTTCTCTCATTTACCTCAAGGGTGACTGCAGTATTATGGGTTTAGGCACACAGGAGGCAACGAGACATAAAGACTGATCCAACCCAGTCTATTAATCAAATTCCTGTGCCTAGATTGCACATCAGATGCATTGTCCCTTTTGAGCTGCGGCATTATGGGCACACAGCAAAGACCAGGGCAGTATGCCCAATTACAAAAAAATGCTGTCCTCAATGCAAGTATAAACTCTGACAGTTCACGCCTCTTCTGAGGGGAGTGCATCGGTCAAAGGAAGAGTGCATGTTGAAAACTGGAGCTTTCACAGGAGGCTGATCATCCTCTCTTAGAAAAAAATAGTGAATAAATGTATTGTGAAATATTTTCCTCTAGTTATCACCTTCTTTATATGATTAAAATAGCCAATATCAAAGAAAAAGACTCATTTTGGATTGGGAATCTCAGATGATATTTTATTGACAGAGCATCCTTTTAGAAATGGCTGTTTATAAGATTTATCCATACCCTTTTCCGGAATGTTGTGGCGTTCCTTTCATAAATGAAGAAGATGCCCAAGTTTGACATCCATCACACCATGCTGAATTCTGTAGTCTCGGTGCTACCCCTTATGTTCCAAGCGACTTGATGAAGACCCCATAGGTGACTTTTAGCATGTAGATGCTAGAAAAATGCAGGTTGCACTGACACCCAATCAAGAGTTGCATGCTGCATTCAACAACGTGCTGCTGGGCAGCTCTTTACTCTTCGGAGAAGTGTGGCTCAATGGTTAGAGCGGCAGACCCTGATGCAGAGGTCTAGCCCGTGACCAGGGTTCAATTCCCCGCCTCGGCGGGTCTTGGGCTAATAAAAAAATTCCACGGACTTGTTAATTCTTGCCTCAGTGCCTATTCCAATCATGGAGTCCCACTCTGCAACTCTGGGAAATATCTTGCTTAATCTCCACAACGGCCCCCACAACGCTAAGGATGCCTGGCCTCCACCTTGGGGGTGCCCAGGAGTGGACGCCTCACAGGGAAAGCCAGGATGTGTTCCACAGCGGTATTCGTACAAGCGCCTTGAGACCCTTGCGGGTGAGTAGTGCGCTATACAAGTATCAATTTACATTTCGGACGTTTGAAGTCTCAGGTAAGCTTTCTGATTGTATGTAGTTGTTAGTGGAAAGAGAGAAAAAGTGAATAGTTATTATATAGTAAAAGCCTACAATGGCTGGGTGCAAGACTTAAAGAGGGAGGCAGATGTGATAGGGTTGTGGGGGCACAAAGAGAAGCTAGGTGTTGGAGAGTACAGAAAGCATAGTGAAAGAGGGGCATGAAGGACAATGTCTTGTGGGTTGAGGTTGGATGCAAGTATGAACAGCCAACTCGCCACATTCATCAAAGAGCACAACATCCTTGACTCCTCCCAATTCGGCTTCAGAAAAAACCACAGTACGGAAACCACCCTCCTTGCCGTAACAGACGGCATCATACCTTACTGGACAATAGAGAACAGCAGCCCTCATCCTCCTTGACTTCTCAGCGGCGTTCTACACAGACTCTCACCGCACCCTAATACGAAGACTCCACAAAGCAGGGATCCAAGACAAGGCCCTCGACTGGATCCGCTTTTTCCTCTGCGGCGGAACGCAGTGGGTAAAACTTCCCCCTTTCCTCTCAGACCCTACCCCTACCACCTCCGGAGTGCCCCAGTGGTCCTCCCTGAGCCCTACATTCTTCAACGCCTACACGGCTCCGCTCGACCCCATCGTCAGAACCTACGGACTCAACAGTGTGTCATACGCAGATGACACCCAACTCATCCTCTCCCTATCCAACAAACCCAACACTGCCAGACAAAACTTTTGACATGGAAGCTGTCGCCAAATGGATGAAAAACAGCTGTCTACAATTAAACACAAAAAAAACTGAAGTAATCATCATGGGCCCAAACCCAGACGCCTTGAACGACACCTGGTGGCCCACCCCGACGGACCAGGCACGCAACCTGGGAATCATCCTTGACTCAGAGCTCAAAGTGGACCGCCATATCAACTCCTTCTCGTCCTCCTGATTCCACACCCTCCGCCTCCTACGTAAGACTGGTCCGCAACATGCCAAGCCACTGCCACATCTCCCAGCACCTGCGCACACTCCACTGGCTCTCCATCAAAGCTAGAGTCTCCTTCAAGGTGCTAACCCACACTCACAAGGGCCTCCATGACACCGGACCAGCATACCTGAACAGCCGACTCAAATTCCACGCACCCCAAAGGACCCTATGATCAGCCCAGCTCTCCTACACCGTCCCCCGCACCAGAAAGACCAGATCGGGAGGCCGCTCCTTCTCCTTCCTCACAGCCAGTGCCTGAAACGACCTTCCGCTCTATCTCAGACTGATATCATTGCTCCCCATCTTCGCAAGAAACCTCAAAACCTGGCTCTGCGACAGACCCCCTTCTTGATGCACTGGAACCTGCGAATCCCCCCCACACCCCCAGCGGCTTGCAACCCTTACGGGTGAGTACTCACGCTTAACAAACACCTGATTTGATTTGATTTAGTACTGCTGGCTTACTCTTGAAATTCAGCAGTAATTCAGGAGTACACCTGGGTTAGTAAGGTCTTACTCCTGGAATTTAGTAATATACCAGGAGTATTACAAGAGCAATCACACCTAGGAACTGTAGAATATTTGTACATTCTGCCCATTCTTGTGACAAACAGTCTGATTTAGATATTACCTGGGGTTTAGACATGACAAGAGATGTAGGCCATTTGTGGTACTGTCAGGTTCTGAATTAGACTGAGGCTTCTGTCTTGACTTGGATTTTGCCTGATGCTAACACATTTCCTTCCTGTAGAGCAACCATGTATGAAGAGTAGGTGCCCTCATTAAAGGTAACAAGGGAGGTAAAGAATCTGAAAACGCTCTGTGAAACAGATCAGGAGTTGATGTAAAATTAAAATCAGGGGACTAAAGTACCTAGGAATGAATAAAGAAGATGGGCCCCGCTTCTGACCAATGCTTTCAAGGTTGTGTCCAACTCCAGACGCCCACCTTCATGGTCCCATTGCGCTATTGTACAAATTTCTAAAAAAGTGATTCAAATCAGCCAAGATAATTGTTAGGGTTGTTTTAGAAGCCTTGAAGTGTGGGCTCATGACAATCGCACCTTGTCTGACCTAAAATATGCATTTAAACCTGGTCAGGAGACAATCGATCAGTGCTTTAATCTATGCCTTCTAGTAAGTAAATATACAGTAGCAAAAGAAGGAAGTGTTCCTTTGGCATTCATAGACCTGAGCTTAGCTTTCAACCATGTCAATCCCTTAAAATTGTGGGATATTACATTCAATTTAGGGGTCATGGTCAATGTTGATAGTTTTCATAGGCAACTGCACAACGAGGCAACAGCCAGTATATGCTATGGCCCCGACAGCAAGGTGACAAACCCTTTCACATTATCCAAATGTGTCTTTCAGGGCTGTGTGTTTAACCTTCTCATTTGACTATATATTAAAGAGGTTAATACATTTCTAACTAAACTTGGTATTGATGTGACAGGCATTGGCACCCTTCCAATATCCACTCTATTTTATGTGGAAGACACATTCCTCCTAGCCTGGACAGAAAATCATGGATACATTTTCCCTTTTCATGGCACACCTAAGTCTTACAATTAACCAGTCAAAGACATATATTATTGTTTTTAAAACAAGTATCAATCCATAGTTTATTTAGTGACTAATGCCAAGAATAATTCTGTTCCTACCTATCCATACCTGGGATTTTATTTGATGATGTCTGTAGCTGGAGCCCTTTGGAGTGCCCTTGGGTGGCTGCCTTCACAAGAGCTGTATAGGCATTGTTTAACTTTCACTCACAACTGGGTTGTAAATCCATTAAAGAACTACTAGAAGTATGTAAATCAAAGTACCTCTCAACTGCCATCTGTTGAGTGGGGTTTTGGGGTACCCAGGACAACACAGCTATTCAGAAGGTGGGGATAGTGCTTAATTTGTGTCTCGCAATTCTTTCTCAGGGCCGGGTCTATTGAATTTTTCCCCTATGCACATAGTTGGTGCACTGGCTTGCACCTTGCACCGGCCTGCACTGTGCATGGGCCATTAAAATGCCCCTCAGTGCGAGGCTACTGCAGATGCATGTTCATATTTGGTGCATACTAGTGTGCTTGCTTTGGTGCAAGCTGATGCGTGATCTTCAAGGTGGGGCAGGGCAGATGTGTTGTGTCATGCGCAGTTTAAGCTGCACGTACGATGAACAGGGAACTTAATTCATGTGGCACCAGTCAGCAGTTTTCGCTTGCCAGCGCCAATGAAGCTGCATGGTTAGGTGAGTAGTGCGTGCGCTGTGCAGTATATAGCAGACAACTATTATCCAATAGGCAACAAAAATAGTCTTTGGCTGTGGGATGTGAGGAGTTGGCCTGATATATGATGTTCACTAGTTCTAGTGACCACCTTGTATCAGTCCAAACAACCCTTATGATGATTGGTTGTAAGTCAACCTTATAGACCAACTATCCTAGTGGTAGCGTGGACAAAGTAGTCTTAGGCTAAACTCTGTAAAGGCATGTGAAGCAAGCTGTTTTACCATATACACTCGCCTTGAATACCAAATGAAAGGACACCACACAGATATATATTGAATATATATATATATATATTTATTTACTAAAAGTACCCCTATACTCTTTATGAGCACAGAAGCAAATTTGTTAAAACAAAACAGTGTTTAAATATACAAAAGTTGCACAATATGGATAGGCCCTGGTGGCCGCTCAAACCATATACTAAAATAGTGGTATAAGAACCACTATTCTGAAAGGGAAAAGGCCTTGGGCCTGGGGAATCGCTGGGACTACAAGGAGCTAACAACAGTTAGTGACCAGGAGGCCCACGGAATACGTGTGCAGTGCTGAAAGTTACACGCGGGCGCCTATTGATTTCAATGGGTGCGTAAAAGTCACAAAGTTAAAGAAAAAGGAACCTTCCGGATGACCTAGAACCTAGCAACTTGGAACATAGACACTAGAGGTGTAATTCTACACAGGAGCACCGTAGTGCCAGCGTTACCTCACCCACAGGAAGCGGGTGCATATGTCTCAAAGTGTGTCGAGTTTCGTCATGCTGTTCTATGGAGCCTGAAGATGAAGATGCTGCAGGCGGGTTGTCGAGAAGAGTTCCGGTGGATCCAAGGGTGGATCTGATGAGGTGAAGACCTGAAAGCAGAGGGGACATTGTTCAAAGTCACTACCAAGTGACCGGCGAGGAACCAGGAAGGAACCAGGAGTTGTCGGGTGCCAACAGGTGAAGAGGTGTAGCTTCTCTCTGCAACCACGTGGACACGAAGAGGTCGAGGACATCCAGGAGTGGATCACAAGCTGTCCCACGTAGGCTCTAGCTGATGGCGGTGTCGGCAACTTGATTGCAGCAAACAGGCCATGGCTAATGCAAGCCATGCAGGAGTCAAAGAAAGCTTTTTACTCAGACCAGCAAGGTCAGAGCGGCTGCTCCTTTTCACAGGAGCAATGGCCAGTCTGGAGCAACCAGACCAGCATCGTTGATTGTGGATTTCGTCGCCAAGATGGCCACTAGCCAACAGGCCAGTAACTAGGATGACACGTTGAGTGGCAAAATACAAAAGGGCCCCACGCAGATCTCGTGGATGCTGGAGGGCTGATATTTGGTGCAGTTGCTGCTCGGTGCTGGGGCTTCTCAAACCCCAAAGCACAGCATTGAGGATGCCTTGGGTGCTGTGTGGTCAGCTTCTCATGGATCTTCCAAGATGGCCGGTCCCACGTCTCTCGGTGCCTCCACGGGTCACTTCTTTTCAGGGAATGTGGATCGGGTTCGGAGATGTCTGGGAATTCAGGTCTTGTTGGGCTCTGGGCTCGGACTCCGGCGGGAGTTGTTGAGTTGCTGGATGGTGCCTGTATTCACAGGGTGGTCACTCCTTGGCCACAAGGGAGATTCTCTTCAGTCTTCTGTGCAGCGGAACGTCAAAGTCCAGTTTATCTTCTTATTTCAAGTCGAGTTCAGGATGATCTTAATTGCATTGGCACAGATCCTACCTTTATTCCAAATTAAGGGGCTGGATCACCTGCTAGGTCCCTTCTATGGGTAGGACCCAGGAAGGGGGTGGTTGCACCTCTTTCCCTTTGTCCAGTTTCGCGCCAGAGCTGGGGATGGAGTGCCCCAGCACCGGTTTGAACTGGATTTCGCATGGGGTGCCTTGTGCGCCCCAGGCAGTGTCTAGTTTCATTCAACCCTCCCTGCTACAATCCACTATCTCCTGTCTGGGGTGGTGTAACACCTCCCTGTGACAGGATACCATTTGTCCAGGCCTCCCCTGCCGGAGGTTCGGTCAGCAGCAGGAGGCCAGACTCGTGTCTGTGGCAGCAGCATCCATTTTGTGATGCTGGGGCTCTGGTTAGATTTAACCGTGTTTAAGCAAAGTAGCATGTCTTCTCCCTCTAGAAGGGTGGAATGCTACCCCGTCGCCAGAACTGGTGAGGGGGTAGTATTCCAAAGCGTATGACACCTTACACGACATGTTTTGATAAAGCCAAACCAAAGTTAGCAAGTAACCGCCAGGATTATAACGCACTTGAGAGTATATGGCATGGCAATATCCCGGAACAGCTAAGGGAGTTGGTCGCGAAAGCTGCAGACAGGCTCAGCTCATGCTAGAGCACCATCTCACATAAAACCACGCACTCTGCCTCCAGGATTGATAAGGCCTGCCATAGGAGTGACTTATAGGTGCATATGTGTCCAGATATAGGTTTAGATATAGGTATACTATATCTAAGCAAGGGGTGATTACACGACCTTGCCCCAGCTGAGTGATCAGCCAGTTGTGTCAGTTTGGATAACCAGCCAGGGGTGGCAAAAGATATGCTGCAGCCCCTGGTAGGCCGTGGATGCACCTATGCCCTGGGTACCTATAGTACACTGTACTGGGGCTGATAAGGTGAACCAATGTCCAATTGGAGATGTACCTAGGGTACATAGAGTCCATTTTACAGAGAGAGCAGATAGCCTGGGACCCTGATTAGCAGGATCCCAGGCCAACTAAGTCGAAAACCAGCTAAACACTAGGCAAAAACATCTGGGGTAACCATAGTCAGATATCCACCTTCCTACACAACCCCCCCTCCCCCCCAAACGAAAGGAGATAAGGCTATCCTTGACCAGGTAAGCCTATATTGCCTAAGTGGCCATATAAGGAAGTACAAGCACTAGCATGGTTACCACCTGTCTTATGGTCCACTAAGCAATCCCTCATCCTAGGGGTATCAGAGGGTCTCCACCATAGGGAATCACTACCTGTGGTGTGTTTTGGCAAAGTAAAAGGCTGGTGTGGGAATGGAGTATTGAAGTAAGGCTACACTAATGTAGGGCTCAGCTTCCTCCAATCACTATCCACCATGGATGCCTTTCTTTCCATGACTGAGTTGCACTGTGCTCTTAGGGTCAACCTCTGGCTACCTAAAGCTGGAGGCTGGGCCCCTTTTGTTGGCTTACTGGAGGGACAGTTCAGGTTTGGGGCCTTTGGGTCCCAGGTTTGGCTGTGCCCAACAGAATCCATCTGGGGGAGGCTCCTAACTAAGTTTAAGGGAGTTCCCTCAGGAGTTTTTAAAATTTTCACCTTGCTAGGGCTGCTAGCTTTGGTGCCCCTAATCTGCTGATGGGGTGGTTCTTTTGGACAGGGGTCCCTTTGGGGTCCACCACTGGCCTCTCTGACTTCTACAGCCCTGGGCTGACTAAGGCAGGGTAGAGAGGGGCAGGTTACCTGCTCTAGACTGGGTCCCACCTGGGAAGGGTCCACTGACATCAGGGGCTCTGTCAGGCTAGGCATAACCACCTCTGGGGCAGTTCCTTCACCAGGGGTAAGATCAGTTCCCTGAGGAGGCTGATCCTTTCCTAAAGTCTGCTGGGAGGGAGATTTCTCCTCCTCCTCAATGCTCTCTGTTTGTGTGGAGTGATCCATTGTTTCAGGCTTCACAACACATGAATCTGTTTGAGTTTGGGCTGTGGCCATCACAGCCCCACCAACCTTTTCAGGAAGGGACTCAGTTTGGGTATGGGCTGTTACCATCACAGCCCTGCTAACTTGTTCAGGGAAGGAATCTGCTTGAGATTGGGCTGAGACTGGCACAGCCCTCCTGACCTGTTCAAGGGGGACATCTTGGATTGGGGCTGTGGCCATCACAGCCCCACTAGCCTTTCCATGGAGATTTACCATTTTTGAATGGGTTTCTTGTTCAACCTCAGCCCAGGCTGAGATCTCTAGGTCATTCCCAGTAGACAATCTACAGGCAAGTTTGATGACACTGCCACTCTCTTAGGGCCAGTGACACCTCCCCAGCTGAGATTTACCACTGCCATGGGATGATCTTTCTGCACTCCATCAATGTTGGTCACCTGGTATGTGGCTCCAGGTAAAAGTTGCCTTTAGTGGACTAGGCTCTCAGTCACCATGGTGATGCTAGCCCCTGTGTCTCTGGAGGCATCAACTTTCAGACCATTGATGAGGGGCTCCTGTCTGTACTTGTCCAAAGTGTTGGGACAAGCAGTGAAGTTGGCAAACCCCATGCCATTTTCACAGACAAGAGCACCTGTGGTAGGGGACCTGGTTAGACCAGAGTCCACCTGTGGTCCCCAAGTAAACCCAGCCAAATTTTTGGGGGCACACCCAACACCTGGGGGATTACTACTATTAGTAACAGGAGGTGTTGGAGTATTACCTGGAGGAATATTCTCCTTATTGTTGGCCTTAGGGCAACTGCTGTCAGTCTTCCAATGGCCAGGCTTTTTACAAGCATGGCAATATGGCTTTTTCACTGTAGAGGAAGTGTCTTGGGACCCACCCCCATACTTGGAGCTTTGGGGCCCTGAGGAAGTCTTGTCTTTAGATTTATCCCGACCCTTTTCTTGAGGTTTGGTAGACTCCTTCTTCTGGTCATTACCCTGATTTCTAGGCCTAATCCTGGTTCTGACCCATGTGTCTGCCCTCTTACCCAATTCTTGTGGAGAGGTCAGATCTGAGTCCACCAGGTGCTGGTGTAAAAGCTGGTTTTGACAATTACTAAGGATCTGCTCCCTCATAATCACATTATACTATCCTGTATAGTCATGTACTTTGCCGCCATGAAACCAACCTTCCAGAGCCTTAGTAGCACAATCTACAAAATCAGTCCAGTCCCGTGTCTGTGTCTTCTGGGTATCTCTGAACATTAACCTGTACTGTTCAGTGGTTAAGCCAGACCCCTCAACTAGAGCACTCTTCAGGACAGTGTAGTTCTTTGCATCCTCCTGTCTAACAGTGAGGAGCTTGTCCCTTCCTTTTTTATGAAAAGGAAAGCCACAAGATTGCTGCCCACTGATCCTGAGGAACCTGCTGTACCATGCAGGCTCTCTCAAGAGCAGTTATCCATTTGTGGTTATCATCCCCATCTCTGTAGTGGGGCACAATCTTACTCAGGTTTCTACTATCATAGGACCTGTCTTTATCCTTAGGGATATTGCTGCCACCAGTGGATCCTAATCCACTGTCTCTAGGCTGTCTTGCTCTAGCAAGTTTCTCTTGGGCCAGGACAACTTCTAATTCTTGCTTCTGGATCCTAAGCTCAGCCTCTCTCATTCTGGCCTTATGTTCCCTCCTCTGAGGGGTTGTCATCCTCCTTCTAGAGTGCCCATGAGAACCTCTAGAAGCATGGGAGGTGTCAGAGTCACCTGAGTGATTCCTGCTCCTCCTAGACTCCTGGTTAAGTCCACCTGGGGGTCTGAGTGGGTTGGACCCTGTATCAGTCCCAAATAGGCTTAAGTTAGCCTGGCTAAGCCTCCTGGCTGGCACCTGACTATTTCTACCCTCATCAGAATCACTGTCCTCATCTTCTGCCTCATCCTCATCCTCAGCCTCATTCTCAAGCTGATTCTCATTCTGAACTTCATCAGAATTCTGGACCTTAGGGACAGGGACATCAGTATTATCATCTGCAGTGGGAGAGCACCCTTCTCCATTCCCTGTGGGGTCTGGCTTAGAGATTTTTAGAGCTTCAGACTGGTCTAAAAGCTCTCTGAGGTGGGCTGTGCTAGGGTTCTGACCCGGCTTGAGACCTCTTAAGGTACACAGCTGCCTCAACTGTTTAAAGATTAACATACCCAATTTGGATGGTGCCTTTGTAGGGTCACTCTCAACAGGGACAGGTCCAGTGGATCCGTCTGCTCCACACATTGCTCTAGTGTGGGTGGATGTGTTGCAATCTACCTACACTGGTGTTTACCTACTAAACTTCTCTAGTTAGTTGTAGTCAGGGTGTGCTAATCCCTTTGCTCTACAACAACTAAGTTCAGTAGAATTTAAGTATACTAGTATTGTTTTATATGTACCTAAAGGTACCTGTATGATCTTTCAAATGATATTTTCAAAGATTGTAATGGTAAAACAACAGCAAGCTAAAATCCCAACCACTGCTCACCAATGTGAGAAGTTGGCCTGATATATGAAGTTGACTAGTTCTAGTGACCACCTTGTATCAGTCCAAACAACCCTTATGATGATTGGTTGTAAGTCAACCTTATAGACAGCTATCCTAGTGGTAGCGTGGACAAAGCAGTCTTAGGCTAAACTCTGTAAAAGCATGTGAACCAAGCTGTTTTACCATATACACTCTCCTTGAATACCAAATGAAAGGACACCACACAGATATATATTGAAAATATATATACATTTTTTTACTAAAAGTACCCCCTATTCTCTTTATGAGCACAGAAGCAAATTCGTTAAAACAAAAGTGTTTAAATATACAAAAGTTGCACAATATGGATAGGCCCTGGTGGCCGCTCAAACCATATACTAAAATAGTGGTATAAGAACCACTATTCTGAAAGGGAAAAGGCCTAGGGCCTGGGAAATCGCTCGGACTACTAGGAGCTAACAACAGTTAGTGACCAGGAGGCCCACGGAATGCGTGTGCAGTGCTGAAAGTTACACGCGGGCACCTATTGATTTCAACGGGTGCGTAAAAGTCACAGAGTTAAAGAAAAAGGAACCTTCTGGATGACCTAGAACCTAGTAACTTGGAATATAGACACTAGAGGTGTAATTCTACACAGGAGCACTGGAGTGCCAGCGTTACCTCACCCACAGGAAGCGGGTGCATATGTCTCAAAGTGTGTCGGGTTTCGTTGTGCTGTTCTATGGAGCCTGAAGATGAAGATGCTGCAGGCGGGTCGTCGAGAAGAGTTCCGGTGGATCCAAGGGGGATCTGAAGAGGTGAAGACCAGAAATCAGAGGGGACAATGTTCAAAGTCACTAGCCAGTTAGCTGCGAGGAACCAGGAAGGAACCAGGCGTTATCGGGTGCCAACAGGTAAAAAGAGGTGTAGCTTCTCTCTGCAACCACGTGGACACGAAGAAGTCGATGACGTCCAGGAGTCGATCACGAGCTGTCCCACGTAGGCTCTAGCTGATGGCAGTGTTGGCAACTTGATTGCAGCAAACAGGCCTTGGCTAATGCAAGCCACGCAGGAGTCGAAGAAAGCTTTTTACTCGGACCAGCAAGGTCAGAGGGGCTGCTCCTTTTCACAGGAGCAAGGGCCAGTCTGGAGCAACCATGACCAGCATCGTTGATTGCAGATTTCATCGCCAAGATGGCCACTAGCCAACGGGCCAGTAACCGGGAGAACGCGTCAAGTGGCAAAATACAAAAGGGCCCCACGCAGATCTCGTGGATGCTGGAGGGCTGATCTTTGGTGCACATGCTGCTCGGTGGTTGGGCTTCTCAAACCCTATAGCACAGCATTGAGGATGCCTCGGGTGCTGTGTGGTCAGCTTCTCGTGGATCTTCCAAGATGGCTGGTCCCACGTCTCTCGGTGCCTCCACAGGTCTCTTCTTTTCAGGGACTGAGGATCTGGCTATGAGATGTCTGGGAATCCCGGTCTTGTTGGGCTCTGGACTCGGGCCCCGTCGGGAGGCGGCGACAAAGTAGTCATTAAGTTGCTGGATGGTGCCTGTATTCACAGGGTGGTCACTCCTTGGCCACAAGGGAGATTCTCTTCAGATCTGTGCAGCAGAATGTCGAAGTCCAGTTTATCTTCTTATTTCAAGTCGAGTTCAGGATGATCTAAATTGCATTGCCACAGTCCCTACCTTTATTCCAAATCAAGAGGCTGGATCCCTCCTATGGGTGGGACCCAGGAAGGGGGTGGTTACACCCCTTTCCCTTTGTCCAGTTTTGCACCAGAGCTGGGGCTGAAGTGCCCCAGCACCGGTTTGAACTGGACTATGCATGGGGTGCATTCTGCACCCCAAGCAGTGTCTAGTTTCATTCAACCCTCTCTGCTGCAATCCACTATCTCTTGTCTGGGGTGGTGTAACACCTCCCTGTGACAGGATACCATTTTTCCAGGTCTCCCCTGCCTGAGTTTCGGTCAGCAGCATGAGGCCAGACTCGTGTCTGTGGCAGCAGCATCCATTTTGTGATGCTGGGGCTCTGGTTAGATTTAACTGCGTTTAAGCAAATATAACATGTCTTCTCCCTCTAGAAGGGTGGAATGCTACCCCCGTCGCCAGAACTGGTGAGGGGGTAGTATTCCAAAGCATATGACACCTGGTAGTCCTTGGATGCACCTATGCCCTGGGTACCTATAGTACACTGAACAGGGGCTGATAAGGTTACCCAATGTCCAATTGGAGATGTACATAGGGGACATGGAGTTCATTTTACAGAGAGAGCAGATAGCCTGGGACCCTGATTAGCAGGATCCCAGGCCAACTAAGTTGAACACCAGCTAAACACTAGGCAAAAAAATTCTGGGGTAACCATAGCCAGGTATCCACTTTCCTACATGGGACACGGTAGATAAATTCTGGAGCAGCAGCCCCCAAAGGAAACTACCCAGAAACTACATGCCTCAGGAGCCCATGCAAGGCCTTGCAGAATTATAGCAATATACAGGAAGCAGCTGAGGGTGTCCGAAACCGAAAGAGAAAAAATGTCCTCCTGCCATTCAGCATATTAATACCTCGCTTATACCTGTTCCAGCACTCTCTCGTCCCTATTACATACGTTCTCTCCTTTCCGCAAGGGCTGCCGTTGCAGCCACAAGCATCTTAAAGAACACCTCCCATCCCTGCCTCTGTGACTGTACCCCATCAGTACCTCCGACAGTGCCCCTCTCTGCACATAGCCTTTCTCACCTGTATCTCAGGGCCCCTGTGTCCACTGTCCCCTTCCCATCCATATCATTTTGCCCCTCCCTGCCACAGCACTCGCCCACTCCTGTTAAAGTGCCCCTCCAATCCCTGCCCTCTCATAGCACTCCTCCTGACCATAGCTTGGTATTGAAGCCTGCACTGGTCCCTTAGTACCGATACTTTAAGAAATCGCACTTGAGACCGAAGGTCTTCTTAATCTTGGCCACTCGAACCAGGGGGCTTTCCCCTCACCAGAGAAAGGATACACAGGGAATTTCTCAGCTCCCTCGAACTGGAGGAAATACTGCATTAACTTAAAAGGTGCTATCAGCGGGGCTAGGCTGTGCTGGGTGCTCTGTGCATCCCCCTACCCCTGCTAGCCTGCTGAGATATATGCCACACAACATCTTTTCACCTCCAAAGACCAATGTCCTAGAAACCCCTGCTGCATACTTACAGCCAGGATGTTTAGAGAGGTGCCCTACCTTTCATCCGATACATACATGTGTTTTAGAACGGTGCAGTCTGTTTTCACGTGCAGTGTACAACTTCCTGCCTACCTGTTCAATTCTGAGAGGTGCAGTGCATAAAAGTTAGCAGTGAGTCTCTTCTTGAGCGCAAGGTCAGTCTGACCTATAGGGCAACTTCACAGTTGCCAGAAAATCTGGTGTGATAGGTTAGGTTGTGAGTGATTTTCGGCTGGTTGTGGCCCTGTTTTATGCTGTGGTGGGCCAGTTTTCGCAGTTAATTTCCCTGACATCACAACATATAGTGGCTGCAGCAAACACAAGTGCATGCAGTCCCCCAGAACACATACACAGTGTCCATACAAGTTCAAAACAGCCCAAACTTGCAAGTGTGAGCCACTTTTTAAACTATCCGATTTGTCAGTTTGATTCCTGGCTCCAATTTCTGTGTCCGACCGGCTCTTTTATTTTGAATATCACAGCGGACCCTCCTACCCCATTGGGGAAAATCCGTGCTTCTGATCGAAGTTGAGGGAAGGGTGTGTGGATCTCATCTTTTCACTATTATATGCATGGTTAGGACATTCTGCATCTTAATGAAAGGCTTTTATTTCTTTGCATCCGTCAGAATCCTCTGTGTTCTGCACTATTGATGAGGGGGCAAACTGGAGCAGGAGATTCCAGTGGCACGGGCATGCTGAATAGTGCTTAAAACATGGCATTATCACTTTGCCGGCCACTTTTTGCAGCTTTTTTGCTAATTACCACAAAGGGCAACATCTTACCTTTACATTTTTTACAGCTTGATAAAGACCAAGGAACCAGAATTTAGCTGAATTTGTTTGTGTCAGTCTTCGGAAAGATCATAAAATATTCATTTCACTGCACGAGCAATGCAAATCAGGGAGCTTAATTCATTTTTTCTGTATTTCTGCAAGGTATAATTAGATTTTAATTTAAAGCCACCAGAAAATTAAAACTATGTGGATTTTCATTTCGGAAGAAATAAACATGTATAAACGTGTCACATCCCGAGAAGGACTTCAAGTCAAAGTCACACTTTAAATCCATGGGTTGAGTTTCTGTTTCAATATGGATTAGTAGTTAGAGACTGGGATAAATTGTATGCCGGTATGGCTGACCCAGTGCAGAATTCATCTGGACTTCACTTTATCATACCTGTGACGCTAAAATGACTGTATATAAGAAAGCTCCAGGGGGCCCCCTCATCAACACAAAATCAAACACTGTAGACTGCCTCTGGCCTGAGATCTTCTGACCGATTTACTTTGTGCAAAAACAACAGTTGATGGACAGAATGCAGAACAATGTCATACATTCACCCCAGTACAGAGATCTGGGCCTAAATCCATCGTTTTTGTGCACTCCACACCACCCCAGTTCAGACATGGTCATATGCAAATCAGCTTTGACCCTGTGCCTCATGGGAACAGTCCAGCCCGAACTGCCAAGCCATGTCTTTCCTGGACCGGAATCAAGCATCCTAGGACCAGTTTCTGGCTATCAGCCGTCATCAGCCAGGATAGCTTGACTTCAGTGGTGTGGAGAGCATGGGATTCACATCTGAGCATACCCATCCCACTCGGGGTGACAAATGCAAAAACAACAGTTGACTGATTTGCATATGGCCATGTCTGAACTGCGGTGGCAGAGTGAGCTAAAGAATGGCGATGGATTAAACCCAGATCAGTTGACTGGGGGTGAGTGTTTGATTTGCTCAAATGATCCGTCCATCATCCTCTTTTGCATGGCCTTTTTCGCCCTAAGGTGGCAGGGTATGCTCAGACGTTAGTCCCTTTCTCACTTTGCCACTGGATTCAAGATAGCCTGACTGATTAGGGTTATGAACCCGAAACCGGTCCCAGGATGCTTGTTTCCGGTCCAAGGAAGACATGGCTTGGCAGTTCGGGCTGGACTGTTCCCATGAGGCAGAGGGTCAGATTGATTTGCATATGGCCATGTCTGAACTGGGGTGGCAGAGTGAGCTAAAGAATGGTGATGGATTAATCCCAGATCAGTTGAATGGGGGTGAGTGTTTGATTAGCTCAAATGCTCCGTCCATCATCCTCTTTTGCATCACTCCATTTACTTTGTAGCGGGCCCCTCATGTTTCTTTTTACACCACTGAGTGCTGTGCTTGCTCATGAGAAGGCTGGGGGGCTAGGCTGGCAGGGGAGTCTAACGCTCTTCAGGTTTGCATTTTTTACATTTTTGTCTACCGCAGGCCCCAAGTGCACCTGCCATGTTTGTGTACTCAAATTGTTCGGAAACTCTGATGCACGAGTTTCATGTACCTATGTATTGTCCTGTGCTTTGAAGCAGTTTCCAGTTATCAGCAGCAGTGAAAGAAAGTCAGACAATAAAAAGGTAATTTTTACATGATTCTGGCAATGTGCTTCTGGATTCTAAAACTTGATCATGTTGTTTTTGGGTGACAAGCAGCTGGGCAGCAGACAGGGCCAGCTTTTAGGGTGGTGAGCACCTGGCATTGAGTTTGGGGGCGCTGAGTTAAGGCCAGGGGCACTGTGTTAGGAAATAATTTGCATTGAAAGCGCCTGCTACGGAGTTCTGTGTGTTCCAGCAAGATTCAATCTACAATAAAAATGTGAAGATAATGCTGCACACTGGTGATTAAATGTTATGTCCCTGCTGGAGAGAGATCAGTGTTTTCCCTAATAGTAGTTTGAACTGCAGCACAGAGAGCTCATTTGCCTTCTGCAAAGAACATGTACCATGCAGATGACAGAACTGTATTAGAGATCCTTTTGTTACATGCACTTCATAAATTACAATCCTAATATAGCACAGACAGCAGACTCAGCTGAATTAGTTCAAAAGTGCTTGTGGAAGCCTCTCTGAATGGAATTGAATGTCTGACTTCATTTGAAAATAGGTGGAAGTGGGATTTCGCGACTTAAAGCATGATCATGTAATAGAACTATTTGTTTGAAGCATGAGAGCCTAATTCCTATCAAAGCTTAATCCCAATGGTATAACTGACACCATTAATATCTTTTATTAGGAATACTTATTGTGATGCCACAAAACATCTTTTGAGGGCATAAAACCTTAACACAGTTAAACAACCCCTATTCTGTGTCTTGGACAGCACAGCTATGCATTGGTGAGACAGGCCATGAATGATACTGCCTTGTCATGCCTCTACTTTACATAATTAATAACTGTATATTTAATAAAGCAGAGGTGTACTCTTTTCTTGCTGTCCCTCAGTATCTGCTTTTCTTCCTCCCTTTCACTTCTCACTCCTTCCCTTGTCTCCATTATTCTTTAACTTTCTTCCCAATGTCCGCATTTCCTCTTTATCACCTCCTCCCCTAATTAAATGCTTTTCATTGTTCACCTTTCCCTTCCACTCTACTTTCACACGCTCCACGCTGTCTGCTCTTCTTCCCTTGCCTTTCTCCCATTTCTACTTTTCATTCTAATCATGTTACACTCCAATCTTGCACTCTCAATCTCTGCTTGCCACTGGAGGAAGTGGGTGAAGTTGGGCAAGTGGGTGTGGCCTCCTAAATAAATGTGAGCACCTGCACTTCATAATTTACGAATCAAGAACTGGGTGGAGAACAGTGTTCGGAGAAAACTGATGGTGGTCCCTCAGAAAATTTCTTCTTACCTGTGTCATTCTGAAGTGAGGTTAGATTATGTAATGGATTACATAAAGCTTTGCCCCCTCTTTTTGTGCCTAGCTACATGGATAAAAGCGCAAACGATTTTTATAGGTCTGGTTTTGTCCGACTGCCTTAGGTCCGAGAATGCCATGAAGAGTTTTTGTTAAGCTATCAGAAAAAATGTCCTTGCGATGTGCCGGCACACACAGGGATCAAGCTGAGACTTCGAAATGTACTGTGATAAGCCATATAAAAGTCACAGTGATCTCTGATATTCAGACTTACCTTAGCTGGGTTCAGAATAGTCAACACATGTATATCTCAACAAAATTGAGGCTGACATCTGTACATTCCTTTTCTTGCTTTTCTTGTGCCCAGTTCTTATAACATGAATTTACCAGTATGCCACTGTGATTCTTGCTCCCCCAGTCTACAATGCGCATTTTGCTCTTTTGTGCATTCTATGTGCAGGGGCGTTTCTTGTTCAGTAAGATTGGGGGGTGGGGTGCTTCAGATTTTATGACGATCAGGCTGGCACATAATGGTTAAATACATTATACGACAAGATTCAGATTGGAATCAGAATTAGAAATGCTTAACTCCTTCTCTGCGTGGATTATTTTCCCGCTGTGCTGGGGGGGAGGGGGTGCGCACAGCGCCCGCATGCTCATGACGAGCTGAGCTCGTCATGAGGCACGGCGCTCCTGTGCTCATGACGAGCTCAGCTCGTCACAGGTGCATTACCTGCCGTGGAACGCTCGCACAGCAGGGGAATTATCCCTGCATGCGAGCGTTCCACGGCTCATGACGAGCTGAGCTCGTCATGAGCACCGGAGCGCCGTGGCTCATGACGAGCCCAGCTCGTCATGAGCATGGAAGAGGTTAATAATTGATCAATCATCTATTTTGTAAGCTTGTTTAGTATCCATCATTGTATTTTACATTTTAATTTAAAAACATTTTTTAGGTGCTGTGCAAAAAAACGAGTGATTGCCTGGCCCTTTAGCCCAAGGAAAGTGCCTGAAATCCCATTAACAATGAAACATGTTGGCCTCCCATGATTACTGGTTGGAGCAGGTGAGTGTGCTTTTAACTATGCACCAGGGTCTGGAGTAATAAAATTGTTCTGGTACAGTCCCTGTACAACATTTTTAGTTTTGGAGTGCATTTGACCACCTAACACGTACTGATTGCAAGGGAGTGCATATGATGTGATCCTTTTCACAGTGTTTGGCAAAGTGGTGACAAGGAGTTAGGGTTTCCTGGGCTCTAATCCCGGTTCTTTTTCCATGAAAAGGGGAGCTCTGCTCATGATGAGAAGCAGTAGCTAGTGGGATGGTTACACAATAGCTCATGTTGGTAGCTTATGTGAAGAGTTGTTTTTGAAACTATTTACTCACACCCCTACCTTCCTTTCAAACCAGATTATTTTTTGAATGTGGATCTAATTTGTAAACAAAAACTATTTAGGTGTAAGATACAGGGGATTTGTAGTTGTGTTTCAATGTTTCAGTGTCGAGCTTCCATTTTTCCTCCATGTCCTTTTTGTGGTGAGAGACTACCCTTCGAGGCTGGTAAAATTGGTTATGAAATTGTCTTTCTATGTAGATTTGATAATTGCCATCATGTTTGTTCATATGCATTTTATTATGTGTTTTTTTCTGGTTACATAATTAAGCCAAGAAACATTTTATGACTATGAGTAGAGAAGATTCTAGAATCAGAATACATGCAGAAGTAACTTTAAGAAGACTCTTGATTCCAAGAAAAAAGATTGAGGAAAAACAATGACAAACTCCAGGAACAAGGGATGATGGTTGCAACACAAACTTCTACCAGCTGCATTGCTGCACATCTTGCTCTGAATTTAGGAATCTTTTTAAACTAACAAAACAGGAATTGATATAAAAGAAAGCACAAGAGCTAGTTTTATTGAGATGTTCTTCCAGCAAGATAAGAATGAACTTCATCCACCAGTTAGGATTGGAAAGAGAATGTAATCCAGCTGCATCTCTTCCTTTGAAAACTATAAGGCCTGCAAGAAAACAGAAAGTTACATCACAGGAGCCAACTGAGAATCGGAAGCAGCAACGTGAATTCAATGCGCCCACCATCCTGGATTGTGAATGATGATATAGTCCTGCGCTGCCTCATCTTGGAGAACTATGGGAAAGGAAAGGCAAAATTGAGGATTCCGGAAGGTAAGTATAGAGCTTCCGGAAATAAATAATCTTTACCAAATACTTTTTCCGCATAGGATGTTCCTTTTAGAGGCTTACTCTTTGAGGCGGAAAGATGTACTGATTTTTAACCCTGGATGCTGTCCTTGAGTTCTAAGTATCCTGAAACACACAACACTGAAGATGGCTACACTCGTACTATATTATTTTGCTTGCTGGTGCTTGTAAATCATATTTTCCTTCTTGTGTTTAATCAGCTATATTTAGGAATAGGCATAAACAATGAATAGTATAACAGTAGAATATCCAATTAAGCCACCAATTCAAATAAAACTTAATACATAGTACTAAAGCTGTTTATATTTTGCATAAAATAGAAAGAGAGATCTATGATACGTGACAAACATATGTAGGCACAATCATCAATGTAGGCTTTTGCGATTCCTTAATTGCGATTATTAAGGAATCGCAATTAAGGAATTGCAAAAGCCTACGCATGTAGCAATAGCTATAAAATTAGCGATTTCCAAACATTCCTTAATTGCAACTCACAAATTATGAATCGCAATTAAGGAATGCCTTCCCATTCATTCCTATGGGCCTATGATTTAATGGGAGATTGCATGCGCATTGCATGTGAGTACCAATAGGTACTCGCAAATTGCGAATGCAATTTAAGGGTGCAAGGATGACAAAAGGACACCCTGCTGCCCCCCTGAAATTGATCTGTGCACGCATGTTGCATACACATGTGCCCCAAGGGCATGTGTGTGTGTAACCTACAACTTTGAAAAATTGCACTTTTATTGCATTTTTCTAAGTTTTTTCAAATTGCCATCAAGTACAAATTGATGGTAATTTGCACCCCTATCAGCAAAATCGCAATTTACGATTCCATTATGCATTGCAATTTGAAATTCCTTAAATGCAATCACAATTTAAGAAATCTCAATAATTTCCTAAATTGCAAGATGCTGATAGCTTGATGCATCGCAGGAGCCCTGTTTGCGGGCGTAGACAGCTGATTTTTGCGAATCGCACCGTTTGCGCCCGCAAAAATTGTTGATGCATGTGCCTGTATATCACTAAACATTTAAATGCATCATTAAAGGAACATTTCAAGTTAACTCTAATTTGTTGAAAAGCTAACATAAGATCAAACAAACTACTCATACGAACATTTGATATATTAAACACATAAACTTCCTAGGAAAAGCAAAATTGGAGAGAGTCTATGAAAATTGTTTGTAAGTTGTGACCAAACTTTCTACCAAACTAATGCACTAAGGGGATATAGAAAACAGGGGTGCATTTGGCCAGCATTGGGATGATCACAAGACCAACAGGCATTATCAGTGTTGCAGAATTTGGCAATAGAAGTTGGAGTGTGATACATTCTGTGATACAAAATGAATAATGATTGAGTAGTGGTGGCAGGTCTGGATATCTTAAAAACTCTAGACCAAATTTTATTCCAAAGCTGATTGACCAAGCACATCCCAAATCGGCTTTCCATTTGGAGTTCTATCTTAGTTTTAGTTGGAGATATATTGGGTACAAAAATGTGTAAATAAGAGAAGCTCTGAGGTAAAGGTCAATAATCTGGTTAAAGGAGAGAAGGAAGGATTTAAAGGTAATGAAAGAAATATTTGTAAAATTATATTTATTAGAAGAGTACATTCATGGAAGGAAAGATGGTGGACGCCTTGATGTCCGAGTGAGACAGGCTCTCTGCCGCTCCTCACCGACGGATCTCTCCCCTGCAGTCTTTCTTTGTTCGGAGTGATTGGGAAGCTATAGTCTAAATGGTTTTGGATCTTCCGCATTATGCGCTTCTCATTGAAATGCTGAATAATGCTGAGTGACTTTTTCAGAAATTACAGACTCCGACGGATACAACAACTTTACCTTTATTTTGCGCACTGCTCCGCACCGCTCAGCTCCTCGGACTATTCTGCATATTTCCTGCTGACTGTGAGGCGCCGCGCCGGTCTTTGCCCTTCATTACAGCCCACAACTGCCGAAAATACTTTGCTACATCCCAGGCAGACTCTAACAGGGCTCTCGGAAAACCTGTGGTGGATTGTCTTTCAATTATCCTGCTTCTCACGCACAGGCTCAATGGCCCCTAAGAACCCTACTGGTACTGGTACGGCAGAAAAGGGAAAGGGACCATTTACTCGGGCTACTGCAGCTACAACCGCTACGGTGTCAGCGACTGCGGCGCTGCCTGATGAATCCGGTCCAGCAGCTGGTGTTGATATTGTCGGCACTTCAGAGGGCGAAGTAAGTATTTGTGCGACTACTGTGGAGTTAGTGACTAATAGATCAATGCAAAGAGGCAGATCTTCCTCCCTGAATCTGGACAGTCCTGTTAAAACTCCAGGCAAAACACCAGGCAAGGGGGGGGGCGGGGGGGGGGGGGGTTCTAACCCTAAAATCCCTGGTATGTTCAAAAAGAAAAATCAGTTCAAGGGCAAAACCCCTATCCCAGAGGTAGCTAATGTTATGACCTCTGATCAACAACCCAACAGTCAGTGATTTCACAACCAAAAACTCCAGAGGCATTAGCCAGTGAGGGGGTAAAATACCTGCACATGTAGATCTAGCTACTTCTGGGTCCGGGACTTTGCCACACGTTATCTCTGATGCTGATTCTGGGGATTCTGCTGGCAAATTTTACTCATTGTCGGACTTATCGATCTTATCAGGCACTGAGAGCAATGAAATTGATTGGGCTGATGATAGGAGTTTGACAAGCTCGGTGCCATTGGAGGAGGATGAGGGTAGCTTCACGGAAGGTAACAATATTCGCAGGGCATCTCCTATAATAGCTTTGCTTGAGGCACGAGTATCTCCCTCTGAGCATTTTGGAAATGATGGGTCTCCCCTGCTTGCTCCTCCTCATATTGAGTCCATGCTTCCAAGCTCGAACGACATAATATCACTGACTAGTGATCCTGGGAGGCTCCCCGATAACATTACCTCTAATACCTCAAAGAATTACTTTCGCCAGTGGAATGAAAGTGCATCTAAAACGGAGCCTGAAATCACATTGGCTACAATTCTTCAAGCCATCACATTGCACCGCGAGGAGACAAGGACAGAAGCTTTGCGTACACAAGGATTAGTCCTCAAACTTCACAACACAGTAAGTCGGGTTATTAAGTCAACTAATGAATTGACTACACGTGTCGCTGAGGCCGAAACTAGAATATCTACAGTTGAAGATGAGATGGTGCAAAAGAAGGAAGAGGTTACTGCACTAGCTACTCTCAGAGATGATGTCAATTGGAAGCCAATTGACTTGGAGAATAGATCAAGAAGAAATAATCTTCGCGTGCTCGGAGTTCCCGAAGTCTAGGAAGGGAGTAATATCAGGCAGTTTATTCAAGAACTATTCTCAGTAGCCTTTCCTGATTTAACCCAATGGAAGTGGGAGCATGAACTGCAAAGAGTTTATCGATTTCCTTTCCAGAAACGCTTTAGCAACAGCTCTTCTGCTGTGAAACCGAGAGCAATTTTGATCTGTCAAAATAATTTCCTTTTACGAGAAACATTATATGACTTAGCAAGACCAGACTGCAAAAGGAGGGGGAAGGGCATAGAGTTCTTTGTTCGCCCTGACTACTGCCATGCCACAGTTCAACAGAGAAGGTATTTTAGACAGTTAATACCTCAATTCCAAGCTAAGGGAGCTCTAGCGTTCCTTTTAACTCCTTCCAAGTTAAAGGTTGTCTATAAAGAGAAGACGTCTTTCTTTACATCAGAAATTGCTGCAAGAGATGTCCTAAGTGAAATAGCCTAATGACTGTGATATGGTTTACCTGAGTAATGTGTAATGAATCTTAATTATGCTACTCTTATGTTACCTCTTCTTATACCTACATTCCTATATTCATGGCTATGCTACGATCGTGCTTTCTCTATTCTCTTTCTTCTCTTTTCTCTGGTTTTCTCTTCCTTCGGGGTTGGGGGTGGTCGGTGGGGTGGCAGGCAGCTTCTCTCTCCATCTCCTATGGGGACTTGTCAGTCCCTTTGTCTCATGTGGGTGGGTCACAGGGTGGGTGGAGTGGGCTCCTCTGGGCGGAAGGGTGGGCGGGGGTTGGGTGTTTGGGGCAAGGAAAAACAGCAAAGGAATATTTGTGTAAATCTAATTCTAGAACTTCTGGATCTTGTCAATATATATCAGGTTTCTGCTGCATTAATCGATGTGAGTACTGTTTGTTTGATCTTCTATGGTATATTCTGTTTTGAAAATTGGTAGACTTAAAATATGTTCTTGGAACATCTGTGGTTCAAATGATAAAAGGAAAAGGGGTGTAACGGCTCAAATTTTGAAAAATATGAAAATTGATGCCTTGTGTATACAAGAAACCCATATAACTTGGAATAACAGGAATTTGTTTAAAGATTCTGGCCTCAAATTAGTAGGCTGCAGCAGGCAGGGTACGACCACAAGAGGCGTTGCTATATTAAAAAGACATGGGCTGGAGAAGTGTAGAGGTGTCAAAGAGGATTCTTTGGGTCGATGGGTAATTAGTGAGTTATGCTTTGAGGCTACAACATTAACTATTTGTACTATCTATGGCCCCAATACAGATGATTCAGATATGTTGGATCAGTTAAGTGTAGAACTTGCATCATGGCCGTCTCCCTTACTCTTATGTGGGGATTTTACCCTACATGTGGACGGGAAAGTTGACATCTCTAGTAATTACATTTACACTGGCAAGAAAAAAATGTATTTAAGGCTACTAAAGGGATCATGGACGAATTTGGATTAACAGATATAGGTTTTTTAAAGGGTCCCAGGGAGTACATTCTACTCTGCCCCACATCAGAAACACTTTTGTTTAGATTATTTTTTTGTAACCACTGGATATGTTAATACTGCACAGAACATCAGGTTCAAAATTCTCCCCAAAACAATCTCCGATCATAATCCTATTACTCTTGATTTAGACATTAATCTTCGACCTCCTCTTAGGCCTTGGACTTTCGAACGTAAGCTATTATTTGATCCTCTTTATATTGAGCACATGGGCGAGTGGATCCCTGAGTTTTTGGAAATCAATCAAGGCTCAACATTAATAGAGATGGTCTGGGATGCTTTTAAGTCTGGGGTACGAGGAGAAATGCTAAGTTATTCAATCAATAAACAGCGTGAAATTAGTAAGACAGAAGCTATGGAGATGACTAAACTGCAAGATATTGAAATTGAGTTGATGACAGCATGTAGTAGAGGGATACATATTGATACAATTTTGAAACATTTTGCCATACAAAAAGCTAGAATATACCAAAGTTTTGCCACAAGATTAGCTGGGAGAAAATTCAGAGAAACTCTTAGCGAAGAGACTCCGACAGGAGGAGGTCTCCCCAAGAATAGATAAGATTATGGATGACTCAGGGCAGCTTCATGACAGTCTATCGGAAATACTGAGGATCATGAGTTTTATTGTAAACTGTATACAAAGGACATTATTGGGGACATCGAAGGAAAGGTAGCAGATTTTAGGCACCCTCTACCCAATATTACTCTGTCACTAGAGGAATCTGAGCAATTGGATACCCCAATTACCTGGGAAGAAATGGAATCGTCCATAACATCATTAGCCTCAGATAAAGCTGTTGTACCTGATGCCATTCCTCTGGAATTTTATTGGACCTTATGAAACGTTCTTAAAAAAGAACTGACTGTACTTTTTCTGGAGGCTCAAAGAGGAAAAATACCACCTTCCTGGCAGGAATCAGTAATCATTGTTTTTCTTAAAAAGGAAAAACCTCCTCAGTCACCCTCTTCATACAGGCCCATTTCGCTAATCAACGCGGACAGTAAGGTATATTCTAAAATTCTAGCATCACGTCTTTCTAGTATTATCTCACCGCTCGGGTTCATTCCTTCATGCGATACAGCTGATCAAGTACGTTGCCTAATCACAATCATTGATCGGGCTCAGGCAACTAGCTCTACTATTCGAATGACTCTGTTGGATGCTGGGAAAGCATTCGACAGGGTCACTTGGGCATACATGTGGGATTCCTTAACTAGAAAGGGATTCGGTCCAGGTATCTTATTTTATTTATTTATTTTATTTGGCGATTTTTAGAGCGCGCAAATACCCTAGGGTGTCTCGGCGCTGTAGTTGCAGAACTCTCAGGTAGATAGGGAGAATTAGGCTGGGAACAACCAAGTTTTCAGTTTTTTTCTGAAATTGAGCAGAGTCGGAGCACATTTGATGTGGAGGGGGAGTGTGTTCCACAATTTAGCTGTGGCAACAGAAAAACGTTTGTCGCCCCAGTTTGCCCTTCCTGTACGAGGGACTATTAGTAAGTGAGCTGAGGATGAGCGTAATTTTCTTGGGTGCTCAAGCGGGAGGAAGGCTTGTCTTAGAAATAGGGGGCCGTGGTTGTGGATAGCTTTATATGCTATGCATAAAGCTTTAAATTTAATATGGCTCCTCACCGGCAGCCAGTGTAGCTGTCGGATGTAGGGGGAGACAGATGCAAATTTGGGGATGGATAGCAGAGTCCTGGCTGCTGCATTTTGCACTGTTTGCAGTTTGTTGAGGACCTTTTGTTGTGCATTAAGTAGCAAGGCATTACAGTAGTCTGTTTTGGAAAAGACTAATGTGCTGACTAAGGTTTTGCCTGCGGATGAAGGTAGGTACGGGATTAGTTTTTTGATCCTTTTTAATATGTGGAAGGAAGAGGAAACCACCGCGTTAGCATGCTGCTGGAAGGACATCTTGTTATTGAAGATAACGCCTAGGTTACGTACCTTGGTTACAGGATCAGGAGGTTGTCCCATCTGATGGGGCCACCATTGCAGGGACCAAGTTGGTTGTAGCCTCCCGAATGTCATCACTTCTGTCTTATCAGAATTAAGTTTAAGACAGTTGGATGACATCCAGGAGCTTATTGCCTTCATTCCATTTTGGAAATTAGCTGCCACAGAAGTGCCGTCATTGTATACCGACAACACCAGTTGGGTGTCTTCAGCGTAAGTAGTGAGGGAGATTCCGTAGGATTTTATGACCCTCGCCAAGTCAGACACATATATGTTGAATAGTGTCGGGCTTAGCAAGGTACTCCACAAGGCAGGGAAAAGGTCTGAGAGGTGTAGTTGCCTAGCTTCACAGTTTGTGGGCGATTTGACAGAAATGAAGCGAGGAGATCTTTTGCTTTGTCTTTTATTCCTATGGCCGCGACACGGTCGATCAGAGTGACATGATCGACCGTGTCGAAGGCCGCGGACAGATCCAAAAGTATCAGGATTGCGGCTCCTCCGTTGTCCATCGTGGACCTTATCTCGTCTGCTGCTTTTAGGAGCGCAGTCTCTGTTCCGTGACCCTGTCGGAACCCGAACTGGGTGTCATCCAATAGGTTATTGTTGTGAATATAGGTTGACAGCTGAGAATTCATGATCTTTTCAAAGATCTTAGCGGGGAATGGGAGGCATGCAATGGGCCTATAACTGGCAGGAAGGAGAGGGTCTAGGCTAGGCTTTTTTAGTAGTGGTTTGATGATGGCTTCCTTCCAAACCGAGGGGTAGATGCCGGATGTGAACATTGCATTACAAATGGTGGTTAGTGGCGGGGCAATGGCTTCAGGAATGAGATTAAGAATGCCTGGAGGGCAAGGATCGAAAGGTGAGCCTGATTTGGTTCGGGCGATCAATGGTTGAATGAGTTCTTGCGTGGTGGTTTCAAAAGCTGCAAATTCTGGGCCATTATCGGCGGTAGATTGCAGGGGGGAAGTGGGAGATGGGTCAGGGGAGAAAGTAGTAAAAATGGCTCTGACTTTGTCCTCAAAGAATTTGTCCAATGCGTCCGAGAGGGCCTGTGATCCTTCTGAGCGGGGTGCAAGAGGGTTGGACAGATATGTTACCACCTGGAATAGTTTCCCTGTTGAGTTTTTGGCCTGATTGATTTGGTTGGTGTAGTAAATGGTTTTCTCTGATATTATAAGTTTTTTATAGTTGGAAAGGGCGTTTTTGTAGGTGATCTTGTCAGGGGTATTGAAATGGCGGCGCCACTGCCGTTCTAGATTCCTGCAGTATTGTCGCTATAGTCGGAGCGGCTCGGAGAACCAAGGGGCTGAGGGAAGTTTTCTACTCCGGTGAGAAGTTTTGGTGGGTGCTAGTTTGTTGCACGCTCCATTCAGATTCTCCAAGTAGCTAGCCGAAGCTGCTATGGGATCATGTTCGTTTGGCATGGGGCTGTCCCGCATCATCTGTGTAAGATGGTCGAGATTTATGTTTTTCCAGTCTCTGAAATTGGTGGACGGAGAAAGAGTCGGAGGGGGTGGACCGGGATTAGTGGAAATAGAAAAGCATACTGCAGAGTGATTTGTCCAGACTAGAGGGATAACCCTGGTGATGGAGATCTTAGGGTTGTTGGTAAAGAGTCCGTCCAAAGTATGTCCTGCTTTATGGGTGGGCTGTTTAACTATTTGTAGGAGACCAGCTGTCTCTAAGTCACCGAGTAGCGTTGCAGTATCTGGATCTTCCGAGGCTTCAAGATGAAAATTGAAATCACCCAAGATGGTAAAGTGTGGTGACTTAACTGCTTTAAAATCTATGTATCAATTTCCCAATGCTTCAATAAGCCTGGATGGCCAAACATCTTCCCCGTTTCCAATCACCCGCGGTACACGGCAAGGGTGTCCGTGTTCACCTTTACTTTTTGCTTTTTACATAGATCCTTTTTTAAACCGCTTAAATTGTGATATAAACATTAAACGAATTAATTTAGTCCATACAGATGAACGTGCCCTAGCCTACGCGGACAATATAGTTGTGGTTACAACTGATAGAGAAACTACATTACCTGTCATAGACAACTTAGCGGCACAGTTTGGATCCTTTTCAGTATACAAGCTGAATCTATCCAAAAATCAGACTTTGTATGTCAGAGACAACTCTCCTTCTACTATAGTAACAGTTCCTGAGGTTACATATCTGGGGATTAAGATCTCACTCCCAGTCTCTAAAATTCCTGAATTAAATATGAATCCTGCAGTGGCTAAAGCTAATTCGACATTAGAAAGACTCATCCACCTACACCTATCTTTATATGGCAGAGCTAATGTGCTAAAAATGTTGATTTTACCCAAATTTATATAAATGTTTCGCACAATCCCCATTGAATTTCCTCTTGCTTGCTTTAAAGGCAACCACTAGATTTGTGTGGGGCTATAAACGACAACACAGAGCCCATAAAAAAATGATCCTCCCTAAAGAGAGTGAGGGTTGAATTATCCCTTATTTTATTTTCAATTATGTAGCCGCTTCTTTACAATTTATTAGTCCTCTTGTGGTTGGGGATAAAGAGCCAATCCCTTTCTGCAAAGCTCCAATGATCTATGAGCTGGCAATGGATGAGGAGATAAAGGGATGTCTACTTTTTTAAGAAAACGAAATGTACGATTCTTACAGCTGCATATACGGTTTGGAAAATGGTTAGGAGACATTTGGGAATCTTAAAATGCAATGTATATACACCATTTACTGCCTCTGACTTATTGCCCTATACCTTTCGGGATCAAATTGCCACCAGGTGGAGTGTTAAAGGAATATATTGTATAGGGGATTTGTTTAAAGAGGGGCATTTAATTACTTTCACAGATTTACAAACTGCTTTTGGTATATCAAAAAACGACTTTATTAAATACCTTCAAATTTGTAGCTTCTAACAGACATTAGGACTAGCATCACAATATCAAATGATTAAAATCCCCCTTATTGAAAACATGATGAAAAAGACGTCAATTGGCCACTTCTATTCGTGTTTAATTCAAGAATTTCCGGATGATCTGGAATTTTGTTAAACAAAATGGGAAACCAAGCTTAGGATATCTGGAGTTAATATTCCTGAATCTGTTATGTTGGCAAACCAAGTTCTTATTACAGGGATGATGAGATCAAAGAATTTCATGGCTATACATAACCTATACTACACCCCTAGGAAGGTTTCTAAATGGAGCTTAATTACAGGGACTAAATGCAATAGATGTGGCCAATATGCCGCTGATACAGTTCATATGTTTTTTTATGCCCCAAACTTTCTGAATTCTTTTCTCGTATTGAACAATTCTTGGCTATAATTTTGGGATATACGATTAGTATAACTGGTGAGCTGGTCCTAACAGGTCGTGGCTCTGGAATTGTGGAGCAGCCAAGACCGAAAGCTACGATCTGCTTTCTCTTTATCTGCATGTCTGTAATACGGGCCTGTATTACAAGAGATTGGAATAATCCTGAGCCAACCTCTTTTTTTAGTTGGCGCGAAAAGTTACTGGCGATGTATAATTTTGAACTTGCTGTTTATAAAACTAAAGGGATAAGGAGGAGGGTTATGGGAGCAAAGATATGGGGTCCCATCACGGAATGGATTTAGCAAATGATAATGTTATGATTTGTATGTATATAATTTTCACTCTTATGATTTCTTGTTTTGATGAATTTACTTTTTGTGTTATGGAAACACTTGATTTGTATATGCTGTTTTTTCTTGCAGAAAAAATAAAAATAAAAAAAATTAAAAAAAGACTACAGTCATGCAAATCGATTGAGTAAACGGCAAAACTGCTTTAAATTGTGGAAAGAAGCAAGGTTTGGAACCAACAAATAAGTGGTGAACCCATATTAAGCCTTTTTGTGTCCAGAATTTCCAATATAGTTATATATTCTTCATGGTAATAAGCTGATTGTACCATAAGGGAGAATGCAGGTAAGACTCACAAGAAATAGAAGGAGATTGACAATAAGGTTTCAACATGTTAAAAGTATGTTTGAATAAAAGTGAAGAGATAGTAGCGCTCTTCGAAGAAAAAGAAAGAATTTCTGTAAGAAAGAATGGTGCAAGTAATACTTATTTGATGTCAAACCACAAAGGCGTGAATGAGGAAGGCGAAGTAATGAGTCATTTCGAGGCATGTCCTAAACAAAAAAGCCTTACAATAAGTCCGAAAATCTGGAAAATGTTGCTCCATCCCTCTACCTTAGCTTTTGTTAGCTGAGGGAGGGTAATTCTAGCTTTTTCTTCCCCAAAGAAAAGAGAGAATCCACTCCTAAAAAATGTTCAAGGGGTATGTACTGGAATAATGGACAACGTATTCAGAAAAATAGGTGAAACTATCATTTTATGGGAATCATGATGACACCCCCTACGAGAGGAATAAAGGGTTCAAGGGAGATAGCAATTTATCAAATCTTCTTTCACATTTGCATGAATATTTAATATAATTGGTGGACCAGATACCCAAGTATTTAATATTAGAAGAGCTTCAAGGAAAGCCAGTAAAATCAAAAAGAATGTTTAAGACAAAATTTGGTAATGGGCAAAACATATGTTTTGTCTGAATTTATTTTATATGCTGATACTTAATAGAACTGAGATATTTGTTGAAGTAAGGCAGGAATCACACTGTTGGGATTAGAAAGGAAAAGATGATTGTCATCTGCATTGGCCAGGAGTTTCAAGCACTATTCACCTTACTGGAAACCTGATATTAAATCATTATTAGGAATCTTGGACAAAAGAGCGTCAAGGTATAAAACAAATAAGAGTCCTCTTTTAAAGGGCAATATTGGGATGTTCATCCATTAACCAATAAAGAGGTTCTGGGGGCCAGATGTATGACCTGTTTTTGCATGCGCAAAGTAGGTAGTCTTAGCAAGTGTTTTGCTACGCAAACGCAAAAGCAATTGCGTCGCAAAACACTCGCAATTACTACCTACTTCAAGTAGGTGGTAATGCATTCGCAAATGCATGCGAAAATATTTTTTAAGGCCAGGCAGTGATCCCAGTGTCCACTGCCTGCCCTTAAAAATTGAAATAAAAATGTTTCATTTATTTCTTCATTTTTTAATGCATCCTGTTTTCCTTTAAGGAAAGCGGGCAGCATTTAAGAAAAAACTGCTTTATTTCAAAGCAGTCCCAGGCATGGTGGTCTGCTGAGCCCAGCAGGCCACCATCCCTGGGAGGGCCTGTCATTCCCAATGGGCTCGCAAATTGGGAAAGGTTCATTATTATTAATGACCCTCGCACTTTGCAACCCCATTGGGATTCACAGTGTTAAACACACCGTTGTACTTTTTATTTTGTACCTCGCAATTTGCGACTCTCACTTAGTCGCAAATTGCAAGGCGCAAAATAAAAAGGTCATACACCTGGCTCAAGGTTCCCTATAATGCAGAGAAATAGGTGTGATCATATTAACCAAAGCCATGCCGAGAAAGAGATTCAAGCAAAAAGGCCCAATCCACTCCGTCACATGCTTTTCCTGCATCAATAGCATTTTGACACAGGTGTTACTAGTTGAAACACTCTCAAATCCCTAAAAATAACCATGCCCAGGAGCATTCGGTTCCTTCCTTGTTGATGGTGATTGAGACAGGAGATGTGGAACTTATGGCCACTTGGTGCTAAGCATGGTGAGGTGAACCATGTTTCCGATAGGTTGATGTGAATAGCTACACTCACATTCAGGCCTAGTCCTATCTTTTGTTCTTACATGGATTCACATTCAGGCTTAGCTCTATCTCACAATCTTATATCATTTATTTAATTTTAATTTCTATATTATGAGATAAATAGAGGATTAACAACTGGATTGTTCATTACCTATCAATTTACGGTAACTGGTTGCAGACGCAAAGCTAAGAGTTTGGCAACATTTTATAATCTACATTTACCAGGGAAATAGTATGATAGTTTTTACACTGCATAGGGTCCTGACCTTCTTTATGGATAAGACACATGTTTTGTGATTCCCTAATTGGCCTGTTCGCGAGGAGAAAAATGCTAGCTGCATCTTGCCCAAAGTAGCTTCATGAAACAATTGTTAAACTTTAAGGAGAAGGATATTTGAAAAGTGTTAATAGAGCTTAACTGTAAAGCCATCAGGTTCTGGGGGTTTATCTGTATTAAGCAAATTAAGAGCTCTGAGTAATTCTGAACTTGATAGTTCTTGTTCAAGGGATATGAAGTCAATATTTTTGTGAGCAGGATGAGGAGTATTTTCTAAATATGTCTGCATAAGAGATGGTGTGCACGAGATTCCAGATTACAAACGTTTTGATAATATCTCCTAAACTCCTCTAAAATATCCTGCTCTTTGATTAGTTGTTTACCACTAGAAGATTGAATCAAACTAATTACAGTGTGCTGTATCTGTTTTTTTCATATAATTAGCTAATAGCTTTCTGAATTTGTTACATCCTTTGTAACAACGAGCACTGCTATGCAGTAGTATGGAGGAAGCATAATCTGCAGTTATTCTGTTAAACTGAAAATTAGCACACACAAGTTCATGTAAATTAGACACCGAAGAGGAAGTGTAGAATTGATGTTCTAGATGTTTGATATTAGATAATAAGATTTTTTTTTATTTTGGTAAAGAGTTTCTTTTTCTTCAAAATAAAATGAATTGTAAACCCTCATGCCACAGTTTTAAATAATAAATGAGGACATATCTCTAAAGCTACTTTAAGTGCACAAAATATATCATCAAAAGAGATTTAAAAAACTAGCTCACGTAAGAAATAAATATTCAATCTCCATTTACCAGATTTGGGATGTCCTTGGAGATGGTCAATGTCTGCAACTACAGAAGCATGATAAGAAATAATAATAAGTTGAATAGTAGAACTAATAAGGTTTGTGAGTTGCTTACAAATATGTGGTCTAATCGAGTGAGAGTATCACGAGCAGGGGAATAAAAAACTCTTATAGAAGCATTACACAACCGCCATGCATTCGCTAAGGGGTTATGAGAAATAGTAGAATTAAATTGTTTATGAGTACTATGGAGGCAGAATGAACTTATCACACCCCAGGATTAAAAAAACATTGGTATATTGAAGGCATTCTGGAAATTATTGGCCCAAAATAAGTAATTAGGTTGCGTCGACCCATACACATTGCAAACTGTTGGATATTTATTAATGATATTTCTCTATCTACCTTCTGCATCAATTTCTTGAGTAATAGCATTGCACTTCAATTTCAGAAACAGAACCTTCCAAATGATGCTTGAGTTTTAAGGCTTCTACTTCTATAAAATGAGTATATAGGAAGATTAATGAGATAAACTTCTCTGCCTTTTTATAGAATTTACAAACCCTTTCACATTCCAAGAAATATCTCCGAATAATATAAACAATCAATACATATACAACCTTACGATCTGAAATACCAACAAAAGAAAGATAATAATATAAAAAATGGTACAAAAGAATGACAGGTACGAAAATAAGAGGGAAATAAAGGAAATATGCTAGAGAAGAGAAATGATGATGAAGAATAAGATAATAGAACAATAGAGGACAGTGCATGTCACAGACTGACGACTGAGAGCACATACTTAGGCAAAGGACAATAGGAATAATGGGGTGATGACGTACAGAGGAAAATGGCATGACCAACTAGGTGCAATGCACCACACCAGGACATTACAGAGGAAGATGGGTAACTTGAATGGAAGAACTTTTGATCACTTGCAAAATAATGTAAAGAAAGAAGAGAATGAACAAGGAGAAGACAAACAAACAAAAAACGACATAAACATATGATAGGTCTGTGCCTAATATATATATGAACGTTCCTTGGTTAAAGGATACCGAAATCAGATGTACATTTCCCAAAAAATGATAACCTGTGCAAAAAAAATATAAGACAAAAATGCATTAAATCAATGCTTTAAATTTTAATAAGAAGAATGACCCATTGTATACATTAAATTAGTTGAATGGGAATGAATAAAGTTTGAAAGCTTTGCTGTGTCATCATTTGAAGCTGTCTTATTATAATATGTAACTTTTATGTTGCAGGGATGAAATAAGCCATAGCGAGTGCCCATATCTCACAACGCCGGGCAGAGATTAAGAAAGTCTTTCCTACTTTTGGCAGCAGCTGAGGATACATGAGCTTGAGTTTGAGTTTGAAAGTTCTTGTAAAGCGCACGTTTACCAGCGGCTTCTTGGCGCTATAGCTAACGGGGACTGAGGGTGGAGGTAGGGAGGTCAGACAGGACAGTTATCTTCGCACCTGACAATAGAAGATTTGGCTGCTATTAAAACGTTCAAAAGATCTGTGAATTCTAACAACAGGATATTCACACTATGAGATTCAACAGCAACTGGTGAGTAGGATAAATGAGTACCCAGTCCATGTGCATATTGAATGTTTAAGGTCATGGCATCTCCAGGAGTTTTGGAAGAAATGCCTTCAGGAAGACCAAATAAACGTAACTTATTATGCGTGTTTCTGTTCTTGACATGCTATGCTTGCTTTTTCAACATAAACATGTCCTTTAACAGGTTTACCTTGGAGATCACTGGCTTGTTGCTCCATCGACAATAATCTAGTGTACATAGCTGACCTTTATATTCAAGAGTCTGTAGCTGTGTATTTGTTTCCTCAGTAAATGGTCTCAGGGCTCTTATCTCTTCAATCTCTTCTATTGTGGTCTCCATATAGATAGGAGAAGAATGCTCAACTGGAGAAGAAGGATTGTGTTTGAGTCTTTTATTAGCTAAAGAAGATGAGTGGTTCTCCAAAGGATTAGAAGTTGTAGCAATGAAGCGAGAGATACTAGAATATGCTATGTCACGAGATGAGCCTGCACTCTCCATGAAAGCATCTTCAAGAGATAGTCCTGAAGTCATAAATGTAATAGAATTGCTCTTGCGGAAATATGAACTTTTCTTAATTCTGCTCATAAAAGAAAAATTAACAGGATCTAAGGAATAGATAAGCATGTCAGAAGTGTTACTAGTGATGATGTAAGCGGTGTCACTAAGATGAAATGCTGTATGTAAACGATCTTGTTACTCAATCAATCAATATAAACTTTTTGAGATAAAAAATATAAAAGCAAAACAAGCCATAGTGTAACAATTCACCTAAAAACCATCCTCAAGATATTCAATTGAAAAATATAAGATACATACATAGTGTAACGATACATAAAAAGACCAACAATCATGTAATTAATGACACAATTAATAAATCTATAAAGGGTGACTGCCATCCTAAGACATCAAAGGAATTTAATCACAATTTTTTCTCAGCCTTGGGGCACCTTTTAGGTAGCTATCGACATTGAGAATGAGGTCTACATGAAGCATCTGCAAGTAAATAAAGGTAGGTCGAACCTGTCTGAGGTTAGCTCTTTTCACTATAGGAAGGATATGAAGCTTCCTGGGTGCGGCATAGAATCTACAATACATGGTGAAATTCAATCAATCAATCAATCAATCAACAAAATTTGTATAGCGCGCTACTCACCCGAAGGGTCTCAAGGCGCTGGGGGGGAGGGTCGCTACTGCTCGAACAGCCAGGTCTTGAGTTGTTTCCTGAAGGAGAGATGGTCCAGGGTCAGCCGTAGGTGAGTGGGGAGGGAGTTCCATGTCTTGGCTGCGAGGAATGAAAATGATCTTCGTCCGACGGTGGATTTGCAGATTCGTGGGACGGAGGCGAGGGCGAGGCATTCCTGTGGAGACATCAGTCGCAGGACATAAGGTAATGGCCCCTATGCCTAGGCTAACCAGAAGGGCAGTAGGTCCAACAAAAGCTTAGTTAATAATACCTACCATTGACACACAGGAGGTAGGGCTTGGTTGAAGGCACATTTTTCAACATAACATGTCAATGGAAACTGAGATTCAATAAGGCACCCTCTTCACTGTTCAGAAGCTTCTGTCTGAAAAAAAATGATCTTTCACCCATTTATAATACTTTTTATGAATCTCTTCTGGGCTGCTAACTAGGTGCCGCTACCTAAGCTCAAAAGGCTGTCGCTGACATATTTAAACCAAGGAATGTGGTGGAAATAAGCAAGGGTCAAACAATCCTTTGAATCTCCTTGCTCAGTTGGATCCCAGGCCTAGACCACATATTCCCCCAGAGGTAGAGGGGGAAAGGCCATAATGTTTGGTTAAATAAGCCACTCTTATTTCTTCATGCACCGTGAATGTGGGGGCCCTTTTCTGGGATGCACAGAAAGGATCCCAAAAAGGCATTCTGAACAATTTGCAGCTCGTCCTGGGCAGTGTAACCCCAGATCTCACTCCCATAGACTACCTTGGAAATGCATTTGGCCACATTGATCTGTTAAAAAAGCCCCAGTGTATCTACTTCCCAACCTTGAGGCAAATTTGAAGACAGCTGTATTAGCCCTGGCAAAATCTTACTTTTCCTGATAACCAGGGGGTGCCAGCTCAAGTCAGAACCGAACAGCAGACCCAAATAAAAACACATGCTGGTCTTTGGCACAGGGAAAGACCCAACTTTAAATGTGGTTGATTTTGTGAATAGGGTGCCAAAAACCATCACAAAAGAATTTTTCTTGTTCACTGATAGATCCAGCTTCTCCATAAGGTGGACGAAGGAATTCAACAGTGATTGCCGACCTCTGGAGGTTCTGCCAATAAGGACTGCATCGTATGTGTATGATAAAACAAGTAGGCATTGTTGTCCCATCTGTGGGCAATCTACTTTTAAATCATCTAGAACCTGCCCCAAGTTGTTAATATGTAAATTAAAAGGGAATGGGGCGACTATACAAACCTGCCATGCCCCTCTTTGAATTTGAAAGTAGTGTCTAAGCTTTCGGTCTATAGAGTAACTTACTGCAGCCATGGTGTCCCTATGAAGATACCTCAAGAACAGAACAATGTACTGATCTGCCTCATAGAAAACATGATCTGCCAAACGTTGGTTCTGTTGACATGAGTGCTGGGGGCACAATAGATCCTCCACAGCAGGGGAAACAGGCGTAATATCCTCCCAGCTTCACCAGCATAGGGGGTGATATAAACAGTATGGAGCCATGAGCAGGGGAGACAGACGATGGGTCACCAGGTGCACCAGAATGTAAACTAGGAAGACGAGAGCTGGAAAGTCGATGAGCGACCAGTTCTATTTCATTATCAAGGTCCCCTGCTTCCCATTGGAAAAAGGTGTCCATAGTGGTAACTGTATTCATTGGTGCCTTAGAAGCAAACACAGGTGGCTTATGTTTCCCCATATCCACCCCAAGCTTGATATCTCACACGACGCCCTGCTGGATAGCTGTGGGTAGTAAGCAAGTCTTCAGAGTGCTCACTTTGCACCGCTATCAAGCTATGGGGTAGATATATTCCCCAAAGGCTCCTTAATATGGCACCCACAAAGGCAATATAATATCCAGTTAAGTAGAAAAGTGGGTCAAAGTGCACATCCAGAGGGTAAAACAGCAAGAAAGGGTAAAAGAAAACAAGAAACCCCATCCGGCTCCTCTAGGCAGCTCCAAGTGGTGAAGACGCAGTGCTGCTTGATGCCCACACTTCTTTTCACAGTGTGGGGGATGGAACTTGTGAATCTGTTAGCCACCAACTTTGCTCAGAAATGAGATAGGGGGCCCTGTCCAGACTCCTCTTGTCTTTGATGGGCCATCTATTCACAAGGACACAGCCTGTGCAAGTCCCAAGCTGCAGTAGGTGGAGGGTGCTTTTCAGCATTGAGAAACTGGTTACGGCCCCTCCTTCTTGGAAGAACAGGATCATGGGACACGTCCTGACGCTCTCAGTAGCGGTCGCTCCCCATGCTCCCTGCTCTCCTGCCGTATCGTTGGGCTGCACTCTTTGCTTTGCTCTGCGCATTTAAAAACTGCTGGCTGCTGTATGTTATAGCGCCGTACCTCACTTAAGCATTGTTGATTAATTAATTAATTATAGCGCTGTACCTCACTTAAGCATTGTTGATTTATTTGTGCAGTCCCAGTTTGTGGCGCTCGCTGTGTAGCTTTGACCTTTGACTGTAATTTGTATTGCTCGTTTTGTGCATTGATAGTAGTAGCGCTTACATCACAGATTCTTATACCTCATCAATACTCTTTGTGCCCCATCCTGTTCTGGTTTTACTTTTGCTGCCATTTTGTTGTTGTTGTGCCTCGCAGCCCGTCCTCTCCACCCCGCTCCCGCCTCCCAGCTTATCCTCCCTCGCCCCTCCCCCCTCCACTCTCCACTTATGACAGATGCATTTGCGCGCGGGGTTCACACGCAGCGGTCGCGCCCTATGCGCGCCAAAGGTGCGCCAAAGGTAAGCCCGTCTACGCCCGCCCGCGCCTGGACCGCGCCCAGCGCCAAACCCCCTGGTCCTCGCAAATCCCACTCCACCCGCATAACGTACGATGCTGCTTCCCTCTCGGCACCCAACCCCGGCCGCCTCCAAGACTGCTACCAAGCCGCCCCTGGACACACCCACGGACCCTTCACCTGCCACTCCTGCAAACTCGACTGCATCAAGACCCACACTAAATCCACAGACTCCAAACAGAGCTCCGACTCTAACCACCTTAAGTGCATCCTGCTCAACACCCGCTCGGTCCACAGACACGCCATTGAACTTTGGAACCTACTCAACACCACATCCCTGGACGTCGCCCTCCTTACAGAAACCTGGATGAACGCCTCATCAGCTTCCGACATCGCCATAGCCATCCCGGACGGCTACAAGATCATCCGAAAGGACCGCACCATCCAAACAGGAGGAGGCATCGCCATCGTACATAAGAATTCCATCCGCATCATGACCAGCTCAGAGGATAACCTCGTATCCGCCGAACACCTTCACTTCCAGATCCACACCGACCCCAAAACCACACTCAGAGGCACCCTTATCTACAGACCACCAGGACCCCGCACTAATGTCAGTGAAGACATTGCTGACTTCATCAGCCCACACGCCCTCTCATCTGAGGACTACATTCTACTGGGAGACCTCAACTTACACCTGGAAAAGAAAAATTGACAGCAACACCACCACCCTCCTGGACAACTTGGCCAATCTCGGACTAATACAACTTGTTGATACCCCCACCCACTATGCCAGGCACACGCTCGACCCAATCTTCACCTCCAGCAAGCACATCTCCTTCAACCACACCACAGCTCTCCATTGAATGGACCACAGCTGCGTTCACTTCAACTACGAAAAGACCACGACCCACAACCTCCCACAACCAATTCCCCGAAGAAACTGGAACAAAATTACCACCGACCAGCTCTTCCCTTCGCTCCACAAAAACCCTCCTGCCAAATCATCGGACCCAAACCAGGCTGCCACCAACCTCACACAATGGATCACCCACAGCGTCGACGAACTAGCACCCTTGAAAAACCATCAAATCAAGCAAAGTAACAAAAAAGCCCCCTGGTTCAACGAACACCTTAAGACATCCAAGAAGTTCTGTCGTACCCTCGAGAAAGCCTGGAGAAAAAACTCAACCACTGACAACCTGACCACCTTCAAGAACGCCACCCCCAAACACCACCAACTGATCCGATCCACCAAGAAATCAGCAATCAAAGATCGACTTGACAACAACGCCCACAACAGCAAGGAACTATTCAACATCATCAAAGAATTTACCAACCCCACCGCCGGCATCAACGACATCATCCCATCCCAAGACCTCTGCGACTCCCTAGCCTCTTTCTTCCACAACAAAATCGCCGACATACATAACAGCTTTGAAAACCAGTCCGGAGACCAGTCCACTCCACCCACCCCTGAACCAAATCCCCCCTCTAACAACCCTTGCGCCTGGAACCCAATCACCACTGAAGACACCATCCGCCTGATGAACACCATCCACTCAGGATCGCCTACCGACCCATGTCCCCACCACATTTTCAACAAAGCAAACTCCATCATCGCACCCCATCTCCGAGACGTCATCAACTGCTCCCTCAACTCCGCTACCTTCCCGGAAATCTGGAAACACGCCGAACTCAGCGCCCTTCTGATGAAACCCACAGCAGACCCCACTGAACTTAAGAACTACCATCCCATCTCGCTCCTCCCATTCCCTGCCAAAGTCATTGAGAAAGCCGTCAACAATCAGCTCGCCGCCTTCCTCGAATCCAACAAATCCCTCGACCCCTCATAGTCCGGCTTCCGAGCCAAACACAGCACCGAAACCGCACTCATCGCAGCAACAGACGACATTCGAACACTTCTGGACAACGGAGAAACAGTTGCCCTCATCCTACTTGACCTCTCCGCAGCCTTCGACACAATCTGTCATACCACCCTCATACAACACCTCAGCAATGTCGGAATACAAGGAAAAGCATTGGACTGGATCATCTCGTTCCTCGTCGGAAGAACATAGAGAGTCCGCCTCCCCCCTTTTAGATCAGAAGCCACTGAAGTCATTTGCGGCGTACCTCAAGGATCACCACTCAGTCCCACCCTCTTCAACGTATACATGAGTCCCCTCGCATCCATTGCGCGCCAACACAACCTCAACATCATCTCCTACGCCGACGACACCCAGCTGATCCTCTCCCTCATTAAAGACCCAAACACCACCAAAACCAACTTACACGATGGAATGAAAGATGTTGCCGAGTGGATGAAGGACAGCCATCTAAAACTTGACTCGGACAAAACGGAAGTCCTAATCTTAGGCTCATCCCCCTCTGCTTGGGACGACTCATGGTGGCCACCGGCCTTGGGAAACGCACTCATACCAATGGACCACGCACGTAACCTGGGCTTCATCCTGGACTCCTCCCTCTCGATGACCAGACAAGTAAATGCTGTTTCCTCATCATGCTTCAACATCCTACGCATGCTCAAAAAAATATTCCGATGGATACCCACCGACACAAGAAAAACGGTCACCCACGCACTAGTCACAAGCCGACTGGATTACGGCAACACCCTTTACGCCGGAACCACAGCCAAACTACAGAAAAAACTCCAACGCATCCAAAACGCCTCAGCCAGACTCATACTAAACTTCCCCCGCCAGGCTCACATTTCGGGTCACCTGAAAGACCTCCACTGGCTCCCCGTCAACAAGAGGATAACGTTCCGACTCCTCACCCACGCACACAAAGCCCAGTACGACCTAGGAACTGAATGCCTAAACACGCGCCTGTCCTTTTACTCCCCCACCCGCCAACTTTGTTCGTCCAATCAGGCCCTCGCTGCTATTCCGTGCATCAACAGATCCACCATGGGGGGAAGATCCTTCTCCTACTTAGCGGCTAAAACCTGGAATTCTCTCCCCACCCACCTCCGCCTTACACAGAACCACCTCTCCTTCAGAAAGCAACTTAAAACTTGGATATTCGATAAATAAAGTACCCCCCCTGCCCTCCCTCAAGTGCATTGAGACCCTCTGGGTGAGTAGTGCGCTATACAAATTTCTGACCTTGAACTTGAACTTGAAGTCCCCAGCAGGCTGAGCACAACACCAGAAGGAATCCACCAGATGTCCTGCGTTTCAGTAGATGGAAGGCACTTTTAAGTGTGAGGCACAGGGAAGATGGTCCTGGGCCCCTCTTCCTTAGAGAACAGGATCGTGGGAGAAAAAGTCCCCAGCGGCAGGGCACAACACCAGCAGGAATTCACCAGGCCTCGTTAAATAAGCACTTCATAGACAAATCGAAAAAATATAATACAGGTTGTATCCTTTACGCGATGCCAATATAGCTTGCCAGGGATACCACTGCACCATAATACATCATGTAATAATCCATCCAAAAGGCTGCTACAATATACCAAACAATGCCATCCACCTACCAGCCATTTGCTTGTGAGGAAAGAGATACAGAATTTGTAGCAAAATGTCACCAAATTACTGAAACCACAAATGCCGGGACAACAAGTGAAAATGGCTACAGTGCAAAATAAAAAATTCCTTTCCCTAATAGATATTTCCTTCAATAAGCCTTATTCGCAAAAGTCATTTGAGGTGATATAGAGGGCCAAACATTGAATAAACAAAGGGCAGTATTGATGTATAAAGAAAGAGCAGCCCTGCAATATCTCTCAGAATGAAGAAAAAAAAACAGTAGGCCAAAATGTAATCTTCCATAGCAGCCAGTGGCATTTATCTCCCCTTACGCGGTACTTCACAAAATGGCGTCTGCAATATATTGAGTGTCGCCATCTACTCATTTTCAGTGAAAAATGCGAGGATAAGAGCAGGGAAGGCATTGCTTAATTTGTAAAATATGAAGTGCAGGTGCTCACATTTTGTTAAGAGGCCACACCCACTTCCTCGAGTGGCAAGCAGAGATTGGGAGTGCAAGATTGGAGTGTAATATGAATAGAATGAAAAGTGAAAATGGAGAAAGGCAAGGGAAGAAGAGCAGACAGCGTGGAGCGTGTGAAAGTAGAGTGGAAGGGAAAGTTGAACAAAGAAAAGCATTTAATGAGGGGAGGGGGCGATTAAGAGGAAATGCGGACATTGTGCAGAACATTAAAGAAGAATGGAGACAAGGGAAGGAGTGAGAAGTGAAAGGAAGGAAGAAAAGCGGATACTGAGAGACAGCAAGAAAAGAATGCACCTCAGCTTTATTAAATATACAGTTATTAATTATGTAAAGTTGAGGGGTGACAGGGCAGTGTCATTCATGCCCTGTCTCACCAATGCATAGCTGTGCTGTCCAATACACAGAATAGGTGTTCTTTAACTGTGTTAAGGTTTTATGCCATCAAAAGATGTTTTGTGGCATCTCAGTAAGTATTCCTAATAAAAGATAATAATGTTGTCAGTTATACCATTGGGATTAAGGTTTGATGGAGAATCAGGGCCTCCTGCTGATAGAGCGCGCAGGTCACCCGATCCTTATTTACCAAATATACACTACTGGGCCCATAACATGTTTATCACTATTTTCCATAAATCAGGTAACCTACACACCGCTATCAGTAATTCGGGGATTTTCCTTTCTATATATTTCCGTGTACCTGACTTACCAATCCTGGAGAACAGGTACCTATGATCACAATGGACCAGGAGCTAAGATTGAGATTCAAGCAGGTAACACCAATACCCTATACATTTATTTTGTTTATACCATGTAATAACCACAAACGCAAGAAGTTTTAAAAGCTTTATCTTAATCATCAAAAAGTCTTCGTATGCCATGAGAATGAAATTTACACAGATCAAAACATCTATGACCAAGATTAGAAAAATAGTATAACTATGATTTAACGTGAGGATCATCTAACATTCAAAAATATAAAGGAGAGGGGGAAAAAGGGGACACACTAATTTGATCTAACAGATTTGTATTACGTTACTAAAGGTTGGGTAAGAACAAGAGAACATTCTACTAAATTCTACTAAATGCTAATTGAAAATATACTGAAAGATTTAGAAAAACGATACTTAATATGCATTCAATTTCTATAGGGAGGGTAACAGTGGAATATACTAAATATGCAAACAATTCAGAGTTTGAGTAAGGGTAAGGAGAAGATAAGGAACATGCTAGAAAAATACTTTCATAAGAGGTCAAATGTCAGAGATTATTCACATAGGCAAGATTGCTTTATTAAGAAAAATAGGAGAGAAAGATATAGATAAACAAACACCCACATATATTTATATTTACCTAGGACAGAATGAGGACTATCCCTGGCCACGGGTCAGTTGGGAAAGGCGGGAAAGGACCCTCAAGGATTTGGAATGCCAGTAGGCGAGCAGGTACAGCTCATGGACAGTCAGGACAGGATCACCCCGGGATATGGATCAGGACTGGGCTCATCTAAGGGTACGACCAACACCTGCAGCTTTGGATGCAACGCCTGCACTATGCCCTCTCTACAAGGAATCTGCCAATAACCCCGATTGGGTTCTCGAATCTCCCAGCAAAGTGCTACGCCAGCACATAACGGTTTCTCCACCCCAGACTAAGTTTGTGGAAATTACGGACAGAGTGCTCTGCAGCTCTATGTATCAATCACCTATAGAGTTCGTAGGGTCAGTGACAGGTCAGCTACTGGGACAAGTCGGACAATTTCTCTACCTAAACCTAGGCCAGTTATACTGTTTTCGGGTCAATGTACCACCCACAAATGTTGCAAGTGTAAGGATCCCCAACTTCGGATTGGACAAAAGAGGCGATTAGGTCATGACACCACCTATGATTTGCACTTTCCCAGAATTAATATTCAGTTTTCGAACCCTTGCATTCCAGTTCCCATGGCATAGGAAATTTGGAAAACAGTAGCGTACACATAAGTTAATACATTTGTACCAAAATTAGGTACAATTCAGCATTGTCTTGCAGGGTAACATCTCGATTCCCAGGAGCATCTTGGCTTTGGCTGCCAGCTGGCTAAGTTCCACTACTGCGTGATTCGTTTCTCCTTCATCACGTGGTTAGTACTACACAGGCTTCAAAGATGGAGTGGCTCACCGCTCCCAGGCCCACAATGAACGATACATGAAAAGTTAGCGAAAACAATTTAGAAACACAAAAAAATTGAAGACACTGTATACCATGATTGGCTTTTCTACACCCCTTATTTTATAATATCTATAGCATTAGGAGTTAAGCAGAACGAAATAGCTGAGCAAAAGCAGTGGTGGCAAGCGAAGAGCATGTTAGAACAAAGCGGCCATGTTTAGCAGTACTGCGCATGAGCAAAAAATTACCTCCAGAACTACGAGTGCGTCACATCACATGGGTATGACCGACGCATGCGCAGACCGGAATCCCGCATAGCAGTGACCATATTAGCTGCAAGCATAGTTAGGATTAGTAAACACATAGGCAAGCGTCTCTGGGACACCCGCGTGTAGTGTAAAAGTGCAAGATTAATAAACGAAACAAGTTGATTATTACGTTAACATTATGCGAGGTTCTTGAATTCAAGCAAGTCGCGTAACGTGCGAATCCTTGCTCCATCACTGCTTCAAATAAATAGTTCTATTATATGATCATGCTGTAAGTCGCGAAATCGCACTTCCACCTATTTTCAAATGAAGTCAGACATTCAACTCCATTCAGAGAGGCTTCCACAAGCACTTTTGAAGTAATTCAACCGAGTCTGCCATCTGTGCTATATTAGGATCGTAATGTATGAAGAGCAAGTAACAAAAGGAGTTCTATGAAGAAAAGCAGAAATCCTCTGAGTTACCTGCATGAATACAGTTCTGTCATCTGCATGGTACATGTTCTTTGCAGAAGGCAAATTAACTCTCTTTGCTGTAAGTTAAAACTTCTACTAGACAAAACACTGATGTCTCTCAAGCAGGGACATAACATTTAATCACCAGTGTGCAGCTTCATCTTCACATTTTTATTGGAGCCTGAATCTTGCTGGAACACACAATGAACGCTGTAGAAGGCGGTTTCAATCCAAGTTATTTCCTAACACAGTGCCCCTGGCCTTAACTTAGCGCCCCCAAACTCAATGCTCTCCTTTTTCCAGAGAGGTCTTAGCCCTTGCTTAGGTAGCGCTGGGACGCCCTGTCACTGGGGCAGCCATGCGCTGTACAAATCTCAAAATTAAGTAAATAAATAAATGCCAGGTGCTCACCACCCTAAAAGCTGGCCCTGTCTGATACCCAGCTGCTGGTCACCCAAAAAACATGATCACGTTTTAGAATCCAGAAGCACATGGCCAGAATCGTGTAAGAATTAACTTTTTATTATCTGACTTTCTTACACTGCTGCTGATAACTGGAAACTGCTTCAAAGCACAGGACAATACATAGGTACATGAAACTCGTGCATCAGAGTTGAATACACAAACATGGCAGGTGCACATGGGGACTGCGGTAGACAAAAATGTAAAAAAATGAAGACCTGAAGAGCGTTAGACTCCCCTGCCAGCCTAGTCTCCCTGCCTTCTCACGAGCAAGCACAGCGCTCAGTGATGAAAAAAGAAACTTCAGGGGCCCGCTACAAAGTACATGGAGGCGCCTCTTTTGCCCTTGGGCTCGGTCAGGAGATCTCAGGCCAGAGTCCCACCACCTGTGTCAGTGTACAGTGCTTGATTGTGTGCTGCTGAGGGGGCCCCTTGGAGCTTTCTTATATACAGTCATTTTAGCGTCATCCCTTCTGATGAAGTGAAGTCCAGATGAATTCTGCACAGGGGCAGCCATACCGGCATACAATTTAGCCCAATCTCTAATTACTAATCCATATTGAAACAGAACCTCAACCCAGAGATTTAAAGTGTGACTTTGACTTGAATCCCTTCTCGGGATGTGACACGTTTATACATGTTTCTATTCTTCAGAAATGAAAATCTACATAGTTTTAATTTTCTGGGGGCTTTAAATGAAAATCTTATTATACCTTGCAGAATTGCAGAAAAAATGGACTAAGCTCCCTGATTTGCATTGCTCATTTAGTGAAATGTATATCTTATGATCTTTCGGAAGACAGACACAAACAACTCCAGCTAAATGCTGGTTCCTTTGTGTTTATCAAGCTGTAAAACATGTAAAGTTAAGATGTTGCCCTTTGTGGTAATTAGCAGAAAAGCTGCAAACCGTGGCCTGCAAAGCGATGATGCCATATTTTGAGCACTATTCAGCATGCCAGTGTCACTGGAATCTCCTGCTCCGGTTTGCCCACTCATGGGCAGTGCAGAACACAGAGGAATGTGACGGATGCAAATACATTTAAATGCCTTGCAGATGATGCAGAATGTCCTAACCATGCATATAATGGCTCAAAAGATGGGATCCACACACCCTTCCCTCAACTAAAATTAGAAGCATGGATTATCCCCAATGGGGTAGGAGGGTCCGCTGTGATATTCAAAATAAAAGAGCCGGTCGGACACAGCAATTGGGGGCAGGAATCTCACTGACAAATCGGATAGTTCAAAAAGTGGCTCACACTTGCAAGTTGGGGCTGTTTTGAACTTGTATAGACACTGTATATGTGTTCTGGGGGACTGCATGCACTTGTGTTTGCTGCAGTCACTATATGTTGTGATGTCAGGGAAATTAACTGTGAAAACTGGCCCACCACACCATAAAACAGGGCCACAACCAGCCAGAAATCGCTCACAACCTAACCTATCACACCAGCTTTTCTGGCAGCTGTGAAGTTGCCCTATAGGCCAGACTGACTTTGCGCACAAGACAACACTCACTGCTGACTTGTATGCACTGCACCTCTCAGAATTGAACAGGGAGGCAGGAAGTCGTACACTGCACATGAAAACAGACTGCACCATTCTAAAACACACTTATGTATCGGGTGAAAGGAAGGGCACCTCTCTAAACATCCTGGCTGTAAGTATGCATCAGGGGTTTCCAGGATATTTATTTTATTTATTTATTTATTTTATTTTATTTTAAAGGTTTTATATAGCGCTGGCTAGACCCAGAGGTATCAGAGCACTTTACATGAGCATCAGATCATAATTACAGGTTACATCGTCTCAAAGGTTACACAGTTATTAGAGCATAGCAACATAGTTACTTGTGAGGTCAAGATAAACAATAAGCAGAAATACGTAAGGGGATAAGCAGGCAGGGGGAAGAGCCGGGAAGGTAAACAGGTAATGAAGACGGGAAAGAGGAGGGGAAGGGCGACGGGGACACAAACCGGTAGACGAGTCAAAGCAACGTCCAAAGTCCAGTAAGCTGTGATCCCAGGGGAAGTGGTATCAATTCCCTATCTCTGTTGCGGGAGGCTCCCTTTACGCAGTGGACTCTCTCAGAGGGGTCTCTGAGACTCCAAGGCCTACATACTGGATCCTTCCCCAAAAAGGGAAGAGGGAGTGCTTTGGCAAGGGGGGCATACCATACCTCAGCTGTGAGTAGCTCCCTTGGCACAGTGGACTCTCTCAGCGGGTACGCTGAGACTCCAGAGTATGAATATTGGATCTTTCCCCAACAAGGGGAGAAGGAGTGCTTAGTCAAAGGGCACAAAGGACAGGGGGCAAGGCAGACTAGCAGGCAAGGTGAGAGATTCAGGGGAGAGTGAGTAGGAGCTAGGAGCTAGGGAGGTAGACAAAGGGAGAAAGAGTACTAAATGGGAACACATTTAATTAATGAGTAATTATGTAGCGCTGGCTAGACCCAATGGAATCAGAGCACTTTACATGAGGGACAATAATGTTGCAAATTACATCAGTTAAAAGTTACATAGGTTTCAAGAAAAGCATTTAAAGAACATAGGGGACAAGGTGAATGGAGCAGGAAGGGTAAGAGGATAGGGTAAAGGGGTAGGAGGAAGACAGGACGTAGAGATGAGGGGAACATCTGCCCACGGTCCGGCTGTATAGGTGATGACAGGGAAGGGGGGGTCCACTACCCATCTTCTCTTTGGCTATATGGTAGCTCCACCGAGCATCAGCCAAAACGCTAGGTCTTCACAGTCTGGTGTAATTTCTGCAGGTTCCAAGCCCTGATGTGTAGGCAGGGTAGGGGATAGGTTACAAGGTCTGGTCAATGTCCAATTGTTAACCCATGGAAGTAAAACAACGTGTAGGGGACCACTAAGGAAGCCATCTTGGGGTCAGGCAGGGGACTGTACTGTACACTGGTGGCCATCCTAAGGTTAGGCATCAGGCAGTTAAAGTCAATATCCAGGACAGCGGCCAACATAAAATAACAAATCCAGCGTGCACACACCATCACATGCACAGACATGCACAAGTACACATCAATGTGAGAACACACTCTCATATGCGCACTGACGCACACAGAAAAGCACATAACCAGAAACATCCAAGAACACAAGCACACATAAAATCCCACGCTCTCAAACAAAAGCACCCAAATACATGCACACGCAAACACCATCACATGCACAGACATGCACAAGTACACACAAATGCACTCACTCTCATATACACGCAGGCACTCACATACAGAAACTATCCAAAAAAAAACACACAGGCACACATACCATCACATGCTCCATAACAAAAATAACCAAGGAATTACACACAAATACCTGCACACATCCATACCATCACACGCACAGACATGCACAAGCACACAACAAATGTGTGCACACACTCTTATACTCAAACAGAGGGCGCACATACAGAAACATCCACACACACAAGCACACATACACTTCCATGCTCTAATACAAAAACACTCAAATACATGCACACACCATCACACGCAGAGACATAAGCACAAATACAGAAACATCTGCACGCACAAACACAAGCACACATAGAATCACATGCTCTAATACAAAAACAAAGGTGAAGAGATTTTGTGTGGCATATATCTCAGCAGGCTAGCAGGGGTAGGGGATGTACAGAGCACCCAGCACAGCCTAGCCCCTCTGATAGCACGTTTTGAGTTAATGCTGTATTTCCTACAGGTCGAAGTAGCCTAGAAATTTCCTGTGTATCCTCTCTCTGGTGAGGGGTAATCCCCCTGGTTCGAGTGGCCAAGATTAAGAATACCTTTGGTCTCAAGTGTGATTTCTTAAAATATCGGTACTAAGGGCCCAGTGCAGGCTTCAATACCAAGCTATGGTCAGGAGGGGTGCTATGAGAGGGCAGGGTTCCGAGGGGCACAGAAACAGGAGTGGGTGAGTGCTGTGGCAGGGAGGGGCATTATGATATGGAGGGGGAGGGGACTGGGGACACAGGGGCCCTGAGATACAGGTGAGAAAGGCTATGTGCAGAGAGGGGCACTGTCGGAGGTAGCGATGGGGCACAGTCACAGTGGCTGGGATGGGAGGTGTTCTTTAAGATGCTTGTGGCTGCAACGGCAGCCATTGCGGAAAGGAGAGAATGGATGTAATAGGGGCGAGAGAGTCCTTTAACAGGTATAAGCGAGGTACTATTATGCTGAATGGCAGGAGGAATTTTTTTCTCTTTTTGGTTCCGGACCACGCTCAGCTGCTTCCCGTATATTGCTATAATTCTGCAAGGCCTTGCATGCGCTCCTGAGGCATGCAGCTACTGGGTAGTTTCCTTCGGGTGCCGATGCGCCGGAATTTTTTCTACCGTGTCCCACAGCCAAGGACTTTTCACTTTTTTGCCTATTGGATAACAGTTGTGTGTTATATACTGCACAGTGCACGCACTACTCACCTAACCTTGCAGCTTTGTTGGCACTGGCAAGCGAAGACTGCTGACTGGTGTCACATAAGTTCCCAGTTTATCATATGTGCAGTTTAAACTGCGTGACACAACACATCCGCTCTGCCCCACCCTGAAGATCACGCATCAGCGCGCACCAAAGCAAGAACACTAGTATGCATCAAATATGAACATGCATCTGCACAAGCCTCACTCCGAGGGGCGTTTTAAATGCCCGTGCACAGTGCAGTCCGGTGCACAGTGCAAGCCAGTGCACCAACTATGTGTATAGGGGGAAAATTCAATAGCCCCGGCCCTGAGAAGGAAGTGCTGGTGCTCAGCACCGGAAAGCACATTGGCGGCCAGCTGATGCCAATAAGCTCGGCTTTTTAGCAAACTTTTTATCATAGTTATATGACTTCCTACTTCGTTTTGTTTTGGGTGTTTTTTTTAATTTGTGGTTAAACTCTTGACGATAGACATCTGATTAGGGTAGGGAAGTAGCTGTTTTTTTCACTCTGGCACTTTAGTATCAACTATGCACCTTATTTGTATTAACCCCTTTGTAAAAACGTCGGTTTGGCGTTCAGGTTATAGGATTCCTATAGTCAGTTCTTACATTGCAGGGTTTCCCTAGTTCTTGTTACACTAGGTGGGCCAGGGGGAGGCCCTCCCGGAAGACTACATTGCTTTGCACCTTGTACTTTACAGGATTATGGTTATGCTCGGGTCTTCTCCCGTGTTTTACAGGTGAGGACCTACCGAAGGCTGCTCTAGGAACAGGTGCAACGTTTCTATGTTTTTAATTCTTGATTGAATGGTTATGTCAAATGGCTTGATGAAGAATTGTTTTCCTTCTTTTGAGGTTTATGGCTTTTAATAACTAAGGGGCATATTACCAAGCAATAGCGATAATTATCGCTATTGCTTGGTTAGAGACAATAATTTACCGCTGAGCTGCGGCGATTTTTACCGCAAATAAACCTTGGTATTACCAAGGTTTATCGCAAATGCAATAAAAATCGCCGCAATGCATGAATATCGCTGAAAAGTCAGCGATATTCATGCATTACTGAGCTAATGCTCTTAGCCATGTTATCCACCTCTCATTGGATAACATGGCTAAGAACTGCTCAGGGTAGGTGTTAGCTTATGGAGATATTCGCTCCTAGCGCGAATATCTCCAAAAGTTGGTAATAGGAGATAGCGATGTTAGCGACTGTTTTCAGTCGCTAATATCTTGGCACGCCCACTTTGCATGTCATTAGTGATAAATATCACTGACATGCAAAGTGGGGCCCAAAATGGTCGCTATCTCCTACTAGCTGTCGCTAACTGGTGTTAGCGACAGCTAGGTAATAGGGAGATAATTTTATCTCCGCTTTCTTGGCTTTTAAAGCCAAAAAAGCGGAGATAAATCCCCTTGATAATATGCCCCTAATATTCTTAAAAATATAAGACGTGGTGACTGTATGCAAACCATCAAGGATGGACACTTTACAGTAGGGAAGAAACAAAATTAAAAGGGCGAGAAAATATTGTGTTTTCATCTGGATATATTGCAATGTTTGAATACTCTAGTGCCATTAAATGAGACAAATATTCAGAAATTCGATTCAATACTGAAAGCTTGTACTACTGTTCTGCAGCTGTGAAATATCAGAGCTTCTTCCCAACACTTTGTTTCCATGGGAACCCAACACAGACAGAAGAACTGATATAAATAATGATTTCAACCTCATATAGGAAATGGTTTTATCCAAGTTCACATTTGCGCGCTTATGTTCTGGCAGCATTAGGAGAAATATAACTTATTAACATTCTTGAGCACGAACAAGCCTGGTGTGCTCAACCTAAGACGTGGGTCACAGGGAGCGCTAGTGAAAATCAGTACTGCATCAAAAAGGTCCCCAGAAGAAGGCATTCACTAAATGAGTGACAGATTTTCGTTTTGGTTCATTCAATTTCCAAACGTGGCTCAGCATTTGCACAGTATGCACATACACATGTACACAAACGAGCTTTTCTCAACACACACCAATAACTACACCATCTAGGAGCTGACCTATACACATTGTTCCCTCTCCAAGCGATAACTCCATTTTAATACAATGTTAAATAGAAAACAGGCCCATCCGCATTTCCATCATCTAGTGACAGAATATTAAACTTTGCAGGGCGTATAGATCGCACTCTCTGCCTTTTGATATGATCACATTTTTTTCTTCCGTGTTGGACCTGGTCATTTTTGCAGATTATTCCCTTCTGTTGCTGAACCCATTTTTTATGCATTTTTGTCCTGCTAACCAGTGCTTGTGCTCTCTCTAAAACGTTGTAAAATTGCCATTTCCTGCCCAGTACATACATTAATTTACTTGTAAGTTGCTAGTAAATAATAGTACACATACCCAGGGCCTGTAAAATAAATGCTACTATTGGGCCTGCAGCACTCATTGTTCCACCTACTAAAGCAGTTTTCTAACTATGTCCCTACAACTATCTCTAACTTATTGTGTATTGCACTTGTATTTCGTTGTCCTCTTATTTGTCATAGCAATGCTTGCAGGTGATCTGGCATGTTGACCAATCAAAACGTTCTTCCACAAATAAATACACTGCAAATTCTAGTCACTTTTCTCCTTACTTCTTCAGTTTTCAAGGACACATCAACATTTCGAATTTGGACTTTCTAGTTGGTGTGCAGACAACAAATATAAACATATTTTGGTTTCTCTTTCAAAATTGTATTAATTGTTGCTATTTCTCATCTAAAGTTATCAGTACTAATATCTGTGTTTTTTTCCTCTACACCACCTGAACATGCTAACTACTTATTTTTGCCAGACTACAATTTTTTTTTTGCAGAGTTTTATATAGCACAAACTTGACCAGAATCCGAATTGGGTATCAGAGCGCTTTACATAGCACCAGTTACGTTACATGAGGACCAAAGAAACGTAAATTAATATCTTCATAAACATTTGATACCGTGCCATACAAAAGTGCTTTGCTCATTGCTCCTAAACACAATGCAGGACATTTTACAAAGTAAAGTCTTTTAACTACATCTTTCATCACTGAATAATGAACAGACAAAATTTAAAAATGATGAAAGGCGTTTGTGCACACTTTTCTGGATAGAGACACCAGTGAGTGTCCTTGTAAATTAGAATCTTTTCTGACTTTGCAGGATTTAAACTTTGCAACACTGCAATTTACCACTTCACACTTCAATCTGGAAATTGACATAGAAACTGTATTGCTGTATTAATTGATTTCTAGAGATCATTACAAATGCTACTGCGGTCCAATTGATATACAAGGGCATGCCTATGCCTTCCATGCAACACTTCAACCATTGCTTCCTCTACATTTCCAGGAGCCATCTCTTCTTTTGCAATAGGAGTCCCATCTTTTACCTCATAGCATCGGCCAGCTGTTTCAACTGCATGCATTTATGTGTTCTCTTGTAAGTAGCATTAATCATTAAAGAAAGCCCCAAACTACACTCAGTCGAGTCTCTTCCGAAACCAAAATTACTTTTATTAATAAGCCTTTTTTCGGCATCTTGTCTTCACAGAAAACACTGTTTTAGCCAGCGTTCTCAATCTGTTTAGTATTGCTGTATTGATTACTGGGCTGAACCTACAGATGGTAATGTAATCTTGAAGCTAAACCTTTACTCACGGAATATTCATAACACTTTCTTGGTCCACAGATGGACCTTTCTGTGTGTGAAGAGGGGTCGGCTATAAAGAGTTCCAACAATCATTCAATGAGAACCAGGAATTGGACAACTGAACTAAAACTTTGCTTTCACACTCATGTAGATTACTCTCAAAACAATACTAGATCTCTGGAAGGACAAATCTCCTGAAGAAACGTAGGTGAGCCAAAACCATACACAACCAAGATTTCAGTTAACCCCTTCCATGCTGGTGACGAACCCCAGCCGTCACGCTCTGCGGCGCTCGTGTACTGATGACGGCTGGGGTTCGTCACGGCCCCGCCCTGTTCTTTTGTTTACCGCACAGCGGCGGAAACGGCCCAGCATGGAAGGGGTTAAAGCTATACAGGATAATACCATTAGTATTTGGTGCTCTGAGATCCTACTAATATGATCTCCTCCAGTCATTAGTAAACCCAAATTGATTATATACATCCTCTTTTGTAAGGATAAATCCTGACAGCTGAGTCAAATTCACCAATTCAGTTTAGTTTATCAACATGTTTGAAAGAGAAGTGCATTATAGATTGCATTAGGTAATAAGACAGATTAATAAAGGTCTAATAAGTTGCAAAAGCTTCAGAGTTCAGTAAGGGACCTGCATTGGCCAGTTCAAGTGGTCCCTGAAGGAAAAGTCCACTAGGTGCTTTAGCATATGAGTCAGTTCAGGAAAAAGCCAGATGAGTCTGCATCAGGCAAGTTAATTTGGAAGTTCTGAAAATCTCCTTTAAAACACCTTGGCTGCTAGGTGTTTTCCCCTTCTGTGCTGACTTTTTCTCATTATTGTTGTTTTATGACGAGCTCAGCTTGTCATGAGCACAGCTCAACCGTGCATCATGACGAGCTGAGCTCGTCATGAGCATCGAAAGGGTTAACAGTTTGTAATCAGCAGGTAGAACAGCAGTTGTCCATCACCATCAAGCTGCATGTACGCAAATCACAATGCCAAGTCTTCCTAACTCTCCTTCATATCTGTTAAATCTGACAATATTATATTCTTAGTGTTTCCGGGGATGCCACCTCCTGGAAACACATCAGCTGGTCGGACCACTCAGTCCATTTGGTCAGTTCAGATGGAGTGTGTGTCAGGAGACATAAAGAAGACACAAAATGAAGAGACTTTCCAAATCGCCATCACACGGAGACGCCGGATTCGCGGCTGGGATGAACAGGAGGTCCAGGAATATTCGGACATTTTGAACGTACTTATCGCGGTAACCACCCAGGGGATTACAGAAATTGAAAACGACCATAATTCTAGCATTGATTTTTTTTCTGAAGAAACAAAGATGGTTCCTGGTTCATTCTTGCGCAAATAAACGGCGCCTAGAACACAGACAACATCTTTAGATTTGGTGTAAAGGTGAAGAAGTCGCAGGAGAAGAAATATAGCCTCAACAAATAAAGAAAAGATACCCTTACCGGGTTGGGATGAAACACGTGTCGGCTGGCGTGGTTTATTCTGAGCAATTAAAAGAAAATATTGCTCTCACAAGAAGAAGTGGACATCATTCCTTATGAATATATTGTTATGTACTGACACTTACACTACTTGGTGTTAGAATCTAATCGAGTGTGTGCATGGGAACTGGTCTTTCATTGTTCGGGTGTTGTGAACCAACACCATCTGGAGGGGTTAAGAGGGTCTCCCCTCCCCTATAGCACCACGGTCTGTAACAGGAGTAGCCAGATAGGCAGTCAGTAACATAGCAGAGCGCAAGTATACCCTGTAAGATAAAAACCCTGTTTGTTGGAGAATTGCTTAGTTTATTAACATGTTTGAAAGAGAAGTGCATTATAGATTGCATTAGGTAATAAGACAGATGAATAAAGGTCTAATAAGTTGCAAAAGCTTCAGAGTTCAGTAAGGGACCTGCATTGGCCAATTCAAGTGGTCCCTGAAGGAAAAGTCCACTAGGTGCTTTAGCATATGAATCAGTTCAGGAAAGAAGCCAGATGAGTCTGCATCAGGCAAGTTAATTTGGAAGTTCTGAAAATCTCCTTTAACAGTTTGTAATCAGCAAGCAGAACAGCAGTTGTCCATCACCATCAAGCTGCATGTACGCAAATCACAATGCTAAGTCTTCCTAACTCTCCTTCATATCTGTTAAATCTGACAATATTATATTCTTAGTGTTTCCGGGGATTCCACCTCCTGGAAATACATCAGCTGGTCGGACCACTCAGTCCATTGGTCAGTTCAGATGGAGTGTGTGTCAGGCGACATAAAGAAGACACAAAATGAAGAGAAATAGATGGGACGATTACACAGTCCTTAAACCATACAGTATTTTAAACACTTGAACAATGCTCTTTTAGCTAGAGCATATGAGAGGGTTCAAGTAGACAGTAGTAACAAATATGTAGCAAATCCTTTGTACAGTACATTTATTTATTTATTTTAGTGTTTTATATAGCGTGAACTTGACCCGTGAGAGTATCAGAGCAGTTTACACGGTTTAGAGAAGTGAATAAACAAAAGGCTTAGAAGTACAGAAATATACTAAACCGTTAGAGGGGGGCAGGGTTGCTAGACCCCTAGGGGAAAAAGAGGGGCACAGAGGTATGGTTAAAATTACAGTTAGAATCCATTAAAAAAAACACAATTTCTTGGTGGAGTGAATTGGTGATCTGAGGAAAAGGCGATAGTCTTAGACTAGTCAGGTACACTGTGGTGGTTGAAAGCAGGAGAAATTTATCCATAAGGAAAGTTTTGGCCTCCTTTTTGAAGCTTGCTAGAGAAGGGATTCTTCTGATGGCGGGTGAAAAAGAGTTCCAAATTCTTGGTGCTGCCCCGGAGAAAGCCCGATTGTAGGTTCTTTTTTTCCAAAAATGAGCAGGTTGGAGCAAGAGGTTTCTGGCGGACCGGGAGTTCCTGCTTCCTCCAGATACCACTATTTCTGTGCCAGATAAGCAGGGTAGTTTGTGAATAGAGCCTTGTGTGTAATGCATGCCAGTTTCAGCTGTATTTTGGCCTCTAGGGGGAACCAGTTCAAAGCTTTCAGGTGTGGGGAGATGTGGTCGAGTTTCCTAGAGCCAGTAAGTAGTCTGGCGGCCGCGTTGAGGCAGGCTTTTAAAGGTGCCAAGGAGATCTTGCCTAATCCCGAGAAGGTGGAACAGCCATATTTCAGTCTAGAGATGACTAGTGCTTGGACTGCTATTCTTAGGGCAGGAGCATTTATGAAGGGTTTCAGCTTCCATAGGAAGCTCAGGTGGAACCTGGCTTTTAGCCATCGAGTTAATGTGGTCCCGCATGTTAAGGTTGCAGTCGAGGATTATACGTAGATATTTGGCCGAGTTCCTGATGGTCAGCGGGCAGTTTAAGGCTGTGATGACCTTGATCACATCTGAATCTCCGTTTTGGCTTTTGTAGAGGAGATTAGGAGAAATTCAGTTTTCTTTGCGTTGAGTTTGAGTTGGTTAGAAGTGAGCCATTGGACGGTCAGTTTCAGGGCCTCGTTCAGGTAGAGGATCTTCTCAAGAAATGAAATATTAATGTATTTTTGGGTGTTGTCCATGTACATATGGTAGCAGATGTTAGCAATATGAAGAACTTCGGTAAGCAGCTCTAAGTAAAGTTTAAAGAGGATGGGGGCAGGGTTAACCTTGAGGGACTCCAATCGTGACTGGGTTGGGACCTGATAGGTTGTCGTTAATTAGGAATCTCTGTGATCCTTCAGGAGGAAGGTCCTAAACCAATTAGTCGGCTAGACCGACCCAAAGGGAGAGGAGGAGGTCTGGCAATTATCTATAAAGAACAGTATCATTGTAGAGCTGTCCCTGAAACCATCCCGGACTGTGAGAGTCTTGCCTTTAACATCGAACTCTCACCCAACAGCTGCTTCTCAGGCACTCTTGTCTACCGCCCCCCGGGCCCCCCAAAGCAGTTCCATGGAAACCTACCTTCAAGGGTGGCCGAACGAATCAGTACCACAACCAACTTTACCCTGCTGGGTGACCTCAACCTGCATTTTGACTCTTCACTAGACCACATAGCCGCCTCCCGAGCAGACGACCTAGCTGCTCTCCAACTCACCCAACGTGTCACAACCTCCACCCACGTTAAGGGCCACCTGCTGGACCCTGTCTTCAGCAACTGCCCCGAACTCCTAGTCGGTCCACCTATTCCCCTGCCATGGACAGACCACTTCATGGTTCCCATTAACTGGACCTCGTTTAAACCCCCATTTACTGTACCCACTACCAAGCTCATGCGAGCCTGGTCCCGTCTCGCGGCGGATAATTGGTCCACTAAACTTGCCAGTAGTCAACCCTGTGTTCACGAGGACCCTGGCCTAGCCAACCAGGCCTACGTCAACTGGATCACACAAACTCTAGACACTACTCTCCCAACAAGTAAGACTACGCTGAAACGCCCCCACAAAACTGCCCCCTGGTACACGGACTCCCTCAGGGACAAGAAACGTCTATGCAGGAGGCTGGAAAGGCGCTGGCGCTCAGATTACTCGGCTGTCAATAAAACCCGCTACCGAGAATCTATCAGCAAATAAAAAACGCAAGTTAAATCAGCTCAGGCCACATATTTCTCTGATAGAATAGTGATGGCCAAGTCCAAACCGAAGGAGATCTTTCACATAGTGAAACAGCTAACGAGGCCTCCCCCCGCCTTGCAGGTCGAAAAAAACACCACCCATTGCAATAATGTTTCGGAATTCTTCTTCCAAAAAGTAAACACCATCTATTCAGCCTCCCCCCCCCCTCGAAACATATCACCTCGTCTATCCAACCGAATAAATCCCCAGCATCATACCCCCTCCTACTACCCCAATCCACCTTGGCTCACTTTCCCCTATTTGACCTCACTACCCTTGAATCCTTAGCGAAGAGAGTCAAATCTGGATCCCCTGACGACCCCGCACCCCCAGACATAATAATGGCCGCCTCCCAGATCACCCTGCCTATAATTAAGGAGGTATTAAACACCTCAATCACCTCCGGTACCGTTCCGGTCGTCTGGAAGCAGGCCATGGTCAGAGCGCTCCTAAAAAAGTCCAGTCTAGATCCAACTGACTTGGGCAATTATCGACCCATCTCTCTGCTCCCCTGGGTGAGCAAGATCCTAGAAAGACATGTAAATCATCATCTAGTTAACTTTCTGGAAAGCTTCAACTTACTAGATCCCACGCAGACGGGTTTCAGACCGAAACACAGGACTGAGACCGCTCTCCTCATGGTCACCGAGGAAGCTAGGAAAATCCTGGATCAAGGAGGGTCAGTGGCAGTGATCCTCCTTGACCTAAGCGCAGCATTCGATACGGTTAGCCACGACACCCTGCTACACTGTATGTCCTGTGCCAGGATCAAGGACAAAGCCTGACTATGGTTCAAATCCTTTTTAGAAGACAGATCTTTCAGAGTCTTTGAAGGTGAGTCTGTCTCCTCCAGCAGACGCCTGAAGTGTGGAGTCCCCCAGGGCTCCTCCCTGAGCCCCGTACTCTTCAACCTGTACATGAGGCCACTGGCTGAGGTCGTCCACCCTTTCGGGATTAAGATCATCTCGTATGCGGACGACACACAGCTGGTGGTCTCACTGGCGCAGGAGGACAACCAACCTGCGTCAGGTGGGCTCAGAGAATGCCTAGAAGAGGAGAAGACCTGAATGTCCTCCTCATCCCTCAAGCTGAACGGGGACAAGACGGAGCTGATGCTCCTAGGCCCCCCAGATCTTTGCCTCCCCGACGCCCTATGGCCCCCGTGTCTGGGCCCTCCACCAACTCCTAAAGATAATATCAAAAGCCTGGGAGTTTGGTTGGACAGCTCCCTTTCCTTCAACGTGCAGGCCACAAAACTGTCTGCCAACTGTTTTGGCATCATGAGGATGCTAAAGAAAATCTTCCCTCTCCTTCCCATGGAAGCCAAACAGGTGGCTATACAAGGGCTTATACAATCTCGCCTTGATTTTAATAATGTGCTCTATCTCGGCGCCCCAGAGTATACTCTACGCAGGCTGCAAAAAGTGCAGAACTGCGCAGCCCGTCTATTGCTGGAGATCCCTCGCAGACAATCAGTGAGGGCCGGACTGGTTAGCCTTCATTGGCTACCGGTCCGCCAAAGAATTCTATTTAAGGCAATGTGTATTGCCCATCAAGCCTTCTGGGACACTGGTCCGAGTATTACTCGTGACCTAGTCACTTACTATATCCCCAACATAAGTCTTTGCTCTAGCCAGACCTTTTTAGCAGTGACTCCCAGAATAAAAAAATCCAGATCCGGCGGCAGGTCCTTTGCCCATTACGCCTCCAGAACTTGGAATACCCTTCCACTGCACCTCAGGGCCAATTCCAATCTCACTGCGTTTCGCAAACAGCTTAAAACCTTCCTTTTTAACTCACTGCTTTAGACCTTTCCCCCTCCCCATCTGGCTCTCTGGCAGGTTTTGGTTATTGCTAGCGCTTGGACGCCTCAGGGCAGCAATTCGCGCTTTACAAATCCACATCAAATCAAATCAAATCAAATTCCAAGACAGAGCCATCCAAACCCATCCTGAGTTTGAGGCATTTGAGTAGTTTTTCTTAGTTGACGGGTTAAATTTAAAATCTGCTGCACTGTCCACAAATGTCTATTTGGAAAGGGCCCCAATTATCTAGCTCAACTACTACAGCCCTACAAACCAGAACGAGATCTACGGTCAAGAAATCAACCCTTGCTTAAACCACCTCTTATTAAAAAGACCAGACAAGGCGGCCGAGCCCTCTCCTCAGTGGGGCCGACCTTGTGGAATAACCTGCCGCTCAGCCTTAGACAGACCTCCAATCACCTTACATTTAGGAAAATATTAAAAACCAATCTGTTTATGGAGATATAATATATGACTGTCCCTTTTTGCACTCTCAGGTCATCTGTAAAGTAGTCTTGCCACCTGTTGTTGCTGTCAAAGCGCAGAGATAACCCAATCGGGCTCGATTCTGGCGCTATAGAAGCATTTAAATAAATAAATAAATAAATATTGAAGGCCGAGGATAGATCTAGGTGGATTAGAAGGCAGGTTTTGCCTTGGTCTAGGGCTTGGGAGGCATCGTCCACGATGTGGAGCATAGTAGTTTCACTGCTGTGTCCCGGTCTGATTCCAGATTGGAAATCATCAAGTAGGTGGAAGTTGTTGATATGTTGACTTAGTTGCTGTTGAACACACTTCTCTAACACTGGCTCACAGGGGGATATTGGAGATAGGTCTGAAGTTTTCAGGGAAGGTTGGATCCAGCGATGTTTTTTTTTAAAATAGGGAGGACTTTACCAGCTTTCAGGGGGTCCGGAATCGATCCCTGCTGGAGAGAGGCGTTGATTATTGCAGTCCAGCTAGGAACAATAGATTGGGAGGCAGCAGCGAGGCAGTTAGATGGTAGCGGGGCATTAAAGGGGTTATTTGGGTTTAAGGTAGAGAGGATTATAGAGACAGAGACTTCGTCATAGAGTTTGAAGTCGGTCCAGCATGCTTGGTTTTTAAGTGAGGCCAGTGAGGGTAGCGCGGAAAAGGGGGGCAGGTCAGGAAGGGGTTGAGAATATGTGGCGGTAGTGAGTTAATTTCCTAATGCTGTGATTTTATCAGCGAAGAAAGAGGAGAATTCCTCAGATGATATTAGAGACTTAGGAGACTCTTTTGGTGTTTTTGCTGGTTTATTGGATTGGTGTTTGACCAGTTCAAAGAACTTGCAGGGTCTATTCTTGGCATTCCCCAGTTCCGATTCGAAGTATTCTTTTTTGGAATTGAGGATGTTCTTGTTGTAGGAGTTTCTCACCTGTTGTACAGTTTTAGATGCGCCGCTAAGGGGTGCTGTCTCCACATTCTTTCAGATTGTCTGAGAATCTTCTCTCCATGTTGAGGGATCCAGTGAACCAGAGGTTTCCTTTTTTTAAATTTGTGTTATTTTTAGTTTTAGTGGGGCAAGGTCATCCAGAAATTTCGATATACTCGCTGAGTAATGTTCATTGAGGTCACTGACTGTAGTTATATGCGAGGGGGGGTCAGATTTGCAGCGAGCCTCCAGTTTCATATGGTCAAGGTTCTTGGTGTCTCCGATCCAGCGTTTGGGAATCACCGGTTGCGGTGCCTTTGTCTTGTGGGTCCCAGGTAAAAGGAAGGCAATGGCGTGGTGGTCAGACCAGTCACATGGGTCTATGGAGATAAGCTTGACTGAAGATTCCTTAGAGATGATCCAGTCAAGGGTGGCCCCTTTTGAGTGAGTTGGCAGAGAGCAGGCTTGAGTCAGGGCTGCATAGGTTAAGAAATCTTTGATGGCGTTGACGTGGGGATCCGATCCTTAGGATCGTTCCAGTGAAGGTTGAAATCACCAAGGAAAATCTCTTTAGCATTGGAGGAAATCTTAATTGTGAAGATTTCAAAAAGGTGATCGGTGAAAGAGTCTTTCATACCTGGGGGGTGGTAAAATATGTGCAAATTGCACGGGTGTAATGAGTTGCTACAAATGGAGAGGGTGAGGTATTCACAGGAGTTGGTGGTGTCTGCCGTGAGTTCCGTGACAAGGAGGCTAGATTGGTAGATGCAGGCGAAGCCTCCTCCTTTCCTGCTGGATTGTCTGTCCAGTCTAGCAATATTGTAGTTGGGAGAGACTAATAGGTCCAGGCAAGGGGAACAGTATTGTTTGAGCCATGATTCCGTTAGTATAGCTACATCTAAATTTTTGTTCAAGATGAGGTCAGCAATATCAGTGGCATGCTTAACTGCAGATTGGCCATCTCTCTTTGGCATTGATAACGAACCAGCAACAGGCAGCAACACCACTGAGTGGCAGACCCTGTCGGACTTAAAAAGGGAATGGATAAGGATAACGATCCATGGTACTATGATGGCCCAGTATTTCAAGGCCAAAATAGCACCGAATGGGTTGATTGTCAAGAACTTCCCCAGAATCTTCTGGGAGGATGGCCAATTTAAAGTGGAGTGGTCACAAATCTCATGGAAGTGTACCCACGATCTTTTGATTCTCATTGTAAATACGGCAAAAAGATTAGCAGATGCGCTTCTGGTTAGAATCCAGGCAGCCGAGGCCGCCCTTAAAAGCGCGGTACAAAATCCAGGCTTTAAAACCAAATTGGCCGAAATCAACAAGGAGATGGCTGAGCACAAAGAATATCTCCTTAACCAGAAGGTAGCCAAGCTACAGAAGGACATTAAAAAATTCTCCAAAGAGAAAGTCTATCCATACCTTAAGGAAGACTATGTCCCTACAGGCACCAACTATAATTCTGACTCTAGCACGAACTCTTCCAGAAGGGGTTCCAACAGCGGCTCCGACAGCAGTGGGGATAATACTCCCGCTCAGATGCCCCCGAGGGCAAAAAGAGGAAGAGGTCGTGGACAAAACACCTTTAACGGTTACCCCAACCAGGGACAACCTGTTGGTGCCCCATTTTGGCAGTACCCCCAATTTCCCCCCTTTCAACCACCATATGGACCACAATACCCTCCATTCTACCCCCCAACAAACCCTACACACCCACCTTTTTTAGGCAGAGGTTGGGGCAGAGGGCGCGGGCGAAAGAGAGGGAACGCACCCGAAAAACGAGTGCAATGGGAGGACACACGCCCACAAGGAATGGACACACGGAGCACGAGCCGGTCAGGCCCACAGTAAGCCTTGTGGTTAACCTTTCTGACCGACTCCTCACAGACAGTGAGGAAAATGTCCTACAGAAAGGTTTGGGGTTTGTTCCCACACCGAAGATTGACTCATTCGAACAGACCAGAGAATTGAAATCTTTCTTCAGAAAAATCAGATTGAAAACCTTTTTTGAAGGAAGGCCGTACGAGCCCAATACTGACTCTGGGCTACGCAACCCGTCTACCTTTACACCACATAACGGCTTGGTGCCAAATGAGGTACTTACTTTCGAACAAGCTGTTCTCAAGGATATTTCAAAATTGAACTTGAGAGATGGGTTCTGTAACATATCCAGACAAGAGATGGCAACACTGAAATCGCTGGCGGAGGACCCACTTATAACAATCAAACAGGCAGACAAAGGCGGTGCCACAGTGTTGATGAATACCAAGGATTACGAGCTGGAATGCACCAGGCAACTGAATGATAACAGGTACTATACCCCCATTGCCAGTGACCCCACTACACGCCTACAAACTATGATAACCGGTTTGGTCACGAGCGCAGAGTGTGAAGAATGGATCACCAAGCAGGAGGCTGATTTCCTGGTTAAGAAAGATCCAAGGGTACCATACTTTTATATCTTGCCAAAGATACATAAAGCCACCAGACCAGTACCAGGAAGACCAATCGTGTCAGGGATTGACTCGGTCTTGGAGCCACTGTCGCAATTCTGCGACCATTTCCTCCAACCGCTTGTCAAAAGCATTCCCTCCTACGTCCAGGATACCACGGACGTGCTACGCATACTGGCTAATATTGAGAACACGGGAGAGATTGATCTCCTTATCACCCTAGATGTGGAGGCCCTCTACACTAACATTCCACAGAGGGCCACTCTAGAGGTGATTGAGGAAAGACTCGGCCTCGAGACCTGGAACTCCAACACACCACAGACTTTTATAATGGAGTGTGCCACCCTAGCTCTTACAGAGAACTACTTTGAGTTCAGAGGCAAATACTACCATCAGACCCAGGGGACATCTATGGGCAGCACCTTTGCTCCTTCGGTGGCCTGTCTGTACATGGCGAAATTTGAATGTCAACATATACACCATGAGGCCAATCCGTTTAAGGATAACATCAAGTTGTGGAAGCGCTTCATTGATGACATTTTGATCCTATGGAGAGGCCCACCTATGTCACATGAAGCCTTCCTACTTTGGGTCAACTCTCTGAATCCCCACTTACACTTTACAATGAGCGCCTCACCTAAGGAGATCGCCTTCCTAGATCTAACTGTGAGACTAGAAGATGGGAACATCAGTACCACCATGTACCGCAAGCCCACTGACCGTAACAGTCTCCTACATTTTAAGAGTCATCATCCAAAGGCCTTGCGTACCAACTTGCCCTTTGGGCAATTCCTAAGAATCAGACGCAACTGTAGCGAGATATCTGACTACAAAAAAGAATCAGAAATCTTGTCAAGAAATCTACTGGACAGGGGCTATCCCAGAAGTGATGTTTTAAAAGCCAGAAAGCGTGCTAGGAATAACAACAGGGAAGCACTTCTAGAGAGACGAGAGAGACCCGCGGCTGAGAGTCAACCTATCACATGTGTAACAACATACACCCCCTTGTCCACTGCAATTAGGGGGACCATCAGACGCCATTGGGGGATCCTCAATACAGGAGACTTGACACTAGAAGAACCAAGATTTGCCTTCAAGAGGTCCAACAACTTGAAGGACATCCTGATTAGTACTAGGCCTAGAAACATCAAAAAGGATACCCAACAAACACTCTGGCACCTACCCCCAGTCACGGGCCACTTCCCTTGTGGAATGTGTGGCGTTTGTAAATACACCATGACACTCAAAATGATCCAACTCTCGGATAACTTCAAATGGGAGATCAGACACCACACTAATTGCAACACATCCCATTGCATCTATATGCTTAAGTGTCCTTGTGATTTACTCTACATTGGGATGACCTCCCGTCCAGTGAAAACTAGAATTATTGAACATCGGAGCAACTTTCGTTGCAAAAAAAACACATACCAAAATGTGTAAACATTTTGTGGAACAAAACCATGACGAAGACTCCATGAAATGGGTGGTACTAGAAACCAGCCCAAACTGTCGAAGTGATGCCCTGTTCCGGAAGGAGCAACGCTGGATACATCGCTTGTCCACAGACAAACAAGGCCTCAACGAGGATATCCCATGGCATTCGCTTTAGGATACCAGCGTCCTTTTCTGATCCCCTTGACATTAATTCCTGTTGCCCATAATACACGACAGGCAATATACATGCCAGAGATATGCCCCACGTACTATGTCCAGCACCCTATGTGTACACACTCACCACTACATAGTGTTCCATAGTGGACCAGTAACCACCTTGTTATACACATGCCCCAGGCGCAAGATACACGAGGGCCCCAGCGCTACACTTTTTCACCCTCATAGCGGTAGCTGCAGTTGAGTACCGCTCCAATATGGCCGCCATAGTACACCCCTTAACCACGTGACCTTAGTACAATATTCTGTGCTTAAGTCAACAACACACGTGCGACTTATTTTTCACGACTTGCTTAAATAAAGGGGGTTTCTTAATAACTGACCCTGTCAGGATGTGTTCTGGAGCCTCTATCAATAGACATCATGACACCCCCATAGCGGTAGCTGTAACTGAGTACCGCTCCAATATGGCCGCCAGAATACTTCCCCTACCCATGTGACCTAACTAGAAGGCGGAGACGCGTCGGAACACTCCGATTTGTCCATTGCGCTTTAAATTCCTCCGGCCGCCGAGCTCAGACATCTACTCGAGCTCGGCGGTGAAGGGTAGGTCTATCAGCGCGGACACAGGAGGTACGAGGTGAGTCTCGCTAGACAGGATTCCGACATGGATAGACACTGAGTAAGCACTACGCTGCTTGGTGTTGCACTTGCCAAGTCAATCTTCATTCCCTGGCGCTATGTTACTTTACTTCCTCAGCGTTAACCTTGGGCTCTCCCTGATGTCTAATCCCGCCGACCCCTCATGTGGCATGTAGTCCTCAACCTTTAGGTGAGTGGGGCATAGATATTTTCCCAAGATCTTACACGTTTGGGACACAGTGTGTGTTTGGTGTGTTGTAGATGCATGTATTGACAAGTGGTGTCGCCAAATCTTACTTGCTTGTTTTTTACAAGACAGGAGTAGCCAAATCCTCTAAAACTGCGGTTTATTGATCAATTTTTAATTCCTTCAAAAAACTGGTTTTAATTGTTGCTTTTAGCCCACAATCCATCACCAACCTCCTCACTAGCTCAAGAGTTGTGTGTGCTTTTCACTGGACACTTTGCACACAGACTTTGTTGCAAGTCATGTTTTTTCAACTTTAAAGGCATGCCTTACTACATCAACACGCTGGCGTTGACTGGAACTACTGACATGCATAGCAGCATCTAATGTTTTTCCTTGTTTTCTCTTCCTTATGTCTAGGCATAGGAGTACCCACAGAGGTAAACATAAGACACACATGACACTAGCATGTTTTGACACTGCACTTTTACACGGTCCTGATGAATCACGGGTGACTATACCCATAGCGTGAAACATGTCGACCTTCATCACCTTTAGCCTCATCTAGGGTCACCTGACCTAACTTGTTGACTCATAGTGAGCCTAACCCCTCTTTTTAACTGCAGCCAGGGGACCCCCTGAATAAATTGAATTCCGGTACCCCTTGCTACATTTTAATACCCCACACACCACCACACCTAGCCCGGTCCACACACCCCCACCTCACCATAAGGCAGTTGGAAAAAGATCTCCGCCAAAGAGCCCCTCTTTGAGGTGAGCCCGTCGGGGATTGCACCGCCTCCCCGACGAGGAGCAACCGCCGATGATGAAGCATGACATCCTTCGGGGTGTGTGAGGCCATTATATCCAACAAAATGGATGCCCCAGGATGTTACTCCAACATCCGTGGTCATGCCAGCTAGACACTTTCCCCAATTCCCATAGGAACAGTACAGCGACCCCTTTTGTTTCCTCAGTGTAAAACACGGACACAAGCTGTAACTGGACCTTCCACCCTCCCCGTGGGTGGTTAACTGTGTCCGTTGATCGATTGATCTCCTTCTCTAATCTCCCTCCTTTGGATACAAATTTATTAAGAGACCAGATAGGGGGGACCTGGGTGAGAGTCAGGGGTCTGGGTGGACAGGAGTACAGGAGCAAGGTTGCTTTTAACCACACTTCTGTTACAGTGGGTAACTGGCCTGTTGGGGTTGATGGTGACCGTGCTGATGGAATGTTAGGGACTCGCATCTAGTGGACAAGGGATGACTTGGACAGAGTTGTGGTCTTGGAGGATGGCTGGGATTTCCTTTCCAGTGAGGTCTAGTGGATTTGAGGTGGCAGTGGTAGAGTTGTAAAAGAGAGAAAGAGCTCAGGATTCCTCCTCAGAGAGGTGGCAAGGTTGCTTGCGTGGGCGAAAATGTCTCAAGTGTAGCTGTAGTAGGTGCTTGGGAGGCTCTGTGACCTGTGGGGAGTGGATATCAGCAGTGGCTTGAGGTTAGCAAGGGAGAGTTTGGCAAGGTGAAGGAGAATCATAAGGTCTAGAATGAAGCTATGGATCCTCTGGGTTAGTGTGGCTGCTCTGGAGTGCAGTGTTTCAAGATCAATATAAGCGAGAGGTGCTAGAGGGCAGGAGGCAAAGATTCAGTAGCAGTACATGTGGCATGTATAGGTGGAATGGGAGAAAGGTTGGCTTGAGCCGAATCAAGGGTCTTTGGCGGTGTACCAAGCTCGCGGTTTGGGTGGATGGCTGGCAGGGAGGTGATCAGAGGTCTGGAGGCTACTCTGTTGGAGGTGCCGCGGAATGTGCTGTGAAGGTTAGCTTGGTCAGTGTTGGGAACCAATGGAGGGCTAGCTCGATCTGTATCATGGGTCTTTGGGATCATTCCAGCTTTTCAGTCGGTGGGTGGTGCTAGGTGGGAGGAGATCGAAGGTGTAGGGGAGATTCTGTAGCCAGGGTCAGGAGACATGCTGGTGTGGACAGGATGAACTGCGATGGAAGCCCTTAGGGGGGTATGTGGGTGTCTAGGCACATTAGGCTGGTGGGACAGCGGGTCATTGGTGTGGGTGTTAGTTACCTTATCAGTGTCGTGCACATGGTTTCTGAGGAGGGTGAAAAGGTCTGCAAATGTATTGAGTTTATTCTTTGAGGCTTGGATCAGAACTATGCTGTTTTTGTAGAGGAGGGCGCATTTGTGAGCTTGTTGCCATATGGAATGTTCCTTGTTGAGCGAACGTTAAGAATGTGCCCAAAGGTTTTGAGCCAGGCTGCAGTTCTTCTGGAATAGAAGATAAGGTCATCAATAACTATGCCGGTGTCCGCACTGAATCACAGGGAGGATATCAGTGTCTCAGGGTGGCTTTTTAGGGTGGCGTGCTTGAATGATTTGGCAGGGGTTTTGGAGAGATTGAGGCGGTAGACCAGAGTATAAGAGTTTTCCGCAGTCCCGGTAAGGCCAGGACGTGACATGTTGGTTAGGGTGGGGCAGTATGTGGATAAAAGGGGCAAAAGGCAGCATAGGGGAAGGGTCTGCCAGTACCCAGGCGTGATGGAACTATAGTGATTGAGGCAGGTCTCACAGGAGGGTTTCTCATCAATCACCAAGGCAGGCGGCAGCTCGGGCACGCTTCAGCAATTCAAAATAACAGGAAGTGTAGAAGTCTTCAAGTAACCTGTTATTAAAGAAGGTCTTAAAGTGAGCAACAGGAGTCAGGAATGCCACTCTCCACATACCAGTAAAGACGGTTTAGTTGAAAACAATATAATATTTGTCATACACCACGCAGGGAATATCGGGCACATATAGAGTGAATGGTTGTGAATACCTTAAACTACGTCTCCCAAAATCCTGAGGAAGGCGTCTTCCCCTCTGCCTGTCTGCAGCCTGTTCTAACTGTTACATAAGCCCCTCCTTGTCAACTATCAGGTGCTTGTCACCTGACATTGGAGATCCGATTGCATCAAGCCCTAGTGTATCGCTCACCTCGTCTGCTTGGAAAGACAAGCCTGGCCGCTTGACTTTATGTGTTGCCAGAACCTTTTTTGTTCACCCGCATTACTCTATTGCATAGCGCATTTCCGCGCTGGATTCTTAGAGGCAGACTCGCGCTCGAACGCGAGTTGGAAGAAAAACTACAAGTACGCTAAAGCACTTTGGCTGACGGCTCCTGGCATACCGATTTCCCGCGTCGCAGGTACGCGCTAGGAAAAGACAACCCGACTCCTTCGTGAGAGGAAAGGAATTGGGCATTGAAGGCACGTGGAAGCGCTTTTTATTTTGATAGCTACTTCGCGCTGGCAGCGCGTTCATTTTTTGTTTACTTAACTCGTAAAGGCTAAAGATTCCCCCGCGGTGCTGAAGTTCTGGAAGGGCTCAGGGTGGCACTAATGGTACAGATACCAACACACACATAGAGAGAGTCTTGTGAATTTCAAGGATTGTGTTTGTTCATTTTACAGGATATTGTGGGAATGATTACACACAGGAGCTAGAGCTGTTGAGAGGCTTGGAGTGCTTTTGTTTTTTGTACTGACTGTTCATTGAAGAACATCTGTTGTGGATATCCATTTGAGTACCGCAGTGCAGATGAGAATATTCTTATCAGTTCCAACAACTGCTTCTGTTTCTATATTCAGAGGGTATATGTCAATGAGAACAAGTGATCCAGAACTATTGTAATTTTCCATTTACTTTATTTTTTTCAATTTTTGTGCCTTTTATGAAAGTATACATGCAGCAGCTTAATTCAGTTAGTTCAATTCCTCACATAGTACATTGATAGTACCTGAAGTGGTATGTGAATTTATGTTTGTTGTGATTATTTCTTATACAGGGAACACAGGGCTACCTAGTGATGTGAAACCTGAACAGCTTCACAAACTGTAATTCTTTGAGTTTCTAAGCTGCAGCATCTTTATTGTTTCCTTTGTCCCTTTTTTCCCCTTCCCCGGTTATGGTAGTATCTGCTGAGTTTTCTCATATACTCACAGGTGGTGCCATAGATATGGAGAGGGAAACTGTCCATTGTTTATCGCTCCCGCTGTATCTGGCTGAACAGGTAATTGGTAACCTTTGTATGACAGAGTGACAAGCCCACGGTTACTTACAGCCTGAGCGATGGATACCAAAATGGTTCTTACTTCAGTGTTGGAGACTTTAACAGCCCTGCGCATGGAAGTAGACGCCTTCCGGGGTGAACGTTTAGAATAAAGGAATGAAATGGGTACAATGAGAAGGGAGGTGGCAGGGCTGTCTCGGGGTAGCCCTGCAGGCACAAGAGGGGCTTCATACATAATAAATTGGATGTTACCACCTCCTTCCTCACAGGATTCAGTATAGGCCCAGGGAGGGGGTGCAGGTTCATCCACTATTCAGGTGATTCAACCCCTCCAGTTGCCCCTTGCACCACCAGAGCGATTCTCTGGGGATCCCAAAAAGTTCGGCATTTTTTAGGGTCAATGCAAGTTGCACTTTATGTGCAAACCTGCCATATTTCCAGACGATCAGTCGGAAACAGCGTTCGTCATGTCTGCTAGTTGGTCTTTTCCCATGATAGAAAGAAATGACCCCATCTTACTTGACCTCTCTGCCTTCTGTGAGGAAATGCATAAACTACTTGATAGAAAGGCCCACCAGCTTTCCTTGGATAGAGAACTCATTACATTTAAACAGGTTTTGCAACACCTTTTAACATATATAACCACCTTCAACAGACTAATCATTGAAACGGAGTGGCCTATAGAGAAAAGAACTTCCCTTTTTATCAGGGACTAAGGGGTAAATGTAAAGATGTTTTAGCTCAGGTTGTCCATATGCCAGCTACCTGTGATGAGTAGATTGATCTGACGGTTCAGCTAGATCATTGTCTGCAGGAGAGAAAGGGGGATCTACAACGTCTTGGTCCCAGGTTCTTGTTCTCTTGACCAAAAACTCCAATGACTGAATGCCCTCCCTCCTCAGAAGGACCAGAACCAATGCAGATTAGTTGCCTACGTAGTCCCTTGAGCCTCGAAGAGCGAACCCGAAGATGTAGTCAAAAACTATGTATGTATTACGGGAAGCCTGGCCATTACATTAACAACTGTAAATCCAAGACCCGGGTGACGAATAAGGACAATCAAGGATCCAAGAACGTGCCTGTGGTTGAATACCTGCCAGAGCATTCGGAAAACTAATATGCTCAAACAAGAACGAGACCCCTTGTTTGAGACCAGATGTAGTAGAGGTCTTCCCTGCTGTGGCCAATACGGTACAAACTTCTGTGGCCCATATGAACGTGTGTGTGACATTGGAATTATCGGGTGAAGAACCCATACTCGTACATGAACTTTTGGATTCTGGGGCTACTGGTAATTTGATAGACCAAACGTATGCGCAGGAACTAAGCATACCTTGCATAAGAAAAGAGAAGCCAGAACCAGTAAAGGCAGTGGACCGAACCGCCCTGACGTCTGGTCCTGTGTGTTATCACACTCAACAAATACCGATGCAGGTCGGCAAGACCCATTTTGAGACCATACAATTCAATCTCATTGATGCCCCAGACTTTAAACTTATCTTAGGAATGCCTTGGCTTACACTGCATAATCCTTTAGTCAATTGGACACTGTGCACAGCTACTTTGAATTCCTCATTTTGTGCTGAACATTGTACCAGAGAAAGAAAACCAATGCTATCACAAACAGAAAATCCAGTGTCTTTACTCGCAAGTGGATGCAGGACAAGGAGTGTGTGCCTTATTTCCACGTTACCTGTAGAATACGCAGCATACCAGGATGTGTTCAATGAACAAGAAGCCAGAAAATTGCCTCCTCACAGGGAATACGATTGTGTGATTGACCTGGAGCTGGGCGCCTGCATTCCATGTAATCGTATATACGCCCTCACGGAGGCAGAAACTAACTACTTACAACTATATCTGAAGAAGCTGTTCTGGTTTTATCTGTCCTTCTTCTTCTCCTGCCTCCTCGCCACTGTTCTTCATACCGAAACGTGGAGGAGGATTGAGGGCGTGCATCGACTATAGAGCCATCAATAGATTGACCAAGAAAAACCGATATCCTCTTCCTCCGAATCCTGTGTTGTTGGACCAGCTGAAGGGTGCTACTATCTTTACCAAACTGGACCTCAGAGGAGCATACCACCTGGTGCGAGTGCGGCAGAGGGACAAATTGAAAACAGCTTTTCGCACCAATTTTGGGTAGTATGAAAACCAGGTGATGCCATTTGGCCTGTGTAACGCCCCCGCTGCATTCCAATACTTCATGGACAAAGTATTGAGGGGATTGCTCTATATTTTTTGCATCATATATATTGATGATATTCTGATCTACTCTGCATCCCTCAAAGATCATGTGCATCATGTAACAGCAGTGTTGAAGTGACTACAGCAGTACACTCTCTTTGCCAAGTTACAAAGATGGCTTTTTCACGCTGCAGAAGTTGAATTCCTGGGATACGTCATCGGACCTGGTGGACTTTGTATGGACAAAAAGAAAACTGAGGCCATCATTCTTTGGGAATCACCCACTAGTATAAAGGGTCTTCAAACCTTCCTTGGCTTTGCCAACTTTTATCGGAGGTTTATCAAGGAATTCTCCAGAATTATACAACGCATGACATACCTACTACGTAAAGACATTTCTTTCCATTGGTCTGATGCAGTGGAACAAGCCTTCCAGATGCTGAAACCTGCTTCACTAGTGCTCCTGTGTTGAGACATCCGGATTCCAGTCAACCCCTTGTGGAAACAGATGCTTCCTACTTCGCGTTAGGAGGAATTCTTTCTCAAAGGCATCCAGAAACCGGGCAACTACATCCTGTTGCCTTTTTCTCCAAGAAACTGTCTACTCGTGAAATAAATTGCAGCATCACAGACAAAGAGCTGCTGGCCATAAAAAGAGCCTGCGAAGAGTGGAGACACCCGTTGATGGGGCTAGACATACAGTCGAAATCTTCACCGACCATTGGAATCTACTTTTCTTGAAGAACGCTAGAGCCTTGACTCCTAGACAACTCTGTTGATCCCTATTTGTTGCGGATTTCGATTTTGTCATCAAATATCGTCCAGGACCACAAAATGGTAAGGCAGAAGCCTTATCAAGTCCTACGTTCATCCCCGAACTACTTTATCCGCTGCAGAAGAGCCTCCTATCATTCTACAGAAGGCTACTTTACAAAGAGGAATAATGGCTATGACAACTTCAGCTTAATTTTTGGATGATGTGAAGAAACAAAATGAAAACATAAACCAGAGAGAAAGGGTGGACAAGGACCCGCAACATAGGTCTGTGAAACACAAGTTGCTATTTTATGACAAAAGACTGTATGTTCCAGAAGGACCCCTACAAAAACAAGTCCTACAATGGACTTATGATTTCTCCCTAGGCGACCATCTGGGTAGGCAAAAAAACCTTGCAGAGCATAACTAGATACTTCTGGTGGGAGACCTTGAGGAAAGACTCAGAACAATACGTCACTGACTGTTCCATATGTGCGCAAGCGAAGGACATACATCACCAACCCAGTGGATTGCTTAGACCTATACCCCTACCTCCGGCACCCTGGCATACGGTCTCTATGGACTTCGTAGTGGAAATGACCCCTAGTTTATGACACAATACCATTCTTGTAGTCATAGACCATTTATCGAAGATGGGACATTTTATAGCTCTAACCAAATCACCCACATGTGGAGAATTGGCAGCTACGTTTCTACAACATGTTGTAAGGTTACATCGTCTTCCTGCTGTTTTCATTACGGATAGGGGATCCCAGTTCACCTCGAGATTTTGGAAAGCCTTATGTGATGTCATGAAAATCGATGCTAGGCTGTCTACGAGCTACCATCCTCAGACCGATGGCAAGACTGAAAGGCTGAATCAAACATAAGAGCAATACCTCCAATGTTTCACATTACAACAATGGGAAGAGTGGAGAACACTTTTGTGGACTGCAGAGTTCGCATACAATAATGCAAACCATTCATCACTAGGTTGTTCTCCCTTCTTTTGTCTAAATGGATACCATCCTAATATGCTGCCCTTTGACCAACCAGTTGTTTCCACACATCCTACCATACAGGAGCATCATGCACACCTCAAGGCAGTATTGCAGAATGATAAAGCACATTTGGAGGCATCTAGAGACAGGGATAAACATTAGGCAGATAGGAAAAGAACACCAGAACCATCCTATAAGGTGGAGGATAAGGTTTGGCTTAACACTAAGGGCTAGATGTAGATATTTCACAAACACCAAATCGTTATTACAGATTTTTACCGAATCGGTAATAAGGAATCGGTATTTGCGATGTAGGTAATAATTTGGTAAAAATTACTGATTCAGTAAAATTCGGTAATAGTTACCTATTTCATAGAAATCTGTAAAAATATTACCGAAAACCCATTACCGAATTGGAACAATACAGATTCTGTAATACCGATTCGGTAAATACCGAATGGGTAATTCAAAAAAATAGGAATTGTTGAATCAGCCAATCCAGAACAAGCACATGACTCCCAACCAGGAAGTGGCCTTACCCATGCAGGTGCACTGAATCAGTAGCTGTTGGAGCGCTGGGAGCAGCAGCAACAGCAGAGGAGCAGAACAGCCAACACCCAGTTCACAGAGACAAACTGCACCATGGCCACATCTGATAAAAGCAAGGATTCTGCAGCTGGAAGAAAAAGAAAACTTACATTTAGTGAGAAGGAGTTCGAGGTCCTCATTGAGGAAATAGTAAAAGACCATGATCAGCTCTTTGGTAAGAGGTCACTAAACGTGCCTGAGTCCCAGAAAAGGGGCATTTGGATGGCAATCCAAGAAAAAATAAATGCAATTGGGGTCACACCACGGACAATTGAGGACTTGGAAAAGCGTTGGAATGACCTGAGAGCACGTGCCTAAGAAAGGATGGCTGAGCGCCAGAAACAATCTGGAAAAACAGGTGGTGGAAGCTCCACAGCGCCTGCTGCTGCTACTACCCTTGACCAACTGGTAGAATCCACCCTCCAGCCAGAGAGTGTCTGTGGAATTGGGGATGTGGATAGCTCTGCTAGACCTTCCAACACACAAGGTAAGTTGCATTACATCATCATGTTTACCCTCCCTAACCCCAATCCCCCTGCAACATAAAAAGCAAGGATTCTGCAGCTGGAAGAAAAAGAAAACTTACATTTAGTGAGAAGGAGTTCGAGGTCCTCATTGAGGAAATAGTAAAAGACCATGATCAGCTCTTTGGTAAGAGACAACTAAACGTGCCTAAGTCCCAGAAAAGGGGCATTTGGATGGCAATCCAAGAAAAAATAAATGCAATTGGGGTCACACCACGGACAATTGAGGACTTGGAAAAGCGTTAGAATGACCTGCGAGCACGTGCCTAAGAAAGGATGGCTGAGCACCAGAAACAATCTGGAAAAACAGGTGGTGGAAGCTCCACAGCGCCTGCTGCTGCTACTGCCCTTGACCAACTGGTAGAATCCACCCTCCAGCCAGAGAGTGTCTGTGGAATTGGGGATGTGGATAGCTCTGCTAGACCTTCCAACACACAAGGTAAGTTGCATTACATCATACTGTTTCCCCTCCCTAACCCCAATCCCCCTGCAACAATCCCACTACAGGCCATGTGTTATGTTAGCTGTGCAATGCATCATGGGAAATGTAGTCCCTATCAATGGGTAGCAAAACAGCCACTCCCCAATAAGCATAGGCAATTGTTACACATCTATAGATGAGATAGCAGACGTCAGACAGCTAGGATGTCAGTTGTAAAATTTATTAGCACACATTTGCTGCAAGAAAAGTGAGTAATGATACATTCTGTATCCACAGGTGGAACAGAGCCACAGGCTTCAGAGGGGGAGACTGCTGATACTCCCAGGGAGGATAACAGAAGTGATGAGGAAGTTCTGTCACTTCCACCCATTGCACCAACTACTCCACCACCACCACCTCCAAAGTCAAAGCGCTACACAGTTGCTCCACCTCCGGAGATTGATGCCACAAAGGAGGACAGGCAGGAAGTCCAGTTTACATCACCAGGCGCAGACACACAGCCATCTGGGGCGCAGTCCCCCATGTGGGAATGCAGCACAGATGTCTGTAGACGACGCCCGAGGTCACAAAGTCCAGAATTTCAAGGCTCAAATGTCTTTGCAGCCTGGAGGTCCAAATGCTGATAGTGCAGCGACATTCAGAGGCAGATGGTGGGAAACAACAGGAAGGTGGATGAAATGTAGGAGGCCATATACTGCCTCAACAATGCAATGGCAGAGGGACTGAAGGAGGTATCTGAGGCAGTGAACAAATTAAGTGACAGAATGGAGGTGGAGCGCGCTGCAAGGTGGAGAGACAGGCAGGTGATTGCAGGCTTCACGAAGTCTGTGAACAGACTGTGTAATGCGACCCACGTGCTGAGTAGATGATCTGTGGCCATGCAATTGGAAATGGCCAAGTGCAGCTGTGTGGTTACCAAGGGCCTGTTCACAGTCACCAGTGCCGTGGAAATCATGCAGACAAACTAAATTGCTGCCACCGGTTCCGGGGACGTTGAGGAAAGTGAGGAGGCAAGCAGTCGTAGAACTGAAACCCCCTCTTGCTAGAGAGTAGGAGGCGCAGTGTGAGGCATGGCTCTGCTGCAGGACACAGTGCTGCTGAGGACAATGTGCAAGCAGTACGCAGCACTGGTGTGCTGGCCGCAGGAGATAGGCACGGCCCTACAATTCTAATCTGTAGTGGGTGAAGTAACCCTATTGAACACATAGCTGGTGTCATGGTGTGCTGGTAATTTGCCTGATGAAAGGTCTATTAAACACCCTGACAGGAATTCATTACCTGGCTTTGTCTCATCACTTACTCAAAATTAATTATTTGTGATCTCTGACCGTCTCTGTCTCCCATCTGCTGCAGCTGCACCGCCTGCTGCACTGTGCTGTGTCATCCTCCTCTTCAGAATCACACATTTCAACAGGTGTACCCTTCTTAGTGGCAATGTTATGCAGCATGGCACATACAGCTATGATTTTGCAACACACTTGGGGCTGGTACTGCCGTGCACCTCCACTTTTGTGCAGGCAGCGGAACCGGCTTTTGAGGAGCCCAAATGTTCGCTCAACCACAGTGCATGTCGATCTATGTGCAACATTGTATCTCCTTTCACTTGGGGGGATGGGTGCAGGTACGGAGTCAGGATGAAAGAGATCACGGCATAGGCACTTTTACCTGTGTGTGAGATGTAAGTAAGTATTACACAGCGTACAATCTCAGCAACAGTTGTGTAATTCAGGGGGTGTCACATGTACTTACCTAGCAGGTACCCTTCACCAAATTCTCCTGCAAGGAGACAGGTATATATCCCACTGTTCCTGAATATGTATGAATCGTGGGTGCTCCCTGGAAAGTTTGCTACTATGTCGGTGATTATGTTCTTCGCATCACATATGACCTGTACATTGATGGAATGTGTGGACTTGCAATTGCGGTAGATGTACTCAGTCCCAGCAGGCGGGAAAATTGGTATATGTGTCCTGTCAATGCAACCTATGACGTGTGGGAATTGGGCCTTCTGATAAAAGTCCAACTTGGTCTTCAGCAGTTCTGCCTGTGTGCTGGGGAATTTGATGTAGTGTGCCATCCTTTGCAACATGGCATCCAGGAATTTGCGGAAAAAAACGTGACAGACAACTTTGTGAAACTCCATCTGCCACAGCTATTACCCCTTGGTAACTGCCAGATGCCAGGAGGTGCAGGCAACAGAGTACCTGTACATGAGTGGTTATTGTGTGCACCCTTGGTATCTGGTGCTCCAGGAGTGGGTGCAGGTCCCGTATCAGGTCCAAGATGGTGTTTGGGTGTAGCCTGTAGCGCTCATGGATTTCAGCCTCAGTCAGTTGGAACAGTGTTATTCGCACTCTGTAAACGCGCTCCTCCCGTCTCCAGATCCTCAGTCCTGCTGCATGAAAACGTAGCCGCCTTGCTACCACGTACAGGGCTGCCATTGTGTTCACACTGAAGTATTTTGGGACTGTTTTTATGCAGTGCACCTGATTTCCACCTGCTTTAACTTAGTGTTAAATACCGATTCGTAATTACCGATTTTTGACAAACTCGGTATTACCGATTTTTGGTACATCGCATTACCGAATTTTTACTGATTCCTTATTTCCGATTCAGTATTTTTTTCCGATTCTGTATTTTTTTTCTCCGAATCAGTAAATAAGGAATTGCTAACTGTTTTCCCTAATTTTTACCGATTCTTTATTACCGATGCCAATCGGTAATACCTACATCGCACATGGCTAAATACCGGTCAGTAACGGTGAAATTTACTGAATTTCATCGTTACCGACCGGTATTTAGCGACCTACATCTAGCCCCAAGTTTTTTAAGTTTAAGGGAAATACTCGGCTGCAGCCCAAATTTGTAGGTTCATATCCTATCCACAGCATTATCAATCCTGTTGCCATGAAACTTAGACCCCCCTCCACATGGCATATCCATCCTGTGTTTCATGTGTCGCTATTGAAACCATGTCTCCAGGAAACAAGGCTGTCTGAGAAACCCTTGCCTGTAGAAGTTGAGGGGAAGGAGGAGTATGAAGTACAACACATACTAGATTCCAAGCATGTCAGGGGAAGGGTGCACTATCTCATAGACAGGAAGGGGTATGGTCCTCAGGATAGATCCTGGGAGCCCTGTGGCAATCTGCATTGCCCTGGACTCCTACAGCGTTTCGCTCATGCACGATTTCCTAATAAACCTGGTGGACCGCTGAGATGTCGGTGATTGAGAGGGGTTCTGTCATACACCACGTAGGGAATATCAGGCACAAGAGAGTGAATGGGTGTGAATGCATTAAACTACGTCTACCAGAATCCCACGAAAGGCGTCTTCCCCGCTGCCTGCCTGCAGCCTGTTCTAACTGTTACATATGCCCCTCCTTGTCAGCTATCAGGTGCTTGTCACCTAACATTGGATATCCGATTGCATCAAGCCCTAGTGTATCACTCACCTCATCTTCTTGGAAAGACAAGCCTGGCCGCTTGTCTTTATTTGTTGCCAGAACCTTCTTTGTTCACCCGCATTACTCTATTGCATAGCGCATTTCCGCGCTGGATTCTCAGAGGCAGACTCGTGCTCGAACGCGAGTTGGAAGAAAAACTACAAGTGCGCTGAAGCACTTTGGGTGCCTGCTCCCGGCATACCGATTTCCAGCGGCGCAGGTACGCGCTGGGAAAAGACAACCTGACTCCTTTGTGAGAGGAAAGGAATTGGGCATTGAAGGCGCGTGGAAGCACTTTTCCTTTTGATAGCTACTTTGAGCTGGCAGCGCGTTCATTAATTGTTTACCTGACTCGTACAGGCTAAAGATTCCCCAGCGCTGCTGAAGTTCTGGAAAGGGCGCAGGGTGGCACTAATGGTACAGACACATGGAGAGAGTCTTGTAAATTTCAAGGAGTGCATTTGTTCATTTCTACAGGGTATTGTGGGAATGATTACACACAGGAGCTAGAGCTGTTGAGAGGCTTGGAGTGCTTTTCTTTTTTGTACTGACTGTTCATTGAAGAACATCTACTGTGGATATCCATTTGAGTACCGGAGTGCAGATAAGTACATTCTTATCAGTTCCAACAACTGCTTCTGTTTCTATATTCAGAGGGTATATATCACTGAGAACAAGTGATCCAGAACTATTCTTATTTTCCATTTACTTTATTTTTTCCATTTTTGTACCCTTTAAGAAAGTATACATGCGGCAGCCTAATTCAGTAATTTCAATTCCTCACAAAGTACATTGATAGTATCTGATGTCGTATGTGAATTATGTTTGTTGTGATTATTTCTTATACAGGGAACACAGGGCTACCAAGTGATGTGAAATCTGAAGTTCCACAAACTGCAGTTCTTTGAGTTTCTAAGCTGCAGCATCTTTATTGTTTCCTTTGTCCCTTTTTTCCCCTTCCCCGGTTATGGTAGTATCTGTTGAGTATTCTCATATACTCAGAGGTGGTGCCATAGATAGGGAGAGAGAAACTTAGCATTGTTCATCGCTCCCACTGTATCCGGCTGAACAGGTTATTGGTAACCTATGTATGTGTCATGACAATATTGTAGCACCGCAAACTAAGGGGCTTCAATGCACAACAATGAAACTGTGATGTAAATCAATAAAGTTTTGTGGCACCGCCATCTTGATGTCAGGCACTGTGGGGCGATCGAGGATGTTTTCACCCGTTGCCATTTTGAAGTCAGGCATTGATCAGCAAAAAATATACAGAAAAGCTGTATAAGGACTCAGCTGATCAACACACACTCAAGGGCTGCAATGCTATTCATTACAAGGACTCCAGCAGAAACGCCTCATTTGTGGTATGGTTCAGGAGCAGGAGTGTTGAGAACTGCCGTGTAATGGTTTTGAGGCACTGCCATTTTATATGCTTGGGAGCTGTGGCCGAGGAACCTCCAGAGGGTTAAAACCACACAGAGACAATGGAAATACCTGGCGCCCGTTTTGAAACGCGAGTAGGCGGAAAAGCTCCAAATCCACATCTGCATTGCCCCAATGTGACAAGGAACGGTGGCAGCGGCATCAGAAGCCTGGCGCCAAGGCAACCGGGTTCCGGGCAGGACTGTGGCAGAACGATAGAAAGTCAACAAGCGGAGTCCTACATCAGAGGAAGCCGTGGACCCCAGCAGGGCTTGTACATGTTGTTTATGCCAAGCCATGCAGGGCAAGCGCAATGTCTTGCAGGACGAGAAGGCAGCCGCAGTTCGCAGCCGCAAGAAGGCATCGGAACCCAGAGAAGAGCCAGTGCCCTCAGCTCAACGATCTGCAACAGGTGGGTGGTCGAGTCGATCGGGGTGGGAGCAGAAAGGCTCAACCTATCACAGGCGCAGCAGTCCGGCTGAGATCTCATGAAAAAAAACTATGTTTCACATCATTTGTCATACTGAGGAATTCTATCATGAACCATGAGCTTAGAGAAAATCTAAAAATATGAGCACACATTCATAAGAAAACATGAAGATGTCAAGATTTTAGCATAACTTCTTATGCACTTAGAATCATTCAGTATGATTACAAGCAATATGTGTCAGATTATGTTTAAGATTTACATTCAAACAAATAAGATTGATAATTTGATATATATTACCTAGTCGACAGTAGGTAGTTATAGTTAGAAGCTAGTTTTCATTGGAAAAGCATTTTTTGATTTGCTAATAACTTTAGCTTCGTTTGATGAATCTTTCTGAAATTCTCCAAAAAAGAGTCTATACAGGTCAGCTGAAAGTTTGGGGGTGATTCGTTAAGTGGGGGCTGAGAAAAAAGGGGGGTCGTAAAACACATTTCCCCATTTTAATTTCCATAGGAAATTTTGCAACGAGCTACAGCCCGAACTGCTGAACGGAATTACCCCACATTTTGCAGAAAGGTAGAGCTTGGTTCAGAAAGCAACCTTTTTTAAATGGTATAGTTTTTGAGAAATTCAATAAATAGGAGTCGAAAAATAATTTTCCCATAGGAAAACGTGTGCAAGGCTACAGCCGAAACTACTGAATGGAATTACCCTAAATTTTGCACGAAGGTAGTGCATGGGTCAGCAAGTGACCTTTTTTAAATAGTGTAAATCTGTTCAGTATTTACTGAGCAATTCGAAAAAGAAGAGTTTCGATACCTCGGCGGAACCTAAGTTGTGTGCACGAGCTTCCACTGTGATTGGCTGTAGTCCAAACCAGGAAGTGTCGGCAGCCATCTTGTGGCTCAGTAGTAGCGAGTCACCCAAAAATGGAAAAAATAAAGGTAGAAAACAAGGGAAGGGGGCAGGGAAGAAACGCCCTGACCGCCTAGACCTGCTCAGCCATTTTGTGATTTGCTCAGTTTGCTCGCATGTCTCTGTGTAGAAGCCATCGGGTCCGCAGTTTTACCTCTGCAAGGCAAAACTGGCATCTGTGTTAGATATGCCTTTTTCACGCTGCCTCTCCTCATACCACTAGATCATGGCTATGGCTTTAGAAGCCCATTCGTCGGCTCCCACCTCTTTATGTTTGCAAGCTAGTACATTGCTGTGGAGTGCAGGAGTCCCTTTACGAGACTGGGGGTGAACTGTTGATAAGTCACACTATATGAGCATTGAAAGCCATTTTGTGATTAAGTCTGTCAGCTCGCATCTGTCTGAAGCAACTCTGTGAACATACCGGAGCACTGTCTGTGAGAGATACCCCTTTCACACTGCTTCTCCCAACATCTGTAGGTAACGCACCCTGTTCCCATTTCACCAGCATACCCCCAACAACCTTATTGGGCCTGCAAGTCTGCCTCTGTGAACTAGTGGTGGGCTCCCAGTTGTTGCGGTGGGACTTCTCGGGACTGCCGTTGTATCTGTGAATTAAAGACTGGAAATATACCGCAGGTCTCTTTTTACGTGATACCCTTTTCATGCTCCCTCTGCCCAACATCAACACTGTGCAGCTATGCCAGTGCGTTGACTCGCAGCTCTCTACCTTTGCGAGCTACTACGCTGCTGTTTCTTTGGGAGCGGACGGCCCATAGTTCTCCCTCTGTGAGTCGAGCACCCGGGCCGCAGCTGTCCTTCTGCGAGCCTGTGTGCGAATTGTTCATAAGTCACACTACATAAATATTGAAAAGCCATTTTGTGATTCAGTCCATCAGCTCGCATCTGTCCGAGGCCTTTCTGAAAACGTACCATAGTTCTTTCCCAGAGAGATACCCCTTTCACGCTGCATCTCCCCACATTAGCAGGTAACACACCCTCTTCCCACATCACCAGCATACCCCCAACAACCTTCTTGGACATGGAAGTGTCCCTGTTTGGATGGACAAATAAGAATTTTAGTCAAGTATAGATATACATATAAAACGTTTTATTTAAAGAAAATAACAACAAATAAAACTATGCACAGCTGTGGTGTGTCATCGCTGGTCCATTTTTGAATCACAGCAAGACAAAAAGAAAGATAAGATGGTGCATCATTTATCCAGGAAAGGAGATAGAGATAGAGAGAGAAAGAGTGAGAGAGAGAAAGAGTAAGACACAAGGAAGAGAGGAAGAGAAACAGTGTGAGAGAGAGGAACACAGAGAGAGAAAGAGTAAAAGAGAAAAAGAGAGAATCAGTGAGCTACAAGGAAGAGAGAAACAGTGTGAGAGAGAGGAAGATAGAGAAAGAGAAAACAAGAGAGACAAAATACTAATACAAGGAAGAGAGAAAGAGAGCATCAGTGTGAGAAAGAGAAAGAGTGAGAAAGAGAGAAAGTGTGAGAGAGAGGAAGAGAGAGAACGAGTGAGAGAGGAAGAGAGAACGAGTGAGAGAAAGGAAGACAGCCAAAGAGAGGAAGAGTGAGACAGAGAGGAAGACAATGAGAGAAACAGTGAGAGAGACAGGAAGAGAGAGAGTTGAAGAGAGAAACAGTGTGAGAGAGAAGAAGAGAGAGATAAAGAGTGAGAGAAAAGAGGAGTGAAAGAAAGAGACAGAGAAAAAAGAAAGAGTGAGGGAGAGAAAGGAACAGATGGAGAGGGAGTGTTGAGACTGGAAAAATCTTTGCAGTTCACCTTTGTGTCACCGGTGTGTCTCCTACCAAGTGCCGGGAGATAGTGCAGCCCTCAAGTTTAGTGATCTGAAAGATAGTGTAGAATTAGTAATTGTACAGTACATACAACTGCACAGGCGTAATTCTATTTTTCGGTAATGCGCAATAAGGGTGGTGCACCCCATCCATTCCCACTGCTAGGAGGTGTGCGTGCACTCTTGTGCGCACACACTGCTGCACACTATCCACTACCACCGCCCAGAGGTAACTGCCCGCTGCTGTGGAAAGAAGTCTCTCTGCTCACCTTCCGTCACCGGGGTGTGTGTAGAGGGTCCACTACGTGCCGAAGCAACCTTCTCAGCTGCTGCATACACGCAGTACAGCTGAACGCACAATTGAGAGTGGGTGTTAATTGTAAGGATGGCCACACATCATAGCAGATTTTTCGCGTATTTAGCTCTGGTGGTGCTGGGGGGTGAACGCTGATTCGTGATTCACAGCCTGTTAGATAAAAAACAAGATAAGATTGTGTGTCATGTGAACTTTGACTATCGTGAGAACTATCTCTAACTATTTCAGCTGCAATAGCTCTTTCTTGATTAATCTCTTTGTTCAACATTTGGAGATAATTTGGAAAGAATTTACATTCAATGCTATCTTTACATGCATTGAAAGAATCCTCATAGCAGTAACAATGTCCAAGTAATTCCATTTCAGTCCGCCAAGGTTTGAAGAGTTGCATAGAGAAACTCTCTTTTATCTGGAGTATCACAACTTAATGTCCAGTGATTAATCTGATTTTCTTTGTCATGCATTACCAAACATCCTTTAGATCCAATTACAGCATATTTTCCATCTTTTATATTTTCTGTGAAATTTTTTTAAAAACTAAAATGTTGCAGTATTTCATATAGACATATGTTTTACAGGTATGGACTTCTATTTGGATAGTATGTATCAAACATAATTGTTTTCAGAATATCTGTACTTTCTGGTTCATTCAGTGCCAAGTATTCAATTTCTTGTACAGAATTCAAAACTCGATTTCATGCTGCAGGAAGACCAAGACTTATCCAGATGATCCCTCTTGACTTTGAATATAAACTTGCAGATGTCAATCGATCCTAACATATGTAGGATCCAATTTCCCCATGTGAAAGCATCTTCAAGCTGAAGCTGTACAATTATTTGCTAAGTGTCCTCTCCTGCAAAATTTCCTCCCACATTTCTTTCAATTCTGTCTTCCCAAAGTTTGTAATATATGACATGGCATAGCGAGCAGCAGCAATTGAGTTATCTGCAATATATTGTATGTCCATATTTGCATTCCACAGCTTCAAAATCACTGGATTGTAATCATGAATGTACTCGGATTCTTCTATTCTTTTTAAATTATAAGTATTTTTGGGTGATTTTCGAGTGATGGTATGCCTGACTGCTGACATAAAACTGTTCACTCTTTCTTTGGAAATTACTGAAAGTGGAAAGCCAAATTGACATTTTGTGGAAAATGTATCTTTTGACTTATATTTCCATCGACAATACTTTGCACATCGATGCCTTCCATATGCCAATATGCCTAACTAATCGAAGGGAGTCTGGTGCTGTGGTCGCTGCCACGAAGTTGGGGTCACTGCCCTTCAGGACTCAGGACACAGTTCCACATGTGGGATTGGCTTGTGTTGACCAGGGTTAGTGGCACCACTGGTTGCTCCTCGTGTTGTACAGGGTTAGTGGCACCATGTGTCGCCGGCCTTGCATATGGAAATATCCCTCACTGATTGAAGGGAGTCTGGTGCTGTGGTTGCTGCCACTGACTTGGTGTCATTGCCAATCAGGACTCAGGACACAGTTCCACATGTGAGATCAGCTTGTGTTGAGCAGGGTAAGTGTAGCAGCCCGCAGTGTAGACTTGTATTGAGTGTTCGTTTGCACTGGAAGATGAATTTGGTTATTGTAAAAAAGCTATAACTGAAAAAAAAGTTCTTGAAGCAAGGATAGTAAAAGGATATTATGCAGGTTTTATGCCTGTGATAGATACTTGCTTAGTGGAGTCTGTAATTAATGAATCAAGACTTAATTTAAATTGTGAGCCCTACTGACCCCAGTACAGGTGTATCATGAAAATATGAAATATGTATAGAATACACTGTTGAAGTGTTGTATTTTCTGAGTGCAATCTTGTTGTTACAAATTAGCATTTAAAGTTCGAATTGCGAGCTCTGCTGCCCGCAGTGTAGACTGCTATTAAGTGTTTGTTTGCACTTGAAGATAAATTTGGTCACTGTACTAAAGCTATAACTGATATCAATAAGTTCTTGAAGCTAGGCTACTACAAGGATATTATGTATGGTTTAGAACTGTGATAGTTACTTGTCAACTGGACTCTGTATTTAATGAATCAAGACTTAATTTTAATTGTGAGCCCTGATGACTGCAGTGTAGGTCAGAGGTAGCAGTCGACAAGGGCCCAAAGCCACGTTGCATTGAGTTTAGCTTCTCCCTGGACCAGAAACAAGCATCTTGGGACCAGTTTTGGGGCTGCACCTTTCATCAGCCAGACTAGATTGAATCCAGTGGCACTCTCAGCGTGGCCCTGTGTAAATCTGCAGCAGATACATGGATCCAGATGAAACCCATCAAGCATTTAGCAATCTTCTGTTAATGCTTTCCATTTACATTTGATTTTCTAAAATGTGTTCAATTACAATGCATGCACTCACTGCTGAGCAATTTTGGTACACTAGTCTAGTTTTGGGTTTCACACTGCATTATATTTTGTTCCCTTTGTGCCAGACTATTTGAACTCCATTTCCTAAGTAACAATGTTTGCAACACTCTCTGGCTAAACGTAGGTCAAAAATTAACAAGTCTTTCTCTGAGCAGCATACTAGCTTTAAATTAAACTATAGCAGGTGTGGTTGACTGTTTGCAATTTTAAACATATCCCAAACAACAAAACTTTTTTAAAAAAGATCAAATTCAGTCACAGAGTTAGGTACTTTTTCTTTACAATCACTACCTAATTGTTGTTCCTTGCACATCTCCACCATCCAATCAAATATGTTATTTATATATAAGGTGCGGTCCTCTATTTTATCATGCCTTTCATATTCAGGACTGCTTCATTCTGCTGCAGTGTTTTCCTGTGCTACTCTTGCTTATCCCCAAAATAATGAGAGTGTGGCTTGTGAGCCACAGGCTTGTCTTTTGGGCTTGAGAGAGTGCTAGTATGTGCAGTATTGCCAGAGACCTAGGTTTGCCTTATGTGGACTTTACTTGGGTTGGCCAGATAGAATAGAAGAGGCACCAATTTCTGCCTTTGGTTGAAATCATTGTAGATTTCCAACATCCAGACCTCATGATTGTGCACTGTGGTGATAATGACCAAGGCAAAATTACTGGGGTATGACTGGAAATCCTAATGAAGGATACCTTTTGTAAAGTAATGAAACTTACTGCCTTGGTGTTCTTCAACATTTGCCAAAGACAAAAGTGGCAGTTGTGAACCAAATCTTGTCCACAGATAGAGAAATCAAGGAAACATGTAAATTACTCTATTTTGGCATTCCTCTGAGACCACAACAAGTATTCTATACAACAAAAACCTACGCTTTGATTTGGATGGAATATAACAAAAAGAAACAGAGTCCATTTCACAGATGGAGGCAACAGGGTGTTTCTCAACACCTTGAAAAACTGCATCCTGTTCTATGTGTAATTATCATCTACACATCCTAACCCCATAGACTTATTTCAGAGCCAACCCTTTTTTAACATTTCTTACACAGATCCATTGCAGATTCCCAAGCAAAAGGGCAAATTCAAAACAGTACAACAACACATTTTGGCTCTGTGAGAAATCTGCTCCCAACCAAAAGCAATCATTCAACACAACAACATTAATAAAGTGGCTGTGTTAAAGTCTGTATGGGTGTGTGAGAGAGTATGCAAGTGCCTCTCTGGGTGTGGGAGTGAGTGTATGGATCTGTGAGTGGATATCTGAGTAACTGCAGGGGTGGGTAAGCAGTTTTATATGTCTATGATTCTGTGTGCAAGCCTGTGAATAGGTGTGTGTTAGTGGGTGTGTCACTGGCTTTTTGGGTTTCTGAGTGGGCGTACGAGTAGTATTGTAGATCTCTGAGTGGCTTTATGAGTGTGTAAGTGGATATGTGAATGGGTGTTAGTATCTGTTTAAGTGGCTATGTGGGTCAATTAGTTGGTATGTGAGTGGGTATTTATGGGTGTCTGAGGGGGTGTGTGAGTGGCTGAATGAGTGTGTTAGTGGGTGTGTGAGTCACTGCATGGTTTGTGAGTAGCTGTGAGTAGTTGTGCATGTCGGTGAGCATTTGTGTGAACAGATTTATTGGTCTGTGCTAAATGTATGAGTGGCTGTATGGGTGAGTGAGTGGTTGTGTGTGTCCCTGAGTGGGTATGTGATTGAATGTGTCTTTGAGGGGGTATGTGAGTAATTGTTAGGGTCTGTGAGTGGGTGTGTCAGTGGCTGGGCAGGTATGCAAGAGGCTGGATGGGTGTGTGAGTAGGTGTGCGAAGGGCTGTATGGGAGTATGAGTAGGTGTTTGAGTGGTTGTCTAGGTGTGCCAGTGGCTGGATGGGTGAGTGAGTGGGTCTGTGAGTGGCTGCATGTGTGTGACTCTATGAGTGGCTAAGTGAGTGGGTGTATCAGTGGCTCTGTGGGTATGAGTGGGTGAGTGAGTAGTTTCCTGGGTCTGTGAGTAGATGTGTGAGTAGCTATACTGGTGTGTGAATGGGTCTGTTAGTGATGGATGAGTTGCTATGAAGATATGTGATTGGCTCTATAAGAGGGTGAGTGGGTATGTAGGGTCTAAGAGTAGGTAAGTGAATGGTTATGCATGTCTTTGAGTGGGTATGAGACTGATTTTGTGGGTCTGTGAGTGGGTATTTAAGTGGCTGTGTGGTTGTGTGAGAGAGTAAATGGATGTGTGAGTTAGTGTGGGAGTGGTTGTATGGGAGTGCAAGTGGGTATGTGAGTCAGACTGTGAGTGGGTATGAGTTTTTTTAATGGACTCTGGATCTGCAGAACCATTGCAAATTTACATGAGTGGGCTGTTCGGAGCACCGTAGTTGATTTGCGGATATTTGTGTGCTCACAAACAGATTGATTTCACAATTTTGTCACCATGTGGGGTCCCTTACAGACTTCACTATCAAACCCATTGGTCAGGGTACCTCTACCCTTACCCCTTCATTCAATCTCATCTCTTATTTTTTACCCCCTGGGCTGAGTCCTGATATAGAAAATGACGGCCTCAACTATTTGTGACCTTCTTACTTTAGTTCCTTTAAAGGACATTATCTCCCAGAAGGCTTTGCTGAAAAACTGGTTACTGAGGTGGTGACACCTCTGCCTTCATCACGTAAAGAGTGAAGAGGCCTGTCCCTTGTGAACATTTCTGCATTTTATGGCCTGGATGGCATTGTTTGGGATAAGGTCCCATTTTATATATTTGGTCTTACAAATCCCTTATGTTTTTAAAATCTAATTAAGTCATATAATAACTCCTGGTAGCATGTCTGGTGATTGGGATTTAAAATTGGTTATTTCTATATTTTCTGAGCTAGAAGGTGTAGATATGTATAATGCAACCACTAATTATGGTGGAATGTTCTGCTATCATCACTATGCATACCACTATTTACACAGATCTAGTATTCCACCTGCAGTTTTTAATTATAAACATTGGGAGCATTGCCCAACACCACCAGTGGGCAGATCAATAACATACCTTCAAAAGTTTGCATATTTTTTCGCATATTTTTTCTGCAACAAATTAGTTGACCCAGTGTTTTATTATTTTAAACTTTCCCCTTCCCTGAAAAGAAAAATGTGCTGACTGAAACTAAACTGATTTATTCAGTGTCCTTCATTTTCCAGTTGTCTGTATCGGATTACAATTTTTGGAGCGACAATATTGATTTGACATCTGTTTAAGGAACAAAGATTGGCAAGTCCAGGGCAATGAGGCTTTGTTTAGAGCATGGTTTATACCGAGACAAATTATTTTTCTGACCAAAACAGTATAGCAAACATGGTGCCTAAGCTTGGCTAAAATAAAAGACATGAATACATGATACATTTTTAATTAAAGTTTCCAATTTTATTCCATCAGCATTACAATGTTGTATCATTAAAATTATATATTGTCCAAATCTTTCTATAAATAATGTTGATAACATTTCTGATTTGCATTGGCTACACTCGATGTTTTGATTTGCTACTGTAACTAATTTGTTGAAAGACACTGTTTTCAGTTTGGTATTGTCAAATATATGAATCTTTCAGTGATGAGCATCTTTCAGTGTCTATGTTAGTAGTAGAAGTAATTGTACAATTTTCACATTCATGTTTCTATTTATAACGAAGTCCAAACAGATTTTCAATATGTATTCCTTCCCCTTCCATTACTGCAAGCATATACATTAGAATTTCCTGAGCATCTTCTTGGACATTCTGTGTGAATTGCGTAGAACCAGAACATATATCCAGAAGATTGCAAATATCAGAAACACTTTGTATTTTATTTTTATCACTTCTCAATTTTTCATAAATACAATGCAAGAAGAAACAACATATTTTTTCTCTATTCCCCATAATTTGCTGTTACAGACTTTCTAGGGAAAAAAAACATTTACCACTACATAAGCATAGCAGTTGATACCTGAACTATTTTCTAACTGATATCCGACAATCTCTTCTTCTTGCTTACAATGTCAACATTATCTTCAATTTTTTCTTCTCTTTAACTTCACTACAGATATTCTCATATCTTCTTTTACAACCTACTATACGCTTTTCCTATACTGGATATTAACCTATAAATAATGTTGATAACATTTCTGATTTGCATTGGCTACACTCAATGTTTTGATTTGCTACTGTAACTAATTTGTTGAAAGACACTGTTTACAGTTTAATATTGTCAAATATATGAATCTTTCAGTGACGAGCATCTTTCAGTGTCTAAGTTAGTAGTAGAAGTAATTGTACAATTTTCACATTCATGTTTCCATTTATAACGCAGTCGAAACAGATTTTCAATATGTATTCCTTCCCCTTCCATTACTGCAAGCATATACATTAGAATTTCCTGAGCATCTTCTTGGATATTCTGTGTGAATTGCGTAGAACCAGAACATATATCCAGAAGATTGCAAATATCAGAAACACTTTGTATTTTATTTTTATCACTTCTCAATTTTTCATAAATACAATGCAAGAAGGAACAACATATTTTTTCTCGATTCTCCATAATTTGCTGTTACAGACTTTCTAGGAAAAAAAACATTTACCACTGCATTAGTATAGCAGTTGATACCTGAACCATTTTCTAACTGATATCCGACAATCTCTTCTTCTTACTTACAATGTCAACATTATCTTAATTTTTTTCTTCTCTTTAACTTCACTACAGATATTCTCATATCTTCTTTTGCAACCTACTATACGCTTTTCCTATACTGGATATTCACCTAAATTGGGTGCATACAATCTTCTTAACCGATTATACTCTCTTACACAATTTACATCTGCACTAATCTTTCTCTCATCAAAATCAATCAAATGCAATCTGGATAAAGTTCTGACTCAGGACAAAGCAACATATGCCATACCCTCTTTAACACCTTGGCTGCTAGGTGTTTCCCCCCCCGGTGCTGAACTCATAGAGTTCCCATTGTTCATGACGAGCTCAGCTCGTCATCAGCACAGCTCACCCGTGCATCATAATGAGCTGAGCTCGTCATGAGCATGGAAGGGGTTAAATACTGAACTTCCAATGTTTACCATACCACTGTCTACACTTAAACCTTGAGAATTATGAATAGTCACTGCATATGCCACAGAAATAGGAAACCCTTTTCTACGAACAACCAAATCTTTAACAAGTAAAGAACAAACTGAATAACGACCAATTAGTTTTAATTCTACAATTTTATCAATTTAGATTTTTAAAAATTCAATTCCATCTCTATTTTGATAACTAAAAAAATCAATAACTTTACCCATTGCTCCATTTACCAAACCTTCTCCACACATCCAAATTACGCCGTAAAATTACCCGACAGTTTACACATGGATATAAATTATTTTCTAAACCACCAGTTATAGATATGGATTTTTCTAAAGAATCCAATTTTGTTTTTAATTTTTCTGTCAAAATATTGGTGATTCCTTCATGCTCTATTTTATCAATGGCTTCCATTTTCTTTATTATTTGTTCATTTTCCAGCTTTAAAAGTTCTTCATTGAATGTAGAACACTTGTGCTGTGTTGACATTAAACAGATTATAGATTTATTTTCTACAATTTTTTTGTATTTTTTTTTAGGAACAATATTTTCATTTGGAAACAAGTTTGTAAGTAGTCAACTTTGTAAAGCTGGTTTGATTTTTGTAGGACTGAATCAGTAGTCTACAGGGGGTAAGGGGACCGCATACATTGTGCACATGTGATTGTACTACTGCTTGTGTCAATGTCTGAGTCATTGTGCAAGTGCATAGACAGTGACTACGTACCTAGAGTGCTAGTAGTTAACAGCAGAATGAGATTATAAGTGCTTATGTTTCAGCAGAGTGATTAGATAAGGACGTGCTTCTGTCAGGATGATTGTAGGAGTGGAGAGAGACTTACATTGTGATTGCAGACAAGCATGACTATTACCTGGATTTTTGCAGGACTGAATCAGTAGTATGCAGGGACTTAGGGATAGCATACATTGTGCACAAATGACTTTACCACTGTTTGTCTCAATGCCTGAGTCATTGTTCAAGGGCATACACAGTGACTGGGTACCCAGAGTGCTAGTAGTTGACAGCAAGGTGAGTTTATTAGTACTTATGTTTTAGCCGAGTGATTAGATAAGGACATGCTTCTGTCCATATGATTGTAGGAGTGGACACAGTCTCACAGTGTGAATCCTGACTTGCATGATTATTACCTAGATTTTTGCAAGACTGAATCCGTAGTCTGCAGAGACTTAGGGGACCGCATACATTGGGCACATTTGACTACACCACTGCTTTTCTCAATGCCTGAGTCATTGTGCAAGTGCATAGACAGTGACTGGGTACCTAGAGTGCTAGTAGGTGAAAGCAAGGTGAGTTTATAAGTACTTATGTTTTAGCAAAGTGATTAGATAAGGACATGCTTCTGTTGGGATGATTGTTGGAGTGGACAAGACTCACAGTGTGATTCCAGACACGCATGATTATTACCTGGATTTTTGCAGGGCCGAATCAGTACTCAGCAGGAACTTAGGGGTCCGCATACATTGTGCACTTTTGACTGTACCACTGCTTATCTCAATGTGTGAGTCACTCACTGCTTGCTCATCCACGGGACTCGGATATTCTTTGCTGTTGGGGCATTTTCACGGAGTTGCTGAAGCGCGGCCCCCACTCCACGGGCGTGCCGCTGAACCTGTCATCACCACTGCGGGACTGCGAGGCTAGGACTCACACACCTGCAGCCTCTTCCCGCAGCGGCTACGCCCTCCCGCCTACCACCAGCATAAACTTTCGCGGCACCCGCTTCGCGGGCGCCACTCACTGCTTGCTCATCCACGGGTCTCGGATATTCTTTGCTGTTGGGGCATTTTCACGGAGTTGCTGAAGCGCGGCCCCTGCTCCACGGGCGTCCCGCTGAACCTGTCATCACCGCTGCGGGACTGCTAAGACTCGTACACCTGCAGCCTCTTCCCGCAGCGGCTACGCCCTACCGCCTACCACCAGCATAAACTTTCGCGGCACCTGCTTCGCGGGCACCACTCACTGCTTGCTCATCCACGGGACTCGGATATTCTTTGCTGTTGGGGTATTTTCACGGAGTTGCTGAAGCGCGGCCCCCGCTCCACGGGCATGCCGCTGAACCTGTCATCACCGCTGCGGGACTGTGAGGCTAGGACTCACACACCTGCAGCCTCTTCCCGCAGCGGCTACGCCCTCCTGCCCACGGACTATTTATCCAGACCACTCACTCCGCGATGTGGGACGCGCTCGGGACGGAGCACGGGGCGAAGCCCGGGCAAAGGGGCGGCCGTTTGAGGCCGTTAGAGAACAGGAGAGCTCGGGACCAGGCCACCCCCCCTGGTCTATCTTCGAGGATGTCCACAAGGGAAACAAGGAGTAAAACCGCGTTGTCAACAACGGGAGCGGTTAAAGGTACGTTGGACAATTACTTTGTTAAAGCGGGTTCTTTACTGATTGATGAGATTACTATATTAGAGAGGCGCATATCGCATGAAATAGACTGGGTGAGGAGATCTTCTATGGGCCCCCTGGCACAGGCTAAGACCCCAGATACAAGACATGAGCATATTAACACTCAGTACACTAATGGGGGAAGCTGCGATATTGATAATACACCGAGCCTAGATCTGATCAATTCTACTTTGGAAACTAGCACAAAAGACACAAGTGATCTTGGTGACCTGAGTTTATTAAATCTCCCACCGGCCCAAGCCCACGCTGCCCACCCAATCATGCCAACTCCACTGGAATGCTCTTCTGTTGCGGCCAACTCCGCCGGTGGAGATGGCAAGGCTACACAGGGCGCGAGAGAAGGAGCAATCCCAAAACAGAAAAAACTGAAAAAAGGGGCCCAAAGGAATGGGGGAAGGAAGACAAAGACTCAGAAATCCAACTCTACCCAGGAGGCTGACGGTTCTGGGTTGAGTATAATGGGGTCTCCAACTATTGATAGACAAGAGGACTTGCCCATTGAGATATTACATGTAGATAATAGAGAACACGTAAACCAGGACCCCTCTGAGATGCAAGAGGAAGACATCACCCTGGCTGACATAGGAACTCTGTTGAGGACCCTATTGAGTCCATTGGAAGCTTGTCTAATTAAGATAGAAGCGAGGCTAGTAAATATCGAAAAATCTACAGTGCAACTAGCCGATAGCCTGAAAGTTAATACCAAGGCTGATGGGAATGGTGAAAAGGGGGGGAACGAGCCTAAGAATAAAAAAGGCACCTTGGTTATTGCCAAGGCAACCAATAGTATAGCGCCCCCGGCCCAACAGGCAAAGTAAACTTTCACCAAAAATACTTGCACCAAAAATACTTCCATCCAGGACAGAGCTAACATATCTACTCCCAAGGAGCCCCCTGTGCGACCTCCACACGCATCCCCAACACAATCAAAGCCCACGCAGTCAAAGGACAATTCCTCTGTTGCCAATCAACCCCGGGAAGTAGTAGCATTAACTGACGAAGTACCAGCTAAACCGAATAAGGCAAGGGTAGTTAACTTGCCCCCGGAGGTAAGCCCCTACACAGTAATCTTATTATTATTTATTATTATTATTTGGGTTTTGTAAAGCGCGTAGTAACCCGTAAGCATCCCAGCGCTAAGATCAGGACAGTCAAGAGGGTGACATAGGGAGGAGATCAAGGGAACAGGTGGGTTTTCAGAAGTTTTCTGAACCGAAGGTAGTCTGGTTCCATCCTTAGAGTATGGGGGAGAGTATTCCACAGGCGGGCTGAGTTCACAGAAAAACGCAGTCCACCAGTGCGTGTCCTCTTCACTCTGACAGTGGTGATAAGGTGTTTGTGGTCCGAGCGAAGGGATCTTGTGGCTTTGTAGGGCCTAATTAATTTTTTGAGGATGGGGGGGCCTTTATCCTGCAGGAGTTTATGGGACAGGCAGAGGGCCTTAAATTTGACTCGCTCTCTCACTGAGAGCCAGTGAAGATGCTTCAAAGCTGGTTTGGCCGAGGATCTGGCCGGAGTGTTGGTAAGAATCCGAGCCGCGGCGTTCTGGATCCTTTGCAGTTTGTTGAGGGTTGCTTCGGGGGCACCCAGATAGACGGCTTTGCTATAGTCCAGCCTTGACAGGATGAGGCCTTGGATGAGCAATTTCTGGGAGACAGGGGGGAGTAGGGGCAGAATTTTCCTGATAGATTTGAGGAGCCCGAAGCAGGTCCCAGCGATTTATTTGGCTTGGGTCTTGAAGGATAGATCCTTTTCTAGCCAGATTCCCAAGCTCTTGATCTCGGTCTTGGGGACTGGAGGTTCACCCAAACAGAGGGGCCAGATGTTAGGGGGAAGGGAAAGTCCCTTTTGGCCAAGGAGTAGGATGTCTGTCTTAGATCTTTTGAGTTTCAACGACAAACTATTCATCCATCCCTGAATTTCTGAGAGGCAGCTATGGAGGTTAGATGGTTCCTGGTTGGGGTGAGATAGAGACACCACTAATTGAGTGTCATCCGTGTAGCTGAGGATTTTCACTCCGAACGGGATGACCACCTCCTCCAATGGGGACATGTAGACATTAAATAATGTCGGGCTTAATGACGAGCCCTGGGGCACTCCACATTGGAGGGGGGTTGCGGGGGAGCGGGTGTCGTTCTCCCAAACCTGGAAGGAGCGATGGTCTAGGAATGATGCAAACCAGGCCAGGGTGGTGCCGTCCACACCGATGTTTTTGAGTCGCTGGAATAAGACCCGGTGGTTAACAGTGTCGAAGGCCGCACTGAGGTCCAGGAGGATCACTGCCACTGATCCTCCTGCGTCCAAAATGATTCTGGCCTCCTCCACTGCCTCAAGCAGGGCTATGTCCGTGCCCTGTCCCGGGCGAAATCCGGTTTGCGAGTTTCTGAGCAGGTTGTTAGTCTCTAGAAACTGCGAGAGCTTTTTGTTGACTAGCTTTTCGGTGATTTTACTGGTCCCGGGGAGGAGGGAGATTGGCCTATAGTTGGCCATATCAAGGGGGTCGAGTGAAGGTTTTTTAAGGAGTGCCTTGACAACGGCCGCTTTTCAGCTAGGGGGGACTTTTCCCTGGAGCAGTGATGAATTGATGAGGTCAGTTAGAGGAGGGGCGATCGTAGGGGCCACTTTTTTTAGAATGCATTAGGGCACCGGGTCGCTAGGGGAGCGGTAGTTGGGCCCGAATTAGTGCAGCCCTCATCAATGAGACTGAGGTCGACAGGGGGTAGGGAGGCGAGAATTTTCTGGATTTTCTCATCAAAGAATTTGGCCAGATTGATGCATTTCTCTTCCGTGGTGTTGGAGTCTGGAAGTTTCTCTGGTCGCGGGTCTGGGACTTTGAGTAAATCTTTTAAAAAGATAAAGGTTTCCCTGGCGGAGCTGGATGAGTTTTTTATCCTTTCCTCAAAGAATGTGCTTTTGGTATTGCGTAAGGCAAGTTTGTAGTTTTTTAAGGAGATGCGGGAGGCGACTTTTTTGTCTATGTATTTATCCTTTCTCCAAGCGCGCTCTGTTCTTTTGCACTCCTTACGTTAGAGGTTAAGATCAGGCGTGTACCAGGGAGCTGGGTTCAATCTTTTGACTCGTTTTAAGGTGGTAGTTCTAGGGAGAAGATTGTCCAGTGAGTGGGTGAGCCAGGAGTTGAACTGACTATCCGCAGTGACTGGGTTGGAAGCCAAAAGGGGGGTATTGACCCTGAGTGTGGCAGCCCATTCTTCTGGCGAGAGTTTGTGCCAGCGTCGCTCAGTAACCCGGGTTTTAGACGGAAGGGCAGGTGGGACAAAAAGAGGCCAGTGAATGGGTATCAAGAAATGGTCTGTCCAGGGTAGGGGAAAAGGAGTGTGGGTTTTGAGGTCAGAGATGTTGGTGAAAACAGGATCCAGAAGGTGTCCTTTGTCATGGGTGGGCTCTAGATTCACTAGTCAGATACCAAATGACATGAGGTCAAGGAGGAGTTCGGAGGCAGTTGTGTCCTTGGGGTCTAGTAGATGGAGGTTCAAGTCCCCCAGGATTAAAAAGTTAGGAGTAGTAGATGCCATCTGGGTGACTGTGTCAGCAAGAGCGCCAGGGAATTTGGCTGGGGCTCCCGGCAGGCGGTATATCAGTAGATCAGAGAGTGAGGTTGCAGAAGATATCTGTAAGGCAAAGTGGCAACTTTCGCAGTCGTCGATATTACCATCATTGGTTCTACAGGAGAATTGCTCTCTGTAGATTATTGCCAGTCCACCTCCTCTTCCGAGGGGTCTATTCTGAGAGTAGATTTGGTAACCAGGTGGTAGAGCATTGACAATGTCAGAGTCAGAGCAGGGGGTGAGCCACGTTTCCGTGAGGAACAGAATGTCGATGGCATGATCATGCACCAGGAGGTTGATTTCGTGGGAGTGTTTAGGAAGGGACCTACAATTGAGAAGGCCGAGCTGTAGGCCGTGGCAATGTGCGACAGTAGGCGCCGGATTGCAGAGGTCACAGTTAATATAAGGTTTTTCTCCTGAGTAGGTGTATTTACACTTAGAGTTTTTCGAGGGGTTAAGTGCAAGGAGCCTGTCTCTGGTGTAGGTAAGTCGACCAGCAGGAGAATTGGGCATAGTGAATGGGCCTGGGGCCGACTGGGCCCGGACGGGCCCAGACGGGCTTGCCTTAGGCGCGCCTTCGGCAGGGGTTCCAGAGATAAAAGCAACTTTTAAAGAATCTACCACCTCTTTAAAGAACAAGGTGGTAAGTTGGCTATCCATCTATAGACCACTCCCACAAGGTGTTATGAGCGAGGTTTTGATGGTAAGAAGGGTCCCATGGGTGGGTAACACTAGGAAATCCATCAAGGGAGACTGTGTTCTGGTTAGTTTCAGAGATCCGAGGACCGTCTCCCACATTTGTGGCTGGTCTTCGGACGAACAAGAGAGTAACATCCAGCCCTTACCCCTCTCTTTCTTCTACCCGCCACTGACACATGTATGGGAGGAACAGAGATGGGATGACTCATAGGAGAAGGTGAGTGGGTGGGAACCAAGAGCTAGAGGAGATTTTATCCATCCAAGAACCAACTACCGATCATATGCTACATCGAATTATGGGGAGGACGGATGGGACACTTGTTATGGGAGGGGCGGTGACTGGACAGGTAGAGAGAGAGGGGATTGTCGCCGCCCTAGAGCCCACCACCCCACACTCTTCCCCTTATCAAATAGGTATTCATGCTTAGACTTGGTGGATTGACATTATAGCGGTAGTGATAGCAACCAGTATTTTTACTCAGGGGAAGACATGGAATTAGACATCACATCCCCTAGTCACATCACTGTTTCGATGACAGAGTCTGGCCACTCCGAAGCTATAGTGTACAGCTCGGAAGACAACCCAGCAAATTTTGACCAGCCTCTGCCCATTGAAATATCTCCAGGAGAAGCAAAGGGAGACTTAGGCAAAAAAATAATGCCACAGGGAAGCCGGATTGACATTGATCCCCCTATCATTACAGCTTTTATCCCAGCTACCCCGTGCCTGAAATTAATATCATGGAATGTGGCTGGCCTGGGTAATAAGGTTGAACTACAGGAATGGATTGCTTTTATCAATTCAAAAGATATATGCCTATTGCAAGAAACCTGTGCAAGGGACGAGTACTCTTGCCAGGGTTTCGCGGTATTTTCTATCCCTGCAAAATGGGGGTGAGGGGGAGGGTCGCCCTTCAGGTGGCCTTGTAACTTTGGTGGCTACCCATCTGGGTTATAAAACACGAAAAGGAGACCAGGTCAATTTAAGGTGTGCTGTCCTAAATGGTGGGTAGGAATCACAAGGACACCCATGTGGATAGATATGTTGGGTTTCACTAGGCTGAAAAAGTCCCATCAGACCACCCTCTTGGCGGTATATCATCATTTGGGGATGGCAGTTATTCCATAACCCGCCTATGTGACAGTGCGGGAAAGGAAATCAACGTATTCTGCCACCATAGTGCCCAAAATTAAATGTGCAAACAAAGGAAAGCAGTGCTGTGAAAGAAGTGATACTAAAAATGACTACCTAGACTGAGGAAATAACTTGACAGCAAAAGTGTAGGTGTCATGATTAAAAACACGCCTAGTAGCGAAAAAGTAGAGCTACATTATGGCGCTGCGTGGAATGGTCGACTAGTTGCAGCTGTATAGAGTAGTGCTCCAGCTTTCATCAGGACCTTGAATAAAGTACGCTACTGCCAGATAAACTAAAGGGTGTACAAGTATAAGGAAGCACAGGTTGCATCTCCCTGGCGACCTTTTCAAACAAGAGCCTGACGTCTGGGCCCCATACTTGCTGACAATATTTAATGCCATCTTAAAAGGCATGGGGATTCCTAGTACTTGGCTGGGGGCAGAGGTAGTCCAGATATTTAAGAAGGGTTCGCCTCTGCTCCCAGCCAACTACAGGCCTATTAGCCTAATAGACGTCTCCCAAAAACTTTTTGGTAGGCTCATTCTGGATCGTCTCCAGAGTTGGCTTGAGGAGACTACTATTCTGAGCCCTTACCAGGCGGGATTCAGATATTCCGCCTGAATCTTATTTACTGGAGATCTGCGCTAATCGAGGGCGGCAGCTTGTACACAGTTTTTGTGGACTTGCGAGCCCCCTTTGACTTGGTGCCAAGATCCAGGTTATGGAGTGTCTTGGCAGATCTAGGTATCCCATTGGACATTCTTGCTATTCTGATGAAGTTGCATCGGAATAACTTTGCCCGTGTCAGATGTGGTAAAAATGGTAATCTAACTGAAAGATTCCCCGTTGACAGAGGGGTGAGACAGGGCTGTGTGCTTGCACCGACCCTGTTCTGCCTCTTTGCGAACGGGGTAATCGCCCACCTGACCGGGATCAAACTGAACGGCTGCAGGGTGCCCGCAATTATGTTTGCGGATGACACCATGCTGTTGTCTAAATCCCCTATGGGAATACAACGTGTACTGGATGGGTTTCTGGAATTTTGTTCAGGGAGGGGTCTTGAGATTAATGTTACTAAAACAAAATATATGATCTTAAACCCCACCCCATCATCACGTGCCAATCCTTTCCTAGGTTCAGCATACATTTGAGTACCTGAGAGAAACCCTCAATGAGCACATGACCTGGGGCACACAACAGGTCAGGGCAAACATGAAATTGGTCCAGATAACGGGTGGAATTTCTAGGATGGCGAATACATCACCTTATCGCCCACTTGGCCCTGTTATCCAGATCTACAAATCCCTGGCAAGGGGGGCAGTTATCTATGGGGCCGAGCTGTGGGGCCACACCTCTGCTAAAAACTTAATAAACACAGAAAATAAATTTATCAGGCAGTTGGTTGCTCTCCCACCAAGCACCCTGTTAACCCCATTGAGAATGGATTTGGGTAATAGGCCAATTGTAGACGAACTGGGTCTAAAACCATTAACTTTTTGGCGGCATTTATGGAGCAGCCAAGATCTTGCCAACTACAGAACGGAGCTCCAGGAGTTTTTAACGCTACCGAAAGTCTCTAACATCCCATGGCTCAGATACATAAAAAGTTCTTGTGAGAGCCTGAACTTATTAGAACTTTGGACTGACCCGGCTAACGCAAGTGTCAGGATCTCTCGCAAAGCGCTGTCAAAGGCGTTTTGCGACCAAAAGCTGGCCAACACTCTGAGAACAGTGCCTGAGGGATCTTTAACAAATTTATTTATCCAAAGCAAAGACCTGTACCGAATGGAATGTGTTCTGTATGGCATAACTCCTGTGCTGACCAGAAAGTTATTTTTGCAATGGAGATATGGCACACTCCCTCTCAGATCATTCACTAGCTCATGGACTTCCTCCCCGACCACTGAGCACTGCCCGGCATGTGCCCACCCCAAAGAAAATGATCTACATGTGGTCTTTTTTTGCAAAGCCTACAGAAGAATTAGGAGATATTGGCTAATTCCCCTTCTAAAAAATCTGGGATTCAGACAGTTTTTGCCGGCGTACAGAATTTTAAAAACTGAAGCGTCTCCCCCAATTGTGTTCGCAGTGGCAAAGTACCTTACAGCCATGTGGTTTATTCGAAACCGTCTCTTGAAAGCAGAACTTGCCTTTCATACAACCTAGTTGTATTATTAATCCATGTATCTTAATGTGATGACGAATTGACTAATGAGTAATTGTATATTTTATATGAATGCTTTTTTATGATTTTACTGTCTGTATATCTTTGATGATCGCTAGATCCAAATAAAGATTGGAAATGGAAAATGGATTCCAGACATGCATGACTATTACCTGGATTTTTGCAGGGCCGAATCAGTACTCTGCAGGGACTTAGGGGTCTGCATACATTGTGCACGGTGCACAGACAAAATATCGACTCCAAAATATCGACTAGACATAATATCGAGTTTTAAATATAGACTGGACAAAATATCGACTGGACATAATATCGACTACAAAAATATCGTTTTTCAGGTAAGTGAAGTAATATCGACTATGTAAAATATAGATAGCAAAAATATCGAATTTTTAATAATATATAATATTTTATAGTGTATTTTTATGTAATAATATGTGTGAAAAGTGTGTATTAATGTTATAAAATATTTTATTAAATGAATTTTGTTTTTTTAATAATTGCGTAATGTAATTCTGTAGCGGGTTGTGGGTTTATAGGGGAATAGGGTGGGAAGTAATTTAATAATAATTAATTAATTAATATATGTTTGTAAATATTTATAATTAATAATTAATTGATAATTAATTAATAATAATTAATTAATTAATTAATATAATTTTGTACATATTTTGTATTAGTAATTAATTGGTAATTAATTAATTATAATTAGTTAATTACATTAATTAGAGTACATTTTAATATATATAATTTTGTGTTATTGTTAAGTAATTAATTGGGAAAAAATAATATTAATTATTAAAATAATTACAGCTAATGTGCTAATATATTTACTTTATTATTATTGTTAATTAATAATTATTTGGTAATTAAATAATATTGATACATTTTGGGTAAAGGAGTATTTTTAGGGTTCAGGGTCAGTTTTCAGTTTTTGGGTAAAGGGGCATTTTTAGGGTTCAGGGTCAGTTTTCAGTTTTTGGGTAAAGGGACATTTTTAGGGTTCAGGGTCAGTTTTCAGTTTTTGGGTAAAGGGGCATTTTTAGGGTTCAGGGTCAGTTTTCAGTTTTTGGGTAAAGGGGCATTTTTAGGGTTCAGGGTCAGTTTTCAGTTTTTGGGTAAAGGGGCATTTTTAGAGTTCAGTGTCAGTTTTTAGTTTTTGGGTAAAGGGGCATTTTTTGGGTTCAGGGTCAGTTTTCAGTTTTTGGGTAAAGGGGCATTTTTAGGGTTCAGGGTCAGTTTTCAGTTTTTGGGTAAAGGGGCATTTTTAGGGTTCAGGGTCAGTTTTTAGTTTTTGGGTAAAGGGGCATTTTTAGGGTTCAGGGTCAGTTTTCAGTTTTTGGGTAAAGGGGCATTTTTAGGGTTCAGGGTCAGTTTTCAGTTTTTGGGTAAAGGGGAATTTTTAGGGTTCAGGGTCAGTTTTTAGTTTTTGGCTAAAGGGGTATTTTTAGGGTTCAGGGTCAGTTTTGGGTTTTTGGGTAAAGGGGTATATTTTAGGGTTCAGGGTCAACAAATAAGATTATAAAAAATAATTTTTATTATTTTCATTTATTATTTAATTATTATAATTTAATTTAAGTATTTTAAGTATATTTTAGTAATTAAAATTTAATAATAATTTAATTTAACACTGTTTTTAATAAAGTCGATATTTTTTACATCTATATTATTGTTAACGATATTTTGTACTCAATATTTTTGTACTTACCTGTTTGTAGATACAAACTCGATATTTTGACTGTCGATATTTTGTCCACGATATTTTGGCAAGTCGATATTTTGTCCCTCGATATTATTTCAGTGATCCATTGTGCACATTTGACTGTACCACTGCTACTCTTAATGTGTGAGTCATTGTGCAAGTGCATAGATAGTGACTGGGTACCTAGAGTGCTAGTAGTTGACAGCAAGGTGAGTTTATAAGTACTTATGTTTTAGCAGAGTGATTAGATAAGGACATGCTTCTGTCAGGATGATTGTAGGAGTGGACAAGACTCACAGTGTGATTCCAGACAAGCATGATTATTACCTGGATTTTTGCAGGGCCGAATCAGTACTCTGCAGGGACTTAGGGGTCCGCATACATTGTGTACATTTGACTGTACCACTGCTTGTCTCAATGTGTGAGTCATTGTGCAAGTGCATAGATAGTGACTGGGTACCTAGAGTGCTAGTAGTTGACAGCAAGGTGAGTTTATAAGTACTTATGTTTTAGCAGAGTGATTAAATAAGGACATGCTTCTGTCAGGATGATTTTAGGAGTAGACAAAGACTCACAGTGTGATTTCTGACTTGCATGACTATTACCTGTATTTTTGCAGGACTGACTTAGTAGTCTACCGGGGGTTAGTGGGACCTCATACATTGTGCACATTTCATTGTACCACTGCTTAGCTCAATGCCGGAGTCATTGTTCAAGTGCATAGACAGTGACTAGGTACCTAGAGTGCTAGTACTTGACAGCAAGGTGAGCTTATTAGAACTTCTGTTTAACGGAGTGATTAGAAAATGATATGATTCTGTCGGGATGATTGTAGGAGTAGACACAGACTCACAGTGTGATTCCAGAAAAGCATGACTCTTACCTGGATTTTTGCAGGACTGAATCACTAGTCTGCATGGATTTAGGAGACCGCATACATTGTACACATTTGACTGTACCACTGCTTGTCTCAATTCCTCAGTCATTGTGTAAGTGCATAGACAGTGACTGGGTACCTAGAGTGCTAGTAGTTGACAGCAAGGTGCGTTTATAAGTACATATGTTTTAGCAGAGTGATTAGATTAGGACATGCTTCTGTCAGTATGATTGCAGGACTAGACACAGACTCACAGTGTGATTCCAGACAAGCATGACTATTACCTGGAGTTTTTGCAGGACTGAATCAATAGTCTACATGAGTACCAACTGGGTATTTACAAGAGTATATCAATAGTATATAGCTGGTTGGACATGTGCATGCATAATGCACAGAATAACATACCTGTAGTACTGCTATTACTAGCCAAGGGATTTAATAAGTACACAAGCAGTAACTGGAATAATTATAGTGCATGGAGCATTTATAAGTACTTAGGTATTCTGAATAAATAAGTGCATGGTGCTCGATGGGTGATTGGAGGAGTGTCTCAGTACTAACGGGGCAATACCTGCTCAGCAAGCAAACACTTTAAAGGATAAAGCTATTGCATACATCTCTACTGCTACATTACCTTTCTAGAACTACTTTTAATATTACATATAGCCAAATACAAAGCAGAAACCACTCACATTTCTCCAGTATAAGTCTCACCATATCACTGAAAAACGTAAATGATAATCTCTCTACAGAACACTATGTACACCACATAAATTCACAAAACAAGCTTCAAATTGAAACAAAAGACCAAAACTTGTGTCGCATATTCTAACTATACCTCTTTAGAGACTTATAACAACTAGTCTCATCACTAATACCTATACATTTCAAATTTGAAATAAACACCTAAAATTATGTACTATACTACTTATGTATATATCTGCACATTAAAACAATCAGTCATAATCCGCAATCCCTATTCCAAAACACACATAATACTATGCAAAGTGTATTTTAAACAACATTTAAAAACATTACAATAAACTGCAATAAATATTTCTTCAATACAAAATATATGACTAACTTCAAATTTTATGAATTATATTTTATGTTTAAAAACAAAGGCACCACACAGAACACCTCACAAATTAATGACTTACCTTTGTTATGTTATGTTATGTTAAGGGCTTTTGTATAGCACGTGACTCCCCAAGGGGCATCTCAGCGCTTACCAGTGGGGTACAGAGGTCGGAAAGACAAGGACAGTATATGGTTATGCAGCCTCTCTCAAAACAGCCAGGTTTTTAATTGTTTTCTAAAGGACAGATAGGTGTTGGATTTTCTCAGTGTCACTGGGAGTGAATTCCAGTATTTGGGTGCTATAAACGAGAATGCTCTTCCCCCTGTGCGAGTTAGCCGAATACGGGGAATATTCAGAAGTGCTAGAGCATTGGATCTTAGATTACATTTACTCGAATGTTTGGAGAGTTTGTTCTGGAGGTAAGATGGGCCCTCTCCTCTAATAGCTTTGAAGGACAGGCAGCATATTTTGAACAGGGACCGTTTTTGAATCGGCAACCAGTGAAGTTGTCTAAGCAAAGGAAGGGATGGAGTTCCAGGGGGACAATTCAAGACCATTCTGGCCGCGGTGTTCTGTATCACCTGCAACTTTGCCAGAGTGGTGACTCCTACCTCTTCCTCAAGGTGTTGCCATAGTCAGCCTACACATGGACTGACCATCTACTGGTCCCCTCTCTTGGTCTACTCCTAGACCCCCAGCCGTCATACCCACTGTAAGAATAGGCAGACCTTGGTCTCGCCTGTCAACCGAGAAATGGACCACTAAATTGGCCAGCAACTTACCACCTCATAATGAGGACCCTTGCCGCGCAAACCTGACATACGCAGAATGGATCACCCATTCACTTGACCACTCTCTACCTAAAAGGAAAACCACTACAAAACGTTCCCACAAATCTGCTCCCTGTTATTCAGAATCCCTTAGGACAAAGAAACGCCAGTGCAGGCAAGCTGAAAGGAAATGGCGCCTGGATCCCTCACCAGAATACAAAACTCAATACCGTAAGCTACTTAAGGAGTACAAAGAACAAATCAAGGCCAGCCAAACAGCATATTTCTCTAAAGAAATCATCTCCGCCAAATCTAAACCTAGAGAAATCTTTCACATTGTGAAAAGCCTCACCAAACTACCACCCAGCCTGTGTGAGACCAAGTCCACAGAACACTGCAATAAGATGGCAGATTTCTTCCTTCAAAAAATCACTAACATCTACGAATCCTTTCCTCCTGTGCCCAGCACCCCCCCCCCCCACCCTGTGCAACCTGGACCCGACACCCCCTTCCTCTCAGCCTCCTCCCACACTGGACCATTTCACCCCCCTCAACCTTACGACTCTGGAGTCCACGGCACAGAAAGTTAAATCAGGGTCTCCTGACGACACAGCCCCGCCAGACATCATTATGTCAGCTTCCGAAATCACCCTCCCCATCATAATGGACCTCCTTAATTCTTCCATCACCACTGGCATAGTCCCGCCGGAATGGAAACAAGCCATGGTTCGAGCTTTATTAAAGAAACCAACCCTAGATCCCTCAGACCTCAGTAACTATCGGCCAATCTCTCTACTACCCTGGCTGAGCAAAATCCTGCAGAAACATATCAACAGCCAGCTGGTCAACTACCTAGAAAACCATCACTTACTGGATCCCACTCAAACAGGCTTCAGACCAAAACATGGCACCGAAACCGCGCTCCTCATGGTCACCGAGGAATCCAAAACCATCCTGGATCAAGGAGGATCAGTGGCAGTGATCCTCCTTGATTTAAGCGCGGCTTTCGACACGGTCAGCCACGACATACTGCTGAACCGTATGTCGAACATCAGCATAAAAGACAAAGCATGGTCTTGGTTTGACTCCTTTTTGAAGGATAGATCCTTCCGGGTATTTGATGGAGAATCATCATCGACCAGCAGACCATTAAGATGTGGAGTACCACAGGGCTCCTCATTAAGCCCAGCGCTCTTTAACATCTATATGAGGCCCCTGGCTTAGGTTGTTCGTCAGTTTGGAATTAAAATCATATCCTACGCTGACGACACTCAGCTGGTGGTCTAATTAGCGCAGGAAGCTAACCTGACTACGAGGGGAGGGCTCAAGAAATGCCTAGAGGAGGTTAAGAGTTGAATGTCTGCCTCCTCACTCAAAATGAACTGGGATAAAACAGAACTAATGCTCCTGGGCCCTGTCGACCCTACCTCCTTCAGTACTCTATGGCCGCCCTGCCTGGGCATTCCCCCAGCCCCTAAGGACAACATCAAGAGCCTTGGGTTATGGCTGGACAGATCTCTGTCTTTTGGCACCCAAGCCACCAAACTTGCTGCCACCTGTTTCGGCCTCCTTAGGTTGTTAAGGAAGGTTCTCCATCTTCTACCTATGGAGGCAAAACAGGTAGCCATCCAGGGCCTTATCCAGTCCCGACTGGATTTTAACAACGCCCTTTACCTCGCTGCCCCAGAATATACGCTGCGGAGACTACAAACAGTGCAGAATTGCACCGCCCGCACACTACTTCAGATCCCTCGGCGTCAATCAGCCAAAACTGGGCTGATTAAACTACATTGGCTACCTATCCGCCAAAGAATACAATTCAAAGCCCTATGCATTGCCCACCAGGCCTTCTGGAAAACGGGCCCCCTCATCACCCTCAACCTAGTCTCGCACTACCAACCTACTAGGAATCTCAGATCTACCCAGACGTATATGGCCACAACACCAAATATAAAGAAATCCAGAAACGGCGGCAAGACCTTCGCTCACAACGCTTCCAAGCTATGGAACACGCTGCCCCTTCATCTGAGAGCCAACCCCAATCTCTCCTCATTTAGAAAACAGCTTAAAACATTCCTCTTCAACTGCCCTCAGTAAATTCCCCCGCTCACCCCTCTCGATACGATGATGGCTCTTAGCGCTTGGACGCCCCAGGGCATCAATCGCGCTTTACAAATCAACATACAATACAATACAATACAATACAATACAATACAATACAATACAATACTCCCTAACAATGCCTGTACTACGGTTCTGCCGTGCTCCATCGGTAGGTAAGGATTAACCCTACACAATAGACGCAGATTATAGTAACATGATCCTGCGATGATTTTCACATTGTCCTTCATGTTAAGCTTGACATATAACTGTATTCCCAGGCTTTTTACTCAGGCTGATGGCTTTGGTGCCTCACCCAAATTGGTTTGTCGATGATTAATGTATCTGAATCGCACACCAGATTTTCTTATGCAAACAATGAATATAGTGCACTGCTCTTAGCAAAACCAAAAAATGGCAAAGTTTCCCTCTCATTCTGTACACATATACATGTAAATATCAAATCACATTGCTTCCCAGATTAATTCAAATTCTAAGACACATTTCTATTGGTTACACATATCAACAATTGCCAACTGACCTCTAACTGAACCAAAATTGCTTCTGGAATTTTCTGGAGTCGCGTCTGGTCCGTGCACCGTAAGGGATGGAACCGTGGATCTAGACGTGACTTCAAAAGTATTTTACAAATAATAAAAATTGCACAGGCATTATTTAAATGAAAAAACAGAGCCCCAGGGAGTTGTCCATCCCTGGGGCTGCCGGGGCCCCCACCGGCCCCCACACTTAATTTTCAAATCTCCCAGAGGCCTGTCCACCCAGGGATTAAACAAAACGAAGTGAGAAAACCCTTGCTTCATTTTTTTATTTTTTTCATCTGGATCCGCACACCCAGCGCGCTCCGCTGTTTAAAAAAAATATGCTTTTTTTGCTGAGCAGGGCAAGGGGGTCATGGTGTTTCTACCCTGTCCCCTTTTCTTTCTTTTCACCTTAGCTTTCCTGTTTTCTTCTGACTCACTTCTACCGAGGCACAAGATGGCTGCCAACAATTCTTGGTTTATGGTGTTGACAGCCAACTAGAATAAAACTTGTGGTTGGGAGGGTGCATGGATCCACCGCGCCTCTATAGATAGAAACTATTATTTTTTCATTTTCTCAGAAACTACTGGACGAATTTACACCATTCAAGAAAAGGAGTTTGTGGTATCTATGGTTCTGTCTGTCTACTCTCTCTCTCTTCCTTCTCTATTGTTTAGAATGTCCCCTCTAGGTTCCTTGCTTAATGTTCTAGCTTTGTCAGTTACTGCCTGGGTCCTGTACAGAGCTGACGTTGCTTTGTGTCTCTTGTGAAGGTTTCTTAATAAAGAACCTATGCTTAACCAGACTGATTCCTGCCTGTGATTGGAGTTCTGGATTTAACAATTGGCGACGAGGGTGGGATTTCTTCCTGAATCCTTCACACCCTCAGCACCCACTGAAGCACTGGGAGGCCTACTCGACCATCGGAAAGCGCATGAACCTCTTCATCAACCTATGCGCTTCCTCTTCAAAAGGTCGTATATAACTTTTAAACTTTTGGCTGTTCTCACCGGTCCTGCGCCACCTTCATTGTGTCTGCGCACCCTGTTACCCTCGAGCGAGTCTGTCTCGAGCGCCATAGACTCTACGTTCCCTTCCTCGAGCGAGCTTCAGCTCGAGGATTCCACCAGAACGTACCTGACCGAGTCTTCCACTCCAGCCATCTTCGTCCCTCCTTCCAGTCAGCCTCCGCGCACGTCACAGTTCTCCGCCTGGTCTCTGACGGAGTGACGCGCCTCACGTTCTATTATCCTACGTGACTCTTACGTGACTCCATCTTGGTAAAGGTCACGCAAGTCTTCTTTCCTCATTTGCATGCGCATTCAGTTTCATGCGCTCGTTTCTTCAAACTCATTGCATTTTTTTGGTCACGGTGAGCTACGCACTCTTCATCATATTTACAGCGTTTTTTCACTTTTAGCCTATTTTTCATTTACGCTGTCCTGGATTTCAAACAACTTATTCGATTTCAGGTTTGGTTTTCGTCTACTCAAGTCTTTGGTTCTGCTTCTACCACAGCACATCTCCTTGAATTCTACTCGATGATGTGCACATCTTACCAAGTACTTTAACCCTTAATCGACTGATATTGTTTTTTGTGTTTTTCTTATTTTGGTTGTTTTATTGTATTCTCTGTACACATTGTTGCCTTGACATGTCTCAAAATATTGTCACACCTCCTTATTTTCTTCCTGATCCTGGTGTACCTAAAACTAAATTGAAACAATGGGTCAAGGGTTTTGGCAGTTACATTATTGCTTTAGATGGTCAGAAATATGCACCAGACAGGAAATTAGCCTTACTCTATAACAGTCTTGGAGCTGAAGGTCAACGCATTTTTGACCATTTACCTGTTTCTCCTCAACCTCATGAAACTGAGTGGGATTGTTTTCAAGAAGCTGTTTCTAGGTTAGCCAAATATTTCATTGACGAAACTAGTGTTGTGGTGGAGCGTCACAAATTTTATACTAGACATCAATTTGAGTATGAGTCAATTGATACTTTCTTGACAGAACTTAGAGTTTTGATAGCAACTTGTGAATTCGATGGTAATATCGATTCTTACCTCAGAGATCAGATAGTAGTTAACTGTTATAACAAAAAGGTCCAAGAGAGATTGCTTTGTTGTAGGGATCCATCTCTCAACGAAACTCTTGAACTTGCAAGAGGAATCGAGAGATCTGTCTCTTCTCAAAGGGTTTTGAACAAAAGTAAAGGTGACACCATAACTGAAGCTGTCAATGCTCTAAACATCAAACCTAAACCTTCCCAGTTTAAAAACAAAGATTCTAGAGAACCTAAAAAAAACTTTGCATGTTTCAGATGTGGTTCTTCTTCACATCTTGCCAATTTCAAAGGTTGTCCAGCTCTGAGTAAAACTTGTCTCAATTGTAAACGTACTGGTCACTTTACCAGAGTATGTAACAGAAATCCTGTGAAAATTAATGCGATTGAAAATGTTGAGTTTTCTGTACCTGAGAATGTATGTACCGTTGTTTCTTCTAAAAAGATTGTGTTGTACATTGATGCTGAGTTGGATGATGGTGGTCCCATCTGCGATATCACCATTGGTAGCACAGTAATTCAAGTGACGGTGGATTCTGGTTCTCCGATCACCTTTGTCACTGACATTTTGTATAATTTACACTGGAATTCTTCCCAATTATTCCCTCCTGATATTCACACCATTTCCTTTGGTGGGCATTCCATTGACATGCTGGGATTCTTCAATGATACCATAAAATTTGAGGACAGGTCCATTGCTACCAAAATATATGTTGCTAAAAATGGGTACAACATTTTAGGTTGGAAAGATCAGGGCAAATTTGGCATGGTTTTAAGACCAGGCACTTCCTGTCCTATTTCCTTAGTTGATGTCTGCTCTTCCTCCAATCTTGACCTACAACAACTTTTAGCCAAACATAGTGCTCTTTTCATGGACAAGCTGGGTCTTGTTCATGACTTTGAGCACCGCATTGTTCTCAAAAAGGATGCCATTCCTGTGGTCCATAAAGTCAGGAATGTTCCCCTATCTGTTAGGTCCCAACTAAAACTACACTTAGAGCAGCTATGCCTTGACAAAGTTATTGAGCCTATAAATTCTTCTGAATGGGTCGCCCCCATCGTTATTGCGAAGAAAAAGGGTAGCAAAGACATTAGACTATGCATCGACCTAAGGTCCTTAAACAAAAACTTTTTAATAGATTGTTTTCCCCTGCCCAAAATCCAAGACATGTTGGCTCAACTTGGTGATTCTAAAGTTTTTTCGTGCTTGGACTTAAGGTCCGCCTATCACCAGGTTGAACTCAGTGAAGATTCCCGTGATTTGACTTCCTTTAATACACCTTTTGGTCCCTACAGGTTCTTACGCATGCCTTTTGGGCTTGCGTCTGCTGCCTCTGTCTTTCAGAAGCTCATGTATAAAATGTTTGGCAATTGCAGCAATGTGTTGGCTTATCAAGATGACATCCTTATTTATTCTAAGTGTGATGATGACCATTTAAAGAAACTGTCTGAGGTGTTGAACATTTTGGAAACCAATGGTTTTACTGTAAAGAAAGAAAAGTGCAAGTTCATGTTTGATAGCATTGATTACCTTGGCCATCACATATCTAGCAGTGGCATTTCTCCCAAACAAGACCTTATCAAAGCCATTGTTGACAGTCCCAGTCCGGAAAACAAAGATCAACTTAGATCTTTCCTCGGTGTTTGCGAGTACTATTCAAGATTTGTTGATTGTTTTGCCCTGCAAACTGAACCCTTAAGAAAATTACTCAGAAAAGGTGAAAAGTTTGTTTGGGATGATTCTCTTAATAAGACTTTTGTGCACTTAAAGAACCTCATTGTTCAAGCCCCCTCTCTTCATTCTTTCAGAGATGATATTCAATCTATTGTCACGGTGGATGCAAGTGGCATTGGGTTAGGGGCTGTTTTGTCTCAATTGGTTGACGGTGTGGAACAGACAGTTGGCTTTTCTTCCAGATCCCTTTCTCCTGCAGAGCGCAGATACAGCACCATTGAGAGGGAAGCTCTGGCCTGTCTTTGGGCAACCAAGCATTTTGAGACTTACCTCTGGGGTAGAAGATTTATTTTGGTGACCGACCACAAACCCTTGGTGTTCCTTTTGTCTGATAAAGACCACAGTAATCTCAGTCCTCGTTTAGTCAGGTTACTCTCAAGGATGTACGATTTTAATTTCTCCATCTCTCATATCCCTGGGGGTAAAAATACCCGTGCTGATTTCCTCTCTAGGTGTCCCCTTAAAGATTGTGTAAATTCTTCTTCCCTTTGTGAGGACTCTGAATGTGTCGTAGGTATGGTTGATGGGTTGTTGTTCTCTGAGAATATCATCAGCAAGGATGAGTGGTTGGATTGTGTTAAATTAGACAAGGTCCAAAATGTACTCAAGGATCATGTCATCAAGGGCTGGCCCGATGACAGGAATCTTGATTCTGGCTTACGTTTATTTGCCAAAGTTAAAGATGAACTTACTGTTGAGGATGATTTTTTGATGAGGGGCTCTTTGTTAATTCCTCCCAACAAACTCAAACTTAAATTGTTGAATTTGGCTCATCTGGGTCATCTAGGGATCACCGGCACCAAGAAAAGGCTACGACTCTACTACTGGTGGCCCAATCTTGATATTGATGTTGAAAATTTTGTGGGTAGGTGTTCCTGTTGTTTTGAAGCTGACAAGTCTCTTAAGCTGCGGAATACTCCCCTTATTCCTGTTCCCTATCCTCAGGGCCCCTGGGAGAAACTGGGCATTGATTTTATTGGTCCCATGTACAACTTGAAGCCTCATCTGAGATTCGCCTTAGTTTTGGTGGACTATTTTTCCAAGTGGGTTGAGTGCAGGTTCATGTCTGATCCTTCCACGGTTGGTGTCATTGATTTTCTGGATGACCTCTTTCACAGAGAAGGTATCCCGAAGTTTCTTGTCTCCGACAATGGTGTCCAGTTCAAGTCCCAGGTCACTCAAAAGTTCTTATCCAATCTTGACATCAAACATTTGACTGTTGCCCTTTACAGTCCACAAGGAAATGGCATGGTTGAAAGGGTTAACAAAATGCTAAAAGACACCATCCAATTAGCCTGCATGCAGAATCTGGATGTTTCCAAAGCTGTTAAAGAAAGGTTATGGAGCTATCACAACACACCCCATTCCACTACTGGAATTACCCCTTTTGTCTTATTAAAGAAACGTTTTGGCTCTTCCAAGCTTAGCCCCCCTGGGTCCTTGACAAAACTAAGGTTGATGGCAAATTACCCAACGTTGATCAGGTTCGCAACAGGGTTGTTTCTATGCAAAACAAGATGAAAATTGCTTATGATGACAAATTCAAAACTAAAGTGATTACTTTCAATGTGGGTGATTCCGTCAAAGTCAAAAGACCTCTCAAAAACAGTCATCATTCCTCAAAATTCTATCCTGCTTCCAAGGTCGTCAGAGTCTCCAAGAATGCTGTGTTACTTTCCAATGGGAAGTGGTGGAGTAAGAGAAATGTTGTTATTGTTAATCCTTTTGTTCCCAAGGACTCAAAAGACCAGGAGGACAGCAACCTTTCTGTTTCCTCATCCTTGGATCTTCAGCCCTCCACGTCTTCTCATCAAAGAGGCTTTTCAGCCCTTCCTGGTTTTGATGATATGAATCTTCCTGGTCCTTCTTCCTTGCTGTCGGACCAATGTTCTCCTTCTGATGTCATCAATGATGTTTGTGCCTCTGATGTTCATCCTGTTGGTTCTGATTCGCCTTTCAATGTCATTTCTGCTCAGCTTAATCTTCCTCCTTCTCTCAGGCGGAGTTCTCGTAACACTTCTGTTCCTGCCTACCTCAAGGACTATCATCTTTAATCTGTTCCTTTTTTCTTTCTTCCTCCTTTTCTTTGCCTTCATCTTTGTTTCTCTTTGGGGAGGGGAGATGTGTGGTATCTATGGTTCTGTCTGTCTACTCTCTCTCTCTTCCTTCTCTATTGTTTAGAATGTCCCCTCTAGGTTCCTTGCTTAATGTTCTAGCTTTGTCAGTTACTGCCTGGGTCCTGTACAGAGCTGACGTTGCTTCGTGTCTGCTGTGAAGGTTTCTTAATAAAGAACCTATGCTTAACCAGACTGATTCCTGCCTGTGATTGGAGTTCTGGATTTAACAGAGTTCTTTCTGAAACAAGAGCTACCTTTGTGCCAAATTTGGTGTAATTCCGTTCAGCAGTTCAAGCTGTAGCCGTGCCTAAACTCTCCTGCGGAAAATGCATTTTTCAACTTCTTTTTTCTTTATTTCCCAGGAACTGCTGAACGGATTTACACAAAAAGCTTTCTTTCTGAAATAAGGGCTACCTTTCTGCCAAATTCCATTCAGCAGTTCAGGCTGTAGCTGTGTCTAAAGTTTCCTATTGGAATAAACATGGAGAAAACACATTTTGGGACCCCCCCCCCTTTCTTTCGGCTCCCGATTGCCAAATCACCCCAAAACTTTCAAGATAGGAGCTGATCAGAGTGCCCCACTAGTTTTGAAAATTTCGTGAAGATTCGTTAACTGCCGCCAAAGTTATTCGGAAAAGAAAAATCGCTATTTGAATAGAAACAAGGTCCTAACTTTAACTACCTACTGGCGACTGCCAGTACGTGTAATATTTATAGCATGGCTGTCCCCGCACATTTGTTTACTATATTGCATGGCTGTAGCAGTCCGAGGCGCTTTAGTTCCTGATTGTGAGAGAATGAGTCACGCCATCCCAGCCTGTACAAAGACACTGAAGCGGGTACCATCAAGGTTTTGCCTCCCACACCACCGACCCAGATGCATGGTCATGTTGCATGCTGGGAGTTGGAGTTTGGTTTATTTTCCACGATCCCCAACAGGTGAGCTGACTTTACTTGGGGAAGAGCCCAGTGTCGTCAGCACCATATTTAGTGAAGCAGAGCTGTATGATTCATTGCAGGACTTTTGTTGGTGCAGAGCGCTGAAGAAGGGAAGATGTATGCTGAAATGCATTCACCACCACTAACCTGTGCATTCTAGTAATAAAGTTCCTTCCAGGAACCTCCTCTGGCCTCCGCTGTTTCTCTTCGGGGAAGGAGTTTTTTTTAAATATTTTCAGTGCCAAGCCAGGAGTGCAGTATGGATGGACCTGCTATTAAAGTGACCAGGACTGAACTGGCTACACACTGCTTCGCAGTGTTTGAAAGGCTCAAGGGATCGGAAGCTCCAGTGTCCGCCGTGACAATTATGAGACACGTGCGGTGTGAGGTATTCCACCTCCGTTAGGACGTTGTGTGCTGCATGGCTGTCCCCGCACTTTTGTTCACTACATTTGGTACGGCTGTAGCAGTCTGAGGGGACCTGAGGAGGCGCTTTGGTTCCTGGGTGTGGGAGAACGAGTCACGCCATCTCAGCCTGTACAAAGACACTGAAGCCGGTACCATCAAGGTTTTGCCCTTCACACCACCGACCCAGATGCATGGTCATGTTGCATGCTGGAAGTTGGAGTTTGGTTTATTTTCCACGATCCCCAACAGGTGAGCTGACTTTACTTGGGGAGGATCCCAGTGTCGTCAGCACCATATTTAGTGAAGGAGAGCTGTTGGATTCATTGCAGGACTTTTGTTGGTGCAGGGCGCTGAAGAAGGCAAGATGTATGCCGAAATGCATTCGCCGCCACTAACCTATGCATTCTTGAAATAAAGTGCCTTCCAGGAACCCCCTCTAGCCTCCGCTGTTTCTCTTTGAGGAAGGAGTTTCTTTTGATATATATACTGACCCCACCAGGATATTGCGGCATAGATTTGCTAATTTAGCGGCACAAAAATGGAAATTTAGCGGCATTATTGCAACACTTTATTTTACTCGTAATCATTCCTTTTCAGCCTTAAATCAATGTAAACTGATTTAACAGGGAATTCCACTGTGAAACTGGCATGTTTAAAGTGTCTGCGGTTCTATAGAAGCACAGCTCCAATCTGCACCTCATGAGAGGGGGCCTTATTTCTCCCTGGGGTTTTCTAGCACCCATGTATGCACCCCTGCTGGGGTACCGCTGCCTCCTGGACACGTCCATTTTAAAACTCAGTCATTTCTATCACCCTTTTTAACATCGACAATATATTGATAATACAAATATGACCCATACAGGAAGTCTTGCTTTGCTGCGAGAGCGCTTTACTTGAAAGTAATGCATTGAAATAAGTGTGACAATTTAAGTGACACTTTGTGAGTGGACAAAGGCAAGGAAATCCATAAATAATTATCCGCCTATCTGAAACCCAATGGTCTAAAAGGGCCTCAAAATATCCCCAGCAGTTCTGAAGCGCTGCTGCAGGGTACATAACTGCCAAGGCTTCAGGTTGCTATGTGTGACATTTTCATAAATTAAGTGTAAATATGAGTGACATTCAACGATTATCAGTGACAGTTTCTCCTGAACGAAATAAAGCAATGAAGTCTAGGGAAATAAAATAAATATCAGAAATACCCCCATTTGAGCAATTAGAAACTCTAAGAATATCTTGAAAGTGCAGCAAAGTACCACAAATGGAAGGACATTAGCCTAGTGCCTTTGTAACCTGATTGACGTACTTTGCACTAGGCATAATAATTCTCTGCCCTATTTTATAATGACAAAACGCTGATCTTGCAGCTGCGGGAGCATTATTCAGCAGTTAACTTGACATTTTTATTGTTGCATGAAAACTCCTGGACACATAAGGAATTCAGCGCCGTGCTGCATAAGTTACACAAGCAAAGAAAAGGATCTCTGTGAGAAAAACAATAACTCCGTTATCCTCATAAAATATGGTTTTGCAGAGGTGCGTGCTACATGTGATCACAATTACTACAGACCATGAAAGACCCTCTGAGGCCAGCTCCAAAGTTTTTCTTTCTTGATGGTGCACCTACATTTTAAGTTCTTCCCCAGACTCTGCAATCCATCCTCACCCTGTCCCCTTATTTCATTACCTTCCGATCCTCAATTTTTACCCCAAAGATTTGCACTTGTGCCCGAGTAACTATCCTTCCGAGGAAACTGCTCCAAAAAAACTTGAGTCTCCGCTACTCACTAAGAGTGTGTGTTCTTCAACAAGTAACAGTTTCTCCTGTGCACTCATTGGTTAATTTACAAATGGATCATTTAGTGTTTCTCTGTATGGTTCTAACTCCCCCCCCCCCCCGCCCCCTAACTGAAGACTGTCCCAGCCGGGTATATGGTGCCTCAAAGCATTTTCACTTATACTATTTGCCTTTTTCTTTGAGCTGTTTACCAGGAAGGTGGTGTCTTTATGCCTTTTATGATTTAAGAATTAATTAAAATATTTGGATTATATAGCACTGAGCTTGTAGTCTGTTGACCAGTCTAGAGAAGATAGTTCCAACGAAGCATGGCTGCGTTGTTAGCAGATTTGACGTGTGGTTGCTAGTATCAAAACAAAAATTGCATTTGTTTAAAAAGATTCAGGAAAGGCGCACACTTTACATGTAATGGGTCTGTATGGTTGGTAACCTCGACCGCACCCTAAAAACGAATTGGCTTCCAATGTGAAATGCTGTTATTGGCTGATTCTTTGAAGGTTGTTTGTCTGCTTTGTACATTGAGTGGAAAAGACATGAATTTGATAGAAACATTGGGCATGTTTATTTGCCTGTTTTTGTGTGGTCTTAGGGGAACAACTGTTGCTAGTTTTATTATTCTCGTGTTGTTTGCCCATTAGGAGCTTTTAATTTACTTTGCCCTAACTCTGTACAGCCTTGCCATCAGCTCAGCTAATAATTGGGCAATTAACATCGCTTAACACCTTGCAGGCAGGAGTTAACTATGGTTAACATTCTGAGCAGCAGGCATTATAACAAAAATAGTAATTGACGGCTCCATTGCTCATGTCAGTTTCTCTGAGTTTTCTGAAGATTAGGTGATGTGCTGGAATTTGACTCCCTGTTAATGACGGATCGCAGACCACTCTCTGACCCACAGGCATGGACAGAAGCCCAAATACACAAAACACTCATTTCAGGTCAAACAGCCATCTCCTAATCCTGCTTTCTGACAAGGCAAGCGTTTGCTGAGACATCACAGTTTATAAAAGCAGTGTTACACGAACAGTAAAATTCAACAAAAGACAGTACGGCATGGGGCGTGCTCACCAGGCATTCCTCACTCAGCCCACCTGCACTTGTACATTTATTAAGCATTGAGCAATCTTCCCCTAGACATTGGTGCCAAGAAATGCACGGGCTGCAGAAAACGGATAACATCCTTCCGCAGCCTCAGCCGACCGACACTCTCTCTGAGCCTCAGGCGTCATGATGAGAGTAAAGTCCTGTTCCCGGAGCGAGGCGCCAGTAGCTGCATTTGCACATCAAAGCCACACAGGCTAAAGGATTGGATCTTGTCAAGTGGGAGACAGCAGGCGTTCGGCGCTGTAGTGACATGTGCGCGAATGTAAATGTAAATTGATATTTGTATAGCGCACAACTCACCCGCAAGGGTCTCAAGGCGCTTGTACGAATACCGCTGTGGAACCCATGCGGGCTTTCCCTGTGAGGCGTCCACTCCTGGGCACCCCCAAGGTGGAGGCCAGACATCCTTAGAGTTGTGGGGGCTGTTGTGGAGATTAAGCAAGCTATTGCCCAGAGTTGGAGAGTTTCAGAGTGGGACTCCATGATTGGAAAAGGCACAGAGGCGAGAATTATCAGGTCTGTGGAATTTTGAGCGCAAGACCCGCCGAGGAGGGGAATTGAACACTGGTCCCGGGCCGGACCTCTGCATCAGGGTCTGCCGCTCTAACCATTGAGCCACACTTCTCCACGAACAGCCTATAAAAGGGCAATGTTTGATTTGATTACACTTTTTTTATAATTATCGCGGCAATAATTGTAAATATCGCGGCCATTGCGTTAGTCAGCCGCTTTTGCGATTTTTTTGCGAATCTCAAAATCACGAAAAGCTGGAGGGTCTGTATATATTACCTACTGTCAGTCGCCAATAGGTAGTTATAGTTAGGACCTATTATCCATAGGAAATCCGCAACATTCTATTTGGAATAACTTTGGCGAAGATTGACCAATCTGTGCAAAATTTTCCAAACTGTTGGCCAGTTTCGGTCCGCTCCTATCCTGAAAGTTTCACAATGATTCATCAAGCGGGGGCCGAGAAAAAGGGGGGTCCCAAAACGCATTTTCCCTATGCAATTTCCCATAGGACCTTTAGCCGCAGCTACAGCCCGAACTGCTGACTGGAATTACACCAAATTTGGCAAAGAGGTAGTCCTTGGTTCAGACTTGTGCCTTTTGCTTATTTGGTGTAAATCCGTTCAATAGTTCCTGAGAAAATGACAGTTAAAGTAATTTATATATCTATGGCGTGGTGGATCCCCGTATCAATCCGCGTACCCTATGCACAGCCTACTCGCACCCTGCCATACATGAGCTGTATGCTAATAGGCTGTCAACAGTCAAAATCAGGAAGAGTTGGCAGCCATCTTGTGCCTCAGTAGAACCGAGGCACAAGAAACCCAAAACAAACACTGCAAATCGCGAAAAGGGGGCAGGGTAGACACACCCTGACCCCCTAGGCCTGCTCAGGGGTTCACACAAGGACCCCCAGGGCCCCTAAATTTGTTATTTTTTTAAATCGCGGGATACGCGTAGGATCCACGCATCCTAGCGATATAAAACAAAAAGAAATGCGGTCTCCCATGGTAAATATGGTAATTTGCCACGGGGGCCAAATCCCGGGGACATTACGAAAATAATTGTGTGGGGGGTCCCAATCCCCCCACACTGCCCCGGGGACTGCCACCCCCCAGAGCTCCTACTTAATATATGCAGGGGGGCTCACGGGGCCTCTCGCAGTCCCGGGGACCCCCACCTCCTGAGGCATGTTTCAAATGGGTGAGGGGGCTCTCAGGCCCCCCCAGCCCCGGGAAACGCCACCCTGGGGCTTAAAAGCATTAAATGGGGGGCTCTGAGGCCCCCAGCCCCGGGGAATGCCACCCCCAGGGCTCTAATTTAATATATGCGGGGGCTCAAGAAGCCCCCTGCAGCCCCGGGGACTGCCATCCCGGGAACCGGCACCCCCGGGGACCACCACTCCCTGGGGCTTCTATCAAATGGGTGGGGGAGCTCTCAGGCCCCCCAGCCCTGGGGACCACATCCCCCCGGGGGTTAGTAAAATTGGGTGGGGGCTATCAGGCCCCTCCAGCCCTGGGACCGCCAACCCCAGGGCTCTAATTTATTATATGCGGAGGTCTCAAGGGACCCCCGCAGCCCCGGGGACCGCCACCACTGGGGCTTCTATCAAATGGGTGGGGGGCTATCAAGCCCCCCTAGCTCCAGGGACCAAATCCCCCCCGGGGTTAGTAAAATTGGGTGGGGGGCTATCAGGCCCCTCCAGCCCTGGGACCGCCAACCCCAGGGCTCTAATTTATTATATGCAGGGGGCTCAAGGGATCCCCACAGCCCCGGGGACCACCACCACTGGGGCTTCTATCAAATGGGTGGGGGCTCTCAGGCCCCCTAGCCCTGGGAACCACCACTCCCCCGGGTCCCCGGGGCTACCAGTGGCCCGGGAGGGGGGCCATGCACCCCCCTCCCCATTTAAATAAAAAGGCCGGCCTCGGGGGATGGGGTCCCTGGGGCCTTGAAGTAGCCTGAGGAGGAGGCTATGCAGCCCCTCTCCATAAAAAAAATTTATTACTTGGCCATGCCCTGGGGGATGGGGTCCCCGGGGCCTGGACATGGCACGGGACGGGGGCCACGCCACCTCTTCCCATAAAAAAATAGAACAAATTTATATTTGGGGGTCAGGCCCTGGGGGATGGGTCCCAGGGCCCCAAAAAGGTAAAAAGAAGGGGGGGCACACAGCCCCTCTTTCAATTTTTTTTTTCCAAAGACAAGATCGTTCCTAGGCACCACCCCCTCCCAAACACACTATGCAAACGCACCCTGTGGCGCATTTTAAATTGGGGAATTAATTCCCCTTCAATACTGGGGGTCCCTGGGGGCCAACTAGCCCACCAGGTACCTATAGTAAGCAGCACAGGGCTGCGTTGCAGAGAGTTGCTCCAGGCCACGCTCCTTTTAACACCTCTCTGCAACACAGCCTTGTGGCCCTTACTTGAGGTGCCTGGTGGGCTAGTTGGACCCCAAGGACACCCAGAATTCAAAGGGACTTGATTCCCAACTTAAAACGTACCACTGGCGCGTTTGCACAGTGGTTAAGGGAGGGGGCGGGGCATGAGTTCACATGTGTGCAAACACGCCCTGTGGCGCGGTTTAATTTGGCAAATTAATTCCTTGTCAATACTGAGGGTCCCTGGGGGCCAACTAGCCCTCCAGGTACCTCTAGTAGGCGCCATGGAGCTGCATTGAAGAGTGTTGTAAAAAGGGGACCTCAGGATTCAAGGGGACTTAATCCCACAACATAAAACGCGCCACAGGGCGTGTTTGCACACATGTCACCTCAGGCCCCGCCCCCTTCCTTCAGCATTGTACAAATATTCCTCTAAAAGCAGCTGATCTACGAATTCCGATTTACTCACCTGTTATAACGAGAGACGTCAGTGATGCATCTTTGAGCCCAGTACTGATCATGAACAGTAATTCTAACCGTACTTACCAGTTACTTGAATTTCATTCCATAGGCTAACATTGACTGGTTTCACTTGGAAATTCTTCTAAGTTTGGAGTTTTTTAACTTTAACAAATTCCTATAATATCAGCAGAAGTATGAATTCCAATTTACTCACCTGTTATCAGGAGTGACCTCAGTGCTGCTTCTTTGAGCACAGTACTGATCCTGGAAAAGTAATTGTAACCCTACTTACCAGTAACATGTATTCTTACGACTGTTTCTAAGTGTCAACTTTTAAAATACAATAACATTCCTTAAAAATCACTACTGTAACCAAAACGCTTTTACTCAACTATTTACAGGAGATGTCCCAGGACTGAATCTAGGATCCAGTCCTGTGGTTAGAAAAGTAATCCAAAAAGTAAATAATTGTATTTAACTAGAAATTCACATTGACCTCAATGTTGCATTGGGTCTGAAATTGTGTTGCGCATTACAACAACTGTACTTAAAAGTCTATTGCCAATTTGCAAAGTATATAAACTGAAGCAATTCATTCTGCGAAACTATATCTTTAATGTAATGTATAATGTAATTAAAATGTAATTTAAAAAAGAAAATATCTAAAAATAAATTGTTTTAAAAAATGTAGAAAATCAGTATAAAAAAATAAAAATAACAATTAATACATTTAAAAATTGTCATTTACAAAACCTTTGAAATTTACTGAAAAAACCATAGGTTTCAGACATGTTATAGTTAGGAAATAGCATTTCAAAAACCTTTGAAATTCACTGAAAAAAACATAGGTTTTAGGGGTGTTATAGTTAGTTGGACATTTCACTCGTACAAAACCATTGAAATTCCCCCGTTATAGTTAGTTGTACTAACTATAACTCAAGCGTCCGCAATGCACTGCTGATGATGTCACATATTACATCATTCATGACATGGTCAGTGCATCACTGATGACATCACTGATGACATCTCAAATATATTTTCAATACCTAGGTACATCCGAGATTGGATACTGGGGTACACTTGTCAGTCCCTAGTATATAGTACATATGTACCCAGAGGTCTCCAGTGGGATGAAGCATGCATTAGGCAACCCATGAGAGGCCATTAAAAATGGTACTACAGGCCTGCCATTGCAGCCTGTGTCAGTTGGTACATGCACCACTTACTAAAGGTATAGGTTTACTATATCTAAGGGTCACTGCACTTAAAACCTATAAGTCACCCCTCTAACAGGCCTTTACAATCCTGAGGGCATGGTGCATGACTCTAAATGACAGGGTACCCCTGCATGAGCAGGACACCCCTGCAGCCTATGTAGTCCATTCTCCTGGGTTGTCAGAGAAGGATCCATATGCTACATAAAAGGGCATTGCGTGACCTCACGATGACCATCTCGAAAATGGCTGCAACAAATCCTATCATGTTTGGTATCAAACATGTTGGAATCTGACTCCCACACCATAAACTTTGTGGGAGGTTTAATTGCAAGCACCGGGAGAGCCCTCCATTATGCTCTCAGAGTGACCGGTACCAGCCTTCCAGTCTTGGACAGTACAAAATCGTTGCTGCCGAACAAAGACACATTTCTGCTCTACTCCTGCTGAGCCAACCTCGGGCAGGGGAAGGCCGAATAGGCATCCTGTCAAAGGGAGGTGGGACCACCTCCCAGACAGGATTTAGTGTATTAGGACTGGGTGTGTGCCCCTGCCAGCACCTGAAAGTCTGCATGAGGGGCTCATTTGGTGTCCCTGTGCATAGTCCAGTTCAAACCAGTACTGCTAGCCGTTGTTTTCCCCTTTGGCAGGAAACTGGACAAAGGACATGGGAACCTCCTCTGTGTTCTGACCCTCCCCTGGGAGGGTCCACTGAATATTTCCAACCCTTTCCTTAGGGTACTTAAGGGGCTTACCTGGGTGTAGGTCCCTAGATTTGTTGTGGACAATATTCAGAACTGACTGTAAAAAGAATGAAAGAAGGCACCCTGCCTGGGGTTATAAGGGCCCTAGCTAGAGGATCCAAACATTATAAAAAGGGGGGGCGAATAGCCTAGAAGCTGAAACTGCACAGAACAAACACAAAGTCAATCCAAATAGACTCAACAAGATATATTAGAAAAATATATATATTTTTTATTTCTTTCTTTTAAATATATTTTTTGACTTTCACAAGATAAACATGTAGAGATTAAATAGTGCTTTTGATTTCAGGGTGATACTTTAGGAACAGGAGGAACAACATATACAATTGAGAAAGAAATATATTATACTACGGGGGCACAAAACATTTTTTTGAACTAAGTTAAGACCTACCCAGTACTGACCACACTTCAACCATACTAGCACACTCACTCACAAGAGAGTTTACTCTATCTATCAACTTTCATTCATCCATTCATTCTTCTAGTCCTGGCGTAGGCAACAATGGATGGTCAATATGTTGCCTAAATTGGGAAGTTATTCCAGGCAGATGATATTAATACGGGTCCTGGTGTAGTTAGGACAAAGTGCCGTATTCCTGGAAACAAGTGCCGACGCGCGTTTCGGTGAAAGGCCAATTGGGCCACACCTTCGTCAGGGCAGGGTGCCTTCTTTCATTCTTTTTACAGTTGTTTCTCCCCCATGGCCTGCCTATATCTCTAAGAAACCCTACGGGGAACCCCCTTCTTTTGCTTCAATATTCAGAACTGAAACCACTGCACTTCTACCGTCTCGGCACTCTGGACTCCCCTGGACTTCCTTTAGGCCTGACTTTGTCTCCCTTTCAGTCTGCTGCATCGTCTGTGCCTGTGCACCACACAGGATCCATGCAGGACCTATAAAACATCCAAGACAGTTGAAGATAATCTCCCTTGAAGTGAAGGAGTCACTTCCCTGCATTTATCAGGCACCTCAACACTGCTGACCGGTCTGCTGAGCTCGAGCTCCATCAGACTCTGAAGAATTCTACAACATAGGTGGTAGATATCTACATCTCTTGAAGCCTGAGTTGTGTTCTCACCATGTTTGAGGTCAGAATACCTCATGGGGGCTGCATTAACCAAACCCCTATGCACTACATTCGTTTGCAAGTGCAAATGCTTGTTGGCAACTTTGTTGCAAGTCCATTGGGCTCCAAGTAGCCCCAACCTTCGGCAACTTCTTCTACCAAGATCTTCAGCGACACCGCCTTGTAGGCACTTTTGGCCTGCTCCTTTTGGTGAGCTGCTCGAGGTCCTCTCGCAACTCCTGTGCCTCTAGCCTCTGGTTCCATTTGATGGTCACGTTTGTTTTCCTTGGGTTCACCAGATTGCTCAGGCCTACCCTGACTCCCCTGCGTGCTGTGAGTCTCCAGGACCTTGCTGGTCCCAACAGTGCACCTTCTTGATTTCCTGCTTGGGTTGCATTTGCCAATGCTTGTTGATGCTCCTGCCGGACACAGAACCCTCAGTACTCGCAATCCTTCATGAGACAGATCGTCTCCAAGGCTTGGTCATCCTCAGCATCACCTGGTCCTCGCAGCTGCAGAGTCGAGGACACCGTCATCCTTCCTGAAGCACCCAACATCAGAGGGCATTTGTCTTCCAAGTCTTTTGGTCACCCCAGAGTGACATAGAGTCTGACCCCTCTGCTTTCAGGTACTCCTCAACAATCCACATTTCGATTCCTCCGGAAACATTCTCCTCTTCCAGCAGTGGCACTTTTTCTGAAGTCCTCCATAGTGTTCAACAGCGGTTTCCGATGCCCCTTCACACCTATGCACCCGGCTTCCCTGGGATAGTTAACTTGGGTACCACTGTATCCACCGTTGGGGTGGGTCTCCAACCTTCTTTCTTCAATGGGGTGTTTTCAGGATCCACTACGATGGGCCCCTAATCTTTAAAATTCCATCCCGACTTGCACATAGATTTGTACGGAGCACGTAGTTGTGTTCACACACTGCACATCCTCTCAGTGGGGTCCCTGTCTACTTACCTTCAGTTGTTCTATGGGTCCCTAGCAATTCTACATGTCTTCAACATTATCCTGACTTGAGTCATGGTTTTTATACCACTTTCTTAGTATGTGGTTTGGTCCCTCCCTTGGACTCACTCTGTATTAGTGCTATTTACTGTGATTTCTTTTCTGAAGTATTGTGTGTTTTGTGTCTATCTCATGGGAGTCTACTGATTTATTAATCACTATGGATGTGAATTCTTTGTAAACTGTAATTGATCATGAAGATTGTGTACAAGCCAGCCATCACTACCTGAAAAGGAGATCTATACAATTTTGGAACATACAAAGATGGTATTACACATGATGTCATTGTGTTTAACTGGCAACAATGGTACCCTCTTCCAACAGATCCGTGGCACGGCCATGGGCACATGTTTTGCCCCAAGTTTTGCCAACCTCTTCCTAGGCAAGTGGACGGAGGAGATCAGATCTGACCACTCCTTGAACTTGTATTTTTCCAAAGTGAAGGTGTGGCTCAGATATATTGACGATCTGTTTGTTATTTGGACAGGAGGGGAAGCAATGGCATTAGAATTCATTAACATCCTGAAAACCAAAAGTTATAACATCAAACTAACCAGTCAGATCAATAATACATCTATTGAGTTTCTAGATCTGTGCATAACAGCTGAAGTAAATACCCTGAAAACCAGCCTCTATAGAAAGGCAACAGCGGGGAATACTCTTCACCATGCCCTCAGCAGCCACCCGCATACTCTCAAGTGGAGCATTCCTTACGGTGAGCTGCTGAGGGCAAGAAGAAATTGAAGCACTATCTCTGCTTTTGAACAAGAGATGGATACTATGACTACCAGATTCAGAGATAGAGGTTATGCCGAGTGGGTACTTAATAAAGCCAAAGTACGAGTCAGGAGTGTAGAACAAAACTCATTACTCAGTCCCAATGAAGAGATCAACACACAACATGAAACCAAGGAGTCAGAAGCTACTATGAGGGCAATATTTACCTATAATAGTAACTCAACCCATATATCAAAAATATTAGCCGATAAATGGGATGTATTAATGAGTGACCCCATCATCGGTCCAAGCATGCCACGCCGGCCCCAAATAACATACAGAAAAGGGAGAAGTATCAGAGACATCATTGTTCACAATGATGTTACACCCATAAAAACAGCTAATGAACACCATCTGAAGGGCTTTTACCCCTGCAGGCACTGTAAAGACTGTCATAATAGCAGCATGGTAAAATCTGTTGCGATCCCAGGCTTTAATAACCCCAAAAATATTGACCAATTTCTGACATGCAGTTCCACCTTTTGTGTATATGTACTGATGTGCCCCTGTAAGATGAAATATGTGGGAAGTACCACACTAACTACTAAAAAGAGGGTACTTCAACACATGCGGGCTATAAACAACAAAGACCCCCACTACCCAATAGCAAGACATTTTGAACTTTTCCATCAGTCCAATAGCAATTTGTTAAGCTTTTTTGCATTGGAACAAGTCCATATTGGTCCCAGAGGCGGGCATAGGACCCTCGCCTTTCGGAAACGTGAATCGAAGTGGATAATTAATCTCGAGACCAAATATCCTAAAGGCCATAATCTTGATGAAGAACTTGCCTATCACTTAAAGGATTAATGTCCGGTCTTGTTATTTGTGGGCCATTGATCTGTAATTGCTTGTACATTGTATTATTCTGCAACCATGTTTTCGCGCTTTTTGAATTTGAATTTTTATTATTATGATCAAAAAACACAACACTTTATTCCACTTAGTGGTTAACTTTTCATATTTGATTTCACTTATTGGAAGAAAGGACAGGTTACCTGAGCAGCGGACTGTCTCATCCGTTCCTGATAACCTACCCCTTTCTCCCAAGGGTCCTGTTTTTCAGATAAGAATTACACTATTTATAGTTAAAGAATTCACTCTTTATTATTTTTTCTTCTCTTTGTTGACACAGGGACTAGTTTGTAGGTATCTAATGTGTACATCTTCGAATACACATAATATGACATGTAGGATAATGTTCATTTAAGATTTTTTCTGCCAATTTGCTATATGTTGAATAAGTACAATTTCGGTAGCTGGGCACTATGCCTAATATGGCTACAATATTGTTTACTAATAGGAGACAATTTGGGCAGTCATCTGTTACACTACTAAAACACTATGTCGAAGGAATATGTTACCCTAGTTTGCAATCTTGCTTAACGTGTATATATATGAATTTCATGTAGAATGTAGAAATATGAACTCCATGCAAATAGTATTTTACTATTATTTTGAATCTCCAAGTAGACTTAGGAATTGTACATATATGTGTAAATATGCTGAAAATATGAACATGTGTGATATACTACCTATATATGTTTACCATTTTAAGATGGCCGCCAAGTTGAGATCGGGACACTAGTTATCAAATCATCAGTCCTTTTTCAGTGTCCAATACCTATGTATAGACTTCCTGTTTCAAAATGCAAACTGTGTCATCAAGACAGCTTTTGCTGTCGAAACGCATAACTCTGCTAAAATAAACTGTGGTTTATTCCAAGTGCGAGTTTTTCTGTGAAGAAAATTGCTGTGGTGGATTTGAATTACCGAGAGACCTGCTCGGTTTCTGCTCGCCATCTGTGAATGGGCCGCAGACTTCGTGAAACGGGTCTTTTTGATGGTATATATATATATATATATATATTCACTGAAAAAACCATAGGTTTCACACCAGTTATAGTTAGGAATTAGCATTTAAAAAACCTATTAAATTCACTGAAAAAACCATAGGTTTCACACCAGTTATAGTTAGCTGGAAATTTTACTGATATAAAACCATTGAAATTCCCACGTTATAGTTAGTCGGACTCACTATAACTTGCGCGTGCAATGCACTGCTGATGACATCACATATTACATCACTCATGACATGGTCAGTGACATCACTCATGACATCACTGATGACACCATCCTTGTGACACAGTGACAGACCTCCTTTCACTATAATGTAACCCATGAAACACATATTCAAAAATAGAAACTAATATTTTCAAAAAAGTGGATATACCCATACCAGTTACAACAACCAATTCAGTAATACCACCATCTAATACACATCCACTCATGTGTATGTATATGGGTTATTTGATATTATTATTAGTATCAGTATGAGTGTCTATATGGTTTGGTGGGGGTATTACTTAGCACATAGATGCATGAGTGACTGACTCTTTGTTTGTATGTGTTTTGAAGACAGCATATGTACAGGACTGTATGGGTGGATGAGTGTCTATATGTGTTTGTTAGTGAGTGAATGACTGTCTCACTAGTGTCTTTATCAGTAACTACATATGTTTTAATCTAGTATATGTGAATATTGATGTATATAAGTGAGTATATGTGAGAGTAAGAGATTGTAAGAGTTCCTGTTTAAATAAGTATGTGTTTCTATAAGTGATTGTTTAAGAGAATAAATATGTGTAATTTTAAATAGAAGTAAGGTGGAAGTGTGTGTATAACTCTATATTCAAATAAATGGATGTCCAATAGTTTATTTGCACGTGAGAATATGTGTGTGAGTAACTTTTGGATGAATGTCGGTGTGTAACAGGATGTATAGGTGTATCACTTCATATGATGAGTGAGTATATGTATGAGTGACTATATAGAACTGTTGGTGAATGAGTGGATGTGTATATAGATAGTGGAATTACTGAATTGCTTGTTGTAACTGATATAGGTATCTCCATTTTTTTAAAAATTTCAGTTTCTATTTTTGAATATGTGTCTCAAGGGTTACATTATAGTGAAAGAAGGTCTGTCACTATGTCACAAGGATGGTGTCATGAGTGATGTCACTGACCATGTCATGAGTGATGTAATATGTGATGTCATCAGCAGTGCATTGCACGCGCAAGTTATAGTGAGTCCGACTAACTATAACGTGGGAATTTCAATGGTTTTATATCAGTAAAATTTCCAGCTAACTATAACTGGTGTGAAACCTATGGTTTTTTCAGTGAATTTAATAGGTTTTTTAAATGCTAATTCCTAACTATAACTGGTGTGAAACCTATGGTTTTTTCAGTGAATTTCATAGGTTTTTTAAATGCTAATTCCTAACTATAACTGGTGTGAAACCTATGGTTTTTTCAGTGAATTTCATAGGTTTTTTAAATGCTAATTCCTTTGTATATCGAGTTTCTAACCTTTTTTTTTTTTACAATTTGCTGTTTTTTTTTAAGTATTCATTTTTTTTTTATAATTTTTTTCTTTTGCGCTCTGGGTGCGCGCTCCGGGAAGCTTTCAGCTAAGCTCTCCTGTAAGCTTCTCCGAGAGCTCATCTGAAAGCGCACCCAGAGCGCAACTGTCGTTCGTGAAAAAAAAATATGAATGAAAAGTTAATAATAATGCAAAACATTTCGTACCATACAAATAAAATTTGTTTTTTTTAATATGGAAAATGATTATGCATTTCTATAAAAGATTGATGACGTCACTTCGGCGCGCAACGTAAGTGCCCTCGGAAGCGCATACGTGCGCGGCGCCTAAACGCACGGAAAAGCGCCTACGATCGCGCCACGTTTGCGCCCCGGAAGCGCCTACGATCGCGCTGCGTAAACGCACCCGGAAGTGCTCCGGAGCGCGCAGCGTAAACGCGTCGGGTCATGTGACCCTAAAATAACACTTTTCATTGGTTGCTAACAGTTTTTTTTTACAATGAATGAAATCCCCACCCATTTCCTTCACTTCTTCTTTCACTTTTGTGACTGAAAGACCTGCCTTTTTTGCTGCTCCATATTCCTGGATTCATCATGGCTGCCAGACCATCCAGCAGTGAAGATGACTCCAATGATTTCATTGATGAAGAGCCTCCTACCCCAAAGGTGAAGGAACATTTCATCTGGAAATTTTTTAAGTTTCCAGCAGGCCAGAAGAAGGTGAATGCACCAAAAGTAGAGTGCAGGATCTGCAAACAGGTCCTGTCACGGGGTAACCCCCAAAAAAAATACTCTTTTGGCAACTTCACCATGATTCGCCATGTGGAGAGGAGGCACCCCCAGAATTTTGCCCGGGAAAGTGTCAGGGCTCTGGCACAAGAGGTTCCCAGAGATGGGGCCTCTACATCAACAGGAGGAGCAACTTCTTCTGGAAGAGAACAATCTCAGGGGCAGGTAGCAAACATTCAACCTGCATTCAACCATGGGGTCGTCAGATGCAGATACTGCAATCAACTCCTCACCTATGGGGAGCAAAGTGTCCTGCTCATGGTTCGGGCATTGGAGAACCATCACTGCCCTTCCCACCCCTAATTTTTTTCTTTTCTTTTTGCTCCTGTTGAGCAGTTTCTATTCCCTGTTTTTGTTCCTGTTCAGTTAAAAGAAGAAAACCAAAAGTTCTTTTCAGAACTACCTCCAATTCTCATCAAAGAGCTATAATCTTAAAAAATGAAGAGTAAGTGAAATATAGTGCATTGATAATTGAAAGGAGAATGAGTAAGAAAGAACAGAAAGGTATGAGAGGTGAAAGGAAGTGAAGTAGGAGGAATGAAAGAAGGTGAGTGTTAGAAAAGAAAGTTATGACACAGTGAATAAACTGGAGGCCTCATTTCTGAAAAGTGACGCATCGCTACGTGAAAATAGCGATGCGTCACTTTTCTGGACGCACTCCTTATGACATTCCAGATATGTCATATTTAATATATGACTAATCAATTCGCAAGGAGTTACAGATATGTCAGTATTTCTGACATATCTGTAAACACAAAAGTAACGCATTGCAGGAGTGCGTCACAAAAGTGACGCAACTCCAGTAATGTGTCCTTTCACATGGAAAAAGCACCATGTGAAAGGTTTGCTGTGAAGCAGGCGCAAGATTTTGGCGCAACAGCATCCTAAAAGTGACGCACTGCGTCATTATTACCAAGCTTTTTGCAAGGAACACCCCCTCTGCATGCATTATACCTGACACTATTTTTTAAAAAGTGACGCATCTAGGTACATGGGTCACTTTTTAAAACTCTGCGCCACATTGTATCTGCATCAGGTATAATGTATGCAGAGGGGGCAATCCCTCGCAAAAAGCTTGGTAATAACGACGTACTGAAATCTATGAGATTTCTCTGCGTCACTTTTAGGATGCTGTTGCGTCAAAATCTTGCGCCGGCCTCGCATCACTTTTATGTTTACAGATATGTCAGAAATACTGACGTATCTGTAACTCCTTGCAACATGATTCGTCATACATTAAATATGACACATCTGGAATGTCATAAGGACTGTGGACAGAAAAGTGACGCATCACACCAGCAGTGTAATAAAATGTGCCTCGTTGCACTATATTTAAAGGATGCAACAGCATCCTAAAAGTGACGCAGTGAAATCTCAAACATTTCACTGCGTCGCTATTACAAAGCTTTTAGTGGGAGAACACCCCCTCTGCATGCATTATACCTCACGCAGATATAATGTGGCGCTTGATTTTAAAAAGTGACCCATCTACCTAGATACCTCACTTTTTAAATATAACGCAACGAGGCACATTTTTTTACACTACTGGTGCAATGCGTCACTTTTCTGTGCGCACTCCTTATGACATTCCAAGTAACGCATTGCTGGAGTGCGTCACAAAAGTGACGCAACTCCAGTAATGTGTCCTTTCAAATGGGGAAAGCAGCATGTGAAAGGTCTTGCCTCAGTCTAACACCTGCTGTAAAGCAGGCACAAGATTTTGACGCAACAGCATCCTAAAACTGACGCAGTGAAATCTCAAAGATTTCACTGCGTCGCTATTACAAAGCTTTTTGCGGGAGAACACCCCCTCTGCATGCATTATACCTGACGCTATTTTTAAAAAGTGACGCATCTAGGTACATGGGTCACTTTTTAAAACTCTGCGCCATATTGTATCTGCATCAGGTATAATGTATGCAAAGGGGGCATTCCCCCGCAAAAAGCTTGGTAATAACGACGTACTGAAATCTATAAGATTTCTCTGCGTCACTTTTAGGATGCTGTTGCGTCAAAATCTTGCACCTGCCTCGCATCACTTTTATGTTTACAGATATGTCAGAAATACTGACGTATCTGTAACTCCTTGCAACATGATTCGTCATACATTAAATATGACACATCTGGAATGTCATAAGGAGTGCGCACAGAAAAGTGACGCATAACACCAGCAGTGTAATAAAATGTACCTCGTTGCACTATATTTAAAAAGTGACGCATCTAGATAGATGCGTCACTTTTTAAATATTGCATAACAATGCGCATTTTTTTACACCGCTGGTGCGTCACAAAAATTGACGCACAGGAAGCGCAAAACTAACAGCGCAAGGCCTTCATAAATATGGTCCTGGATTTTCCCCGTGCTTCGCCGGTGCGCGTACCATGCGCTTCCCCCGCGCAAAACGAAAAAATTTTTTTAATGCCCTGCAGGACCCTATTTTAGTCCCTACATCAAACCTAGGGGGTCAGAGGGGGTCTACTCTTCCCCCTTATGGTCATTTGCCCCTTTTTTTTTCAAACCCCTTGTGTCTCGATTTTACCGAGACACAAGATGGCGGCCGCTCCGCACTGTTTAGAATGTTTACAGACAACTGAGAGCCAATCAGCTTCCTGCGCGCAAGTCGCGTGTCGCGCCTGGAGCGCACTCCGGTGCGCGCACGGGAGAGCGCCTATAGATATATATATTTTTTTGAACCTAAATTACTCAAAATCCACTGGAGCACATATCTTGAGACATAGCAAAGGCACATCGGGCTACCAGTCCCTACAATTTTGCCAAGTTTCGTGGAAATCCATTCAGCCGTTCGGGCTAAAAGTGAAATCGACCGCCCTATGGAAATTAACATGGGGAAAACGCGTTTTGGGACCCCCCTTTTATCTTGGCCCCCGCTTAACGTATCCCCCCCAAACTTTCAGGGAAGGACCGGAACCCCGCGAGGCCATTTTCAGGAAATTTTCAGGCAGATTCGTCAACCGGCGCCAAAGTTATTCCAAATAGAATTTTGAGATTTAACATTGAAAAAAATCCTAACTATAACTACCTACTGGCGACCGCCAGTAGGTAATATATATATATATATATATATATATATATATATATATTTATTTATATATAATATATATATATATATATATATATATATATATACATATATATATATATATATATATATATATATATATATATATATATATATATATATATATATATATATATATATATATATATATATTACCTACTGGCGGTCGCCAGTAGGTAGTTATAGTTAGGATTTTTTTCAATGTTAAATCTCAAAATTCTATTTGGAATAACTTTGGTGCCGGTTGATGAATCTGCCTGAAAATTTCCTCAAAATGGCCTCGCAGAGCTCCGGTCCTTCCCTGAAAGTTTGGGGGGTTGCGTCAAGCGGGGGCCGAGATAAAAGGGGGGTCCCAAAACGCGTTTTCCCCATGTTAATTTCCATAGGGCGGTCGATTTCACTTTTAGCCCGAACGGCTGAATGGATTTCCACCTAATTTGGCAAAATTGTAGGGACTGGTAGCCCGATGTGCCTTTGCTATGTCTCAGGATATGTGCTCCAGTGGATTTTGAGTAATTTAGGTTCAAAAAAATATATATATCTAGAGCCGCGCCCCGGTACGCGCACCGGGGAGCGTTCAAAGCGCGCCACGCGGCTTGCGTACGGAAAGCTGATTGGCTCTCGGGTGTCTGTAAACATTCGAAACAGTCCGCAGCGGCCGCCATCTTGTACCTCGGTAGGATTGAGGTGGTAAAAATCAAAGGGGGAAATGAGCAAAAGGGGGCAGGGTACACACCCCCCCCTGACCCCCTAGGTTTGATATGGGGGTCATAAAAGGGCCGTACGGGGCAAAAAAAAATTTATTTTTTTGATTTGCGCCGGGGGAGCGCCCGGTACGCGCACTGGGGAGCGTACGATTGAGAAAAAGAATGACACTTTTTTAAAAAAAAATAGCATTTTTTTTATAAATTGGAGGTAGTTCTGAAAAGAACTTTTTTTTTGTTTTTGTTGTTTTATATTTTTTTATACTTTTTGAAACGATTTTATATATTTTTTTGATTTTTTACAGGGGAAAAACAAAAACAGGGATTCAAAAAATGCTCAACAGGAGAAAAAAAATGAGAAAATTTAGGGACGGGGAGAGCATCGGTGTTCCTGTTTCTTTATTGCAATGAGTTCAACGCTCTGCTCCCCATAACAGAGTAGTTCGTCACAGTCCTTGCATAAAAATGTTATGCCTGCAAAAACCGGCTGGACGTTAGGGACCATTCTTGCACGTGTTGAACCTGAAGGTGTTGCTCCACCAGTGGAGGTGCTGCTGCCATCTCTTCGTGCCTTCTCTGCCAGCTCCCTGACACTCTCCCTGGAATAATTTTTTGGGTGTCTTCTTTTGACATGCCTAATTAAATTGGCATTTCCAAAGCTGTATTTTTTTAGAGGATTGCCTCTGGATAAAATACTTCCACATATTTTCCAAGTTACTTTACTTGCATTAACTTTTTTTGTCCTTAAGGGATGTCATAAAATTTCCAGATGAAGTGGTTCTTTGTTTTCTGGTGAGGAGGGTCCTCTTGCACAAATCCATCTGAATCACTGCTGGATGCCTCCCTTGCAGCCATTGCTGTAGATCAGGAAAGTAATGAGTTGAAAATCCACAAAACACCTCTTGCTCTCTCCAAGTGCAAATCAATAGTGAGAGAAATGGGTGGGTTTCTCTAAATTTAGAAAAAAATAATTATTGAACCAATGAAAAGTGTTATTTACAGGTCACATGACCATGCGCTTCATCATTATGAAACCAAAACTGTTATGAACCAATGAAAAGTGTTATTTTCTGGTCACATGACCCGACGCGCTTACGCGACGCGCTGCGGGGCGCGGCCTGGGGCGCGTCGCGTAAGCGTGTCAGACGCCTACGTTGCGCGATCGTATTCGCTCGAGTGCTTCCGGGTGCGCTTACGCCGTGCGTATCACGCGGACACGGCTACGCGATACGTCACAATCATGTTTTCGTTCGCGATATTGGCGCTCTCGGGACGCTCCCCAGAGCGCGCCCCGGGACGCTTTATAGAAGTACGCTTTTCGGGGCACTCCTCGAGGCCCGCACCAAGGAGCGCTCCAAAAAAAAAAATTGGGAAAATTGTAGGGACAGGTAGCCCTATGCTGAAGTGCTTTTTACGAAAATTAACTTTGGAAAAATATGTATTGTGCTATATTGGGCTTTATATATGTTAGAGCAAAAATGTAGCCCAAATGTAGCCCAATGTAGCCCAATGTAGCCCAAAGATGGCCACCAGAGACAGAAAAAAATATATAGCTCAAATATAGCCCAACTGTAGGCAAATGACAGAATGTATCAGAGTGTTCTAAACAACTAGAGCCCTAACAGTCTTACTTATAAAGTGAGACTTATAGTTAGGAATTAGCATTAAAAAAACCTATGAAATTCACTGAAAAAACCATAGGTTTCAGACCAGTTATAGTTAGGAATTAGCATTTAAAAAACCTATTAAATTCACTAAGAAAACCATAGGTTTCACATCAGTTATAGTTAGCTGGGAATGTTACTGACATAAAACCATTGAAATTCAACGTTATAGTTAGTTGGACTCACTATAACTTGCGCGTGTAATGCACTGCTGATGACGTCACATATTACATCACTCATGACATGGTCAGTGACATCACTCATGACATCACTAATGACATCATCCTTGTGACAGAGTGACAGACCTCCTTTCACTGTCATGTAACCCATGAAACACATATTGAAAAATATAAATTAAAACATTTTTAAAAATGGAGATACCCATACCAGTTACAACGACCAATTCAATAATTCCACCATCTATATACACATTCACTCATTCACCAACAGTTCTATATAGTCACTCATACATATATACACTCATCATATGTAGTGATTCACCTATACATCCTGTTACACACCGACAGTCATCCAAACGTTACTCACACACATACTCACACATGCAAATAAACTATTGAACATCCATTTATTTGCATATACAGCTAAACACACACTACCACCTTACTTCTAAGGAAACGTACATATACTTACTCTCTTAAACAATCACTTATAGAAACACATAATTATTTAAACATGAACTCTTTCAATCTCTCACTCTCACATATACTCACTCATATACATCAATACTCACATACACTAGATTAAAACATATGTACTTACTGATAAAGACACTAATGAGACAGTCATTCACTCACTAACACACGCATATACACACTCATCTACCCATACAGTCCTGCACATATGCCGTCTTAAAAAACATACAAACAGTGAGTCAGTCATTGATGCATCTATGTGCTAAGTAACACTCCCACCAAACCATACAGACACTCATACTGATACTAAAAAAATCTAATAATCTATATACACACATATGTAGCTACTCACCAACCCATGCAGCCATTTATACACAAAGTGAAACACTGATACATATATTTAAATATTTAAACATTAATCGTTAATATATGTATTCACTAAGATACACTTAATAAGCCAGTTAATCAATCATTTTTTTTTTTAAAAAACATCCATTTACACACTTATTTAAACATTTATTGTTCCATCGACCTTTGCATATACATATATAAAATATATTTATTTTTCAGAAAGCCACACATTCACTGGATGGTGTCATCAGTGATGTCATGAGTGATGTCACTGACCATGTCATGAGTGATGTAATATGTGACGTCATCAGCAGTGCATTACACGCGCAAGTTATAGGGAGTCCAACTAACTATAACGTTGAATTTCAATGGTTTTATGTCAGTAAAATTTCCAGCTAACTATAACTGATGTGAAACCTATGGTTTTTTTAGTGAATTTAATAGGTTTTTTAAATGCTAATTCCTAACTATAACTGGTCTGAAACCTATGGTTTTTTCAGTGAATATATATATATATATATATATATATATATATATATATATATATATATATATATATATATATATATAGGTAAGTTTTTCCCGGCCGCTGAAGGTGGACCGCGACTTCGTGGGTGACGTGCAGCTCACTGGGGCTTCATGTACGGGATGGAACAGTAAGGTGAAGTGGCGGGGTGAGGGACACGAGAAACTGTGAGAACCGTCCACTTGATAAGACTTGGTGTGCATTAGAGAGACGGGAGCAGACACCGCCCACATGGGCTAGTACTGACGCTGTGTGTCTGCTCCGTGTGAATCCGGTTCCCTGGGTTTACTTTCCTCTGGTGCATTAACACAGGTACAGCCTCCAACCAATCGAAGCGAGGCAAGGTACTTTAAAAGAGGGCGGGAGAGGCACTTGCTCAAATTCCAAGCTGCACTGAGGAAGTTTTTCTTTAAAACGAAACGCGTCTGCGCTAAATAAAAAAATAATTTTCACTGTTTGTTGGGGTCCCGTGTGTGCTTTCCTTCTCTGCGAAGCTGGAGGAGACTGGTTCTATATATATATATATATATATATATATATATATATATATATATATATATATATATATATATATATATATATATATATATTACCTACTGGCGGTCGCCAGTAGGTAGTTATAGTTAGGATCGTTTTCCATAGGAAATCAGCAACAGTCTATTGGGAATAACTTTGGCGTTGATTGACGGAATTGGCTGAATTTCTACAAGAAAATTGCCAGCTATGCTCCGCTCCTTTCCTGAAAGTTTGGGGGGGATTTGTCAATCGGGGGTTGAGATACAAGGGGGGTCCCAAAACGTGTTTTCCCCATGTTAATTTCCATAGGGCGGTTGGACTCACTTTTAGCCCGAACGGCTGAATGGATTTCCACCAAACTTGGCAAAATTGTAGGGACTGGTAGTCCGATGTGCCTTTGCTATGTCTCAAGATATGTGCTCCAGTGGATTTTCAGTAATTTTGGTTAAAAAAATATATATATCTATATGCGCGCCCCGGTACGCGCACCGGGGTGCGCTCCAGCGCGCTACGCGAGCGGAAAGCTTATTGGCTCTTGGGTATCTGTCAACATTCCAAACAGTCCGAAGCGGCCGCCATCTTGTGTCTCGGTAGGATCAAGACACAAGAGGTGGCAAAAACAAAGGGGGAAATGACCAAAAGGGGGCAGGGTAGACCCCCCTGACCCTGTAGGTTTGATGTGGGGGCCATAAAAGGGCCCGCGGGGCAAAAACATTTTTTTTTTCGCCGGGGGAGCGCCCGGTACGCACACCGCTGTACGTACCGGGGAGCGTACCATGGGGAAAAAAGAATGACAGATTTTTTTTAAAATGTAGCATTTTTTTATAAATTGGAGGTAGTTCTAAAAAGAACAGTTTTTTATTCTTTTTGTTGTTTTATATTTTTTTATTGTTTTTTGGAACATTTTTTACTTTTTTTGGCTTTTATGAACAATTTTATATTTTTTTTGTAATTTTTATGGGGACAAACAAAAAACAGGGAATTGTAAACGGCTCAACTGGAGCAAAAAAATTCAGGAAAAAATTAAGGTTTCTTTTTGCAGTTGTGGTTGTCTCCAGCACGGTTGATCAGTTTAATACTTTGCTCTCCATAGCAAATTGTAGTCCCGCAATATTTACAAACAATTTTAAAATCACCAAACTGGGGTTGGATATTTGGGACCATCTCCCTTGTCTCTGGACCCGATGGAGTGGGTTGTGTACTTTTGGAGGTGCTGCGAGAAGATTGGGGAGGGTTCCTTGTCAGTTCTCTGACCTCTGCCACAGCATAGTTGTTTGGGTGCCTGCGGTGCATATGGCGAATCATAGTATTGTTGCCAAATGAATACTTTTTAGCAGGGTTCCCCCTGGAAAGTACAGTGCCACAGATCAGACATGTCACTTTGGGAGCACTAACTTTCTTTAGTCCCCTTGGGATTTTAAAAAACTCCCACACAATGTGCTCCTTTGGTTTATAGGGGGTATTATCTTCAGGCAGGAACTGCCTCTCCTCCTCCTCCTCCTCCTCCTCCTCCTCCTCCTCCTCTTCTTCTTCACCACCACTGTGGTGTTGTGGTGGTCCTTGTGGTGGTGGTGGTGGTGGTGGTTGAGATGCTCCTGCTGCTGCTGCTACTGTAGCCATTTCTCACAAACAGGTCTTCCTCAGTCAAAGTACAAAGTGAGAATGAGGAAAAAAGGTGGGGGCTTTCATCATTTGGAAAAAAAAACTGTTCTGAACCAATGAAAGGTGTCATTTTCAGGTCACAAGACCCGATGCGCTTACGCGACGCTCCCCGTGGCACGCACGGGGGCGCTTACGTAGCGCGATCGTATGCGCTCGGGTGCTTCCGGGTGCGCTTACGCTGTGCGTATCACGCGGACGCGGCTACGCGATATGTCACGATGATGTTTTCGTTCGCGGCAATAGCGCTAACGGGACGCTCAACGGTACGCGCACCGGGGCGTGCCGCAAGACTGCGCTTACCGGTGCGCTTACCGGTACGCGCACCGGGAGCGCTCCAGGGCACAAAAATTAAAATAAAAATTTAAAACATGAACAATATACATAAAAAATAGTATTACATAAATATACAATATAGGATTCATTATAAAAAATATTATATTTCATAGCTATAGAAATTTGCAATTAAAAAAACTTTGAAATTCAATGAAAAAAACATAGGTTTGAGGCCCTATATATAGTTAGGAATTAGCATTTACAAAAACTATGAAATTCACAGAAAAAAACATAGGTTTCACACCAGTTATAGTTAGGAATTAGCATTTAAAAAAAACTATTAAATTCACTGAAAAAAACATAGGTTTGAAACTATTTATAGTTAGCTGGAAATTTTACTGACATAAAACCATTGAAATTCCCACGTTATAGTTAGTTGGACTCACTATAACTTGCGCGCCTGCAATGCACTGCTGATGACGTCACATATTACATCAATCATGACATGGTCAGTGACATCACTCATGACATCACTGATGACACCATCCTTGTAACAGAGTGACAGACCTCCTTTCAGTGTAATGTAACCCTTGAAACACATATTCAAAAATAGAAACTAAAATTTTCAAAAAAATGGAGATACCCATACCAGTTACAACTACCAATTCAGTAATTCCACCATCTATATACACATCCACTCATTCACCAACAGTTCTATATAGTCACTCACACATATTTATTTTTCAGAAAGACACACATTCACTGGATGGTGTCATCAGTGATGTCATGAGTGATGTCATTGACCATGTCATGAGTGATGTAATATGTGACGTCATGAGCAGTGCATTGCAGGCGCGCAAGTTATAGTGAGTCCAACTAACTATACCATGGGAATTTCATTGGTAAACTGTTTTGGGACTGAATGCAACAGAAATAAGTGCATCATGTTTTTACCAATTGTTATGTATTTAAATGAAGCCCAGAGAAGGCAGGTGATCTGCCAAAACACAACTCATTTAATTGTGGGGTTGAAGAGGTCCCAAAGCAATAATGATTCAGTTAAGTGTTTTGCAGGCTCAGTGTGTGTGTGCCCTTGTCTTTCATGGAAGCAGGGATGTGTGCGGATAGAGATATGTATATAGAACACCTACTGGCTGTCGCCAATAAATATAATTCCCTATTCTGGTCGCCAGTAGGCAGTTATAGTTAGGACCAAAGATTCCATAAGAAAAGTATTTTTTGTTTTGTCAATAACTTTGTGGCTGCTTAATGAAACTTTGCAAAATGTGGTTCAGCTGCTGTGTTTGAAGTTTCAGGGCCATCCATCAATCAGGGGCCAAGAATAAAGGGGGTCCCAAAATGCATTTTCCCCATGTTTCTCCCAAATTTGGCAGAAAGCTAGATGTTGGAGCAGAAAGTATGCTTTTTGTGAATTATTGCCAATCCATTCAGTATTTTCAGAGATATTTAAGTTTAAAAATATAGATACCTGGGAGACCAACAGCCTAAGTAAACCCTACTGAAATTTGATTACCTGCTAACAATTCAATCAGGAAGTGTTGACCCCTCACAGTCCCTGACACCACCACCTCCTGGGGCAAACAAACAAAGGAGGGGGGTATGTAGCCCCCGCTTGAGGCCTAGATATCCCTGGGAACGGCCACCCCCCAGGGCCGTCTTCAGCAATGTCCTGGGTTCCCACCACAGGTACATTGCTATTTGCTATGGCTTGGCAGCAGCATCACTCTCGCCAGGCTATAGCAAATTCTCTGCCAAGAGTAAGTGAGAACAGAAAATGCACTTGCTTCCTCTTAGTAGAGCAGAATTGCTTTTGGAGAGAGGAAGATGCATGTTCAGCAGCTCCCTCTGTCCAAAGCAATGCAGGCTACCGCAGGAGGAATAGATATGGCAGGGACTGCAAGGGCCTTCAGCTTCCCCGCTGTCCTCAAAGTGAAAAAACTGGGTGCCCTGGGTTGGACCAGGGCTCCCAGTATTGTTGTCAGTCCCCAGGGGATGAGGTCCCAGTGGCCAAAGTCAGCCTAGGAGGGGAACCTGAGGCTCACTCCCTTGTTTTATAAATAAAAAATAAAATAAAGGCCAGGCCCTGAGGGATGGGGTTCTTGAGGCCCACCTCCCCATTTTAATAATGCCTGGCCCCAGGGATGGCATTTCAATTGACATCACTGATGACATCATCCAGTAAGTGTAAGGGTGATAATATTTCAAATATATGTTATCTGAGTGGCTATGAGACTGTCTGAATTGGTCTGTGAGCGGCTGTCTCATTTTCTATAAAAGAGTGAGAGTGTATGTCATAATGGCTGTATGAGTGTGCAAGTTGCGATATGGATAAGTTAGCAGGTATGGGAGTAATTGTTTGGGTAAGTGAGTGGCTGCATGAGAAACTGTACTGGATAGCTGGGTGCCTGAATGGCTCTATAGATGAGTCAGTGGCAATGTGAGTGGCTGCATTGGTGTGTGAATTTTTGTGAGTAGCCATTTGGGTGACTTAGTAACTGTGTGAGTGGCTGAATAAGTAAGGTAGTGGGTGTGTGATCGGTTGTTTGGGTTACTAAGTAGTTCTTTGAGTGTGTGTTTGTATAGGTAAGTGAGTGGGTGTGAGTGCTTGTTTTGGAGAGTGAATGTCTAACTAAGTGGGTATTCGATTGAGTGAGTGAGTGTGTTCATTTTTCGATGGATGTGTGAATGGGTATGTAAGTGTTTGTGTGAGTTAATATACAGATGCAGGAGTGTCTATTTGGGTGATTGTGAAGATACATGAGTGGCTGCATGGTCATGTAAATGGGTATGTAAATGGTTGTATGTGTAAGTGGCTGTGTGAGTGGCAGGATGGGTGAATGAGTGGGTAGGTGACTGGCTGCATGAGTGAGTGAGTGTGGGCGAGGCTCTATCGGAGAGTATGTTGTTGTCCGTGACTGCTTAGGTTACGGAGTACATGTGTTAGTATATGTATTAAGGGTGGGCGTAGTTCGCGGAGCAGCGCTACGCGAAGGTACGCAAAGTGCACTTCACACTACGCGAACTTCACGTAGCACTACGCGAGCTGTGTAGTAGCATGTTCGCACTGTGCAAGATGCGTTTTCAATGATTGCACAGTGCGGACAAGCATCCGGCCCTGTGCAATCATTGAAAACGGCATCTTGCACAGTGCGAGCTGTAGTTTTCTGCTGCTCGAGTAGATTATTACTTGAGCGGCAGCTTTCTCAACGCGAACTGGTAGTTTCTCATTGAGAGCGGTCTGGAGTTCTGGACTTTTTTTGTTCCGTCCAGAGGTGTCAGGGTACAACACCCAAAGACCCCGGAGTTCCACCTGCCTTGGTGCACAAATGAACAGAAACACGGGCTTCTCGATGGTGGCGTCAAAGACGAAAGGTTTATTACTGCAGGGACACAGAAGTCACAGAATCTACACACGGGCAGAATTCAGGAGACTGTTCGATTTGTACAAAGTGGGTTGCTCCTTATATACTAAAAATTGTGCTCTAGGCAAATATTTCACATGTCGGTACATTCCCAAACCTTTTGTGTCTCTAAACAATAAATATTTGGTGTTACACAGGAACTGTCGATAATATCTGATACCAAACATCACGAAGAGGGGTTCCCACCAGTCCATCACAATCCCTTGTCAATATTGTATTCAAGAGCCGGACCGCCTCATCGTAAAGTTCGTTACCTCCCCCTAATAAAGGCCCAGAAGGAAAGGAGTAGAGCCAGGTGCAGGAGATAGAAAAGCGGGATAAGAGATGTTTGTGGGTTGTAAATGGGCAAGGCTACCGGCTTCGGCCGCCTAATCATGATCAGGTACAATGGACACGAAGACCAGTTTGGCAGGACTGGCCTCGGGCAGAGGAGGCAGCCTTTGTCGAATCATGCAGCTACAGCGTGATCTGGTTTAAGGTGCACGTGTCATGTAAGAGGTGAATCTCCGGCTACGGCTACGTGTCCTTAATCAAAGTGGAGTGAATGAAGTGATCAGAGGCTATTGCATATGTGAGGGCAAGGAAACACAAAATGGCGGCCATGATCTAAGATGGATGCCGTGGGTATATCAGAAATATGTCAATGGAAGGAGTGCTCTTGCTCGTAGCGTAGCGAAAACACTAGGATATACTAAATGGATCATTTGCGGTTCACTGATACCAATATTATGTATTTCCGACAAACTTGAAAACACGGGTTCAAGTCGTCACGGAACCGTCACGGAACCTCAGACCCTCCTTTTGCCCTTACATAGGCAATTACTCAATCTATGTCTGAATCTAGTTCTATGTTCATCAGGTCAGTGACATGTTGTTGTATCATCATCCTTTCTCGTGTCTTTTCTCCAAACGCAGGTGGTTTTCTGAGACAAGTCGCAGCACAAAGACTACACAGAGCAGGACCACACTGGATAATCAGACAACATGAGAATAGGAATACTAGGATGACACCAATGACCATTAGAACCTTCCATCCCCACGCTGAAATTAGAGTCCAAACCCACTCCATGAAGGACCAGTTTCCCTTGTCTACATGTATGGAGTCCGAAATCTTGTGCAACTTAGAGATCGCCTCGTAAACTGTTGGAGCATTATTAGGAATAAAGACACAGCAGCTCGATTGGATCATTCTGCATACCCCACCTCGATCTGCAAGTATAACATCTAGAACCATACGGTTCTGTAATGTCATGAGCCTATCCGCCTGAAGCTCAGCTGTCAGATTGCTAAGGGCACCAGCAGTTTCGGTAATAGTAGATTCAACTACCCGTGTTAGCTGACGTATGTTTCTACTATTGGCCATAGGCCCCCAGAATGGAAGGAAGCCTTTGAAGAAGTCTCCAGCTTCCTGACCAGCGGTATCTTCCTTGCTGAAAACACCTCTTGCTACTCTTGTTCTGTGGTAATCCGGTGAAGCAGTGTATGTCGGAGGCAACAATCGAGCAATGTAACATGATCCTGAGAAGTCGGCAGGCAACCATGTATAAGCTCTGTCTCGACAAATGAAGTAGGTACCCCTAGCAGTGAGGAAGGCAGGGGAGGAGTTAGCCGGAAACACATAAGTCTCTACGCACTCACTTCTCCCTAGCTGAGCTCTCGGATTTCTCCCATTACCTTGCAGACAGACCTGACCTCGGTGAGGTACGACCCAGATTGGAGTTGAGCTTTTACGCTTGCTTTCTCCTAAACTAAGGCGATACTCTGAAGTATTCCAACTTAAATATACTCGCAATTCGTCTCTAGGGTAAGATGGAGTATTATTGACGTCCTTGATCATGTCAATAATTCCCTGGACTAAAGCTTTGTTGGCAGAGTTATATTTAGTGGAACGTGGCGGACGTGGAGGATAGGTTTCAAGGGCATAAGCAAAGATGGTTTGGAAGGCCTGAAATGATCCATTATAGCTGTAAGGCAAAACCAAATAGGGAATACCTTTATCCATAGTGTGAGGTATCAAGCCACACACCCAGCAGTCTGTAGTGTTAACTACCAGTTGGTGTTGATGCAAGAGCTGTACAAAAGTATTATTAATGAATTCTGAGCGTCGAGCTTGCTCATGTTCTGGAAATGAGTGAAAAGAGTGTATAGAAGAAACAGTAGAAATAGCTGGATCAAGGGGAGGCACTGTAGAAACTGGCACAAAAATCAAATTTATGCTAAAGACAATTCCACCCACCAATGTTGCTAAAACAATCAAAAATGTAATGGCACATTGCATCAAGAAACATTTGCTGTGAAGAATTCTATTAAGTTTGTTTCTGCGAACGTAAATCACATTTTCTCGTTGCAGCGCAGGAAGTTCCATCTTCTACAATCCGCTCGCGACCACTGATGATGTGTACGTAGATGAAAATGCCTCTGTCAGCCCTGGGAGTTCCCAAAACTAACAGAAAGATCGACCTTGTGTCAGACCCCTGCAAATTCAAACTAGGCACACAGCCACGACCCTACGGCTACCCAGACGGCAAGGCAATTTTAAAAAAACAATATACAATAGCAAACTTCCTGGCTGAAAAGCAAAAGTTCAATATATATATATATATATGTCAAAATCACAATATGCAGTTGCCTGCTTTATTAGTTCGTTTTATGGCTTCTAAGGTTGTATCTCTTCTTTGCTGGTACTGTCTGATCGGAAAATAGTGTATCACTAGCAGTTGTTGTAGAGTTTAAGTTCGCAGATGGCAAAGTTTCTTTTGATGCTGGAGACAAATGTTCAATGTTCAAAGCAGTCTTTTCAGGAGGAGAGTCACGTTTCAAAGTGTCAATAATCAAATCGGCATCGCTGAAAGGGACAAATTTCGGAGTTATTTCAGATTCGGAGGCACCAATTCCCTTCTTCACCCAGTCGTCGTAGGGCAGCGGCAGTGGAACACGCTTTACGTGAGAAGCGTGGATCCAGTGCTTGCGGCCAGCAACACGTACAGCTGTCCTCGTTGCCAGTAGGATTTGGAAGGGGCCGATGTAGCGAGGCTGAAGATTCTTTGTCCTCGCGAAGTTCCGGACCACAATGAAGTCACCCGGTTTCAGTTGATGCCCTGGACTCTCCGGAGGCTTTGGTAGTGCATCAAAAACCTGTTGATGAATAAGACTTAATTTAGCAGTCAAGTCGTAAAGGTAGTCTATCAACATAGGATATTCAATGGAGCAAAATTGTTTAGGCCTTGGCACACCCCAGACATTTGCCGGGCGGCCAAACACAATCTCATATGGAGAAAGCCCTATTCTAGAATGCACTGTTGCTCTCGTTGATAACAAAGCCAAGGGAAGTGCGTCTGGCCAAGCCAAACCTGTGGATGCTTGTATTTTGGCTATTTTAAGCTTGAGGGTGCCATTGTAACCCTCGACTAAACCAGCTGACTGGGGATGGTTCGCACTATGAAATTTTTGTTTCAATCCTAGACCAGCACACACACTCTGCATAACTTTCCCTATAAACTCACTTCCGTTATCTGACCATACAATCCGTGGCATTCCGTACCTAGGGAAAAATTCTTTTAGAAGAATTTTGGCAGTAGATAGAGCAGTGTTGTCCTTTAGTGGGTATGCTTCTATCCACCTGGAAAAAGCACAAACTACCACCAGGACGTATTTTAAATTGTTGCAGCGTTCCATGTGAATGAAGTCTAATTGAATTACTTCAAAGGGACAGGAAGGAGGAGCAAAATGACCAGCTGGAGTTGGAGTTCCCTTGCCAGGATTATGCATCAAGCACACCATACAATTTTTCACCACTCTCTCTGCACATTTACTGATTCCCTCATTCTTCCAGACCGGAGCTAACATCTTACATATCCCTTTAGAACTTATGTGCGCCACTCCATGCGCCATCGTCACTACTGCAAGCACATACGCATCAGGCAACATCCAACGCTGCTGTTCTGTCAAATCGATCCAACATCCATTCGAGTCCAATTTGCCCGTACTTTCTCTCCATACGCGTTTCTCTTCCTCAGTCGCTTCTTTCTGAATCTCTTTCACACTTTCCATAGTGTCCTCACACATTCCAGACTCAGCAATCCATCTTGCAGACGTAGCAACATACATTCTACTCATCATGTCTCTAGCTGTTTGTTTAGCGGTTTCATCAGCAAAGGCATTTCCCCGACCAACATCATCCGTGATTGCTTTATGAGCACTGCACTTCACAATCGCAACTTCAGTCGGTAAGGTTAGAGATTCCAACAAGTCGTTAACTAGCTGACCATGTTGAATCTTAGTCCCATGGGACGTAATGAAACCCCTTTCTCTCCACAAACGGCCAAAACTATGGGCCACGCCAAATGCGTACTGACTATCTGTAAACACATTCACTCTCTTTCCCTCAGCTAAAACACACGCTCTCGTAAGAGCTATTAATTCTGCTGCTTGGGCAGAATTCTGACTCACTCTTGCAGTCTCCACAATCGTCTTCAAAGTCGTTACCGCGTAGGCAGCAGTCACATCACCATTCTCTAATTTAAAACATGACCCGTCCACATACAGCGTACCATCCGGGTCGGATAGGGGAGTATCCCTCAAGTCGATGCGACCTTTTGTCTCTTCCTCCGTTTTGAAATAACAGTCATGTGGCTCAGAATCACTCGACTCTTGATCAGTCGGCAACAATGTTGCTGGATTCAATACATTGCATCTTTTGATCTGAATATGATTTGCTAATAACGTCAGCTCGTAACCAGATAATCTCGCACTAGTAAGGTGTTGTGTCTTCGTTCGGTTCATGAGTGTATCCACTGCATGAGGAACCATGACCACTAGCATATTGTTCATCACCAAACCAGCAGATTGTCGAATGGAAGCTGCAGCTGCCGCTGTAGCCCTCAAACAACTCGGCAATGCTCTAGCTACCGGATCTAATGTTGATGAGAAATACGCACAAGGGCGTTGTTTGTCACCAAACTTCTGTGTCAGAACACTCAACGCGCAACCTTCTCTTTCGTGAACGTAGAGCGTGAATGGCTTGCTATAATCAGGTGTACCCAATACAGGAGCTGAACACAGTGCTTTTCGTTACTCAATAAAACTCTCTTGACATTCATCAGACCATGGCACCGGACTCGGAACATTTTTCCCAGTCAAAGCTACCAATGGCTTCGCTAAAAGTGAAAAATTTGGAATCCACTGCCTACAGTAGGAGGTAATACCTAGAAAGGCACGTACTTCCCTCTGTGTGCGTGGAACACTCATCTGCATAATTGCTTTTATTCTTTCTGGGGTCAACTTCCTTCCCTCCTTTGATAAGAGGTGACCTAGGTAGGTTACTTCTTGGCAGCAATATTGCATTTTGGAAGGTGACACCTTATGATTCAAATTAGACAAATGATGCAATAGTGAAATTGTAGCTGCTTTGCAAGTTTCCTTGTCATCGGCAGCCACTAAAAGATCGTCTACGTACTGTACTAGGGCAGAGCCTGGAGGAAGGACAAAAGAATCTAGCTGACTTTTTAAAGCTTGACTGTAAATGGATGGACTTTCACAATAGCCTTGTGGAGCGCGTTTAAATCTGAAACTGCGACCTCCTAAACAGAAGCCGAAAATATCCCTACTTTCTTCAGCTATCGGAATGCTGAAAAATGCATTCTTGAGATCTATAACTGAGAACCACGTAGCTGTAGCAGGAATCAATGTTAATAAGGCAGTAATGTCTGGCACTACAGGAAACTGCGGAATTACAATCTTATTAACTTCTCTAAGGTCTATGACAAACCTATAAACTGGAGGCTTTGTAGGATCAGTTCGCTTCAGAATCGGTAAGACAGGACTGTTACAGACATTTCCTCGCGTTTCTTCAACCACATCTTTCTTAATCAAATCTTGCACAATCAATAAGAGTGCACGTTCACCTTCACTCGATATTTTATATTGAGGAATTCTTGGAAATTTTACATTCGCTTTCAAAGTTACTACATATGGTGGAATTTCTAGTAGACCTACATCATTGGGACCAGTCGCCCAAAGAGAATCAGGGAGTGAACGTAGCTCCGGCGGGAGTGCGTCCATTGACAAGTACATCGGAGAGGTGAGTCTATTACCCAAAGTAAGCTGTACTCCTTCCGGAGAACAGTACAATGTCGCATATAGTCGTTTTAACAAATCTAAACCAAGCAGATTTTCATTACAACCTGTAGTCAAAATCAGGGGTGCTTTCAAGTGACACGGTCCAACAGAAATAGACAAAGGACCAGATATCGGGTTGTACACAGGGGCGCCTGAAAAACCTACGGAAACATTTGTTGAGCCAGACAAAGGTGCGCCAGGGAGTTTCGCATGCATGATAGAACTTTTCGCGGCACCAGTATCCAACAGAAACGGTTCGACTACACCTGATGTTGCTACTGCGACATAAGGCCCACTCTGATCCACTGGAACTGATACTACTCCCTCTCTCTGCCCATGGCTGTCCTAGTACCCATTTTGTTGAAATCCCTCTTCAACTTCACAATAATCCTCAACAAGATATTGCTGAGACCTATTTTGTTGAGCTGACTGTACATTTCGTTGATCAAAGTGATTGGAGGGACGATCATTTGTTTGTGGAGGCATAGCACCTCGTCCTCGTCCTCTAGAATTCTGCGCATAACCACCACGACCTCTCTGAGCTGCTGCTGCATTATTTTGCGCTAAGATCGGACATTCATTTTTATAATGACCCTCTTTCTTACAGTACGCGCACTGATTCCACTGATATTGAGGCCTTGATGTATTATAATCTGTCCTTTGATATGAGTTTTGCTGCGTATTAGTCTGATTCGTACGAGGCGGATACACCTGCTGCAAAAGAACTTTAGTTTTTAAATCTTTCGTTTTCTTCTCTGATTTCTCCTTTTCCTCTTTATCCCTATTTTCATAGTACTGTGCAGTCGCAAGTATTTGCGCAGTTGTAGATACAGCCCACGCACTTTCTGAGTCTTTCAATTTATTGCATAATTCAGGTAACAAATTATGCACAAATTTATCGACAAACAATCTCTGTCCCCCTTCAGTGCTCATGTCCTGACCACTATGGTCTACAAAAGTCTCTTCGAACCTCGTGAAGAAGTCCGAGACACTTTCGTCTTTCTTCTGTCTACACGCTGACAACTTGTCCCAATTAACACGCAATGCTGGCATCAGAGTCTTCATTAAATCAATTATTCTACCTGGCAGATTAGCAATCAAAGGTTCGGGTTTCGCACCACCTATTTGTTGAGCATCTGCTGCAGTGATAGCTGCCCAATCACCACCTAAAGCAGCCTGATGATCCTCTCTACGAATTTTAGCCCACACTGGTTGTGGAACTACATTACCAAACAACATATCAATGTCGGCTAAGTTCATTATACAAGCCTCAACTGTCTGTGTCAATTCCTTGTAATATCCGGCTGGATTCTTACGTGGATCTGGCAAGGCCTGTTTCACTGCTAACACTTCTGCTCGCTTCCATGGAATATGTATCCATACTCTTTGGAACTGTGCTGGAGCAGCTGCAATGCCCGCAACCGCATCAGCTTGCACGGCTTCGCGCCAAATTGGAGGAACCTCCCTCATAGGATATTGGCGACTTAGCTTCACTTTACCTTTTTCTAAATCTCTCGGTGAACGAAGAGATGGATCATTCCTAAAACTCAAAATGAGTTCCATCGCTTCCTGTATTTTATCACCCACTATCATTCCTGCCGCAAACTCCTTTTGAACTTTAATTAAATCTTCCAAATCTGATTCGACATCGTCTTCTTCTATTTCCTCACGTAACAACGAGCACATCTCATCAAAGACGTACCGTTGCGTTGGCTCTCCCCATTGCATAAATGTCTCTAACACATCTCTCGTACTATATCTTCTAACTTTCGTAATCCATCTGAGAGCCGTGGAGTCTAAAACTCCCCGTTCTTCAGTACTTGGTAGCTGACTCCGTCTCTGAACAGAGTCAGGAGTAGGAGTCTTAATCAAGGTTTTATATATAGGAGACAGCATATTAGTAACAGAATCAGTGATTCTTCGACGAACAGAAAGTGGAGTTAGTACACTCGCAGACATAGAGAATGCAGTAGAGGTAGGAATAGATGACGAAACAATAGGAGTATCGAGAAAAATAGTTTGAGGAACAGTAGGTACAGTGGTAGGTATAGGAGCTGGCAGTGCGGGAAGAGGAGGAGCTGTAGGAACATTTACATTCACCACGGGAAGTATAGGAACTTGATTCTGAGGAACAGGAACACCAGGTTGTCCAGCAACCGGCAATTGAACATTCGGGATCAGTGGAGCCGTAGCACCTTGTGCATACGGTGGAGGCGACCGTAACAGATAAGATAGCAGAGGATCGTTTTCGGAATCCTCCAGTATCTTAGCCATTTTCGATGGCAAGGCAGGATAGCACTTGTCAATCGCTAAGTTATGCTCTCTAATGGCTACATCTATGGCCTTCTCACACTCGTTAGCCTGCAACTGTTTAGTCGCTTGCTCTAGAGTTAACTCTTCTTGTTCTTTTTGCTCTTTCTTCAACCTTTTCATTTCTCTCTGTTTGGATTCTTTCCGCCAATAACGAAAAGAGTCAAACATTGCCGGCCGGGCTTTCTTCCTAAACAATTTCGCTTCTAAGTTGTCGAGAATCTCTTGTTCAAAACTACCATGCAGTGGCCAACTAAGGACACCATCCTTCTTACAATAACGGACCCATATCTCATTATAAGTTATAGGACCCACACCATACTTACAGTATAAATCATATAGGGGAGTCCCAATCGGAGGAACCAGACAAGAGTCCTCTAATTGTGAGTCACTGTTGCAACTAAAACAAGACAACATTTTCCGACTTACCATTTTCAGTCCGGAACACAAAACAAACAAACACGAAACAAATTTGCGCACTTGAACCAAGAACTTAGGCCTACCAAAAACGAACTGATGTATCGATACCCAAACTGAACCAAATAGATTATCGTAACTAGAACAACCAAAGATAATCTTACAAAACCAAACCAAACCAAGAACCGATCAAGGATTTTTAACAATCCTCACAAAAATAACCAGCTAGCTATCACTAAATACTTAACTGAGTCACTGAAGACGTCACCAAGGAGAAACCCGTCACGTTTCGCCGTACTAAGGACTGCACCACTTCGGGTCCAAGACAGGGCGACGGTCAAGGCAACGGCCCACTGCAGCCGTCCTGAACGGGAACCCTCGTGGAAGAGAACTTCAGGGCCACTTTTGCGATATGCCGGGATCGATGAAGTGGGGCGCCTCCCTCAGGAATCTTCACACGAAGCTTCTCGAACTCTTCAGGCTTTTGGACCGGTACCGAATGACGTCGCCCCACGTTGGGCGCCAATTGGAGTTCTGGACTTTTTTTTGTTCCGTCCAGAGGTGTCAGGGTACAACACCCAAAGACCCCGGAGTTCCACCTGCCTTGGTGCACAAATGAACAGAAACACGGGCTTCTCGATGGTGGCGTCAAAGACGAAAGGTTTATTACTGCAGGGACACAGAAGTCACAGAATCTACACACGGGCAGAATTCAGGAGACTGTTCGATTTGTACAAAGTGGGTTGCTCCTTATATACTAAAAATTGTGCTCTAGGCAAATATTTCACATGTCGGTACATTCCCAAACCTTTTGTGTCTCTAAACAATAAATATTTGGTGTTACACAGGAACTGTCGATAATATCTGATACCAAACATCACGAAGAGGGGTTCCCACCAGTCCATCACAATCCCTTGTCAATATTGTATTCAAGAGCCGGACCGCCTCATCGTAAAGTTCGTTACCTCCCCCTAATAAAGGCCCAGAAGGAAAGGAGTAGAGCCAGGTGCAGGAGATAGAAAAGCGGGATAAGAGATGTTTGTGGGTTGTAAATGGGCAAGGCTACCGGCTTCGGCCGCCTAATCATGATCAGGTACAATGGACACGAAGACCAGTTTGGCAGGACTGGCCTCGGGCAGAGGAGGCAGCCTTTGTCGAATCATGCAGCTACAGCGTGATCTGGTTTAAGGTGCACGTGTCATGTAAGAGGTGAATCTCCGGCTACGGCTACGTGTCCTTAATCAAAGTGGAGTGAATGAAGTGATCAGAGGCTATTGCATATGTGAGGGCAAGGAAACACAAAATGGCGGCCATGATCTAAGATGGATGCCGTGGGTATATCAGAAATATGTCAATGGAAGGAGTGCTCTTGCTCGTAGCGTAGCGAAAACACTAGGATATACTAAATGGATCATTTGCGGTTCACTGATACCAATATTATGTATTTCCGACAAACTTGAAAACACGGGTTCAAGTCGTCACGGAACCGTCACGGAACCTCAGGTCGCGAGCATGCGCAACCACTCACAATGAGAAACCTTACCTCCCCCCGTTGAGAATCTCGCCGGTATGTCATTTTGCTTGCTCGCGGTCGCGAACATGACATTCAGGACCGCGAACAAGCAAAAAATGAGCACTGCACTACGCTACGCTGCACTAGGCGTATTCGCACTGTGCTACGTGCAGCTCGTGTAGTGTGAAGTTGCGCAAACTTCGCAAACTCCGCGAGCGTAGCGTAGTGCTTCGCCCAGGGTTAATATGTATGGGTGTGTGAATGTGTAAGTGTCTGTACAAGTGAGTGAGCGGGTGGGTGTGTTAGTGGCTGTATGAATGAGTGACTGGGTGCATGAGTATTTGTATGGGTTTCTGAATGGGTATGTGACTGGTTGTGTGGGAGTGGGTGAATGAGAGGTTATATGGAGATATGAGTCGGTGTGTGAGTGGTTCTGTGGATGATGTCATCAGTGATATCAATATGTCATCAGTGATGTAACTGACCATGTCATTAATAATTTAATATGTGAGTTCCAAAGCTGTGCATTGCTGGGGCGTACGTTATAGTTAGATCAGGTAGCTATAACTGCTGAATTTCACTGGTTTTGTACGAGAGTGAAACATGAGCCTAACTATAAAGTCCCTGTAACCTTTAGTATTTTCAGTGGAAATGTATGGAAATTAATTGACAGAGGCCTCTCTTTCACTTTAGGTGCCTCAAAACTAATTTGGGCATTTCAAGCGTGTGTCTTTTCCGAGGCCCTGTTTAATTTGGCGCTATTTCCTCTACTTTTGATGCCCTAGTCAGAAATGAATTATCAGTCGCGATTATATGTTTATATTAAGAAATGTGTTTATGGCTGACAATAACTCATTTATTCCTGCCACGAACTCACAAAAAAATAACTAGCATGCGTAAATACATTAACTGCTATCAATTTCTCAGTGGGCAGAAATCTACAGTAAGTAGTACATCACAAAAAAGGTGGGACTTGCACTTTCCGAGTCGTTTGCCAGGGAAGTTTGGGAATATCAAGAATATGTATATCAATCAGTAGAAAATGTACACATTTCTGTGTCTGCCGGTTAAGGAAGGGTGTATTGTATACACCCATATTGCTTAGGTGCCTCGTTTATTTCTGCACAGGATCAAACTTTCCAGAACCTACAAAATTTTGGTGCAGTGAATAAACTCTTACGGTTTCAATACAACTCGTGCTGGAAGGAGGACTAAGGTTGGACAGCAGTGGGTTCCAACAGCAGCAGAGTGATTCATGTATGTTGCACATTTGTCCCAAGAGGCTCTATTATAACTTGCTGGCAGCCAATTTGTAAAGATTGTTATAACAATGAGAAAGACACTAACTTCTCGTGCGCTCTCAACATAATTGGCTAGAAATGTTTTTGAATCTCCTCGGTTTGGGCTTGAGGTGCCTGATTTTCTTAAGAGATAACGATAGAAATGAGACTGCAGAACTTAATGATCTGTTTATTTGCTAACTGCTTAATGAAAAAAACGGTTTTAATAATGTGTTTTCATTTTTTACATACTCTAAATGCAGCATGCTTATAGTGAAACAATGTATGCAACACTTTTTAAAATCAAGTGCTTAAGCCTCAAACATCTATTAAAAAACACAACTGCAGCAAAGATTCAGTAGTAGAATTAAAGTCAACGAAACACACACAAGTCAACAGTGCAGGGTAGTTAGAGCGGTTAAATGGAGAAGAAAGCAGCATCAAGCTATGGTTGATATAATTTTAAGTCGACTTGCACCTCCTAGTGGTGACAGAAAAGAACAATGGGTTTGTTTCTCCAAGGTGCGAGGAATGCTCAATTATTTTGTGAGACAAAAGAGACTACTATTTGAACGCATCTGTTATATTTTAGGCTGCCCAGTGAGCCCAATTTAACATGTTTCCGCTTGTGCAGCACGGGGAATGTCTGAGTTTTCTCACCGTTTTAAAGACTGAGCTTGAAGCATCGAATATATTTCTGTAAAACAAAAAACGGATATATCTTGTAGAAATCAAACGACTTACGTTTTTTGTATCAGATTTCTGTTTCTGGCTAGTAGAAAACACATTGGAAGTTTTTACAAAGCTTATAAAATAATTAGCCCTAAACATTTGCTTTCGTCGTTTTTTATCTTTGTGACTGGAAGGGGGTCCAAAGTATTTCTGGAAAAGTGTTAGTTTGATTCATTTGTGATGTGAAGGAGACAATTGTTGTCACTCCACATACATATCATTTCACTGTTCTCATTAGATAATCAGGTCTGTGGTGCAACTGTATTCATTCAAAGATACATTTATTACGTCTCTTTTAAAAGGAGTTATGGTAGGTGGCAGCATTGATAGAAAAAACCGGGACGTCACTGGAGAATAATAATAAGGGCATATTTCAAGCTAACAATAACATTACTGTGAATTGACCAAAAGTAGATCTATGTGTGCATTGACTGACAGTCTTACATTTTCCTATATAATGTGATGAATAGATAGTGATCTGTGATGACGATTTGAAATATGGTAGACTACAACTGGTACTGAATGAAACGTTCCGATGATTTACCAATCAATATAGCAATGGTGGAAATGAAGAACAAAGGTTATATAGTGTATTTGCATGACTCTTGGGGTCATTTATCATTTCGCAGAGCAGGAGCACTTCCATAAATAATGATGCACATGATCCCAGGAAACTTGGCCTTATTCCACTATGTTTAAAGAAGAACTCAATTTTAACAGCTTTGCCTGTGTAAACATTTGATCTGATGGGCAATATATCACTGGTCATCATATTTAGATCACTGATGTTACTACTAAGGACTGCCATACGAAACATGGCATTCCCAGGAGAGGTAAACACACATGTGCTCCACACACATGGAGAGAACTCCGTGTGAGTCAGGGGCTTTATCTATACTTCAAAGGTCAGAGGATGAACTTGGTGTTCTACATAGTTAGCCAGAAAGCCCTACATAACACACATTAATGATATGGAACTCATTAGGAGACAGAGTAAAACATGTAATGATTTGAGGGTGCAGTAGTTTAAGTGTGAATCTTTATAGAGATAAAGGAATATTACAGCATTGAGGAGTGTGAGAAAATGGGTTGTTTGTTGACTGGGATGTGAGCCCTGGTCAAGCAGCAGCCATAATCCCTTGCAGGGTGAACCACAAAAATTCACAAAATTCACCTGTCTTCATCTCTGGGCAGCTTGGCACAAAAAGCAGTCAGGCTTAACTTAGAGGCAATGTGCAAAGTATGTATGCAGCACACAAACAGGAATATATTGAAAACACATCACAGGACAAATTCCAATAATAATAAAGAATTCAACACCAAAATCACAATAATCCAATCAGTAGAGCAAGAGTTATGAATTTTAAAAGTTTAGTGAAAACAAACACCCAAAAGTTCAAAGCTCCAGCTTCAGATATGTAGTTTTCACAAGACCAGGTAAAAGTTGAAAGTTAAGGCTGACCACAATGAAGCATGGTTTGGAATGCAAGAAGTGGATTGGGCCCAGTCAGCGCTGTTATGTTATGTTATTTTTATATTTCTATAGCGCACGGCCACTCCACGGAGTATCCCGGCGCTTTATCGAAGGAAACCCAACCGAAGAAGGGAGAACATAACACTGAGAGGACGTGCAGACACAGAAAGCAACATCAAATTAAGGGAAAAGCCATGTATTAAGGGCCTTTCGGAAGGACAGAAGGCTAGAGGTCTGTCTCAAGGAGATTGGGAGGTCATTCCAAGCATGAGGAGCTAAGTAGCGAAAAAGACCGTCCTCCTGCTCTAGCACGCTTGATAATGGGAACACTCATTTTAGATAGGGACGAAGATCTGAGAGATCTGGGGGGGTTATACCAGGACAATCGTTTGGAAATATATTTGGGGCCTATACCATGTATGGCCTTGAAAGTCGTGGTCAAAGTTTTAAACAGAATCCTTTTAGCAATAGGAAGCCAGTGTAGTGTTGAGAGAAGATCAGTGGCTCTGGCTTTTCTTGGAAGACCAAAGATGGCTCGGGCTGCAGAATTCTGGGCGATTTGCAGACGCCTGACCAGAGATTTGGGAAGTCCCAGAAACAAAACATTAGCATAATCCAGCCTAGAGCCAATCAGTGCCTGGACAATGATTTTTCTGTGCTGGATGGAGACTTACCTCCGGACCTAGAAGAAATTCTGCCTGAGAAGGTAAAGTCGAACGAGGCATGTCTGCAGCCAGTGTTCAAGGAGAGACTTTTTTATTGGGTGGCCTTGGATTGAAGCTGTGGTGCAGATTTCTGTGCTGGACTTAGTCGCTGATATAGAAGTCAAAAATCTTCATCGGGACGAGGTAGAGGTCTGTATCCAAAGACAGTTCTAGAAGGTTGGATACCCCTTTGGCGAAGGCTGCCTTAAAATGATTTGCTGCTGTGGAGAACAAAGTAGTGGGAGAAGCAGTGAATTCAGTCTGACTGTTGATGTACCTAGGATGATTAGGCGAGCAGGTTGGTCCTGAACTACTCCTGGTCCTCAGAACAGTTTTTGGACAAAATGTGTCTAAGTTATCAGTTTTGGGAACTCGCCATCTGGGCCCCTTTAGCACCAAAGCAAGGGTCCAGGACTCTTGGGACACCCTTGAGGGTTCAGGACTCACTCAAGCTTGGTCCAGGTGTGGTGTTTAAATGGTGGGAGTCTTTTATGTCCCTGTGGTTCTGAATAGGGGGCCAGAAAACTAGCCACTGGAGTCATTACTGGTAGTTCTGGGGGCAGGTAAAGATGTTGCAGGGCTCAACAGCAGGGCTGGCCTATGAGGGTTCAATGCAGGCTCCAGGCACAACAGCATGCTGGCAGAGTGCACAGAAGGTGTCAGCAGCAGGCACTCCTCTGAGAGTCATTCCACAGGTCCAGTAGTGAACTCAATAGTGGGTCTGAAGGTAATATTTTAATAACCTAGTGCCCTTTTTCTGACTACCCTGCCTCCAAGCTGGCTGCAGTGACAATACAGGGTCATTAAACCCTTTGTGGAGCCACTCAGGCCGAAGTGGGGGGTGTTCTTAGCTTCCTCCTCTACAATCCTGCCAGCAGATGGCCCATTCAGGCACAACTAATCACCCAGTCAAGTGTCCCAGGCCAAGCTAGGGGCACAAAAGGGCTAAGTAAGGAAAATGTCAACTTTCTAAATGTTAAGTTTAAAGGTGTAGGCCCAAATATAGGCAGCTAGATAGGGCCTAATTAAAGTAGCACAACAACGTACCAGGCTACCACTTTTTCTGCTTGATAACAGCAGAAATAGTGACAGTCAGGTATGTTGTTGTGCAACTTTCTAAATGTAGCATTTTCACAACTGTAATGAAAAATCTGACTTTACCATTGCAGAGGGATTATCATTACAATTTCATGTGTATCAAACATTATATATATACCTGCTCCCCATTATGAATTATAGTTCATAAATGTGATAAGGAGTCCTCAATATTATTCTATCAGAAGTGAAAAATGTATTCAGGAGTTTTTCACTATCAGGACATGTAAAATGTTAAAGTCTATGTCAAACATTTTAACTACATAGCACTATGCTCTGTGGGCTACCTAGAACTCACCATATGGCTGTCTTATATGTAACAAAAGGGGAGTTTAACCCTTGGTAAGTGGGTTTAAATGATACGTCTACATAGAAGTATGACACTGTATGGCAGACTGTAGCTATTTGTGGGAGGGCTACTAAAGTGTGTGGCACACCAAGTGCTGCAGGCCCACTGAAATGATTTAATTTACATTACCTGGGTATATAGTATACAGCACTCCAATGAATTTATAAGTAAATTAAATATGCCAATGAGGAATATGCAAATCAATCAAACTTTGTTTAGAGGAGTGAGCACAAGCACTTTAGTACTGCTTAGCAGTGGTAAAGTTCAGAGTCATAAGGCCACCAAAAACTAAATCCAGAAAAAAATTGAGATAAGTAGGCAATAAGTTTGCGGAAAACCACCCTAAGACTGACAAGTTTAAGAAAGAGGAACAAAAACATGAAAGAAATCAAGATGCATGTTAAATTTGAAATAATGATTTGGCACTGGAACTTACTTTGGAGAAAGGGTTTAAAAATGGGAGATCAAAAGGAGAAAGTGTTGAGATGAAAGGGTGGGCAGAGACTGTTTGGGATAAAAAATAGTTTGCCCACTTGTTAGAACTGGTATCATTGGAATGGGTCTCCCTTCCATTTTTTGCTGCTACCTCTTATGTATTTGCTGGTTTTAGACGTTTTGGGCACAGTGCCACTGCTATTCAGTGCCACAGTGCAAGTGCTCCCTATCTTACATTCATTTATGGATTAGTGACTCCAATGATTGGCTTGTGTGGTTTACTTATCAGACCCTAGTACAATGCACTGCATGTGCCCAGTTCTTGTAAATCACATGCTACTGGTGGGCTTGCAGCATTGATGTGCCACCCACCAGAGCAGCTTGTAAAGTGTGTTTCAGGCCTGCCATTGCAGAGCCTGTGTGCAGTCTGGTACTGCCCTGTTGATTTGACAAGTACACCCATTTGCTAGTCCCCAAACCTTCCATTTTCCACATATCAAACCCCCCTAATGTAGGCCTACGGGTAGGGTGCACTGTAGGTAAAAGGTAGGACATACCCTGATCTTGTGTGGCATGTCCTAATAGTCAATTACAGCCATTTTTGTTTTTTACTATTGCAAGGCTACCTGCTCCCACTGACCAGAATGGGCAGTTTAATTACAACATCTTACTGACCCAGTGAACATGGTAGAAAAACAAATGTAGTATGCCTTAACTCAGAATGATAAAATACATATTTTAGTGAAGTTGGTTTTGACATTCTGTGTTTGAAAATACCACTCCTAACTATCCAAACCTGCCTCTGCTAGGTTGTGTATTCCATGTCTGGTTTCTGAGCAACAGGGTCTAGGGGGACTCCAGGAGACAGGGTGAGTCAGCACAAGGCTGAATAGACCTATCTGCATGAGGAGTGGTGGGAGGAGTAGCACCTGGGCCTTAATAGGGCTGTATGTATGTATGTATGTATGTATTGGCATACTTGTATAGCGCTATGTCTGTCACCCAACGGGTATCCTGGCGCTTAGACTGTGAAATTACCATACATGATGTTATCAGCTGCTAATCACACTTACTCTGCTCTTGGAAAAAGGTGAGTTTTTAAAGCTTTCTTAAAAGATATAATATCTCACAGAGTTCTCAAACCTAATGGCAAGGAATTCCACAGTCTAGCTGCAGTATACCTGAATGAGCGACCTCCCATCCGGGATCTCAAAATCTTGGGAACTGATGCCAGGCAAGCTGAAGCCGAGTGGAGAGATCTGGAAGGAGTATACCAGGAAAACAAATTTCGTAGTGGTACCGGTCCCTGGCCATGAAGGGCTCTAAACACCAGACAGAGGGCTTTAAAATCAATCCACTGGGAGATAGGAAACCAATGAAGATCCTTTAATGCCTTTGCAGACGAATCCGAGCAGCGACGTGAGAGAGCTAGTTTGGCAGCAAAGTTCTGCACGCGTTGCAATTTCCCCACCAAAGTCGTTGGTGCCCCCAGAAGTAATGCATTGCAATAGTCGAGTCTGCTCAAGACTGTGCTACGCACCACCTCTGGTCTGGCCTGCGTGGGGAGAAAAGGTAGAATTTTTTGCAGCGTGCGGAGCAAGGCCATACAAGTACTCACCATTTTGTTCACAGCCGCATCCAGCTGAAGGTTGGAACCCAACACCACTCCCAGGTTCCAAACAGAATCAGCCGGCGCGCTAGTACCCTGAAAGGAGGGGGGCCAAAAGTCCTGTGGAAGAGGCCTAGAGATACGGTCCGATGAACAATGCATCACCTCAGTTTTAGCACTGTTAAATTGCATCGAATTCTGACCCAGCTATTCCGCCGTGGATATCATACAGCGGTGAAAGGTTTCTTGTAATACGGCCTCCTTGCTCTCAAACGAGAAGACAAACTGGGTATCGTCCGCATAGTTGGTGACTGCTATGCCAAAAGATTTTATTAATTTGATCAGGGGGCGGAAATAAAGATTGAAAAGAATTTGGCTGATGGCCGACCCCTGGGGTACACCCTGACCCACCCCTCTGATGTTAGATTGGAAAGGTGGCAGGGCAACCACCTGATGTCTATGGCTGAGATACGACACCAACCATTCAAGGGCTAGGCCAGACACCCCTGCCTTTTCCAGCCTCCTGATAAGGATCGTATTGTTGACCGTATCGAACGCGGCAGACATGTCGAGCAGCACTAAAAAGGCTGCTGGACCTTGGTCGGCATGGGTCCTAAGGTCATCCAAAACAGTCACCAACGCTGACTCTGTCCCATGGGCCGGCCTGAAGCCAAATTGAGCTTCATCCAGGCATGCCGTAGATTCCAGGACACCCGACAGATGTTTTGTATTCCATTTCTCCAAGATTTTAATTGGAAAGGGGAGCAAGGATATTGGTCTGTAATTCGCTGGGCAAGAAGTATCCAACGTTTCCTTCTTAAGGAGAGGAGATACCACTGCCAATTTCTAGCAGTCCGGGACGCGAGCGGAGGTAAGGGACTGAACACAAATGTCGAAAAGAGGGGGAAAAAGCTCTTCTTGAAACAGCTTCCAATATTTATGAGGAAGTGGGTCAAGGGGCGAGCCCGACGAGACACCATTGGCTAGTATACAAAATTCCTCATAAGACGGAAGCGGGAAGCTGTTCAAGCGAGCTATTGTAACATCTCCCTCCAAACTTGAAGACACGAGAGAGTTTGGTTGAGATAGGAATTCAGTGCCCAGTGCAGTGGCAAGATTGCATAAAATGGCAGAAATCTTGTCTTCAAAGGCCTGTGCTAGCGAGTCGCATAGAGATTGAGATGCGGAAATCTCGTTTACAGTGCAGGTGGGACGAGACAGTTCTTTTACAATCTTAAACAGGGCTTGGGACTTATTCGGCGCTGACAATAACGATGTCTCTAGGAATCTAGCCTTTGCACATCTAATCTGTGCTTTATAAGTCGCCTGAGCCTGCCTAAAAAGGGCCCTATCAGTATCGAGATATTTCCGTCTCCAAGCACGTTCAGCCCGCTTGCATTGAAGTTTTAGCTGTAACAGATCCTCAAAGAACCACGGTCTACCGTGTTTAGTCCTGTCTCTAGTTTTACGCAGTGGGGCCAAATTATCCAAAGAAGCCACAATACGCTGGTTAAGAGTTTCATAACTTGTGTCTACGCTATCACTCAAAAGAAAGCAGAGTAGGCAGAGTTAACTGCTTCGTAAGCCTGGACCACTGTCTGACCACCTTAGTAGCTCCTAAGCTGTCTTTCTTCACCAAGGCAGCAGAGAGCGAAAGAGAAAAGTGTACAAGCGAGTGATCCGTCCAGCATTGGGGTAGGATGTCACGTATAGTCACCTGACAGCCATCTCCAAAAAGTAAATCTAAAATATGGCCCTTATCATGAGTCTGGGAGAGTACCAACTGCTGCAGCTGAATATTGCAGCAGGCCTGGGTCAGGTCTTTAAATGCTGAGTCTGCAGGACCGTCCAGCCACAGATTAAAATCCCCCAACACCAAGAGTCTCGAATGGGAATTGGATATATCATGAATAAGATCAATAAGCTCTGCCACACCCGACAGAGCACTAAGCGGTGATCTATAGCATAACAGCCCCGTATAGAGAACACCTCCCTTTCCGTTTAAGGTAAATCCCATCAGCTCACATCCTGAGATTGCCTTGATGTCAAGCTGGGTAAGCTCGAGTGTCTCCCTGAAAATCAGACCGACTCCTCCTCCTCTGGCCCCTACCCGAGGGTTATGTATGATTTTATAGCCAGGGGGGCAAGCCAGGCCCAACTCTACAGCACAGTTCGCTCTTGTCCAAGTCTCAGTCATGAGAAGAATATCTAACCCATGAGAGTCAACGAGGAACGCAATTTCCTTGTGATGTTTGCAGAGGGATCTTACGTTCAGCAAACCACAGGACAAGGGTTTTGGGTGTCTACTGATAGAAGAGTGCTGACAGCTCGGGACAGTGTCGTGGTTCAAGCGGAGAAGGTCATCTGTAGTGTATAAAAAAAGGCAGCTCGCAACGAAGAGGCAGCAAAACCGGCCCCCGGCGTGTCCTGTGCGCGAACGGGCGCAAACGGGCTTACCTCTGGCGCACCTCCGGTGCGCTTCCGCTGCGCGCTGGATCTTTGTCCATGTTAAGTACCCGTAGGCGTGGGAGTTGTGCAGGGGAAAGCAACTAGTCCCCCAACCAAGATGGCTCCCTTAATCGGCAGCCCCCGATTCCCTCTCCCAAAGATGGCGGCCAAAACGCCACGAAGTAATCACTGTCGGTGCCTGACTGCACAAATCCTGCCAAGTGCAGGTGAGCTAACAATTATCGTGCAGGTGAGACTACAGCTAAATAATGTTGCCCCCAGTCAGCCCAGTATGAGCCTGCAAGCGCGAGTATGCAGCGCGTTCAAATAATTTTAAAAATCAAGCGCAAGATATGTGACGTGAAAAATAATAAAGATAACATTTTTTAAAAGCAAAGCAGCAAAGTATCACAAAGCGTGCTGAGGTAAGTGAGTCTACCTGCCAGCGGCTGGAGCCCGGATTAAATAAGCTCCTGAAGCTCTTCAAAGGCGTGGGAGTTGTGCAGGGGAAAGCAACTAGTCCCCCAACCAAGATGGTGCCCTTAATCGGCAGCCCTCAATTCCCTCTCCCAAAGATGGCGGCCAAAACGCCGCGAAGCGATCACTGTCGGTGCCTGACTGCACTAATCCTGCCAAGTGCAAGTGAGCCAACAATTATCGTGCAGGTGAGACTACAGCTAAATAATGTTGCCCCCAGTCAGCCCAGTATGAGCCTGCAAGCGCGAGTATGCAGCGCGTTCAAATAATTTTAAAAATCAAGCGCAAGATATGCGAAGTGAAAAATAATAAAGATAACGTTTTTTAAAAGCAAAGCAGCAAAGTATCACAAAGCGCACTGAGGTAAGTGAGTCTACCTGCCAGCGGCCTGCCTTCAACAATGTTGGCTCCCCCTCCGGTAGTGTGTCTGAGGACCCTGGCCAACACTGACAAAGGAAGAAGGTGTACACTGGCAGAATGGACCCAGCACTGGTTTGGTCTAGGTACAGACTCTCTATGCCATCAGAGACAAAAGATTTTGGTATGTAAAAAAGGGGACCCAGACCCCAGAACTTTAGATTGCTTCTGGGAATCAAGACAAACTTTTGCTGAGGAGCAGACTACTCCTGTGCTGTGTGTTTGGCGGTTGGCCTGCAGTGGTTGCTTCATTGCCAAATAAAGGAGAAGAGGACTGAGTGTGCTTTTCATCAACTTGAGGAAGAATCGCCAAGGGCTTAAAGTTTGAGCTTGCCTTTTGCCTGAAGACTCGGGGATACACGACTTCACCAACCAGCTACCCTCTGAATTCCCTTGCTGTGAATTGAAGTGGCTGTTGTTGTGCTGGTGGATTTTGTGTTATGCAGCCTTCAAAACGTGGTCAATGCCACACAGGTAAGTACCATGCAGGTTGTTGCAGTGAAGGTAAGTACCACTCAGGGATGTCATTTATTTTAATAGTTTTAATTGACTTAAACATAGGTGTATGTATGTAATATGTATATATATATATATATATATATATATATATATATATATATATATATATATATATATATATATATATATATATATATATATATATATATTCAGCTAACTATAACTCGCGTGCCCGCAATGCAGTGCTGATGACGTCACATATTACATCACGCATTACATGGTCAGTGACATCCCTCATGACATTACTGATGACATCTCAAATGACATCACTGATGACATCACTGATGACATCTTCCAGTGAATGTGTGTCTTTCTGAAAAATAAATATTACATCACTCATTACATGGTCAGTGACATCCCTTTATGACATTACTGATGACATCTCAAATGACATCACTGATGACATCACTGATGACATCTTCCAGTGAATGTGTGTCTTTCTGAAAAATAAATATTTTTTTATATGTATATCTAAAGGTTGATGGAAGCATAAATGGGTAAATAAGTGTCTAAATAGATGTTTTTTTGTAAAATTGATTGTATAACTGACTTATTAAGTATATCTTAGTGAATACATGTATTAGCAAGTAATGTTTAAATATGTAAATATCTGTATCAGTTTTTCACTTTGTGTATAAGTGGCTGCATGGGTTGGTGAGTAGCTACATCAGTGTCTATATGGATTATTAGTTGGCTTTTTGAGTATCAGAATGAGTGTCTGTATGGTTTAGTGGGGGTATTACTTAGCGCACAGATGCATGAATGACTGTGGTATGATATGTGGGTATTGATGTGTATAAGTGAGTATATGTGAGAGTGAGAGATTGGAAGAGTTCCTGTATAAATAATTATGTCTTTCTATAAGTGATTATTTAATAGAGTAGGTATTTGTACGTTTCTGTAGAAGTAACTGTAGTCGTCTTTGTATAGCTGTATATGCAATTAAATGGATATTTTATTTCCATATGTGAGTATGTGTGTGAGTAACTCTATTGTTGAGTATTGATGTGTAACAATATGTATAGGTGTATGAGACATATGATGAGTGAGTACATGTATGAGGGACTATATAGAACTGTTGGTGAGTGAGTGGATGTGTATGCAGATGTTGGAATTACCTAATAGGTTTTGTAACTGGTATTCGTATCTCCATTTAAAAAAACATTATAGTTTCTATTTTTGAATGTGTGTGTCAAAGGTTATATTAGGGTGAGAGGAGGTCTATCACTCTTTCACAAGGATGATGTCATCAGTGATGTCATTTGAGATGTCATCAGTGATGTCATGAGTGATGTCACTGACCATATCATGAGTGATGTAATATGTGACATCATCAGCACTGCATTGCAGGCACGCAAGTTATAGCTAGCTGAACTAACTATAATGGGGTGTTGTAAGCAAACCTCAGCCAGGCCTACTTAGTGCAAGGGTTCGCCCTTCTCTGCACAGAGTCCTCAGACCTTAGGAAGAAGATGGCAATAAAACTGGAAATACAAAAGCAAAGTGTATTAAACCTTTAAAGGTGGTACTACAGCCCTCACACGACCCTTCGGTATTGTATCGAGAAGCACCCCGAACTAAAGCACATGGCCCCTTTTATACACAATGAGGGGGCTCAAGAAAAGGCGGCAGAAAAGATAAGAACAGATTCATGACCACACAAGGACATCTTGGAAGGCACAATCGATGAGTGGGCGGAGTTAACAGTCTCCGATCACATTCCTGTCTGGAACCAATTAAGTGACGGTCACTGATCCTACTGCGCATGTCTGGACATGCTGGAAGCGGAGACTACTAAAAATAGCCTGTTGCCGGGCAGACTCCAGGCGCAATGAACAAGAAGGTAGGACCAATAACATGACGAGCACATGGCAATATATGGCATACAAAATGGCTGCTACAAATTCAAGATGGAGTCGGCACATTTGTTACGATAATGGTAAATTCCAAACCATGTCTTCTGCTGCTGATTTACAACAGGGGGAATGTCAAAGGTTTTGTATGTGTGAAACCTATGGTTTTTTCAGTGAATTTCTAAGTTTTTTTAATGCTAATTCCTAACTATAACACGCCTGAAACCTATGGTTTTTTCTGTGACTCACACACTCCCTAATCCACGCAGGCAGTCACACACCCATACATGTACTCAGACAACCAATCAAACATTCATACTGCCACTTCGACACCAACTGACACACTGATACAGAAATTCAGACAACCTAATCGGTGACCCATACATTCACTGAGACACCTAATCACTCACTTATACAGTCAATCATGCACCTACTGAAACATGAAACAGGCACTCATACACTCACTGAGTAATCAATACACCTTGGTATATATGTTTAACACTCAAACATTTTAAAAAACACACAGTTACTGCATGATGTCATCAGTGATGCCGTTTGAGATGGTATCAGTGATGTCACTGACCATGTTGCGAGTGATGTAATATGTTAGGTGATAAGCAGTGCATTGTGGTGGGCGCAAGTTATAGTTAGCTCAGTTTACTATAGCTGCTGAATTTCTCTGGTTATGTAGGAGTAAAATGTCAACCTAACTATAACGTCCCTGTAACCTTTGTTTTTTTCCAGTGAATATATATGTTACCTATGCGCAGTTGCCAATATTTATAGTTAGTACCAAAGTTTCCATAGGAAAGGCATTGTTTGTTTTGCCTATAACTTTAACACTGCTTGAGGAATCTTCAGATCCATCAAGTGGGGCCCGAGAAAAAAGGGAAGAGTCCAAAAAACGAGTTGACCCCATGTTATGTCTTAGGAGATTTTTCATTTTTTGACCACAACTACAGCCCGAACAGATGAACGATAGTACAAACAATTTTACAGAAAGCTAGATGTTGGCTAAGAAAGCATGCATTTGTGATTTGGTGTAAGCCTGTTCAGTAGTTTCAGAGATACTTGGGGCCCACCAACTCCTCCTGCTACCTCCAATAAGTCCCACACAGCTGGATTGGTGATTGGTGATTGCACCGACGTTCTAGAATTTGAAACGAAAAGTTAGACGGGGTTGGTGAGGATGATTACAGCACGTTGGGTTATATGCTGTATACTGATGCGAAAGTAAGAAGGGGGTTAGCACTGATTGTAGAGGAATAGAGGGGAGGGCAATGGAAAGGCTTCATATACCGTTTGGCATGAGGTATAGATATAAGATTGCTCGTGGACAACAGGGTGGAAAATGCGATTGAGATTTTTAATACGATTTGGCTGGAAGGTAAAAGCTGTGCCATATGGAAAATGGAAGACAAGTCATGATGTTGTGAGAAAGGGTTGCATTGGTTATAAAGTTTTGAAGCTGCATAGACTGTTGGTTTATGATAATCTGTATATAATCAAATGATGGTATAAGATGATGCAGAATGTTAATTGGTGTCGTTTTGTTGTGTATTTACTGTGATCCCCGACAAAGGGCTTTAAATAGCCCGAAATGCATTGGGTTTTTATCTAATAAACGCTGTTTCAAAATGAACCTGGCACTTATCGTGTTCTTTCAAGAGGTCCGGATGGACACAAGTTGAACACTAGAAACATGAAAAATGGGATTTTATATTCCACGTGTGGATGGGATATACGGATAAAATATCAAATAAAGTTGAAAAAGATGGAACAAGGGAGGATTATGAAGTTAAAACAAATAAATTAACAAAAATAGTATATTGGATTGCCATGGTGGCTACAGTACAGTTGTGCGATTGGTTGGGGTGAGATGTCACCCCATTTTCACAAGAGGTTGTTAGAGGCCATGCCCCCTTTCCCCACCACTCTGCAAATGCACCTTGTTGTGTACTACGGGTTAGGGGAAGTAGATCACTTTAGTCCTGAGGTCCTCAGGAGTCAAGGGGTCATCATCACCCCAAAAGCAGTGCACCGAGAGGTGCGTTTGCAGAGTGGAGGAGAAAGGGTGTGTGGCCTCTGAACATCTCTCAGCAATCCTACTGTGTGGGACTTATAGAAGGTAACAGGACATCTTATTGGCCCCTAAGGACCATCAGCAGCCAAGGGGACTTCATTCCCGAACTAGCAGTGCATCTGGAGGTGCAATTGCAGTGTGGTGCAGAAAGGCAGGAATCTGGTGTCATGCTTCAGCATTATTTTTTTTATTATAAAGGAGGGGGCATCCTGCCCCCTTCCATGGGCTGATTATGGCCCTGGGTTACCCCATCCCTTGGGGCCTGGCCAAAATACTGGGTACCCTGGTCCAACCCTGGACATCCAGTCATTTTATTTAGGAACTGAAGTCTTTGCTGGCTTGCCGCAACCTGTGGGAGCGGGCACTGCTTTTCAACAGAGGGAGCTGCTAAACATACAGCTCCCTCTGTCCAAAAGTGATTCTGCTCAGCTTTCAGCAAGCAAGAGCATGTTTTCTGCTCTCACTTGCTGAAAGCAAATCAGTTATTGCTAAGGCAAAGCAGGAGCAATAGCAAACTGCAATGTCCCAGGGGTGGGAATCCTGTTACATTGCAGGAGCTTGCCCTCAGGTTGTGTCGGCCCCTTGGGCTGCAGGGGGTCCCCCTGCATTATTTAAAATGAAAGCCTCAGGGAGCTGGTGCCCCCCCTAGAATTTGCTAAACAAAGAGCCCGGGGAGGTAGCGGTACCCGGGGCAGGGGGGCCAAGATGCACCCCAATTTATAAAATAGAAAGCCCCAGGGAAGTTGTGGTTCCCATGGCATTTGTAAGCACCAGGAAGGGGGGCCATGCACCCCCCCTCCTATAATGACAAATGTCCCTGGGACCTGGCACACCTGGGGCATACAATTAACAAAGCATGGTTGTCCCTGCTTCGCTTTTCTTGTCTCATTTTCAGTGGGATAAACAGATACAGTGCGACTCCCACCAACCATTAGAAAAGAAAGCATTATTTTTTGACCCTGGGAGGTCCCTGTAGGACCCCCCCTCAGATCACTTGGGGGTCAATGGTTTTCTACCATGTCCCCCTTTTTTTGAAAAATCTTTTTTCAGTGGTTTAGTTAAACGGAGTCAGAAGATGGCTGCCAACACTTACCGGTTTGAAGTGTTGGCAACCAATCAGATCTCAGCATGGGTAGTCATGATCCTCCATGTCGCTATGTATACACACAACACACAACTGTACATTTCTTTAGATTACTCATACTACTGAATGGATTTCTACTATTTAACAAAAAAGTTGCTTTCTGGACCAACGGCTACATTTCTGCCAAATTTGGTGTCATTTCCGTTCAACAATTTGGGCTGTAGCCTTGTCTAAAATTTTCTGTGGAAATTAACATGGAGAAAATGTGTTTTGGGACCACCCCGCTCCTCCACCTGTATTTCCTCGGCCTTTGCTTGATTGACAATTTACAAGATAGTAGCTAAAGTGAGTGAACTACTTTTGAAAGTTTTGCAAGGATTTGTTCAACAACACCAAAGTGGGTGTCTGTGTGCTCATGTGGGTATATAGGTGTGCGTCATAGCTGCCTAGGTTTTTGATTGCTTATGTGCGAAATTTTCATGGTCTCATTGTACTTTAGATTGACATTCAAGACAAAATGTGACACTTTGGGCCCGATTCTGATCTCGCTCGGAAGTGCTCTGAACGGAATCCGTAGCGAGCAAGTCCAATTCATAGCACCGGTTTCCGAATGACTTGTATCGCTGTACGAGCGAGTAAGTATGATGTTAATACTGCCTCATACTCCGAGTGACTCGTACCCGTCGGTGAAGCCCTCCGGACGACAACAACATGGTCAACTCGTGCAGCGCAATAGGTATGATTTCCGAGCGACCAAGTACGATGCACACGTCGATTAGCTGAATCGAGTCGGAGCCTCTGACTCAAAAAAGCTCCAGGAAGTGTACTTCTGAGGTTTGTAGCAGGCCCCCCTTCACCTTGAGCATTCCGAATCGGTCACAGGGGGTGCCCATGGGTCCCCCAATCCACGCATGCACAGTGTGGTGGGGTGCCCACCACAGGGTGTACGCTTTCCCCACCCACCCATTTACTGCAATGGGAGCCTGTGTACGCGTCTGTACGCAGGCTTCCATAGACTTCAATGGAAGTCCGAGCGAATCGAGTCTGTATGCTTGAGGACGCACTGAACTCGCTCACTCAGGAGCCCGGAGCACATTTCATCTGGAAAGCCCTCCGGATCCGAGCAGTACTGAGGGATTTTCAGATGGGATAGGAATCGTGCCCCTAGAGTGACACTTTCTAATGAGTACAATACAGCAATGAAGTCAATGCAAATAGATACATTTAAGTAAATACATTCATTCGTGCAATGGGTCAATACAGGATGTTCTTGGATATACTTCTACATTTTATTTGTAAAAGGTATATTAACCCAATGTGGTACATTATGGGGGGGTGAAAGCTGCCAGTGGACAAAACTCCTGTCTCTTTTCACCTGGTATATTATTTATCATAGTTATCTTTGACTTTTTATTGATATCTGAAAATTGATGAACACATAAATAACTCTGCAGCTCATGCTTTAGAACCCATGGTTCCAAGCTCAGCACCCCACCCACCTCAGTTCCAGGGATGGCTGAACCCAAAGTAAAAAAACGATTTCTTTGACAAAAGCAGTAACCCACTGACCTATACACATAATAAGCATAATTTGCAGTCTTTGCAGCAGGTATATGAATCCTCTCTACTACTTCATGGTGACTGCCACTAGACAAATGTAGGAACATTAGTCACAAGAGTTCCCTCACTTACCAACTCACTCAGTCAGGGTCAATGGTTTGAAAAATAATGTGTGCATTGGGCTGGACAGGTGTGTAGACTTGTACATGCCCATATGCTCACAGGTCAGTAATTGATAAACATACAAGGGAAGCCGATTTCTAATTAGAAGGGTAAAAAGAGAATAAAAAGAAGGCTGTTGGTCAAAATTACTTGAGGCAATTGAGTCAAGGATCCTACGCAAGTTCTGGAAACTAGTTCATTTGGCAGCGGATCGCCAGATGGCTGTAATGAACTGTGTAGTGGAAGAAGCAGCTTGGGAGGAATATTTACAGGACTTGCATAGTCCCGGGAGAAACCGAGAAGAGAATCTGCTTCCACATTGGAGCGGTCTGGTAGCAGATATAAAACACTACTTTTCAGTCGCTAAAGTTAAAAGCACGATAAAGAGCCTGAATTTAACAAGAGCTGCTGGCCAGATAACCTCCCTGCCCTGATAATTAAAACCCAGTTGGGCTGGTGGGCTGAATTTTTTGCCAAAATGTTCCGAGTCATTTTAGATACTGGAGGTTCCCTAACAACTGGAAAGGGACAATAATAAGGCCCATACACAAGAAAGGTGATATGCATACCCCAAAAAATTACAGATTAATTAAATTGTTAGATTGCGGGGAGAAGATATTTGCGAATATAGTGTTAGGCAAACTAAGAAATTGGGTAGAACAGAATTCAATTGACCCAGTAGAACAGGGGGGATTTAAAGAAGTGCATTCCACTGTGGACCAATGCTATGCCCTCTGGGCACTTGCCCGGAAGTCGATAGAACAAAAGGGGAAAATGTACTGTTGTTTCGTCGACTTCCGGGTGAACTTTCATTTGGTGGACCATAGGAGCTTATGGGAGTGCTTGATTAAATATGATATCCCAGTAGGCCTACTGGCCATTCTAAAAGAATTAAACAGAGGAAACTGGGCCCAAGTAATTAAGGACACTCAAGGGGCACTGACGAAGACAATAGCCATAGGAAATGGGCTAAGACAGGGCTGCGTCCTGGCCCCCCTCCTATTTTCAATTTTTCAAGCAGACCTACCAGCAGCACTGGAAGTAGAAAGAAGCGCAAGCCCCAGAATGAGCGGTAGGAAAGTAGAAAGTCTGCTATATGCAGACAACCTAGTGATAATTGATCAAACGGAGCTAGGGCTACCGAGAAAATTAAATGCTTTTAGAGACTACTGTGAGGCTAAACTGTAAGTGGTAAATAGGGACAAAACAAAGATTCTATGCTTTGGTAAAAGGACCAAAAGTTTTAGCTGGTATCTAGGCCAAACAAAATTGGAAATTGAAAATGAATATAAATACCTAGGCCTATGGTTTTAAAGCTCCCTAAAATGGGGCACACACTTGGAAGCCCAAAAAGTAAAAGCGTTTTCTTCCATCTGTGGACTGAAAGAAACTAATAAAGACTATGGGGACATGTCACATAAACCAATGTTAAAAGCTTATTAAACTATGATCCCGCCCAAAGTACTGCATGGGGTAGAAGTTCTCCATTTAAGTGGCAAACAAGGGTGGGATCGGGAGGAAGGTAAGGCCCTAAAAATGCTATTGTTCCTACCAAATTCAGCCATGATACAGGCAATTAGATTAAAGACAGGAACAATAGCATGGAATAGTCAGGCCCAAATGGCCCTGGCAAGATTTTGGAAATGTCAAACTCAAGGGGGGGCGCATAAGGTTTCACATTGGTAGAGTGAGGAAATCTGGCATAGCAGCCAAAAATGGGCAAAGAAAGCGAGAAGGAAAATAAAGGCAATAACTGGGAGCCTAAAGGTGAGAGCAAACCAGAATCCCTTAGATGTAGCTTTTACCAAGAGTTTACTTAGGACCCAAGGTACGGAGCAATCAAGGAACCAGGACCTAGAATACTTGAGAAAGAAAAAATAGGTCAAATGCGTGATAAAATCGTGGGAAACGTAGCTTGGTACCCGTATCTAGAATCTCGGCCAAACCACGTGCTTAGATGCGAAATCTTGAAGATACGAATTGGCACTAACCCATGGCTAATGGAGGGGAAACTAAAGGCTGAAATGCTATATCTCGACGGATCATGCAAATGCGGGCTTGGGACAAAGTCTGAAATATTGCACAAATTGTTAGATTGCCTTATGGTTCTAGAGGTGAGAAAACTGTATTTACTGCCACTATTTGTAAAATATGGAATAAGGTCACGAGCTCAAGCCATTGCACTACTGATAGAAATGAAAAATCTGGATATCGCAATTGCACTAGGAAATTATATGAGAGGTGTAAGCTGTTTTGCAAGAGAAAAACTTAAGTATCGATAGTGATTCATTTTTCCTTAAACCACCCATTCAGTACATAAAGGCTTAAGACCAAAGATAACTACAGACCAAATGGTTTTAATTTATTGCTGCTAAGGAGGAATGAGGTGGGTAAAGCACCCTTTTATTCTTAGGGTCTATGTTATCATTTTAATTATGCTTTTATGAGGTTTTAAACTTTTTAACTGACTCTATAAAATTGGAAAGATAGAGGCTGCTAGGGGTAATGGTAGCTACGGTTTTATTACAGATGTATTAAGCAAAGCTCTCCGCAAAGTAACTGTGTGATTTGAAATGTTAATGAGTTTCTTCTTGTTGTTGTCTGGTTTTGTATAGTTGTATGTATTTATAAGATCCGTGGAGTTTAAAGACTATGGTCTATTTTTTTTTATTTTTTATTTGCAAACTGATGAGGAAGACATAACAATGTACATATAATAAAAAGAAGGAAAAAAAATACATAAAGTACAAAGTAAATGTAGCACGATCATAACAAAAGCTAGTTTCATTTTCCACTTGGACACATTACAAAGTAATTCATTTTGTACATACATGAATATTGTCGGAGCTACAAGAAGAATGTAAATCAATTTAACAGCAAAATAACTATCCGTTGAAGAAAAAGAGAGAAGAACATGTATATCTCTTTTCTCCTTTTGGCCCCCTTTAAGCAAAAGTCAAGAAGTTAATTCCCTTTGGGCGAATTAGCATCAATACCAGAGTACTTAAAAACATACAAAAAACTCACTAATACATAAATGTAACAAGGAAGCAATGATAAAAATGAGAAATTCAAAACACGTGAAAACACTATATTAAAATTAAATCTCAGTACAATTTATTCACATACATTATGTTGATTAAAAATTGGGAAACATACACAGGACGGAACAATAATGAATAAAAAACATTCCAAATAAAAAAGGAGCTAAGGAAAAAGGACTAAACTCAAATATGACAATTATTTTGAATTTTCCTTAATTTCTTGATCCAAATTCACTTCTTGAGCATCGACGCGTTTCGGCGGTTTTAAACAAAATATGACCACCTTCTTCAGGATATATGTATCACTGTTTCCCAATATTTCTCAGGCATAAAATTAATTTTTCAGTGCGTCATAAGAAGTATACTTCCTCCTTGTACTTTCTATCAGATATTCGTCCAGCGAATTATCCTCTTAGAGTATATAGAATTCTAATTAAAAGAATAGTAGAGGCGTGGTCTTAATTCCACAATCGATAGTTTCACCAGCCATATAGCTGTAAGATAGAGTTTTAAATATAATGGACCCAGTACGCGGTAGTGCGCACTGATTTGTTTTTAGTGGAATATAGACAATTCCAAATATCAGAGTCTGGGATAATAAGTAGCTGTTTCTGATTAGGAAATCGTGTATTTGTATGTATTTAAACCTCATGGTTTCCATCAGATTGTAAAGGGTTTGTAAAGTGTGAAAGTCTAGAAACCCTTGTACTCCATATAGGTCCCCCAAAGTATTAATACCATGAGTTGACCATCTGTGGGCCATTCCATCGTTGAAAATTCCCGGAAGACCAGGATTGCCCCAAAGCTGTAATTTCGGGTGGTAAAAGGAGGTTTTGCAATAGGCCAGAATGTTAGCCCATATCCTGATAATGTCTTTGGCGGTCTTGAATTTCACTCTTTTGTGATAATTAGGGTTGTTAGTTTGCAGTAAAAACATATTAGATTCAGATTTTAGCATAAATACGTGAAAAAAGAAAGTGTTTTCGTTATGCAACAGTGATCGAAGGCGCCTGATAAATGAGGACCAAAAGTATAGCTTAACATCCGGAAAGTTTAAGCCACCTTTGTCTGTACTATTTTTAAGAAGCTTCAGCGATCTTCTGGCTTTTTTGTATCCCCATATGAAGCTGCTAAAAATCCCGTCAAGCTGTTTAAAAAAGGAATTATTTAGAGCAAGTGGGATAGAGCGAAAAAGGTATAAGAATTTGGGAAGTATCTTCATTTTAATGAGGTTGATTCTGCCGATTAAGTTCAGAGGTAGTTATGCCATTTTTTTAATGTAGCGATGGTAGATTTAATTAATTCGTTGTAGTTAAGATTAATTATTTCTCGTATTTTTGAAGTAATTTTTACACCTAAATAAGTAGCAGTCTTACATATCTCAGGGACATTTGCCGCTGGTAAGTGATTAGCTATAATTTGTGATTTATTTGAGTTTAGTTAATAACCAGATACTTTGCCAAATTTAAGGGCCTCTGTGTTAATTCCTTCTAGGGTCTGGATGATGTCAGAAGAATATATGGTACAAGTTAAGACCACCACCTCTATTGGCGATCTGTTTTTAAAACACTATGAAGGAATTTATCAAGTATCTGAAGGGGCTACATCTGACTCTACCTTGGAAAAATTTCTAGAACAACTTGAAATACCTAAATTAGATCCTGAGGGCATTAATTATCTTACTCAAGACTTCACATTATTGGAATTAGAGGAAGTGATAGAGTCTTTCCCCAACGGCAAGGCCAACGGTGAGGATGGCCTTCCCATCGAATTTTTTAAAAGATTTGAGGGAACACTACGCAAAGAACTTCTGAAATTAGTTAATAACTTACTCCAAGGTGGTCCCCCACCGGATTCCTTCCATATAGCGATGGTGGTCAGTATTTTAAAAAAGGGCAAGAACAAGGAAAATATAAATTCATACCGCCCGATTAGACTTCTGAATACAGATTATAAAATTTTTACAAAACTTTTAGCAAACCGATTAAACAAAATAATAGGATCCCTGGTAGCTCATGACCAGTGCAGTTTCATCGCAGGCAGACATCTTCATTCCAACACTACATTTTTATTGGAGGCACTAGATTATTTTAAAACTAATAAGGTGAAGGCTCAAATTTGGTTTCTAGATGCGGAGAAAGCCTTCGATCTAGTCTCTTGGGATTGCCTGTTTGCAATTTTACGTAGTTTTAATTTCCCGAATGTTTTTATTTATCTCTTACGACAATTGTATGTGAATTCTAGGGCACAAATTATCATTAATAATACAAATATTGGGTCCTGTAACGTCACTAGAGGTACGCAACAGGGATGTCCCCTGTCGCCAATTTTATTTGCATTATTTATCGAACCTCTTGCAATTGCCATCAGGAATATTAAAGCTGACACAGCCCCAATATTAGGAATGACAAATATAAAACTGTATGCAGATGATATTGCCCTTTTTATAGATTCTAAACCCTCTAGTCAACGGAGGATTTTAAAAATCTTCTCTGATTTTCAAAAGCTGGGGGGTTATAAAATTAATGTAAACAAAACGGAAATTATTCTGGTGAACTGCACTATAGACACTTTAGCTCCGGAATTCAGGCGGATATATAACACAAATCCCAAAAGATATCTTGGAATATTTGTATCAGATAGCCTAGACGACCTTTTTGCACTAAATTTTTTACCTTTATTAAAAAAGGTGGGCTCACTTTTAGACCGGTGGAATTTGTTACCCCTGTCTATTATAGGACGGGCATCGCTAATTCGTATGTCGGTATTACCCCTCTTTAATTTCCTTTTTTGTGCAATTCCCTGCGCAATCCAGGCCTCTTATTTTAAAAAAGTAGAAGCGCTGATTTCCTCTTTCCTATGGGCAAAAAAATATCCCAGACTTGCACTGAGCACTTTGTATTTATCATCTACACAAGGAGGGTTGTCCCTCCCAAATATTAGAGAATATTATTTTGCGTCTTTTGCACATTATAGTCACAGGTTTTCTGTTTTAGATTTTCACGAGACGGATGATTTTTTTATCAAAAGGATGCTGCTGGAATTGAAAATTTATGACCCAGTAAGAATCACTAAAGATCCCAAAAAAGTACGCTATAAATCCCTGCAGTGGATCTTTAAGGTGAAAACTCAGTTTTTTAAGTTCTATGGATTACCTAATTTTAGCAGCAAGACAAATTTAATGAATTTTAGCTTAGGAGACGCTGGATGTATGGACAAATATATATTAACTATTTGGAAGGAGAATGGCTTCGAGAAAATTGAAGACTTCCTCTTGGGTAACAGATGGAAATCCTGGGATGAAATCAATAGTCAGTTAATCCATTCGCACTGCATGCTGAATTGGTCCTTCTTCAGGATAAATCCAAAATTTAGAGAACTCACTATAGGAAATCTATTTGCGAAAGAAAATATTTCCACTATCCTTAACAACAAAACACAAAAGAAAATGAGTATTTGGATTAAAACACTAAGAGAAGGTAAAGATCAGGACCTCTACAACAAGATTACTGAAAGATGGAAAAAGAAGGAAGATATTACAATTAATCAACAGGTATGGGACAAAATAAATAAGTTTAATAAAACCATTTTTCGAGGAGCAAATTTTAAACGTATGCAATTCTTTAACAAATGGTTGATATATAGAACTCCGTCCTTTTTGCATAATATCTTCCCCCAAATAGCTGACAAATGTTTCCGATGTGAAGGAAAAGGCACGTGGAAACACATTGTTTGGGAATGCCCCAAAATCCAGGTATTATGGAAGGAAATAGAAAAATATCTCTCAATTGTCCTTAAAACTAATATTGTCCTGGATGAATTGACTTCCGTCCTAGGTTGCTCTTCTATTCACACCCAACACGATGAGTCCCTTTTTATAGCTTCTTTAATAGCAAAATCCCTTATATTACAGTCCTAGAAAACAGACCTTGTCCCATCTTTTCAAGCATGGAAGATAAAATTACTCCGAATCCAGGATAGGGAACGAAAATATGCTTTAAGATCAGGGGCTCTGAAAAAATATGATCAATTTTGGAGTGGGTTTGATCCTTAAATTTGCCTTGCTCCTATTCAATCGGATTTAAAATTGGTTTATTGAGTTCGTTATGCATATGCACGATGCACTTTACAAATCTAGACATGAAAAATTAATGGAGAAATCCCACAGGGAGTTTAAAGTCCCTATATTATCTTAATTCTAACAAAATCGTCTGATTATTAGTGAAAGTCTGTTGCCTGTTTGCTTTTACACAATTTTGCACTCTATAATTTAAATGTTATAACTAAAAACTGTATGGTTTTCAAGATTATTTTTTTTTCTTCTAGACTGTATTAATTGGATTTCAAATATGTTATGTCTCCTGTACTGTACTGTATTGTTATATATGAACTCTCAATAAAAAAATAATAATAAAAAAAAAAAAAAGAAGAATATATGGTAATGTCGTCGGCGTATGCCGTGATTTTCAGCACCTGTTTATTAGATTTAAACGGTATAATTTTGGGTTGTGTTTGAAGGGAGTGTAAAAATGGTTCAAGTGAAAGGGCAAATAATAGCGGTGATAAAGGGCAGCCTTGACGGGTGCCCCGCGATATCGGAAAATCTGAAAAGGTCAGTCCCCCGTAGCTAATACAGGCTGAGGGGTTATCATATAGCGCCTGTATCCACTTTAAAAAATTGCCATTAAACCCCATTTTAGTCATAACACACCATAAGTAGTCCCACCCCACTCGATCATAGGCCTTCTCGGCATCCAGTAGTATCATACCGAGTGGGGTGGACTCAATCTCAGCCACATCAAACGCTGTGATAGCCATATTAACGTGTGTGGTAGTGTCCCTCCCAGTAACAAACCCGTGTTGCTGAGGGTTAACCATTTTGGGCATAAGGGGAGCCAGCCTAGTAGCTAAGAGTTTTGCAAATATTTTTGCGTCTGTGTTAATCTTGTTCAGTAATGTTTTCCGACAAAAGATCTGTTTCTAGTTGATTAAGGAAGGCTGAAGGAAGCTCATCTAGGTAATTCTGTATTATAATTTCGTTCGGAATAGATTCTGGAGTATATAAGGTCCTATCATTTTGTGGAGGTAAAACCATGGTATGGAAAGTGGCTCAGAGTAGCAGTAGCTGATATTAATTCAAGCATACCATCCTTCACCTTCTGTGGTCCATGGTATTTATAGCTTTCTAAAGAAGACCCTGAGCTGAGTAATCCTGAATGGAGTGGAGGCTGAAGGAGAGGGATGGATGAGGGTGGCAGAAAGTCAATTCAGCCCATGAAAAAAGATTAGTCTGAAGGGTCATTCCACAAAGTTCATAACTCAACTAGTTATTATCAAGCAAGGGCGCATTGTGAGAACTTTGTTGATGATTGTTAGGAATGCAGCACTGGAGAGGAAAAAGGGTAAGAGTGAAAAGACAGAGAAAGAGAGTGCCCATGTGGGTCTATATATCCCTATAATGGTAAAATTGGAATACAAAAAGACTATGGTCTAAATAAACAGAGTCCTCTCTCTCTCTCTCTCTCTCACATACCAACTCACTCAGCCAGGGTCAATGGTTTGAAAAATAATGTGTGCATCGGGCTGATGCTATTGCTGCACAAGTGTGTAGACTTGCACATGCCCATAGCTGCTCACAGGTCAGTAATTGATAAACATACAAGGGAAGCCGATTCTGCTCTCTGTCTATAGTACTGTAGACGTTGAGAGAGCTCTTTAATATTCTTTTTTAAGTTTGAGTTTCACAGGTCTTCTGCAGTACCGCAAACATAGACGAGCTGTACTCTATGGTTTTGATTCTGATCATGTGATTAAGTTGACCTAGCAGTTCCGATCTGTGATTCCGTCAAATTAAATAAAATTATGTTTAAGTATATAGGAGTCACTGTTGGTTGGTTCACTGAACACCTGATGAAATTGTAAGTCACTATGATTACTTTTTTAACTACACGTATGTGATACTGTTGTTGCATAAGGTTTGAGGATGTAAAAGGTGGACATTGGTGCAAACAGTTCGATAATTGTGTCATTTTCATTATCATTTACAGTGACCCCCGAAGAAGGGCGTGAAGCCCGAAATGCATTGGGTTATATGATTTGAATGAATAAATACTGCTTGGAACTGAATTCACGTCTTAATCATGTTCTTGGTAAATGTCCAGAGTGACTCCATATGAACAGTAGAAACTTGAAAATCATGTGTACAAAATGTGCGTGGTCCCGTTTTTTCGAAAGTTGGAGGATTGATAATAAAAGGTTACGGATTACTTGGATAAAAGTTGAACTAATAACATTGAAAAGATATAGCCAAAAGTGGCATCACGCTGTGCTTTTCTGGGGACTGGACACAGTCCCACATCTTTTTGACTTCCCCAGATGGCCAGGATTGCGGCGTGCCCCAAGGCACCGCGGTAAGGATTATAACATCCCTTTCCGCCGGTCGTTCAGCGGCAGGCAACCCACGCACAAAACGCTGGCAGAAAGGGATTTTGGGGCCCCTAGTGGGCCCCCACAATCCCTGGGGCTCGACTAGACTAAAGAAAACCAGTATTGGCAAAACGAACCGCAGTGCATCCAAGAACAGAACTATTGACTTTGTCATTACTTGCTGTAGGGCGTGGACCTGGTGAGGAAGCATCTAGTCCATTCCCCAAGTTAGCCATTTCTGCCTCTAACTAGCGCTCAAAGAAATGTTGGGAATCATTGTTACATCCATACCAAGAATAAAGAGATACAGAGAATATTAAGAGCATACCTCTTTTAAATGGCAGCATGCAGTTGAACGCTGCTCCCGGTGTGTACTCCTGTGCTCTCACTGTGCAGTCCAAGCAGAGAGATGGGTGTTCTGCAAGTTGTATGGATCATTGGGAGGAAAAGGCTGTAGTGGAGCGAAGGAGTGAAATGTGGAAAGAAAAATGTCAGACTTGGACATCTCTTTTCTATGCCTAACCGAGGTCATGAATGTAAGGAAGAATGGGACTATGAGCCTTATAGTTCACCTTTTCCTACATGTTGGCATATCCAGACGCACCTATAACAAATTCTCAATTCAAGATGGAAAAATGTATTTTCCTGTGATGTCCGGTCCTGTTTTATTCATGTATAAGGAGGCATCTACAAATGATGCATGCATTGCAATGATTTCTTATTTCTCATCACATTCACTGTCCATTTGCCACTGTTTTTGTCCCTGTATTTGATACTTTAGAATTTGAAACCAAGCAGGATTTCTTCAGGATTGACTTGTTATCCTGCCTGATGTATGGGTGAAATAGGTGTCCTGCTAGTTATCTATACATTTAGCTTAATGTACAGTCAAAAATGACAGGATTGCTAAGGAGGTTCTTTCCACTTTGTGAACGTTTTCTTCTATTTGAGACTCTCAAAAAGACACCTGGCACTTTTCATGTGTGATATTCCGTGCAGCGCGGCACTTGGCATCTTACAGGAATCGCCCTTTCCTCGGGATATCAAGACAGGGATTCAACAGACCTTCTGAGCATCCAGTTCTTGACAGACGTATATTCTGTTCCCGAAGTTGCAGAGCCATAGGAAGCTGTTGTTGCTTTGGCCAGAAACCAAGAGGTGAGAAGCAACCAGTCAGGAAAGTGGTACTGCTAGATGGTACTTAGGATCCAGAATCGCAGTTTGGGTGGCCTTATATCCCTTGTGGCTTTCTCTGGCCTCCCCTTCCTCCATGCTCTTCATAATTTTGCTGATCCTGATATGAAGTCACTCCTCGGCTAATGTAGACCCTTTGAAAGTGTGGATCAGCTTGTTCTGACGCCACGCCCTCGTGGTGTACTGCCTGACTGCAGTATCTCATTGCAGAGCTCCTGCAACGTGGGTGGGGCCCGCCATGACTGAGGGGCCTCCCCCACGAGTGCGGGCCCCGCCATTACTGCGGAACCTTCGTAAGCGGAGACGCTTTGTGAATTCGGCCCTTAACGTTAACCTGTCAGGAGTCGAGTGTTTAACATTTATTCAGCAGTTCCAGTTTTACTTACGGTTCCTATTCGTAACCTATAGGAAATAGAGTTGTTTGTTTACCAGTGTATCTGTATTGTGCACAATATGCAGTACGCCGCTGTGCATTCAACAACTCATGCAATTAAAGTTGCCCGTGCTTCTGTTTTTTTGTTTCATCTTGTTGCAGGTGAGAAAGGGCTATCTCAAATCCTTTCTGAACGTGTTAATCAAAGGAAGGCACCGGCATGAAAGAACCGTTGTGCTTATCATGGACTGCCAGTTCAGCTCTTTGCTGATTGAGAAGAAAGAGAGATGATAATCCACAATTTCCCCCCAAAAAATGCTGCCATCATTTTAATGACATTAAAATATTTTCGTATGACATTTTTTTCCTAACAGCTTGCCTCCTTCCATGATATCAATCGGTGTAGATAAGAATGTCATTTCATTTTTGCATCTTTGACACGCGGTAGAGCTAATAAAGTCTGATTTTCTTTTGAAAATAATTCTTTGAAAAACATGAAGAGTTGACATTACAATGAAGCAACTAAAGTTAAAGTGGCATGTTAACCATTCTTTATTGGTATACCCTGAGACTTTTGAACAAGCATTCCATCGCGTCTTCAGGCTGAAGTCCTGAAAGAAACAGGAAGGCTAAAAATAAGTGACAGCCTTTGATTAGTACTGGAGCAGGAGTAGTACATTCAGAATATGACAGAAGAGACTAAGATAGAAACATTTTAATCTACGGTTTTACAGCTTGAGGGCACTTTCAAGAACCAGCTGGAACTAGCTCTGAAGATCATTGATAACATCTCTGTGTTAATGTAGATGCCAGCCCTGTCTCATATTGTAATAAGCTAACCCAACACCCAGGATTCCAAATGGTCCAGCACCTTGGCTCAGTGCTGTTTGCGCATTGCTTTACTTCTGTTGTACCGAGTAGCCATTGTGGTATAGATCTAGTTATTATCTCAAAAGCAATGATTGATTTGGTATTTATTTAGGACGGTTATATATCCCTTATCTTATCCAGGACGGTTTCGGTGCTCTTTAAATAACTAACAAAACCACATGGCCCAGACTTCAGCAACATATACAAACACAGAGAAACATGGAGAGCATTTCAAACCTCATGGCAGAATCACAGAAGAAAAAGTCATATATATTCCACATATACAAATGCTCATCAACGAGTGTGTAATTCTTTGTGTATTTCTCAAACGGTTCAAGTCTTACGCCTGGAAAGCTGCACAATGCATAGCTTTCCGCATTTACTATCGGGAATGCCACGTGAAATATGTGCTTTCCTTGATTCTTTGGAGAAATTCAGCCCCGTATAAAAATACATATTTTTTTTATATCTTTTATTGTTTTTTTTCCTTCGTACGGAAAAGATGTTCCACTTAGATATTGTAACTGACATACCTTACGCCGCCACCAAGCCCGGTGTTATTCTGCTCACCTTACTACTTTGAAAAAGAAGGTACTCCGTTCACCAGCCATTTCCAGATTCAGAAAATGTCACAGAGAAGTTTGTACCAGTCGTGGCCGGCACAATCGCGCGTATTAAACTTATCAGGCCGGGTCCTAAGTCCCGCGTCTTCTCTGCTCTCCTTCTCTACATGAACTGGAGCCAGATTCCCTACTCCCCTAAGCCAATCACAATCCTGCTCAAACAATGTTTCGAATGGTCAGGACGCCGGCCAGCCAGGGGATAATAGGGAGGTAATGTTCTCCATGTAGGCTGCATGGAGAAAAGGTTGAGTGCGTATGACTGGTCTGGCCAACCAAACAGTCTTTGCACTCTTGGGAGTGGGCAGCAGGCACATCACTCCTCCCCTGCCAGCCTCACCGAAAACCGAACATAAAATGATAATACCGAAAGTTATTACCATTTTATGTTTCTGTTTCTCGCACTGTGAGAAGCAGCAGGCGACGCTCCTCCACCCTAGTGGAGGAGCCGCCCCTGGTTTGTACATGCCAATAAACTCACAGGTTTGTGTGCGTTCATGACTGTGAACTCTCGAGTCAAACAAGACCTTGAATTTCCAATTCTGCATGTTCATTTGCAGCTTATCACTGTGTATTTATAAAAAGTCATGGTATGCAATTGCATCTTAGTACAGCCATTGGAAAGGTATAATTTAGTAGATAGCTGTCAGGCATAACTGGAGCCATTTTTGGACATAAGTGTAATTTTATGGACATGAATGACTCTGATTCCGTCACCATGGGTACTTTCTGCATGGTAAAAGACACCATAGGAAGAGGGCAGGAAGAACAAATAGGTCAAAAAAACACTTTGTCCTTCATCTATATGTGTTTTTTTGAAATGGGCCAATGCCTTTCTGACATATCATCCCCTCTAGTATACAATTTTACAATGTGGCAGCAGTCTATGAAAAAAAGATTTAGTCTCAAACACTTGGGATTTATGGCCTGATTATGATGGCGGTTGGATTTTCATTTGACCGCCATCCTATTGGGAATGGAACCACCTGACTAGCTGTTGGCGGTCCCACTACCGGTATTACGATGAGACTGCCTTGTGTGTATATTTTGTATTGCTGCGTTTGCTGTGGGCTGCAGTGCACACCGTATTACAAAAAAAACACATTTTGCGTATCTCAGCACCATGCAGTGCCTGCAGAATGATGCAGGGATATGTAGGGAGCACCATAGTTATGTTATGTTATGTTATTTATTCTTTTGTATAGCGCACGGCTACTCAAAAAGAGTGTCCCGGCGCTTTTGGAAAAGGAGGGCTGCAACAAAATAACATAACACCGTTAAAAGAAAAGGACAGAAGGCCGAACGAGCAAATACACAGAAAAAAAAGGGCTACTGGGTAAACAGCCAGGTTTTAAGGCCTTTTATAAAGGCAAGTAGGTTAGTAGCTCCCCGCAGAGTGAGCGGCAGAGAATTCCACAACTGTGGCACCAGTAGTCCAAAAGAGCGGCCTCCCAGGCGAGCTCTCTTCACACGCGGGACAACCGCCAGAAACAGGGATTCCGACCTCAAAGAGCGAGTCGGATGATAGAAGGCCAGTCTCTTTTGAAGATACTTTGCTCCCACCGCGTGGAGGGCCTTATAGGCCAGAGTCAGAGCCTTAAAGGCGATCCGCTTCCGGATTGGAAGCCAATGCAAGGTTTTCAACAGGCCCGATGCACTGGCCCTTCTATTTAAACCAAAGATTGCTCTCGCGGCAGCGTTCTGCACCACTTGGAGCCGCTGCAGCAGATACTCTGGCAGGCCCAGGTAAAGAATGTTGGAATAATCTAACCTGGACGCGATCAGAGCCTGCACTGTCAGTTTCCATAGGACTCCATCAGGGCTCATACTGGAGGGCCAGGGGGGAATGGGGAGCCCCCTATAGGACCCCAAGTCACTTTCCACCTGCCTTTTTATGACGATTTAACTGCCATGAAACAGTCAATGGAAAGGGACATTGTAATCCCTACTGTGGTGCCTGAGCAGGCATCACCACTGTTGTAGGGATTGCAGTCCCTCCGATGGTCCGACAGGCTCAAGGAGCCCAACGGATTCGTGGCTGTCAGTCTCTCCACCCACCTTCCATCCGCCCGCCAAGGTGGTGAGCGATCAAGCAGGGTCAGATGGCGGTGTGACCGCCATTGACGGCCTGACTGGGTTGGTCCACTGCCATCATAATCAGGCCCTTAGATTCTAGTCAAAGAACTTCACTGCTTCTAATGTCTCTGGCACCTCTGAATGCAATTTAAATTTTCTCTTTTTTACTTTTTTATTTTTAACGAGCAAAATACAGGCAAATACAAGAAGAAAAAAAGAAGGGGGGAAAGAAAGGGGGCAAACAAAATAGAAACTAAAATTCTGTGTCTGAACATATGTGAACAAGCCAAAAAAAGGAGAATATAAATCTTAAATACCTTGGTGGAGGAGGACAACGTAGAAATACTAATACAATACAATCTGGCCAGACTGGTCTTGAGGAGCAGCCCACTCCGCCAACCACCCTCGAACTTGATCCCATATCAGGTCTAATCATTTCCTCAAAGGATCATTATCAGTTAGCACTATTTCGAACCGACTTATATTCAAGAATTCCTGCACCGAACTCAAGGATTGGAAGCCCTGGTGGAGAACCAAAATCTTGCCTGAACAAGTAATAGAGAAAAAATATAACTCAGTTAGACAGACCGGTTTAGCTAGTGAATGTCCCAGCATTATCAGCTTCGGATCAACAATGATCCTCAGCTGGGAGACAGCCACTAATTTGCCAAAGACAAATTCCTAAAAGACATTTAATGCTGGACAAGGTACAAAAAGATGAACAGCGTCCACCCCAATACGTCCACAGCGAATGCATTGACTATCTGGCCAGGGCTTCATAATATAAAGACGATGAGGAGTATAATACCAGTTGTTAACACATTTGAAATGGTGAACAGTTGGAGTAACATCGTGAAGATGGCTGATGGTGGTTAGACCACTGTCAGAGGTCTGCTGCCTGTGAACCCACCCGTTTCCTCAATGCTGGTCTGAGCTTTCCTGCTCAGCCCCCAGAACTCACAAGTCCCCTGTTCTTTACAAGACCTTTCCTGCATCTTATGTCGGCTGTTTCTTCAAACCCTTTGGCCCCCATTCTATCGTTCCTTTGTGGATTTCTTTCATAAGCTGGTCAGATGGTCGCCCTGAATGTTGCTTAAGGGGCAGGGGCAAAAATTCACTGAAGTGGAGTTCAGGTATTCGAGTAGGTGCTGTTCTCAGGCAATAGTGAGGAGTTGGTGTGCCTCTCTGTTGATGGGCGACATTGTTGCAAGACTGAACTTCCAGATGCATTACCTCATCTACAGGACAACCCCTCCTCCTTAGGTAACAATTTTTGCTGAATGGCAAAGAATAAGTTTGTCGGTGACAAGAATTAAGATTATGCAGAAGAGGGAGCCCAATGTATTAAGGAAGTGAGGCAGTAGAGGCAGAGACACTATAGGGATTTCGGGAAGGATGCCAGCCAAAGGCTCAAAGGAAATATGCTGAGCAGGGGCCGATTTTCCCCCAAGCTAGAGGAAGGACATCCAATATCGGCCAAGGAGAGCAGTGGCTCAGTTACTACCCAAAGTGGGCCGAAAGGGGATTAAGTATCTATATATTCTGTTCCCTCTTTTATCATTCAGGAAAAAGGGTAGGTTTCACCCGGCTTATCCGCTGTAGGATAGAGTGATATCACTGGGTTGGCAAAAGATAAATTCCTACCCAGCACCATTGGTCTGCCTTTTGGCCCTAAGGAAGTCATATCTCCCCCTCCTTCTCCATTTTGTCTCCTCAAGGTGATCAGACAAAGGCACCTGCTGGCTGAGGGCACTCTCTCCATTCAGAAGCCGGAATCACCATGACTCTGAGTTCACAGTCTATGTCACAGCTTCTTCCAGCCTCTCAACGTTTGTGCCCAAGAAGTCTGGAGCAGGGGGCAGCAGTATGGGACAACCAAGAGGCTTTCTTTTCCTTTTTGGACCTCTCAGATTGTGATAGGAATGATGGCCTGAATAAAGCGGCTGAGTCAGTGCTGTTCTCTAATCTAGGTGGTAGTCAGAAATCTGTGGTCTTGGACTTTCCAGCTGTTCCATTCCAACAGGGGGTCAGGCATGTCAACCTTCCACAAGACTCAGTGAAACAATAAGACGGTCTTGTGTGGGCAGCATTTGAATAAGGAGTATTTGATACAGCCGCATCACCTGAGGCGGAAGATGAATTGCTATAAGATCTGGATGGGACAGAGCTCACTCCAACAAATTGCTTTCCCTTGGGGGCACACCCCTCAGCTGTTCTATCTTCATTCTTTGATTTGGAGAGGGGACATTCATCTGCAATTGATCCCCTCCTGCCTGTCCGCCACAAGATTCACTAACCTTGGGAGCTATCTATAGCCTCCTTTTATAACACAGTTATGACTATCGGAAGGACTTGCTAGTTCTGAAGGCTGCATATCTGAAGACTCAAGTGGTTCTCCGGAAGCTTTCTAAAAATATGGATATTGTCAGTCACAGCTTTGGAGTGGTCGAAGCTTCTCAATCAGCTCTTCAGAAAGCAGAGTAAACTATTTGCTCGGAGGTTATCCACCAGGAAATGCAGATCACCAATTTCACTTCAAGGGTCGAGGACTAGGAAAATCAGTCCCGAACGAACAATCTGTGGGTTCCTGGGATTCCTGGGGGGCTGATGAGGATGACCCCTGTAGCTTCATTGTTCACCTGCCCAAAGAGGCCTTCCCTGCATAGAATGACTGGAATATGGATTGTATGATCAAAGAAGCACACCGTTTCCCAGTTCGACTTCCCAGGAAGCCGTCTAGGTATCCTCGGGCCATACTGATCTATTTTGGCTGATCTACATTGCGAATTTCATCCTCTGTCAAGAGATCCTTAGGGCAGCCACTCCGAAGCAGCCAGTGATAGCTAGCAGCCTCAAATTCTCTGTCTGATCAGATTTCTGCCACCAAACAGTTGTTAGGCACTGGCAACTCCTGGAGCACATCCTGCATTACTGAAACTTGGGGTCTTTGTCTACCTTATGGAGCCTCAAACTCTTTGGATCCGGAATGATGACCAGACCTTCTATTGTTATGATAGTGCAAAGGTCCAAGAGCTATTAACCAAGTGGCAACCAGGGGGCTGAGAACTTTTCATCTTGTTCTGCTTTTTACTCCACCTTCATTCTTATTTTTTCGTTTTCTGTATCCTTTCGCTTTTCACGGTCTCTCTGCATCTGCATGCCGGGAGAGTGATGGAAGGAGATGTGTGGGAGGGGTTGAGAAGGGGATATAGAAGTCCGTAATTTAAGTCGGGAGAGTGATCGCCATCTGTGTGCAAGAAAAATATATAGTTAAAGACAAGCTCTGGGCACTTATGGTGGAGCGGCTGAATAAGTGGTGATCAATTAGTTATTACTTTTTTTTTCTTGGTTGTCTCTCGTGTTTGTTTATACATTTTCTTTAGGTAGCTTTTCTGAGCGGGTGGGGCAGATCAGACATAGGATACATCTTTACTTAAACCCTGGGAGTAGGGGTATTGGCCTCTGCTGTAGGTGGTGTATCTTTGAATGAGTCGGTCAGCTCACAAGTATGGGAAGGAGGGGTGGGCATTCAGGGAGGTTGAGGGGAAGTGGTAGTGGGGTGGGAAAGAGAGGTCACTCTCTTTTTTATTGAGTGTCTGGGATGGCATAATTGGCACTCTGAATTTGACTCTGTGTATGATATAATGACATCAGGTAATATGGGTGGCTGTCCTTTTTAGCAGCTACATATCCTTTCATGGAACATTAATGGGGTGAAATCTCTATAAAAATTGAAACTGATATGGGAGGAACCCAACTCTCTCTGGCCCCAAATTCTCTATAGAAGACTAATTTTTCTTCAACTGAAAGCCCATGATTGAAAGAACTGACTTACCAGATGTTATCCCATTCTGGTAAATCTTCTTCATAGAGGGGGGTTGTACTTTTAGTTCGGAATAGCAAGTGGATGGTACTGCAACAAAAGACTGACCCAGGGAGGTGTTGGCTGAGAGCTACTTTTCAGAAGAATAGTCAATGACTTACTATTGGTGTGCTATATGGCTTGAATATTGACAAGTTGAAGGCTTTTACCTTTTCTTATCTGATCTTCATTTTTGGACCCCGCATAATATCTTCTAGGGGAATTTTAATGTGTCAATGTATCCTAAAAAGACATGGCATATCAGTACCTACCCTCTGAGAATCCTGATAAAAGGGAAAAATATTGGTTCCGATGGGCAGTTCACCAATTACTTTCCTCATACACATTGGTAGATATCTGGAGGGTTTAGCACCCTCTAGATCTAGGGAGTAAATTGTACTCTATGCCTCACAAAGCATCTTCTTGGTTGGATATGTTTTTGGTGAGCAGTACTGTAGTCTCTTCCCCAAGTATTATACATATCACTTGGGTCCTTTCAGAACACAATTCTCTATCATTGTTTATGTCTTTAGAAGATCAAAATTACAACACATGTACCATTGACGTCACTTCCTTGTACACATCCATACCACACTAAGCTGGTTTGGAATCAGTTCAGTGGGCTTTACTGCAAATGGATGGCATTGGAATGAATACGATATATATATTGCAACGGTTACAATTCTGTCTCCACCACAGTTACTTTTCATGGCAAGACATTTTCTTCGCACAACTGACAGGGACTTCAATAGGCTTCTCTGAAGCCCCAACATATGCCAATACCTTCATGGAACATTTTGAACATTAACACATTATGTCAAATTCATCATGCTGGAACAATATCAAAATGTATTGCAGATATATTGACAATATTTTCATCATTTGGATGGATTCAAAACAAACTCTTGAAGACATGATTAATAGGCTGAATACATTCAACCCACGCATTGAATTCACCCACACCATCGGGGAAAACAGTATTCACTTCTTGGATGTACTAGTCAAAAAATCTTCTGAAGGTAGTGGTTTTGAAACTCAAAAATACTCCAAGACAACGATCATAACAACGCCCTCACGTTTTCTAGTTTTCTTACTAAAAGCTTAATTAACAATCTGCCAAACTCCCAATTCACTCGCATCAAACAAATTTGTTTGAACTCTGAAACATGCATGGCTAAAATCCAAGTATACAAGCAGCGTTACTCAGATAGAGGATATCCAGAAGCTATCCTCAAAGACTGTATAGATAGGATACACAAAAAAGACAGATGGGATCTGCTTCTTCAACAGAGCAAACCAGCTCAGGATAGAATGGTTTTTGTGTCCAAATACACGACCAAGTCACAGGCCATCAAAAAGATTATCAACAGCAGGTGGCAGTTATTGGCAAAACAAACCGGACTTTAATGGGATATTTCAACAAGTACCTCTGCATGCTTACCCCAGAGGCAGAAATTTACATTTGTTTCTGTCGCCCACTAAAACATACACTGATTCTGCAGATTATCAGGGTACTAAACCTTACCACAATTGCATTCACTGTCACAATGTGATTAAAGGGAACATGAATTACTTTTGTGGTCATCATCATCATATACTTTATTCGGCTTTTCAGATAAAAAACATTAAGTTGCAAATAAATCATAACAGACAGATATAAAAAGGAACAAAGTGCCCACAACCAATTAATGAAAGCAGTCAGCAGAAAGCATACAATATCTCACAAATATTATAAGTTAATAGAATACAAATATGATCTAGCAGCCTAATGGGCATACCATTCAAATCACAACTCGATCTAATCCTAACTGCTGGCTTTAAAAAGCTAAGGACATACCATAATGTGGACCCTGAAAGTAAAACTAGAAATGTAAAATGGGGACATACTTGATTAAAATTTAAGGATTTTAAAAGTGGGATTATGAAGGTCTTCCTCAGTGCCTCCTAAAAACTGCAAAACATTACAAAATGAATCATGTTCTGCGGAGACCTATTGTCGCAATCGCATAAAGGCAAGGCCTGCTCTTTGTTACACCCTCAAGGGTGGGCAAGGATAAGATAAATAAAATCAAAACAGAACCTTGTCAGTAAAAAATTATCATATGTGTTTGGGAGCCCAAGAAGATACGGTTCTGTTGATTGTACTGTTCTGGGTCACTATAGAGTTCAGCCCTCCCAAGGGTCCTGAACCCTTCCCCATTATATTTTAGCCAGGGAATACTGTGTGCATGATCAAGAGCCATGCAGTCCCCTATGATATCTCTGTGTAACAAGGTCCGCTTATTCCCCCACACTTTAAGCCAATAGAGTAAAGGGCGAGATGACAATAGGTCTGACAAGTAAGGCATATCCAATTCTTTGTGTGCCAAAAAGGTAGGGGATCCCTGAGGCACATACAGGAGTCATCTTAAATATCTATTTTCAATTCTTTGTAACTCCAGATTTCACTAACATATGATACCTGCACTAGGCACTTAGCTCTGTATATCTCTAGTATTGCACCTATTCGTTTTCTGCCCAACCGGGAGGCCAAGTTAAAAATTATTACATTGGATCTTAAAAAGTCCCCTTTCTTCTTTCTTCTTAGAGAGTCCCAATTTAGTTTTGCATACAGCATGACCCCCAAATAGGAAAAGGCCCCAGTTTTGGTAACCAATGTGAACCCCACCTTAGAATGAAGTAAAGGACTTACCTGTACCAGGACCCACCTCCATCACGTAGAATTTGGAGTTGTTGACTAACAACTCCATACATTTCACAAAGGAATTGAGGAGGGTTTGCAGTCCTTTTGCTGTCCTAGACATGAGGACAGCGCCGTCTGCATATAGTAGTACCGTCAGACCATGCCAACATAAATGGGGCACCTACCTGGGTAACGGTCAAGGCCTTCCCCAAATAATTAATATAAAGATGAAATAAAAAGAGGGGCCAGGATACAGCCCTGGCGCACACCTGTCTGGATAGGGAATTGCAGAGTAACCTGACCCTCTTTCATAAACCGTACCATGGCTTTAGTGTCCCTGTGTAGCTCTCGGAGGTAAAGCATGATCTTTGTCCAGACCCATGCACTGTAAACATTCCCATAACTTATTTAGGTTAACACAATCGAATGCGGACGACAAGTCCATAAATGCAAGATATATGCTTCCTGAACGAGCAACTGTGTGTTTACTGACGATCATAATCAAGTTCAGGCACTGGTCGATTGTGGACCTCCCTGGGTGAAAGCCATATTGTATATTCATCAAGATATTGTTAACATCAGCCCATGTCGACAACCTTGCCAACAGGACCTGTCCCAAGATCTTGACAGATGAGTCCAAAAGGGATTTAGACCTATAGCATAGGGTGCTATCTCTATTTCTTTTCTCAAAAACTGGAACTATGGGCGATAGGGACCAGTGCTAGGCAAATCCTTGCTGATAGCAGCATTTATAACTGTGGGGAGGATTGGCACCCATAGTTGGGGTTTAGATAAGAAAAGATCCAGAGGGATACAATCAGGGCCAGGTACTTTGTTCTTGAACAGCCCAGCTATACCTTTAATGACTTCCTTGGCTGTAACATGAAGGGACGACTTCCCTCCCACTCCAATTTGATGTATGTCTGCTTGCTGGCAGAACATTTCCTGAAAAAGACAGACCCAATCCTCTTCCGTAATATGTGCATCTAGGGGCTCAGAGTTTTACCCTGACAAAAAGGGGCAGTTGACAATGCTCCAAAACTGGGTTCTATTTTTCTAGTGACAGGCCTCATTAAGTTTGCTCCAAGCCTCCTCTTTTAGTTCATTCTTACACCTTGCTATTTCAGTTTGTATAACCCTCGACACACCCTTACAGTGGCGGGATTCCTTGGGAGGGTACTCAAGGCATCCCTCAGGTTCCTAGCTGCCCTTGAGCAGCCACGATCAAACCAGCTCATGGCGCTTCCCTTCCAGGATGTGGGTGGGACCTCAAGAAGGAGTCCACTTATATGTGAGATGGTCGAGAATGCATTCAACACAGCATCTGCCTCCCCACGTCCAGATTTATAGATGTCGATTTCCCTCTTGCATTTTGCCATAAGGGTCTCATAAAAAGAGTCCAGAGATATCTGCACCCACCTAAGACTCCTACCCTGATCTGCCAGCCTTAATAATCCACTAGGGACAATGCTGGAGGATGCACAGCGATTTATTGTCGCTATAAATGCTATCCTCAACTGAAAAATCCAAAAGGAATTGGAAAAAGGGGCTAGAAACAAAGATACAATCTATTAGCGTTGAGCACCCCTTTCCAGTGAAAGTCAGAAGTAAGTACTTCCTACAGTGGGCCACCCTGGTCAGTGTGGCCCACTGTAGGAAGTACTTACTTCTGACTTTCACTGGAAAGGGGTGCTCAACGCTAATAGATTGTATCTTTGTTTCTAGCCCCTTTTTCCAATTCTTTTTGCATTTTTCAGTTGAGAATAGGTGTTCAACATGCAACCCGGGGGCATCACCTACTGGATTTGGAGCCTTTGTCTGGATCCCCTTAAAGATGGATAATTAAATCTCCTGAGATCACAAGGCAACCTGTCAGGGAACCTTTTGTGTCCAGATTCTTTAAGCAAGTGCCCAGTCTAGTCATAATACAAAGAGTTTGATGACCAACATTAGCGTTGTAAAAATTTAACAACACCATATTTGTCGACCCTTGAGAAAATGAAATGGCCTGCAAGCAAACATTATTGGTGGGTATTTCCTTCAATCGGCATGGAATGTCCAAAGAAACATATGTTAACAGACCCCCCTTCGCTCCACCTATCTGTGAAGCAGTAGGTGGTAAAAAAAGGGTCTTAAAGCCCTCGAGGAAGAAAGTGTTCGATGTTGACCATGTCTCCTGTATACAAATAATGCTAAATCCTTTATTAAAAGTGATCCATCCAGGGTCAGTTATTTTGTTTGCAAGCCCAGCATGCATGAGATAAATTTGCAGGTTTAAGCTTGATCTACCCCGACTGGGGAAGGCCCCGCGATAACGTCTCGTAGAGGCACTGACTCTACTTACTCGTCAACTTTTCTAGTCATTAACGGGCATTTCCTTTGGCATTCCCACAGCAGTGCTTATAAAATATGCACCTCAATGGGAACATCAAAGGAAGTTCCAGCACAGCCTGGTCTCAAAAGCCCATGCCATGCTGGAATTCTGTGCATACACAGAGAGGCACCTGTTGTGCCCCCCTGTGTGCATCCTCAAAGCATGCGGCACAAGGGGGCCCTGCAGAGCCCCCCTTTTTATCTCAACCATTGCTGTTTTCATGAATGAAAGACATCCATGAAATCAGTGGTGGTAATGAAAGTTGTTTTATGCTTGGCGGGACCACTGCAGAGGAATGGTGGTTCCATGGCGGAGTTGGCGGTCCCAGGGTGGCATAAACACTAGGGTCGTAAAATGGAGGTTGCAAGACCGCCACTGCCATGCCTCCATGAGTATGGTGGTCCAGACTCGTAATTGGGCACTTAGTGCTTTAGAAACTGACCTGGGTTATTGTTTTATGGTCAGTTATGGGCTATGGGCCGATGGGCTCTGGGTACAGGCTACTATTCATAGTCTCTTTTAGGATTTTTTGGGGGAATTGAGCAGGGAAAAATGGGAGTAAGCATGGGCGAATTTTGCGAATCTGGCGTTCGCGAATTTTGTGAATTTGCGAACTCGCAATCCGCAAAATCCGCGAATTCTCGCGAATTTGTGGATTTTTTTTTTTGTGTTCGCAAGGATTTTTGCCAGTTCGCGACGGTTTTGTACCAGTTCGCAATTGCGAACTTACATGTCGGCTCGCAACGGTCGCGATTATGTTGTTTCTACGTCTGGTTCATCATCACAGGTTCCCAGCACCCTCTGTTTCACCCATGCCACCCTCTGTTTCACCCATGCCACCCTCTGGTACATCAATGCCACCCTCTGGTTCATCATCACTGTAGATTATGGGGGGAAAAAGTAAGCACACCTGCCCTGCTTCAACTGACATAAATTAATTTGGGGTTGATTTATTAATGTGTCACTGTTTTAAAATTCCCGTCTGGCACCTGCTTCCTTATCTGTAATTTGCTTTCTGTTGCAGTGCAATTTTTTTTCCAGGACCTTTGTGGCCTACTTGTAGCTATTCTATGAGCCTGTTGTGAGGGTCAGAGCAGGGTCATACAATTGTTGCAACTAGCAACTGAACTCTGGAGGGGCCCCAGTCAGGAAGCACTACAGGGAATGGTTACTAATGATGAGTTTGAACTTTTGCACCTGCTGAATGCTTTCACTTTTGCAAAACTCGTTTTTCCGCAGAACAGCATTACAGCAACTGTAATGCCCCAAACAAGCTTACTTGTGAAAGTTGATTTCTAATCCAAAAGTGATCCAAAGAAAGTCAAAAGGCCTCAAATCCAAAAAAGTGCAGGCAAATGTCAACCTGAGGAGTTATTCTGATAAAAATCATCATTTTCAGAAGGTCTATGCTGCTTGCTAGTGGATTTCTTGTGCAGAATTGCAATTTTTGTAATTACGCAAGTGCGAGATTGTTGCTGCCCGCCGCACCTACATGTTCGCAATTGCAAACTTTCACCGCACGCCGCAAAATTGTATCACCAAGAAAAAAAAATCTGCTGCGTGCAAATTTGCGGATTTTCGGTGAATTTGCGAGCGTTCGCAGATTGCAAATTTACCGAAAATCCGCAAAATCCGCGAGCGGAATGGATTTTCCACCCATGCTTAAATGGGAGGGCTTGACAGATGACCTATTTTGAGATTAGTGAGGAAATTCGACACATTTTGGGCTAGATGTAGGAGAGAACATACCGGTCAGTAACGGCCGATTTCGGCCGTTACCGACCGGTATTTAGGATTTGGCATGTAGGGGCCATCATTTTACAGAATCGGTAAATTCACCGATTCGGTAAATTTACCGATTCTGTAAAATACTGAATCGGTAATTTTACCGATTCGGTAAATCCACACGTATGTAACACTCCTAAGAGTGTCACAGGCCCTTAAGAATCGGTATTTTACCACCCTATCCAATTGGGCGGTAAAATACCAAATTCAGGTGTGCATGCACATGTGTGCATGCACACCTGTGCCATGTGACACACAGACATGCCCTTAGGGCATGTATGTGTGCCACATGTCACACATGCCTGTATTTGGGGTGCTAGAGGGTGTCAAAGTTTGAGTTTGAGTTTGAGTTTGAAAGTTCTTGTAAAGCGCACGTATACCAGCGGCTTCTTGGCGCTATAGCTAACGGGGACTGAGGTTAGAAGCAGGGAGGACAGAGGGAACATTAATCAAAGGATTTTGTGAATAGATGGGTTTTAAGGCATTTGCGGAATTGTGAGTAGAGGAGGATGGAGCGAAGTTCAAGGGGAAGAGAATTCCAGAGGGTAGGGGCAAGGATAGCAAATTTGGATCCACCCCACTTCTTTCTCCGGAAGCGTGGGATGGTAAGGAGGGACTGGGAGGAGGAACGTAGAGCCCTGGTAGGGACGTAAGAGACAATCTCAGAGGAGATGAAGGCTGGCGCCAATCCCGTTCGGGCCAGGAAGGTGATGGATGCGAGCTTGAATTGGATTCTAGCTCGCACGGGGAGCCAATGAAGTGATTTCAGGAGAGGGGTAGAGTGGTGGAATTTAGGGAGATTGAAGGCCAGGCGGGCCGCCTGGTTTTGTATTTGTTGTAGGCGACGCAGGCTGTATGCAGGGATACCGGCATACAGGGCGTTCCCATAGTCCAGGCGGGACACCACCATGGCCAAGATGATAAGTTTGAGGGCAGAGAAAGTGAAGAAGCGGGACACCCTGCGTATAGTACGCAGTGAAAGAAAGGAAGAAGATACCACAGAGCTAACCTGGGAGTGAAGGGTGAGTTGAGAGTTAAGTTTTATGCCTAAAGTTTTAACTGAGGAAGAGGGAACAGGAGAGGAACCAAGAGAGGGGGGCCAAAAAAGGGGGGACCAGGGGCTGGATGAACCACCGTCAACACCAGTTCGGTTTTATCAGGGTTGAGTTTAAGGTGGTTGTGGTTCATCCAGTCCCTGATATGAAGCATGACAGTTTGAAAATTAAGAACAGCAGAAGGAGAGGAAAGATTAAAGACCAGCTGGAGGTCATCAGCATAATTAAATACGGTGACCTCCATCTGTTGAAGAGAGAAAATCAGAGGGGCAATATACAGATTAAACAAGAGGGGAGAGAGAGAGGAACCTTGGGGGACCCCGCACTGAACTTTTCGGATGTCCGCTGTGAAATCACCCAGGCTGTCCGCCTGGGTGCGGTCGCTCAGGAAGGAGGATAACCAGACCAGGGCACTCCCCCTGATCCCCGCCGCCGCGATACGGGAAAGTAAGATGTAGTGATCCACCGTATCAAAGGCGGCTGAGAGATCTAGGAGCACAAGGGCCTGGTGCTGATTGGTGTCCATACCCTCCCTGAGGGTGTCAAGAACCGACATAACAACGGACTCCGTAGAGTGTGCGGGGCGAAAACCGGCTTGACGGGGGGCAAGGGCTCCATGCTTCTCCACAAAGGAGCTCAGAGCGCAGGTGACATGGCGCTCGAGCACCTTAGCCAGAAATGGCAAAAGGGAGATGGGGCGGAAATTGGCCGGGACAGAAGGATCTGCCCCAGGTTTTTTCAGAATGGGCACAATGACCGCGGGGGTGTCACAAAGTGACACCCCCTGCACCCTTGCAGGATTCGGTATTTACTGATTCGGTAAATACCAAATCGGTATTGCCCATTGATTCCTATGAGCTTCAAGGCCCATAGGAATCAATGGGCAATACCGATTCGGTATTTACTGAATCGGTAAATACCAAAAGTTACAGATTCAGTAATTCCGGATTAAAGTATACCTACATCTCCCTGCTTCATATTTACCGATTCATAAATACCGAATCGGTAAAATTCAGTATTTATGAGTCGGTAAATAGAAGTTACCTACATCTAGCCCTTTATCATTTAGGGTAAGGGATAGATCTGGTTCTAATAATATTTGGCAGACCATGTTGTTATTGTTATTGTTAATTTAATTTATATGGTGCAACAGCTACCCAAAAAGGATTCCTCGGCGCCAACCAGAACGATGAATAGAAAGCAGTAAGAAGATTATTTGGTTAAAAAGCCAAGTTTTTAAGGATTTGCAAAATTGGACATACACAGTTTCATTGCAAATTGATATGGGGAGAGAGTTCCATAAGGAGGGACCAAGACAGGTGAAAGATCGACCGCCCATCTGAGATAGTCTCATTCTGGGCACAGAGAATTTCACTTGAGTGGATGAGTGTAGGAGATGAGAAGGCACATAAGGAAGGACCAAGGACTGAAGATACTGTGGGGCCACTCCAGTTTTGATTTTGAACATATAGCTCAGGGCTTTGAACTTAATTTGGTTCCCACCCTTAGCCAGTGAAGATCATGCAGGTGGCCAGAGATAGAAATAGCTCTAGGAACCTGGCATAACAATCTAGCGGCAGAGTTCTGAACCATCTGCAGATTACGAGTCACCTCCATGTTAGTTCTAAGGTAAAGAATGTTGCCATAGTCCATTATGGAAGTGACAAGAGCCTGGACTACAGTTCTTTGGGTATGATCTGGCAACATCCAAATAATCTTTTTAAGCCATTTCAGAATGGTAAAACATGTTGCAGCCACCTTAACTGCTTGATGTTGCATAGTTAATGAGTAATAAATGATGAAGCCCAAGTTATGAACTTGGCTTGAGGGCTGAGGAAGAGCACCCATTTCACTAGGCCAGTGCTGGGGACCCCAAAGATCTTTGGGCCCGATTCAAAGAACTAACTTAAGACAAAATCCTAAACTTACTACCATTTTCGTATTCACAGAAGGCACCTACTTATTTTGGTATTTACAGAATACTTACTTATTTCGGTATTCACAGAAGTTAGGAGTCCTAACTTTAGGACCATGAGGCACAGGGTCAAGGTTGATTTGCATATAGCCAGTGTCTGACCTAGGGTGGTGTGGAGTGCAAAAAAACTATGGATTTAGGCCCAGATCTTTGTACTGGGGTGAATGTAAGACATTGTTCTGCATTCTGTCCATCAACTGTGTTTTTTGCAATTTTCACCCCGAGTGGCCTGGGTATGCTCAGACGTGAGTCCCAGGCTCTCCACAACACTGGAGTCAAGATATCCAGGCTGAAGAAGGCTGATAGCCAGAAACCGGTCCTTGGATGCTTGATTCCGGTCTAGGAAAGACATGGCTTGGTAGTTCGGGCTGGACTGTTCCCATGAGGCACAGAGTCAAGGCTGATTTGCATATAGCCATTGTCTGACCTAGGGTGGTGTGGAGTGCAAATAAACGATGGATTTAGGCCCAGATCTTTGTACTGGGGTGAATGTAAGACATTGTTCTGCATTCTGTCCATCAACTGTGTTTTTTGCAATTTTCACCCCGAGTGGGCTGGGTATGCTCAGACGTGAGTCCCAGGCTCTCCACATCACTGGAGTCATGCTATCCAGGCTGAAGAAGGCTGATAGCCAGAAACCGGTCCTTGGATGCTTGATTCCGGTCTAGGAAAGACATGGCTTGGTAGTTCGGGCTGGACTGTTCCCATGAGGCACAGGGTCAAGGCTGATTTGCATAAAGCCATTGTCTGACCTAGGGTGGTGTGGAGTGCAAAAAAACAATGGATTTAGGCCCAGATCTTTGTCCTGGGGTGAATGTAAGACATTGTTCTGCATTCTGTCCATCAACTGTGTTTTTTGCAATTTTCATCCTGAGTGGGCTGGGTATGCTCAGACGTGAGTCCCAGGCTCTCCACATCACTGGAGTCAAGCTATCCAGGCTGAAGAAGGCTGATAGCCAGAAACCGGTCCTTGGATGCTTGATTCCGGTCTAGGAAAGACATGGCTTGGTAGTTCGGGCTGGACTGTTCCCATGAGGCACAGAGTCAAGGCTGATTTGCATATAGCCATTGTCTGACCTAGGGTGGTGTGGAGTGCAAATAAACGATGGATTTAGGCCCAGATCTTTGTACTGGGGTGAATGTAAGACATTGTTCTGCATTCTGTCCATCAACTGTGTTTTTTGCAATTTTCACCCCGAGTGGGCTGGGTATGCTCAGACGTGAGTCCCAGGCTCTCCACATCACTGGAGTCATGCTATCCAGGCTGAAGAAGGCTGATAGCCAGAAACCGGTCCTTGGATGCTTGATTCCGGTCTAGGAAAGACATGGCTTGGTAGTTCGGGCTGGACTGTTCCCATGAGGCACAGAGTCAAGGCTGATTTGCATATAGCCATTGTCTGACCTAGGGTGGTGTGGAGTGCAAATAAACGATGGATTTAGGCCCAGATCTTTGTACTGGGGTGAATGTAAGACATTGTTCTGCATTCTGTCCATCAACTGTGTTTTTTGCAATTTTCACCCCGAGTGGGCTGGGTATGCTCAGACGTGAGTCCCAGGCTCTCCACATCACTGGAGTCATGCTATCCAGGCTGAAGAAGGCTGATAGCCAGAAACCGGTCCTTGGATGCTTGATTCCGGTCTAGGAAAGACATGGCTTGGTAGTTCGGGCTGGACTGTTCCCATGAGGCACAGGGTCAAGGCTGATTTGCATATAGCCAGTGTTTGACCTAGGGTGGTGTGGAGTGCAAAAAAACGATGGATTTAGGCCCAGATCTTTGTACTGGGGTGATTGTAAGACATTGTTCTGCATTCTGTCATTCAACTGTGTTTTTCGTCTTAAATGCCCCTCACAGATCAGCTTCACTCCTCTAATACAACAACTACACTGGTTACTTGTGCGTAAACGTGTGAAGTTTGACCTCTGCTGCCTGACGCACAAGGCAATATGGGGAAATGGGCCTTCCTACCTGGCGGAGAGGCTCCATCAATATTTTCCCCAAAGGGACCTGCAATCCAGCTCGAAATATTTGCTCAAAATCCCCTTGGTAAAAAAAAAACACCAACAGGAGGAAAGGCCTTTTCATATCAGGCACCATCCATATGGAACCAACTTTCAATAGCATTAAGGCAATGCCCATACCACTTGAAATTTAGGAAGGACTTGAAAACTGCCCTCTTCTAGATCAGCCCACTGTGACAACTTTCTTTTGCAAGTCCATGAGCACAGAGATACATCACAGGGAGTGATTCAAGGGCTAAATAAGCTCACAAACTCAACTAAACTTTCCACTCTTTACCCCTATAACCCACATTAAAAAATAAGAATTACACAATTCATTCATTAATAATAATCAATAATTAATGATTAATTAACAATGAATTCCTATCCACCGTTCCCCTAAAAACCCTACAATCTGTACTAAAAATTGTAAAAATAAATTGTAACATTATTAATATAATTAGATATCATTAAATACATGTTTTAAAATAAACAATAATCATATCTGTATTATAATTTAATTACTTCTTACTCTATATCCCTATGAAACGCACAACACATCATAGAACTAAACAACACAAAATGTAATTTAATAACTCCAAAAATGTAACAAATATTTTTTTTAAAACAAGGAATATTGGACAAAAGATTTACATCATATACATTTAAAATACATTTAAAATATAAACTAAAATACATAACAATAATTTTAAAAACAATGTTTTCAACAACGATATTATTTGCAAACAACATTAATGACTTCGATCATTTAAAAAATCGATATTACTTACATAAAAATTGATATTGTTAATGTCAATATTCCTGTCTGTCAATATTTCCACGTCGTGATATTTCTGACTCGATATTCTTGTCTGTTTATATTTAAAACTCAATATTCTGTCAGAATACCGTTAATACTGTTATTTCTGTTCTGGAGGTGGCCTCAGCCCGAGGTTGTCAATTGGCATGATGTGTTTGGACACGGACAAGCCTTTCCTTTAGGGGGTCATGGAGACAGTAGGGTACAGACAAATTTTTAGCTCAAGAATTAGATTTTTCTATTTGGGTCTTAAGGCTAGGCTATGTAGTGGGAGAGGCCAATCGAATCTCATTCCCATTCTCTGTGGGACCAGGCAGGGGTGGTCCTCTCCGTTCAGTTATTCACTCTCTACATTGAGCCATTTATTCAGTCTCTTAAATGAATGTTTTAGATACAGCCCCTTTGACTTCATGCTTTTGAGGTGAAGATTATAGCTTAAGTGGATGACATTTCTGTTCTGACCCCTTCCCAGGCTAGTGGTTTTCAGGCACTGGTAGAGGCAGCTCAGTCATTTGTAGCGGTTGTTGGCTACAAGATGAACCAGGAGAAGATGCAGTTTTTGTCTAATGTGGTCCCTCCAAATGGGTGCAGTCTTTGGTATATATTGGGGTCACTTAAACTCTCAAACTCTTGAGATCATAGAAAACAACTATGGTAAGCTATTTAAACACTCAGAGGAGGTGCCACTTAAATGGAATTGCTTGCATTTGGGCCTTGTTGGCCACTGTAATCTCATTAAAATGATTATTCTTCCTCAATATCTTTATTTTGTTTGTTGTATCCCATTTCTTTTACCACGTGCTTTTTAATGAAAATTTAGTCATTATGGCAGAAGTTTATTTGGTCATACCGGATGCCTCCATGTCGGATTCAGTAGTAAAAGGAAGAGGGAGGGTTTTCACTTCTCATTATTAGAATCAACCGCAATGGATCGCACACCGCTAGCCCCTAAGTGGATACTTACTTGCACCTAAGTAGGTACAAGTAAGTATCTACCCCAACTACGTTCTCTACTGATGAGGGAAGATATCCCAAAACCCGGGCCATGTCTCAGTTCTGGAGATCTTGAGAACAACAAGTACTTACTTGCACCTACTTAGGTGAACCACTTACGAACTATATGTACCAGAATCCTTAGGGGCATTCCTCAGGAGGGGCTAGCGGTGTGCGATCCATTGCGGTTGATTCTACAAATGGGCTCCCTTGAGCCTTTAAGCTGACGAGCTTCTGGATGATGCACCTGCGTGCCGGTTAACCACTTATGAACTATATGTACCAGAATCCTAAGGGGCGATCCGGAGGAGGGGCTAGCGGTGTGCGATCCATTGCGGTTACTTCTCATTATTATGTTCTATTATTTGGCATCCTTCTTCTCAAAACTTCAGTTAGTACTGGGGTGGGGGCATTGGCCGTTAGGTCTTATGTTTAGTGAGATCCTCCCATTGTCGAATCAATCATTCCTGGCATGGGCATAGTTACTACGATATATTTTTAACATACATGTTTTAAGGTGTTAAAAGTCTATCATCTTATTTGGGATTCCTTCAAGACAATATTTTCTGATATCACAGTTTTTAATATCCTTATATACCTGGGTCATAATCCCAATTTTCCAGTGAATAGTCAGGAGGGCTTTATGGATAAGTGGGCAAAAGTCAATCTCTTGACATTAGGTGAACAATTTTAAAGTTTAGTCCTCTCTTCATTTGATAATTTACAGCAAAGGGTTCCGCTTCTGGTAACAGCATTCTGCAGATACTTGCAAATGCGCCACTTTCTTTTTAGGTGCCTATTCCAATGTCGGATGGACCTAAGTCCATCCGACATCGGGCAGGAGCTGTAACTGACTGACCTGCTGTCGCCGGTTACAGCCCTGCTAGTAAGATGCGACCAAACAGGGTTCGGTCGAATTCGTATACCTTACAATGCAAGCTTGCTTTCCGACCGGAAAGCATGCTTGCAATGTAGAAAGCAGGGATGCAGTTCATCTCTGCACCCCGTGACTGGCAACCCAAGGTGCCTGCCACCAGGTGCAGGGATCAACGGAGGGGCACCCTAGGTGCCCCCAGGCTGCCATTAAGCAGCCTCACACCCATGGGGCCCACTGGGGGCCCCCAGAGGCAGCTTCCAACTGCCTTTTTGTGCCGGACAGACCGGCACGAAAGGACATAGAAAAGCTGCCGTCGTACACCCTCGGTTGCACAGAGGCGACCAGGGGAGTACTGGAGGATTTCCGGACTGCGGACAGGCTCTCTGAGCCTGTTGTCTGCAATCCGCAAATCAGAGTTGGATTACTTCCCAACCGAGCCCATCGGAATAGTTCGGAACCCTTCCAGCCGAAATCATAATCGGCCCCTTAGTGTTAAAAACACTGACGTGAGTTGCGTAGACAGTCCCTGTTTGGATCTTATTAGGAAAGCTCCACTCAAGAGAAATATAGGTCCGGTCTGGCATGGCAATATTTTGTTCCACTCAGCTTTGAATGTTTCTCATATTAAGGTTCACCACCTCTGGATACTTTTTTAGTGAAGTAGAAATATTTTGTCGGTTGATGTTGAGTTTTAGGACGTCTGTTAGGCCAAAGATATACATTATTTCCTGGGTTTAGCTTAGGGAAACTTAAGGAAATGCATTTTTTAATGTTCATTAAACAGCTTTTGAAAGTGAGGATGTTAGTGATAGGGGAAATTTTCATGTAACATAGTGTGTCATCTGCATAGTGTTTGATAGACACACTGGACTCCTCCACCATGACGCTCAGTCAATGCAGTTATCTACCATACTTCAACAATAACACTAATGTGATTTTTGGCATATGAATCTGGGTGAATTGCCATCAACTCCTAGATATTAGTTTTTTTCCTGCTGATATATATTGCCTATTTGGTTACATTTACCTTTATCTAGTTGTATTAAAAAATAAAAAAGAAGAATCCCTTCACCCCAAATAGGTGGCATGCTTTACCACAGCTGTCCCATTTACCAGCAGCAGGAAGGTACAAGGTGAGCTTATCTTGAACTTTTTTGACGAACTTGGTGTAAGTGAGGGCAGGTCTAGGGTCGTTAAAAATTAAAATTGTATCAGTGAAGGAATGTCAATATTTATTTCTACCTGTCCTATAAAAGGATAAAAGCAAATTTGAAGATTAGGGTAGTAAGTCATTAGGGTTTCTCGCTCACTACCTTCAGTTGTTTACATTTTTTAGTCCTATCCCTGGAATTCTTAAGGACCTAGCAGAAACTCTATATTGAGTAAACAGGAGATAAAAGGACTGACTGTGATTGGGAATTTTTCAGCCAAACACAATTGATATAAATGATTCCGATCCAGCCACGGCCTGTGGAGGGAGTTGCGGTGGGGAAGAAAGGCGGGGCAGGGTGGGGAATGCTAAAAACCGGAATATGGATAATTTGAGGTAAGTAAACGCCCTGCAACGCAAAATGCGATGCAGTCCGGGCTTCGAAATTCGTTTTTTCGTTTTATTAATTGAATTGTTTACTTACCTCCAATTATCCATATTCCGGTTTTTAGCATCCCCCACCCTGCCCCTCCCCTGCGCTGCCTTTCAGCCCCACCGCAACTCCCTCCACGGCTGTTCCGATCAGGATTCTGCAGAAATATTTCCCAATATTTTTCCGAAAATAAAGTGAAATTCAAAATAAGTGTGTAGCTAGGCAGGCGTTAACAAATACCATTCCTGGTTGCAATTAATTCATTCATTATTTTTGCAATTTATCGTGTAAAGTGCAGCTAAATATGAGTATGGACCTCAAAATTATCCCATAAGAAGTATGAATGATATAAATGGGACACCTTAACAGAGCAGCCCCTTTCCAGAACCCCTCACTACCGGTCTTACGGCTGAAGGAAATCCCACTAGTTTGTGAAAGGCTTAAATGTGTCAGTAAAAACACTGTGACCGTTTCTTTCCTTCAAAGGATTAATATTTTCTTTATACTTCCCCTGCATCATCATGAAATATGAGAGTGTTAGGGCTGCTTTCACACCTCAGTTGCACAGCTAGGATGTATATTCAAGGAGGTGTGGAAATTGAGTATAAACATCATCTGCAAGGTCATGGGAAAGCCTTGGGATTTACATCGTAGGGTCAAGCGGGTAACATTTCGCACACATGAGATAATGTTGAATACAATGAATGGAAATCATCTCAGCATATTGAGTGTGAGCGCCTCATCTATGGGGATTTGGTGTACGGCAGTGCAGCAATTTACCTTGCTGAGCTGCTCTACGTCAAATTAAAAGGGTAAGAATGAACTCTATTTATCCAATATCATGCATTCCTGTCCTTTCCCTCTTTGCTAGTTCCATTTTGTCTGCCTAGTGCCAAAGCATTCAAGAAATCAAAGAGGGGGAGTGAAGAGGGAAGAGGTAGAATCATCCTCCTCTTAATTTTGTTATTCAACACAAGGATTCTACGTTCTTTATCTAGATATATTTGTGTGTTTGACTGTGCTATTCATAATTAAGTGCTAATCATAATTAAGTGCTTATTTTAGAAATTATAAAATACCCCACACACACTGAATTATGATTCAGTGTCATGCTTCATCATTGAGGTCTGCCCGCCCCTCTACGGGACGGGGCGTACTACGATCTACGAAGACGCAGGAGCACTTTGAATTGTGATTAGTGGTTATGTGTAATGCGTGGGATCGTGAAAAATATATGTGCAGTAGTTAAAAAATTCTCTAGCTAGTGGAAAAAATAAATTATATTGCCTTCCCTAGCAGAGAATAGTAAAAATGGGGAGGTGTAGATAGTGTACTATTATGGGTCACTTTCTACAGGGTCGACATGTTTCAGAAGCCATCCCCCTGGCTTTCTTCCTCAGGACCAAAAAATAACGATCCCTATGTCACCTAAATAGGTGATATACTAATGTTTGTACATCTGCCTGCTGGTCATAAGTACTGTTCTCTATAGGCCTTATTTGGGCGATCACGTGGAAAGTATGGTGCTAACCACAACTGTGATATATTTCTCTTATGCAACTTTTTGCCGCTGGTGGGTACAGTAATAAATAATATCATCCTCTCATAGAAAAGCACATTTTGCGGTTGTATTGTTTTTGCCAAGTTACACATTCATTCAAAAATCATTCATGCACATTTGAGAAATTACACAAGTTTGTTAAGTCCCTCATGTAGTCTTTGGATAGATATGCAAACATGTGAGCACTCGGTCTTTTACAATCATACTCCTATAACATGCTATTAAAGTTATTGTTGGTATACATACATCAGTTTATTAACGTTACTGCTCCATGATCTGGCACGAGAGGTGAAAGGGTGCCTTCGTTCAGACACTGTGGGTGTTTTAAATAAAGAAGAAAGAGTATAAACAACAGAATCATTGTTGTACTCTGTTTCAGAACATTGTGATCTGTTTGGCTCTTTTAAAGACTAGCACATTAAGCGACTTGCTTGCATCATGAACTTCAAATAACGTTAATAAATGTAATAAACATGTTTCGTCTTACTAATTTTGCACATTTTTCATTATGCGGGGTGTCCAAGAGACGCTTGCCTATGTGTTTATTAATCCTAATACGCTTGCACTACAAAATGGTTGCTGCTACGCGGGAATTTAGACTGCGCATGCGTCGGTCACGTGACGTACTCGTAGTTCTGGTGGGAAAGTGTTTGCTCATGCGCAATACAGCTAACATGGCCGCTCTGTGTTCTCACATGCTTTAAGCTTGCATTGCCGCTTTCGCAAAGCTGTCCGTTCTGCATAACCAATAATGCTATAGTTATTATGAAGTAAGGGGTGCAGTACAGTGATTCATGGTATACAGTGTAATCATTTATTACTGTGTTCTAAATTGTTTTCTCTTGCTTTTCATGTATCGTATCCTTTTGGGCCTGGGAGGTGCTTATTACTTCATGTTGGAAGTCCCTACTGCGCAGGTCTTGATGCGGAGAGAGAAAAACTCTGCAGCAGTGGAACCCAGCCAACTGGCAGCCACAGTCAAGATGCTCCTGGGAACCAGACCTGCGACCTAGCTGAACGAAGCTTAACTGTACTAAACTTGCAACAAATGTATTAAAAATTTGTATTCACTATTGTTATACGGAAAACATTTATCATGAGAAGTTGGAAGTTAAGGTGTGGGTACGGAAATTGAATGTTAAGCCTGAGAAAGTCAAAATTTTAGGTGGTGTGATCACCTAACCTCCTCCTTTGTCCAATCAAAATTGGGGATCCTTACACTTGCAACATTAGGGGGTGGTACACTGACCCAAAAAACAGTATAACTAGCATAGGTTTAGCTAGAGAATTTGTCCGACTTGTCCGAATAGCTGACCTGTCACTGACCCAAAGCACTCTATAGGTGACTGATACAGAGAGCTGCAGGGCACTCTGTTGGGAGGTTCGAGAAACCCATCAGGGGTTGGCAGAATTTAAAGTGCTGGCGAAGCACATTTGCTGGGAGGCTCGAGACCCAATCGGGATTATTGGCAAGATCCTTACAGAGAGGGAGTAGCGCAGGCGTTGCATCCGAAGCTGCGGGTGTTGGTCGTACCCTTTGGTGAACCCGGTCCTGATCAAAATTCTGGGGTTATCCTGTCCTGACTGTCCACGAGCTGTACCTGCTCGCCTACTGGCACCTAACTCCTTGAGGGTTCCTTCCTGTCTTTCCAATCTGACCCTTGGCCAGGGTTGGTCTTCACTCTATGTTAGGTAAATATAAAGTCTGTGTGGGTGATTGCTTATCTATATTTGCATTTTTAATTCTTGAATATTGCAAAGCGCAATTGCATATGTTCCCTTTTCCCTTGTAACCTTTATAAATGAGATTTTCATTCACTACTCGTCTATTAACATGTTCCATTTTTTCCCTACCTTTAGTTAATGCTAAATCGTTACTCTTTTAGTATATGTTTCTTATCTTACCCTCTCTCTAGGAGATACGCTGAATTGAATAGTATGTTCCAATCTTACCTACCCTTTAGTATTTGAGCTAAAATTGAATCTCGAATTGCAATAAGTTTATTTAACTGCTCTAAAGACTCTTAAAGATAGCATGTTCCCTTTCTTTACCCTCCTTTAATCAATGTTGCTTAAGCCTGGTATCTAAGATTAGCATGTTCCTTGTTTTACCTGTCCATCAGTTTAAAGTTCTACATGCTAAGTATACTCTGTCTTATTCATAGCTATATACTGTTTCTGATTTTAGTTATTGATAGCCTTATCACATTCAATTTTCTGCTCATGACATATGATGATGATGATGATGATGATTAGATAAAGTTTTGAACCTACCCAGAGTCTGTGGTTATTTAATATTTCTCAATGTTCTTGACTACCTAATATTTTGACTCAACTCCCTGATGCTAGGTGATTAGGTACCTAATATTTACATTGCTAGGTTATGGATATAGGAATAAAAAATAGTAGAAGAATCTCAAGATATACTGATAGTAGAGCATGAGTTACCCAAGGTGAATGTTAAGGTTTATAGCAAATATTATGGGCCCAGGTGAGTATTTAGTTAAATTATCCTAGCAGGGTGACCTGCGCTCTCTATCAGTTATTCTTTTCTGGTAACAGAGGTATGGTTAGGGATTAGTTAAAGTTAGGTAGCTAGTTAGTTAGTAGGTTAAGATTCATATATTATTGATCGACCAAATATGTTATTATCAAATGCGATGTTATTGAAATGTTTATTTGATGCTGCTATATTGATGTAAATGTATTTACAACCATTGTGCGTACCTGTTATATGTTTTGTTTGGAATCCCTGGGGGCAGAATAGCGGGTGGTAGAATAGAAGCCACATCGTGGTGAGGTCACTTATTTGAGGAAAATGAGTGCATGGTTGGGCAGAACTGGAAGCACTAATTAGGGTTTTCTGTATGAATGATTGAATAAATGAAAGCAACGAGTTCGCTGGCAAAACTTCTATTGTGATATGACCTAGTAAGGGTCACACGGAAGGAGTAGCAGGTTCGTTGGAGCTTGTTTGATAGCCAAGGGGTTCGCTGGTGAAACTTTAGACTTAGTATATATCCCAGAGGGGATGAGTCAAGGGAGTAGCAGGTTCACTAATGTTTGTATGAAGGATATGCAGAAGGGATCTATCCGCAGTATCTGAAAAGTAGACAGAAGAAGTTTACTTGCAGTGAAACAAATCTTTCCTTTCTAGACACTCGAGTACAGAGGCGAATGTTTTACTTTGTAAATTAAATAAAACACTTGCACTTTAAGAAGATATTGAATTTCAATTACCTTGTGAAGGAGGGAATTAGTTGCGGAGCTGCGCTGATGTCACTCTATGCCGCGCTGGTATTGGTCGAAACAGCGGGCGGGTAGCTGAGATTGTATTGTAAAGGAGGGGTGAGCGCAGGAGCGTGGGAACTCATCTCAATGAAAGGCCGCGCACCCATTGGTGGAAATTATTTGCAACCACAGTGTTGTTTGGTTGTCGAAAATTAAAAGACGCACTAGCATTGAAAGAATTTAGTAAACAGAACTACGTATTATCGCACGATTTAAGTTTTTGCTAAGTATATGTGGTATCCGAGATATCCAGAAATTCAACCTGATCCGAGATACTTAGGGTTTGCTAAGGAACAGATGATTAAGGGTAGACCTTACAATATGTATGGAAGCAAGAGAAAAATGACTCTTGTAGACAACGTTAAAAATTATTTCAAGAAAGACAAGCCGATTAAGACTAGAGAAGGAGTTATTATTCCCCAATCAAACACTCCCGCTTCATTTATGATGTTTGACAGAGGATACCATGCTTGTGTATGGTTGGAAAATTGGGTGAAATATACCAAAGATGACAGAATTTTAGCATTCCCCCTAAATGGTACCTTCAATGGAAGAATTTTGTTCAATTTGCGAAACCAAATGATTGACTTACACCCCAGACCTAGATTGATGCAATATGAGGCTCTAGAAGAATGGGAGACTGAAGCCTTTTAGCGAGACAGACCCAGGATTGACAAAGGAATAAGTAAATGGTACCCCAAAATGCACGGAGAAGCAAAAGAGAAAAAATGAAACAGTGGAGACAGAATATGACAGTGGAAGTGGAAGTACTAACAGTAGAGGAGCCTATGGGAGGTAAAAGGACTTAGAAATCTAGACATTTGATGACTACTGGTGATTCTGATGATGAATACCTGGAGGATTTATTAATGAGAAATCCAGCACCATATAGTGAAGAAACAAGAATATAAACCCGAAAAATCCATTCTTTAGGCCTCCTTGTAATGAGGGGTCGAGCACATCTGATCCGACTGCTCCATTCTATAGGCCTTCCTGTAATGAGGGATCAAGTACCTCAAATCAGACCGCTCCATTTTATAGACCCTCTTGTAATGAGGGGTCGAGCACCACAAATCTGACTGTTCCGTTCTTTAATCCACCTTTAGTTCCGCAAGTGATTCATGAGAACTCCCTTGAGAGGGTATTACAAGAAAGAGAAAAGGAAGCTTTAAATAAACAGAGAGGCAAATTAATTCAGAAGAAATCCCAGTTAAATACAAGTCCTGAGGCTTTGACAATTCCAGTGACCATTGGCCCAGTTGTTCCATTGTACGGAGATAAACAAACTAGTCCAAAAGCTCCAGTTATAATGACATCAGTAGTACAGCCAAGAAAAGAAACCCTGATAGTAGATGATCAGGCAAGCGAATGTGAATCAGTGATCTCCTTAATGGATTTACCAATACAAGAGCCTGAAAGTGGTTCCATGAGAAAACCCAAATCTGTCCCTGCAAGGGAAGTACAGATAGAGACTTCATCAGGTACAAGAAGTGCCACGGTAGTGACTCCTGAAGAAATAGAGAGATGGACCCGAGAAATAGAGAGACCAAAACCGCAGCCCAAGCCATTAGACATATTTAAATTAAGAATTGAAATAGAAGAATTGATGAATGGAAATGTGGGACTGGAAAGATTGAATACCCTCAGTGAAGACAAATTGCAGTTTGTCTGTAAAAGCATCACTAGAAATACAAGGGTGTTTCACGAGAAATTAATTGATATGGCATCCAGCATGGGAATTGACATTGGCAAATCTAAAGTGTTGCAGAAACCCTATAGAGTAGAATTTTCTGACAAAGATTTAGAAAACATGAATGTGTCAGGGAAAAAGGTTCAGATTAGAAAGTTGAATTTGATGCAAAAATGGGGTGATCTAGAAAAATGGAGAGCCAGGTGGGCAAAGAAAAAGAAAGAAGTGCGGTCAAGACAAATGGCTTCAGAATTTTCCCTAAAAGAAGCAGACAAGGTAGAAAAATTATGTCCCATGCGAGAAGTACCAGGTGGAGGATATGTAAATGTGCCATGCTCCAGACAAGATATTGTGTCATTTACAAATGACTTCCCAAAATTACGAGAAAAACCTGTAGAGTGGTACAGACAGGTTGAGAGATTTGTGAAAGTTTCAAAATGCCTCCTAAAAGATCTAGATGGTTTCTTTGACATTGTAGTCCAAGTAGATCTGTGGACAGAATGTAAAATTGCTGTTGATTGGCCAAATGAGGAATACCCTAGAGACCCAAAGACAGGGGCTCCTTCCGAAGACGTAATGAGGAAATACAATCAGGTAATGTTGTACCTGAAAGGAAAGGTGCCTGCAAAAGAGAGAGACTGGACCCAAATAGATAGAACTACTCAGAATTGAGATGACACTGTACATTCATATTATGAGCGTCAGTTACAGGTGTTCAAATCGTACAGTGGGCTAGATAATATTGAAATGAAGGATATGACCCACTTCATTTATCGATTTGTGTTAGGGTTAAGACCTGAAATTTCACAGTGGATCAAAGACAATAAAATTTGTTGGCAAACTAAGCCCATAGATGAAGTCTTTAAATATGCCAAGTATTGTGAAGATGAGCTAGAAAATAAGAAAAAGGAATTGAAAGAAAAAGTCATGTGGGCACAAGTAAAATTAGCAGAGCACCAAGAACAGCAATTAAGTAAAATGACAAATATTCAGAATCAGAGCCCTGGGGGTGGAGGAAAACCAAGGGTAAAAATGAGTCGAGAAGAGGCCAGGAAGAAATGTCCCTGCCACGGGTGCGGAAAGATGGGACACTGAAGGGACGAGTGTAAGGCTGTGCAGAATGATAATGTGCAAATTAATTATTTAAATCCACAGGCGCAGAATGAGGGACCACGGAAGACACAGCAACAGGTAAAACAGAATCAGTTGCCTCGTGCACCTAGGCCAAACCATAGGAGCAAATCACAACAGGGTGAAGAAGCCGAAGTTTGGGAAGGAAGGGAGGATAGAAATGCAGCAAGTTTGCAATTCCTGTTAAATGATACATTCCTCTGTGATGAACCTTACTGACGGTGCCTGAGGGGGGAGGACGAGGAGTGCGTGCTTGGCGCCTCCTTGCCGGTAGACCAGTCAGGGCCATACATTGAAGGAAAGGTTGAAGGAAATGACGTCACCTTTCCGTTGGACACTGGTGCTCTCCGTTCTACTGTGAGAACAGCAGACGTTCCAAACCTACCCCTCTCGGGAGAAGCGATCCAAATAGTGGACGTTTTTAATAAATTAATTAGTACCCCAGTTACAGAACCCATGGAAATTAAAATAGGGAATTTCAAAGAGATGCATAGATTTGTTGTTTGTGATTGAAGTCCTGTGAACCTACTAGGACGAGATTTGCTGTGTAAAATGAACTGTACCATCTTTTGCACTCCAAATGGTGCAAAATTTACACTCCAGATGAAGACGGAATATAGAAATTAATGCTGATAAGACCTGACTCAGAAATTAAAAGACTGACAATACAAGACTTACCTGAAGAGCTCCAACAGACAGTGAAACCAGAAGTATGGGATTTTACTGGAAAAGATGTAGGATTAATGGCAAATGTTGACCCAATTAAAATTTCCATAAAAGAGGATGCAGTTTACCCGAATGCTAAACAGTATAAAATGAGTGCAGAAGTAAAGGCAGGGGTTGCTATTGAAATAAAAAGGTTGTTGGAAGCAGACATCATACAAGAGGTGTTGAGCAGTCCTTGTAATTCGCCCATAATAGGAATAAAGAAACCAAGTGGTAAGTACCGGGTAGTACAGGACCTGCGCAAGGTTAATAAAAACGTTGTTCCTTGCTGTCCTATTGTGCCAAACCCTGCAGTGATCTTGTACCAAATACCATGGAATGCTGGATGGTTTACTGTCATCGATCTATGCCATGCATTCTTTTCGATACCATTGCATCCAGACAGCAACTTTCTTTTCTCATTTGAATTCAACAGTCATGTTTACGTCTGGAATCGTGTTTCTCAGGGGTACACAGAGAGTCCTTCGTTTTTCAATCAAATTCTGAAAAAATGCCTTGAATCCTTGGTGTTGCCTAGGGAATCAGTCCTGGTGCAATATATAGACGACCTCTTAGAGGCGTCTAAAACAGGAAAGACTGTGTCGTTGATACTATTGCCTTACTGAACCATTTAGGTGAAGGAGTACATAGCGTGTCACCATACAAACTACAGTTCTGTACCTCCTCAGTGAAATATCTGGGTCACCAGATAGAGAGAGGTATCAGGAAGGTTACCACAGAAAGGATTAGAATAATTCAAAACATGGAGCTGCCCAATACCCAGAAAGAAATCAGAATGTTTCTTTCAGTTTTAGGATACTGTAGGCAGTGGATTGTGGGATTTATAGTCCTAGCAAGACCATTGATTACAATGACAAAGAAAGAAGCAAAAGACCCAGTGGAGTGGGATGATGAAAGCATGTCAGCTTTTACGAAATTACGGGAATGTCCGTGTACAGCTCCCGCATTGGGAATGCCTGACTACTCAAAGGAGTTTGTACTGTTTTGTGACACACGAGACAATTGTGCACTTTCAGTCCTGACCCAAATTCATGATTTAACCAGATGTCCAGTGGCATATTTTTCCTCTACGTTGGCTCCAGTGGCTGCTAGATTACCTGGATGTCTGAAAGCAGTAGCTGCAACTTGCATGAGTCTTGAACAAAGTGAATCCATTATTATGGGACATCCTGTAACTGTGTATGTTCCACATGCAGTTGTAATTTTGTTGACCGGAACCAAAACTCAGTATCTTACACCTAGCCGGCTGACTAAGTATGAGAGAATTCTTGTAGGTGCAGGAAATGTAACTATTGCCCGTTGTAATATTTTAAATCCAGCTACCCTAGTGCCAAATTCACTCACAGCAGAAGTGAAAGGAGAAGTTGGACATGACTGCCTTGATCTGACTGAGTATAGCTCAAAACCATGCCCAGACATAAAAGAAGTGCCCCTAACTGACGAAGATTATGAACTGTTTGTAGATGGCTCATGCATGAGACATGAGGACTGACTCTTATGCACTTTAGGAGGTCCAGTGGAAGCATCCTATTTACATGGAGTCAAGTCTGCACAAATAGCCAGATTGGTTGCATTGGCAAAATCCTGTTAATTTAGGAAGAACATGAAAATAACCATATACACTGATGGTTATGGGGTTGCGCATGACTTTGGCCAATTGTGGCTACAAAGGGAGTTTCTGACTTCTTCGGGTACTCCTATCAGAAATGGAAATTTTGTGAAAGAATTACTGGAAGCAATCCAGTTACCAAGCAACCGGATGACTAAGTGCGTTCTATCTCTCACCAGATTGGGGAAGACGCCGTTGCCAGGCCAACAACTCCAGCACATGACTTGAACCCAGGTGATTGGGTCGTAATAAAGATACATACTCGGAAGAGTTGCCTTGCACCGAAGTGGGGAAAATCAAGACAAGTAATCCTGGTTACCACAACAGCTGTGAAGTGTGCAGGTGTGCCACGGTGGATCCATGCCAGCCATACGAAGAAAGTGACTGAACCCGAAGAAACTGAGGCTGAAGGTTGTGCAGCTGAGGGGTCTCCTGAAATTGGTCCTGAAGTAGCTGAAGAAGAACAACCGAGCTCCAGTCAAGATGATTGGGTTCCAGTAATCGACCTGACTCTAGATCCAATAACAACAAGAAGACAAACCGACTTAGATAGAGAGTGGGATAGTGAGGACGAGACAGGGATAGAAGAAGATAATCAGATCATCGAAATCCAAATCAAATCTGATGATGAGGAAGACCAGATAGGGAAAGAACAGATTATTGACCCTCCTCCAAGAACTCCAGAGCCTGAAAAGGGACAGGTAGAAATTAGAACAGAAGTTCAAGCGGAAGAAAAACAAAAGTTCGAAGTGCTTGAACAGGATCAGATAGAACTAGATAAATGTGTTCAGGAAGAAGAAATTGGAACAAAACAAAGCCCAATCCCGCATATACCTGAACAAGGCCAGCTTTGCAACCTGAAGCTGAAATAAGACCTGGAACTAGTCAGACAGGAAGAGAAAAAGAAGAAATTGAAGTGCATGTGCCACAACTGAATGAAAATAAACGAGCACTCGAAGATAGCCAGATTACAGTGCCAGTTAAAAGATTCAGAAAAGGTGATAAAGTACCTAGATTTGTCAAAAGACTGAGACTGAGATTAAAGACTATCGACGAAGAACTTGAGCAAGAAAATCAAGACTCCAGTAAAACTGATCAGTCTGGGACAAAACCAAAAAGGAGAAGTGTCCTAATTAAAAGACTGAATAACAAGTATAAAAGTCCTGAATGGACTTATCTGGTGTTGGAAGACTTTGGAAACCTTGAAATAAGTGACGAAAGTGAAGAAGAAGTAATTGCTGACCAGACTGACGAAGAAGTGAAACCAACATGAAAGTTGCCCTGTGTAAGCAACCTGTGCAAAGTTCCAAAGAGGAGTTGAAGCTTCTTTAGAGCCAAAATGTCTGATTCTTCTGTGAATGGAAGACCGAGACGAAATTGTTGTAAAACATGCTGCAAAGTATGTTTATCTAGTATAGCATTAGTACTTATACTATGGATAGGACTGACAATAACTATTCCTTACATGATGACGAAAGATACTAATTTTGTACCCTACTAAATCGGTGACAAAGGACACAGAAGAGCTGCAAACGAAAGATACACCACAGAGAGTTGACACACAAGAGAAAGCACTTAGCCTTAGACAAACTAGAATGGACTTAGATGCACCAGATGAGAAAGGACTACATTATCATAAAATCAAGAATAGAACTCAATTAAATGTATTTGCAAACCTATTAGTACACTATGTAGAAGCAATGGAAATAGAAGACTGTTACGTCTGTATGAAGCTACCTACTTCAGTAGCTGAGGGTGTGACCTACCATCACTTGCCACTAACATATGAAATTTCCTGTAGTATTTTAGCTAGTTTATTCTATAAGAGAGGACCTCTACAGTATTATTACTCTAATTCAGATGTGATATTTTCTGAACTTCCTATACATGGAAATCTGAATCCTGTACATACTAAGAGTGATGTAACACGTTATATGGGAGAATACTTTCTAACCATAGGTACAATAAATTTAGGTGAAGCACATAGAGATAACTTAACATGTTCATTACACAAACAAGAGAAAATGTTTCTGAATATTGCAGAGAAAAGAAGAGAACATTTCCAAAGAAATGCAAATGACAAAAGGCAGAAAACTCCTAAATGGGCTGAAAATATAGGGAGTAACCCAAATGGTGAAGCTAATGCTGCTTTGTTGCTGGATTTCGAAAAAAAGGGGAAACTGTGTCTTCACAGAGAAAAGACTAGTTATTATAATAACAAATTCATTGGTTCGAGTGAATGCGAACACAATTACAAGGTAATTGGAGGTTGGGGTTTCAAAAATGGGTCAGAACCTGTGTTTCCCGGAATTTATTACATATGTGAAAACAAGGCTTATTTTAAATTGCCAGATCATTCGTATGGAAGCTGTTATTTTGGTATTGTATTCCCAAAGATATACCATGTAAATGAAGTCGCTGGAAGCAATAAAAACTCTAATGGATTAATGTGTAGTAAAAGAGAAAGTGTAGGAGAAATAATAGGTGATATATTTAGTGCATTGATAGTGGGAGTGGCTCTGAATACACACAGAATCTGCAAATTGTCAACAGTAGTAGATCGGTTATCAACTAAAACTGCTGGAGGTTTCCTGATGGTCAATACCGAATTGGTTGCGATCAGATCTATGGTTTTACAAAATCAACCTGCTCTTGACACCTTATTGGCAAAAGAGGGCGGAGTCTGTAGAATGTTGAAAGCGCAACATTGTTGCACGTATATTCCAGACAAAAGTGTTGAAATTAAGAAATATGTGGGAAACATAACTAATTTGGAAAAAGAGCTCAAACCCATGGAGGTTGTAAGTGCCTGGAAGAGACTAACTGATGGCCTCTCCTCAGTAGGTGGTTGGTTTTCTAACCTAGCTAAAAGTCTTGTGAGTAAAATACTGATGCCAATAGCGGGAATAGGTTTATCAGTGTTCACTATAATAATTTGCTGCAAATGTCGACAGCACAAAAAGAAATATACAATCAATAGGAGAGGAATGAAACGAAATGTTGAAGAACTTGAACTAGAAGAAATGAATAACCAAATTTATAAAAGAGTGAAAAATTCTCATCCTAATAAGGATGCAGAGAAAAAGCTGAATAGGAAGTTTGAAGAGATTGAAATGGGTGGAATGTGAAAATGTGGCTTCTGGTTCCATTAATAGTGATGATAGTAAATATCATCAAAGAGGGGATTGAAGGAGCAAGGATTCGCACGTTAGGCAACTTGCTTGCATCATGAACCTCAAATAACGTTAATAAAAGTAATCAACATGTTTCGTCTTACTAATTTTGCTAATTGTTCATTATACGGGGTGTCCAAGAGACGCTTGCCTATGTGTTTATTAATCCTAATACGCTTGCACTACAAAATGGTTGCTGCTACGCAGGAATTTAGACTGCGCATGCGTCGGTCATACCCATGTGACGTGACGTACTCGCAGTTCTGGTGGGAAAGTGTTTGCACATGCGTACAACAGCTAACATGGCCGCTCTGTGTTCTCACATGCTTTAAGCTTGCATTGCCGCTTTCGCAAAGTTGTCTGTTCTGCAAAACCAATAAGGCTATAGTTATTATGAAGTAAGGGGTGCAGAACAGTGAGTCATGGTATACAGTGTAATCATTTATTACTGTGTTCTAAATTGTTTTCTCTTGCTTTTCATGTATTGTATCCTTTTGTGCCTGGGAGGTGCTTATTACTCCATGTTGGAAGTCCCTACTGCGCAGGTTTTGATGCGGAGAGAGAAAAACTCTGCAGCAGTGGAACCCAGCCAACTGGCAGCCACAGCCAAGATGCTCCTGGGAACCTGACCTGCGACCTAGCTGAACGAAGCTGAACTGTACTAAACTTGCAACAAATGTATTAAAAATGTGTATTCACTATTGTTATATGGAAAACATATGTCAGGAGAAGTTGAAAGATAAGTGTTGGGTACGGAAATTGAATATTAAGCCTGAGAAAGTCTAAATGTTAGGTGGTGTGATGACCTAACCTCCTCCTTTGTCCAATCAAAATTGGGGATCCTTACACTTGCAACATTAGGGGGTGGTACACTGACCCGAAAAACAGTATAACTAGCGTAGGTTTAGCTAGAGAATTTGTCCGACTCGTCCGAATAGCTGACCTGTCACTAACCCAACGCACTCTATAGGTGACTGATACAGAGAGCTGCGGAGCACTCTGTTGGGAGGTTCGAGAAACCCATCAGGGGTTTGCAAAATTTAAAGTGCTGGTGAAGCACATTTGCTAGGAGGTTTGAGACCCAATCGGGGTTATTGGCAGATTCCTTGCAGAGAGGGAGCAGCGCAGGCGTTGCATCCGAAGCTGTGGGTGTTGGTCGTACCCTTTGATGAACCCGGTCCTGATCCCAATTCTGGGGTTATCCTGTCCTGACTGTCCATGAGATGTACCTGCTCGCCTACTGGCACCTAACTCCTTGAGGGTTCCTTCCCGTCTTTCCGTTCTGACCCGTGGCCAGAGTTTGGTCTTCACTCTATCTTAGGTAAATATAAAGTCGGTGTGGGTGATTGCTTATCAATATTTGCATTTCTAATTCTTGAATATTGCAAAGCGCAATTGCATATGTTCCCTTTTTCCCTTGTAACCTTTATAAATGAGATTTTCATGCACTACTCGTCTATTAGCATGTTCCATTTTTTCCCTACCTTTAGTTAATGCTAAATCGTTACTATTTTAGTATATGTTTCTTATCTTACCTTCCCTATAGGAGATAAGCTGAATTTAATAGTATGTTCCAATCTTACCTACCCTTTAGTATTTGAGCTAAAATTGAATCTCGAATTGCAATAAGTTTCTTTAACTGCTCTAAAGACTCTTAAATATAGCATGTTCCCTTTCTTTACCCTCCTTTAATCAATGTTTTGTAAGCCTGGTATCTAAGATTAGCATGTTCCTTGTTTTACCTGTCCTTCAGTTTAAAGTTCTAGATGCTAAGTATACTCTGTCTTATTCGTAGCTATATACTGTTTCTGATTTTAGTTATTGATAGCCTTATCACATTCAATTTTCTGCTCATGACATATGATGATGATGATGATTAGATAAAGTTTTGAACCTACCCAGAGTCTGTGGTTATTTCATATTTCTCAAATGTTTATAAATTTTCTTGACTATCTAATATTTTGACTCAACTCTCTGATCCTAGGTGATTAGGTTCCTAATATCTACATTGCTAGGTTATGGATATAAGAATGAAAAATAGTAGAAGAATCTCAAGATATACTGATAGTAGAGATTGCGTTACCCAAGGTGAATGTTAAGGTTTATAGCAAATATTATGGGCCCAGGTGAGTATTTATTAAAATTTTCCTAGCCGGGTGACCTGCGCGCTCTATCAATTGTCTTACTCACATGCTGGAAGGAGCATGTTCACCCAGGGATTACCTTTTCGTAGCTAGCCGGAACCTATTCTGGATGTTGCCAGAGCCCGTTGTTTTAACTCATCTTTCCATGTATGAATGCGTGCTCAAACACTGTGAAATCAGCAGGGAAGGAAAAACACAAGACAGGACCCCTCATAAAATGGCCGCCATTAATGGATCTATTACGGAGGCTTTCTTTGGCACACTTCCTGGTTGGATGTTTCTTTTCATTTGAAACTGACACTGTGCGCTTATTCGAGATTGCGTAGGCTATATTAAAAACTGGGGAAAGTTGCAATTGTTTGCTCTTGACTGGTTTAGACTCAAATGATGTCAGGAAATATATAAAATTATCAAAAATATTGTGGGTGATTTTCTGAAAACTAATGAATAGTTTTGGAAACAAAACTGACAAAAAATGAGCTGGGAATTTTTTTTTTTTGCTGTAACGGAATGCTGAATAATTAGAACAGAAAAGAAAAAAAAGTTATACATTTTTTTTGCAAGATAATGACAAAAAATATACTGACATTGTAAAATATATTAAGGTCTCCAAAAATTCAGTTTGTAAATGGCTATTTTTGAAAAATGTTAGAAAAGGTGAAACCCATAATTTAAATATGTCTGTTTTGGGTGTTTCACCGGGAGGACTACTTGATAAAAAATTGGCAGTGGATTACTAGAAGGCTATTTTTTTGCAAAAGATCAACAGGGAGGTAACAGGGTAGATGCCCAACCAGATGAATCGTGTTGATTACTCTAAAGTTTTTTGAGAAATCTTCTTAAGAAAATATCTTCCATCAGCACGTATCAAGGCAGTCTTTTGAAAATAGTTGTTCCTTCAAGTGAGATATGTTTATAGATTTTTAAATTTGCCAAGTCAGAGCTGATTCCAGGGAATGCCATCATTTAAACCTTTCTCATGTGTTCTCAAGCTATCTAGATATATTTGTGAGTTTGAATGTGCTATTCATAATTAGGTGCTAATCCGAATTAAGTGCTAAACAAATGATGGTTATGTCAGAAAAACCTAAGCACCTCCTCTTGATTTGGAAGGGCAATATTTTAGAAATTGTAAAATAACCCTCACACACTGAAACCTGATTCAGTGTCATGCTTCATCAAGGGGGTCCTCCTGCCCCTCTACGGGACAGGGCAAGCTACGAAATACGTACACACTGCAGCACTTTGAATCATGATTAGTGATTATGGGTTGTGCATGGAATCGTGAAAATATGTGTGCAGTAGTTAAACAATTCTCTGGCTAGTGGAAAAAATATATTTGATTGCCTTCCCTAGCTGAGAATAGTAAACATGGGGAGGTGTAGATGGTGTAGTATAATGAGTCACTTTCTACAGGGTCGACATGTTTCAGAAGCCATCCCAAAGGCTTTCTCCTCTGGACCAAAAAAGAACGATCCCTATGTCACCTAAATAGGTGATATACTGATGTTTGTACATATGCCTGCTGGTCAAAAGTTCTGTTCTCTGCCAAAGCAGACATGGTGCAAGGGTGGTGCAAGGGTGCCTGTGTTGTCAGCAGGACTGTTTTTGTGCAGGGAGGTGTTACAATCCTGGAAGGCTTTTTCCTCTATGTTTGCTCCATTTTGCAGCACACATGGAAAGAGGAAAACGCTAAGAGAAACCCCAGAGGAGGGGTAATGTTTCGGCGCATCCCCAGGTATACATGATTTTGTAAATCTGGGGAGCATCAAAATCCATGGGTAATGCATGGGAACACCCACCACAACGCCCATGGAATATCTCCCTAACGCAGAGTAAGGCTACACAATGATTTGGGCTGCCTCGCCTTACTTGATATCGGTGAGGCCATTCAGAGCCTGAGAAAGTGACTTTGCGTCATCTCCTAAATAGGATTTTGTAATTTGTGCTGCTGGAGGATCACAAAAATTGATGCTAGAGTGGCACAAAGGGGCTCCTAAATATGCCCCTTGGTGAGTACGTTTATAATACTGGTGTAATGCTTGAGTCTGATTTGTGTATATTTATGTGTTGTACTGCTTTTATCAAATGATGTGAACTGCTTAGCTCAGCATTGTGATTTAATTTTTAATGTTTCATTCTCAAATGCTTTCAAGAAAATAACATATGCATTATTTATCACAGTAATTTTAAGCGTTGTCAGTTTTGTGTTCAAAACTTTAATGAAAGGTTGAGCTTTTTGTTTTATCAAAAATGTAAGCGTGCCTGCCTTCAAGGGCGTAACGCCGGACCCTGTGGTGCAGACCAATCAGAAGGACCCCTTTCTGCCCAAGGCCAATGGGCATATCTTAGAAATGGGAGGAGGAGGGACCTCGCTTTACATTCTGTGGGTGAGCCTCATCATTTTGCTTTACACAACTGCCTGCGTTTATTGGGCATTTTAGATTTTCTTGTTGAGTTGTACTCATTTTATATGCCAAAAAGGGGACGGATCCTGTATTTTATGGAAACTAATATTTGTGTATTTGCATTCTTTGTATCCGTATTTTTGCAAAGGTAGGCATGCATTTACATCTTTGTGCATATTAACAATGTAATCGGCCCAAGAGGTGGTTCTGTTTCTCTGTGTACGAATTTGCATGCTCTTCTTGCTTCTGAACAATGTTCAATAAGCTTTCTGAGCAAGTTTGCGATTTTTAGGTGCATGTGCCAGCTTTGTGAGTTGAGGCAGCTGAAAAGCCCACCTTCTGCCAGCTCAGCGGAGAGCTCCATGGAGAGATCTTCGTGTGCTTTCTTCCATAACATGTTAAGTCTTCAAATGACACTGGACACAATATTTAATATCCTAAAATGTTTCAGTGGGATAAACTCGGATTATCAAAAATAGTGTGCCAATGCCTGAAATAACAATAACAGCAGCTTGTTTTACGAAATACAGAGTGGGAGATGTAGTGAATGAGCAACCTATTTTCAAAACAGGCCCAAGGCATGTTCTGTAATTTTCTAGTAAAACGAATTATTTTAATTGGAAGGAGAAACTTGCAATGACCTAGTTTAGCAATGACCAATATAATTTTCACCAAAAACATGCCTTTGGCCAGTCAACGAGTTTTATATTATAAAACAACAGCTGCAAAAAGCATGGGAATTTCATTTGGAAGACAATTACTTAAGCCAGGCTTAATTATTATATCTATTTTATCTTACACTGAAATGTTTGCAATGAGCTAATACGTTCAAATACTACTATCCGGTAACCTAAAGTTAACCTTAGTACTGAATTAATGTATAACAGAACAAATGAAGCTGACATTTCATTATTTTGAATTCTTTCTTATTTCAATTAATGTAAATTATTTTATTAATACGGCATGGTAGGTTAAGGTCAATGGTTTACATAAAAAACAATGCTAAATGAATTTGAATGTTTTTGGTCCTCAAATGTGCAGCAGGTGGTGGATACTGTGTGAAATCCATAATTCTGCAAAGAGTGCTGCAGATTTGAAAATTCTAGTGCCCCTCTCACTTAACTTGTGTACACAGGAGACACTTTCATGCAGAAAAATATCGCTTAGGCCACCACCTAACACATTGCAGGTGTCTTCTATGATTTTCGTTCACAGCGTTATCCTTCCTTCATTGATGAATAGTTCCAATACTTTCATCTACTGTTGTTATCCTTTATGCTGCTTTCTAAAGATTTGCAAAATCCTCTAAAATTCCCTTATGGGCCTTATTGATCCACTTTACATCACGTGCTTGCTATAACAACCTCCATGTATTGTAATTGCATTTATAGAGCGCTTACTACCCCTGACGAGGCGTCAAAGCAGTTTTTCGGCGAGTAGCACGCTACTCTGTATCCCAGAGGATTAGACGTGAACTAGTATAGTGAAAATATGAAAGCAATTTTAGTGGTGGATATGTTAGTCAGTTATTTGGATTGAGAATGATAGTGGGGGGGACAGAGGAGGAAAAGAGGTTTGCATTTATACAGTGCTTGCTACCCTTGATTGGGTGTTGAAGCGCTTTTTCAGCAATTAGCACACTAATTCGGAACCCATAACGGATTAGTGGTGAATTCGTATAGTGAAAATATGAATGTAATTTGAGTGGTGGATGCGCACATAATGGTTCCACTGTACAACTGTTCTTACAGATAACCTGGATCAAGTTACAAGTGCCAAATGTGGTACAGCGCAGTGTCACACCCTGTGCAAAGAGTAACTGTCACATAACTCCTAGTGGATCGGAAATGACAGGCACACGCAGCTGCCAACAATGGTGGACTAGCATGAGGTATATATTAGAAATTAAAATTAAGTTTAAGAGGAACAGGGGCATGAGTAAGGCAGGCAGCTAATAACCGAAAGGATCTTAGGTTAAAGAGAGGAGTTTTGAGGGCATTGCGAAAGGAAAGAAAGTCTGACTTTTTTTTTTAATTAGCTCAAGCTCAAATGGCATCTTCAGCCGTGCTGAACAAAATGAAACCCACCTTTACACCCAGTTGAATTTCTATGTGCACTACCCTGGGTGCAAAGCATCTCGAAGGAGCTGATGGAGTCTAGCCAGCATTTAGTCAACTCCCACATTTAGCCAAGTTAGTGTAACTTTAACTGCCCATCGTGTAGCATTTTCGTTTTGTAAGAGCTGTTAAGATGATCGAATTTAAGTTGCTACCTGCTAAGCAGGTCCTTTGACTATCCTCCAACCACACAAACCTTTCCATTTCCTCGAAGGCGAAGAAGACTTGTAAAAGTTAGCAATGGACTTTGGCCAATTAGGAAGCCGAAACTCAAAACAGAACTGACACTAATAAATAGCTTTTAGTTGTGGGTTTCAATCTGAACACAATTCAGTAGCCCTCCCAGTGCATTCTGTTCAAAGTGGTCCCTTTATACAAAGCTACAGTTCTTCTAATGAAGCAAAGCTTGATAACTTTGTTTCTTCCAATATTTTACTTTCGTTGGTAGATAACTATTAAGTTCTTCCAATATCTCCTTCACTTAGCCCCAGGCATCTATTTTGCCCATTCACGAGCTCTTCAGTGGAGCACCATGATTTATATGTGACAAACTTGTTTGCACATAACATATAAAGAGCAGTAGTGCCTTTTTTTTATTGTTTATGAAACAGTATGGTACTGCAAAGATGTATGACGTTACAACGCATACTTTAACAACGCATACCATTACAATGCAATTTTTACAACGCAGGATCCTTTACAACGAATGCCTTTACAACGCATGACATTACATAGCAGATGCTATTACAACGCATGCTATTACAACGTAAGTATAGGTAAGTATATTATTTTTTTTTAAATGTAATTAACAAATATTTACTTAATTTTATTTATTAAATTAATTTTTTATTAATGTATTTGTAAAAATATATATATATTTTTTAAAAATAGTGTAGGTTTTTTAAAATAATATTCTAACTCCAGGGGTGAGTAATAGTAGGGTAAATGCAGGATAATGTAAGGGTAAATATTACTATTCTAACTCCAAGGAGGTGTAATAGTAGGGTAAGTGCTGGATAGCGTAGGGGTAAAAATTCCTTTATTTTTTATTTTTTAAGAATTTTTTTAATAAATATTAAAATTACTTACATTAATTTATTTAATGTATTTAAAGTAGTATTTTTAAAACTGAACCCTTAAAATACCCCTGTACCCCAAAACCCAAACCTATCCCTAAACCCTAAAGCTACCCCTGTACCCCATAACCCAAACCCAGGCCTGAACCCTAAAAATACCCCTGTACCCCATAACCCAAACCTAGCCCTGAACCCTAAAAATACCCCTGTACCCCAAAACCCAAACCTAGCCATGAACCCTAAAAATACCCCTGTACCCCAAAACCCAAACCTAGCACTGAACCCTAAAAATACCCCTGTACCCCAAAACCCAAACCTAGCCCTGAACCCTAAAAATACCCCTGTACCCCATAACCCAAACCTAGCCCTGAACCCTAAAAATACCCTTGTACCCCATAACCCAAACCTAGCCCTGAACCCTAAAAATACCTCTGTACCCCAAAACCCAAACCTAGCCCTGAACCCTAAAAATACCCCTGTACCCCATAACCCAAACCTAGCCCTGAACCCTAAAAATACCCCTGTACCCCATAACCCAAACCTAGCCTTGAACCCTAAAAATACCCCTGTACCCCATAACCCAAACCTAGCCCTGAACCCTAAAAATACCCTTGTACCCCAAAACCCAAACCTAGCCCTGAACCATAAAAATACCCCTGTACCCCAAAACCCAAACCTAGCCCTGAACCCTAAAAATACTCCTGTACCCCAAAACCCAAACCTAGCCCTGAACCCTAAAAATACCCCTGTACCCCAAAACCCAAACCTAGCCCTGAACCCTAAAAATACCCCTGTACCCCATAACCCAAACCTAGCCCTGAACCCTAAAAATACCCTTGTACCCCATAACCCAAACCTAGCCCTGAACCCTAAAAATACCTCTGTACCCCAAAACCCAAACCTAGCCCTGAACCCTAAAAATACCCCTGTACCCCATAACCCAAACCTAGCCCTGAACCCTAAAAATATCCCTGTACCCCATAACCCAAACCTAGCCCTGAACCCTAAAAATACCCCTGTACCCCATAACCCAAACCTAGCCCTGAACCCTAAAAATACCCTTGTACCCCAAAACCCAAACCTAGCCCTGAACCATAAAAATACCCCTGTACCCCATAACTCAAACCTACCCCTGAACCCTAAAAATACCCCTGTACCCCAAAACCCATACCTATCCCTAAACCCTAAAACTACCCCTGTCCCCCAGAACCCAAAACTATATCTGAACCCTTAAAATACCCAAACACCCCAAAACATATACCTCAGTACCCCAAAACATATACTCCTATACTCATACATACTTTTTAAAATTACTTAAATTAATTTATTTATTTTATTTTTAATATTTATTAAATTAATTAAATCATTTTTTTGAATTAAATAAATGTTTAAATAAAATGATATACTTACCTATACTTACGTTGTAATGGCATGCGTTGTAATAGCATCTGCTATGTATTGTCATGCGTTGTAAAGGCATTCGTTGTAAAGGATCCTGCGTTGTAGTAGTTGGGTTGTAAAAGTAGTCCGTTGTAATAGTTGCGTTGTAATGGTTGTTTCCCATACTGCAAGGGTCATCACCCTCTGGTGTGTAGTCGTTGGCCGTAGGAGACACCATATGCAGCAACAACCCCAATGTGACTGCACTCAAAACAAAACTGGCACTCACCAACAGACCTATGGACCATTGAGAGTAACATGTAGCCAAGTGCAGCCAGTGACGTTGAAGGCTGGAATAAACAATGTGTACTCAAATTTAGCTGTATTACATTTATATGCAGTTTTCCATCTGGTAAACCATGCATATGTCCTGGTGCCTTTGTCAGACATCTCCCTGTGAATAGATGGAAATGATTTATTGAATTATGACCTACAACTGCATAATTGATCAATTGTATTATCTGTTGAAGCGATCTTCAGATATGGTCAGTCTGAATTGCTAAATGGTAGCTACATCACTAATGCCTTTATTTATTTGAAAACATGAGTACAGTTGAGCAATTACATTCCCTAGTAACCCTAGCCTACTAGTAAACGCTATGGTTTGGCCTTCTTATTGAGTCACCATGGCCAAATGTACCTTTGGACCAATACAGTCCTTAATCTGCACTGGCGTGGTAAATACAGGTGTCAATGACCTTTTACATTTTAGGAGTCAAATTGACCTCTCTGGGTTAATCTTTGCAGGTTAGCTCCATCAAACATACCGCAAGAAACTGATGAGGGCACTGGGTAGTGTTGTAATCCATAATGGCCAGTATATTGGCTAATACAGAGTGTATCTTTCAATAGTTTTCATGATAACCAGTTTGGCGTTTTAAAACATCTGAAGCTTTTTCTGGAGGACCAAGTGGTCCCCTAAATGGCCATACATTGAAAGGTAGTAACCACTGCTAGACAACCCACCAGAAACCTTGTGAGGGAAAGGATTATATTATTAAATAATAAATGAGAGATTAAAAAGCGAATGAATCAAGACTAAAACGTAAAATGACCACATGAAAGGACTTTACTTTAGTGGATGAATCAAGGAGAAGAACATGTGCACTGGTCAAAGAAATACTTGATGATATCTAGTAAACAGTAGGTCTTCCTGCGTGTATCTAACAGGGATATTAACCATATATATAACACCACATCAATATTTATGCCCAATAACCTGTGCTTGAGCATTTGCATTGCTATATTCCACACACATAAGCACGTTGATATCTGAATAATGGCGCTTCATTTAGACAGTCCAGGAACCAAAATCAATCCCTGACACAATGTGTCCATAATGTGCTATGATAATAGCACATTTTAATATCATCCTTTGATTTCTTAAGCCTGTGTAATTATTCCTTGAATGCACATGTCACATAATTGACCTGGAGCCACCAATGCCCCCCAGCTACTGTCTAAAAACAAAAGTTTCACTTACAAAGTATCTGCCTATAAGTAGCAGTCTATTTGACTACCATCAACTCGCCGTCCGTGATGCCAGTGACAAGCATGGTATAAAGGTTGGTGCTTCTTACATACAACACATTTCAAGATAGCCCTTGTCTGAGCATCATGAAACTGTAATGTTTGTACTAATATATTTACCTGGATTCACCTACTCATTTAAGTGGCACAATATACAAATGGTGTGGACAAAAAGAAGGTCAGGGAACATGAGAACTGATGTGAACAAGGCAGGTGGCATAGGGTTCCCAGTACCTGCATTCTCACCCCTTGCTGAGGAAACCATGCTACAAGCTAAATTTTGTTAAATGATAAACCCGCCAATGAGTTATTACTGTTGCATCTGACCATGATAAACTCAGCCATATGGTTTTCCTTTGTAGAACTGGAACCCACTGCTTTGCCAAGTGAGGAGTGGGACTAATAGACTATCTTGACAGGAACATGAGTGTTTGTGCAATGACATCTACAGAAAGACTCCCTCTGATCTGAAGAACTGTGGGCTGTGTCCTCTATGGGGTCTTTATATGGGTGGGCTGAATGCCTCAACAAGGAGTTGTAGATGAAGCTGGCCTGAGAGTGAAAGTTTGATAGTTTGGCCAATTGTGAGACCATTTTATTTATATAAAGACTTACTTACGATCAATTGAGGGGAAGAGGCAGAGTCAATTCATTTTAGATGCTGAATACACCTCTAGGGCCTCCGAGCAACAGTGCAGGAGACAAGGTGAGAGGAGTGAGCTTACATTTGCCATCTTTATAAGAAAAAAATATGAGCTATTATTCGTACTTTTTTTTGTAATGATAAAGAACTAGATGGAAAATCTATAAAATCTTCAATATTCTTTCATAACATCGGTTATCATTCAGTTGGCTTCGATGATCATTTAAAAATATTTTAGACAAAACTTGAATAAAGCTTTAATCAATCATTTTCATTGCTTTCTTCATGTGTTTGTTGTACTGAGTTCAATGAACCCAAATTATGACAGTCTTGCTACCCAAAATGGGAGATGGGGCCATTACTCTTCCACTAAGGCCTCTGGCACATTACAGCACCATTGTTTCTTTGGGTTTGGAGCAGCAACCAAAGGTACAGGGAATACAGAGGAGGCAAAATGTTGGAGCTCATTTTTTTATCTATGGGCGTAAGCATCCTGCCTTGGGACTATGGCCTTGGAGTAATTGTAGACCATGGGTTCTGCCTATTTGGCCCACCAGGATATTTCGTTTATGACTACTCTGTTTTTGGACTTTTACTGTGCGTGAGTCTACCTACCTGAGTCTCACATGTGTGAGACTTCCACCTCCTAGTGCAGCCCAGCAATTTTGCACAGATAGCCGGTGCAGGAGTTACCATGAAAGGATTGGTGCCGCCCTGGTGCAGGCCTTATAATATTAGTGGGCATTCAAAGACAGGTCAAGAGGGTTTATTGGTTTGCTGGTGCATTCACTGTATTACACATATTGGTAAAATATGCTTTAAAGTTCAGTTTCGCTCCACCTAGGCCTACACAGTCGAGCAAACTGTCAAACTGGGATAAAACATAGACACAAAGTTTGCATTTGCAGTACCCGTCACACTAAATGAACACTCATATCAGACTTCAAGAATTGAAGTATTTCTCTAGCTCGGCTCAAAATCTGATTCCAGGCCTTTGACCCCCCTACTAGATCAAGGTAATTACTCTGTACTCAAGTAGAGGTAACAAAGTTCTTCCCACACAAAAGGAGAAAATATCAATGATTTATACATTTACTGTGAAGGAAAGGGTGGGGAGGAAAATCTCCATCTGATAATTAGGTTGTCATGTTGCACATGTGCTAGAGCAGCTCAAACCCACTGCAAAAAAGAGGAAGCTCAGCTGTCTGAAACCAATACAGGAGGGGTTCACGTTTGAAATGTTGGTGGGAAGAGATCTGGCAGTACTGTAAGCTACCGTTGAAGCTAAGGCCATGAGAGGAGTTTTTGCAGAGAAAATGTCCATCCATCATAATGGATTGACCCAGCATGCTGTGGAGGAGGTTTGGAACAGGGGTAGGAGTTATTATGGCACCCCATGATAAGACAGGGGTACCACGCATTTAGAACATTCCACCCTCACTTTAAAACCCTTTCACAAGTTAGAAACATTTGATAAGACCCTGGAAGATTATGACAACTGAAAGGATGTTCAGCTGGAAACAGAAGCAGCCTGATTTCCGGCCAAGATTGACTAAGGACTAGGCTGGGTCTCTCAGACACCCTCTTTATGTCCACTGAGGACCACTCGGGAGAAGGCCTGGACTCCTATTTCCCCCTGTCCTCTGCAAGATGGCCAGGAGGCCATGGGGCTTGGGACTGTGGGCAGGAGAATGTTCTGCTGGCTGGGTTTGGAGGGCTGCGCAAGAGGTCCTCACCAGCTAGAGAGGAGCACAAGGAGCCAGGCAGAGTAGAAGGCTTGAGCAGGAGGCCAGTAAGCTCATCCCCCAGATAATGTGCCCTTTTAGAGGCCAGGAGACCCGATAAGAATGCTGTGCAATTTAGAAGGGATACCATCTTCCCTGAACAGAAGAGACAGCTTGCAGATTGGTGACCAGCCGACCCCACATCGCACCACCCAGATAAAACTGTTCAGGGGCCAGGGTGGAGCCCCACCTTCAAGAGGACAGCACGGGTGGCAGAGCAGGAAGTGAACACCAGCACCACATGCACACAGCAGCTTTGGTGTGGCAAGAGGCAGCTGGTTAACGGGGTCCAGGGTGCTCCCGGTGGGAGCAGGCCAACCGAACCCCAAAAAGAATGCTGTACAAAGCTACATAGTCAAGAAAAAAGAGTGGGCTGACCCACTGATTAGTTTGCTCATTAGTTATGCATACCTATAGCGAGTGAGTGTCACATAAAGCCCTTCACAGACTATTTTTTCCCTATATGCCGGCTTGTGTTGGTACCATGTAGGGGCTAAGGCATCACCAATGAATCACACAAGTTTTTTGGGGGGCTGCAGGAAGTAAAGTAGCCTCTAAATGTGTTTATTAAATTACGGCCATAAGTCTCCAGGGATGTTGGTACTATAAGCCCCAAGAAGGCTTCACTTATATTTAAAGCACTCTGAACAGCAGGTATATGATCTGGGGCTCATGAGTGTGGGGCTCCTTGTGGTTGGTCCTGCTGCTGCAATATGTGTCCTGAAAGTGTGAAAGAAAGACAGATATGTTTGTAGCTGCTTAGAATGCAAATGTTTTATTAATAATGTTTAGGCTGTCCTGTTTTCAGTTTCTATTTTTGGTAAATTCTGGTGGGGTTTTTTCAGTGTTTTCAATATCTTAAAAAACAGTTGTTATCAGTGGTTACACATTTTCACGCCACTAAAAAATACCGGAAAAAGTGTTTTTCCAGTGTTATGGAACGTTTTGCTTTTATCATTGCTTGCTTTCTGCACTGAAAGAACATGGTATATAGACAGTGTACGTATAGTGTATATGAGGTCCAAAGAGATTTTTGCAAATTAATCTTATTTTAGTACACCATACAATACTTCTTCAGTGAGTCTTTGGTCATGTGCTTGCGCGCTTTCCTACCCATGTAAACTTCTGTGAAAAGGCCCTCTCAGCATTCATAGCCCCTTGGGCTGAGAACCGTCAGCTAAGGAGCACAGTTTGGATGACTCTTTCTTTAATGCCACATAAAGCACGAAATTATAAATATTTGCGTTTTAGTTCCTGGGTATCAGAAAACAGTGCACCGGAATGGACTAAAAAGTCAATAGCATCCCTCATTAACTCTGAAGATTGTAAAGATGCTTTCAGCATACCATTTTACAAGTGGCGAGGATCTCCTACAGGGAATCACAATAGCTCGGGTATCAATTTTGACAGGTCATCACACACATTTTTTATATACGTAGCTGAATCACTACAAATACAAACAATATCCCTCCAAACTTTTTTGAACTTGGAAAGAACCTTTTTTGCAGAGCATAACAAGTGACACCATGTTTTCCAAAAGTGTGGTGTCACGTTTTCACCACTATTCCTGATGCTTGGTGATATATATATACTTGTCACTATACCTTAGATTTAATGTTTAAAGCTTTAGGTGTTGGCAATTCACCTACTATCAATACAGACCCACTAGAAACTATGGTCTGATGTATTAAGGGTTTTTACCCATTCTCTGTGGGCAAATGTGATGAAACATATTAGGAAAGATTTTTATGAAACTAGCCATTTTACCTATCAGTGAAAGAATCAAATGCAGCCAAAATATCAAATGTGAGTTTGATATGTCCTGATACTCTACAGTTTATAAAATAATTAAACTAAACCTAAAACGTGAAACTAAACCCTGCATCTTTAGACCAAAGGCCATAAAACTGAAAAAAGTAAAAGAAAGAAGAAACAATATTTTAGTGGCATCCCTAAAGAACAAAACTCAAGCAGAATAATGTCAGCCAGTCTTTCTTACTGCTAGCTTGTATAACAAAGATACATTTTATTGACCCCTTCAGTAAGAACTTTCTTTTTCCTTTCTTTGAATGGCATTTAGTTTGTGGTTGTGCAGGTGTTTTTTCAGTGTTTATATGTTTTCACCGGTGAGGGCTATTTTTCTTTCAGTGGGGTTTTATCAGTTATTATAGGTTTAAACCTAAAACCCCACAGCCTAATAATGTTGTACTTATAGTAGTTGAAATGAATATGATATTTAGTATCCATTGGTTTCAATGGTGATATTGTGGTAGTATTTTGCTAAAGTATAACCTGTGTTCATTGATATTAATGTGTTATTACTTTGACCATGCCAATATGAATGCCTTATGCATGAATGTGATACCCAGACAAAGCCAGAAGGCCTGCCTTATATATGCCGATGTGGTAAACCTTTGACAAAGACAGTAGGTTTGCCTTATTTAAAATAACACCCTTATATACTGCTTATGCTGCTTCTGGCATAGTTTTAATTTTGAGGTTCAGGACCCACTTGTTGTGAAATGTGATTTAGGGATGTTGTTGGAAATTTGGGATGATTGGCGGGGTTGAAAGCCTACTCAGACAGCAACCACAATTCACATCAGAGTGAAACCCAAGCAAACCCCAAGTTAACGTGTGCTTAACCCTCAGGTGGCTTGGCAGAAAGCATTCAGGCTAAAGAGGCAATGTGTAAAGTCATGATACAGCACTTCAAACAGTAAAAAAGAACACAAGAAAAATCCCACACCAATTTACAAAAATAGAATAACATTTTTACATTTTTTGAGACCAAAACACAAAAGTCCAATCAGTAGAACCAGAGATATGCAAATTCAAAAATTTAAGGTAAGCATGGTGCCTAAAAGAACAGAGTGCCACTTGTGGTTATCTTTTGTTGTGAGAACCAGTGAAGGTCACAAGTTCAGGCTGACTGTGATGGCACACGGGCCAGATACACGGACCAGGCTTGTCCCACTGAAAGAAGTACTTTTGAATGTCCAGCTTAGAGAGTTCCATTTGAGGTAGCAGGGCCTGTCAGGTGCAGGTAGAGAGTTGTGGATGGACGTCCATGTAGCGCAAGGAGCAGGCCGGGTGTTGTGGATGGTCATCTATGTAGTGTGGAAAACCTGTCTTGCTTCGTGGACAGTCAGTGCTGGTGCTTCAGATTCGCAGTCTCGGCAGGCCGTCGATACTGTAGCTTAAAGTGGAGATTTTACTTGTTCAGGTGTTGATTGTGGTTGCTGTGGCAGGAAGAGTTAGTGTGGGAGTGCGGGCTGGATAAACAGACAAGGAGGCTGTATGTAGTGTGCCAGTTGGGAGCGTTTATTGACAGTTTTTAAGATGGTAGACTTAGGTATGGAGCTAATGGATTTCCAGGCTTCCTCAGGATCTTCGGGTCTTTGCTTTCCCTCAGGGGAGACGTCTTCTTCCTTATATTCCTCTTTAATCCGGGCTCCTTCTAAGTGAGTGCTTCTCCCACGGAGGCTCATGAGATGAAAGAAAATAAGGAGCCGTCAGTCTTGTCTACCATCCTAAGCCCATATACTAGGGCTAACCCGTCACCATGCACTGTTGTGACTCACGCTGCTTTGAAGGGGATGTTTCGTGGGGTAAAGGTTTTTTTTAATTGTGGCTAGGGAAATGGGATTAGGGGTTAGAGGCAGGCGTTTATACTGCAACCAGGTCAATGTAGACGTGAATCCAAGAACGAAGACAACGTTTCAGCTAGAGGTCACAAAAAGGAGCTGTGCAGCTAGGGGCAGTGAAAGGAGTTGTGCAAGCCAACAGAAACACTCATGCCCTTGTTATCCCCTCTATGTCTTTACCACCCCCTCCCTAATGACCCCTCTCCCTCCCCTTCCAGACCCGAATGACTAACCGTCTCTGCCGCAACTCTCCAGAGTTGCGGCCGCTCTCCAGCCTCCTCCTGTGGGGTCCACCAATCTTCACACCAGGTTTCGTCATCTTCTTTCTTGCTCCCGTGGGATTCCTTGATGTCCTTCAGCTCTGCATCTTCTTGTCTCTCCCTCTCTCCTGGCGTCTTCCTGTTCACTCCGGCTTCTTCGCGCCTGTCGAGAGTTGATTCCCTCTTTTTCTCTGCCCCATGGTCATTCCTTCCGGGGTAACTCCCTCCTCCTCCGGTGACATCACGCGGAACTAGTTCCTGTGTGGGCAGAGTACAGAGGGGTGAGTTTAGCCTCCTGGACAGTGATATCGGGGCCCTAGAGTCTACAGGTAAGCGGGTTTCCTTGCGACGTATGAGCCAGGGACGTGTCCGGGTCGGTGTCCCCTCACATCCCTTTCCCCTGTTGTCTTTCTAGTAGGGGGCCCTCCTTGAGCGTAACGGGAGAAGTCCACATTAACCTGTTTAATCCATTTTCGATGTTTGGTCTGTAATCTGTAAGGCTGTAAAGCTAGGAACCATCATCATACCACCTCATTGTTTCCTTTGTTATGAGCCAACCCCTCCAAGGGCGAATGATCTGTATACAATATGAATTTGCGTCCCTCCAGGTAATATTTCATTGAGTCAATCGCCCATTTAATGGTCAGTGCTTCTTTATCAATGACCGCGTAGTTCCGCTCTCGGGGAAACAACTTTCTACTGATATATAATATGGGCTTTTCCTCTCCGTGTCTGTTTCTTTGTGAAAGCACTGCCCCTAACCCTTGCTCGAAGGCGTCCGTCTGTAGGACAAAAGGTAAGGTATAATCAGGGATAGCCAGTACTATGTCGGAGGTTAGGGATGTTTTTAACAACTCAAATGCTCTAGTCACCTCAGGGGTAGGGTTCTTCAGTTTTTCTTCTGTTTTTACTGTCTTGTGTCAGAGATCCGTGAGAGGGGCTGCCAGTTGGGAAAACAGTGGTATAAATCTGCAATAATAGCCTAGCAACCCTAAAAAAGCATGTAGGTCCCTTGAAGTCTGCGGAAAGGGTATTTGGGATATTGCATTCAGTTTCTTGCTTGGGGGTCGTATGACACCTTCCCCCAACAAGTAACCTAAATACTTCACAGTTTGGGCGGCTAGATGACTCCTTGAAGGGTTGATTTTTAAACCATGCCCTCCCAACGTTTGGATGACTCGATAAAAGTGGACCAGATGTTGTTCCCACGTCTCAATATAAATGACAATGTCCTCGATATAAGCCCCAGCATACTGTTCATGGGGCCGTAAGATGATATTCATGACCTCTAAAGAGTATCAGGTGCCCCATGTAACCCAAAGGTAACACTTTAAAGTGGAACAAACTGTCAGGGGTAGAAAATGCTGTTTTTTCTCTATCTTCAGGTTTCAGGGGTATCTGCCAGTAGCCTTTACATAAGTCTAGGGTACTGATGTATTTAGCTCTCCCAATTTGTTCTATCATTTCATCTTCCCTCGGGTGAGGGTAGGTGTCAAATTCTGATATTTTGTTCACCTCCCTGAAAAGAATGCAAAAACGCACTGAACTATCTGGTTTATGGACCAGTACTATTGGGGAATTCCATTCACTATTAGACGGTTCTATAATATCCATACCCAACATCTGTTGTACTTCTTCTCTGATGGTGTTTCTACAGGCCTGAGGGATTCTGTAGGGACAGAGCCGTACTTTCTTACCAGCAAGAGTTTTAATGGAATGTTCCAATAAAGTGGTTCTTCCGGGTGTTAAAGAAAAGACCTCTTTTAAGGGTGATAAAGCCTTGACTAGGTCAGTTTTCAATGAGTCAGGTAATTCAGGGTCAATACATTGGTCATATAAGGGTTTGTTCACTTATATGCTCCCTACAATAGTCGGTAGAGGTCCCTCCCATTTTTTAAGGAGGTTAACATGATACACTTGTGAAGTCCCTCTATTTTTGTCAAGCTATCATCTATATGTAACAGGGGTCACTTGTTCAAGCACAATATATGGTCCTTGCCATTGCCCTAGAAGTTTGTGATGGAGGATGCCATCATTAATAACACTGCGTCCCCCACTTCAACAGTTCTAGGCTTGTTTTTTTTGTCATATTGGGCTTTCTGTGCCTCTTGAGCTCTCTCCATATTATTCCTGACTATGGTGTGAATCTGTTCTAAGTGTGTTTTAAGGTTACTTATGTATTCTACTAGGGGTGTATTGGTGTTCAGCTCTGTCTCCCATTTATCACCTACCATATTCAACAAGGATCGTGGTTGATGGCCATATAAAAGCTCAAACGGGGAATACCCCTTGCTTTTCTTTGTTTTGTTTTTGCTTGTTCTGAGTTTTACACCGAATGGCGTACAAAGCTAAGGGCAACATTTCTTCCCATTTTTTTGATTCCAAGGCTAGGAGTTTTTTTAAAGTCAGTTTAAGAGTCGCATGATAGCGTTCGACCAGCCTGTCAGTCTGGGGGTGGTATGCCGCCGTTCGTATCTGTTTGATACTCAGCTGGGTACATACTTGTTTCATTTATTTTGATACGAACGGGGTCCCTTGCTCGGTCAGAATCTCTTTAGGGAATCCTACCCGGGAAAAGACATTGATCATTGCTTGGGCTATGCTAGATGCATCGAGATTCCTTAAGGCAATAGCTTCCGGATAGTGTGTAGCATAGTCCACTAGGATCAGGACGTAACGACATCCACTTCGTGAAGGCAAAAGTGGCCCAATAATGTCCATTCCTACTCTTCGAAGGGTTCATCTATGATAGGTAGGGGCTGGAGTGATGCTCTAGGAGGTCTATATAGGTGAGTTGGCTGGCAAATTGTGCATTCCCTGCAATAACTTTTCACCTGACTGCAGATCCCTGGCCAATAGAATTGGTCTGTTATGAATTGTTCAGTTTTCTTATTAGCAAAGTGACCACCTAACAAATGACAATGAGCCATATATAGTACCTTCTCTCGAAAAGGGCCAGGAACTAATAATTGTGGGGTTTTAGAGACTTCTGATTTTTTGTATAACAGCCCATTTTTTATAAAAAAAATATGGACATACGTGTAAGGGGTCTTCAGTGGGCAGGGCCTGGTTCCAGGCTTCCTGTAACACCGGATCCTCTCTTTGGGCTGCATGAAAGTTCCTGTCGCTTTCCCAGGGATTGGTTTCAATCTGAATTGGTGGGGCGGATATAGGTTTCTTTTTCTCTTTTCTTCTCTGATTTTTAGTCTTCCTCATTTTGGAATTGGGCCATTCCTGGTCGTCATCCTGGGAGAAGGGGGCTACAGTCCACCAGTTTTCTTCCCCCTGTCCAGTTTTGTTGAGCAACTGAGATAGATGGGGGTAATCACTCCCTAATATGGCTTGTTCTGGCAGTTTAGGAATAAGACTAACTTTTAGACAGGATCTCCATTTCTCCCAATCCAGTACCCAAATCCTGGTGCCTTACCACGCTCTGCCGACAACCGGTATCAGCCAATGCACACGCGAAAGCGGAAGGAACGACCTGCAGGCTCCTGACTTCGAAACTTAGGGATTTCCCCACACAAATTTATACTTTGAAAAATCGGATGTTTGTTGAAAACCAGCACAATAATGAGGAGGAACTGCAATGAGCAGACTTATATGTAAATAGCCTTGAAAAAGCCCTGGCGCGAATCGCCAAAGGGGGCGAAACACGTGTCGGCTGTTCATGTTTTTACTTGAATCAATAAAGATCTCCTTTCAACATAAAAAAATTGACTTTTGACTCAATCTATATGAGTAAGGATTCAGCCTGATGATACGAAGAACTGTTGTAAGCACACTCACTACCTCCTTAAAGACTTTATCTGTTTAAAACTCAAGAGGTCCAGAGTTTTTTGAATGTGTCCCTCTTACACAAACCACGTGAAGACTGATATAGCCTTGGAGTCTCTTTTGGACCCCCCTCTTTTCTAGGCAGTCATGGGTTGTCCATTCATGGTGATATCACATCCAAGTATGAGCGAATTTTGCGAATTCGTGGTACCCGAATTCGGGGTCCGCAAAATACACAAACTTTCGTGAGATTGCTGATTTTTTTGTTTTTGCGAGTTCGCAGGATTTTTTTTCACCGCTGCTACCGCGAAGTTACCCATGCAGTTGTATATGTGCGCGGCTATCTTGCTTTCACTGTTCGCATTGCGTATTTCTGTTTTCGAGTGCTAGTTGCATGCTTGTGTTGTGCATTTCCTGTTCCCAGGGGGCAATAGCGTGTTCACATCCGTTTTTGCATGCTCGCGGGGAAAATATCGCGCAAACTTACCCACGTTGGTGCAATGGGCATGGCCATCTTGTTTTTCATTCATTGCTATGGTTCTGGGCATGCCTTTTCTATCCTGCTTCAATCTTTGTAATCCTTTCTTTGTTTGAACTTTATTTTAATCTTTTTTACTCATATATCTCTCTATTTTTGTACATCTATATTTTGTATTTTTTTCTACTTTTTGTTACTTTATTAGCTACTTTTTTTTAGCTCTCTCTTTTCTTTTCTTTACTTTTTTTTCCCTATTCTTTCCTATTTTTCCTTTCTTTAACCCAGGACCATGGAAAAGCGAGCTGGCAAGTCCAAGGGGAAGAGTCCCGCACCCCGCAGCCGGATCCCTTGCGGGCATTTAAGTGGGGAGTCTGTAAGTCCCAGGGAGTTCTGCAGCGCGGTGGAGGTGGCCGCACTGGTCTTCTTTGTGCAGCGCCACCTCCCCAAGACCGTTGTAGCAGGCGGCATGCCCGGTACCGGGTACGGCCTCCGGGAGCGTCACCAGCTATGGGGTAAGGCGTGCTGGGCCATGTATCGGGAGTCAGGGGTCTGGCGCACCTACAACCAGGTGACGCACCGGTGGTCCGACATACTGGACCGGGAACAAGACCTGCTCGACCTGCTTGGCGTAGAGATCCCTGGGGTTGGTGAGTACTAGTAGCTATTTAATAACTACTTTGTTTTCTTCTGCTCTGTGTTATATTGCAAATATATGTTTTTTCTGAAGAGCAAGAATGCTGCCGATTACATTGCAGGTAAATTATCTTTCAAAAGCTTCTGTGATTGCAGGTGCTCACCTGCTCAGTCAGTGGCGGTGCTACTATGCTTCCTCGTTTTCAATTTTGTGCTCATTTGGCCTGAGTCATTATGTATGAGTGTACTTTACAGAACTGCGTAATGCTAGAGAGACTAGAGACTCAAGTCCAGTCCTTCCTTTGTACTCCTGCCACTAAGAAGAGATAGTGGTAGTGGATTGATAGGTTGAGTATATTATGACTTGTTATTTAGTAGGACATTTTTAGTGGTCTGCAATCATGACGGACTGTGTCTGTCACTTCGTGTGCTGCTGAGTTCTGCCAGTCCTAGTAGAACCTTTTTGTAGTTAGTTTAGTGAGTTACATAACTTTCCAAGTAGACGGTCCGCAAATTTAGCAATACTAATATCCTAGTAGACCACATCAGATAGGTCAATAAATTTAGTGCAATTGTTGTTTATTTCCCCGAAATAATTTGTCATTGTTTTTTTGAAATCTTTGATTTTGTTGACAACAATCATCCATGTTTGTGTCTTTCTTTCATGTATATCAGCTCCTCCCAGGGGCAAGAGGACAGAGGTGGCAGTGGCGGCAGGAAGGCCAATGGTCCGCCGAGGGCTCTTCTGCTGGCCCCAGTAAGTTTTCCTGTTAATCTTAATAATTATGCTTCCCTAACTTTTACAGCACCTATTTATTACAAACGTTTATCATAATTCTATTTTTTCCTAAATCGTCTTTGATCTTCTTGTAGACTGTTTATAAATTCTTATCCTGCCTCTACTATAACTCTCTGTGCTACTACTATTTATTATTATTAGTCTGTGTAGCTAGCTAAGCTTGCACAGTTGGCAAAAGGTGTTAAACAAAACTCCTATTCAGCAATAGCTCTCGGCACTGAGTGCAGTCCTCGGGGTTGTCCATAATGTCTATTGAAGTCTTCTTAATGTTTATGCTTTGACAATTCCCAACAATAAAATGTCAATGGCCACCAAGAATAAGATACTAGTTTACTTTTTGATTGGATAGGAGGACATACTACTACTGTTGCAGGGACTATTCTACACATACAGAACTATGGACAAGAAATAGGGCATTGGTGATAATTGTCGCAGTTAGACTTTCCACATACCTCAGTCATACAGAAGTTGAAACCCGAATCTCCTTACTGACTAGCTAGTGTGTAAGAGTCATTATTTAGCTCCCGAATGCAGCGATGATCCCCAATGATTTTACAACCCAGAACATAAGACTACGGAGTCAAAGTCCTGACCTCTCCGAGTCACGGAATCATGCTTGCAAATTGCAAACCCTTTCGCTCACTCACTCATGAGCAAAAACCACAGAGTCTATGTAAGTTTTAAAGCTTTATTAAAAGTAAAACAACTAGCTCTGCGTGTACTCTGTATATTAATGTTCAATTGTACATTATAAAAACATTTATTAAAACAACTTCATAGAAGAGAAATGGTGAACTCATGAAAACTGAACAGTGGCTGATTTACACATTAATTGTGGGAGACCCCTCACCTGGTTGGAAAATAAAGTACTGGTGGTGATGATGAGTAACATATTGCTTTTGTTCGTAGAAGGGAATCTTCTGTCTGTTATGAGAAAAAAGGTGCGCGTTAAAAAGCAAGCAAACATCAGTTCTGCCAAAAAGTGTGGCATGTTATGGCTAAGCATAAATAAAAACACCCTCCCCTTCCAAAAGGGGATTTTTTTAGTTAAGACTAGAGAGTCAAAAATAATTAAATTTCTTTATGTAGTAACATTTGTTTTCATTCCTAGACAAAATCTTTCTAGGCGGAACACCATTGGCACAGATAAACACCAGTGCCGGGGCCAGCACGAAGGTGGTCACTCCAGGGGCGGATGTGGTGCCACCAGTGGCCGCAGGAACTGCTGTGGGGGATGCCTCGGTAGTGGCGGGCAGTGATAAGCTATTATATTCCTTACTTATTGAGATTGCAGAGTAGGCTGCTGCAGGGGTGTATGTTGTACAGTACAAGTACACTTTACTGTTAAGAAGACTTACAAATTTAGAACTAAGTTTTTGTTAACCATGTAGAAGATAGTCACCCTTGACTTCGCATTAGCAATAGCAGCGGGAGTTGACAAGTAACAAATGGCCTCCTCTAAATTTGACTTCAACTCAGCAGTGAAAGTTTTATCAAGAAGCAAAGTCAGATCCGAGATGAACTTGATGGATGGGATGAACGAAAAGGGAAAGAAGGGTGTAAGGAAGGAGGAAAGACGAGCAAGTTAAATTAATGACTTGCAAAGAATGATACGTGTTTTTGAATGCAGGCAGAGGTGGCTGGTAGGAATCTGATGAATGGCCGGTTGAAGCAAGGATGGGTGGAAGGAAAAAGAAAAGAGGACTGCCTGGATGGGTGAAAAAGAAACTTTATGTGTGAGCAATATATCCTTTGGGTCAAATTCAAATGCAAGTCAAGCACGGATGCATGGGTGGCGGTTCACAAAATAAAATAAAAAGGGTGTTTTTCGGTGAGAAAAAGTAAGGTTTGTCTAGTTGAGACATTAAGAAGAATGATTGGATGGTATCTTCCTCATAGATAGCATAGGTGTATGTAGAGTAGACAGAGTAGACGGTCACTGGATGAAGAGTGTTAGTTTGAAGAGCATGTAACACTGCATGTCCGTGCCAGAGTAGCAAAGCTGAGAAAAGTAGAAGTTGTCATTTTTCAGAATACTCCCTTGACTAACAGTAGTTTGCAAGCACAGTATATATTGTGTATCTATAGTGTATAGTTTACATTATCAAGTCAAGTCACAAGTGCCTTCCTCCGGTGATTACAGGGACCACTCACTGCCTATGTTAATAATTTTTTGTGGCCTATCGGTGTTCACTGTTCATCGGTGTTCACTTTGTTTGTTCTTTTAAAATCACTTGAGAGTCACGAATTTTGTGCTTTTAAAAAAAAACTTACCCTTATGCTGGTCGATCTGATCAGGGCAGAGACCTTCATTTGAAACCTTTCGCGCTGCGGAGTTTAGCACAGCCGCGACGCACTCGCCTTTCTCAAACAGCTGACGCCATTACCGGCAGATACTGAGGCCACGCCCCCTCGAGGCCACGCCCCCCTCCCACGGTATAAGTAGGCGCTGACTACAAGCACCCTACCTACACCTTTACTCCTGAGGCGGAAGCCGGGAGCGCTACTGCATTGCATTGATTGTCTTTGTTTGTTCTTTTAAAATCACTTGAGAGTCACGAATTTTGTGCTTTTAAAAAAAACTCACCCTTATGCTGGTCGATCTGATCAGGGCAGAGACCTTTATTTGAAACCTTTCGCACTGCGGAGTTTAGCGCAGCCGCGACGCACTCGCCTTTCTCAAACAGCTGACGCCATTACCGGCAGATACTGAGGCCACGCCCCCTCGAGGCTATGCCCCCCTCCCACGGTATAAGTAGGCGCTGACTACAAGCGTCCTACCTACACCTTTACTCCTGAGGCGGAAGCCGGGAGCGCTACTGCATTGCATTGATTGTCTTTGTTTGTTCTTTTAAAATCACTTGAGAGTCACGAATTTTGTGCTTTTAAAAAAAAACTCACCCTTATGCTGGTCGATCTGATCAGGGCAGAGACCTTCATTTGAAACCTTTCGCGCTGCGGAGTTTAGCGCAGCCGCGACGCACTCCCCTTTCTCAAACAGCTGACGCCATTACCGGCAGATACTGAGGCCACGCCCCCCTCCCACCTCTTTCCCTCCTATAAAGCATGTGCATTTGGAGGAAACGCAGCGGACGAGCGCAGCGGGAGCGCCGAAGGCGCGCCTAAGGCAAGCCTGTCTGCGCCCGTCGTCGCCAGGACATCGCCTCTCGCCAGTCCCCCTGCACAAAATCCACAGCCTAAAATTTGCTATGAAAGAGAGCGTCTCCTCGCATTAAACCCCGACGCCAGATGCGGCAAGCTTGGAGGCTGCCTTGGGCAAACGGAACTACACTGTGAGTCCTGTAGCTTTACTACACCTAAACCTAGTTTATCTGGTTGCATAAGGACCACGCCAAATCGCTCCCCCCTTCTGGTCCTCCAACTAAACGTCAGATCCCTTGTTAAACACCATGCGGAAGTCCATACTCTCCTAACGGATGAAAACCCAGACATTCTGTTTATATGCGAAACCTGGCTCCATGATGACCAGACTAGCATTCAGAACCTCACGCTGCCTGACGGCTTCTCTATGAAACTGATAAATAGAGACTCCAGGGGCGGCGGGATAGCTGTCATATATCGCGCTGCATACAACTGTTCCTTTACGAAAGAAGACGTCTGGGGGTGCGAAAGCGCACGATTTAAGATCTCTACATGCCCTCAGTTTGCCCTCTCTGGGCTCTATATCTACCGTCCGCCTGGTCCTTCCGCTAGGTTTATTGAAGAACTCTTAGAAATATCTCACACTCTTGTAGTCTCTTCTCCCAACTTCACCATATTGGGAGACCTTAATCTTCATTTTGATTCCATTTCTGACCCCACCATCAATAACTTGTTGGCGGACCTTACGTCCCTACAGGTAAACTCTCTCATCCATTCCTCCACTCACATTGCTGGGCACTTATTAGATCCTGTTTTACCAACATCTTAGAGGCTAAGGCTGACCTCCCTATACCTATGGGCCGGACCGACCATTTCCTTATCAGACTCATCCTGACGGTGAAAAAGCCGCTCATTAAAAACACATCTAGTCCCTGCTATAAGAGGCCATGGCATAAACTCTCACCTGGTGACCTCATCAGAAATTTGGGAGAATTCCACCCCCTTGGCAAGAACCGCGATATTAACACAGCCTACGCTGCCTTCCATGATTGGATCATCACCGGGCTTGATACCTTAATCCCAGCTACTTGGACTAAAACCCGTAGTTCCCCTACTAACCCATGGTACAATGAGACTCTTAAAACCATGCGTAAGGAGTGTAAAAAAGCTGAACGTGGTTGGAGAAAGAATTATTTGGACAATGACAAAGCCCTTTACTTGTCAAAACTATGAATGTATCACAAAGCGATACGTACTACTCGCGCTTCCTTTTATGCAAAGGAAATCAATTTAAGCACCAACCCCACCAAAACGATCTTCAAACTCGTGCAAAACCTTCAAAACAGCTCCTTGCCGCCTTCTTCATAGAAAAGGTGAGGAAGATTTACATCACTTTTCCACAGGATTTTCCTGAGCCTCTAAATCCTCTTAACCCTTTGGCTGATATGCCTAGACTGTCAATAATACCAGATATAGCCCATGACGACCTAGCTACACTGTGCAGACAGGTTAAGTCCGGCTCCCCCACAGATCCCATGAGACCAGCCAAATTTCTGGAATCCCTAGATTTCCTTCTCCCTCCCCTTGCTACCCTACTCAATCTTTCTCTCTCCTCGGCTGTGGTTCCTACCTGCTGGAAGCAAGCATGGGTCTCTCCTATCATTAAAAAGCCAACACTGGACCCCACAAAGCCAGAAAACTTTAGACCTATTTCGCTGCTTCCATTGGCGTCCAAACTGGCAGAAGCCCATGTGAACAAAGTCTTGTCCCATCACATGGTCCAAAATAATATCCTGGACCCATCCCAAAATGGCTTCAGGCCAGGACACAGCACAGAGTCTGCCCTGCTGACTACTACTGAACACCTCCGGGGCATTCTGGACGCCGGTCAAAGTGCTGCGCTGATCCTGCTGGACCTCAGCGCAGCCTTTGATACGGTCTCACATAATATCTTGCTGAAACGACTCGAGGCCATAGGGATTTGTGATCTTGCCCTCGAGTGGTTCCGGTCCTTCCTGAAGGACAGGTCCTTCCGGGTTTCAGCCCCTCCATTTGTCTCCCAACCCCATTCCATTGGGCAAGGAGTTCCCCAGGGTTCGGCGCTAAGTCCATCCCTTTTTAACCTCTACGTTCAGCCTCTCTCAGTAGTGGCAAAAGAGTGGGACCTCACGCTGGTGTCGTACGCCGGCGACACGCAGCTGGTCATCACTCTTACTGAGGGCCCCTCAACTTTGGCTGCGAAATTTAGGGATGGCCTAGCTGCAGTTGCGCAATGGATGACGCGCAACTGCCTTCAACTGAATGCTGGGAAAACTGAGGTGCTGCTCCTTGGAAAAAACCCCGGCCACTGGAGTGAACACTGGTGGCCCTCTTTGCTTGGCCCCACCCCCGTGCCAAAAATTGTGGTGAAGAATCGGGGTGTCTGGCTGGACTCCTCGCTTAACTTTCAGTCCGACACAAAGAAAGTGGCAGCTATGTGTGTGGGTCTGTTGAGGAGTCTCAGTCCGATACTCGGCTTCTTCGATTCCAGAACCCGCCAACTAATCGTCCAATCTATCATCCTGGCTCGGTTGGACTATGCCAACGTTTTATTCTTAGGGGCCAATAAAACAGAAATAGCGCGGCTGCAACGGGTTCAAAACTCAGCCGCCAGGGGCGTGGTGGGCCTTCCTCGCAGGTGCACGGCTAGAGCCACCATCCGGAAACTTCATTGGCTGCCGATTGAGTCTTGAATTCAATTCAAGACTCTCACCACCGCCTTTAAAATTCTTAAATCTGACTGTCCTGAACTCTTACGTCCGCTTTTGGTACCCTACACTCCTCAGCGCACCCTACGCTCATTAGGACAGCACCTTGTGACGGTTCCTCGAACCAGGCTCAGTAGAATGGGCGGCCGTTCCTTCAAAGTCTTAGGGGCGAAACTTTGGAACTCCCTGCCATTGCATACCCGCTCCCTGACCAACCTGACTACCTTTCGCAAGGAAATTAAAACTCATCTGTTCTCTCTAATCTAAACTTCCTGCGGTTTCACCCCTCCCCTCAGGTACTGTTAAGGTTCAGCGCCGGGACACCCCGTTGCTGGGGCAGCTGTTTTGCGCTCTAACAAATTTTTAACATTAACATTAACTCAATCAATAAAAACAAAACACCTAAAATCATCCCTTATATAAGCAAATATCATGTGAAGGCATAGATCATCATATTATCTTCTTCATTTTCCTTTTGTAGTAGTTAGGGGCAGGGCAGGGTGAGAGTTAAATTAATTGAGCAGTAGCCCTTGTAACAGAGTATGGCCAGTGCCACCCGTAGTAGAAAAGTAAGAGCTTCCCCACCTGTATGTACTGGTAACAGTAACGCAAGTCTGCGTCATCATGGCTTGCATCTGTTTTTCTTGGGTGCAAGCTGACTACGCTGGCATTATGCCGGCTTCCACATGTTTACGTACTAATTTTGCTAAACAAGAGAGAAGAAGAAGACTGGTGTACTCTCTGAGTCTAATGTAGTGAGTCCATAGTGCTAGTAGAATTCCTGAAACTCCCACTAATGTTAGAGCAGAGGCCGACGAAGTGGGAGGTTAGATAGATACATGCCACAAATATTATGTACTGTGCTTGCAAGCTGCTAGTGCTACTGTGACACAACTTTCTGTTGAATGATTTTGTGTTAAAGTTAAAGTGTATTGGTTACTGTATTTTCTTCTTTCTTCATATAGATACTCCTTCTAAACTATCAAGGAAAGAGTTGGCTATCCGGGCCAGGCGACGGAAGCTGGAGGCAATTGTCGCCGAATATCGGCGGCTGGTGGCTCAGGAGAAGGAGGATGACTCTCAGTCATATAATAGGAACACATGTGTTAGAAACTGTTAACACATTTTCATATCTGGGTCTTTTATTCGATGGAGAGATTAGGTTTGCCTCCTTGCTGGAGGGAAGGTGCAGGAAATTGGTCTCAGCAAACGGTGCCATTACAAATTTTGCTCGTAGGCTGGGCCGCTGGTCACCAAAGCAAATAATGAAATTGTATAGAGCGGTTAGCACTGCCAAAGCCACATATGGGGCAGAGGTCTGGGGCTTCAGGGATGTACACCAGTTAGAAGTAGAGGAAGACAAGTTCCTTCGTAAGATTCTGAAGATCCCACAGAGCATCCCAGCTGCAATAGCACACGCAGAGCTTGGTGTCCCATATATTACTGATCAGATAAAAGTGAGACCTATCCTGACCTGGTTGCGAATCTGGGTAAACCCTGAAGCTGAGCTCAGCAGGCAAATACTTAAAGACTGCCTACAGAAATATAAGTGCCTACAAATCCCCTGGCTAAAATATGTAAAAGACTCGCTAGGGAGTATAGATCATCAAATACTGTTCATGGACCCGTCTTTGATTGATTCCTCTTGCAAATATCGGACCCAAAAACTGTTATTAGGGAAAATATGATTTGGGCAGGAAACAGCAAGACTCTACAAAAACATCTGTAGCTGCACACTCTTTAGTAAATAACGGAGAGGGTATGGAATCATACTTATTTTTAATGTATAATCAACAAGATAGATTTTTAATGTGCTGTTTTAGGCTCAATTTGTTACCCAATATCTTAGATTACCCATCTGGTTTTACTTTAACAATTGAGCAGAAGGGTGCCTGCGGCTGCGACAATAGGTCTCCGCAGGACACCCTTCATTTTGTATTGTTATGTCCATTTTATCGAACCCCTCGCCGTACTTTTCTTGTAGATATTTTAAAAGAGTCAAAGAGTTAAAAGAGTCAAAACTTCACCATGACAAAACCGCTCTATTATTTCTGCAAAGAGCCACTGACATACGTACCCTATGTTCTATTCCGAGTTTTTTTTAAAAATTGCTGTCAAATTAAGAAACACCAGAGATTGATCTTTGATGTATATAATAACTCTATTTTATTCCTTTTTAAACTGTATCAATTCTGTTTTTAAAATGTTATGGTTCAGATATGCAATGTAACTGTTGATTTGTATTATGCATTTTTATGATGGTTTTTTATCATCGAAATAAATTTAATGAAACTGAACTGAACTGAACTGAAAAAGCTGCATCCTCCTCCACTGCCCCTGGGTCATACAGCCAGTGTAATCCTCCAGCGGTACGGCGCCGTGGTGTGGCAGCCACCCGCCACCGCTGAGCATCGAAACCAATAGCTGCCCCCCAAAGTACCTGCAAGGCGCTTGTGCACTGCCTAACGGAGCGAGCAGCCTACCTTGAGCAGGAGGTGGAGAGACAGAAAGTCCTGCTCAAGGCCCTCCAGAGAGAGCTGCGTGACCACCTGGCCACAGGACACCGCCGGCCAAAGTAGAGAGAGACTGTTCCTTGCCCCTTTTTTAAAGACTTTTGGGGGGTGGGAATTGGGCGTTGGAGTTTTTGAACTTTTGGGGACATTTCATGGGCATTGGTTGGGGTTAGGGAGGGAGGTGGGGGTTTTTGAACTTTTGGGGACATTTCATGGACATTGTTTGGGGTTAGGGAGGGGCGTGGGTCGGGTCTTGTGGGATAGTTTATTTTTGTTAGGGTCGAAATAATTATTTATTTTCCACTTAAACATAGCATACAAGTTTTTACTCTTTTGTGGGGGAGGCAGTGGGGGTTAACTGTACGTTTGTTTGTTTGTTTTCCTGAAACTTAACTGGCTGGTTAATTCAAATTGTCTAAGTAATCGCACAAATTTGTACAAAAGTGCCTACTACTTTACTAGTACTTCCGTCAGTCTCTCCTCTACTCCTACTCACTATTCTTCCTCCCCCAAAATGCTTGTCTTACCTGTGATTCATGTTTGAGAATAGGGCTAGGCACAGGACTGACTGCATGGCAAATGGCGATTAAGGTTGGCTATGGAATCCTGGATGGATGAAATGGCATCGTTGTGGTGGTAGTAGTAGTGGTACACACTGGCAGTAGCAGCATATGAAAAAAAGGAAATGAGACATTGAGTGGCCTGAGAGGAGCATTAGAACAGTATGATAGTATAGTACATAAGAACAGTGCCATAAATTGTAGCCTAAGCAATGCTTAAGTATTCAATCAAAAGTTAACTACAAGAACTAGTACTGAGGACACAGCAGCTTAAGCTTTCGTCACGTGTAGGAGGATGTTGTTGTTGATGAATCCACTCGATAGCGGACATGAAATTCTGAATTGATTTGCCAATACTCATGGGTGTGTGTCAAGCAGAATAAGAATATATCCTCGGATTCCTTGACCTGCCTTGAAATTGATTTTCTGTTACTTTTGACCTTATCCTCCCCAGCAAGCGTGTGAAATTATTGGTGTCATTTAGTCAAACCTCAATGAAAACCACACAGCCCGGGGGAAGAGGGTTAGGGTTTGAAAAATGGATGGGAATGGGGGTTTTTGGGAAAGTTTTTTGGAGAGAGAAAAAAAAGCACAGCACGGGCAAACAACAAATGAAGAAAAACAAATCTTTGTATACGAACATATCCATAAATCTTTTAAGGGACATAAACGAAGTGCCTGCATGAATTTGCTTGCTAAATGGATGGCTAGGTTACTGAAAAGTAGTACTTATACTACAACTTACAAACTAGTACCAAACAATTAGACAGTACAGGGCTGCAGTAATTACGCAATTTCTCTTGCCCTCAGAGAGAATAAACACTTAGTAGTACATTACATTAGTTTTAAAAATAGCAAAGAAATGTATCGAATAGCTGTAGGGATTCACGTATTTTGTAATCTGGTGGTATGAAGTGCTGATTCATCTTGATCATTGTTAACCTCTCCACAATTTTGGGTGAAAGGCGGGTCCTTTTTGAAGTTACAATGGCACCTGCAGCACTGAAAACACGTTCAGAAGACACATTTGACAGTGGGCAAGTCAAAATATTGATAGCCAGCTTGGTGATCAGTGGCCATTGAGGCCTTTTCCCATACCAATACACCAATGGGTTCTGATCAAAGAAGACCTCTTTTGGGTCATCCAGATATGCCTGCACCATCCACTCAAGGTTGTAGTGTAGTTCATATTTTCCCAATAGGCTCTGCGCATTGGAATAACATAAACAGCAGTGTAGACGTAGGACTGAGGTAATCTACATCTCTACTGACTATGTTAAACTTAATTTAGGTTTGCGCCAGCTAGCTCAGAGGTCACTGGAAACTTTCTTGAATGAAGAGGGATGGACAACCTTCCCTGGCTCAGACAAGAAGGGATTCAGTTTCCGACAACCGCATAAACATGACAACTTTGCTCCCTCAGAATAAGAGTATATCTCTAGAGTCGTGTGAAAACAATAGACAGATATTTCACTCAGTCAGCAGTGCATACTTAGTTTCACCAGAGTGCAGAGAAATAGAGAGACAGGCGTTTTCAATAAAAAGGTGTTATTTATTGAGCAGTCTTCTTTCTCATGCAAGAGAAATGAATTGCAACAATTGCAATGCTTAAAGTAAAGTAAAGTGCGTACAGTAAAAGTAATATTATGAAATAGTACTGTAAAAGCATTGATATGGTTTCTTAGCCATATGATACTTTAAAATGGATAAAATATATACATACATAAATACATTGACTAAAAGGCTCAACTGGTGCTTCTAACTACGCCTACCCCGGTGTACCTGACCTAAGCCTAATATGTGGGAAGGGACCAGTAAGTAGCGATATTAAGTTAAGTTGGTTAAGATAATTTTGCCAAGAATCTGCATCAAGAATTCTCCTAAGGGTTTAGTCAGCTCCGTACCTTGGTAATAGAATGTGGGAGGTCTGGTATCTCTTTCCTCAGGACTCGATATTCCAGCAACCCGCAAGGGTAGGCTGGAAAAACCGGAGCTGGATTTTCTCGGCTGGAGAAAAAGACAGCGTCTCTCTCAGTGCGTCAAACAGGAGGGGCTGCTTCCGCGGGCACTCGCATCAGCTGGGCACTCGGGCAAGTAGATGACCGCTCTGCTCCAAACCACATTGTGTTTGCTTAAGGCAACTGTTGGTATTTTATACCTGAAAGGTGCCGGGTTTGACGTAAGGTTGGACATAAGACGTCACCAAGAACTAACAGTTCTTGCAGGACTTCAGGAGTTCTTGTTCAAATCAAAACAAAAGCAGGGGGGGGTTTCCCGGGCTGCTGGAGGCTTGGTTTGTTTAAAGAACGCGTTGTGCTTTCTAGGAGTCGATGGAAGTAGCCGTGCTGTGCTTTGGATTGCATGGGCTATTACTGAATATGAGTCTGATTCTTATGCCTTTGTCAGGACATTATTTATTATAACCTCACAAGGGCATACATCGGGAATATCAAATTAGGGTCCTAGATAAGAACACAACAAGGTCTTCCAGGGGTGCTCCACTTTGCGTACCATCTGTTGCCTTTGCATCAACAGTGGAACGAGCAAACCCTTGATGAGTTATCCAATCCGCTTCCGACAATATTATGGCTGGGCCTGTTGCAGGTGATGATGATAGAGTTGCTGGTGTCGGTAACGACTCTCAGGGAAAGTGACTGCCTTCGGCCACAGAAGTGGACCTTGACGCCGGATGGCCTGCTGCTTCAGTAGCACTTGTGGTGGTTCCTTAAATTTCCTATCTCTCTTTTTCGAACTGAGTGGCTGACAGAGCTAGCCAATGTTTGTACTTGGAAACATCTGCTTCAGAAAAAGGTATAAATGTATTGGATGGAAGCAAGGCAGACTGGGTGCAGGCCTATGGCACAATGCACGCTGCCTGGCTTCAAAATGCCCCTAGACCCCCACCCACATCTCTAGGTCCTGGACCAGGCCTCAAAATGGCCCCCACCCACATGGCCAGGCCCTGGACCAGGCCCCAACAACACCCAGAAAATCGAAATACACACAAAAATCACCCCAATCCAATGCCATCCATGCCCTAAATGATGTTTAAATTCACCAAAACTCACAGAAACAGTTTTATCATGCACCCATGACTAACTCTGGGCCTACTGGATACTGTGGCTACCCACAGTTGTGAAAAAGTTTATAAATTGTAGTTGCAGCAACTGCAATGCCCCAAACAAACAACACCAACTTACTTGTAAAATCTCAAATCCAAAAGTGATCCAAACAAAAAGTCCTCAAATACAAATATCCAGCAGCAGACACAAAGAGTAATCCTTCCGGCTCGAGATCCAAATGAAAAGTGACCAGGACATGGACAAAGCACTGGGAGGAGCCTGCTGGACAGGAACAGGAAGTTGGAGACCTTGCACAAAAAAGTTCAGCCAAATGTCAATCTGAGTAGTTATTCTGATCCAAATCATCATTTTCAGAAGGTTTATGCTGCCAGCGAGAGATTTCTTGTGCAGAATTGCAATTTTTGCGACTTCGGGAAAGCAAGCTGTTCAAATCTCCCGCCGGATGTCAGCTGCGCGTCGCATCTATGTATTCACTATTGTTTAATCTTGCGATGGGTGATCGCGTGCCCTTATGATGTATTCGCATTCTCAAAGTCTCGCAGTGCAAGATGGCGGGACTCCATGATGTACTCGCGGTCGAAAAGTCTCGCACGATCACGCAGCCAGATCCTAAATGGCGCAGCGCACGCAAACCGGGAGGAAAACAACTCAGAAAACTCAGAATCACAGTAAGTCAACACTGCGCGTGCGAGATTGTATTCTTGAAGCGCGACCAAGCAAAAAAAATTCGCCAACTCGCGATTTGCAAATTGGCAATTTCGTGCGATTTGCAGGCTCTGCTGTAGGCACTTGCAATCTCTACTGCAGCCTCAAGGGCGAGGTTAGCATGTTGTCTAACCCATTTCTGAATGGGTTGGTGTAGGGATGATAGGTATTGTTCTAAATACACCTTGGCCATGATCTCTTCTTTGGTGGCAGTGGTGGGTTTTAACCACCGGTCGGCATCTTTTACCATAAAATACAGGGCGCGAGAGTTTCTTGTGGACCTTCCTTGATCTGTCTGAACCGCATCCTATAGGTTTCTGCGTCCACCCCTAACCTCTCCAGAATACATTGTTTTATCTCTGCATATGGGGTGACCCCTTGGATATTAGAAGCTTGTAGTTCTCCAGACAACAGGGGTCCCAAATATTGGCCCCATTTATCCATGGGCCAAGCGGCTGCTAAAGCCATCCTCTCGAAATTATTAAAGAAAAAATCTGGATCTTCTCCAGTAACATACTTTTGCAAAATAACAGAGGGAAGGGTACTTGGGGTTCTTTGTTGTCCAAGGGCGTCCGCAATTTTTCCCATGGCGGTATCGTGTGATTGGCCTTGTTCAGAGATGACCTGCTGTATTTGTCCTCTGTCTTCTTCCACTACTGATAAAAAAAATTCTATTGCCTTCCCTAGGCTTTCTTGATTTTCTGCCATTTTAGCGAGCACAGCCTTCATGTCTCCGGCGTATACCACTTCTGACACCACTTGTGGGAGTGCGGGCCGGTTAAACAGACGAGGAGGCTGTATGTAGTGTGCCAGATGGGAGTGTTAATTGACAGTTTTTAAGACGGTAGACTTAGGTATGGAGCTAATGGATTTCCAGGCTTCCTCAGCATCTTCGGGTCTTCTTCCTTATATTCCTTTTCAATCCGGGCTCCTTCTAAGTGAGAGCTTCTCCTACGGAGGCTCATGAGAGGAATGAAAATAAGGAGCCGTCAGTCCTGTCTACCATCCTAAGCCCCTATACTAGGGTTAACCCGTCACCATGCAGCGTTGTGACTCACGCTGTTTTGAAGGGGATATTTCGTGGGGTCAAGGTTTCTTTTTTTTATCGTGGCTAAGGAAACAGGATTAGGGGTTAGAGGCAGGCATTTATACTGAAACCAGGTCGATGTAGACGTGAATCCAAGAATGAAGACAACGTTTCAGCTAGGGGTCGTGAAAGGAGTTGTGCAAGCCAACAGAAACACTTGTGCCCATGTTATCCCCTCTACGTCTTTACCACCCCCTCCATAATCACCCCTCACCCTCTCCTTCCCGACCTGAATGGCCGCTCTCCAGCCTCCTCCTGTGGGGTCCACCAATCTTCACACCAAGTTTTGTCGTCTTCTTTGTCTTCTTCCTTGCTCCCGCGGGATTCCTTGATGTCTTTCAGCTCAGCGTCTTCTCGTCTCTCTGTCTCTCTGTCTCTTCTTCTTCACTCCGGCTTCTTCGCGCCTGTCGAGAATTGATTCGCTCCTTTTCTCCGCCCCGGGTCATTCCTTCCGGGGTAACTCCCTCCTCCTCCGGTGACGTCACACGGAACTAGTACCTGTGTGGGCAGAGTACGGAGGGGTGAGTTTAGCCTCCTGGACAGTGATATCGGGGCCCTAGAGTCTATAGGTAAGAGGGTTTCCTTGCAACGTATGGGCCAGGGACGTGTCCGGTTCGGTGTCCTCTCACAGTCAGGTTAAGTAGAGCTTCACATTGGCGGGCGGGAATATCTTGTCATGAACAGGCCTGTTCTCAATCACCAGAAAAGAGCCTAAAAATTCAAGAGTTCTCATTTTCTCTGGGAGATATCTCCACAGATGCTGCACTAAGGGTCCAGGACATGAAGGGCAACGCTTGGAGATCAGGAACTCAATCCAGCAGAGGCCAGCAGGCTTCAGGCTGGTCAGATGGGAGGAGGCAGGGAGACTCTGGAGTTTGTGCGGCTCAGAACAGGTCAGTCAGCTGACCTTTGGAGTCAGTTCAACCTGAGAGGAAGGCTGAAGTAAAACTAACCACAACAAGAGTGGGTTGCCTATCGAAAACGACGAGTGTGAACCCAGGATTGGGTTCGGGTGCTACCTACTTCAGGTCACTTAAGACCCTTCAAACCAGGGAGCCCAACCTCAATGGAAGAGGATGCCTCACACACATTATAGTGTCATGCTTCATCATCGGTATCCTCTCCCCACCCTGGTAAGATGGTACTACCAAGGCAGGCACAACCTCTGTGAAGATTTAGTGGTAGGAGGGAGTTCTTTCATAAAACTTACAGGACAAAGACGGGATTCAGTTAGATTTCAAAATACCTACAGGTTCCTAGGTTATCACCTCTATGAAGGAGTACCCTAGGTACACTAAACACAAATCAAGTGATGGAATCTGTAGAGTACACTAGTCCATCCTTAAAATTACCAGCATGTTTCTGCCCTTAATAATTAGCCTATTAGGTCTGGGGCATTCATCAGGGCTATTGGATTCCTATCAGAAAAAGACAGGTGTCCACAGTTATTCTAAATGCTACTGTGAGAAAGAACACCTATACGTTAATCCAAGTGCACCTACCTGGGATTCTAATAACGCATTCCTCAGAAAGCACACCACTCGTGGCCACCTAGATCTCTCCACTCCTTCCCGCTTAAATGTGTGACTATGAAGGGCACCTTCCGTCATTTGACTGATTCTCTGGTATACCCTAAAGCATGAGATTAAGGACAGAATCCGGCTATTAGAATGCCAAGCAGGACTCACTTGGGTTAACGTACAGGTGTTCTTTCTCACAGTAGCATTTAGAATATCTGTGGACATCTATGTTTTTCTTTTAGGGATCCAATTGCCCTGATGAATGCCCAAGACCTAGTAGGCTAAATATTGAGTATGGGGGCGCTGCTGCGGAGGTTGTTCAGAGCGAGGTTCGACAGACTCCAGACGAACTTACACACACTGGAGATACACAACTCACCCAAGCTTAGCCGGATCGCACTTGATATTTCACATGGGAGCAATACGCAGATAGGGAATGGCGTGTTCCATCCGCAAATAAGTCTCCCGCCGTCTTGATGTGCAGTTTATTTAGTGCTTGAACTACGCCTTTTTCTCACATCTGCGCTATCCACAAGGCCCACTCAATGGGCATACTAGGCGAATATAAAACTGCGCCCTCATGAGCCTCCAGGAGGGAGTGCCATGCATGGTTGGTTGCTGTAATGGAGTCCAGGACACCCGTTCTCCGATCCACAGGTCTGAAGACCGTGGCAGGGAGGGGCAGAGGGTCCGCAAAGAGCCATTCCATGCGGAGGTGGGGGATCCCAGCATCTCCGTGGAACCACGTATGGAGGTGGGATGCCTGTGCCACTCTGTAATATAGCTCTAGGTCGGGGGCGCCCAGACCACCCATGTCGCATGGCAGTGTAAGCAGAGTCCACTTTGCTCTGGGTTGTTTGCCTCCCCACGCCAGCTTAATCATAAGTTGTGTCATGGATTTGAAGAAAGTTTTGGAGAGTACCATTGGAATGGCGCTAAATAGGAAGAGGAATCGGGGAAGGACCACCATTTTCATGATGGCTATACGTCCCAATAAGGAGAGTGGAAGCTTGCACCATGCCTCTACATCGTCCTCCAGTGTACTATATGCCACCCCATAGTTCTCTCGCAGTAAGATTTCAGAGTCCGTGTGCAGCTTGACTCCTAAGTATCGAACCGGGTCAGTGGACCACTGCGGTGGATACTCCATGTCAAACCTACAGGTTACAGGGGTGAGAGGAAATGCCACAGACTTCGTCCAATTGACTCTGAGGCCAGACAGAGTGCCAAAACGTACCACCTCTCTCAGCATTGATGACAAGTTATTTTCTGGGTCACGAACATATAGCAGGGTGTCGTCTGCATATGTCGACACTACTATCCGATATGCTGGGAAGTTGACTCCTTCATTCCCATGGTATTCCCTGAGAGCACAGGCGAGAGGCTCCGCCACCAGTGCATATAACAAGGGAGACAATGGACAGCCCTGTCTGGTCCCCCTGCTAATAGGAAGTGCGTCCGTCACCCGATCTCCCAGTCGGAGCCTGGCCGTTGGTTTGTGATATAAAGCGCCTAGCATTTGGAGGAACGGCTCGCCTAGGCCCATGCGTGGCAGTGCTTTACTTCTGAATGGCCACTCAATGGAATCAAAGGCTTTTCTCCATGTCGAGGAAGACTGCTATGGCCTTAGTGTCCTGCCTAATGTGTTGCATAGTGCCCAACACGGCTCGTATGTTATAGGTCAGGTTTCTCTCTGGAATGAAACCCGCCTGTTCCGGTGCGACCAACTATGGGGCCAGTAGTGCAAGGCGAGTGGCTAAAACCTTCGCGTATAACTTGGCATCAACATTCAATAATGAAAGTGATCTGTAGGAGCCGCACTCATTGGGAGCTTTTCCAGGTTTAACAATTGTGACTATTAGTGCTTCTCTCATTGATCGAGGCATGCTCCCCTCAACGCAGATGTCATCGAACAGAGTGGACAAATGCGGGAGTAGCTTTTCCTGGAATGCTTTGTAAAATCCCACTGTGAGCTCATCTACTCCTGGAGCACTGCGCGAGCGCATACTCGACAGGGCCTCTGCTATTTCGTGTCTCTCTATGGGTTGCATGAGAAACTCCTGCTGCGCCTTAGTAAGCATGGGCAGTGATATATGTTTTAGATAGTCCGAGATGTCGTCCGATAGATCTCCACCCCTGGAGGAGTACAAATCTGTTAAGCGTGCAACCACAAGATTCCAGATATTCCGTCTTGAAGATGACTAGTCAGTCAGTCAGTCAAAGGTTATGTTTATTAAGATCATAATCTTTAAACAAATGTAAAAAACAATGCTATGAGTTTAAAATATCCACATAAATATTGATAAAATCATTAAACAAATGCTCCAGTATTGATTAAAGACTCTTACCCACCCTCATACATTTCATAACATCCATATAAATTTAAAAAGATAAAATAAATTATCTCCTTTAAAATAGTCTCATTTCTTTACATCAAGTATATATTTCATTATTTGAGAAACATAACATCCTACTGATTACTCCTGTCCTCTTACTAGGCTCTGTACCTCCTTTATGTATTTACCTATGGCAATTGCAACATCGATTGTGGTCCTTCTAAAACCAACTAGCGTGACAAGGATTTAACTCTTGACACAACCAATTAGTCCCAAAGGGGAAGGGGAAGTGGATGAGAAACAAACAAAGAAACACAGGATCTCTTCTTATAGGAGATTGCTGCTGTTGCTTCTCGTGAAGTATTCTGGGTTTTCTCCTACTGTTGTGGTTTGACTTGAACTGAATGCTGTAGCTGGATTATTAATAACACAACATCACATGAATTAGCAACTCTAACTAGACATTTCAATTATATCTGTATTTTCGTGACTCAATCAAAAAACATACCCAAACTAGGAAAAACCCATTCATATACTTCGTAGGTGCAAGGTATTTGCGTTCTCCAAAGTAAACCTATTACCTACAGAAACAATACAATGATTAAGCGTTATATTCAGGAAATAATGGCATTGCATTACTAACTGCGTTTAACCGATTAACGAGTGGGTTAGTACAACTTGTGAACAGTCATGCACAACTGGCATTTCCCTACCTTGCGACAAATCATTCTTGCGTTGAGTAGGGATTCTGAAAAGGGAAAGCGAGAAAAAACACAACCAACTGCTTTCTCTTAATCCCTTAAAACCTAGGAATTGTTTACAATATGCAGTATTAATCTCAAGCCAACAGTTAAATGCCACTGTTACTTAACATTTATTTGCAGAAATCAAAGTCTTTTCCTCAAGATAAATTGTCAGTAATAACCAAAAGATTTGGATTTCAAAGTCTGAGTTGCTTTTACCAAGGTTTGTTCTTTTTGTCTTTACCAAGGTTTGTTCCTCTCTGTCTAACTAACTAAATCTTACTGTTTCATTTTCAGGTCGTCCGGAAGTCAGTTCGCGGTCCGACGAGGAAAAGGCTCCGACGATGTAACCGGAAGTTCGGAGCTCTGGCCACAAAGATGAGGAAGAAAGGAAGAAATCTCTGGACCTCCGCTGCTCTGGAAGCTGCTGCCACTGAAGACTTCAGGTGAGGGGGCACGAAGGGAGAGGGAGGAGAAAGGGAATCGGGAGGCTGGAATCTCGTAGAGACGCTGACGCTGACAACTCAAAGCGAAGCGTCTCTCTAAGCGCAGACGGGGCTTTTATACTCTTACAGCTGACGGCAGTTTCCACGTGTTGCCGAGCCTCAGTTTAAACACATGTGCAACGTGCTGGCTCTATTTTTATGCATATTCAGCAAAACGAGCCAACGCCCAATGACACAACAAGAAGCATTGCTAAACCCAGTATGACAAACACTGTCTAAAGCCCACGCCCAATGAAACTTCAACAAGCATTGCTAGAAGTAAATGTCAAATAAAACAAACCCACACATTATCAAGGCATAACAAGTGTTAAGCGGGGAAGGTGTTTAGGTGTTCTTAACAGAAATCAGTATAATAGCTCCTAAACTCTTCAGCTATCTCCTTTTCGTCTGTAATTACTTCTCCCTTGGGCGTCTTCAATTACGAGATCTGGGATTTCCCCCTGCTGCCCTTGAGTGTTCTAGCTAAGAGTGAGCTAGGTCGGTCTCCTTCCCCATACGTTCATGCAGTGGCATATTTGCCCCTGTGTTGTACCCCTCTGTCGGCCTCCCCATTGTAGTCAGTGATGAGTGCTTTAATTTAGTCAGATACCTCTGGGTCCGAGTCGTTCCTTTGTCGTTCCTCCAGCACCGTCAGTTTCTTTTCTAACAGTGATAGCCTTTGCCGGATGGATTTAAGGACGCTCGAGGGCTTGGACATAGCTATGCCCCTAATGTACACTTTAAAGGCCTCCCAGATGGATTAAAAATTGTCAACAGACCCTAAGTTAGCCTCAAAAAAGACATCTATCTCTTCCGCGAGCTCCCCTCGGAACTGTGTGTCTAGAAGTGAGTACGGGGGATAGCGCCAAGTGAACGGGGGGACGCCCTTGCCGGGGACTCCAGCTCTAGCTGGAGCAGAGAGTGGTCAGAAAGAGTGCGCGCCAAGACAGTGCAAGCCGTGACGCGACGCAGCAAAGAGGAGATAGCTAGCCAATAGTCTATTCTCGTATGTATGTCATGATAGGCAGAATAGTGCGTAAAACCACCCTGTGTGTCGTGTTTGTACCTCCAGACAGCCTCCACATCCTTGGTAAGAATTTCTGCCTGCAGCACCTGCGCTGCTGCAGAGGGTCTGCGTGGACGGCCAGCTGATCTATCCAGGGCCGGATCCATTGTTAAGTTTAAGTCTCCCCCCCATAGCGACTGGGACATGGGAAAGGTGCGAACCACACCAGCCAGGTTTCGGTAGATTTCCGTAGAGTTGTAGTTAGGGCCATATACATTGATGACTAGTAGATCTAGACCCATCCCTGTGCACCGTGTGATCACATACCGGCCCTCTCTGTCTGCTTGAAGTGGTGTCAGTGTCAGCTTTGATCTAGGGTTGACCCAGGTTATCACGCCTCTGAAATGCGACGTGAATCCCACCGCCGCTGTGCAGCCCACTAGTCCTTTGCTCTGTAACATCTTGCTTGTGAGTGGTAGATGTGTCTCTTGTAAGGGTGCTAAGTCTATCCTCAGCTGCTGCAGGTAGCTCACTACTTTCCTAAGTTTCCGGTAGTCATTTAGACCACGGACATTCCATGTTAGAGCCCGCAGCCCAGCCAGTGAATCATGTACATCCGAGTTAGGAGCACCCCCCATCAGGTTGCTTGAGGCACAGATTGAGTGGCAGAGAGTGTCGTAAGGGCCCAACAGTATCTTCACTATCTGTTTGGCGTACGTGAAGCGTAAGTGGCTGTGAGATGTGTAAACCCAGGGTAGGCGGTGTGCACAAACAATGAATTCCCCCCTCAAAGATACAACATCCGTCAAATACCTCCCCCCTCCCACAGCAGACCTCCCCCAACTTGATCTTGCCGAACCCTAACCCTTCCCCCCTCCCTCTGTTTCCCTCCCCAACTGGGTAAAACTCCTGGGAGTCAAGTAAGAGCATCATGCGCTAGGGCCGAGGTTGCCATGTTGTCAGCAATCAGTGCTAAGTCGCACTACGCCGGAGACATGGAACCCACTGCCCGCAACGGTGTTAGTCACACATCAGCGAGTCTAGGGGGGAAGAAGTCTCTTACACTCAAAAATAGGAGAGTGCAAAGGAAAAAGTGACTGAATCGTACAACTTCCCCCATCATTGTGAATAACATTGCAAAAACTGTAGCATAATATTGCATTTCAGACCCCATATCAGCAGTGCGTCCTCCGTTCACTTTAAGCACCACCCGGACCCTTAGTCTCTTGTAACTGCTTCCGTTAGTTCTCTTGGAACTTTAGTCTCTACACAGCAGCTTCGGAGCGCAAGTCATTCAGGCAGCACCCCCCCTCCCCCAATCCCCAGCAGTCAGGAGTTGTCCCTCCAAAAGGCACTGCCCCTGTACCTCACCGTAACTCGGGAACAGTTGTAGTCGGCAGGTCACTCCTGCTCGTCCAGTTGACTGCTCTCTCTAACCTCGCTTCTAGGGACACCCGCAGCTGGGCGAATTTCTTTCGACCAGCCCTTTAAGGCCTGCTGCAGGGCGCGTGGGTCTGTGAACAGATGGGAGTGTCCTTGCTTATTAACCCTTAGCTTCGCCGGGTATAGCATGGCGTAGTCCAAGACTAAGTCTCGAAGCTGTTTCTTATACGGAGCAAAATGTTTGCGGGCCTCCTGTACCCTAGCGGTGTGATCCGCGTACAGCGAAATCTCCGACCCCTCATATTGTAGCATTTTCTTGTCTCTGGCCCGTCATAGTGCCGCATCCCGGTCCCTGTAGTTCAACACTTTAGCAATGAACGGGCGTGGGGGGGCCCCCGGCTTCGGTCGCGGTCCCAAGGAGCGGTGGGCGCGCTCAATCACAAACAGTGAAGAGAAAGTTTCCTCTCCGAGCAAAGTGACGAGTAGTTTTTCCACAAACCTCTCCATGTTTGCCGTCTGCGTTTATTCCGGTAAGCCCGTTATGCGTAGATTACAGCGCCGAGACCTCGCCTCCAAATCCTCAGTTTTGTCCTGCAGGGTCTTCATCAGTGATTCAATTTTTTGATGCCCGGTGTTCAGCTCCAAGTGCGCTTCCTCCACTTCAGTTAGTCTCCGCTCAGACATATCGAGTCTTTCTGCGTGCTTGTCTATTCTTTCAGCCATCCTGTCCATTCTGTATGTAAGGGCATCGATTTTAGATCCCAAAGCCGACACACTGTTTTGAAGACCCTTGTCCATCGCTAGAAGCATGGATTTTATGTCTGCGTCATTGCCAGCGCCGTCGCCCTCTTGCAAAGTGCCATTGTTCGCGCGGGTCGCATCTTGCGATTTAGACCTCCGTTGGTCAAAGGAAAGTTTAGGTTGTGATTTATCCCCTCGCCCCATCAGGTATGGAGCGTGCAGGGGCCGCACTCCCCTCAGTGTAAAATAAGTACCTTGGCTAAGCGCTCGACAGCCGCCGAGCCCACTGGGACAGGGTGTTTGCCCAACTGGTGTAGACGTGTTATCGCCTCAATACTGGCCCCAACTCTGTCGTCGTCGGGCAGCTACAATTACCGGGGAGAAGACTGAGCTAGCTTCCGCCCAGCATTGGGCTATCAGCAGGGTTAGGCCGTTACTACTGCACTATCTCCTGGCAATTGTCCAGCCGGGCCCCAGGCTTCGATAGCTCTCGCTATCGTGGAGTGGAAGGCTCGGGTCAGGCACCCCGTGTGGTCTCCAGTGAACGTACCCAGTGGTCCCGACTGTGGTGCCCGACTTACATTGTCTGCCGATTAATGTCCAATTCAGTAAGCTGGGGCCTGAGGGGCACACCCCAGAGGCCCAGTGGGGGCAGGCAGTTTAGGCTCTCCCGCTGCAGTCGGCCGTTTCGTCTCTGTCGGAATTAAGCACCCTCCACGTTATTAATTAATGTACCCGGGAAACCACAAGAATGTTCACTGCCCACGCTATTCACCTCTTTTGATTCGGGGCTCCGTAGACAAATTCCGCAATATGGCGCCCAAACCAGACTGCAGTAAGCGCCGCGCCTCTCACACCAAGCCACCGGGTCTCATCAGCTTTTGGAGGGCCTCCGCCGCCTCACGAAATAACTCTCACGGCGGGAGGGGGCGAGAGAGTCGAGGTATCTTGAAGGGTTGCCTCTGTGTTCACAGCGGTCAGGCGACGCCTCGATGTAGTCGCAGCCATCGTCCCTCGGCCCGCGTTCCAGGCAGTAGGTTAGGGCCCGCATCCCTCTCGGGCTGACTACACTTCTTGGCCGCACGCGCTGCTACGTCAAACGAATCGCCTCCGCACTCGAGGCCACTGCTTCTCGGCCTACCGCAGTTCTGCGCCTCCTTCTGCTCGTTCGCAGGGACCCAGGCGCGGCGGAGGGTCAGGATTTCCCCCTGTGCACTGCACTGCTCTCCGCAGGTCAGGAGGTAAGGATTTGCACGCTATAAGTGCTGCTGATGCAGGATTAATGTAGGAGTATGTAGGAGTATATAATTCACCGAGCGGAGCTCGGGGCTTATGCGGCCATTTTCTTTGCTGGCAAGCTCCGCCCCCCCCCCCCCCCCCCTTTTGCTTTACTTTTTAATTGCTGCACGCTTTGCTTGATTACCAGAGCACGGCCCAAGTTGTAAGTTGTTGTACATGTTTTGCTGTGAGTAATGGTCCCTCGGAGCAGCGTGACCAGTTTATATGCGAGTTTTTCAAATTCGCCTATGATAGTCCGCATTTTGGGCCCAGCCAGCCAGACAGACCATATGGATTCCATGAGACAAATTTGTTGATGGTAGTCTGTCCCCATTTAATTCTCCTCAGGAGCCTGTGCTGTTCTTCACCATTGGACTCCCGGAGGGAGCATAGGACATGACGACTTTCCGCTGAGGTCATTAGATGCAGCAGCAAGGCAGCATGATTGCTTTCACTCAATGGTAGCACTGAGTAGTTTAGCATGTTTTTTCGTAGCCGCTCGCTTAGTGGAATGTAATCTATAGTTTTCCAGTTATCATAAGTAGGAGCATGGTTATTCCTGCCTCAGATGCTGTGGATAAGAAGTTTGCTGTTTCCAAGTTGTATGTCCGAAAAAGGGTGTTGAGTCTCCCTGTGCTCCCAAAAGAGCTGACGTCCGACTCCCATTCCCCTAGTTGATGCGTGTTAAAGTCCCCAGGATGATGATTTCCATGGTTACATGTTGTATTATCATAGTTTCAATCTGCTTGATCATCCTAGTGCGCTTATCTTTGGGTCCATGGCTTGTGGATTGTAATATGCATTAATTGAGTAGGATTGTGGATCATCCTTAGACCTGAGGCTTTTTAGAATGCCAGCTAAGACTATTCCAGAGAAGTTTTTTTATCTCTGTGAAACACAGCTTTAGGACGTGCTCAACATATGTGGAGATGCCCCTGTAAGGTCTCCCAAACAAATTCAATTTAATTGCTAGTTTGAAAAATTCTGCATAACATGGGGAGTGGGTGTGGTTGCCCACATTTCTTGGACGCAGATAAGTCTTTGCAGAATCTTGTGCATCCCTGCGACATTCCATGCCATGATGTTTAATGTTTGGATGCTTCCTGGTGTGCTGCTATAATGAAGAGTCTCCTTGCTAGGGGTGTGCCTGAATTTTGTCGACCAGGTTGCAAGCGTCCCACCCCCAGTAAGCTGAATTTTGGGAGGGAGGGACATGGGGGATGAAGGCTTTAGCGATGGTAGTGACCTGTCTGCCCCGAGCTGGCCGTCGACCCCTCACTTAATGTTCATGTTTGCTTGACCTACGGAGCAATCCCCTCGGCTGGTCCCTCTAAGGACACAAACAGTGGGGATGTTCTTTAGGGGTGCATGTAAATGAATGGGTACTTTTGATTACCAGACATCCGGATGATCCCCGATTCTGCAAATTGATCTTTTTCTTTATGCACTCTTACTGCTGTGCTCAAGTTGCCCCAAGTTATAATCAGTTGGTCCTTCCTTGGCTGCGAGGTCAAAGAGACAAATTTCACCCTGACAATGTCCCGGCTGGATGTGTTGGAGAAGTATCAGAATACTTGATTTGTTAAGAGTGTCTGCATCACCTTTTGAGGTGTATAACGGAGTCATAATCCTCTCTGCTGACTGGTCTCTCCCTGAAGCTAAGATGTCTGACCTGAGGCTGAAGGACCACATCTCGGAGCCTGCGCTCCTCGTCGGCGTACTTGGTGTTGGTTCCTAAAGTGCAGAGAGTAAGGATGGGTGGACGGTCGTTTAGTTTTGCGGTCGCCAGACTCTGGAACTCCCTTCCGCTCTCGTTAAGAAGTCAGGGTGAATTTCTAGCCTTTAAAAAAGGGCTGAAAACCCATCTGTTTCCTAGAATAGCCTAACATGGTATCTGTTTCTTAGAGCAGCTTAATCCCGCATCAATAGTTATGGCTTATCTAGTCAAAGCGCCAGGATGCCCTTTGGGTGACAGATTAGCGCTATATAAGTATGCCAAATAAATAAATAAATAAGTCATTGTGAAGTGTTGGTGGAGTTTTATCGACATGTGTATGCGTGCTTTGTGGATCTTGTGGCTGGCCTTGAGAGCCTGCTTCAGTCCATTAGGCTGATCTTATAGATTCTATTTTCCTAAGGCCAGTGTCAGCCGATGAGGCTGTGCTGTTGGAATTTCATAGTTTCTGGGACTTCTTTGTTGATTTATTTCCCGCCCTGGGACATTGGGTGCTCTGTTTGAGATTGAGTCCCCAGTTGTGGCACTTTTCCAGTTCAGAGGACCTCCGCCTGTGTCGATGGACCCCACACAGGTTTCATTAACTTTGATTGTTGGTGGGCTTATGTTCGTGCCGGGGCAGAATTGATTGAACATTGAATCGGTCCCACAGTGTGCAGAATTATGATAGCCATGCTTGGATCACTGGACAGCATGAGCTGTTCATTATATTGGGTGTTTGCTCCCCCTCAATGAGTGTTTAGAATGGTGGATGTCTGAGGTTTTGTAGTCTGGGCCTGTGTTACTGTGTCCCCATGTGTGATGAACACCATCTGTGTGGAGGAAGCCTCCATAGTTGTCTGCACCCTTGGGTGCACAGTGCTTGTTTGTGTTGCTGAGAGGCCAAATTCTAGTGAAACCTGAATGTCTGCCTTCTGACAAAATATGGGGAAGAGAGGTTGACAATTTTCTGCTTCAGTGGTCCTCATTGGTGGTTCTTTTTTGCCTACAAGGTTACTTGGATTGGGCCAGGAAGACGCTTTAAATGCTTTTGTTATTTTTTGAGTCGTTTCTTCTCTCGCTGCGTCCTTGGTAGTGGTGTAAGAACTGTGTCCTGCAAGTCTATGGGCCCTAAATTGGTTATGACGGTCTGCTGTGTGATTGCTGCATCCTGTGGTTGGCTCAGAGTGTAGATGGCAAGTTACTTTAGTTGTTGTCAGCTGGTGAAATCGGGTGTAAGCAAGGTCTGTGTCCCTGCTGACGTCTATGGGTCATTTGCACCATTCCCCGGGCTCTCGGGGTCTGAGCAAGATTTGATTTTAAGGTTTAAATCCTCCACCAAAAAGGGAGGACTGTTTGGGGGATGCCAGTTTGTACACTCTCTTTGGGCCCTGGCATTCCAAAGGAGGTATTGCGGTGCTATTAACTGCCACCCCCCTATCAATTTTCTTGGCCATGTTAGCCATTGTTGTTGCCATGACTTGGAGGGTTTCCATTTGTATTTCAAGTTTCTCTGATTGCTATTTTGTTAAAGCATTTATGGCTGTGGACAAGGAAGTGCTGACTGACCTTAGCAGGTTGTCCTGTGTGCATGAAAGTTCAAAAGGTAATAGCGAGGGTGATCTGTAGGCGGAATAGCTTAGTTCTGGCTCGTAAGAGGAATCCAAGATGATACATGAACTCTCCATGCGTTTTTTTAATATTTGAGTCATGTTGAGGCACTGCCTGTTTGTATGGCCTTGGTGTCCTCAGGTTGTCAGCAAGGGTTTTTGAGATTTTGTGAGGGCTGGATATCTCCTGCAGTGATTCCCAAGGAGTGGTTGCGGGGGGGCTTCCTCGAAAGTGTGTTTCCTGCCTTGATGCGCACTAGATGGCTGTAGCTGGACAAGCTCCCAGGTAGTGGCAAGATTGAGACCTTTTCTTCTCCCAACCGCAACTTGTCCGCATGGGGCAGCTGGGCATTGTGAGTATGATTGATTGATGGGGTGGCTCAGTCCCTATACATATGGACATTGGAGCTATCTCCTCCTAACTGCCTATGCCAGTGTTGATCTTTGGACATCCCTCGTTTGTGGTTATATTTGAGAAAACTTCGAACTCTGAGTCTTTAAGGTCCTAGGTGTTCTGACTTATACCGTTAGGGCTACTTTCTCAAAAAGTGGGGGAACTGGTTCATACCCAGCTGTGTAGGTCGTACGTCTTGACAAAATTAGCCTGGGTGGGTTCTTTCCTAAAGACATCCCTGCTTATTGGCATGTCTCCAGTGGCAGATTTTGATTTTTGCTTCGGTCTTGATGGGGGAGCACTTTTCTTTGTCATAGCAGCAAAGGTGTCCTTTTCCTAGCACCTGGCGTTGTGCTCATAAATGTGGGGATGGTTAGCAAAATTCCTGATTTCCAAGCAATGGTCCTGGCTCTCCCCATCGAGTTGGGAACTTTTACTCCTCTTATATGTCACTGTCTTGCTTTAACCAAAGAGCTCACCCAATTCGCCTGTAGCCTAGTAGCCTGATAGTGTGGAAGGGGAGATGAGGTAGGGGAGGCCGCAGCACCTCATGGCAAGGTGGATAGGGCTGCAGCGCTCCTTGACAGCGTGACGTACCCAAGCAATTTTGTAACTGCACACATAATTATGGCTAGTGTCCGGCTGGCCTTAGAGATATAGGAGGCAATTATGCTTTGTACTTTCCTGTTGCCCCTTAGGTTGCAGATATGTCTGCCGGATAATCCCAGGTGCCTGCTATTACACTGCAGGTTTTCTATCAGTCGGACGAGCAGGTAGAATGTCTGCCTATGGGCCAGGCTGGATTGGTTCCCTTAGAGTTTCCTTGGTCCCCTTGTTGTAGCCAGTAAGCTTTGGACTAAACTGGCTGGCTGGAGAGGAGGCAGGTCTGCAATTTAGGTAGAGGGTTTGTGTAGTGAAGGCTCAGTGGAACTAGCCGAAGGCAGACGGGCAGAGACGCAGCTCTGAAGTCTAACCGGACATGCTCACCTCCCCACTGAGAGCCAAAGGCACCGTTCCACGCACCGTACCTTTTTCAGGCCCCTGCAGGCAGGGGGAGCAGGTGGGTGTAGTGCCTGCTTGCTCACAGCTCCTGCATCTCCTATCTTGCTCACTCGCTCTTTCCCGTAACCTAATCCACTCTCTCCAGTATGCAAGTACAAAGAGTGATAGGCCTGAGACATGGTAAAAATGACTACTTAAATGGAAGGCACAATTAGTATGGCAGGTCTACTAGTAGCATTTAATCTACAGGTCCTGGGTACATGTAGTACTTTACTTTACTATGGACTTACAAGTAAACTAAATGTGGCAATTTTGTGAAAGGCAATTTTACCATGTTTAAAGGCGAAAGCACAATCACTTAAGCACTCATTAGCAGTGGTAAAGTTTGCAGAGTATTAAAAGACAGTGAAAATTGAATTAGCCAAAATGTAAGAGGAAGGCAAAATGTTTGGAGGAAAACCATCCTAAGGCTGACGGGTCTAACAGATGTCATCAAAGGTATTTCTAATATATATTTGTAATGTAATGTTATGTAGTGTATAATATTTAGAAGTGTGTATATAATACATTTATGATTCATTATCAAAGGAAAAAGCACTTACAATAATTTGAGTGGTGTTGTTGAGTGCCAACAAAATTGCAATTGCTACCCTACACCACTTCCCCTGAGTAGGCCTTGGACTGCCCTGCTTCTCTACTCCTAGATATTTGTTCAAGTGCAACAATGGGGTACATGGGGTACATGTTTCTCAGTGGAAAGACAAATTAAGATTCATTACATGTTAAGGACTAGGCCTGGACAGTAAATTTTGTTCCGCTAGCGTAATTTGTGATATTTGACATTTTCATGTTCTGGTAAAGTTTGCAGAGTATTAAAAGACAGTAAAAATTGAATTAGCCAAAATGTAAGAAGAAGGCAAAATGTTTGGAGGAAAACCATCCTAAGGCTGACGGGTCTAACAGATGTCATCAAAGGTATTTCTAATATATATTTGTAATGTAATGTTATGTAGTGTATAATATTTAGAAGTGTGTATATAATACATTTATGATTCATTATCAAAGGAAAAAGCACTTACAATAATTTGAGTGGTGTTGTTGAGTGCCAACAAAATTGCAATTGCTACCCTACACCACTTCCCCTGAGTAGGCCTTGGACTGCCCTGCTTCTCTACTCCTAGATATTTGTTCAAGTGCAACAATGGGGTACATGGGGTACATGTTTCTCAGTGGAAAGACAAATTAAGATTCTTTACATGTTAAGGACTAGGCCTGGACAGTAAATTTTGTTCCGCTAGCGTAATTTGTGACATTTGACATTTTCATGTTCTGCGGAGAGCGCGAAAATGTCAAAACTTTAGCAATCTGATGCGAAACTGAAGTATTTTCTTGGTTGCGCTTTATAAATGCGTTCTCCCGCCCGCGGTAGCAACTTACCGGGTCCCTGCATTTGCAAAAGACTTTTCCTATCTGTTCGCGTGCGCCACGAGATGTTGGATTGTTGGTAGCCGATCACGCTATCCTGCGCGAGTTTGCGATTGCGAACACGTCATTTGACCCGGAACAGGAAATAAGCATGGGCTTGGACATGTTGGAGATAACTTCCCCACGAGCACGCAAAAACACATCGTGAACAGGCGGGAAAAGCAATCTCCGCATCTTCCCGAAAGTTTTGCGTGCTCGCGGAGATTTTGAGCAATTTCGCGATAATTTGCAAAAGTCAATTTCGCTAATTCCGCCTACCCCTATTAATGACTTATTTTTTCCACAACTAATTACTTGACTCATTTTAGTGATGACCCAAGTAAGGAAGAGAGAAGAGGAAGAAGAGGCAGTCTGAAATTGGTGCAGCAGGTTGATTGAATCTAGTACCAGGGGTATGAAAGGCCCACTGCAACCCAATTATGGCTGTGGTACTTCAAAAAATCATAGTTGCCCCATTTTCACTCCACCTGCTGCATCAATGTCAGACCGCCATTTGGTGCAACAAATCTGCAAATCAGCCTGCCTCTTCTCTCTTCCTTACTTGGGTCAGCACTATAATGAGTCTGGTGCGTAAATCATTTGTACATACATACAGTAATACAGTGAAAACACATAAAATGGACACCACACCGGTTTAGAAAAATAGGAAATCTTTATCTAAACAAAACATGACCCAAGCGACAAATATCCACGAGTCAGTCAGTGAATGCTTTTCAGACAGTGCTGGGGGCACACTTAGTGTCCCTGTGCATATCCCAGTTTAAACCTGTTGCAGGGGCACGCAGCCCCTGCTCTGGCGCGAAACTGAACAAAGGGAAAGTGGTATAACCACCCCCTCCCAGGATCCATCCACAGGTGGGTCGCTAGAGTAAGTCCAACCCCTAAACTTAGTATAAGGTCTGCATTTCCAAGGCTCACGCCAGATCCCGACAGATTTGTGACACAGGACATGGACTTCCAGACATCTCCGAGGCCGACACGAGATCCCAGCAAAGCTGAGACCCGCAGCCATCACGAGAGACGTGGGACCAAAACTTCTGGACACAGGGCACATTTGCAAGTGCATCGACTTCACAAGCTCTTCCGAAGTGGTGCATTAGACTACTCGTAGTCCAAGCCCCGAGCACCATTTCTATTAAAGATTGTGGGCCTACACTCCACGAGTGTTCCGGGGGCCCACTTCTAGCATTTCCGCTTGAGGCTCCTTCGTGATCACTGGTCCATCGACTGGTGGGTCCCCACGAAGGTAACTCTTCTGTTTCTTGGGCTTTCCTGGTTGCTCCAGATGTGCCCTGACTCCCCTCCAAAGGGTGAGTCCCTCAGAACTTGCTGGTCTACACCGAGGCCAATCTCTGCTTTCTGCATGGGTTACTGTTGCCAAGGCTTGTTGGGTCCCATCTGGAATCCGACACTGCAACACTCAACATCCTTCATGGGACAGCTTGAATCCAGCTCCTGGTCATCGTCGACGCCTCCTGCTCCTCGTGGCTGAAGAGTCACGCTTCACCTTCTTCACCTGAAATCACCCGACATTGGTTGGCATCATCTCCTGACCTTCCTGGTCACTGGCTAGGGAAGCAGACTCTGTCCCTTCTGCTTTCAGGTTCTTCTTGACTCCGATCCAGGCTTGGATCCATCCGGATACTTTCAACTTGGTCGCCTGCAGCACTTTTTTGCAGCTCGCCATTGAAAACGACGACAAAACCCGACATCAAAAGGCACCTATGCAATTGGCTTCCCTGGGTGAGGTAACTCAAGTACTCTGGTGCTCCTGTGGATATTTACTCTAGAACTGCCTATCTCTAAAGGGGTTTGCTCCAAGTCCTCTTCTAAGTGTCCCTCCTTTGTAATTTTCCAACCGCGACTTTCCCTATAGAAGTAATCGGTGATTTGCGTCTGTGTTTAGACACTGCACACGTCCCCCGTGGGTCCCCTGTGTCACTACCTTGAGTGGTTCCTGTGGCCCCAGCGGTCCTACAGGCTCCAAGCCTTGTATCTATGTCAGTCATGGTCCTTATACCACTTTCTTAGTATATGGTTTGTGAGGCCCCTAGGGCTAAACGTATACTGTGCTAATTTACTGTGTGCTAAATAAGTTTAACTGATGTAATTTTGCCTCTAGCCTCATGAAGAGACTAGAGGGATGTGTTTAGAATAAATACATATATTTTATATATATACCTGGTGTGGTTCTCCTTTCATTTTGTCATTCACGAGATTATAGACTGGTAAAACAAGCTGCTTTACATTCCTTCAAGACTTAGCCTGAAGGCTGCTCTCCACAGCTACCACTAGGATAGCTTTCTTTAAGGTTGTCTTTAACCTACCATTAATAAGGGGTCATTTGGACTGGTGCAAGGTGCCCACTAGAATAGTGAACAGCATATGCCAGGCCAACTTCTCACAAATGCAATTACCTATCACAAAATCTTTGATCATCTCTTTGGGAATATGCACCCTTCCTTCCCCCATGCACTGAAGACAAGCTGCCACCATTGGGACTGGACTCCCCATTCTTGGCTTTGATGTCCAACTCCCTCAAACCTATCTCATGCTCTAAGAGCATCTTCTTTTACTCCATGGCAAGATTCCGCTCCTCTAATTCTAACCTCTTTCCCTCCATGTCGCTCACTTGCCCTTGGTAAGCTACAATTCATGCAATCTGCTTCTTTGTCTGCCTTCCAGCTCTTCTGGAGACAAACCCTTTCAAGACACACCACTGCTGTCCCTAGAGAGCACCCTCCCTCTATTCAGGACCAATACCTCATCTGCTGCCCATCCTAATCCTTTGCCTCTACCGTAGGATTCTCATTATGCCCACTGGCATTCCTTGATTCCAACGAGGCCCTCAGCGCCTTTTGTTATTCTTCCTTTCTGGTGAGTCATCTTTCAGATTGATTTCAATTGTGGGACAGTGAAGGTCTCTACCCTATCTTCTTCAAAATGAATATCCACAGATGCATTTGATGCTGGTTTTGCCATGGTGGAAATTGGAAGTTGACAAGTGGTAGAAAAACCAAAAAGAAAAGTTCACCAAATAGTATGTGGTTGCGTAATGGTCTGTACTATACAAGTAGTGTACACCAATCACTGTATGATAGGCATGAATGCAATCCTCACCACTGACCTCCAATGTAAGAAATGGGGGTCTCTAGTTGGAAAAGGTTTGCACCTTTGTCCAAGTATGGACCCTTAATTCTTGTCAGGGTTAGGAAGCTACAACCTCAGATAATCCCTGCTCCCCCCCTTGGTAGCTTGGCACAAGCAGAAAGGTTTATCTCAGTGGCAGTGTGTAAAGCATTTGTGCACACATACAGTAAAACAGTGAACACACTACAAACGGACACCACACCAGTTTCGAAAAATAGGAAATCTTTATCTAAACCAAAGAAGACCAAAATGACAAAAATCCATCATATATATATATCAAGATATCACAAAAAGTAGATTATTCACAAAAAATAAACCTTGTAGCAACCAATAGCTCCACCTGGGGCTATTACGACATCATGACAGATGAAAATCGCAAAGTACGGTGCCGATCGCGTGTTGAATGACGTCGGCCCAGAGTCACACAGACCCAAAGAACATTACCTTGGCAAATGATGAAAACAAAGACAGTGCATGGCATCGGGGAGGTGATGCTTCATTGGCACCGGGTGGCGTTGGTTCCTTACGACCAAAGGAGAGGTGAGGCATTGATTCCTTACTGTGATGCAGGGGAGGTGAGGCACTGGTTTCGTACTGTTTCTAGGGAGATGACATTGTGATGGCATTGAGGCGTCAGTTCCTTACGATGAGGCAGGGTTGATGGATTCGGGAGGACACCCACATCAGGTTTTGGCTCTGCAATGATGGAGCATCGGCATTGGTGAGTGTCAGGGCTGCGGTGCGAGTCGGAGTAGTGAGTCGTGTGCATCACAAGTGGTGCCCCGGTGCAGGCAGTGGCCTCAGTGATGCAATTGGAGTCAATACCGTGCAGCGTCGGAAGCATTGGGGCTGTGGTGCAAGTCGAGACAGTGCATCATGCACTTCACTAGCGGTGTCGATGTCTTCATTGTAGGTCGGGGCACTGCTCGATGGTGTCAGTTTTGCTATTTCCCTCTGAGGCAGCTGAAACAGCAGTTCCAGGTGCAGGAGGGCAGAGGAAATGAAGTCTTTGTGTTCCTGAGACTTCCGAACAGGAGGAAAGCTCTACTCTAAGCCCTCGGGGAGCTTCTTCAAGCAGGATACATAGCACCGTTCAGTCTTTGTTCTCTCCTTACAGAAACAGTCACTGCAGACCAACCCCATTCAGCACACAGCACAGGGGCAGAACTTCTCCTTCAGCTTTCTCCTTCGCAGAGGTTTCTCTTGAGGCCGGAAGTAATCTAAAATTCTGGAATCTGGGCCCCAATATTCATACCACATTTGCCTTTGTTCTCTTGTGACAGAGAGTCTCTTAGCTCAGTCCATACCAGTTAAGTCCTCCCAGGTCCATCTTCCAGTCCAGGCCTTTTCAGGTGCAAGTGAATCTCATCCCCCTACTCTAAATGAAACCCAGGTCTATTCAACCCAGTCCTGACTCATCCAGAATAGGCAAGACAAACCTCCCCTCCCCCCCGCAGAGGCTGTCTGCAGTGAATGCACATTCCCAGCCCCTGTCAGTCCAAAATCAGACAGTCAATCCACAACTCAGCAGAGGCACATAGGATGGCTAAGCAAGAAAAGCCTACTTTCTAAAAGTGGTATTTTCAAACCCACTATTCAAAAAACGCCTTTATTGTGAGAACCTAAGCCCCAAATTCCTATCTTGTCCTCATGGGAAGTTATACTTGCAAAATGTTCCAAAGTTTCTCTCATGCTATCCTGTGGGACAGATAGCCTTTCAATAGTGAAAAACAAAATACAGAGTATTGCACTACTAGGACATGTCACACACACCAGTACATGTCCTACCTTTCAAATACACTGCACCATGCCCATGGTGGTACCCTGGCCTACCTAAGGGGTACCTTACATGTAGGAAAAGGGAAGGTTAGGGCCTGGCAAGTGGGTGCACTTGCTAGGTCGACAGTCACAACTGCACGCAGACACTGCACTGGCAGGTCTGAGACCCCTTTGAAGGGCTGCTTGTGTGGGTGAGACAAACAGAGCTGCAGGTCGACTAGCAGTATTTGATTTACAGGCCCTGGGCAAACACAGTGCACTGTACTAGAGACTTAAAGGTAAATCAAATAAGCCAATCGTGGAAACACTAATCCATAACCACAATTTACATAGGGAGCACTTGCACGTTGGCACTGATCAGCAGTGGCAAAATTCTCAGACAATCTAGACCATCAAAAACGAAATCCAGCACACCACAAAAAATACAGGCGGCAGAGGCAAAAAGACAGGGGAAACCAAGCCAAGGATGCCAGGAATAAGAGGAAACTACCAGCTTCGCAGGCTCTTAGCTGTCATTAGTGCACTAGGTACACTTGCATTAGGGTTCAAGGGTGTGAGGGGCTTGCTGCACCTCAATTAGGGAGAGCAGTGTTTTTATCATCTACTTCTGTTTTTGTTCAATGCAATTTTCTGTCTTCTAATATTTCCATTGAATGTGCATTATGCAGTAGCAGCTGGTGTGGGGATGGAGTGGTGGGTAGTGGGTGGAGAAAAGACGGGGAGGTGGGAGGGAAAACAACAAAGCATTAAAAAAAACAAATACAATTAACTTACCTTCCACCTACCGCCCAACGCTCTTTTCCATATCTTCCGGATGCAGTCTCATTCTTCCTCTATGGGCTGACTTGGGCAGAAAGGGGAGGCCTTACAACATGAACCCAACCAATCGCCTTGCTTCGAGCAGGCTAACCCAGCGCTCATTTTGAGGTTGGAGTACTGGGGCTGCAATCCCTCCGCTGTTTCTCAACCTTGGGATTGCAGGCTCTGAAGTGCACAGGTCAGATTGGTTGGCTGTAGGCAGCCGGCCAATCTGACCTGCGCACTGGCAGGGGGCTTCATTAATAGTGCAATTGCACTAATCCGCCCCACCCCGTGGCATCACACTCTACTACCATGAGCCTGGGACACATGAATAAAATGGTATTTATTACCATTTTATTAATATGTGTGCCTGCTGTACTCACAGAAGGCAGGGCAACGCTCCTCCGCCATAATAGAGGAGCAACTGCTGGCATTATGGGCGGCTCACAAGATCCCTTGAAATGATTTAATATACTCCATCTCCAACTAGCCATAGCCCATCCTCACTTTCTTACTTTTAAGTTTTGGGGGGGGCTGACTGCAAAACACTTTGTTCAGAATGCTCGGAGCAAAAAACATTGAAAATGTTCGGGCTAAGTGGATGTTGCACCAGACTTGAATATTGAAAGCCTGCTCTCATGAGCACGTTTTCAGACCTCAACCAAGTCCATTCATCAGGTGTCACAGCTGCCTTTCAGCTCCTTGGCATTTGTGATCTGACCTATTTTTAACTCCAGCTTCCTGTAAATCATGATTGTTGGTCAAAACACATTTTGAGAGTAACCAAAGCAGGGTTCAAATTAGACTTATGAAACTGTAGGTACAGTCTTATGTGTCAGACAGATACAGGCACATCACCAGTAGATCATGCAGTACACATTTGTGATTTAAATATGGTGCAATGAATGATGACTTGAATTTGAAAGTCTACAAACGGCATAATGGAATATTCAAAAGTAGTATTCTACAGGCATTGCTGGGATGGCAAAGTTCATTATGGAATCTTATTGAAGAGGTTAATTAATAAAGTAAGGGCTTGTCATAGGTTACCAATGAGGTGCCATGTTGTTAAAATGACCCTCCTAGTGAATATATTATATTTACTTCATTCAAAAGACAGAATACCACACAAGCATTAAGAGTCCTCCATTTCCAGGCTGCTTTCCAGACACAGCCTTTGTATAAAGTGATGCCTCTCAAAGCAGAAAACATTGACTCCAAGCAAGGAGTCCCAAAACCATGGGCACCATGAAGTGTAGGCACTCTTAACCTGAATGTCATGAGTCTTATTGAAACAGTATTTGTGGGCAGACCCATAAATCTCTTCACCTTAAACTACAGAAACTACAGTCTACCCCATTAATCCTTCAAGGAACCGAATGGAGATGCTCAAGAAAAACTTGCCAGCAGCCCCTTGCTAACAAAGTCTTAATGAATTCCAAAAGGTAAACCTGTCACCACTCTTCTCATGATTCACAGTCTCCAGCCACAGAAATGCATACAGTACACTTTCACTGACTTCTGAAGCTGTCCTTATTTTCCAGTTTGTGCCATACCAAACATTCTAAGAAGCATGCCATTGCCTTAGTGCCGCGTTCGACACGGTGAACCATGCCACGCTAGTATACCGACTGGCGGGCATGGGCGTGTCGGGCGCAGCTCTGGACTGGCTCACCTCCTTTTTGAGTGAGCGCTTTTTCCGGGTCTTTGAGGGTGAGACAGTCTCTCCTAAACATCCTCTCAGGTGTGGGGTCCCTTAGGGCTCCTCCCTGAGCCCGACCCTCTTTAACGCCTACATGGAACCTCTGGACAGGATAGTCCATCCCTTTGGTGTGCATATAGTCACCTACGGGGATGATACGCAGCTGGTGGTCTCGTTAGACCACGCAGATGGATCATCCAACACCTTAGGCCCCTGTCTAGAGGCTGTTGCCAGTTGGATGCAAGCTTCCTGTCTCAAGCTTAACGGGGAGAAGACAGACATCATTCTCCTTGGAAATCCCTCCCCGTCTGCTCTTGCACCCGTCTGGCCACCATGTCTTGGCGCTCCTCCTGCGCCCAAGTCCCAGATAAAGAGCCTCGGGATCTGGCTTGACACTGCCCTTGATTTCTCTGTCCAGGCTACTAAGACTGCTGCCACTTGCTTCGGACTAATGAGGATGCTCCGGCGGGTGCTCCCTTTGCTCCCTTTCCAGGCGAGGAGGATCATGGTCCAGGCCCTCATTCTCTCTCGCCTGGATTACGGGAACGCTCTCTACCTGGGAGCACCGGCTTCGGTCCTTCAGAGGCTCCAGGTCACACAAAACAGTGCAGCCCGCCTATTGTTCAATCTGTCCCGTCGGCAGTCGGCGAGGAAGGCTCTGAAGGACCTTCATTGGCTCCCAATGGCTGCCAGAGTGCAGTTCAAAGCTCTGTGCATTATGCACAAATCCTTCCACCGTGTAGGCCCAGCGATTCTGCACCCTCTGGTTATGCCTTATGTTCCAACACGCCCCCTTCGGTCTGGTACCCTGCAGCTGGCCACCTCCTCTAAAATTAACAAAGCCCGTTGGGGTGGCCGCTCTTTTTCTCATTTGGCGACCAGACTCTGGAATGCCCTCCCCTATGCCATCTGGGGTAACAGCAACCTCCTCTCGTTCAGAAAGGCCCTAAAAACGCATTTGTTTGCTAAATCTCTCTGATCTGCCCCGAGCCTTCGCTAAAACCATTTTATCTTCAAGCGCTGCGAGGCCCCAGGGCGGTTATGCGCTATACAAATGCAATTTTTCATTTCATTTCATTTCATTTAAGGACTCAGACTCTCAGCCATGGAGTCCTTATACTTATACTTGTTTCATACACTTACTTAAACACAGACATACACAGACATACACACAAAATTGCCATGCTGACAGGATGTCAGCACAAGATTATGGGTGTCACATAACAGAGGAATGTTGGGAAAAGAGCCAGTAGACCACACTACACAGTCACAGAAAAGAGGTCTGGTCACCGAGAAAAAGTTCTAACAGGCACAGAAAAAAAGGGCTGGCCAAACGATAAGTGGTGAAATATGGTCTGCGCCATCACCTTACATGATACACCAAGTACAGGTACTATAGTCCACTGTCCCCATGAAGACATGAAGAGTTTGTGCCTCTGGGTCACAGAACAAGGTTTTGAACCTTGCATCACCTTAAACAGTCCTAGGGCTCTGCGCACATACTTAATTAGCATGAAAACTGGGCGAAAATAAGTCTAGATACTAGTATCACAAGCACTCACAACAGAGATACGCAGCCATTCACCATGCTAGGGACATTCCTATCAAACAACTATACACATTCCTTATAATTCCAGAGCAAACATAGTTGTGGTGGTGTGATTAACTACAAGCTTTGAACGAGCACTAAAACTGTAGGTAGGCAGGAATATCCATTGGAAGGGAGTGGCATGTTTAGAGCACATTTTGAGGATAACTACGTTAGGTGCCTGCTCTGATCAGACTACAGAGGCCAACACAAGTATCAAAACATAAGGTGGACTGTCTATGGCAGCACTATGTCCCAAGAAGCAAAGACAATGCAGTGGCACAATTCCTTCCAAAGAACAATTGGAAGTAGTCAACGTACACTCTACTAATATGTAAGGAAACTTGAAAATGAACAAAGCAATTAGGAGCTAAGAATAAAACAATTGCTAGCCCAACTCAAATCAAAAGTCTCCAAACAAGTTAAACAACTGCATAAACTCTTAGCATGCAAAGTAACCCGTGTGTATCATATCTAGACTCAATAGCAGCTATCCTAGTTTAAAAAAAGAATAAACTAAACAACACCATTTAACCAGCCCAAAACTTAAATATTATTTAACACATTTAAATTTCAATATAAATAAAATGTTTTCACAAGAAAATTGAGATTGATAATCAAAATGTACTATAATGAATATTTAATAATAAATATACCATGAACAACCTTATGTTAATGAAGCAAACACTTTTATTTTATTTATAAAAAAATATGCTAGAACAATAAAAAATATGTGTGGACAGTAAACAAACAAACATGACATCAAAAAAATTAATATTGTACAGCCTTTAGCATAAATAAATAACACTTACAATTTCATAGCTGACGTCCTACTCAGTGGAACGATAATAAAAATAAGCAAACTTTAACCAAAGAAAGATGGAACACCCAAAACATCTCCAAAAATCAAGGGAGTCCACCGAAAACACCAACAATTTGAAAATATTAATAAATGCCCTAGGAAAACTAAAGTATCAAGAAAAATATTTCTTTCAAAAAATAACTAACTCCTTTTCCCTGAAAATGAAAATAAAACAAATCCAGGTTCAAAATAAGGTTTAAAATCTGTAAATAAAGCCTGTGAACTTTAAAACATATACACTCACCTGAAGAAAACTTACAACCCTTTTTTTAAAAACAAAGCACAATCGAAAGCACCATTAATATGAATGTAAAACACATAGAACACACACATATCATACAAATGAACCCTTCCATTTCACAATACGGACTGTTGCAATCCCGTATACTAATTAACACACAATACACTAAAATAAAAAACACTGAAACAATATCCAGTCACAAAGACTAGCCTAGCTAAATTCTAACACCTCTACCCATCCACTAAACCCATAGAAAATAAGTTTAAAATATTCTCCCCTTGATCAGCAACTGGAAACCATGACTGCAAAGTGCATAAACATACTATAATGAGGAGTGAAGATTACCAAATCGAAAAAATATGGGGAAAATGGCAGAAAAATGAAAATTAGAAAAAAGGCTTCAATTCATATATGGTAAAAATACTGATACAATCGGAAAAAAATAGCCAGTAATTTTTAATATAGTTTGATGTTTAAAAAATGTAAGACATGTAAGCATATCAAAAGTTACTGTAAGGCAACGTTTAAAAATATATAACTACAAATAAAAATCTTTGTACACTACAACAATTTCATGTCTGTTATTGTAATTATTATGAATAAAAACAATATTTTTTCTTTGATGTAAATAATTTAAAAACGTATAATTACTAAAATAATGCACAGTAAAATCAGTATGTATTAGAACACATGGTTAGAAAATGGATATAAAAATAAAACCTAAAAATCACACTTTACAAAAGCTATACTTTTAAAGAAGCACAAAATTGAATTTCTCTTCCTGCTATCTCGATTTAATTTCCCTGGCCCACACATTCTGTCTCTCGCACCACCTCTCCTCTTGCTCCTGGTGAGTTAGCCACAGCTTCTTCCTCCCAAACTCCCTGGCCTTCTTCTCTTTCTCACCTTTAGCTTTCTGGAGAGCCGCATGCAAGTTCAGGAACTCTGCGAAGTTCAACCCATCAAAGGATTTACTCCTAAAATTGGGGACAGTAGTACCCTAGAAATTAGACGTGGTGTGTGCACTGGGGATTCTGGAAATTAACTGAGGTTGTGTATCAGGAAGACTCGAGAAAGTGCATTAACAGCCACACACTTCATGTCTTAGTAAGGGAGCAGAAGAGCTTGACTCAACAGCACTCTCCTGCTGGGATACTACATAATACATCACTAATCTTATAATGAGAAATATCAGCAATATCTAGGGACAGTGAAAGAAAATCTAGCAGGGTTTTTAAGGGCTATGATCGCTTTGCAAGGAAGACCAGTATGAATAGCTGCAGTGAAGAAACTGTAATCAGTAATTCAAATTTAAAAAACATGTTCACCTTTAGGGATGCTAATAAGGAGGAAGATGTCCACGTTCAGTGGGGCAGGTGTAATCCAATCGGCTGTCTATGGCAGCACTATGTCCCAAGAAGCAAAGACAATGCAGTGGCACAATTCCTTCCAAAGAACAATTGGAAGTAGTCAACGTACACTCTACTAATATCTAAGGAAACTTGAAAATGAACAAAGCAATTAGGAGCTAAGAATGGAACAATTGCTAGCCCAACTCAAATCAAAAGTCTCCAAACAAGTTAAACAACTGCATAAACTCTTAGCATGCAAAGTAACCCGTGTGTATCATATCTAGACTCAATAGCAGCTATCCTAGTTTAAAAAAAGAATAAACTAAACAACACCATTTAACCAGCCCAAAACTTAAATATTATTTAACACATTTAAATTTCAATATAAATAAAATGTTTTCACAAGAAAATTGAGATTGATAATCAAAATGTACTATAATGAATATTTAATAATAAATATACCATGAACAACCTTATGTTAATGAAGCAAACACTTTTATTTTATTTATAAAAAAATATGCTAGAACCATAAAAAATATGTGTGGACAGTAAACAAACAAACATGACATCAAAAAAATTAATATTGTACAGCCTTTAGCATAAATAAATAACACTTACAATTTCATAGCTGACGTCCTACTCAGTGGAACGATAATAAAAATAAGCAAACTTTAACCAAAGAAAGATGGAACACCCAAAACATCTCCAAAAATCAAGGGAGTCCACCGAAAACACCAAAATTTGAAAATATTAATAAATGCCCTAGGAAAACTAAAGTATCAAGAAAAATATTTCTTTCAAAAAATAACTAACTCCTTTTCCCTGAAAATGAAAATAAAACAAATCCAGGTTCAAAATAAGGTTTAAAATCTGTAAATAAAGCCTGTGAACTTTAAAACATATACACTCACCTGAAGAAGTGGGTAGAGGTGTTAGAATTTAGCTAGGCTAGTCTTTTTGACTGGATATTGTTTCAGTGTTTTTTATTTTAGTGTATTGTGTGTTAATTAGTATACGGGATTGCAACAGTCCGTATTGTGAAATGTAAGGGTTCATTTGTATGATATGTGTGTGTTCTATGTGTTTTACATTCATATTAATGGTGCTTTCGATTGTGCTTTGTTTTTAAAAATCCACTAATTGCCTTTACATCCCTGCCAAAGGGTAATTATAAGATGTAAAATAGGAATATATGTGTCATTGGTTAAAAAGCTAGTAATGTAGAAAGTTGTCAATTACATAGGACACAACCCCTTGCTTTCCATTTTTATGTGCGTACCACTCCTCACCCTCACACACTATGCCTTATGAAGAATGATTCAGAGTGAATGATGTTCTCAATTCTAACACTAAAACAAAAAAGTTCACCATTTTCTATTTACCTAATCTGTTTTTAGCAAATATTTGGACCTTCGAACAACAATGTATCATATACTTTCTAACAAATTAGCTTTATATTCTGAACATGATACAAGTACCAATCATGATGTTCATCAAGGAGCTGAAACACTAGCTGGTGACTGCGCAGCAACCATAAGGGCCTGATTTATATGTTGGTAATTGAGTATACTTACCGTCAACATCATGGTCCGCCCACAAAATGTAAATGTCGGTGGACCATAGTTTGGAGACAGTGAAGACCACTCCATCTCTACTGTGATCAAATTTATGTGATGTCCTAATGGATTAGGGGCCTTCAGAGAATTGGCTAAATGTCTGCCCCAACCCAGTTAAAATAGGCAGACATTTAGAAATGTTTTACTGAACGTCACCGCCAAGAAAACATTGGCTGCAAGGGGTGCTACAAACATAAAGTGCTCCCCTCACAATGGGAAATGACACTCATGGCAAGGTGGCATTGTTTTTTTTAATCTCAAAAACAAAGTCTGTTTTTGAAAACAAAAAAAACCTTTGTAACTTTCTCATATTACTCTGTCATATTTGACCTAGCCATACATCAAACTTATAATGCATTCAGAGGAACTGCCTTGACAGCGGTTCCTGTGGATGCTAGAAATGTCCGTTAGCCTGATGGACATTTCGAAATTTGGCTGTCAAGACCTCTCTCAAGGGGATGGTTGAAAATACTTTGTCGGCTTCATGGAGGACAGCCAAACTGAAAAAATATAAGGGGACGATTACGAGTCTGGCGGTCTTTACCAGCAAGACTCGCAGTTGCGCTGCAGTGGTTGCCCTGAGGTCATCGTGTTTCGAGGCAGCCATTTGGGCCGCCACCTCTGTGTTGTCTGCGCAAGGGAACTGCTGTTCCCTGGCGATGGTGCAGCGGACAGGGGTATCCAATATGCAAGGTGGGACTGCTGCAGTCTGCTGAGCATTTCTTGAGTTTCCCCACTGCTAATCTTTTTAGTTGTAGTCTGGTGGGCGGACCATGCACGGCTTTGGCGGTGCTGTGCTGGTGCAAAGCTGCTGCAGCACCACCAAAGTCATAATCAGGCCCTTAAATGGGCCTTAAGTTATGAGAAGTCAGAAAACTGCTTTCCTTCAACAATCCAAATGTAGCCCTATCAGGGGTGACAATAAAGGGTGGGAGGATTGATGATATATTTTTATTGATCTAATTTTAGTAGAGTGTAACAACAGGTAGGGGAAGAGAAGGATCAATTATGATCCAGTAGGGCTTATATTACCATTCAAGGAAAGGAGAATGGAAGGTCCAGCCACAGTCGCAGCCCCAGATATGTGGACAACAAAAAAATGACTGAGCTGTTCCTAAAGAAAGGAAGAAGGAAACGGTCGCTAAGGTACAAGGGCTAGTGGTCAATAGAGGACCACCCCTGGATATCCAATTTGTTGGATATAATGGCCTCACACACCCTTGCGAGTGTCATGCTTCATCATCGGCAATGCTCCTCGTTGGGCAGTCGGTGCAATGTCCAACGGGCTCACCTCAAAGAGGGGCTCTTTATCGGAGATCTTTTATAGTCGCTGCTTTGATCTCATCAATTGACTGGAGCACCTGCACATGGCCACATGCATATAGCATCCTATTTGCTACGGTCTCTTCAAAGTTCACTATGCCACTCGGTGTCTGCCAGAGAAAGTTCTCATTTCAATGAAAAGCCACAAAAGCCTCCAGCAGATCATGAGTATATAAAAAAATATTCCAGTAAATTACATAAACAACAGAGAAAACCATACTGAAAAGTAGAGTTCTGAACATGTCTGCTGAACCATACATTATAAGCTAATTATGTGAGAAGATAGGGGGATAGTTACAGCCTTTTATTAGGGGACATTTTCGAAAGAAAACTACTGAGAAAGGTGCTGTAAGAATATAATCAACGGAGTGTCTATTTTGGGAGCATATAACATAACATAACATATTGAATTTTTTGCATTGTTTGGTCTGTAGGCCCCTGAGTTCGTTTACATGATTTTTCACTGCTAGGACATAGAAAATGTAAGTATACATGTCCTACTTTTTAAATACCATGCACCCTGCTCTATGGGCATTCAGGGCCTACCTTAGGGATGATTTATAAGTATTAAAAATAAGGAATGTTTACACCAGGTGTAAGTTTTTTTATGGGCCAGGCTGAGTTTACTGTTTTAAAACTACAGGGGCCCTCCTGGAGACATGCGTTGCTTGTAATTTTAGAATGGCAATATAGTTGCTACAGTCCACCAGAGACATTTAAAGTACAGAGGGGCACATGCATCAACCTATTTAGGAAGTGCAAACGGTGCGAATCAGTAAATTCGGCCGTTTGCACTTCCTAAATATGTGTTTGGGATGCATCAAGCATTTTTGAGTAATTCGGTATTTTTACCGAATTCCAAAAATGCGATTGCTTTTAAGGAATTGCAAATTTGCGATTCCTTAAAAGCTATGCATCATTTAAAAAAAAATTGTGATTATTCAAATTGGAAGTGCAAATTACCACGAGGTTCAACCTCGTGGTAATTTGCGAAATTGTTTAAAAATGCTTAAAAATGCATTTTTTAAACTGTCCAGTTACAGACACACATGTCCTTAGGACATGTGTGTGTGAAACATGCACTTTCAAATGCATTTCAGGGGTGCAGGGGGGGGTCCTTTGGACCCCCCCCTGCACCCATGAAATTTTCTAAGTGCCACTCGCAATTTGCTACTGCCTTCCAATTGACTACATTGATTCCTATGGGCCTCTAGGCCCATAGGAATCAATGTAATGCCATTCCTTAATTGCACTTCGCAATTAAGGAATCGCAATTTCCGAAAATTAAGAAATCCTAAAAACTTTTAGGATTTCTTGATGCATAGCATTTTGCATTTCCTAAATAGCGATTCCTTAATTTTCGCTATTTAAGAAATGCAAAATACTAGATTGATGCATGTGGGGGCATGTACTATATACCGGCCAATTTTACATGGTTTTTAAGAGTATACACTCGAGGCAGGCCAACAGCATCCCAGTATTAAAAACATCCATACGCCAACAACATCAGGCCAAAAATTGGTAGTGAACAAAAAAAGGCGACCTTTCCTTACGAGGTATTATGGACCATATTATGCAAATCTTCTTTATTAACACCTTAGCTGCGTGTAAACATCTCTCCCCAGTGCTGCGCTGTCCATTGGAACCAGTGCTGAATGGACGTCCAATGGTCGTGCGCAGCACTGGGGAGGTAGCGCTGCTGACGACTATTGGCCGTCAGCAGCACTTAAGGGGTTAACGTACATCACAGCTGCTAATCTAAGCAGGGTGATCAGTCAGAGCTCTACCAAAACTATCAACAATTAAAAGTATTTGCAATATCGACCAACTATGCAAAGTCTGCCCACATAAGAAAGGAAGACACAGGCTGCCTAAAAATATCACCATGGAGGTGAACATCTTTGTTGCTTTGAGCCTCCATTTGAGGAGCAATTATCTGAGCAGAGAGGACTTACAGGTAGAGGTACTGTATCTTTTGAATGTGCTGGGAAGTAGTCGTTGCTACATACCGCATCTCACCTGAGGTGATCATTGACATGGTTGCTGTCTAGGAGCAGGATGTCAGTTCACCTACAGCCATCTCCCATGTCATTACTGCACATGATGACATACTTGTTCAACTCCATTTTTGGTACAGGATCTTTCCAAAGAAGCTTGTTGGGTATCTTCCCGGCAAGTCAATAATGCTACTTGTTCCAGCTACTGAGACACACCACCAGTAGAGTTCACCATGTGTATTGCAATGCCAGCCACTGTAGCGGAACAGTAACAGCATGGGATCTTTTTGATATTGCCACATTCCTCTGGATATTAGGTGGCATCTTCTGTACCCATGTGGCACTTCAGTCCCCCAAAACAGGAAACACCAGTTCTAGAACTGACACTCCTAGCACTCCAACAATATGCTAGCTGAGGGTGAAGCCAGTAGCTGTTTCATAGAATGTTTATTCCCTCTGTTCTGTGCGCACACCTGACAGCTAGATGTCCTGCAAATCTGTCCTTACATGTCTGTTTGCTTCTTCTGAATTTGGTGACATGGGTATGAGCTACATTACACAACATCACGTTGTTACTGCATGAATATCTACAGCAGGACATCACAAACTTAGTCTCCTACAACTTGAACACATCTAAATTCACACCTCTGGTGGGTGATAATGTGAACCTGTGTGTATCAAATTAATCAATTGATATTAGGTGGCTACATCTGCATGTAGAAAGTCCCACCTATGTAACTGTATTATAATACATGTATTCTCACATGCTAATTGTATTCGTATGTTGTCATCTTTCCTCTTGTGGATGAAATGATTTGGACCTAGGACTGCTTCTTTAATAAAAGAATTGCAAGTTTCACGTTTTTCTGTTAGAGTCAGCTCACCTAATTATATTATTCCTGTGGATATATAGCAAGTAGGGAAGGGGTAGAGTCTCATGTAACAAGCAGTCTGGCTGTTACTAACTTTAGATACACACAGCTGTGCTATCTTTCTTTGATGCTAGGAATCTGGGAACTCTACCTGCTTCCTGAGAATCTCACCTTTGTATTAGACCATCCAGAGGGAGTAGATGGGACAAAGCTTGCCGAACGTTCTACTGTGTATTATTTGTGTGTCTCTTAGAATAGTTAGCAGACCCTGTCCTGAATCAACTGAGAGAACACCTTTCTACACTTTGCAGATTCCCCTTGCCAAGTATGTTAAGCTTCATGCATGTGGCCTGTTTCACCCGTAAAAAGCTTAAATTGGTTTCTTTGATACTGACACCTTCCTCTTTGAATTTCGCCTTGCAACTTTTGTAGCTTCATTTAGATTTAGAATGGTGATGGATTAAACCCAGGTCAGTTGACTGGGGGTGAGTGTTTGATTTCCTCAAACGCTCCGTCCATCATCCTCTTTGGTATCGCTTCATTTAGATTAGGCAAGTTTCTTTATGGAACCAATCTACTTATTTTTGTCTTCATATATTTTGCATCTTGTTATTTAAAACATACAAATTCAAACTGCATAATCATATGGATATGTACTGCTTTTAAATACATGGATTTTATGAAATGATAGTTGTTTGAAACTTGTCTCAATTTTGCTAGTAAAAATGCATGGTTTAAACACCACCTCTCTGTCTTTATTGTGAAGCCAAACAGGTTTCACTGGTTTTGAAATGTATTGCTGATATTAACTCCATTCATGTGCTTTCACTCTGTAAACAAAATTCCATATGGCCAGTGGAGGATCCTGTACAACAACCAAGCAAGGATTTTTAGGTACAGGAAATTCCGCCCTACCAAGTGGTAGCAGTGAATGGGTTGTTACTGAAGTGTAGGGAGCTAGAATACTCTAGAAAAGATCTAGAACTCGCCTGAGTCCAGTTCATGCTACTAACATCCATGAGTCATGACACAGTTTGGTGTGTTGGCGCTGGTTCAGCAATTCTCAAGGCAGTTGCTATACACTAGGAGTGAGTATAAATAGGGCTGAATGTCACAGATTGTGCATTTCAATTGTGCATTGTTTCTGCTGAAATAGTACGTTTTACACCTACCAGACATCGAGAAGGCTTCGAAGCTGGACAGAAAGCTAATGTCCTTCTTTATATAAATAGCTTAGTTCAGAAATGCACATCCACTTGATGTTGAGCAGTTGAAGCTGTATTCTAAGATCCCAGGGTAGATCATATATATTGTGGTTTAACTTCTCTGCCACTGTTTTTAATGAAAGTATGTGAGGTATCATCAACTGGGCAATTGAGACACAGAAGTGTGACTACTTGTTGTGAGTGTACTAACAGTGGTTGGTGTAGGTTGATCTTGTGCAGAGGAGAAGCTGCACAAGTAAGGGTAATTTTCCTCTGGTTGAGATTTCACTTGTGTGTGTGATATCACTGCAAAGTGTTATTTTCAATATAAACCTCTTAAGTAAGTGATAACTGTGAATGTCTTTAGTGGAGAAGACAAGAGTTATGTGTTATATGTATTTGCTTTGGTATTGTTGTAAACGTCTTGCTGCACATTGGAAAATTTAAAGAAGGTAGAGCTGCTGTGAAGTGTTAAACCCACGTAATCAGGTACCACGCTGGTATTGGTTGGTTGGAGTGAGTGGCACACTCGTATTGGTAATTGGACCGTAGAGTGTGGTACCACATTCTCATCAACAGGATCTACAACATCGGCATACAACAAAACACCCTCAAGTGAATCGCTCCCTTCCTTACAGGATGCACAAGGAGCATCCACCTGCCTCCCTTCACCTCCACACCAAAGGACATCATATGAAGCATACCCAAAGGATCATCCCTTAGTCCCACCATGTTCAACATCTTATTGACCCCCCTCATAGACATTGTCAGATCCCATGCACTCAACATATTCCCCGACACAGACAACACTCAACTGAGTCTTTTGCTCACTGAGGACCCCTCCAATGCCAAAACCAAATACTGCAACACCATGACTGACGTAGCCAAATGGATGAGAGACAACTGCCTCAAACTCAACTCCAAAAAGACAGAAGTTCTGATCTTTTGAAAGATCACCTACGCATGGAACCACACCTGGTGGCTAGCAGAGCTCTGACCAACACCTTCACCGACAGCATGCAGCCTTGGCATCATTCTCAACAGCCAACTGACCATCAAACAACAAGTCATTGCAGTTGCCACCTTCTGTTTCCACACTCTTAAATTGCTCTGAAGCATCTTCCGATGGATCCTGATCAACCCCAGAAAGACCGTTACGCAGGTCCTCATCATCAGCCCCTTCGACTACTTTGGCAATACTCTCTACACCGGTACTTCCACCCATCTCCGCAGAAGACTCCAGACCATACAGAACACTGCAGCCAAACTCATCTTGGACCTCCCAAAAGGACCCACATTACCCACCACTGGCTCCCAATCCATGAGAGGTGCCAGTACAAGATGCTCAAGCATGCTTACAAAGCCCTACACAATCAAGGACAGTCCTACATCAACCATCCACCGGACTTCCATCAGCCTTCAAGATATCTGCGTTCTGTCTCATTCGCCCTCAGCCCCCCCCCCCACATCAATCATAGCCACAGCGGGAACCACTCCTTCTCTTACATCACAACCAAGACCTGGAATGACCTGATCCTCCACCTCCAAGCAGCACCCTCCATAGCGAAACTCAAGACCTGGATTTTCATCAGAGACATGGCACCCTCAGTGCCCAAATACCCCTAGGTGTGACAGTGCTGCTCAATAAACATGCTGATTGACTGATCGATTGATGCAGTACAAAGAAAAACTAGAGACAGTGATATTCGAAGACTGAATATCTGGCCTGACATGTAGGATGATATCATTGTTGATTTCAATAAATGCAAAAAATCTTGAATCACTCCTGGAGTGACTTTAAGTCCAGCATCAACATCTGCCACGCAAAACCAGAAGCAACCACAATGTTAACTTCTAGAGACTTCCAGAGAAGTTCATTCAGTTTACAAAGATAAAACCATTAATTTCCTTCTTTCTGGGTGGCATGATAGATAGATCTCTCATCAAAAACAAACAGTGAAACACAGGATTCATTAACGGACAGCATGCACCAATCGAGTTGGTTCCCAAACGAATGGAATATTGTTAAAGGTAAATAAGTCATGGCAGAAATTGTAGACCAAAGTCTGAAAAAAATGTATGGCTGTGCACAAAGGTAACCTTGGGTCACAATATCGCAGAATAATTTACACAGTAGAAATGGGGGAAAGGTTAATGCAAAACGACTGACTCGTACTTGGATATGCAAGAGGAACCTACCACAGCTCCTAACCATTAAAAAGAACCGTGGCCCTCATTTATGAAAAGTGATGCATCGCTGCATGAAAACAGCGATGCGTCACTTTTCACTGTGCTCTCCCTGCGACACTAACGATGCGTCATATTTACAGTATGACGCATCATGTCGCAAGGAGTTACAGATACGTCAGTATTTCTGATGTATCTGTAGGCACAAAAGTGGCGCATTGCTGGAGTGTGTCACAAAAGTGACGCAACTCCAGCAATGTGTACTTTCACATGGGCAAGTCCCATGTTGTTAGTGCCTGCGTCAGTCTTAAGCCTGCCATGAGGCAGGCGTTAGATTTTGATGCATTAGCGTCCAAGAAATGGCGCTGTGAAATCTTATAGATTTCACTCCGTCACTTCCATGACTATTTCTTGTGTCAAAACGCCCCCCTTGCATATATTATACCTGGCGCAGGTATAACATGGCGCAGGGGTTTACAAAGTGACTCATCTACCTAGATGCGTCACTTTGTAAATATGGTGCAACAAGGCACATTTTTTACCCTGCTGGTGCATCACAAAAAGTGAAGCACCAGCGGCGTAAAAGTGACGCAATGCTCATAAATAAGCCCCCAGAGGTCATATTATTTAGAAGGATTTGACTTAATTTGAACAGTCTCTCCAAAGGAATATGCTGTCACAAGACAACCGACAACCTTAAATATCTACCATTAAACAATCAAACAATAAGACCATGAAAACTAGGATCTATATTTTCTCTACCATTCCATCCCTTTCCACTTGATTACGATGTTACTATGTCCATGATAACAGCCAAGGGATTGTGTGAAATGATTGAATGCCTTTGGATATGTTCGAAAATATATGGTTCCCTCCATACGACTATTATTTCTGCACTGAAAGGATGATGACGAAATGTGTTGAAATAATAACTTCAGCATGAAAGTTTCCAGATATTTCCTCCATTTTATGGTGCCCTCAAGTAAGAGCAAAACACTCCCAATATAAAAGGAATATTTCTCTTTTAACATGCACATTAAGCATATATTAAAGAACATCTCTGAGAGAGTTAAAAGTTTGCTGCAGGGCACTGCGTTTCTGACATTACTCTGCTACAGATATGCTGAAGCCATTATTTAATCGAAAGCAATTATTTCAATCTCACAATCTCTGTACCTGGCAATCACTTCACAGGCTTATATGTTGAAAGCTGCTCGGAAAATTAGGATGTAAGAACCTCTATCTTTTGCTTGAACTGAATGCAGTGCTGTCAGTCGGACAATATGTTCTACTTCTAACACCTTCATTGAATGAGCTTGTTGACTGGCTTACACACGTAGAACGCCTAGGAACGTTACCTTGGCCTGTTAGCTGATTTAAAAATACATAATGGTGTTGTATACTGTTATTATCTATGACCACGAGATGGCACATGGCTTTGCCTGTGACATCTCGTGGCTGTCTTTGGCTGTTGTGCACATGCCTTGTTCTGCATCTTTTAAATGTGCTTGATGAGATCTTTTGTTTAGAACTGGCATTCTGAACTGATGCACTGACTTGTTAAGATGTGCTTCTAATAAACTCCTGCTACTGATTTCTCCTCGAGTCCTCCAGTCTTTCCTACACTGGCGACGGGGGTAAAAGGACGTTCTCATCATTTTACTGAGGATTTTTGTCAACATTTGAAAAGAAAAAGAAGAGTATTTTCAACAAAGTTTCCCTTGGTTTACTTGGTTTGGCGATCTTTACAGCGACGGAAGCGGACCCTCGCAGCTACTCCGACGACGATTTCGGAGGTATTTAAACTTGTTTTCATCATTTTTCAGACTCTGGAAATTTTTTTTCATAGCGCGAGTTCAGCGCGAGTCTCTGTCCGTTTCTGAAGCTTCTGACTTCACGCGCGCATGCGTGAACAACGTAAAAGACGTCTTCACGTCACACGCTATCGAAACAAGGGCAGTTTCCTCTAAAGAGGAAGCAACAACGCAAAAGACGTTTTCACGTCACACGCTATCGAAACAAGGGCAATTTCCTCTAAATAGGAAGCAAGTTCCACGGCGGCCATTTTAAGTTGGTCAATATCATCGGATTGTTTTTTTTTTCACCGTTTATTTTGATTTTCAAGCTGTTCTGTTTCCTGAAATCCATTCCACACGATCGCCTAGCAACTCAACCTCATACAAAGGTATTTTCCTGATATTAAGAGTACTTTTAGTTAGACTTTTTAAAAAAAAAAAAAAAAAAATTTTTTAACACATCAAAATATTGTTTTATATCAACAATTCTGACATGAGTGGAATCGTTCCTCCTCCTTCGTTTTTGGCTAATAAAGGTGACCCCCCCATGGAGTGGGAAATATGGGAACCTGTTTTTCTAGCCTATGTTGAAGTTATGGATGGCACTGAATGTGAACCTGAGAGAAAATTATCTCTTTTAAAACATTGCCTAGGTGGAATTGGATTAAAAGAATTTGTTACTCTTCCAGCTTTAACTAATCCTGGAGAAAAAAATGTGTATGAATGTGCAGCAGAACAACTGAAAATTAGATTTGGAAAGAAAAAGAACGTTGTTATGGAGAGATTTATTTTCTATTCTCGCAAACAATCCGCAGATGAGCCCATTGATGACTTTGTATCATCTCTCAGATCTCTTGCTGTAACATGTGATTTTGAACATATAACTTACGAACAGGTACTAAGAGACCAAATACTGATGAGAACAAATAATAAAAAGGTCCAGGAAAGACTTTGGACAACCTCGGATATGTCTCTAAATGCAGCCATTGACATTGCAAGGTCGATTGAACATTCCGAGAAATTCGTAAAGGAGATAAGAGGAAATGAAAAGGGAGATGTCTTTAGCGTCTCCAAAGAAGGAGAGAAATTCAGGAAACCATTTACTTCTAGAAGTGATTCTACTAGTAATAAGAGTGACTCAAAATTTAAGTACACTAAAAGTGATAAGAAGAGCAACACTCAGTGGATTTGTTTCAGATGTGGAAGTCCAAACCATTTGGCAAACTCTAAAGTTTGTCCTGCCCTTGATAAAGTGTGTATGAAATGCAATAAGAAAGGGCATTTAACAAAATTTTGTAAATCTACTACGAAAAAAGTTAACATAGTTCAAGATTTTGATGAATACGATTCAAATGAAAATGATATTAATACGGTTATTAATATTTGTGGTAGTGAAGGTGTAAGTAAATTTCCATCCTGTGATGTGATCATAGAGGGGAAAACAATTAACATTTTTGTGGACACCTGTGCATGGTATACATTATTGGGTTTAGATGTTGTAAAAAAAAATTGGCCCAACAAAATTTTACTTGAGTCCGACATTTCTCCAGGGGGTTACACCGGACACAGGATTGATTTGGTAGGTTATTTTTGGGGAAAAATCACCTTCTCAGGGGAATCCACATACGGTAAAATATACGTAGCTAAGTCTGGACAGCCTTTGTTAGGATGGCCACACCAAGATCAATTGGGCATTAAGATAGATCCTAGAGCTAATCCACCTGTTTACTCTGTTACTAACACCAATGATCCAGATCGTGATCTCATGGTTGATAATCTAAAGTCTGAGTTTCCTCATGTCTTCAGTGGAAAACTCGGTCAATTTTTGGGTTTTAAACACACTATTAAACTCAACGATGGTGTAGTTCCTGTTCGGCACAGAGTCAGGAACGTCCCTCTTACTTACAGGGATAAACTTAAGGTGCTTCTCAAAGATTTGTGTGACAAGGATATCATTGAGCCCATTGAGTCCTCCCCGTGGGTTTCCCCGATCGTTATTTCGGTCAAATCCAACGGCGAATTGAGACTCTGTGTTGACCTTCGCAGTTTAAATAACTCTATTTGGGTGGATGCTCATCCTTTGCCAAACTTGCATGAGATGGTTTCAACATTGGGAGGTGCAGTGATTTTTTCGTGTATCGATCTGGCAAGCGCCTATCATCAAGTTGTTCTAGATGATGATTCCAAAAGTTTGACAGCTTTTATTACGCCAGAAGGCCTCTTTAGGTACAAACGCATGCCTTTTGGGTTGGCTAGTGCCGCCTCCGTTTTCCAAAGACTGATGAAAGAGACACTTGAAGGGTTGACAGGGGCAATCGCCTTTCAAGATGATATTCTTGTATTTGGGAAAAATGTAGAGGAGCATGATATTAATTTAAGGAATGTCATTTCCGCCTTGTCTTCTAAAGGTCTTACTCTTCGTCTTGATAAGTGTAAAATAAGAGAAAGAGAAGTTGAGTACTTAGGACATTCCATAAGTGGTTCTGGGATCAGACCTAAGCAAAAACACATAGAGAGCATCATTAAAGCTCCTGTGCCTGTTTCAAAAGAACAATTGGTAGCCTTTTTAGGATTAATAGAATTCTATGCAAAATTCATCCCAAATTTCTCTTCCAAAGTTGATTCCTTTAGACCACTTCTAAAGAAGAACGCAAGATTTGTATGGTCTGATGTTATGACGGAGGCATTTCACAATCTTAAAGGGTTTGTTGTGAATGCACCTTGTTTAAGACCCTTTGTTATTGGAAAAAAATGTACCATCATGGTAGATGCAAGTAGCACAGGGTTAGGAGCTGTGCTCATGCAGAATGACTGTGGAAAAGAATGGATAATTGCTTATGCCTCAAGGGCTTTGAGGGACGCTGAAAAACACTATTCAGTTATTGAAAGAGAGTTATTGGCGTCAGTTTGGGCAGCCGAACATTTTAAAACATTTTTGTGGGGAACGAAATTCATTATCAAGACGGACCATAAGCCTCTCATTTACATGATGGCACCGGGTGGAGGTCGAACTTTATCAGCTCGCTTAGCCAGGTTGGCATCTAGGCTACAGTCTTTTCACTTTGAGATGGTGTATGTAAAGGGGAAAACTAACATTCATGCTGATTGTATGTCTAGGTTGCACACTTCCTGCGATTTTCCATCTGACAATGACGAATGTGAAGTTGCGTTTACTTCACAAGACATCGTGTTAGTGTTTGGGGAGAAGTTTGATTTAAGTAAAGAGTCCTGGGCAAGAGAAATGGAGAAGAGTGTTGAATTGACTCAGGTTAAGAATTACATTCTACAAGGATGGCCTGAACTAAGAAAGTTTTCAGGTGATATGATGAGTTATGCCAAAGTTCAAGATGAGTTGGCTGTTGAAAATGGGGTTCTGATGCGAGGTGATAAATTCATCCCTCCTTTTGCTTTGAGAAATACCATTATTAGTATTGCCCATGAGGGACATTTAGGAATTTCTTTTACCAGGAGACGCGTAAAAGATTTTTTTTGGTGGCCAGGAGTGGATGGTTGTGTTGAACACTATGTCCAAAAATGTCCAGAATGTGCTAACAGTGATAAGTCTGCTGTTCCTTTACGTCCTGAACCTTGTCCTGTGGCATGTCCTTTTGGTCCTTGGCAGAAATTAGGTCTTGATTTCATTGGTCCATTTTCTGTTCTACCTGAGCGTGAGAGATTTGGGATGGTCTTGATAGATTACTTCTCAAAATGGCCAGAGGTAAAGATGGTTAAAGAGATAACAACTAGGAATGTAGTAGAGTTTTTAGATGATGTTTTTTGCAGGGAAGGAATTCCAGAAGAAATAGTAACGGACAATGGTCCACAGTTCACTAGTAAGGATTTTCAAGGCTTTATCACCAAATGTGGGATTTTGCACAATAAAATTGCTGTGTTCCATCCTGAAGCCAATGGCCAAGTTGAAAGATTCAACAGAGTTGTGAAGGAGGCGATCCAACTTTCTGTTAAGGGTCAATTAAATTGGCGTAATGCCCTTCAGTCTATGTTATTGTCCTATAGGACGTCTCCTAACTCTGTTACTTTGGTTAGTCCATTTGAACTTTTAAGGGGTCGGAAACCCAGTACTCGTTTGAATCCATGGTGGTTAAAAAAGAGTTTGGGTGATAATGGTGTTTCCTCAAGAGTAGATTATGAATTGGTTAGAGACAGAGTCAGCGCATATAAGGATAAGATGAAGGAAAGGATGGGAGCAAAGCAGGGATCTATTAGCAAACATATCATCTCAGCTGGAGACCTTGTCCGTATTAAAAGAAAGGAAGGTGTTCCGAAAGGGGGTCAAATCTGGTCCCGTCCCATGGAAGTCATTGAAGTTTTCAAGCATGCTGTCAGGATTGAGGACGGTAGTGTTTGGAACTTGAACAGAGTTTCTGTATTTAAAGGTCAAGGTATGCCGAGTGACGTTGTTGTGTCAAGCGATGACACCAATGTTTTTCTTGATTTTGAATCGGGTAATGTGGAACATTCTTCAAGGTGTCTTTTGAGTGAGAATGGGAATTCTGAGGCGGTAAGGACTCTTCCTTCCACTGTGGTTTCAAAAAGATGTCCTAGGCCTCACCGTCTCCCCGAGAGATACAAGGATTTTGTCATGAGTTGAGATTTTACTACTGTATGATTTTGTCATGAATTGAAATTTTAGTATTGTTTAGGTCTTTGTTTTTTTTTCTCCTACTAGTATCTAGTCATGTATTAAGATTCTACCACTGTATAGTTTTTTTTTTGTTTATTTTTTTTTTATTTACAAGAAGGGAGGTGTGTTGTATACTGTTATTATCTGTGACCACGAGATGGCACATGGCTTTGCCTGTGACATCTCGTGGCTGTCTTTGGCTGTTGTGCACATGCCTTGTTCTGCATCTTTTAAATGTGCTTGATGAGATCTTTTGTTTAGAACTGGCATTCTGAACTGATGCACTGACTTGTTAAGATGTGCTTCTAATAAACTCCTGCTACTGATTTCTCCTCGAGTCCTCCAGTCTTTCCTACACATGGCACAGATGTTCTATTTAGCTCTGCCTACATTCAGCTGCATTATATCGCGTTATAGCGGTAAATCATTCAAACAGATGAGGCACTGGCTCAAGAAACATATATAATGATCAGCGTGTAGGCAGGCGACAAAAGATGACTGTTGTTCACATTTTTTAGCTGTTCACCGTCAAACAAGATTCACTCTAGGAATCTGACTCACAGGCTAACCTCGAGTTCAACTAATCAGTAGGCCACACAAAGCTAGCAAAACTACAATCCTGGAAAATAATAAAACTAAATAACATTTACTGAAGAAATGCTGACCTAGTACGAGAAAAATGGACAGATAATTCGTTTCTCGCTGGAACAAGCGGCAAAACAGTTTTAAAATATGTATATATGACTTTTCTACCATTTGTAGTTTATACACCCGAAGAATAAATGCTAAACTATCAACAGGAATTATGCTCTATTAGGAATACTTTTATGTTCTAACTAGATAGTGAGGGCCTCATTTTTGAACGGTGACGCATCACTGCGAGAAAACAGAGATGCGTCACTTTTCATTGCGCCCTCCTTGCGACACCAATGATGCGTCATATTTACAGTATGATGCATGTAAGGAGTTACAGATACGTCCATTTTTCTGATGTATCTGTAGGGGCAAAAATGACGCTTTGTTGGAGTGTGTCACAAAAATGAAGCAACACCAGCAATGGGTCATTACACATGGGCAAGTCCAATGTGAAATGTGCCTGCGTCAGTCCTACGCCTGCTGTGAGGCAGGCGTTAGATATTGACACATTTGCGTCCTAGAAGTGACGCAGTGAAATCTTGTAGATTTTACTACCCTTTCTTGTGTTGGAATGCCACCCCTGCATTCACTATACCTGGAGGTATAACCGGACGCAGGGTTTACAAAGTGACGCACTTTGTAAATATGGTGCAACAAGGCTCACTTTTTACGCCGCGGCTGCATCACCAAAAGTGACGCACCAGCACCATTAAAGTGACCAAAGTGCTCATAAATAAGTCCCTGAGATTCTGAGCACTTGCAGGCAGATACTTTCCTCGCCATCGTAGTATGTGCATGGTCATTGCTGGAACTGCCCCTTCTTGCAGGGTCATCCCCAAACTTTTTGCTTCTTCCTCCCTTATTTTTCCTGACCCGTGGCTGTTGGCAATAGGACTCTGCACACTTTACCACCGCTGATCAGTGCTAAAGTGCATATGCTCTCTGCGTAAATTGGTATTGTGATTGGATATACATGATTTACATATTTGTATCACCAAGCAGTCCCTAGTAAAGTGCACTGAGTGTGCCAGGGCTGGTGATGACAAATGCTACTAGTGGGCCTGCAGCACTGATAGTGCCAGCCACATGAGTAGCCCAAATATTGTGTCTCAGGCCTGCCACCGCAGTGCCTGTGTGCAGTCTGTGAACTGCCATGTCCTCCGGGTTAGTGTCCCCACTGACCAGGCCTAACCCTTCCCTTTTTGTGCACATTGGTCACCCCTACGGAAGGCCCAAGATACCCCCCTGGGCAGGGTGCAGTGTATGTGAAAGGTAGAGCATGTACTGGGGTAGGTGACATGCTCTGTTAATGAATTACAGCCATTTTCGTTTTTCACTATTGTAAGGCTATCTTGCTCCATAGGTTAACATGGGGGATGTTGGCTACAGTGGCTACCAGCATTTCTTCCCATAGGAACAAGATAGGACATAAGGGTCTAGTATCCCTGAACTCAGAATTTAATAACACATTGTTTAGGAAAGGTTGTTTTTAAATCCTGTGTTTGAGAACAGCACTTTTAGAAAGTTGCTGTTCTCTTATCTGACCATTCTGTGTGCCTTGGCCTGTTTGTGTATTGACTGTCTGATTTGAGAGTGACAGGGGTTGGGGATTCCCCAGGAGGCTGGCTGAGTCAGCCATAGGCTGAATGACTGCATTTGCAACTTGAGTGGTGGGAGGAGATAGCACCTGGGCCTGAATAGGGCCGAGCCTGCTTTCCACAATGCTGGCTCCACCTCCTGCTGGGAGGCTGACGACCCTTCCCCTCACTCTGAAAGGAAAGGAGAAGCCAGGAAAACAAAGTGGTCAAGAAACACCCAGAACTGGTTCAGACCGGGCTCAGGGCCCATTTGCACAAAGAGAACGAAGACTTTTAGGGGTATAAGTACAGGACCCCTGACTACAGAAAATTAGATCATCCTGGAATCAAGAAGGAACGTCTGCCAAGGAGAAAGCTGAAACTGAAGAAGGAAGATTGTCCAGCTGTTGCTCTGCTAGATTGCCCTGCTGTTGCTCTGCTGCCAAGGAGAGGGGAAGGACTTTGCTTTGTGCTGTAACCCCTTGCTTGAAGGAATCTCCAAGGGCCTGAGAAGAGCTAGCTCCCTGTTCTGAAGTCCCAGGAACAAAAGGACTTTACCCCCGCCTCCCCCTGAGTTCTACTGAGAGAGTTCTGTCCTTCCTGGAGTGTGTGGCCCATGTGTGGTGCCTCTGGAAGTCGTACCTGTGCTGGGAAGCTGGAAACCAAGATTTAAAGACTTTGCTACAGAAAAGTTATCGCATCGCTCGCTGCGGAGCGCTTCCCCGACAGTGCGAGAAAATTCCCGCCGCTACGAAGGCAAAGATCGTCGCAGCGCCTGTTGCCGCTGCCTGAGCTGTTGCATCCTTCCTTTGCGGGATGCACTAGACCGGTGCAGGACAACTAACAGCGCTGCGAGTGTCGTCGCAGAGCCTGTCATCACTGGGTGAGTTTGCCGCACCGCTTGCTTGCGGACCGCATCACGTTTCTGCGAACATCGTCGCAGAGCCATGGCATCGATGAGCTGCGAGAGAGAGATCCCCGCTGGATCACGTATCGTCGCCCCGGAGATCGCCGCATCCCCTACGTGATTGTCGCATTGTGCCTTTGCAAGAACAAACTTCCTATGGAACCTACGCACCGGAATCCTTACAAGTGGCCTTGCTCCCCCTACAGACTGGATTCGTCGCAACACGCCCGCTGCTGCAGTGGGGCTGTCGCATCGCCTCCCCAGGGTCTCAGGAGCAACGCATCGCTTTTTTTCCACCTCACCAACTTCTGCTTTTGGAACTTTGTCGCATTTAAAGGTACTGTTGGCTAAACGTGACACATCTGTGAACTTGTCACGCATCTGTGGATTCTTTTTATCGCAACCTTAAGAACTCTTTTGAAACCATATTCTTGAACTGTGTTTGTTGGATTTTTGTCGTTTTGGTCTTGTGTAGTTAGATTAAATACCTTTATTTTTCTAAACTGTTGTGGAATCAGTCTGTGGTGTTTTCACTGTGTTACTGTGAGTGTTTGTACACATACTTTACACATTGCCTTCTGATTAGCCTTTACTGCTCGTGCCAAGCTACCTAGAGAGTGAGCAGGGGTTATCTCAGAGGGTTTCCTCCTTAGCCTGACTAGAAGCAAGGGTCCCTATTTGGACAGTGTTACCTACCTCTGCCAACTAGAGACCCCCATTTCTAACATTGGTGGTCAGCGGTGGGGATTTGAACTTGTATTTGTACTGGCCCCACAGTGATTGGTGTACATCACTAGTGAGTGGAGACCACTACGCCACCACATACTGTTTATTTTTTCCAGTGTCCTCCTGGAAGTATTTTTTGGATATTGAGACTCTGGCTAATGTTGCACCTGTAAAATCCTACCAAAATAGAAGTCAACTTTTTCCACCTGTGCACCTACCCAGAAGAGGAGATAAAAGCCTTTTGCAAGAAGAGGGGGCTGCCCATGGAGAAAGGTTCCACAAGGAGGGATCTTGAGGTATGCCTGTATTCCCATGAGGCCAGAATTTGGGAAGCAACATTAGCAGATGATTCTGAGGAGGAGTACTTCTCTGACAGTGGGGAAGAGAATGATGAGTGGCTCCTTGCTGCTGAGCAAAGGTGCAGAGAATTAGACCGGCTAAACAAGGAAGGTATGATCCGGTGGGCCTTAGCCCAGAAAGAAAAATGGGATGCTCAAGGAAGGAGATTTGCTGATTTGGAGGTGGAGTCCAGCTCAGATGGTGGCAGCATGGTTATGATATATAGTATGTAGAGAAAGGTGCAAACACCCAGAGATGTGGAGCCCGACTTGATGGAGGGGGTCGACATACACCAGGGAGTTCAGGTTTATGATGTAGTTCCATTGGAGTGCGGTGTCCCTGAATAGATTGGGGGACTAGCAGAGGGGACCATATTTCAAGTGGTGGGAGGGACACTCTACTGACTCTAGATGAGAGGTACAGGGCAGTGTTCCCCTGTGGTAGAAACCTTGGTGTGTGTGTGAAGACCATCTAGAAGAGTGTGGGTTGTGTGACAGAGACAGTCAGATACTGTCTTGCCAGTCTCAGGAGAGTGGTGTGGGGTACTTGTGTGAGGCACTGGAGGGTGAGGCAAAGGGTAGCTTGGTTAACAACTGTGGGGGGCTGTGTGATTCATTTGTTGGAGAGCATTTTTTAAGTCCTTTTTTTCCAGAGCTATGCCAACACCCGGTGGAGTATGAGTTCTCTGACCCAAGAGCGCTTGCGTTGGAGGCAGACCTCTTGGTGGATTCCAGAGAGTCTGAGGAAGCATTGGGGAGTGATCCCAAACGGAGTGGCTCAGATATCTTCCAGACCTGTGAGGTGGAAGAGGTTCAGTGTAGCCCAGTTAGGTCGCAGTGTAGTGGGAGGGGTGTGGGGGCTCATGTCCGGTCTCAGTGGAGAAGGAATGAGTGTGGGATGGTGTGTCTCACGGTGCCCGAAACCCAGTCCAGGGCCTGGAGGGTTCCTTAAGGGAACTTCAGGTTGGGGACCTAGACTGTACTTGTAGGCCATTTGAGGAGGATCTCCTAGTGTCTGTAGAATGGGGAGTGCCTGTAACCAGGCCTCCATCAGTTCTGGTGTCTGGCAGTGCAACTCCATTTGGGAGGGCGCAGAAGTCCAGATTGAGGGATGAGAGGGGGAAGGAATCCCCAGTGGAAGAACCAGTGGGTCAGGGGCCAGCCAGAAGAGCTGAGTCTCCTAGGAGTGACCATGGTGATACCACTTCTGTCCTGGGGGATCCTCGCGCCCTGTCAGGTGGACAGGGCTTGGGAGATCTGCACCAGGCGGACTGTCACAGGACACATGAGTTGTGTGTCACCCTCAAGGGAGTACTGTGTGAGTCCCCAAAAGTCCTGGCATGCCAGGCAAGTGCACAACCGCAGGTATTTGTCCCTGGGTTGGGAGACCAGGTTCAGGATTTGCCTGACCTGGAAAGAAGGAAATCTGTAACCAGTGTCCTGACCAATATGGTTCCCAGGGGTACCCCTCCAGTAGGGAGAATGGAGCACTCTGAAAGGGGTTACAGATGGAGGGAGTACTCGCCTCTGACCCCGGTACAACCTGAGGGGTTAAACCCTAGGTTGGGAGACCAGTTGCTGGAGGGAGGTCCTGAACTGGTAGGAAAGTTGTGTTCTTGGTTGTCTTGGTGGACAGGGTTGCCCCTGGAAGGAGGGCAGGAGTCTCACCTTGGGTGTGGACTGGGCCACACCGTTGTGTTGACCAGATGGGTATTGTGTACCAGTGTGGGCATATCTGTGAGTGAAGTCATGGTGCGCCAGGCAAATGTTCCATCGCAGAAGTTGGTCCCTGGGTGGGGAAGCCAGGTTCAGGTGTTGTCTGACCTTGAGGCTTTGGAGTCTAGGTTTGAGGGCCAGGCCCGGTGTGTCCCCCCTGATCTGGAACACCAGTTGCAGGATAGAACCCCTAAACTGGTGGGTGAATGGTGCAGGACACCTGACACAGGTGCCCCGACTATTCTAGAAGGGGTACCGCTCCAGGTTGGAGGGTACAGAACCCCACGGAAGAGGAGGACCGGGTGTGGAGAAGCCCACCTCAGCCTCCTGTCCAGCCGCCGGATACAGGTCCGCGACTGGTGGGTCAGTGCCAGAGTGTCAGCCCTGACCTGACAAGAGATCGAGTGGACAAAGGGTTCCAAGCACCTCAGATTACTGCCCCACACCCTCTGACCCCACAGGGGTTTGAGAGGGCTGAGAGTCATAAGGCCTGGGTCTCATCCCTGATCACTGGCGGTGGTCACTCTGGCTGGCTGTCGGTCTGTTGGGACACACCTGTGAGCAAGTTAAGTTTAGGTACTGCACAGATGGTGTCCACAGGTCAGGAGAAGGGTTCCACATGGATTGGCATAGTGGATCCTGAGAGTATGGGTAGAGTGATCCAACTAGGTTCAGGTCGGCGTAGAACAGGAATTGAGCCGTGCTGTTTAGGCGAGTTTCTGTGTTCTATCACCTTAAGAAGGGAATCCCATTGAGGTATTGTTTGGTCTACCCTGGCTTTAGGCTGGAAGGGGGTTGTGTTGGAACTGGCCCTTCTTGCAGGGTCATCCCCAAACTTTTTGCTTCTTCCTCCCTTATTTTTCCCGACCTGTGGCTGTTGGCAATAGGACTCTGCGCACTTTACCACTGCTGATCAGTGCTAAAGTGCATATGCTCTCTGTGTAAATTGTTATTGTGATTGGGTATACATGATTGGCATATTTGTATCACCAAGAAGTTCCTAGTAAAGTGCACTGTGTGTACCAGGGCTGGTGATGACAAATGCTACTAGTGGGCCTGCAGCACTGATTGTGCCACCCACATGAGTAGCCCCAAAATGGTGTCTCAGGCCTGCCACCGCAGTGTCTATGTGCAGTCTGTGAACTACCATGTCCTCCTGGTCAGTGTCCCCACTGACCCTTTCCTTTTTGTACACATTGGTCACCCCTATGGAAAGCCCAAGGTACCCCCCTGGGCAGGGTGCAGTGTATGTGAAAGGTAGAGCATGTACTGGTGCAAGTGACATGCTCTGGTAGTGAATTACATCCATTTTCGTTTTTCACTATTGTAAGGCTATCTTGCTCCATAGGTTAACATGGGGGATGCTGGCTACAGTGCCAACCAGCATTTCTTCCCCTATGAACAAGATAGGACATAAGAGTCTAGCATCCCTGAACTCAGAATTTAATAACACATCCTTTAGTAAAGGTTGTTTTTAAATCCTGTGTTTGAAAACAGCACTTTTAGAAAGTTGCTGTTCTCTTATCTGACCCTTCTGTGTGCCATGGCCTATTTGTGTATTGACTGTCTGGTTTGAGAGTTCCAGGGGCTGGGGATTCCCCAGGAGGCTGGCTGAGTCAGCCCTAAGCTGAATGACTGCATTTGCAACTTGAGTGGTGGGAGGAGATAGCACCTAGGTCTGAATAGGGCTGTGCCTGCCTTCCACAATGCTGGCTCCACTTCCTGCTGGGTAGCTGATGACCCTGCCCCTCACTCTGAAGGGAAAGCAGAAGCCAGGAAAACAAAGTGCTCAAGAAACACCCAGAACTGGTTCAGACCGGGCTCAGGGCCCACTTGCACAAAGAGAAAAAAAAGACTGTTAGGGGTATAAGTACAGGACCCCTGACTACAGAAAATTAGATCATCCTGGAATCAAGAAGGAACGTCTGCCAAGGAGAAAGCTGAAACTGAAGAAGGAAGATTGTCCAGCTGTTGCTCTGCTGGATTGCCCGGCTGTTGCTTTGCTGCCAAGGAGAGGGGAAGGACTTTGCTTTGTGCTGTGTCCATTTGCTTGAAGGAATCTCCAAGGGCCTGAGAAGAGCTGGCTCCCTGTTCTGAAGTCCCAGGAACCAAATGACTTCACCCCCAGATTCCTCTGAGCTCTACTGAGAGAGTTCTGTCCTTCCTGGAGTGCGTGGCCCATGTGTGGTGCCTCTGGAACTTCTACCTGTGCTGGGAAGCCAGAAACCAAGATTTAAAGACTTTGATACAGAAAAACTATCTCATCGCTTGCTGCGGAGAGCATCCCCGACAGTGCGAGGAAATTCCCGCCTCTACGAAGGCCGAGATCGTCGCAGCGCCTGTTGCCGCTTCCAGAGCCGTCGCATCCTTCGTTTGCGGGACGCACATGACCAGTGCGGGAAGACTAACATCACTGCGAGTGTCGTTGCAGAGCCTGTCGTCGCTGGGTGAGATCGCCGCACTGCTTGCTTGCGGACCGCATCACGTCGCTGCGAACATCGTCGCAGAGCCATTGCATCGAGGAGCTGTTAGAGTGAGATAGCTGCTAGATCGCGCATCGTCGCCCCGGAGATCACCGCAGCCCCTACGAGATCGTCGCATCATGCCTTTGCGAGAACAAACTTCCTATGGAACCTACGCACCGGAATCCTTACAAGTGGCCTTCCTCCCCATACAGATCGGATTCATCGCAACAAGCCCGCTGCTGCCGCGGGGCTGTCGCATCGCCTCCCCAGGGTCTCAGGAGCAACGCATCGCTTGTATTCCACTGCACCAGCTTCTGCTTTTGGAACTTTGTCGCATTTAAAGGTACTGTTGGCTAAACGTGACGCATCTGTGAACTTTTACAGCATCTGTGGATTATTTTTATCGCAACCTTAAGAACTCTTTTGAAACCATATTCTTGAACTGTGTATGTTGTATTTTTGTCGTTTTGGTCTTGTGTAGTTTAGATTAAATACCTTTATTTTTCTAAACTGTTGTGGAGTCAGTCTGTGGTGTTTTCACTGTGTTAGTGTGAGTGTTGGTACTAATACTTTACACATTGCCTTCTGATTAGCCTTGACTGCTCGTGCCAAGCTACCTAGAGGGTGAGCAGTGGTTATCTCAGAGGTTTTCCTTCTTACCCTGACTAGAAGCAAGGGTCCCTATTTGGACAGTGTTACCTACCTCTGCCAACTAGAGACCCCCATTTCTAACAGTCATCAATAGTCACCACAAACCATTTTTTGGAAACCATTATTATGTAGTATTATCTGTTATCTCCTACTGGTTCACAATAGACCTATCACTTGTACCTAAATTGAACACTCACAGGTAGCATAGTTAATCACAGATTCACTTTTAAATAAACTAGTAGGCAAGGTGTAACCCTAAACCTTAATCAAATGTTTGAAAGACAGAATAGCATAAAAAACGATTGAGCGTTTTCTTTGTGAGAAATACGACTCCACTTTAAAAATCAAGCAAATTAGTATAAGAAATTAAAACAAGAAAGAAACAAGGCAACATGCTTTCTCCTTTTATGCGTCCAAGATCTGGAACATCTCCTTAATCAACACAACTAAAAAACAGTCTTAACAAGAGCTGAAAACAACATCGTAACAAATTAACATTCCACTTCTCAGCTGTCCCTTCAATCATGCATTAACTCTAACCTTTCCTTGTTACTGTTTAGCAGTCTTCTGCATTTCAGCTAGGTTTTTGCTAGGCAAGTGCAAAACACATTCACAAATTCATTCATACATACATGTAGTTCTTGTCTGCTTCAGAAAAAAAAACACATTTCATGTTAAATACACAATATATGGATTATTCGAGAAGAGTACTTTACTACCTCTCACCTTTAGCCCAAGTGTGTGTTCTTTTTTACTTTAATGCAGTGCTTAAGGTGAGCTGGTGGTTGCAGGTGGGGACCTCCAACACTCATTTTTGAGGATGGCACTTATTTGTATGCCTCAAACAATTACCTAGAGCAAGAGAGGGAAAACAAAAATAGTGGAAAGACAGATGAAGGAAGAATCACCATGAAGAGAGACGGCAGGGATGAAGGGACAGAGTGTGTCTGATAGTCAATTAAAAGGGCTTGTTTTAGTTTCAAAAGTGGTCATAAAATTGAATGAGACAACATTTTATTGCGCGTGCTGCAGGCTTCTGAGCAGAGCTTTGGATACAGGCCCTCATTTGTTGTCAAATTAAGCACTGCATGTATGTCAATCTTGCCAACAACCTTCCTGTTCCCATATGATTACAGCAACATGAAACTCGATTTGGGCAACCGAGACTGTAGGCCTGATTTGCAAAGCCTTTTTGAAGTACAAAGCATCCAACTCAGAAAATAAACGCATTTGCAATGGCAAAAAGGCTGTTTAAATGTACTGAACCATTCAGTGATTCAGTAATGTTACCAAATTGTAAAATGGGTTTAGAAACCAGGATGAATCTGTTTGGTAGGGGTCTGTCAGGATTAGAAATGGATACCTGACATATTATTGATCACAACAATATCTTGAGACAGAAATATTGTGTTGAAAAATATTGATTACAAAAATATTGTTTCCAGGGGGGGGGAGTGGCTTGATGCAGACTAAAGTTGGCGGCGCACCGCTGATGCTCCGGGTGACAGCTTCCTTAACAAACCTGGCTTTGCTACAAGGTGTTTACCTGAGAAATAAACAGGATGCCACTCATTATCTTTTCTCCTGAAGGAAAAGCGTAAACCAGTTCCTTTCAGGATCGCGTTTTCCCTTGAAATGCTGCCGACATTTTATGTGTGCCTGCACAATGCATTTATCCCCGCCAGTATTAAACTATTAATGCACTCTCCTAATCCTGCGAAAGGTTCAACAAATATATTATATTATGCTTTAAATTTACTCAGTTTTTTGGGAGAAAGCTGACCTGACTTGCTGTTTAGAACTGCTGTTTCAACCAATAAACAGACTTAGACCTTTATCTTTTTTGAATAGTCTGAGTAATTTAATAACTGTATTTTGGAACATTCATTTGACTAATTAAGACAGTATTACAAAATGCCTGTCTAAAAGACACATATAAACTAAATCTGCCTTCTAGGATCAGTTAAGATTATCAAACAAAACATGTGATATGCATCAAATAAAATGTTGAAAACCTTTCAGAAAAATGCCAGTCAGAAGATTAAAATTTACTCAGAGCTTTTTCTGAAGTGAATTATATTCATACAAGGGCTTTCTTATAAGCATTGGCCAAGTCTGTTTTTTTTAATCATTTGAGATATGTCTCAGCTACTCTTAATTGTCATGTGGATAGATTAGAAAATAAGAAGTACTTGGCCAGATTTTCTTTAGGTAAATCCCTTAAACTTTCTCCTGCACTCTGCAATTAGTATAGAATGGAGAAAGGTTCACAACACGAGAATGCTGGTGCATCTTCTTCCTTAGTCACAACTGCTACAGTTGTTCAATCGAAAGCTGGAAAAGAGTTTTACAGACATTAATGGAAGAAACTAATGGTAGGTTTCAGAATCCTTCGGACAGATGGAATCTTACGGAGGAACTCATTTCTAGTTTGGAACCACAGATTTGAGATTTCAAGGCTACTCTTTCCAGGGCTAATCTTCTCCAGGAACAAGTAACTAACTTGCGTATACAGGTTGAATATTTAGAAAATTGCAACAGAATAAACAACCAATCATATTCTTCTAAACTTTCCTAAACAGATTTTAAACTTACCTATAGGCCCACCACTTAACAGGCATAAAGCTCATAGACTTGGACATTTCTTCGAAAGTTCCAATCACCTCTAGGAAACCTCAAGGAGTCATCTTGTATTTCCTGGAATGCACAGAACTAATGCATGTTATCTCAGCTGCCAGACTACTCAAGCGCATATCATGGGCTCTACATTATTTATCCTTCTCCCAAGACTTTGCCAAGATTACTGCAGATCAACGAAAATAATTCTTAAATATTAAAAAAATGATTTGCTCTCTTGGAGCTAGAGTTGAGCTTCTTCATCCTTGTCTTTTCATGGCCACATAAAATAATAATACTATTACCTATAAGAATACATATAATATTCCTTGCAAGTCAGAAAACAGAGAATATGGATTTTACTGCATCACATTATATGTGAAAAAACAAAAGATTTAAGGTTTTAACTTTATGCTCTCTTCGTTTGTATTGGTTCTTCTCTTGAAGTACACAGAAATGCTGGATGGATTTGCTTCAATTGATATCTTCTGGTTTAAATGTTCATAATAGTATCTGTAGCATTTTAATGTCTCCTTTTAACTACAATACTTAATTTCCTTACAGGATTGATCTTGTGTTGTCTCTTGTTCCTGCCTCCCAACATATGTTTCATGCCCTTCATGTACCTACCTTTCCTTAGGGATTTGATGTGATTCTTTTAAATGCTTTTGACAGTAATTTCTTGGAATGCCAGGGGTTTAAATTATCCTTTAAAATGTCAATGAGTCCTAACGCACTTGTTGAAATGTAATGCTCACATTGCTTTTTTGCATGAATCCCATCTTGAAGAAAAACTTTGTATGAAAATGTGCAGGGACTGGGTAGCCAACGTGTTTTTCTCACCAGTAAATGGTAAAAGAATTGTGTTATCATCTTATGACACACATCTTTAAAAGTCCAACTGCTCTGATAAGAATTTGATTCAGAAGGAAGATGATTACTACTCACATTATCTCTTAATAACGTCCCATTGTTTTGTTTAATGTGTATGTCCCTACTGCTCCTGATTGTTAGTATTGGTCTTTCATTGCCAACAAACTATTACAACACTTATAATTTAATACTAGCCGGAGATAGCAATCACTGCATTGATCACATTTTAGACAGACACTCTGCAGCACACTAAGTTCCCAACAAATCACAAAAAGCATTTACACAGGCTATTAGTCAGATATTATTTGACAGATGCTTGGAGATTATGTAATCCTTCCCCGAGGGAATACACATATGTGTCTCCAGTTCATCATAAACCGCCAAGAATAGATCATAATTTTATTTCATAACACCTTACTTAATCTTTACATGCTGTGGACATTGGTACCATCCTAATTTCTGATCATGCTCCAGTTTCCATTCAGTAAAAGCCTATTGCTGAAAGAATTAGGCTCCCCCAAAATTTCTCTCTGTTTGTGCCTCTGCAAACAGCCACAAGCATGCAACTCCAGCACAAACCTGCTCTCACCTTACACAGTGTCTTGTTTTAGTGCTATGAAAACACACACTTTTCCTGCCTCACTTAGTTCTCACGGCCCCTCTTTAGTATGAACATAAAACATAAAAAGCTTTCCAATTACTTTTATATGTAGAGAGGTGTGGCTCACTGGTTAGAGGCGGCAGACCCGGAGGCTGAGAACGGCCCGGGACCAGGGTTCGATTCCCGACGCGGCAGGGTCAAGGACCAGGGTCAGCGGACTGATAATTCTCGCCTCGGTGCCCACTTTGGGCAGTGATCACACTCGGTAACTCTGGGCATTAAGCTTGCCTCATCTCTACAACGGCCCCCCACAGACGCCGGGGATGCCTGGCTTCACCTTGGAGATACCCAGCATGGGACCATCTCACAGGGAAAGCCAGGACGGGTTCCCCAGCGGTCATTCGCGCCAGGATACTCCGGTAGTAATTGAGCGCGCTACAAAACACCTTACATTTACATTTACTATACTATACTTCACATGGAAATATAGAACTCAAGGTTCTCACCACCCCAAATTAGCTCTCTGGTATACTTTTTCAAATATAAGAAGTACAGGTATTCAGTATCTGTCAGTCACAACCACTTTAAAACAGTGTACCTATAAACAACTCAATGCACTTTTGTTTAAAACACCACCAGAGAAGGGTAGTGAAGTATGCTCTGCAAAGAGCAACTCAAAGGTTTGTTATTCTTTATAAAAAATCTGCCTGTCTATGCTTTTCGCAAGCCTTTTCTATGCCTTAAGAGGATGGGTGGATGAGTATATTACGTTGTATTTAGAATCAGATTCGGACGATGCATTGAAATAAGAACGTATAGTTGAATTATGAGCAAGTGGATGCATGGCCAGATGTATCAATGCATAGATACATAGATGGATTTATCAATGTATGGATGGATGGATGGAAGGATGGTTGAATGTAGGGACCAGTACTTACAATAGACGTTTGGGCTGATAGAGGTTTAGGATTGGTTCTGGGACAGATGTATCTATGCGTATATAAGCGTATGACTGTATGAATGACACAGTGCTTACTATAGGCGAGTGCTCTCATCGATGCTTAAGATAAGCGGACGAACACATGTATGTATGTATATAGGTAGGAATATATGCATCAATTAAAAGATGATTGAATGGTGCAGTGCTTATGATTTATGGATACTGCAATTAAATTGGGCCGGGTCTGAGGACAGGCACTTATTTTCAGGGAGCCTCCAAACGGCTCGCTTTCAGGCTCTATTTTCAGTCCTCTCGAAGATAGTCAATTATTTTTATTTTTTATTACACTACGGTGACAGCGTACATATCACTATATGCATGATTATTTTGCTCACTACTGAGAACTGGAAACATCCTGCTAGGTTACCCACATTGTAAAAGATAAAGAAATCCTTTAAAGAATGTTTTTTTCCAAATGTAGGATAATTGGAGAGGATTTTCTAAAGGAAACAGTGATACTTATCTTGATTTAGACCACGGCCCAAATTACATAGAGCACACCCCTTTAAGAGCTTTGCCCTACCCCCTTTTAGAGCACCCCCACTTTTTCTCCCACTTAGAATGCTAACTACACCATAGTAACAAACAAACAATGAAAGCTTCCATTGAAATTCACAACAGCACCAAGTTTCATATTTTCATAATTTCCATTAACACTATCAGCCTTCTACCACAGTACAAGAGTGTCTATCAACACGAAGATTTCTTATCCACAGAAATGTACCTGTCTGCTGTAGCACTCATCACCAAAAGGTATAAAAACATGTTAATTTGCCAGAAAAATATATACCATACCATAAAGCGATTCATAAATGGGCACGCTGCCAATGCACCACCCTCTTCCCCATCCTTCCTTAGCTTTACAACATTAAAGAAAGAGCAACACCAAACCTAGTAAACACACTATAGCAATACAGGAACTTAATTTCAACAACTGTCCACTGGAACGCTCATGAGCAAAGCGTATTAAAATATACAAATTTGCGGGTAAAACATATACCATGCCATAGGGCACTTTATAAGTGTTCCCAGTAGTACTACATCACCTTCAGTAGCTCGACATCTGCATGTTACTAAATTCTGTATTTCAATTAGCAACATGACCACCTCTCCCACCCCCACACCCACCTCCGCCCTTCCTTAACCATACGAAATCAAACAGAAACCCCCACCATTCCTACCAGAGCCACTATACCCATACATAGGCTTAATTTTAGCAGGTGCGTGCCGGAACACTTATCAGCAAAATCTATTCCAACATGCAAATTGGCGGGTAAAACATAAACCATCCCATAGCACGGTTTATAAATGGGTCCAGTGAACATTTCCTTTAATAACTACACATGCCCACGTTACAAATGTCCGTCTAATAATCAGCAACATACATACCTCACCCACTCCCAACCATGCCCTTGCTTAACCTTACGAAATCAAACAATGAGCCCCAGGACTCCTGTTACCATCACTATAGCCACACATAAACTTAATGTCAACAGGTGTCTGCCGGAACGCTCATCCGCAAAAGCTATTAATACCTACAATTTTGCAACTCAAACATACACCATACCATAAGACGTTTTATAAATAGTCACAGTGCCACTACACTACCTCAACATCCGCCCTAGCTTATCTTTACGCAATAAAAGAAAGAGCCCCAGCAAACGTAGAAGAGCCACTATAGCCATACAGAGGCTTAATTTCAACAGATGTCTCCCGAAATGCTCATCAGCAAAAAGTATTAAAAGATGCAAATTTGCGACTAAAACATATCCCATGCCATATGGTGCTTTATAATTGCTCCCAGTGGCACTATATCTTCTTTAGTAGCTCGACATCTGCACGTTACTAAATTATGTGTTTCAATCAGCAACATAACCACCTCCCCCACACTCACCCCGGCCCTTGGTTAACCGTACAAAACCAAAGAGAACCCCCCACCATTCCTAGTAGCGCCACTATACCCATACACAGGGTTAATTTTAGCAGGTGTCTGCCCGAACACTTATCTGCAAAAACTATTCAAACATGCAAGTTAGTGGGTAAAATTTAAACCACCCCATAGTACAGTTTATAAATAGCCCCAGTGAAACTACATTACCTTTATTAACTACACATGCCCACAATACAAAAATCTGTCTTATAATCAACAACACACACACCTCCACCACCCCCACCCTTGCCCTTCCTTAACTCTACGAAGTCAAAATAACTAGCCCCAGCACTCCTGTTACTGCCACTATAGCCATACATAGACTCAACGTCAACAGGTGTGTGCCGGTACGCTCATCAGCGAAAGCTAATAAAACATGCAATTTTGCAACTCAAACATACACCATACCATAAGACGATTTATAAATAGTCGCAGTACCACTACACCACCTCAACAACCGCCCTTGCTTAACTTTATGCAATAAAAGAAAGAGCCCCAGCAAACGTAGAAGCACCACTATAGCCATACAGAGGCTTAATTTCAACAGATGTCTCCTGAAACGCACAGCAGCAAAACATATTGAAACATGCAACTTTGCGACTAAAACATATCACATACCATACAGCGCTTTATAAGTGCTTCCAGTGATACTATATACCCTTTAGTAGTTCAACATCTGCACATTACTATATTCAGTGTTTCAATCAGCAACATAACCACCTAACCAACACCTACCCCAGTCCTTGGTTAACAGTACAAAATCAAACAGAAACCCTCACCATTCCCAGTAGCGCCACTATACCCATATACGATGTTAATTTTAACAAGTGTCTACTGGAACACTTATCAGCAAAAACTATTCAAACATGCAAATTGGCCAGTAAAACATAAATCATCCCATGGCACAGTTTATAAATGGGCCGAGTCGAACTGTACCACCTTTACTAGCTAGACATTTCTATGTTACTAAAGTCTTTTAAACACTCTGTAGAGTGTATAACAGGGGATGGGGAGAGTAAACAAAGTTCTAATTCCCAAACTTTTTATATACCGTCCCTTTACTGTATCTATATTAAAGATATTAAATGGATTAAATAAATTGACGAGTGTCTCAAAAGGTATAGTGAAGCTCAGCATCAGTAAAACCCGGACCACTTCAACACCTACTTATATCCACCCCAGCGTTGGTTCATTCTGCAATGCTCTTGCTTCATTCTGTACCTTAATTGCCTCTTTCTGCACTTCTCTTGCTTCTTTCTATAACTTTGTTGCTTCTTTCTGCAATTCTATTGCCTCTTGCTACTCTTATCTTCCTTATTTGTGTACCCCTCCTGCCTCTTTCTGTATCTTTACTGCCTCTTTCTGCACCTCTCTTGGCCCGTTTTGCACCTCTGCTTGTTCTTTCTACACTGCTCTTGCTTCTTTATGCACCTCACTTTCCTCTTTCTGCACTTCTCTTGCTTCTTTCTACACCTCTGGTGCTTCCTTCAGCAATTCTCTTGCCTCTTTCTGCACTTCTCTTGCTTGTGTCTGCACTTCTCCTGAGTCTTTTGGCACCTCTTTTGCCCCTTTCTGTACCTCACTTGCTTCTATCTGCACCCCTCTTGCCTCTTTCTGCAACCTTGCTACATCTTTACTACCTGTTTCTGCACCTCTCTTGCCTCTTTCTGTACTTTCCTGCTTCTTTCTGAGCTTGACTTGTCCTTTTTGCACCCTTCACACCTCGTTCAGCACCTCTGTTGCTTCTGTCTACACGTCTCTCCCTTCTTTCTGTATCCCTCTTGCCTCTTTCTGTTCTTTTGTTGCCTCTTTGTGCATCTCTCCTACTTATTTCTGCACCCCTCTTGCCTCTTTTTGCATATCTTCTCCACTACTGCTGCTTCTTTCTGTACCTCTTTTGCAAAATTCTGTACCCCTCTTGCCACTTTCAGTACCCCTCCTCCCTCTTTCTGCTTCTCTCTATCCTCTGTTCCCACACACATTCCCTCTTTCTGTACCCCTTTTGCCTGTTTCTGCAACTTTCTTGGCTCTTTCTGCAGTTCTATTGCCTCCTTCTGCACCTCACTTGCCTCCTTCTGTACTTCTATTGCATCTTTCTGCACCTCTCTTGCTTCTTTCTGTACCCCTGTTGTCTCTTTCTGCACCCCTGTTGTCTCTTTCTGCACCCCTGTTGTCTCTTTCTGCACTCGTCTTCCCTCTTTTTGCACCTCTCTTGCTTATTTCTGCACTTCTCATCCTTATTTCTGCACCTCTCTTGCTTCTTTCTGCACCCTTCTTCCCTTTGTGCATCCCTCTTGCCTCTTTCTGCTATTCTCTTGCCATTTTCTGCACCTCTCTAGCCTCTTTCCGTACCTCTTTTGTTTCTTTCCAAACCTCTGTTGCTTCTTTCAGCAAATCTCTATGCTCTTTCCGCACTTCTCTTGCTTGTTTCTGTACCTCTTGTGCGTCTTTCTGCACCTCTATTGCCACTTTCTGTACCTCACTTGCATCTTTTTGCACCCCCATTTTCTCTTTCTGCACATCCTCTGCATCTTGCTGTACCTCTCTTCCCTCTTTCTGCACCTCACTTGCTTCTTTCTGCATCAATGTTGTCTCTTTCTGCATCCCTGTTGTCTCTTGCTGCACTCATTTACCCTCTTTCTGTACCTCTCTTGCTTCTTTCCGCACTTCTCTAGGTTCTTTCTGCACCTTGCTTGCTTCTTTCTCTGCCCTTCTTCCCTTTTTAGCATTCCTCTTACCTCTTTCCGCTATTCCCTTGCCATTTTCTGTAGTTTTCTTTTCTCTTTCTGTACCTCTTTTCCTTCTTTCTGTACTTTTATTGCCTCTTTTTGTACCCCTTTTGCCTCTTCCTATACCTCTGTTGGTTCTTTCTGCACTGCTCTTGCTTTTTTCTGCACCTCTGACTTAGAGGTTGTTTTAATCCCCCTGCCATATTATGTACTAGGGCCTTACAGGGGAGGTCATGCCAATCACAGAGGTACCTCAACCCATACTGTACCCTAGTGTATGTAGGCATTTTCACTGAATTCTAAGTGTCTTTTAGCATAGCACTGGCTCTGGGCCTGGTTAGTCAAAGTCAGTTACCACAAGTAACCGTCAGCAAAATGTTGGGGGCACAGACTGACTTTGCAACAAGGCCTCTTTGCCCACCTCTATTGGTTCTTTCTGCATATCTCTTGCTTCTTTCTGCACCATTCCTCATCTTTCTGGACTTCTGTTGCCTCTTTCTGCATTTCTCCTGCATCTTTCTGCATCTTTCTTCCTCTTTCTGCATATATCCTTCCTCTGTGGGCATAGTTAAAAATTAACATTTAAAAAATCTTAGAAATTCACTGAAAAAAACATAGGTTTCAGGGATGTTATAGTTATTATTGGCATTTAAAAACCCTTAGCGGGGGGCGTGGCTGGCGGCCGAACATGGCGGCAGCATAGAGGACTAGCTCCGGCGGGGAAGCGACCTCTCCATCTATCCGCACGATAATCCGTGACTATTTGTTACCTCCAACGGCGGCACCGAACGCCCGGGACCGGGCGGGACTGGCGGCAGGTCTCCAGACGATAATCGAACATTGTATGCCGGAGTTATCGTCGAAAGTTGAATCGACCGGAGCCTAGGCCCACCTCCGGGCCCTCAAGTGCTAGCTGAATCCGACCGGAAGTGCAGCCGGCCTGGCAGCCTCAGACAGGAAGTGGTCGGTGCAGGAGCCCCACGCCCAGTAACGGTCCTGTCCTGCGTCATTCGACTCGCTCTCTCCAGCGACGTCTCATTGGAAGGGTGGCCGCACACTACCAAAGCCACCGACCATAATTTGCCCGACAGACCGTGTAGGAGTCTACCTTTTCACGACGGAGGTCCTTCATCCGGCACCGGGAGCAGCGCGGCAACTGCCCGTCTACCTGGCACCCCACCGGACCGACGAACTGTATTCCCTCCGCGACCGAACGATGGCCGGGAAAGGTGTGAAAGGCGGCACAACCCAGACTCGTATTGACCGCTTCACCAACGACAGGACCGCTTCCCCGCCGGCGGAGGGAAAAACTCCCCCTGTGAAACCAGGCGAATCCGGGGGGCCGAAGAAGGCGACACTGGACGATATCATGAAGGCTCTCACACAGGTCCAGGCAACGGTGGGCTGCATCTCAACAGAAATCACCCTAATCCGCGCTGACTTTCATAAAATGGCGGAAAAGGTAGGCTCTCTGGAGCTCGTCACGAAGTCGCTGGTGGAGGATGTCTCAGAACTGCAGACGGCCATGGAAGCGGTCATGGCCGAAAACAAGCACCTTAAGGACAAGCTCGACGACCAGGAGGGCCGCTCCAGGCGGAACAATGTACGCATTCTTGGTGTTCCGGAGTCAGAAGGTGTGAGGGCTACGGATCTTTATGTGGAGGAACTCATTAAGACTCATCTCCAACCCAAGGGCCTGTCGGCCTTCTTTTCTGTGGAGCGAGCCCATAGAGTCCCGGGTGGTCAACCGAAACCAGGGGCCACGCCGCGGCCGATCCTAGCGAGACTTTTCAACTTCCGTGACCGGGACATCATCCTGCAGGCGGCACGTGTCTCGCCGCCGGTGAAAATCCTAAACTCGACGGTAGCTTTCTTCCCGGATTACACGGCGGAAGTGGCCAGGCGGCGAAAGACATTCTTGGATATTAAAAGAGAACTTAGGAAACGGGAACTCCCATATTCTATGATCTTCCCAGCCAGGCTACGGGTGGTGGCGGAAAACAGGACATGGTTTTTTGATGACCCAAGCACTGCGCGAGACTGGCTGGACGGCTGGCGTCCGGCTTCTCACTCTCGTCGCCCTGGACGGACTAAGACCGGCTCGCCTCACTCTGATTCCACCGCTGCAGGGGCCGAGGGTACGAACAGTGGCAGAAGCTCTCCGATACGAGATGAAACTGCTTTGAGTCTGGAGGTGGACCCTTGAATACATGTGTGCACTGTAAAAGTTTGGTACTATGGCTGGAACCGTCATGGACACTGGGCCGAGGGCCTCCGTGAAGGGAATGAGGGGCCGCTGATTCCGGAGCGCTCCTCACCCCCAACGAGCAAGTAACTGTGTGTTTTCTTTGGGGTGGGATGAAGCACTCTGCTAGATTGGGGTGGCGGGCAGTTTGGAGTCCGTGTAGCAGGGAAGCAGGGAGGGTGGGGTTGTTGGGAATGGGGGGGTTGTGTTGGTTGTTTAGTTTGAAATGTTTGGCTCAACTTCTTGCCTTGGAACTGCTAGTGTTCACACTTGACCGTATTCCTTACACCGGGTATATTGCCTCTGCTCCTCGATCACTATGTCGGTGCACTCACACGCTTAGTCGCACTGGCTTGGGGTTTTTCCTATTTGTTATGCCTCCGCCCCGCCCTCTAGGGCACTCAACTGTACGACTGACCACAATATGGCGGATCCCCCGCGACCTGCTGTAGTAACGCACGACACTGGGGTGGGGGCGGTACCGCCGCTTCGGGTAGTATCCTGGAATGTGCGGGGGTTGGGTGATAAAGTGAAGAGAGGGCTGGTCCTACAATGTATTAAGAGACTGAACTGTGATATCGCCCTCCTCCAAGAAACACATTTAGTGGGGGTTGCCTCCAAAGCCCTAGATAGGAGAGGATACCGCATGCTGATACACTCAGACTTTACTTCGGGATCCCGGGGTACGGGGATATGGGTAAAAAGGACGTCACGATTCATTCACCACTCCACAAAAACAGATCATCATGGCCGCTTCGCGGCGGTGTGTGGACAATGGGAGGGCGTGCCCATCAACGTGGTGTCTGCGTACATCCCGCCGGCGCTACATTCATCGGCACTTCCGGCCCTGGGTAAATTTCTTTTGGAACTCCCGGAAGGGGATTTGTTAGTGGGCGGAGATTTCAATGCATTGGCTGATTCTGATATGGACAGGTTCCCGGCTCGCCCCCTCCCTACTGGCCCAACGAAATTCAGGGACTTCTTAGAGGCACAGGGTCTGGTAGACATTTGGAGGCAGCTTCACCCTACTGATCGCCACTATTCATACTATTCCTCCACCCATGCTTGTCTGTCGCGCATAGACTATTTCCTCACACTGGGGGGCGGTAAACTCACTTTTGACAAAGTACACATCGCACCACGGGGTATTTCAGATCACTCTCCCCTGCTCGCTACCCTGTCCTGCTCTGCCACGGCCCGCACGCGTCTCTTTCCCATCTACCCCAGCTATCTTAAAACTCCCCCGATCCGAAAGTCCCTTAAAACTGCCACTAAACTTTACTTCCAGGAGAACTCCGGGTCGGTGTCCTCGCCGACGGTTCTCTGGGAAGCATACAAGACGGTGCTCAGGGGCCAGGCCATTTCGACCATAGCCGACCATAAGCGCAAACAAAAACTGGAAATGGTCGAACTGGAACTGCAATTGGAACAGGCAAATGCGACTCACATGGCCACACCGTCAGAAGCCACCAGGCACGCGCTGACTCTCTGCCAACAAAAACATGACGACTCTCTCCGCCGTAGGGTGTTAGAGCGGATCAAATCAACGGCATGCAGAGTTTATGATGTAGGCGACAAAGCCAACAAGTTGCTGGCTTGGTTGGACAAAAAGCGGGATGGAGGAAGGCATATCCTGCAGTTGCAAGACCACGCGGGGACGCTTCACACGCACCCTCCCAAGATAGTTGACCTCCTGGCAGACCACTTTCAATCAGTTTACACCCCAGAAGTGGTGGTCACGCCGGAACAGGCGGAACTGGCGCTCCAAGAGATTGAGGTGGAGGGGCTAACGCCGGAGGCGCAAACCGAGCTGGAAGCGGATCTCACAGTGGAGGAACTCCGTATGGCGATAGGCGCACTGCACACGGGCAGAGCGCTGGGCCCAAATGGGATCCCGATCGAATGGTTCCAAACGATGTCCGACACACTGGGCCCACCGCTACTGGCCATGTTCGAGAACTGTCGTGAGTCAGGAACGCTGCCACCGGATCAGCGCCTGGCAACGATAGTTGCTATCCCAAAACCTGAGAAACCTCCAGAATGTTGTGCATCCTACCGCCCGATCTCGCTACTCAATGCAGAGGCGAAGATCCTGGCGAAGGTGATCGCTAATCGACTGACCCCACACCTTGGCCAACTGATCCACCCGGACCAGTCCGGCTTTATTCCTCACAGGAGTACAGCATTAAATCTCTGTAGAGTACACGGCGCGTTGGCGCGTGCACACTCCTTGACAGAACCAGCAGCCATCTTGTCGCTGGACGCCAGGATGGCCTTCGACATGGTGGAGTGGCATTACTTGTTCGCAGTCCTGCACCGGATGGGCTTCGGTCCGAAGTTCCTATCCTGGATCCGACTACTCTACACAGGCCCAGTAGCTCACGTAGCGGCCAATGGCCACATCTCCCGTGCGATCTCTTTGGCGCGTGGAACCCGCCAGGGCTGCCCCCTCTCCCCATTGCTGTTCGCGTTGGTCCTTGAACCCCTCGCGATCGTCCTCAGAACGACACCACTGTTGAAGGGCATCAGGTGGACGGAGACCTGGGAAGATAGAATATCATTGTATGCGGATGATATGCTGGTGTACGTATCAGCACCCGAACGGAGTGTCCCGATTTTACTGGCGCTTTGTGACAAACACGGTGCGGCCTCTGGTTATACCATTAACTGGACGAAATCGGTCCTTTATGTACTGAAGGGCCCTCGACCAGTCCTCCCGGAACATTGTCCGTTGGTGGTGACAGATGTCTCCTTCAAATATTTGGGAATCCATGTCACTAACGATGTGACCGTCTTCACCAACCGAAATCTGGCGCCCCCCCTCCTCCGTTTGAAGGCAGACGTGCGGCACTGGTTGTAGGAGAGTAGGGTCTGCTATCCTATGGTCACCCCAAATTTTTGCTTTTTGCTTCACTGGTTTCTGACTTAATGTGGCTGTGGGCCTGCTAATCAGACCCACAGCCTGCTGTTCTCTCTCTAAATTGATGCCAATGCACTTTAGGTGCATTACGAATTGGAACTGGTTCACCTTATGAGCCCCTGTAATAGTGCACCCTAGGTGCCCAGGGCATAGGTGTATCCAAGGCCTACCAGGGGCTGCAGCACGTATTGTGCCACCCCTGGCCTGGCCTCCATCTTTGACACAACTGGCTGATCACTCAGCTGGGGTAAGTCGGTGTAACCACCTCTTACTTAGGTACAGTATGTCTGTGCCTAAACCCTAAACTGGACACATATGTTCCTATCAGCCACTCCTATGGAAGGCCTCATCAATCCTGGAGGCAGAGTGCTTGGAAATATGTGAGATGGTGCTCTGGCATGAGCTGAGCCTGTCTGCAGCTGTCGGGAGCAACTCCCTAAGCTGTTCCGGGATATTGCCATACCATATACTCTTAAGTGCATTATAATCCTCGCGGTTAAATGCTATCTTTGGTTTGGCTTTATCAAAACATGTCGAGTAAGGTGTCATACGAATTGGAATACTATCCCCTCGCCAATTCTGGCGACGGGGATAGCATTCCACCCTTCTAGAGGGACACGACATGTGTGTAGCCTTAACCCCGGTTAAAGTTAAACAGAGCCTCAGCTTCACAAAATGGACGCTGCCACCACAGACACAAGTCTGGCCTCCTGCTGCTGACCGAAACTCGGCAGATGGTGGCCTGGACAAAGGGTTTCCTGCCTTGGGAGGTGCGAGCACCACCCCAGACAGGATTTTGTGTATTAGGTAGGACAGGGCTGAAAAGAATCAGACATGCCCGGGGCACACAAGGTGTCCCCGTGCATAGGCCAGTCCAAACCGGTTCTGGGGCCTTCCAGCCCCAGTCCTGGCGCGGAGCTGGACAAAGGAAAGGGGGTGTAACCGCCCCCCTTCCTGGTTCCTCCCAGAGGAGGGACCTAGTAGGTGATCCACCCCCAGTTTGGGAATAAGAGGGGGAGCAGTGCCATTGCACAGCAGATCATCCCGAAATCAACTTAAAACTAAGAAGAAGACTGGACTTCGACATTCTGCTGCACAGAAGACTGAAGAAGAATCTCCCTTGTGGCCAAGGAGTGACCACCCTGTGAACACAGGTACCAACCAGCGACTCGACGTCTGCTTTGCCGCCGCCTCCCGCCGGAGACCGAGCCCAGAGCCCGACAAGAACCAGACTCCCAGACCTCTCAGAGCCCGATCCACAGTCCCTGCGAAGAAGGGACCCGTGGAGGCACCGAGTGACGTGGGACCGGACCTCTTGGAAGACACTCGACAAGCTGACTGCGCAGCTTCTGAGGTATCCTCGACGTTGTGCTTTGGGGATTGAGAACCCCCACCACCGAGCAGCCCTTGCACCGAAGATCAGCCCTCCAGCATCTCCACGATCTGCGTGGGGCCCTTTTGCATTGTGCCACTCGATGCGCCATCCCGGCCACTAGCCACGCGGCCAGCGGCCATCGTGGCGACGAACCCGAAGATTTAAACAGCAGGTCTGGTTGCTCCAGACCTACCCAAGCTCCTGTGAAAAGGAGCACCCGCTCTGACCTTGCTGGTCCGAGTGAACAGCATCTTTCAACTTCTGCGTGGCTTGCATTTGCCAAGGCCTGTTTGCTCCGATCAGGTCGCCGACACCGCCGACAGCGAGAAGCCTACGTGGGACAGCTCGTGACCGACTCCTGGACGTCCTCGACCCCGGGTATCCACGTGGCTGCAGAAAGAAGCTACCCGACAACGCCTGTTTGCACCCGACATCGCCTGGTTCCAATCTGGTTCCACGGTAGTCACTGGCTAGTGACTTTGAACACTGTCCCCTCTGCTTTCAGGTCTTCAACTCTTCTGATCCACCCTTGGATCCACCGGAACTCTTCTCATCGAGCCGCCTGCAGCATCTTCAGCTCCAAGCACCATCGACCAGCGTGACGAAACCCGACACATCTTCGACCCTGTGCACCCGCTTCCTGTGGGTGAGGTAACTCAGCTCCGCCGGTGCTCCTGCACTGGTACACATCCCAAGGGCCTGTGTTTTAAGTTTCAGCTCCGTAGGTCACTCGGAAGGTTCCTAACTTTCTAACTTTGTGCTTTTTACGCACCATAGACTTTGTATTGAGAAGTGCGTGCACTTTGAACATTGCACCCGAGTCCCGTGGGCCTTTCCCGACTTAGTTAACTCCAGTCTCGAATAGCTCCAGCGATTCCCAAGGCCCTAGGCCTCTTCACTTCCCTCTAGGTATCTCTTATACCACTTTCTTAGTATATGGTTTAGGTGGCCCCTAGGGCTCATCCACATTGTGCAACTTTTGTGTATTTTAAACTGTCTTGTGATTTAACGCTTGTGCTTCTGTGCTCATAAAGAGTCCAGGGGATTTTAATAGTTAATAAATCAATATATATTTTCAATATATATCTGTGTGGTGTCCCTTTCATTTGGTATTCAAGGGGGTTGTGTATGGTATAACAGCTGGCTTCACATGCCTTTCAGAGTTTAGCCTAAGACTGCTTTGTCCACGTTACCACTAGGATAACTGGTCTACAAGGTTGAATTACAACCATCATCATAAGGGTTGCTTGGCATGGTACAAAGTGATCACTAGAACTAGTGAGCATTATATACCAGGCCAACTTCTCACATTGGTGAGCAGCGGATTGGGATCTGAGCTTGCTGTTGTTTTACCATTACAATCTTTGAGATTATCATTTGAAAGATCATACAGGTACCTGCTAGGTACATATAAAACAAGACTAGTATACTTAAGTTCTACTGAACTTAGTTGTTGTAGAGCAAAGGGAGTAGCACACCCTAGCTACAACTACTAGATAGGTTTAGTAGGTAAACACCAGTGTAGGTAGATTGCAACACATCCACCCACACTAGAGCAATGTCTGGAGCAGAGGGGTCCAGTGGACTTACTCCTGTTGAGAGTGACCCTCCAAGGGCACCATCCAAATTTGCTATTTTCTCCTTTAAGGAATTAAGACAGCTTTGTGTCTTAAGGGGTCTGAAGACAGGGCCTTCCCCTACTACAGACCACCTAAGAGAGCTCTTAGACCAGTCTGAGACTCTAAAGCCCTCTAAAGCAAACCCCACAGGGGATGCTGAAGGAGGCCATCCTTCAGAGGATGACACTGTAGACACCCCTACCCCTATCATCCTAGTAGATGAGGAAGCCTCCACCACTGGAGCTCCTCAAGTAGATGTAGAGGAAGAGGAAGAAGAAGAGGAGGAGGAGGTGGAAAGCAGTGAGTCAGATGATGACAGAGATAGTCAGGTGCTGGTCAGTAGACTGAACCAGGCTAACTTAAGTCAACTTGGGAATGAATCAGGTAACAACCCATTCAGACCCCCAGGTGGACTTAACCAGGGCCATAGGAGGAGAAGGCATCACTCAGGTGAATCCAATACCTCCCATGTCTCTAGAGGCTCTCATGGTCACTCCAGAAAGGAGATGACTAGCCCTCAGAGAAGGGAACATGAGGCCAAGATGAGAGAGGCTGAGCTTAGGATCCAGAGGCAAGAGTTAGAGGTTGCCCTGGCTAAGGAGAAACTTGCTAGAGCAAGACAGCCTAGAGAGAGTGGGGTAATAGAACCCACTGGTGGCAGCAATATCCACAAGGATAAAGACAGGTCTTTTGATAATAGAAACCTGAGTAAGATTGTGCCCCCCTACAAAGCTGGGGATGACATCCATAAATGGATTACTGCAATGGAGAGAGCCTGCAGAGTACAGCAGATCCCTCAGGAGCAGTGGGCAGCAATCTTGTGGCTCTCCTTTGAAGGTAGAGGCCGAGACAGACTCCTCACAGTTAGTGATGGGGATTCTAGAAACTACCTGGTCCTGAAGAGTGCTCTGATTGATGGGTTAGGCTTAACCACTGAACAGTACAGGTTAATGTTCAGAGATACCCAGAAGACACAGACTCAGGACTGGTCTGAATTTGTTGAGTGTGCCACTAAGGCTCTGGAGGGATGGTTGCTGGGAAGCAAGGTTACAGACTATGAAGGATTGTACAATTTGCTGATGAGAGAACAAATTTTAAATAATTGTCAGAACCAGCAGTTGCATCAACATTTGGTTGACTCAGATTTGACCTCTCCCCAAGAATTGGGAAAGAGGGCAGATAAATGGGTAAGAACCAGAGTTAAGCAAAAGAACCAGAACCAGAACCAGGGTGGTGACCAGAAGAAAACAGACCAGAAGGGTGGGGAGCAGAAAGCTAAAGACCAGAAGTCTTCAACAGGGCCCCAAACTGAGACAGAGGGTGGGTCCCAAACTTCCAAGAAGAAGAAGAAAGAAGGTCAGAAGAAACCCTGGTGTAAAACTTGTAAGAACACCTCTCACTGGACAAGTGAGTGTAAAAAGGGTGGAGCCCCCAGCACTGCAGCCCCTAAGGCACCTGCACCCAATAGTACAGTTAGCAGTGTTGGTCCTCAAGCCAAGGGTTTAGTGGGAATCACTTTGGGAACTGAAGGAGATTCTGACCTAGTCAGAACCCTTACACAGGCTGTTCTGGTTTGTGAAGGGGACATAGATTTGACCCCTGACATAAGTCCCAGTAACCTGGGCAAATACAGACAGACACCTTTGATTAACAACAAAGTGGCTCAAGCTTACAGGGACACATGTGCCAGTGTCACTATGGTGACACCTAACTTTGTGGACCCTGGACAATACATGCCAGGCGATGATTACCTGGTGACCAATGCCAGCAATGTCACTACTACACATAGTGTGGCACTTGTTAACTTTTCCTGGGGAGGGGTAACTGGCCTAAAGAAAGTTGTGGTTAGTGCTGATCTCCCAGTAGAATGTTTGTTGGGAAATGACCTGGAGAACTCTCTATGGTCAGAAGTTGAGTACAGGACTCATGCAGAGATGTTAGGGATATCATCACATGTCCTTGCTGTGACCAGGTCACAGGCCAAAAAGTGCCTCTCTGAACCTCAGGTCTTGGATCCTGGAACAATGGACCAAGTACCTCCCAAGAAGAAGAACAGGAGGGTTAAGGCTGCGCCTTCCCAACTGCCTACAAGTGAGGATCAGGCTTCACAGGAAACTGATCTTGAGACCCCTGAAGGAACTGTCCCTGAAGAACTTGAACCTGATCAGGTTGAGTTTCTGGGGACAGGGGGACCTTCTAGGGCAGACTTGGGGCAGGCTCAGTTAACCTGTCCTTCTCTTGAACCCCTCAGACAGCAGGCTGCTGCTGAGGCTGCTGGGAATGCTCAAGGTGCCCATAAAGTATATTGGGATGATGGACTCCTTTATTCAGAGGCTAGAGACCCCAAGCCTGGTGCTACCAGGAGGTTGGTTATACCTCTGCAATTTAGGGGCTTCCTACTCACCTTGGCCCATGATATTCCTTTAGCAGGACACCTAGGCCAGAACAAGACTTGGGACAGGCTTGTCCCTCACTTTCACTGGCCTCACATGTCTGAAGACACCAAGGAGTTTTGTCGCTCCTGTGAAACCTGCCAAGCCAGTGGTAAAGCAGGTGGAACAACAAAGGCCCCCCTGATACCACTACCTGTGGTGGGGGTTCCCTTTGAGAGAGTGGGGATTGATATTGTTGGTCCAATGGATCCCCCTACAGCATCTGGGCACAGATTCATACTGGTGGTAGTGGATCATGCCACCAGGTACCCAGAGGCAATTCCCCTTAGGACCACAACAGCTCCTGTTGTGGCCAGGGCCTTACTTGGAGTTTTCTCCAGAGTGGGGTTTCCTAAGGAGGTAATATCAGATAGAGGTACCAACTTCATGTCTGGATATTTGACAGCTATGTGGAAGGAGTGTGGTGTAAACTACAAGTTCACCACTCCTTATCACCCACAATGCAATGGGCTTGTTGAGAGATTTAACAAGACCCTAAAGGGCATGATTAAAGGATTACCTGAAAAGCTCAGGCGAAGATGGGACATCCTTCTGCCCTGCCTTTTGTTCGCTTACAGAGAGGTCCCTCAAAAGGGGGTTGGCTTCAGCCCCTTTGAATTGTTGTTTGGGCACCCTGTAAGAGGACCCCTGTGTCTTGTGAAGGAAGGATGGGAGTTACCTCTCAAAAAGCCTAAACAGGACATAGTGGACTATGTACTTGGTCTCCGCTCCAGGATGGCAGAGTACATGGAAAAGGCATCCAAAAACCTTGAGGCTAGCCAAGAATTACAAAAAGCTTGGCATGACCAAAAGGCTGTCCTTGTTGAGTTTCAGCCTGGACAGAAGGTATGGGTGTTGGAGCCAGTGGCCCCAGCAGCACTCCAAGACAAATGGTCTGGACCCCATACAATTCTGGAAAAGAAGGGAGAGGTTACCTACTTGGTGGACCTAGGAACTCCCAGGAGCCCCCACAGGGTGCTCCATGTGAACAGATTGAAGGCATATGTCAGCAGGGCAGACATGGGCTTGCTCATGGCTACAGATGAGGGACAGGAGGAAGAGAGTGACCCTCTCCCAGACCTGCTCACTCAGAACCCTGAGGATGGCTCAGTTGATGGTGTGGCCTTAGGTGGCAGCCTCACTGAACATCAGCAACATGACTGCAGACAAGTTCTACAGGCATACAGGCATATGTTCTCATTGACACCCAGTCAGACTAACTGGTGTACACATGTGGTGGACACTGGTGACAGTCTTCCTGTAAAGAGCAAAATTTACAGGCAACCTGACCACGTCAGGGACTGTATAAAGACTGAGGTGCAAAAGATGCTGGAATTAGGTGTCATTGAGCCTTCAGAGAGCCCCTGGGCTAGCCCAGTGGTTCTGGTCCCCAAACCTCACACCAAAGATGGCAAGAGAGAGATGAGGTTCTGTGTGGATTACAGAGGACTCAATGCTGTCACCAGGACAGATGCACACCCTATTCCAAGGGCAGATGAGCTCATTGACAAGTTGGCTTCTGCCAAATATTTGAGCACATTTGACTTGACAGCTGGCTACTGGCAAATCAAGTTAGCTGAGGAGTCTAAAGCCAAGACAGCATTTTCTACCCCTAGTGGGCATTATCAGTTTGTGGTGATGCCCTTTGGTTTGAAAAATGCACCTGCCACCTTCCAAAGGTTGGTGAACCAAGTCCTCACTGGGTTGGATGACTTTTGTGCAGCTTATCTGGACGATATTGCTGTCTTTAGCTCCACCTGGGAGGATCACCTGATCCACCTGAAGGAAGTGCTTGAGGCTCTGCAGAAGGCAGGCCTCACTATCAAGGCAACAAAGTGCCAGATAGGGCAGAGCAAGGTTGTATACCTGGGCCACCTTGTAGGTGGAGGCCAAGTTCAACCACTGGAGAGTAAGATCCAGACCATCAAGGACTGGTCCCCTCCAACTACCCAGACTCAGGTCAGAGCTTTCTTGGGCCTGACTGGGTACTACAGGAAGTTTGTTAAGAACTATGGGTCCATTGTGACTCCTCTTAATGATCTGACATCCAAGAAGATGCCCAAAAAGGTTCAGTGGACAGAAATCTGTCAAAAGGCATTTGATGACCTGAAGAAGGCCATGTGCTCTGCACCTATCCTGAAGAGTCCTGACTACTCAAGAGAGTTCATTGTCCAAACAGATGCTTCTGAGTTGGGAGTGGGAGCAGTGCTTTCACAGCTTAATGTAGATGGCCAGGACCAGCCCATTGCTTTCATTAGCAGAAGGCTGACCCCCAGAGAGAAACGTTGGTCAGCTATAGAGAGGGAGGCCTTTGCTGTGGTGTGGGCCCTGAAGAAGTTGAGACCATACTTATTTGGCACTCACTTCAAGATTCAGACCGACCATAAGCCCCTCCTATGGCTTAATCAGATGAAGGGTGAAAACCCCAAACTACTCAGGTGGTCCATTTCCCCACAGGGGATGGACTTTACAGTGGAGCACCGCCCAGGGACTGACCATGGCAACGCAGATGGTCTCTCCAGGTACTTCCACTTAGAACATGAAGACACAACTGGTCAAGGTTAGTCTAATGTCCCTGCGTTTGGGGGGGGGTTATGTAGGAGAGTAGGGTCTGCTATCCTATGGTCACCCCAAATTTTTGCTTTTTGCTTCACTGGTTTCTGACTTAATGTGGCTGTGGGCCTGCTAATCAGACCCACAGCCTGCTGTTCTCTCTCTAAATTGATGCCAATGCACTTTAGGTGCATTACGAATTGGAACTGGTTCACCTTATGAGCCCCTGTAATAGTGCACCCTAGGTGCCCAGGGCATAGGTGTATCCAAGGCCTACCAGGGGCTGCAGCACGTATTGTGCCACCCCTGGCCTGGCCTCCATCTTTGACACAACTGGCTGATCACTCAGCTGGGGTAAGTCGGTGTAACCACCTCTTACTTAGGTACAGTATGTCTGTGCCTAAACCCTAAACTGGACACATATGTTCCTATCAGCCACTCCTATGGAAGGCCTCATCAATCCTGGAGGCAGAGTGCTTGGAAATATGTGAGATGGTGCTCTGGCATGAGCTGAGCCTGTCTGCAGCTGTCGGGAGCAACTCCCTAAGCTGTTCCGGGATATTGCCATACCATATACTCTTAAGTGCATTATAATCCTCGCGGTTAAATGCTATCTTTGGTTTGGCTTTATCAAAACATGTCGAGTAAGGTGTCATACGAATTGGAATACTATCCCCTCGCCAATTCTGGCGACGGGGATAGCATTCCACCCTTCTAGAGGGACACGACATGTGTGTAGCCTTAACCCCGGTTAAAGTTAAACAGAGCCTCAGCTTCACAAAATGGACGCTGCCACCAAAGACACAAGTCTGGCCTCCTGCTGCTGACCGAAACTCGGCAGATGGTGGCCTGGACAAAGGGTTTCCTGCCTTGGGAGGTGCGAGCACCACCCCAGACAGGATTTTGTGTATTAGGTAGGACAGGGCTGAAAAGAATCAGACATGCCCGGGGCACACAAGGTGTCCCCGTGCATAGGCCAGTCCAAACCGGTTCTGGGGCCTTCCAGCCCCAGTCCTGGCGCGGAGCTGGACAAAGGAAAGGGGGTGTAACCGCCCCCCTTCCTGGTTCCTCCCAGAGGAGGGACCTAGTAGGTGATCCACCCCCAGTTTGGGAATAAGAGGGGGAGCAGTGCCATTGCACAGCAGATCATCCCGAAATCAACTTAAAACTAAGAAGAAGACTGGACTTCGACATTCTGCTGCACAGAAGACTGAAGAAGAATCTCCCTTGTGGCCAAGGAGTGACCACCCTGTGAACACAGGTACCAACCAGCAACTCGACGTCTGCTTTGCCGCCGCCTCCCGCCGGAGACCGAGCCCAGAGCCCGACAAGAACCAGACTCCCAGACCTCTCAGAGCCCGATCCACAGTCCCTGCGAAGAAGGGACCCGTGGAGGCACCGAGTGACGTGGGACCGGACCTCTTGGAAGACACTCGACAAGCTGACTGCGCAGCTTCTGAGGTATCCTCGACGTTGTGCTTTGGGGATTGAGAACCCCCACCACCGAGCAGCCCTTGCACCGAAGATCAGCCCTCCAGCATCTCCACGATCTGCGTGGGGCCCTTTTGCATTGTGCCACTCGATGCGCCATCCCGGCCACTAGCCACGCGGCCAGCGGCCATCGTGGCGACGAACCCGAAGATTTAAACAGCAGGTCTGGTTGCTCCAGACCTACCCAAGCTCCTGTGAAAAGGAGCACCCGCTCTGACCTTGCTGGTCCGAGTGAACAGCATCTTTCAACTTCTGCGTGGCTTGCATTTGCCAAGGCCTGTTTGCTCCGATCAGGTCGCCGACACCGCCGACAGCGAGAAGCCTACATGGGACAGCTCGTGACCGACTCCTGGACGTCCTCGACCCCGGGTATCCACGTGGCTGCAGAAAGAAGCTACCCGACAACGCCTGTTTGCACCCGACATCGCCTGGTTCCAATCTGGTTCCACGGTAGTCACTGGCTAGTGACTTTGAACACTGTCCCCTCTGCTTTCAGGTCTTCAACTCTTCTGATCCACCCTTGGATCCACCGGAACTCTTCTCATCGAGCCGCCTGCAGCATCTTCAGCTCCAAGCACCATCGACCAGCGTGACGAAACCCGACACATCTTCGACCCTGTGCACCCGCTTCCTGTGGGTGAGGTAACTCAGCTCCGCCAGTGCTCCTGCACTGGTACACATCCCAAGGGCCTGTGTTTTAAGTTTCAGCTCCGTAGGTCACTCGGAAGGTTCCTAACTTTCTAACTTTGTGCTTTTTACGCACCATAGACTTTGTATTGAGAAGTGCGTGCACTTTGAACATTGCACCCGAGTCCCGTGGGCCTTTCCCGACTTAGTTAACTCCAGTCTCGAATAGCTCCAGCGATTCCCAAGGCCCTAGGCCTCTTCACTTCCCTCTAGGTATCTCTTATACCACTTTCTTAGTATATGGTTTAGGTGGCCCCTAGGGCTCATCCACATTGTGCAACTTTTGTGTATTTTAAACTGTCTTGTGATTTAACGCTTGTGCTTCTGTGCTCATAAAGAGTCCAGGGGATTTTAATAGTTAATAAATCAATATATATTTTCAATATATATCTGTGTGGTGTCCCTTTCATTTGGTATTCAAGGGGGTTGTGTATGGTATAACAGCTGGCTTCACATGCCTTTCAGAGTTTAGCCTAAGACTGCTTTGTCCACGTTACCACTAGGATAACTGGTCTACAAGGTTGAATTACAACCATCATCATAAGGGTTGCTTGGCATGGTACAAAGTGATCACTAGAACTAGTGAGCATTATATACCAGGCCAACTTCTCACACTGGTCGTCCCTGCCGCTCACACTTTTAGGCCGCGCCGCGCTGTTCAAAATGATGGCGCTCCCGCGCCTCCTATATGTCTTTGAGAATGCGCCTGTCCTGATTTCGCCCTCTTACTTCCAGAAAATTACCGCGATGGTTACCACTCTACTTTGGGGTGAGCGTCCCCCAAGGATAGCGCACCTCAAACTGAACCGCGGCTGGTACGATGGTGGCATTGCACTGCCGAACGTACAGCTTTATTATTGGGCATCCCAACTTAAGGTACTTAACCAATGGATCCATGCACCACACACTGACCCGGCGTACATGGCGGACAGGGCCCAACTCGGGACACAGAGTCTCCTGGCCCCCCTCTATAACCACAGTCTACTCAAGAACCTGATTGGCCCCACTAAACACACAATTACCCTATGGTACAGGGCACTCACCAAGCTACAGTGGAAGGGAGTCATTACGAAGCTTACCCCGCTCTGGGACACTAAAAAACTGGGCTGCCTGAGGACCAGTAAAGGGTTCACCCAATGGGACAATATAGGCATTTCTACAGTGGGGGACCTCTGGACGTCCACTGGGGTGATACCATTCGAGCAACTCCAACAACAATATGAGCTGGGCCCCACGGAAACATATAGGTACGTCCAAATCAGGCACGCTCTCCTGGCGGTGTTGGAGCCGGGAACCACAATCCCGGAATCCTCGCCCCTAGAAGACCGGCTCCTCACGGATTACATGCAAACGAAAGCCACCTCACTCACCTACCGTAAATTACTGAACAATCTCTCTGACCCCCTACAGACCTTGCGAGAAAAATGGGAGGATGAGTTGGGCGCTATGGATGAGACGGACTGGAACGCTGCTGTGGCATCCCCGAGAGAGGCTGGGGTTTCCGCCAGGTTCAGACTCATACAACTGAAAATACTGCACAGAACATACTACACTAGGACCACCCTACACAAAATGCACAGGGCTGACTCCCCTCGTTGTCTTAGAGGATGTGGGGAGGATGGCACACTATTGCACACGTTGTGGGGCTGCCCTCTCATTGCCCGGTACTGGCAACAGGTCATGCGTACGATTTCCCAGGCCCTTGACACCTCCCTCACACCCGAACCGCGCCTCTGTCTTCTGAATGTTTGGGAGGGCACTGATCTTAACCTCAGACAACAGCAGTGGGTTACAATTGGAACGATGATGGCTAAGCGTGATATGGCACAGAGGTGGGGGGTGGCTGAGTTACCTACCTTGTCGCTATGGTGTCAAAATATGGACAAACTGATGTTAACTGAACGAACTGTCTACAAATTGAGAGCGAACCCAAAGAAATGGAACAGGGTGTAGGAGGCCTGGAATAGATATAGGGGGGACCTGTGCGACCCGCTTCAGGAGACTGAAGACGAGGACTCGGAAGATGAGGAGGAGATGATTGGCTAACCTATGGGCTGCCACGGGGCAAGACTAGTACGGTACTCATATAATTGGAACTCCTGCTCACGTTCTGCGGGGGGTGGAGGGGTTGGGCCTGGGGTGGGGGGTCGGTGTGTTCTACTAGCGTCTTCTGTTCTACATTGCTTCGCATCTAAGCACTACTATTGAGCCACTTTGTTTGGTTTGTTTTTCAACGTTTTATACATGGAACAGTTAACGATAATGCTATTTAAAAAAGTAAAACTTCATAACTCCGATGTTTCTCCTTATGGTCTGCCGTATCATCCTTATCCTTGCTGCCGGACCGGAGGGTTGTCGGCTAAATAGCTGTGTACTACTACGGGACATCCTGTTCTTTTCTCCTGTCATGACTACTGTGTAATTGTCTTGTTGTACAATGGATGATGAACATCAATAAAAGTTTTTACGCCAAAAAAAAAAAAAAACCCTTAGCAATTCACTGAAAAAACCATAGGTTTCAGGGACGTTATAGTTAGAAATGATCATTTAAAAGACCTTTGAAATTCACTGACAAAAACCATAGGTTTCAGGGACGTTATAGTTAGAAATGAGCATTTAAAAAACCTTTTAACTTCACTGAAAAATGCATAGGTTTCAGGAATTTATAGCACTAGAACAGGGTATAGGGTGGGACACTTAACTGCACTCAGTCTAATGAGTCTTGGTCATGTTATAGCTAGGGGTGCCAAGAACCTGAGGCCATATACCCCTAGGCCTCCAAAATTAGTGCCTAGGCACTGTATACAATTCACAAAGATAGTTCGGCACACCACCAAATATTCAATCAACAATATCAGAGAATTCAAAAAATATCAATAAGCCATTATGTGTTCTTTTCTTTCTTTATTTTCAGTCTTCATAGAGTAGCCAAAGTAGCCAACGCGTTTCGTCCAGAGGACTTCTTCAGGGCGAATCCTTTTATGTTTCTGGTTGAAGTAGGAACTACTTTTCGAGACGACACCGAGGAGGCAACACGCAAGACCCACTTGGCGAAGGTGAACACTTTCATCACCAGTACATATGCGCGTTTGTCATTTCTCTGCGCTGGAACATATTTTTCTCTCCAAAAAACCTTCAACCAGAAACATAAAAGGATAGCTGCCAAAACAGCATCTGGAGACCGGTCTAATAACTTTTATTGCTGGAGAAAACTGTTCCTTTTGATAAAATCCTTCACACCATATCACATTCGCCCTGAAGAAGTCCTCTGGACGAAACGCGTTGGCTACTTTGGCTACTCTATGAAGACTGAAAATAAAGAAAGAAAAGAACACATAATGGCTTATTGATATTTTTTGAATTCTCTGATATTGTTGATTGAATATTTGGTGGTGTGCCGAACTATCTTTGTGAATAGGTTTCAGGAATGTTTTAGTTAGAAATTAGCATTTAAAAAACCTTAGACTTTCACTAAAAAAACCAAAGGTTTCAGGGATGTTATAGTTAGTTGGACATTTAGGTCATAGAAAACTAGAGAAATTCTGCAGTTATAGTTAGTTGAGGTTACTATAACTCGCGCCCCCGCAATGCACTGCTGATGACGTCACATGTTACAATACTCATTACATATTCAATGATATCACTGATGACATCACATGCATAGATCATTTGTAAATCCTAACTTAAGCAAAAAAAAAATCTCGTTTAAATGATCCCCATGGATTGAATGAGGAAAATGTGGATTTCAAATTTCTTCAATGTTCTTCAATTCTTCAACCTTCTTGATTCTCAACCTGAACTGGTTACTGGTAGCTGGGAGCCGTAATTTTTACTGTCAGAGAGGTGAAGAAATAACAGCAGCCACTGGGGTCTCAGGTTCAGTCTTTCTTTCAACATCTTAATCAGAGGACCCATTAATCAAATGCTAAAAGTGAGAAGAGTCTCTGGCAACAGACTTCCCAGGGTGCTTAGCAGTCACAATTGGTCCCTTGGTGGAAGCAACGTGGAAAGGTACAGCAGGTTATGAAGCATCAGATTTTCTCATTCATATTTGGCGGGTGATCACTAGATCTCCTGTTTTAACCTCAATGTTCTTTGCATGTCGCCTCTTGTCAGCATGGGCTTTCATCTTTTTTTAATGAACCAAGTCCTTCATTCCAGTTGTATTATGAAAACTTTTCTATTTTAGTCCCCTTGGTTCTGCACTTTTCTGTTGCTTTTCGCCTTGCTGTGTTATGTTTGCTCCTTGTCTCTGCGCCAGGATGCTCCTTCGCTGGAGTCGCTGTGCGCATAATAAATTGTTATAACATTAACATTAACATTAACATTAACATTATCATCACCTTCTCTTTTGTTGGTCCATTAAGGTAACTAGTTCCAGATGTAGGAGAGAAAATACCGGTCGGTAATGGCCAATTTCGGCCGTTACCGACCGGTATTTAGGATTTGGCATGTAGGGGCCGTCATTTTACAGAATCGGTACATTTACCGATTCGGTAAATTTACCGATTCTGTAAAATACTGAATCGGTATTTTTACCGATTCGGTAAATCCACATGTAGGTGACACTCCTAAGAGTGTCACAGGCCCTTAAGAATCGGTATTTTACCACCCAATCCAATTGGGTGGTAAAATACCGAATTCAGGTGTGCATGCACATATGTGCATGCACACCTGTGCAATGTGAAACACAGACATGCCCTTAGGGCATATCTGTGTGCCACATGGCACACAAGTCCGGAATTGGGGTGCTAGAGGGTGTCAAAGTGACACCCCCTGCACCCTTGCAGGATTCGGTATTTACCGATTCGGTAAATACCGAATCGGTATTGGCCATTGATTCCTATGGGTTTCATGGCCCATAGGAATCAATGGGCAATACCGATTTGGTATTTACCCAATCGGTAAATACCGAATCCTAGCGATTCGGTAATTCTGAAATCTAATTAAATACATCTCCCCCCCTTCATATTTACCGACTCTTAAATACCGAATCGGTAAAATTCGGTCTTTAAGAGTCGGTAAATATGAATTACCTACATCGGGCCCTTGGTTGTCATTGCTCTACCGAACATCAAAGTTGCAGTACATTAGCCTGTGGTAGAGTGAGCTGTTGAGCCATAGGCTTGTAGAGTGGAATTCAACACAGTCTGCAAATTGAGCCTCTCAAGAGTTACATGCTGCACTGCGTTCTTTAGAATACTCATAAAATGCACAACAAGTCTATTGGCCTGTGACTATGAAGGTGTACCCTTCTGATGCTTTACGTTCAGATGCTCCAAAAAGTCCTTGAATTCTGAACTGTTGAACGGCGGGCCACTATCAGACTTCAAATCTTTGGAATCCCTTATGTTTCTAAAATGATCTCAAGTCTCTTAATAACTCACTGATAAGTTGTTAGTGAGAGATCCTCTATTACTGGAGATTGAGAATTCTCCTCCACAATTACCACCAGATGATGTCCATTATCGACCAAAGAATTCAATAACTATTCTCTCCCATGCATGCTTAGGGAGTTCTAACATGTTAAGATATTGAGTAATATTTATAGGGAGGCAGTTACATACATGATAGGCCTTGAGTTCCTCTTCAACCTTCTCATCCTAATATGGAAACCAAACTTGATCTCGGAGAGCAACTAGGTGGAAACAATAACACGATGTCCTTCGTGACCCATTTAAATTATTTTCTGTCTTAAACTCTACCGAGTTTTGATTTTTGACCCTGCCCTATAACTCCTTTCTGGATTATAGACAGTTCATCTAATGTTTATGTACTTTTTGTAGTCACCATCACTGCTGAGAGGTCGAGCGAGTCGGTTTCATGGCTGATGTGTAATTGAATCTTTCAACTTCAGCATGTAACAATTATGGTTCATGGCACTGAGGATCTAGTCTGATGTTATGGCAGCTGGTGTATTAGACTTTACAATGAAATTAATGTAAGCGTCAGCTGTCTTGGATGAAGTACCTTGGCTTTGTACAGCCAATCTGGAAAAGTAGTCATCAGTGTTTTGATCCTTCCAAGGACGATGTACAAGGGTGCAATAATAATCTTGTGATTGGAATCCCCAGTGCCAATGCGAGGAAGCATCTTGGCTTTTAGCTTGCCAAAGATAGTCAATAAAGCTTGCTAATCAGCTAAAAGCATAAAAGGTTTTCTATATAACACTAAATGATATAGTTAACAAGCCAAACATACTTTCTCAGGTTGAAAGTAGGCACGGATCATTTGAGACAAACCTGTACAGGCATATGACACAATATGCTTTCAAGCATGGGAGTGATGTGCCAGAATGACACTTAAATTTACTGGATAGTTTCAACAACATCATTGGTATGGACCTTTGGATTAAATTGAGTTATTTCAGTGGAGTTTTCAATGGCTTGTTTGGTATTCTTGAAACTTCTCTCACATTCTTGTGACCACTTGATTGAAACACTTTTTTTTCTTTAACTCTTGTACAGGAGCACTTATGATCACAAAGTCTCATAAGTTTTTTGAACATTAACACTAACCCTGGGTGGGTAACTCTGCTCTGCCAGCGGAGTTTGTGGAGTTTTGCCTACTGTGTGCTTCATTGCAAATGTGGAGGTAGGCAAAACTCCGCCTCCATGGCGGAGCGGAGTTAGCGTCTCTCTCCCCCCTCCCAAATTCTTTAAAAATGATAAAATAAGGCACTTACCTGAGTGTCTGCCACCTCCCCTACCTGGACACTCTCCTTCCTGCTCCTCTTGCATCCTTCTTAAGTGAAAAAAATGATACGTTGTACGTCTTGTGAGCTCCGCCCACCCGTAAGTAACAAGCCACGCCAAGAAACAAACATATCATTGGGGATCAGTATTGGACAGTGCTTGTACTTTAGTAGGAACAGGTATCATACGCCACTAGAAAAGATATGGCCAAAGAATTTTAACTTGGTCTTGTGGAACTTACACTTGTCTGCATTCAAAGTCAGGCCTGCATCTATCAGTAACATACTTGGGGAGAGGCTTATCATGCTCCTTTTGTGCAGATCTCAGAATCAATATAACATTGCTAAAGTTGAATGCATTCATAACCAGCTGTATGACAAGTTGAATGACGTCTTGGACAAGTTCTGCAGCCGATGACACATCAAAATGAAGTCTTTTACATGGAAACAGACTGATGTTTGTAGAAAACATTGTAAAATACCTGCCATCTTCTTCAAGTTCCAACTGATGATAACCTTTACTTATATCAAGACAAGAGAAAAACTTTTCACCAATTGATTGTATTTTCATGTTAGCAATATGTGGACCTGGGTGTTGTTCTCATTCAATTGCCTTGTTTGCTTGGTGCATATTAACGGATATGTGTACAGCTCATTCCATGTCCTTTTTGGGTACTACCACTATGGGAGAAACCCATGGCATTGTGTTGGACAAGTTGTCTCTGAGCAACTAGACACACATTGTAAATATATGTCACTTTCCTTTCATATACTTAGTAACAAGAAGAGAGAGAGGGAGACAAGGACGCTCCTATACCCCCAGGATAATATTAGAAACCAACAACGGAGCGTCAAACACTACATCAAGGGATGACTACCAGTGAAAGCAACAGTGCAGTGAAGAATTTTAAAATGGCCAATTCGATCGAAAAAATCTTTTTTTAGTTTCGCCAAATGGACAAATAAAAAAAAGTGAAGGATAAGGGACACAAATTAAAGGTCCACTATTACCCCTAATGAAAAAACATTCAACATGTTTCAGCCTATGTGATAGGGTCTATCAGGCATTCGTCAGGACCAGGTGAGTGTGAATATATTTACAGTACTGTGTGTAAAGCCTCGGTGGTATGGGCGCGCTAAGGCCCACCCTACCAAAGGAATGTTATGTTAAAAATACAAAAATTATGTATTTGATTCCATTAGGATTGGAACCGAGTTTATGTTATGTTATGTTATTTGCATTTTAATGCGCGCAGCTGCTCCAGCGAAGGAGCGTCCTATTAAAGTAACTATTAAAAGTGCTCAGTTTCGGCACTTCATAGGTCACGGGAGGAGGGTGATAGCTATTCGGCACACCGCCCTGGAAGCTAGGCACCTGCTTGGTACCTGTCGTTTCCTCATTTACCGGACCCCAAAGATCTTCGGTTCCAATCCTATCTGTCCATTTGGCGAAACTAATAAAAGATTTTTTCGATCGAATTGGCCATTTTAAAATTCTTCACTGCACAATCACAAAACCAGCTCTGCAGTAACACTGGCGTTGAAGCACACCGGGATGACACTAGGCCATTCCTGGTGGGGCCCGATGATGAAACATGTCAACGACCAGGTCGGTGAGTGAGGGCTTTCAATAAAAAACAGAGTGTAACAGCTTCTTGTTGCTTTCACTGGTAGTCATTCCTTGATCTAGTGTTTGACGCTCCTTTGTTTGTTTCTAATAAAACTTTCCTTTCATAGTCTTTAGCATTCCTAAACTATTAAACAATGAAGGAAATTATTATTTTATGGGGAGCATTCAGGTTGTAATTCCCGGAAATCAGTCCCATATCAGCAGTTGTACTGAAATTGAGCAGACATGTTCTTGCTGCTGTACTTTGGAGCACATGAATGGATGCCTTCACCTTTGTTTCCTCATGTTTAAATGTTGCTACAAATTAACCTGAACTTTTTATAGGCATCAATGTAGCCCATGTATACACTTTGCTTTTAAATGTCGTAAGTCGAGGCAAGGGAGACAATTCATGGTATTTCTCCTCAGGCATTATGTTTATCAATGTGCCACTGTTGATGATAAAAAGTATTGTGCAGTAATGTGTTTTTAATGCAATTTTCAGAAAATGTTGGTATGACTTGGAGACTTTTCCATGTTGACTTCTCTTTGACTGTTATTTTTCTTCACATGTAGCCAGACATGCAATCATTTCTCTGAGATAAACACTAACATGGCGCAATAATTCTTCCTCACTTACACTGTATACTGAGGCGGAGGAACTGTTTGATGTTGATTTAGATGCCAATTGACTTCATTCGGTGTCAACTCTCAATTGATGTTGCTGCTTGGCCTTGTGGGTGTGCATCGTACATTGCCTCTGGAATGTTTTGGTGGCCATTTTGTCTACGTGCCATTGAGGAAATATAAATTTTATGGTCAAGTTGTGTTCCCTAGCGCGTACCCCACCGACTCCATGTACCAGCTTAAAATGCATGTAACTTCCCTCCTGTGTCAGCTATGAAGACGCAAATACATTTGCGTCCAACGTTAACTTGTCCTCTTCCAGATCCACCCTGAATGGATTAAATAGTCCGTTCCTAAGTATGCTATGCCACCGTCTTTTTGTAGTGTACTTTACATGTTTTCCTGCTCTGGCAAAGTAGGCCCTGAATTTCTGCCACCGAGCCTCTTTTCTGGCTTCTGACTCTGACAGCCTCAGCCCAGGCTGCCTCTGTACCCGTGAACTCTGACTTACTTCCAGCGCGGCCCCTCGCGCTCAGCTCAGCCTGCTTCCTGCCAAGACTGACTATAACCTTCGAGTTATCTGTTCCGCTCCTCGAAAATGCATTCCTGCCTACTAGCTTCAGTAAACATCCTCCCCAGCTGCAGAGCCAAAGGGCCGACCTGTCTCAGTGCAAGTAATTCATAGCTTCTGTTACCATGCTTCCATGGAAGGCCCCGTGCCCCCACGCTTCTCATGCAGACACTTAGGCGCTTATACACGCATCCACAGTTAGTATAGAATAGCTTCTGCCCCAGAGACCTTTCCGTCCAGATAATATGGTTCCTAAACATCAGATATCAGATATGGTAGAAGTACAAGTTGATCTGACATGCCAGACTTCTGTCTCTTTCCGTCAGTGTAAATGTCAAGTCCCCTGCACCCCTCCAGTTTCACGTCTATCACACGTCATGCAGCTGCGCGCGCATCCAAGCTTCCGATTTCTGCTGACATTGCAACATTTCTGTTAGTGCCACCCCTTTGTGACACTCATCTGTGACGTTTCTAGCACACACCTCCAGTTCACGCCTAGTCTACGCCTTCTGATTACGTACTAGTAACACGTGTATACTGTTATCTTGTCTTCTCTCAGCTGTTACGCCTACTATACTGTTTCCTATGACATGAATTAAGTATATAAGCTATGTACTGTCAATAAAATGTAGCGCTCTATCCCTTCTTCCACCCCTGCGGTGGGAAGAACATGATATTATGGTCCTGACCATTCCTTTTTGAGGAATAAAACCCCTAAGAACTCTAACACCACGGACTCTGGTTCTTTCTTTCCGATTTGAGTTATTATTGATTAAGTACCTACCTGCATAGAAATTAAGAGAGTAAATTATATATTTACGTCATTTTGGCACCCGAATAGGGACCCCTCCCCCACCTCACGCGCCGGTTGGTGCGTTGCAAGCTCTGCCCCCTGCCATCAGTTAGATGGAAACTACGCGTACCGGCAGGATTTCCTGCATCTCCCTCTGACCCACGGAGGTGACGAAGACTGCGATCAGTGCCTAGACGAGGCGGTGAGGAGTGCGGAGGATCCCGACCAGAGCCTAGCCGAAAGAAGCAAGGTCCGAGGTGTCAAGAGGCCCACCAGTTTTCCGAAGCTTTCCGAAGTTTTCCGAAGTCGAGCCGAGTCGAGCCCCGTCCAGTCGAGTTTTCCGAGGCCTTCTGTTTCCGTGCTTCCCGGTGAGTACCATTGCTGGGACGTATCTAGACGGGTTTGGGTACACAAGTCCGGTCTGCACTGTTTCTAGGCAGTGTATCTGTACTGTTTAGCAGTATATCTAGTATTCTGAATTCCTGCACTGTTACACCAGTGTATCTGTACTGTTTAGCAGTACATCCAGTATAGGGGGTAGTCATCTATGTCTCAAATGTCTTTTCATGTGATAAATGTTGTGGTATGAATGTGACCGTTTTAATGTACATTATTGTGTTTCTTGTATAAACTAGCTGTATCCAGTATTAAGTAGTAAGGATTGAGTATTCAGTAATAAGTAAACAAGATGCCGTTTTTCAACAAGCTAAAGCAGATAGGAACTAGGAAAGGGATACTAGAAGAAGAAATTCCTATTCCCCCTAGGGACACTCCAGGTAACTTTATGTATCATAAACATGGCATAGATGCCATATTGTATCTAGAGTTATGGGCCGACTATACCAAGCATCTAGACGAAAGATACAGATGGCCTGTTACCGGAACATGGGATGCCGAGTGCATCATGAAGGTAGAAGAAGTATTATGGAAAAAGAAAGCTAGACAATCTCAGAAAGACGCCATAGAATTTTGGCGTAAGGAATCACATAAGCGTGCTGAGAAAGCACTCCGTAGAAAAGACAGACTTAAAGAATCAGACAAGGCCCAAGAAAACGAGTTAGTTACTGAAGGGATCCGAGTAAAAACAGAACAAATAGACCGTGCCCGAAACAATCTCGTAAACGGTATGTATCTTGCGGCCGAGGGTACACCTGAGGCCCTATCAGAAATACCGAAAAACTTACCGCCACCATTAGTTCCAACTAAAGTAATGCATAAGACTACTAAAGACATATTCCTAAATCCTTATCTAGAGGATGTAGCACCTGCTTACACCAATCTGCCTGTTCGTGCCTTGCCTACTGACAGGGACGGGGGTGGCACCCCGCCCCCAGATCATGTCCCGCCGGTACCGCGACAGACCTCCCCCGTTCCGCCAGCCCCGCCACTTCCCGCACCCAAAATTGACCTACCGAAACCACGTCTACCTGATCCTACTAAACGACAAATTCAAGTTCAGATACAGACTCCACAGGGAGATAATGTCCAAGCATCCGCTTCAGGAGGTGCGACCGCGGGTCTTCGGACCCCGCCATTAACACACAGATTCAATCTCAGGGACATGCAGAGTCCTCTCACGTTCAGGTCACCCCGCCTTGACGCATTAAAGGAAAACATTTCAGTTTGCAGATATGATCCAGTACCCGGAAAAGACGATCTAATGATATTGGCATCACTACGGTTAAGATCTGCTACTGATATCTTGCTATGTTATGTAGGAATGAAGGACCGTCTAGATAGAATATATGAGTTTGTTCAGACAGGGAAAGACCCTGACAGTATCAAGGATGCCATGGAGAAACAGAAAGTTGAAGTTCAAGCACAGATACTACGATTTTTCATAAATTGTCTAATAAGAGAACGAGACAGGCCCGGAACAGATCAAAGTGAATTAGATGCACTAAACAAGTGGGGTCAAAATATAGCTGAAGGAAAACATGACAAGGGGACTTGCATAGCCAGTATGTACAAGAAAATTAGAAAAGCAGTGATAACAGTACACCAAAAAGAAAAAGCCTCCTCCGAGGAGGAAGAAGAACTTGAAGAACCAGCAAGAGCTACAGATACTATAGCGTATGTAGGTAAGGGAACTTACCTTAGGAAAGGTATCCGTCCAGAAAGCAAGAGAGTTTTTCTCTCTGCTTTAACAAACCCGAATTCTTCTGAACATCAGTTCCAGGAGACTGATAAAAGACTACGAGAAAGAATGGGGTACCATGTACTCAATTCAATGGATGAACAAGAACTAGCCCGGTCAGCCATATTATGGGCTGAAAATCCAGACATATATAATGATGATACCTTAGCACAGACGTTTCTGAACCTTTCCCCAGACGAACAGAAATTAGCAGGTGTATACATGATTCAGCACCTCCTCACGAAATACAGAAACCAACATTCTGATCCAGGTCCCTTACACGAAACATTAGAAGCACTACTCATGGATAGATGGAGAGGTTTTAGTACCAAGTTAATACAAATAATTCTAGAACAACGACATAAATATAACACTTTCATAAGCTCTGAATATGTTCCCGCCCCGCCTCCAGAAAGGAAAATGTACCACATGCAATGCGGGAGTGGCATTGAAAGCCAGAACCCCTTACGAGAAGTACACCCAGTTATGGGTGCGGATCACCTCCTGAAGCGTGTATATGTACACACGCCACTGACTAAGTTAGAACTGTTAGAAATGAAGAAACTAGTCCCGCGTCACGATAAAGACCCGGCAGGCTTTCACAGAGAGCTTAAAGACATGTTACTAATGGGGGATTACACGTATGAGGATATCATGAAAATGTTAAAGGTACTGTTGCCCACGGGCATCTACGAGAAATTAAAGGAAAAAGAATGGGAGGTGGGAGAGAAAAAGATTGCATGGGCAGAAATAGAAGACGAAGAAAGCAAACGTGTCCCAGGGGTAGGCCTTGGGGAAAAGACTAAAGCATTACCCGGTTTAATAGTACAGGTTCTGCCAAGATTATTGGCAACTAGAAAGGAAGATTGGGACGCCATCTCGTCCTGTAAACAGAAACATGATGAAGATACTAGTGACTTCTATTCAAGATTCGAGAAATGTTTTATTATTAATAGTGGCCTAAAACCAAGTAGCGAGTCATATCCACACCTTTTTGTATCAAAACTAGTCGAGAACTCCCTACCATTAGTTAAAAACCGAGTGTACAAAGTTGAAAGTACTTGGCAGGCAAATACGCCATCCCAGATGTTACAAATGTTACAATACCATCAGAATAGAATTAGAGAAGAACAGGATCAGGAACAGAAACGCATGAAAGACACAAAGATGAAAATGTTAGTAGCTCAGACGGTCCCAGCCGACGGTCATAGGAAGGGTACGAACCAGACAAGTCACACTACAGCTCCCGTTAAAGGGACATGCAATTATTGCAAGCAGCCAGGTCATTACGTACATGAATGCCCCGTCCTGAAACATAATATAGCAACAGGTAAAACTAAGGAAAGACAGCATCCGCCTAGACAAGATCAGGTCCAGCAACAGACCTCACAAAATGTACAGCCCATGCAGAATACACAGCCTATGCATGCCCCATCTCATACAGCACAGACAGTAGCAGTACCACAGCCCATTGCCGCAACTCAGCAAGTTTCACAACAGATGTACCAGTATGCCCAATCTGCATATCCAGATTACCCCCGATATACATGAAACAGCCTAGAGAGGGAAGGTGGCTTGCCTCTTATTGAAATTCCTGTAGATCAAGAAGGTCCTTATGTACACAGTCACGTATTGGGAAAAGACAGAAAGTTTTTAATTGACACAGGGGCAAGCCGCACCACAATCAGCCATAATGAAGTCCCAGGGGCACCCCTCTCAGGCTCACAGAATGTTTCCCTTGGTTTTTCAGGACAGCCTATTGTAAATGAAGTATCGGAACCAGTACCTTTGGCTGTGGGTCCATTATCACGAGTTACAGATTTGTTACTTACGAACTCATGTCCAGAAAATCTGTTAGGAATTAAAACATTGAAGGCTCTAGGAGCTATAATCTGCTGTTCCCCGGAGGGAGTTAGACTCTTTCTACGGGATTTCAAGGGTCACTATGTGTTGCGAGAATTCGATGTCAGATTGAAAAATGTACCAGATCACCTGTGGGCAAAAGGCCCAACTGATGTAGGTTGTATGCATATCACACCATACCGTGTTACACTCAAGACAGGAATTGTTCTACCACGAATCAGACAATACAAGTTACCACCCGATGCTGTAGTGGCTTTACTGGAAATCATTGAAGAGCTTATTGCCCAAGGAGTGGTCGTCGAGACCGACTCCAATATCTGTAACTCACCTATCATCCCAATTCTTAAACGTACTGACCCCAATGCACCGCCAGTATATCGGCTGGTGATTGATCTTCGAGAACTGAACAAATGTATTGTACCACAGTACCCTGTGGTCCCCGATATCTCTTCCCTATTGACTGCTATTGATTCAGAAGCAACGTTCTTTACTGTAATTGATCTCAAGAACGCTTTCTTCAGTGTACCTATTGATCCGGAGAGCCAATATCTCTTCGGATTCAGTTTAAATGGACGAAGTTTCAAATTTTCCCGCGCACCTCAAGGATTCACAGAAAGCCCCAGCATCTATAGTCAAGCACTGAAAAGACAACTAGATTGTATTCAAATGCCAGTTAACACAGCTTTACTGCAATATGTCGATGATCTACTGATCACCGCACGAAGTGAGCCCGAATGTGAACAAGCATCACTGACAGTTTTACATTTTCTGGCCGACAAGGGACACAAGGTGTCTCCTTCGAAGCTGCAATTCTGTGTTCAGCAAGTTGTGTACTTGGGTCACTTGCTGTCCAAAGTGGGGAGACAGCTCACTCCCGATCGCATTCAGTTAATTGTAAATATGCCACGACCCCAGACACAAAAGGAAGTGCGGGCCTTCATAGGCCTCACCTCGTACTGCAGACAATGGATTCCTCAATATGCATTTCTAGCTAAACCACTCATCCAGCTAACGACGCAGGAGGCAGCAACCTCGACTGTCCTCCCTTGGACTCAGGAACATACACAAGCCTTTGAGGAATTAAAGAAAGCATTATGTCAAGCACCAGTTTTAGCGACACCATGTTACAGCAAACCGTTTACACTTTTTGTTACAGAACGTGATGGTACAGCATTGTCTGTCCTCACTCAAGATCAAGCAGGTTCACATAAGCCTTGCGCTTATTTTTCAAGTACATTGGATTCAGTAGCCCAGGCACTCCCTGCATGCTTAAAGTCAGTAGCAGCAACAGCGTTAGCAATAAGACAGAGCGATTCAATTGTTTTAGGCCATCAGTTAACAGTACAAGTTCCACACTCTGTAGAGGTTCTTTTAAACAGAACCCAGACTCAGCACTTGACCATAGCACGACTGACAGGTTACGAATTAACACTATTCCAGCCACACATAGAAATCAGACGCTGCAGCATTCTGAACCCCGCAACACTGTTACCTACAATTATGACAGATCCAGCCCCGCATGATTGCATAGAGATCATTAATGCAGTAACAAAGCCCCGACGAGACTTAACAGATGTTCCATTGACAAATCCAGACCTGACACTTTATGTGGACGGTTCATGCATGCGAACAAGTACGGGAGAATTAGTGGCCGCATATGCCGTGACCACTGAAACCGAAGTTAAAGAAACACATCGTATTGACACACTGTCCGCTCAAGCGGCAGAGCTTATTGCTCTGACCCGAGCCTGTATTCTAGCCAAGAACAGAAATGTCAACATATACACTGATTCCCGTTATGCGTTCGGAGTTGTACACGACTTCGGCATGTTATGGCAAGAACGAGGTTTTCTGACCTCTCACGGTGCCAAGATCCAACATGGTCCCCTCATTCAAGCACTGCTAGAAGCAATACATCTGCCTTCAGGAATATCCGTCATGAAGTGTAAAGCACATACTAAAGTCACAGATTCTGTTTCCCAGGGTAACGACCTGGCAGACCAGACAGCAAAACATACAGCATTAACTCACACTCAGACAACTGACATGACAAAGACAACCGGACCGACACATTGTATGACAGTCAGAGATCCCACACTAGATGTTATCGATATTCAGACACATGCTACCCCAGAAGAAATAAAGAAATGGATTGAACTAGGAGGGATCCAGACAGATCAAGGTTGGATGACGAAGGGAAAATCTACATGGTTTCTCCCTGACTCTATGGTTTAAGTCATGATTAATACAGCACATAGTCCAGCACATCTAGGAGAGAAAGCGATGTTAGACAGTTTGCAAAATCTTTGGAACAATAAACACTTACGAGCAGCAGCGAAACAGAAAGTGCGTACTTGCATGATCTGTTGTCAGTTCAATCCAGGTAAAAGCGTCCCTATAGAGCAAGGTGGATTTCATCCTCCCGATCACCCTTTTGAAGTCCTCCAGATGGATTATATCCAGATGGACCGTTGTCGAGGATTTAAATATGTTCTCGTAGTTGTTTGTGCTCTGTCCCGCTGGACCGAAGCATACCCAGTCCCAGATTACACTGCTCCGACCACTGCCAAGCAGTTGGTTCGTGAATTCTTCCCACGGTACGGCTTGCCTCGTGTCGTGTACTCAGATAACGGTCAGCCATTCTCATCCGCATTAATGAAAGAAGTTTCTTTATTGCTAGGATACCAGTGGAAATTCCATTGTGTCCGACATCCTGAAGCCGCAGGCCTTGTAGAAAGGCATAACCAGACACTAAAGATCCGCCTCGCTAAAATATGTAAAGAGAAAGGGGTCGACTGGATAGTCGCCCTGCCAGTGGCACTATTCTATATGAGAATGGTTGCCCATTCGAGATCAGGGCTATCCCCGTACGAAGTGGTTTTTGGTAGACCACCGAATATGTGGGGGACGCCCATTCCGAAAAGAATTACTGATGTTGATTGTAACATGTTGACAGATTACCTTGCCTCCTTGATGTCTGCACTCCAATCATGTCGTTCACAGGTTGCCGCAGCCTTCCCTGACAACACTGATGTAAAGCCACATGATGTCCGTCCTGGGGACCTAGTATTGGTGCGAAACTTTGATAGGAAGAGCCCGCTGGAGCCCCGCTGGAAATCGCCGAAGACCGTCCTTCTCACCACAAGGACCGCCGTGAAGATCGAAGGGAGAAAGGGGTGGGTCCATACGAGTCATGTGAAAAAATTCCATGAACTGAAACCAGACCGAGACTCGTCCACCCCCACCAAAGACTGTGTTGAGCCAAAAGACTTTACAGAATCTGAACGAGAAAAAACTCCCCAAGAAGAGTACCGATCGAAACTCCGATCTAGCAAGTCAGAGAGTTTAATTGTTTAAGTCCTCCCCTAGGTGAATCGGTTAAATAGTTTCTGACATGTATCCCCTAGATCGAGATAGAGAGAGAGAATTCAAGTAACGTACATACTGTAAATCACTTCGTAGTCACTGTATAGTGACACTATTAATCATGTTTATTCTGAGTATTTTAATTATTGTTGCTAGCATCCTTCTACCTATCTACTACCCTATTTTCAGGCATGAACAATCTGTTTACAATGTCTCTGCTGAACACACTTTTAGCGAGTTATTTCCACACGAACTCTCCTACAGACTTGCGCTGCGCAACAACACATTCATTAGTATGCTACACCATTCCCATCAAACTAACAATGCTACAGACTGCTGGATATGTGGCCGACTCCCTCCCTACCAGAATTACAAGGGAGCTCTGCCCCTCTTTCCGTACCCGTTCACTCACAATGGCTCCTGTGGTGCATGGTTTAAAATAATTAATTCTCTAGATCCTGATATTGCTGTTTTCGATGGGGGCTGGGTTTGGGGAAACTTGAACTTGGTCCTGCTCGACGTCTGTTACCCTGATAAGGAGGGACTCCCCACTAGAATAGGAACTGATCTAGAAAATGAAGTGTATGGATTAGGTAATTATACAATTAGCCTTATGATTCTTACTGTTGAATCCGAAGCCGCACCTGTTATACCCACTATGTCAGTATTGCCAGTCACTGGCGAATTATGTATCAGAAAGAAAGGTTCAGTACACTTAGGTCATAGTAAATGCACTACTGTGATCGAATTCAGTGATCATGGAAAATCGTCCTTTAAAGCTATTCGTCATTCTTACTTTGTTTGTGGTCATACCGCATACATACGCCTACCTCCAGATTGGGATGGTACCTGTTACATTGCATTCCTTCTGCCACCTGTTTTCCTAGCTCCTCCTGATTACCACAGAAATACAAATCTGGTAAAGAATAGACCCAGAAGAGATATCCCACTTGTCGACTACACAGAAACGGCATGGGAACAGTACACCGATTTTAATAAAGGATTCTTTTTCTTTTCAGGACCTGTTCAAAATAGTAAATTAATACGCAGATTAACTAGAACACTTGAAGCAGTAGTGAATGAAACTGCCTCCGCCCTAGGTAACCTAACAGAAGAGCAGTCCGCCATGCGGGTTGTTGTCCTTCAGAATCGTCTTGTTATTGACGTCATCTTGGCAGATAGAGGTGGAGCTTGTAAGGTCATCGGGTCAAGTTACTGTGTTTTCATACCACAAAATGCACCATCTGTATATCAAGCTATTACACGTCTCCATAAAATTGCAAATCAGATACATCAGAATCCAGGCACCTGGACTTGGTACGGTTGGTTCTGGACAACGTTAACCGCTTGGGGATGGAAGATCCTATCCTTCCTAGGCATTGGCCTAGTCCTAGTATTCAGTTGCTGCCTGTGCCTGCAGTGCGGGCCAGCGATTTGTGGACTGTGTGCCACATCTTGTATTGAACATTCCAGTTTTCTCTAAAAACGTAAAAGAAAGAAAGAAGAACAAATGATGTTACAAGAACAAACTGATCGATTCATGAGGATCGATATATCATGAAGGGTCCGTAGGGAACAAGGAGGGAATGAGGAAATATAAATTTTATGGTCAAGTTGTGTTCCCTAGCGCGTACCCCACCGACTCCATGTACCAGCTTAAAATGCATGTAACTTCCCTCCTGTGTCAGCTATGAAGACGCAAATACATTTGCGTCCAACGTTAACTTGTCCTCTTCCAGATCCACCCTGAATGGATTAAATAGTCCGTTCCTAAGTATGCTATGCCACCGTCTTTTTGTAGTGTACTTTACATGTTTTCCTGCTCTGGCAAAGTAGGCCCTGAATTTCTGCCACCGAGCCTCTTTTCTGGCTTCTGACTCTGACAGCCTCAGCCCAGGCTGCCTCTGTACCCGTGAACTCTGACTTACTTCCAGCGCGGCCCCTCGCGCTCAGCTCAGCCTGCTTTCTGCCAAGACTGACTATAACCTTCGAGTTATCTGTTCCGCTCCTCGAAAATGCATTCCTGCCTACTAGCTTCAGTAAACATCCTCCCCAGCTGCAGAGCCAAAGGGCCGACCTGTCTCAGTGCAAGTAATTCATAGCTTCTGTTACCATGCTTCCATGGAAGGCCCCGTGCCCCCACGCTTCTCATGCAGACACTTAGGCGCTTATACACGCATCCACAGTTAGTATAGAATAGCTTCTGCCCCAGAGACCTTTCCGTCCAGATAATATGGTTCCTAAACATCAGATATCAGATATGGTAGAAGTACAAGTTGATCTGACATGCCAGACTTCTGTCTCTTTCCGTCAGTGTAAATGTCAAGTCCCCTGCACCCCTCCAGTTTCACGTCTATCACACGTCATGCAGCTGCGCGCGTATCCAAGCTTCCGATTTCTGCTGACATTGCAACATTTCTGTTAGTGCCACCCCTTTGTGACACTCATCTGTGACGTTTCTAGCACACACCTCCAGTTCACGCCTAGTCTACGCCTTCTGATTACGTACTAGTAACACGTGTATACTGTTATCTTGTCTTCTCTCAGCTGTTACGCCTACTATACTGTTTCCTATGACATGAATTAAGTATATAAGCTATGTACTGTCAATAAAATGTAGCGCTCTATCCCTTCTTCCACCCCTGCGGTGGGAAGAACATGATATTATGGTCCTGACCATTCCTTTTTGAGGAATAAAACCCCTAAGAACTCTAACACCACGGACTCTGGTTCTTTCTTTCCGATTTGAGTTATTATTGATTAAGTACCTACCTGCATAGAAATTAAGAGAGTAAATTATATATTTACGTCACCATGACGGTCTTGCATTTTCCTTCACTTTATAAGCCATCAGAAAATGGTTCTCATTCCCAATGCCTTTACATATCTGTCCAGCGGCGGGACATTTACCTCTGTGTGGAAACTAATATCCACATCTAAAACATAACTTCTTTCTACATGTAAATAGCACTTTGTGTCCTTCAGCCTTTTGCTTTGGCTTACTTTTTATGCTAATGACCTCTTGCCTCCATGAGAGCAGCTTGTCTTTCAGCACTCTCCTCAGGTCTGTCAGCCATCAACACTCGCTCCAGACCAAGAGTTTCTCTCAGCATTCAGCTTCTAAATTAATCTGACAGGCTTCTATCAATAACTCTAAGTCGCATAGCTTCCTCACCATTGAATTAATTGAATTTACAGTGTTTGATGAGTCTATCAAGTCTCTCCACAAATTGATTGATGGCTTAACTAACTTTTTGGTGTTCCTGACTGAAATATATCGTTCATTATCAACGGTTAGTTCTGGATTGAACATTGGATTCAGAATTTCTTTACTCTGAAAATAAGTAATCTCTTCGTCATTTTGCAGCATTTTCTTTATGACTTCTTTCAAACCATCACCAGCAAGATTTTTGAAGCACTTGATGATCTTTTTGTTACCAGTCTCTTTAAGTGCATCAATTAAATCATCAAATGTCTCTATCCACGCAGACCATCATTCAGCAATATTTAGCTTTTTGGCTATTACAAAAGGTGCTGGTGGTTTCAGGAATGCAGCTGCATTGTAGACAAGTGGAGAACTAACTGACACTGTGAGTTGTTCCTTATGACTTAGTGTTTGCAATTTGTCTGAGAGACCTTGCGACATGCTGGCTTTCAACTCATCTTTAATTAGAGCTGTAAACATGACTTTCTTTGCAGCTATATGAAACATTTCAATTTTTCAAGAGTCGGTCTTTGCCTCTTTATTCTTTGGAGGCCTGAGAAGTTGTTCTGAGTCTCACTCTGCAACTTTGTGAATGACCCACTGCAGGTATGGACGACTCTGTAAGCACAACCTAAATGCTTCTCCTTGGGCCAACTTCATTAAGTGCTGTAGTATCATTAATGTGTTTAATGCATTCAGTAAAAAGTTTATTTCTATTCTTCTCAATATCAATTTCCATGTTCTTATATCTACTTGATCTCCACCTTGCAGAACTTCTGTTCATAGTGTTATTTTGAAAGTTATGATTATAATCGGCTGTGCTTCGTAAGCCAGGTTGAATCCACTTTCAACGTTAGCATTCCTTAAAATGTACAACTTTTTCTTGCATGGCAGCGCAGTTCCTTTATGTATGGTTTGACAAACATGTTCTCTACCATCAAGGTGTAAATACGTTGCAACTCTTCTGTTGTCTATACTAGCTTTATAGAGAGTGAAGTTACACTTTGACTTCACATGCACGTAGTGTTGATTCCGTTCTTCGACAGAGACACATGTGGCATGCACTAGCAGTATGCTTAGACCACGGTAAACTCTCTGTGATAGCACACTTTTTCTTAGGGTTACTTAGCCGTTATCTCATCGCCATTTGTAGTATCTTCACAGCTTGGATACCCTCAAATGAACATGCCACACACAGAACTTAGTATTAACAGTTTTACTCTGCTGCTTGTAACTGCAAACTCAACATTCTAAAAAAGAATTACAAGGCATTGCGCTCTGATACCTACATCACATCTCCACGGAGTCTGTTAGGAGCCTAAAGGGCTGCATTATAAAATATTGCAAGACACTTCAATTAGGACAGTAACACTGGTCAGAAATTAGATGGCTCAAAAATCACTTTACGTGAAAATGTATTATAATATTTTGTGAAAATGTTGTCCCGTAACTGTTAAGCTTAAAGGCTACATTACTTTACAGAGGTCAGAACATTTAAAAAACAATTTAACCCGCAATACAAGGACACTTGTGCAGGTGCAGAGTTGTGGGTATATTTCATCAGTAACAATGCGCTGCTACTGAATGGGATGTGAAAACCCCTTTACAGGTGGGATGGGTATGGAGGGTTTCTTATTTAAAGGAATCTTTGGGTAATTAATTACACAACAAATGAAATTTTAAAAGTACATTGAGCTACTAAGCATAATTCCTATTTTATTTCTTCTCTTGTGTGCCTCTACAGTAGAGTAACATAGCAGAGTTTTTCCTTGCAAACTGACTGTGTGTTTAGAACTAGGAGGACTATCTTAGGCCTGCTAATTGTTCTCATAAGAGTTGTTGCTGAGGGGTATGGTCTGGCCACAAAAGGAGATGCCCGCTTAATGCAAGACCTCTGTGCTGAGACGTGCAGTGGACGACGGCATTGGCTTCCCTGGCATCATGGGGACATCCTAACATGCCACCATATCCTGCCGACAAGTTGAGGAGCTAGATCCTGGCACCTCGAGCCTGGCAAGAGACTCCTTCTTGGCCCACACTGACTGATGTGGGCCAGGGCTATAAAGGGTAACACTGCTGTGGCCCACAGTGAAGCGAGACGCCTGCCTGCGCCAACCAGCAGTGGGATGCTCCACCTCAACTGTCCTCCTCTCTCCAGATGCTTCTTCTTTGGACCTGTGGGGTCCCTGATCTCAGCCCCTACCATGCTCTCTATCCATGCTGTAGGGCCCCAACCTGTGACACGCCCACTGTGATCCTGGTCCGGCAGAGGTGACTACCCCATCAGCGCTACATGGGATGGTGGACAGCAGCAGTCTTGAGGCCCAATCTTGGATGGGCCTACATCAAAGGGTGACCGCAACACAGGGCAAGTCGCACAGACAGGTTGGTTCAACTGCAGTGGAGCATTACACCTTATGGTCACCTGACCACGGACCACTGCTCCTAAGGGCCAGTGGGGGCCTTGAGGTCTATTCCTCCCCACCACACCCACCACCTTCACAGTGGAGCCCTAACACTAGATCTACCAACGCCACTTCACCTGCTGCAGAGCCACATGTACCAATTGACACTACCCAGGCCGGAGGCCCCTGTGGGCATTATGGCCTGACTCCAGCTGGACCTGTAAAGTAACGAGAAGCCACAGCTCACAGAGCGCCCTGCTGCCTGCAGCAGGGAGACATGCCTGAAACCCTTCCTTAGATCGCTGCTCCCATGGATAGGTGGGGGCCCTAAGTCATGTTCTTCCCACTGAGCCCCCTGCCAACTTCCGCAAAGCACTGATCCTGACCTTGTCAACAAGACCACCATGGCTTTGGTGACCTTGGTGCCATTGGGTGTCATACGGGCCGGTGGCCCATGGAGACATTGAAATATATCCTAAAGTGGAGTGCTGGACCGCTGGACCTCTGGAACTCTGTTGTCCTCATGCTGGATCCCCCATTTCCAGTCAGCTACTTTTGGCCTACCTGGATGTGCAGCGGCCCGGCAGTATTTGAGCCGCTGACTCTTCCCGCACCCGGTGCCATGGGTCTTGCACATCTCTGCCAACTGGACAGTAGTGAGCACCCCGAGGCTCTGGGACTCATTAAGTCTATAAGCCCAAGTTCTCATGGCACCATAGGGCATGCTATTTCCACCACCGGACACTGATACTGTGACAACAACAGAGATGGCTGAAGCTCTCCCCCGGACTTGTGAGCACTTCACATGATCTGGGGATGTCTCATTGCAAGATGATGGGTAAACCCGCACAACAGCTCCTCTTCACAACATCACTCATACAGGGCCACTCCACAAATAACCACCAGACTGCAATACCACCTGAGCCCAGTCTACTTCAACCCAACATGGCCACAACACCTGATGCCACCATAGAGCAAATATTGCAGGAAATCTAAGATGTAGGAAGACAGCAGGAGGGTATGGAGGGGACTATCTCTACCCTGTCAATTTAGACCAAATCCATCAATGCAGATATAGCCAGCTTCGAAAAACAGACTTTGTTCCATCGGCTCCAGTTTTCCAGGTCAATGACATTGCTGCGTAGAAAGTTCTTGATCCTGCTCTGTTATGGTATTGAGGCAGTCCTCCAGCACTGAGACCTGCTGGATCAGACTGCCTCAAAACCAAACCGGAACGGGATCAAGAACTTTCTACGCCACAAAGTAATTGACCTTGAAGACTGGAGCCAATGGGACAATGTCTGCTTTTTTGGCTTCCCAGAGAATGTGCAGAGTCCTGACACCAAATCTTTTCTTGTGGCCACACTCACGAACCTCACAAGACTGCTTTTTGAACCCCCCTTTGGAGATGCAAAGTGAACACCACCAGGGCCGGTCTGGCTGTTGCGGGCACCAGGCAATCCCCCGGTGTGCTGCAAGGGTGGTCGCCGGTTTTGGGCCCCTGGGGGCTATTTTTGTTACAGGGCAGTTGCAAAATCAGCCCTGTAACAAAACCATCCCCGGCAAAGAGCTCAGTTACACCCCCAATTTCCCCCCGGGGGCCGGCCGAGCACTTTGCCAGGGCCGGTTTTGGTTTCCAGTCCGGCCCTGAACACCGCAATACAACAGCCTCTTATAGCCTGCTTCCTATGCCATGAACGGGTCTGGCAACTAATAACAGTATCTCCCACACACAGCTAATACAAATTTTAAGGGCAAGAAATTTGGATAGCAGTGGCCTTTACTAAGTAAACCACTGAACGCCACAAGGCCCTCCTCTCCCTTCGGCCCCTTCTCCAAACACTGGATCTTAAATATGGCCTCTTTGAACCCACATACCTCTAAATCACCGAGGATGACATCTTGAAGGAGTTTTGAATGTGGAGGACCTGCACCACTTTTTGGAAGGACTCCCCCCATAGGACAAAGGCACTGTTTCCTCTCCCCCTGTGGACAGTGCCACCCTACTGTCAACCTCCCTCCCTGGGAAACAGGACCCAGGCTCTCCAGGCGGTGGCTGTGCTCACACAAGAGCAAGACAGGGACAATCAAGCTCCCCCTGAAACCTGCCTCTGCCTTGGAGAGTGTGCCCTGAGGTCTGATTAGCTGAAAAGGCCCTGGTACGACAGGATTGCTGTCGTGGGAATGCTGAATATTGACTTGATTCACTCCTAGACTGCTTTTTCTCTGTTTTGTTTTATATATTTGCTTGTTTATCTTCTCATTGTCCGATTGCTGCATACATAACTCTTGTCTGCTCTGTGTGTGTCAGGTGCTGTGGGTTGATTGATCCCAGAAGCTGACTCTTACTTTGCCCACCAAACGCAGGCATGCAGCTGTAAGGGTCTTGCAGCCAGGAATGGCCCCACGTTATCCCTGTCCGCTTCATCCCTGCACCAATGCCCATTGCAGGCCCATGCTTCCTGTGACTCAGAAGTAACTGAGGCTGTGCGCAATGCCACAGACAGACTCCTCAGGCCCTGAGAGACCGGGTGGTACAACTATCCTTCATGCTCCACTCTACAGGTGGCCATCCAAGGCGTACTTGCACTTCCCCTTCTCTTCTTCTCTTTCGTAATTTGGGCCTCTCCCCTTTCCACATTGACCCTTATTCATCCTGCTCGCTACACCGGTAGGTGCACCATTCATCCCATGTGAGGCCTCCGGCCTCTCAGGTAGTCACACAACCTCTCAATCGCCCATTCAGTCGTCCTCCTCCTTCTACTCTTTCCAATGGATTCCAGCGCTTGCCCCCTGCCCCCGCCCCCTGCCCCTCTTATAACTGTGACTTTTTCACTGCACAATATGTGCCTCCTAACCATGCCTGCCTCCCAAATGGGCCCCCCTCTGCACATCACAGCCCACAAGCCTAGACCCAAAGCACACAGCTCACAACCCCCAGCACCTAGTTCCCTGTATGCAGTCTACCTCACCTGCCTTTCCATATTACCCCTCCCACTTCCCCCTTCCAGTCCAACTCTTGGTACTCACTGCTAACCCATTCTCAGCACTGAAAGTCGCTCTCCCTACGTGCCCGGTAACCTACCTCTCCCGCTCCTTGTTCCCCTTGCCTCTTCCCTCTTGACCCCATTTGTACCCTCTTTCTTTTCCCTTTCATTCCCCACCTCTTCCTCTCTCCCACCTGACCCCTACCAGCCCTCTGACAGACCCCATACCCATCCTCATCCCCTCCCTCCCACCACCCTCCCTTGCCTGCCCCCACTTTGGCTCCCCTGCCTGCCCAAATCACCCTCCCATCTGTACAGTTTCTGCTCCTCTGTAAACCCTCCAGCCACCATCGCCTGGACCTTTCACCCTATTCTCCTTTTGTGATTAGCTAGATGCCCCCCCAGACTCCCGGCTCACACAAGGCAGCATCCGCCCCTAACACCCTCCATTCAAGTGATCTTAAGTGGCCCCAAAATACACAGAAACAGGTGAAGGTGACAGCAGATATACTAAAGAGACTGAAATATAATGTGACATCTCCACTATCAAAATCCATGACATTTCCATGACATTTTTATTACTGATGGGTGGGTTAGAATCAACAAAAAAGGATTTTGGTTATCTAAAAGCAAAGCCTTGAGTTGAAGAACGTTTGTGACACCTGGGTAGACAATGCAACCCTTTCTTATCTTAATAGTCTACTGAGCTCTAAAATGCAACATACCCTCTTTAAATTTAAAGTGGGGTTACACCCAAACGTGCACCCTTCCGGGATGGGTACTTTTAATAATGGAGATGGTTTATGTGGATGTGTACTCTGGAGACGTTCTAATGTCCATGTACTTTTAAACTGACAATATTTCTTAACTTTGAAACAGGAAATTCGAAAGCCTATGTTCCTAAAATGTAATATTAGATCAAGAATTGTTGCACTTTGCTTTTTAATTAGAATGCAAATTTTAGATATAGCATGTGCCTTAGCTAGATCTTAATGTTTATAAATGACTGTGTACCATATCACTTATTGGTGAATTGATTGTTCAACTCATGCTGGTTCTGGTGGCTTAGTGGACTAAGGTGTACACTGTAGGGATCTGTGTTGGACCTCATAGTGACAGGTTCAAATCCAAGTCGGTCCACTCAGCCTCTCACCCTTCAAGGTTATTAAAATGTTTACCATTGAGTTGGGTAGCAATAAACATCTGTCATCAAGTGCCACGATGCCATAGGTAAATGTGTACTTTACAAGTACACGTTATAATATGTATGCTTATAGCTGAGATATATTTTAAGCACTGAATAAATATCTTCCTATACATTGTGAGTGATTGCATGGTGGGTTTAACTATTTATTGTTTGACAGGCTTGTTCTCAAATAAACAAATGTATTAATTCAGTGCAAAAGTGCACTCCTTTAAACAAGGTGAATTTGGCTTACACCCGATTGGCACATTTAACTTACTTGTACCTCTCTCGTAAATTGGTGCAACATGAACCCAGGGCATGTTAATTAAATGCTACTATTGGGCCTTCAGCACTGATTGTGCCTCCCACTTAAGTATCCTTTTAAAACATGTCAGAGGTCTGCCATTACAGTCTGTGTTCTGCAAGGCTTTTTAATACATAAGTCACCACTAGGATTGGCTCTATACAGCCCATAGGGTAGGGTGCAGTGTATTTAAAAAGTTGCACATTTACTTGCACATTTTACATGTCCTGTAAGTGAAAAACTCCACAGTTCGTTAGACCCTAATTTGAGGCCTACCTCCCACATAGGATAATATTGGGTTACCTTATCAATCAATCAATCAATCAATCAGTGTTTGTATAGAATGGATTATCACCCCCAGGGGAGTATCTTGAGTTTCTTCCTAAAGTCAGCAAGTGAAGCGGTGGTTCAGCAGTAAGGTGGGACATCATTCCTGTGCTTGGTGACTAGGTAGAAGGATAGACCTCCGGCGTGGCTCAGTCGGATGCGGGGCACATGTGCAAGGGATGTGGATCTGGGTTGTCTGGTCAGCTGGTAGAAGTTCAGGTGGTGCTTTAGGTAGGAGGGTTCAGCATTGTGAAGGGCCTTATAGGCAAGGGTCAGCAGCTTGAACTGCCATCCATTCTAGACAGGGAGCCAGTGGAGGTTTGTGAGGTGCGGGTGATGCTGGTCCATCTGGATGGGTTGAAGATTAGTTTGACAGCGGCGTTCTATATGATCTGTAGTAGTTTGAGAAGATGGGTGTTGGTTCCGGTATACAGTGAACTTCCGTAGCCTATTCAGCTGGTGACAAGGGCTTGGTCATTGTTTTCCCGGCGCTGATAGGGATCCATCTGAAAATGTTCCAAAGCATGTGAATGGTGTGGGAGCAGAAGGAGGACACTGTGTTAAACTAGTGCTTCATGGAGTCAAGGATGATGCAGAGTTTGGTATCGGTGGGAGAGGGCCCAAATTCTTTGGGCTACCATGTGTCGTCCCAAGGAGAGGTGTTTCTTCTGAAGATGAGCACTTTCATCTTGTATGTGCTCAGCTGCAGGCAGTTGGATCTGATCCAGTTGGAGAGATTGGTCATGGCATTCTAGTAGCTGACCCTGGTGGTGGTGGTGAGAGAGAGTATGATTTGGGTGTCATTGGTGTATGAGATGATGTTGATTATGTGGGTGCAGACAATGTCAGTTAATAGTCTCATTTAGATGTTGGATAGTGTGGGGCTGAGGGAAGATTGTTGGGGGACCCTGCAGATGATACTCTTGGGTCCGGAGGTGAAAAGCAGTGGGTGGATTTTTAGTGCACATCCTTTGAGGAAGGAGGTAATCCATTTGAAGGCATCTCCTTTGATGCTGATGTCGTAGTCTGGTGATCAGGGTATGGTGGGAGAGTGTGTTGAAGACCACTGAAAGAAGAAGGATCAGGGCTGCTATCTTGTTGCAGTTGAGGAAGGATCTGATGTCATTGGTCACTGCTATCAAGGTGGTCTCAGTGCCGTAGTTGGGGCCGAAGCCAGACTGTGAGTAGTCAAGAAGGTTTTTTCCTCCCAGATGATGTGTGAGCTGGTGATTGATGGCTTCCTGTGGTCTGTCCAAGTGAGTTCGGTGGTGTGGCTAATTTTGATTTTGTCACTGGCTGTGGAGATTGCATTTAATAAAAGATAATTTTGGATTGGGAGTGGGTAGGAAAGTCATATTTGGTGTCTGAGGATTTTTTATTAAAATCCCTCTTTAATTGAACAGTGGGATTTAAAGTCAAAATTCTGAAAATGCTGCTTTTAGATAGCTGTCATTTTGTGGTCCTAACCATTTGGCGTATGCATCCTGTTCCTGGGTCACATGAGTAGGTAGCTGACATTTGGCTTTTGTGTATTCCTATTAGATCAGAAATTTGGTGAAATAAGAAAATATTGGAAATGAGCAAAGATACAAAACACAATTTGGTGCGGGTGATAAATTTTGCCCCTGGTTCGCTGAATTTTGCCCACACTGCGTGCTGCTTGTAAGGTATGTTCCGGCAAATCGATTCCAACTGCCATGCGTCTGAGTTTTTTCTTTGCACAGGTTCACCAATGGTAATTTGGCATCTCCTAGCATAATTTTTGGGCACTAGTAGGGCACCTGGTGAGATTTTCTCAATGTGGGCAGTCTCAACCATCCAAGGGTAAAAAGCTGCCACTCGCAAAGAATATCTATTCAAATGGCTGCAAATAACAGCATCCTCTAACCCACCATATGGTTCTATTTCAACCCATTTGCGGAACTCAGTAGAATCTCACAGAGTGTATATCTAACTACTAAATGACTCATGGGAGCAATGCAAGTGCTTCAAAAAGATTATGATTCAGAAAAGGGGGTGGTGATGAACAGAGTGTCTGAATTAAGCAGACCACTCTTACCCAGTCCAAAGATCAGGGCTTGATCCATCACCGTTGTTTAGCTCACTGCACCATCCCAGCTCAGAACTTGGCTATATGCAAATTAGTCTGACCCTGGCCCAGTGCATCATGGGAACAGGGCAGACCAAACTACCAAGCCAATTCTTATACTGGGAAGGAAACAAGCTACCGGGGACCGGTTTCTGGCATTTCAGCCGTCTTCGGCCCGGCTTGCTTGAATCCTGATGGTGCAATGAGCAAGGGACTCACATCTGAGTATACCCTTCCACGCTTATGGTGGACAAAAATGATTCAGAAAAGGGGGTGGTGATGAACAGAGTGTCTGAATTAAGCAGACCACTCTTACCCAGTCCAAAGATCAGGGCTTGATCCATCAGCGTTTTTTAGCTCACTGCACCATCCCAGCTCAGAACTTGGCTATATGCAAATTAGTCTGACCCTGGCCCAGTGCATCATGGGAACAGGGCAGACCAAACTACCAAGCCAATTCTTATACTGGGAAGGAAACAAGCTACCGGGGACCGGTTTCTGGCATTTCAGCCGTCTTCGGCCCGGCTTGCTTGAATCCTGATGGTGCAATGAGCAAGGGACTCACATCTGAGTATACCCTTCCACGCTTATGGTGGACAAAAATGATTCAGAAAAGGGGGTGGTGATGAACAGAGTGTCTGAATTAAGCAGACCACTCTTACCCAGTCCAAAGATCAGGCTTGATCCATCACCGTTTTTTAGCTCACTGCACCATCCCAGCTCAGAACTTGGCTATATGCAAATTAGTCTGACCCTGGCCCAGTGCCGAAGACGGCTGAAATGCCAGAAACCGGTCCCCGGTAGCTTGTCTCCTTTCTGGTGAAGAATTGGCTTGGTAGTTTAGTCTGCCCTGTTCCTATGATGCACTGGGCCAGGGACAGACTGATTTGCATATAGCCAGGTTCTGAGCTGGGATGGGGCAGTGAGATAAATAACGGTGATGGATCAAGCCCTGATCTTTGGACTGGGTAAGAGTGGTCTGCTTAATTCAGACACTCTGTTCATCACCACCCCCTTTTCTGAATCAAAAAGATTATAGCATGGATGGTGGGTGGCCAACAGTGAATTTAGCAAAGCTCCAGCCTATCCATTAAAATTGTTCTTTTTTTATATTTGTTTGTGAATTACTTACAATATTTTATCATTTATGTATTTGTTTGATGAATGTCAGTAAATGTAGTTTTGTGTATTGTTCCGCAATTCAAATAATCAAAATATCTCAGGCCGGCTTGCCCTAATTGCTTTAATGACTCAATGGTGGTCCCCAGAATCCAATAATGAATTATTCAGGGGCAATGGATTTGAGTAATGAATAAGTGGGGTCCGAAGAATTTAAAAGGTTAAGAACCATTGCTTTAGAATAATACTAAACCTTCATAACCAGTTTGTATGAGATTGATATTAGCAGGTATCTCAAACAGAATAATAAAATGTACATGTACAATGGTCTGAATATGGAAGAAAGGCCAGAGATCTTTCTGATTAACTATCACATGAATTAGATCTTCAGTTAGCAGCTTCTAAATCTTTCATGAAACTAAAGTTGATGTTCTTATCTACTTCAATCCTAATGCACATAGCAATACACTGTGTTTCTATTCTTATTCAATCATCCATGAAATTAGTATTTGTTAAGTATCTGAAGGTAAAATAATTATCCAACTCACAGTTTGGCGGAGAACACAAATCATTTAGGATGGTACTGAAATGTGTGGAGTTGGTAGCAAGATCTTTAAAGCAATTCATTATACATAAAGACTTTGGGACTTATCACAACTACGGCAGTTCTGGGACCGCCGCACACGCGGTGGTGGTCCAACCTCTGTATTATCATTGTTAAAGTGGAACTGCCTCAAGCCCACTGCCACCACCAGGATACCGGGGTAGGGGGAGAGGGGAAGGGAATGGTGGTGATGCTGATGCTGATGCTAGCACTGCTGAGCCCAATATGACGTCCCTCGAGCCTAACTTTTCAGAGTGGGGACACCACCATATAAAGGTAGTCAGGGAGTAAGGAAAGGAAACCCACACAGAGTCCCTGGGCCTTTTTTTTAATGTGGGGGTTGCGCGGGGAAGCACATGTTGGGCCCACCCAACAATGGCACTGTCATGAGTGCACTGTGTGGCATGCATGACATGGTCCATGTCACACAGTGCACTGACATGCTGGAGGTGCTCTCACAGTGATGGTGTTCAATTCAGGCTTACCTATGGGCAGAATCATGCTACCAGAGTGAGACCGCCTCTCTGCCAGCCCTGGAATCACATTTTAATCCAGCGGGCGGGGTTCAAGTGGATTTGGCGATCTTCCTGGGACTTCCACAGTGGCAGTCCTACAGAAACACTGCCAAAGAGAACCCTTTGTGTGGATTAACCCAGACTGGATCTAGTGGATGAATTAGTTTTCTATTCATTACCTGCCAGAATGTTTGACATATAAACTTCAAACTGATCAGTAATGTTGCAAATGTATAGCCTATCATTAAACATTGCACGTCAGTGGAATAAAGGTTAAATTTCGGTCCATTTTGAGAACAGATCATTAAGTTTCCTTAAAAAAATAAAGTCTCACAAGTTTCTTAAATTTGGGGTCGTATAGGCAGCCAGGGCATGGTGCTGTTGTAGCTTAGAGTGTCGTACAGTTAAAGTTTGTAAAGTTAAAGTTTGTAGATTTATATAACACAGCTTAACCAGGGATTATCCATGGGCAGAGGGAGATCAAGTGATTTTACCAGAATCACAGGATGATGCGCCCACGTGGAGACTCGAACACAGATCCCCAACTCTGCTCCACATCCTCTCACTAAGGTTTATACTATAGAAATAAGACTGTGCATTTGGACAACATAAACATCAGAACTGTGCAAGATTGAGTACATTCACACCATCGGGACATATTGGCCTTAGTCCTGGCTATCTCCCAGTACGTAATCTCTGAACCTCTAAATCTTACAAGGTACGGAATGGTATGCGTGACCTCAGAACATGACAACCCTGATTCCCCAAGGAACTTGTGGGAAAAGATAAGTCCCTTTGGCTAGTAACTCATGCATGCCCAAAGGGAAACACAAGAAATACTCAGATTGGCATTTCAAACATTTATTAAAGCAATAAGTTTTTGTGTACAATATGTGCACTGCAGAGATTTATAGAAAGATAAACAGAATAGAGTAATCAGCATTACAAGATTGTTAAAATTAAAGAAGATAACTATTTCAACTGTTTGTGCTGCTACAATGATTTTATGCATACATATATGGTCAAATTTATACCCCTACCAAGCGCTTCCTAACCTAGTGGGTTTAGTGGGGTGAATTTAAGAGAAAACCTTAGGGTGATCTATCCAGGTCTTACCTGTGGTGTTAGAATGGAAATCAATCAATCAATCAATCAAAGACATTTATAGAGCGCACTACTTACCCGGAGGGTCTCAAGGTGCTTGGGGGGGGGGGAGTGGGTGCTGCTACTGCTCGAACAGCCAGGTCTTGAGCTTCTTCCTGAAGGAGAGGTGGTCTTGGGTCAGGCGCAGGTCGGTCGGGAGGGAGTTCCAGGTTTTGGCGGCCAGGTAGGAGAAGGACCTTCCTCCTGTTGTCGTTCTTCAGATGCGGGGGACGGCGGCGAGGGCGTGACTGGCTGATCGGAGGTGGCGCTTGGGAGCGTAGAAGTTGATGCGGTTGTTGAGGTAGCTCGGGCCTTGATCGTGTAGGGCTTTGTGTGCGTGGGTGAGGAGACGGAAGGTGATTCTTTTGTTGACGGGGAGCCAATGCAGGTCTCTCAGATGTCCGGAGATGTGGCTGTGTCGTGGGATGTCGAGGATGAGTCTGTCTGAGGTGTTCTGGATCCGCTGGAGTCTCTTCTGGAGCTTGGCGGTGGTTCCGGCGTAGAGGGCGTTGCCGTAGTCCAGTCGGCTGGTGACGAGGGCCTGGGTGACCGTCTTCCTGGTCTCGGTGGGGATCCACCGGAAGATCTTCCGTAGCATGCGCAGGATGTTGAAGCACGACGAGGAGACGGCGTTGACTTGTCTGGTCATGGAGAGGGAGGAGTCCAGGATGACGCCCAGGTTCCGTGCGTGGTCTGTCGGTTTGGGTGCGGTGCCCAGGGCGGGGGGCCACCAGGAGTCGTCCCAGGCGGAGGGCGAGGAGCCCAGGATGAGGACTTCCGTCTTGTCTGAGTTCAGTTTCAGGCGGCTGGTCGTCATCCACTCGGCTACGTCTTTCATCCCTTCGTGAAGGTCGGCTCTGGCGGCGGCGGGGTCGTTCGTCAGGGAGAGGATCAGCTGGGTGTCGTCAGCGTAGGAGATGATGTTGAGGTTGTGCTGGCGTGCGATGGCTGTGAGGGGGCTCATGTAGACGTTGAAGAGGGTGGGGCTCAGCGAGGATCCTTGAGGGACGCCGCAGATGACTTCGGTGGCCTCTGACTTGTACGGTGGTAGTCGGACTCTCTGTGTTCTTCCGTCGAGGAAGGAGATGATCCACTCCAGTGCCCTCTCCTGGATTCTGACGTTGCTGAGGCGCTGCGCTAGGGTGCGGTGGCAGACAGTGTTGAATGCCGCGGAGAGGTCTAGGAGGATGAGGGCCGCTGTTTCTCCGTTGTCCATCAGGGCTCGGATGTCATCGGTGGCAGCGATGAGGGCGGTCTCGGTGCTGTGGTTTGCTCGGAAGCAAGACTGTGAGGGGTCGAGGGATCCATTCGTCTCGAGGAAGGCGGCCAGCTGCTTGTTGATGGTCTTCTCGATGACTTTGGCTGGAAACGGGAGGAGCGAGATGGGGCGGTAATTCTTGAGTTTGGTGGGGTCCTCTGTAGGTTTCTTGAGTAGGGCGCTGAGTTCGGCATGCTTCCAGCTCTTATGTTTGCACATTGTTTTACGTATGTTAGCATTTACAGTGTCATTTTCTTTGTCAGCGCCATTTTCAGTTATAATAAAAACGTAATCTTCGCTATGTCCGAGAAAAGGTCTCTCTTGAGTTGTGTTTCTCCAAGGCTAAGTTTTGCTTCACTAATGAATGCACAGTTCTTATTAGATCATACCTTTCCCTTTAGATAGAGGCCTTCTCCCACTTGTCTAGTGGCGGGCAGTGCGAACTTGAGTAGCAGATAATGTGTGCCCGGCCTAAGAATCAAAACTTATCCTCTGTACTTTACTGTTTAGCTGCATCTGCTTGGTAAATTCCATTGTGGGCATGTTTTCATTGGTTCTAAAATGTACATAATGTGTCTTCATTCTTGCTGATGTCAGTCCCTCTGCAGCACTCATCGTGACTGGACAGACTGGGCTCCACTCTGAGTGTATCTAAATAAACAGATATTGGTTTGTATTCTTTACTGTCTGACCCACTCTTCATTTGGTATGGAAGGCTGAGAGGTGGTCATGAGTGACCCGGGTGACCTTTCTTCAGTTGGTGCCCGAACAGGAACTCCTTTGGGTGAGTGAATCATCCCCTTCCACAGACGGGGGGGGAGGGGGTCGAGGCTATCATCGGGTCAGACTGACAGACCCGGGATCCCTGCACGAAGACCTTCTGATACTCGCAGGTGCCCCTTTTGTCCTGCCGGTTGGTGCCTTGCTCAGTGGTCATCCCGACTGGAGTCCTAAATGTTGAAACCCTTGGATCTGACCATTTGGTCTGAAGAGTCGGCAGGGGAGATTTGGTTTGCTTGACCTGCATATATCAGATTCGTTTGTTTTTTAGTTTTTTTAAGAATATGGTATGATTTTGGTTTGAATTTGATACGGCCTGAGGACCGTCTTTGGGACAAAAGCATTTGCAATTGATTTGCCAGGCATAAATTGTGAACTTGTTTTCTTTTGAGAATGCCTGGTATCAGTTAATTGTTTTCTTTGTTCAGTCACGGTTGTTCTGCAGATGATCGACACAGAAAGCTGTAACATATGATAGAGAAAAACAGTAGAAGGGAATTGAATGTGAAGATAGGAGATTTTGATTGCAAGTTGATAAATCGTATATGGCTAATGAGGAAACTGCTACTTTTGTGGAAGAATTGTTAAACACCTGACCTCCGCCCCATATGATGTATCCCTCTGTCCCTGTGCCATCACAGCCACCTGTTACAGCTGTTCCCGCTGTCTCTGTATCTACTTCTGTCATTTTGATAGCTGTAGCTTTGGCTCCTCCTCTGTCTTCTTTGCCTTCACTCTCTGTGGCTACTGTGGCTGTTCGCACATCTATTGTTTAGGCATCCCTATCGTCAGCTCTCTCTTCCACAGAGCACTTGCCTGCTACTATCCTACCGGTGCTTCTGTTGCTTCTCCAACTTTGATGGTTCACTTTCCAGCATTTTGGGGTTCTGAAACACCAACACTTGGATTTGAGGATAGATATTTGGCTACATTTTATGAGCATATAGGCCCTTTTGTACGGTCCACAGTGGGGGATGAGGAGAAGAAGATATTAGATAATCAGGCTGCGCAGTGGGGTCGTAATCCCATTTAGAGTATGGAGGATGTTTGGGGTGTGATGAAATATTATGTGCCTTTTATACAGCAGCATTCTCTTAAACATATGTCCTCTACGTTGATTGGCATTGGCAGCATCATTTTGAGGATGATGCGCCACAAATTCTATTTGATATGTATGTATGTATGTATGTATAGGCATTTATATAGCGCACTACTTACCCGGAGGGTCCCAAGGCGCTTCGACCGCTGCGAAACCCTTCCTGGCTTCCCTGAGAGATGGTCCCTTAATGGGTATCTCCAGGGTGAGTCCAGGCATCCCCGGCGGCCTGGTGGGGCTGTTAGTGAAAATGAGGCAAGCTAATGCCCAGAGTTGCCGAGTGTGATCGCTGATCAGAGTGGGCACCGAGGCGAGAGAATTATCGAGTCTGCTGACCCTGGTCCAGAAACCTGCCGCGCCGGGAATCGAACCCTGGTCCCGGGCCGTCCTCTGCTCTCGGGTCTGCCGCCTCTAAACAGTGAGCCACACTACTTTAGAGAACACGTATATGTAAGTGGTATGGACCTAGGCCAGGTTTTGGGGAATATCCCCATGTTGGTTGCTTATAGGGGCAGGTCGCATGAAAAGAGTCCTACCCCCGTGTCTCAGTGTCCGATGTGAGAAGTTCATCCCATATATCACCCAGAGATACCAGAGTTAACAGATCCGCGAATAATGTCATTCGAGCAGGTGTATCGGCCCATTTCCAAGAATAGTGGGTTTATACTCTGTGGAAAAGGAGTGAGGTTCTGTCCCTTAATTCTTATTTCCCAACCCTAGAACAAATCCTACTGCTTATTATAAAGAACTGACTGAAGCTGCCTCTTCTACTGTAATGACTCTTGCTGATATTGAATTGTTCTTTGGTCTCCTCCTGCCTGTTGATATTTGGAGACAGGTTCATAATCAAGACCAAGTTGCGGAACTGGGAGGTACATGGGATGCTATTAAGGGATGGGATCAGGAAAGGAAGCCTGGTGATAAGCCCTGAGTCGAGATACTTGCTTTGCCAGGTCGTATTATTACATATTTGCATTCTCTTATCCCGTCGAAGAAAGTAAGTAGGGTCAAGTTGGCATTTTGTCGACAGAAGAAGGATGAAAGTGTGTTCAATTTTTTTACTTAGCTTGAAGATATACGTTTTTGAATTATAGTGGGCAGGACATTTCTGTTGAGGGAGGTGTTATATTGTTTGTTGACAGGTTCGTTTTTAACTTACTTTGTGAAATCCTGACCCTTGTAAAGGTGTGTGAGAGTACATGGACAACATCTTAACCTATGTTATTTTAAATATGGACCAATATTATGAGCATTGTGATCAAGTAAAGAAAGAGAAAATAGATAAGAAGAAGGATTTAAAGACAAAGGTGCTGGTGCAGCAAGATTTTAGAGGATATGGTAGAGAATGTGATGGTCCTGTCCGACAGCTCTCACATACTAGTAGGCAGACGGATATGACGCCTTTGGGGCTAAATCAGTGTGCATGTTGTAAGGAAGAGGGTCACTGGCGCAGCGAGTGTCCCGTGCTTTTGCAGAAGGTGGCAGTCCCTCGTGGACGGGGTCATGGAGTTGAAGGGGCTTATAGGGCTCAAAATGCTGCAGCCTCGCAGGGTCATTCTGATAATAATTACATTGATGACCCTTGTGATGGACAGTATTATCATGATGATTATGATACGGTTGAGGTGACAGGGAAGTCTTATAGCTAGTATAGCCAGGGACAGAGTGAGGGACCAGTTCCGATACCTGTAGATGAGCGTGGTCCTTATGGAACAGCGGAACTGTAAGGTTCGACTGAGGAATTTTTGTTGGACTCAGGTGCGACAAAAAGTTCTGTTTCTCAAAATATGGTCCCTGGGGCAGATATGATGTCTGGCCATAATAATGTGTAGGTAGGTTTTTCAGGTGTACCGGTTGTGAGCCCCATTTCAAGACCCCTTTGCATTGACTATTTGTCCTTTCACTGTGGATTCTACATTTTTGCTGCCATCTAATTGTGGTGAAAATGTTATGGGTTTAGACTTGTTGAAGAAATTGCATGCTACTATTTATTGTTTTCTGGAAGGTGTTTAAATTATGATGGGCCCAAATATGAGTACTACACAGTGTCTGTCGCTCCTTCTTCTTGCAGAATTTGCTGACATACCATCCACTTTATGGGCGATGGGTGATGCAGATGTGGGACTGCTACATATACCACAGATTTCAATTCAGGTTAAAGATAATGCTGTTTGCCTCTTATTCATCACTATAAAATATCTCAGGTGGTAGAATTGGCCCTTTTACCAATTATTCAGTATTTGATCAAGAAGGGAGTAGTTGAGGAGACATCTGCAAATATTTGTATTAGTCCCTTTTTCCCGATTCTTAAATGGACACCCTCAGGTTACCCTGATGATCATGAAGATGTTTACCGTTTTGTGATTGGCTTGCACAAAAATAATAAAGTAGTGGGGCCCGATTCACAGAACTCTCTTAAGACAAAATCCTAAACCTACTACTTTTGGTATTCACAGAAGTTAGGATGTTGTCTTAAGTTGTTGTAATTTTGTCCTAAGTCTGTCTTAAGTTTGTTTCTGTGAATCGGCCCGTGCTTCCTCAGTTTCCAGCGGTTTCAGATATTACTACACTTTTGACAATGATTCCTTCCACTGCTAAATTATTTTCTGTCATTGATTTGAAAACCACGTTCTTCAGTATTCCTATCCATCCAGAAAGCAGATATCTGTTTGGGTTCACCCTAGCTGAAAGGAGTTTTAGGTTCTGTCAAGCTCCTCAGGGCTATATAGAGAATCAGAGAATCCGAGCATCTATAGCCAGGCATTAAAAAGTCAGTTGGATTCCCTTTCGCTTCCTGCAGGTAATGTATTGGGGAAGTATGTTGATGACCTCCCTATTGATTCTGATACAGAGCAGGGTTGTAAAGATAGTACATTTACATTATTGTAGCATTTGGCTGAACATGAACATAAGGTTTCCCTTTCTAAATTTCAGTATTATAGACAGGATGTCACATATTTAGTTCACCTACTGTTAAAGGAGGGTAGGAGACTGACCCCGTAGCGTATCAGCATCACTGTTAAAATGCCCCTTCCACAAACTCAGAAAGTTGTGTGTGATTTTATAGGTATCACCTCTTATTGTCGGCAGTGAATACCTAATTATTCCCTACTAATCAATTCTTTGCTTCCACTACCAATAAAAGAAGTGCATGAGCCTCTGCCTTGGATGTCTGAATATCAATAGTCTTTTGAGCAATTGAAAACTGCGCTTTGTACAGCTTCAGTACTTGGCACTTCTAATTATAACAAACCATTTGTGTTGTACGTCCATGAGATAGATGGCTGTACGCTTTCTGTCCTAACATAAACATTTGGAGATAAGCAACAGCTGTGTGCTTATTTTTCTGCTGTTCTTGGTCCAGTCACGAGAACCCTGCAGATTTGGTTAAGAGAGGTTATGTCCGTGGCCACTCTGATCAGACAATCGGCTGAACTTGTACTGGTTACTGCCCATACAGTCATGGTACTCCATGCTGTGGATACACTTTCGAATAAGTCAAAGACACAACACCTTACCAGTGCACATCTTACTGGCTATGAATTGACATTGTTTGTTAAACATATTACGATCAAAAGATGTGCTACTCTGATTCCAGCCAAGTTACTACCCCTCCCTTAAAAGAGTGATGAAGTTGACAAACATGACTGTCTCTTCCAGATGGAAGAAGAGACAAAAGAACGGGTACACTTGACTGACGTTCCCTTATTTGACCCACAACGGTAACTATATGTTGATGGCTCTTGTTTCAAATTACCGTATGACACTACAACTGCAGCGTATGCTATTACCACTGCGTACAGTAGTAGTGACATCACAGGTCCCTTATCGTCGGCTCAAGCTGCTGAGCTTGAAGCCTTTATTTAAGCTTGCGAACTGAGTGAGGAATTGGTTGTCAATATCTATCCTGACCGCCAATATGCCTTTGAGGTTGTGCATAATTTTGAACAACTCTGGGCTGAGAGAGGGTTTCATACTTCTCCTGGTACAAAGATCCAGCATATTTTCTCTGCTTTGACACTTTTCAATAAATTGGCCGTAGTGTAGTACACAAAGGAAGGTCACTGATATAGATAGTGAAAATGCTTTTACAGATCGGACATCTAAGGAAATGGCCCAGACAAAGATGAAAAGAATGTCAGGCTAGGTGGGTGCCTGAGGTTGTCATGTTTGAGGACATCCTTGACAATATAAAAGAGAGAAAAAGTGAAGCCACAGTTGAAGAATTAGCAGTGTGGCAGGAAAGCATAGCATAATTGAATGATGAAGGATGTTGGATTGATAAGTCAGGCAAATAGAGATGGATGTTGCCAGATGCATATGTTCTCCCTGTAGTCACTATGGCTCACCACCCAGCTCACATTAGTGCTAAGGGTATTTGCAAGTTGTTAGACCCTGTATTGAAGAATGATAATATTCCTAAGAGGGATGCCGCTTGTAGCCGTGACCTGTAGCTGGTGAACTTTTCTGCATTATCTGGGAGCCTACGTCCTCTGCCACACGGACCTAATTGGGGCTGAATTCTTTTTGCGGGACAGAGCGGGACTGCGAGGACCACAAGGCAGAGCATCACGAAACACGACAAGCCTGGTGCCTCTTCCCGCCCCCCCGCCCTTCTCGATATAGACACACCCATCACCGCGATACGCGGGACCGCACGCGGGACAAGCCGGGCTAAGCCCGGGCCAAGGGCGGGCCCGTTGTAGCCCGTTCGAGACCGAGCAAGACTGGACTGGGCCCCCCTCTAACTCCTGGCATATTGTGCCCTGTCAAACTTTGGACTTCTGATATTGGAGTAAGTGTGCTTTGGTCTTACTTTGGTCACAGTAATGTCTGCTCGGGAGAAAAGGAACAAGACTGTTGATGAGCCATTATTTACTAGGTACACTAGATAGTTTTATCACTAGAACGAACTCTGTTATAGACCAGGGGATAAGTTTGATGGAAAGGCGGGTGTCGTAGGATTTGGCATTTGCAAAAAGGTCTCCTATGGGCCTCCTGGCCAACGCACATACACCGGAACCCAACAATAGAATGAATACCACTGACGTCGAGGTGCTCATGCATAGTCCCCCTCGCTCGCAGGGTTCTTTCTGCTCCCTGCTAGCTCCCAATACACACACAATAGTGGATCCGTTAACAGATTTAGAAGTTGCGATAGTGGCAGCAGAGGCAGCTGAGGAAAGTCCCTAAAATTTAGGTAATACCAGACAACTAAGAGGAAGAAAGGAAGGGGCAATACCAAAAAGGAAACAGCCAGTGCCTGTTGCTGCAAGTAGTAAAAAATCTAAATCCACCAAGGGTTTGGATCAAAATGCAACAACATCTCCCGTAGGCGTAAGTCATGTCGAGACACCAGGAATTAGTGCAGATTACAACATAAATAATATACGTGGTAGATCGGGTCCTGAGGGACTTGATGAGGACTCCCTTTTAAATAACTTGCCGTCCTTATTAAAAACCCTACTTGCCCTGTTGGAAGAGAGACTTCTTGGAATAGAAAAACAGCTTACCAAGTTGAAGGTAGAGGTAAAGAGCAATAAGGGGGGTGGGAAGCCCAAAAACAATTTTATGGGTACACAAAAAGTAATTGTGGCACCCGATGTACAGCCTATACAGCAACACACGAGACCAGTGGCGCAAATCAGCTTAAGTCTCCCAAAGGCAGCAAAAGGTCCCATAACCTCTCAACATATTCCTAGCTTTGTGGGCAAAGAATCTATGCCACTAGCATTACAACCTAAAGCTGTTGAAAGGGACACTTTTGATGAAACCCCCAGGCAGCTGAAACCATTAACTCTGCCCCACAATCGAACCCGTATGTTATAGTTCTAACGGGTGTGCCCGAATTGAAAAACTCTAGCAATGAGCCATTTATTTGCTTAAAAAACAAAGTAATACACTGGCTCAATACAAATAGACCATTACTCCCTTACATGCGAAGTAACATCATGATGATGCACAGGGTACCCTGGGTGGGACATACACCGAAAACAGTTGCAGGAGACTGTGTTCTGGTTAATTTTAGAGATCCTCACACGGTGGAGTACATTTGCTCTTGGGAGCAAAATAACTTCAACCCAAACCAAGGAACTACGATAGATGTTAGACCTCTATTTTTCCAACATCCACTTACTCGGACACCGCAGGATTATGGTCATACGTGGGGCATGGACAGGGTCAGGGTAGGGTGGGAGGATATAGACAGGGCCCTCCATATTTAGTGAGTTACCTACCATTACAAAATAGGTTTAGTCCTCTGGAAATGGTCGACTGACTGAATACGTCTAAAATTAGCATTAAGTCTCTGAAAGGGGGGGGACATGGAGCAATACTCCGTCCGTTTGAAGCATGATCATCAAACTAATATTGATCGTTACCCCATTGCAATTAGTATACAGGATTCAAATGTCAGTACCAATCCAAGAACTAACTCGCCAGATGTAGTGAAGAGTAACAGAGTTCCAATTTCTTTGACTAGTGAAAGGGACCATTTGAGAAAGGAGCCTGTTTCAAGTTTCATAGCAAATAGGGAGTCCACAGGTCGGGAAGATCTAATTACTAGCCCCACAGTGGAAAATGGGGAGTTAATATAGTAGAACCTGATACATTGTTAATAGGGAACCACAACTCCAAGGTATCAAGTCCCACTGAGTCTGAGAATAAGTTGGCTATTTTGTCATGGAATATCGCTGGGTTAAGATTAAAAAGGGGGGGCACAAACTGGGAGGCTTTCCTTTCAGCCAACCATATCATTGCTCTGCAGGAAACATGGGAAGCTAGGGATAGTTACTATCTGGATGGTTATCAATCATTTATTGAATTTGCAATACCATCCATGATGGGGAGACCCAGGGGTGGCCTTTTATTGCTATTTAGCCTGAAACTCCTATATAAAGCTGTGTTGGTAGTGACAAGTTCCGCAAATATTTTAGCAGTAAGATTGGAGGGGGATAATTTGCCTACAATCCTAGTAGTACATTTTTATAATTCTTTCACCAGGAGTGACGAATTAGACCATTTAAGAGCATTATCAGGGGTTTTGGATGATTACGATGAACACAACAATAGTTTTTATTCTTTGTTAGTGCTTGGAGATTTTCATATTCATGTTTGTCACATGCAATGTTTGCAGAATATGGACTCTGAAAATGACCCACCTGGGAATACTCATTTTGAGCACACTAGGAGTGGGTTGTATTTGGAGAGTTTTTTATCATCATATTATTTGTTTGCCCCAGCGCAAGGGGATACTGAGTGCCCTGTCCCAACGTTCAATGGTCAAGGCAATGAGTCTATTATTGACTATATTTTAGTGTCATGTCTTCTGATGGATAAATAGGTCCTTTAAGTGTCGAACAGAGAGGCTTTAGTGATCATAATCCACTTATGTTGACTATTAATATTAGGGCCCTTAAAAGTGAAATTGTCTCATCTAACATTTTAAATTCTAACATAGCCTCTAAATGTCAAGGCCGCAGACTAAGGTGGGAGGTGATTACTCCTACCTACTTCCTGGAAAACCTGTATAGGAGCAAAAGTGAGGATCTGACTATATGTTTAGGTGAAAACTCAGACCCAAGGGATATCTTGGATGCTTTTAATCGTCCTTTTTACAAAGAGGTAAACTTGCCCCATCTGATGTTTGTAAACACATTAGAACAAATGGTTGCTACTTACTGGTTGCCACTTTGGGGTTTGCCAGTTTTTGGTTTACCGTAACTTGGTGGGGGTTCATTAGCGTCTAACACATATTTATTTGCATTTGTTTCTGGTTTCTATTTGTCACTGAGTCACTCCTTAGTTGTTTGTAGGATCAGATGGTAACCCCAAATCCTCCAAAACGTCCCACATAATTTTGAGAGGCACTAGATCAAAGGCTGTTTTAAGGTCAACAAAGATTAAGTAGAGGCTGCCACCCTTTACTCTCACGGTCTTCCAGTAAAGTAGTTGGAGCCTTAATAACTGGTTGACCGTGGAGGTCTTTTCCCTAAAACCTGCCTGAAAAGGACTAAGGATCTGCCGTTCCTCCATCCAATTCTGGAGGTAATCAAGTATGATACGTGAGAATAATTTTTGACTCACATCGATCAGACTGCTCGGACGGTAGTTGAGCGGAAGAAGTGGAGAATCTTTTTTGAAGACTTGTATGATCTCGGCTCCTACCCATGTAACAGGTAATTTGGAGCCCTGTAGAATAGCTTTAAACAACAGATAAAGGTAAGGGACCCAGATCCCAGTTTGATCTTTATAAAGATCGCAAGGGATTTTATGAAGGCCAGGCGCCTTGCCAGCTGGGAGCCTATTTATAGCTAACACTAGCTCCTTCATAGTTATTTTGGGCTCTAAACATTCGTTGGTAGAAGAGGCCAAGGTGGGAAAATCCTGGTAGCTATTTTGGAAAAAATTCTGGGATGTTAGCTGATTGGGGGAACTACTAAAAGAGTTTCTTCAACCGGAGGGCGTATAGCTTCTGATAGTGATCCACCCAACTCTCCGGTGCAATATTTGGAACAATAGCATTTTGGCCTTCCTTGCTACCAGAGCGGGCTATAGATCAAAATTCTTTCATGTCCCTACAGCCAAGTGCATTTTTTTATAGCAATTCATTCAATGTTCTCCCACTTCTGTTTGGCCTCTGACTGCACTTTCTTATACTCAAGCCTCTTGGTTTTTATTAATGCTCTATTCACACTTTGTTTGCAACTCAGAGTGCCCCTTTTCTATCCTGCAGTTGGAATCATACCATGTATTGGTCTTTTTATGTTTCCTAGGTTTACCCATTGGTGGATTAAGTAGTAGGGTGAGGGCGGTAACTAACCCAACTTGGATATTAAAAATGTGGTCTGCAGACAGGTCGTGCCCCAGGTCTAATAGGCCGCTTAAATCATCAAGAGCCCGAAGTACAGTTTGGTAAAGGGAACTCATTAGTTATGGAAAACCCTTTACCATTGGCCATTTTAACCTTCTTCTATCATTAGATAATACTAATGACTCCTGATTTTCCTCACTTGAACCCATATTTAAGCTCATCTCAGAAAAATGTAATTCAAGAACCAGAGCGTTATGGTCACTATCATGGCGAGGTAAGACCACAAAATCAATGACCTTAGACCAGATATTGGTCTCCTCCAGAATATAATCAATACGGAAGGACTGCCCGGGACGATTAAAAGTATTCTTACCCTCCATATCAGATATTGTACGGCCATTGCATGCTCTCAGGGAGTGGGTCAAAGTAATGGATTTCAATTGGAGAGCTTTTGGTGACCATGCCCTTATCGGAGATAGTTGCAAATCAGGAATGGACCACAGAGAGTCCTCAATACTCGAGATAGGTTCAATCAGACCTGGGAGTGGCTCATACTGGCAATTGAAGTCTCCTGCAACAATCAGAGTGCTCGCCCCCTTAACCGTAGAAATAAGGTTGTCAAGGGAATCCAGTGTTCAAGATTCTTCACACAGCTTAGTGGGTCTAGAATAAACATTGATAAGGGTCATGCAACATTTTTACCTAAAAGAAAGTCCAATGCATAGGAGATCAGGCAAAAGGGAATTTAATTGGGTCACTAAACATCCCAAATGGGAGCCAATAAGAATTGTCAGGCCCCCAAAAGTTCTTCCCCTCATAGCAATCGATGCCAGATTATTAACTGACAGGTAACCCAGCCTATAGAAATTTTCCCTAGACCACGTCTCCTGAAGAAGACAAATATCGAACTTATCTATTAAGAGACCCCAAAAAGGGATAGCCAATTTGTTGGCGAGTCCTGCCACATTCCAAGACAGAATGGAAATTTTAACATCAGAGAATCTGGGGCCTACCACAATTTTCAATTGAGGTCCTATTGCCCAGAACTGGGCCATCCAAGGGACTATCACTCTTTTCAGGTTCACAATTAATGGTTTACTTCTGAATAGTCTGCAAAATAGGAAAAACATAGGGTGTCGAATATAGGCCTTCAGGAAAACCAAGCTCTGATTCATCCACGTTATTATTTTTTTGGTTGTCCCAATTGAGTCTGTTGTTATCTAACCCTAGGTTTATATGGATCGAACACTGGGTGAGGGGTTTTCCATAGGCTTGGGTGGGAATTGAGCAATATTTAAAGCAGCCCGCCCTGCCAGTCAATCAACGTCCCCCAATGGGGCAAACCGGTCAATTACGGGAATGCTGTAGTGCGATTAATTTGGATATGGAGTAGTGGATGCAATGTAACAGGGCTTTGCCCATCTATCAAGGTCAACTAGGGGCAAGGGAAACCTGCCCTCCGTGGTCTTGGGTTGAAGAAATCTAAAGTCAGGGCTCTAATAGGCATGGAATGAATAATAGGAAATGGGGATTGTGCCACTAATATTTGGATGGTTTCTGGGTGCCTAAAGTTAATGATCACACAATCTCCAGCAATAGACTTCTGAGTAGGGCCCACCCACGAAACCCTCCTTACCAACAAGATTTCACCTGCCTTATCGTACGTAAACTGCTTATTTTTCACCAGCCAGAACAGGATCTTATTACGAAGTTCAAGTTGGGATTCTTTAAGGCCTTCCTTAAGTCCTGGAATTCCTGCCAGAATAATAACAAAAGGAACAGCCTCAGGGGGGAGGTTAATTATAGGGAGAAAAGATTGCTGAGTCACACCACTTCCACCCCCAGAGTTCTCCTCAGCAGAAGGCATAACACTTGGATCACCATCAGTTGGCTTTTTACCCGATGGAGTAGGACGGGCAGTCAGGGGCTTCGGCAGTTTGGAATTATTCCCCTGAACACCTTGAGGGGCTAGTGAACGTGCGGGTCCTTGGTCATGAAATAGCAACCCTGTATCACCAGTTGGATTTCTAACTTTAGGAGTAGGAGGAGCCTGTTTTTGAGGCACTTTACCAGCTTTGGATAACTTAGTTGTCAGACTCAGGAGTGAGTCCGGGGAAGTAGAAGGCCCAGCATTAAGTATACTAACAATCGGAGTAACTTCATTGTTAGAAAGTATTTGTGATGGATTTTTAGGAAGCAGAAGATTTTGAAGGTGCAGGAGAATGGGAGCAATCTCTTCCCTTACCATTATTCTACACTGGGACAACAAGTCTACCACTAAAGCTTGGGCCCAATTGGGGTAGGTCTGGTCAACTGGGCACTTACTAGCGTTAACTAGAGGGGTACCACTTTTTTTTGTCTTTTCAAGACCTCTGCCAGGCCCGCCCCTATATTTTTTCCGTTTAGGGCCCCAGTTGCTTCCCACAGTACTTTTCCTTGGCAAACGGGCAGTAGACGGAAGGCCCTCAGATCTAGACACAGTACTTGGAAGAGTGATATGTTCATTACTGTCTGAAACCATATTTGGACTCCAATTAGTTCAAATAAGTTTGTTGAATCAGTAGGGGGAGGAGAGGTAGATGGAAAACAATCAGGAGTGATTGAAAGACGTCTTTCAGTCAGTTCAATTTCAGTGGTGACCACTCCTATCGCCTTTTGAAGGATTAGGTCAATTGCTGTGGGGACTAGAGGTGACAGAGAATTAGCCTTGGGAACAGTGCGCTTCACAGCATAGGCACATTTCCCTTGTGCACGGGTAGGGGGAATTGGTGGGGCCATTGCAAACATATTAGTGCATGCAGCAACAAACAGACCTATAAGGGGTCACAGTACCTTCAGATCCAGACAATAAAACAAGGCTCCAAGAGTTTAGGGGTTGCCCAGCCCAGTCTCCTCCGGTCGAGGACGGGCGCGGTACAGGCCAGCCCTTGGCCTTATTGCCCAACTCTTCTCACTCCTGAGAGGAAAATATTGATTCATGACACCAATGCTGCAAATATGGTCCAGAAAGAAATCTATGACCTCATGCAGATAGATGAGGGCATTTTCAAGACTTCTTCCCTCCTTACTGTCTCCCTTTCTGATGCTGACAATATGGAGTGCTCCTAAGACGTTTACCTATGACTTTCTGTTTTATTGATTGATATGGCTTTTGGTATTATTAGAAAATGTTTAGCTTATGCAAAAAGAAGGGTCTGTTAGAATAGAAAATTTATGCTTGCGCATTGTTTTATGTATTTTATCATTTGCTGCACCATTTTCTTTGTCTGCGTCATTTTGAGTTATAATCAAAACTTATTTTTTGCTATTTCTGAGATAAGGCCTTGTGTTTCTCCGAGGTTAAGTTTTGCTTCACTAATGAATGCACTGTTCTTATTAGCGCATACCTTTCCCATTAGATAGAGACCTTCTCCCACTCGTCTAGTGGGGGGCACGGGCAGAGCGACATTGAGTAGCAGATAGCATGTGCCTGTTCTAAGAATCAAAGCGTATCCTCTGTATGTCACTGTTTAGCTGCATCTGCTTGGGAAAATTCCATTGTAGGCGTGTTTTCATTGGTTCTAAAATGTGCATAATGTTTCTTTATGCTTGCTGATGTCAGTCCCACAGCAGCACTTCTAGCGACAAGGCAGACTGGGCTCCACTCTGAGTACACCAAAATCAACAGTATTGGTTTGTATTCTCTACTGTCTGACCGACTCTTCATTTGGTATGGAAGGCTGAGAGGTGGTCGTGAGTGACCCAGGTGACCCTAATAGGGTCACTTCTTTCAGTGGGTATGTTTCATCTGGGAGCCCATTCCTGTGCAGAGCAGGCCATCTCCCTTCTCAGGAAGTTAAACAGGATTCAGCTGTGCTGGAATTCTGGTACAGGTCAAACTTCTCAGTGACTGCAAAGCGCTCCTCTGTCTAAACAATGTATTGGTGTTGTAAATATAATACAGTTCATCCACATTAAAATGCAGGAGCTCTAATCTGGCATTCATTATTTTTTTTACCTTGCAGGGCTGTTGCCGGGCTGACATCCAACATCAACATTTTCCGCAGTGAACTTAAGTGTGGTACAGAATGGTCAAGGCCATGATAATATCCGCACAGAGAAGTGCGAATGTAGGTTAATGTATTTCAGAGAATATTATCCCATATGGGTGAACAAACAAATGTGTGCCAAGAGTCATTATTTAAGAAAGATGTCAACTTTAAAAAGGAACATATAAAATAGTGGTGTTCCTCGTTCAAGGCCTGTGTAACCACAAAACAAGAAAGGAATTTCACGCAAAAGCCTTCCTCTTATTTGATGATAATTTTGCAGTCATTGGGGCCTGTTGTTTAAGAGGAGAGTACTCTGAACTTCAAAGAAGGATAAGAATGGCTCTTTGGATATTTAACTTTTTGTTTCATGGCTATAACAGTTCCTTATTTCTAATGGCAACACATTCCAGAGTTCTAGAAATAGAGATACATAACTCTTGTGGATTTTTCTCCATGATTCTTTGATTGTAATTGTGCAATCCGGATTGCCTTTTAACCTTTCAGGACATGTGTGTCGATATGTGGGGGAGCTTGTAATGGGGGAAAGACCCTCTAATGCTTTGAAGGCACCACAAAGCAATAATATTTTTTTCTGTGTATCTGTGTCCAGAGAAAATCTTAAATGGCCTGTGAGTAGTGTGATGTTTCAAAATAAATAAAGGCAATGTCTGCCTGCTTTCTTTTGGGGAATTCAATTTTTCAATCTCTTTTTTCTGAACTTTGGAATAAATGATGTCACAGAGTTAAGTCTTGGTAGCAAGGCCCTGTTCTTTTCTATCTAGTTTGGTGGAGTATCTGTAGGTTCCTTCCATGGAATAAAAGTTAGTATCTAAATAAAATCTGTTGATATGGTGATAAATACAAGGATTTAGATCAAATTAACATGTATGTCCTTGACTACATTACTCGTGGATTGGATGGCTGCTAGATTGATCAAGCCAGGAGAATTGAGCAATTCTGTCTGAAGAATATTTCGCTCTGAGAATTTCAGCATTAAGCTCTTTATCCAGTAGTAGATTTGATCCAAGCATGTAGAAATCATTGAGTTCTTGTGTTCTGGGTCGTTCAGTTGGATATAAAATTAGTTGACAATTATATCACAATTGAATGGGTTTGCTTAGATTGAGCCGCACATCTTAGATTTGTTACGCCAAGTGTAATCGTGACAATCAGTCATTCGGCAATTGCAACTACGGCGAGGGTGCTTAAGGTATATAACACCTACCCACCAAGGTGTCGTTTCCTCCCAAGATCCAAAGGGAAACTTGGGTCACATATGCAAAAATACAATACCTCAGCACACCCTTCTCATTATTTCTGTGAATAGTAGTCTCAGTATTACTTGACACAATTTTGGCAAACTCGATGCCCTGTATAATATAGTCCAGAAAAACAACTAAAGTCTCAGGAAGTAATGATATGATAGTCCAGACAGGTCTCCTTGGATTGAAGTTTGTTTATTTTCATATATCACTGGAAGCAAGCAGCCGACGCGCGTTTCGCCCACAGGGCTTTTTCAAGGCTTGTAATTTAATTCCTTCTAGTGTAAAAGATCCGCGAAAAATATTTCCAGAAATCAGTATTTAAAAATCCAGTCAGTCACACCTTAAGAAATGGGTCTGCTTTTTGTCATTTGTTCTATGTTATATTGAAAATATGTCCAATAGGAGGGAATATATTCATTTCCTTTCCGAATGTAGGAGCCAAATTCCCAATATATATGTTTGGACTGGATCTACCTGGGCGCGTTACACTGCTCCCGCTGTTATCTAAGAGATTTTGTCTTGGATTTATCAAGATTCAAGGAATTACACCCATACCCTGGGATTGGATGCCATATATATTGGGAATTTGGCTCTTACATTCGGAAAGGAAATGAATATATTCCCTCCTATTGGACATATTTTCAATATAACATAGAACAAATGACAAAAAGCAGACCCATTTCCTAAGGTGTGACTGACTGGATTTTTAAATACTGATTTCTGGAAATATTTTTCACGGATCTTTTACACTAGAAGGAATTAAATTACAAGCCTTGAAAAAGCCCTGTGGGCGAAACGCGCGTCGGCTGCTTGCTTCCAGTGATATATGAAAATAAACAAACTTCAATCCAAGGAGACCTGTCTGGACTATCATATCATTACTTCCTGAGACTTTAGTTGTTTTTCTGGACTATATTATACAGGGCATCGAGTTTGCCAAAATTGTGTCAAGTAATACTGAGACTACTATTCACAGAAATAATGAGAAGGGTGTGCTGAGGTATTGTATTTTTGCATAAAATTAGTTGACACCTGCACACATCTAGAACTGAATATGGCATTGTGACTGCATCAGATCAAATTATTGCAAGGGTGTATTAAATGGTAGACATGACAGAGGTGATCGTTGAAAAAATCACTTTTGGTAAGCCAGTTCTAATTTTTTTATTTGGTTTGTCAGAAATCATTGGAGTCATTGGAGGGACTTAGCGTTGATCCTGGCTCAGTTTCCAACCATTGCAGAAACATTCGTGAGCAATTATGTAACATAGGAGTAAATGGAAAGAAAATAGAAAATTGAATATAAAATCAAGCAATGCTTTCAGAAAGTTCACCTTCTTGTTTTAGGTCAATGTTAGGGCTAGGTCCAAAGTTCCAGCAGGAGAAGTTAGGGAGCATCCCAGATCGGGTGACAGCAGAGCATCCGCGGCCGGCAGTGGGAGTACCTGCAGGGCGGTGACGTGGGGAAGGGGACGGGCAGGGGGGGGGGTAGTAATGTATTGATGACGGAGCTTCCCAGGTAAGTAAACATTTAAATATATAAAATGAATTTTATTGAGTGCACTGCATCCCCAAATGCAACACAGTGCGCACAACAAAATTTGTTTTATTTATTTAAATGTTTATTTTCCTGTAAAACTCAGTAATCCATACATTACTACCCCCCACCCTGGCCCTCCCCCTCCCCACATCACCGCCCTGCAGGTACTCCCACTGCCGGCTGTGGCTGCAGCAGAGTGCTGAGGATCTTGGAAACTGGTGCTCAAAGACAAAGGCGGCTACTTGGAAATGCACTGTACAGATAGCCTTACAGATACATTTGTATGCGATGTGACACTGTGAACGTAGAATGAGAGGAATGATTGCAAGGTGAGTGATGTGACATACAAGTTTGGGTGCAGGTGAAAGTGCAGAGTGGAATAAGTAAATGAATGGTGAGTGATATGATTGTTCAAGTGAACAGTGAGAGTGACAGTGTGAGCAGTATGATTGTGTAAGTGCGATATGGGTCTGTATGAATCACAGCAATCTGGTTTTTTATCAGGTTTGAGGATTAAGGTCACTATGGCATCATTCCAAGAAGGGTGGGGGATCTCTTCACCTGCATTGAAAATAGCTTCAAAAAGTTCCCTCAGGGAGGGCACCAAATACTGACTTAATTGTTTTAAAACTTCTAAGGGCAGACCGTCAGGTCCCGCTGCCTTGCTGGATTTTCCTGATTTTATGGCAGTTTCTATTTCTTGCACGGTTATTAAATTGTTAAGACCAACTTTCTGAGATTCAGATACTTTTTCTGGTAATTCCTGATCTAACTACTCTAGGAATTCCGACCTAGTTGTACATAAATCTTCCCTATAAACTTCTTCAATAATAGTCCCTGCTATAATAGGACTTCCAGCCAGCCCAAAATTAAGTTCATTTATTACGTTTTTTGCCTGATCACTCTTTGCCTTCCAGGCAAGTAATTTACCACAGCCTTCCCCATAATTGAAATGGGCCAACTTACTAGTGTGCCACCTTTTTTGAAGTCACCTTTCTATAACTGATGACAGATGGTTTAAGAGTTTGAATCAAAGCCTTCCCAGCATCCTCTCCCACTTCATTTTGCTGACTTTTGTATTCCAAGCTCTGAATTTTCCTCCCAATATTAAGAATTCCTGCCCTGCGCTGTTTATTTTTATAGGATTTGATTGATGTAATCCTGCCCCTAAAAAAGGCTTTGTTCGCATCCCAAACAAATCCTATTGGAGCACTTCCTCGGTTATTAAGAAAAAACTCCTGGGACTCCAGACCAAGTTTCTTTATTACCTGGTCGTCAGTAAGTATGGACCGATCCATAGTCCACCTACGTTGTTTTACTGCCGTTGAGGGGACCAGTGTCAGTGAAACTGTGGAATGGTTGGACATATGTGCTCTTACATGGTCTACATTCTGAACCTGATCTTTTATATTGAGGTCCACTAAAAATAGGTCAATTCTGAAATGATGTCAATATTTTTTATTGTTAAAGGTGAAGCTTTTTAAGGCTCCCTTCTTTTCTCGCCATATATCGCACCATCCAAAATTTCTTATTGTATTTTTTATCAGAGCCTTGAATTTATTATGCATTATATTTCTACTTTTGGTCGAGCGATCGAGATTGACATCTAAGACCACATTAAAATCTCCTGCCAACTGGATGTCGCCAACACTCGGGGTACTGTAATAGGTTGTCTTCTCCGAGTTTGATTACTGGTCCTGTAATTTAGCAGACCACACTGTGCAGGTAACAGAGTATGTTTTTTTCTTTAAAAGACCTTAATTAAAATTATCGGCCTCCCTGCATCCAACCAGCGTCCCGTTTCAATATGTGAATGGCTTCTTGAAAAGTCCTTTTGTTTTCTGAAATAAAATGTGTAACAATTGATTATGTCTTTATGATTTTATGGGTAAACTGTATTTTAAATTGTATGTGTAATAAATTGTACAAATGGTTTTTGACATATCAATCTTTGGGTTTATGTGTATTAGTCCGGTGTTGGCTGACACAATGAAGTTTTAGGCTATTCTAATTGTTTTGTGATTTGTAATATTTTTTCAGCTTAGACTGTACTTATAATTGTGTGCGAACATCTCTGGGACATTTTTGATTTTGCTGTTGTACTTACCCAGTCACTATTGCAAGTAGTAGGGTACCTCCCTCTTTCTGCAAATGAATACATCCCATTTCATTTACAGCCCTTTTTAGTTTCAAGGCAAGGCTCTTTAAACAACAACAAATGGTTAGTATATTTATTTTGGAAAGAAGGCATTCCTACTAGCGAGATGCCTTTTCACTAAATGAATTCTCTCACTGTGGCAGTAAAATATAATACAAATGTAAGGAATAGTGAATAGGAAGAGTGGGTGCCCAGGGGTACTGGAACCAGTGAAAAAAACTAACAAAGAATCATTAACCAGTTCCAAAGGGTTGTAAATATTTTTTTAAAGACCTGTGAAAAACTAGAGTGAGGCTGAGATAAGAATCCAGACAATGCGCAGCCGAGCCCACAGCAGCTCAGACTTCAGCGCTGCGCACCTTCACAGATTCGATAATATCACAGGATGATTGATTGAATAGTGGGTGGGCTGCTCAGAAACTCAGCTCATCCAAGCCATTTCAGTATGTGACTAGCCTCCCCCCTTAAAATACTATATTTTATTTTGAAATTTTAGAAGCTAGAAACAGCACATCTGATTGATCTATGCACATGTTTATTATCAAAATAGGAACAGGCTTAAAAAATGGTTGTTCACTTATGAAGAATATTGTATTAATTTCAAACTGCGTTAAAGGCCACCACATTAGAAATATTAAGATTTGTATCCTCAAAACAGGCGGAATACATTATTACTCTCTCAATTTCAAGCTGGTATATCTGTTCTATTCTAGCCTCTGCTCCCTTTACATTGAATTTTAAGTCTTCTAGCTAAATATATTCTGCAGGAGAAACAATTGTAAATAATTGGTTGGTACATAACCGGCATTTTTGCTATATTTAATTTAATGTTGCACTTGGGAACCAGAGACGTGAATAGCATAATTATCGTAATTAGACACTTTCATACCTTACCTGATTAGCTAGTGTCTAAGGCTTGTTTGATTTCAATGTGTAATTACTTTCTTTACAGCTATAATTACCGTGTGTCATTTATTAAACATTTACACAATATGACTTTTATCTCTCTGGCTAAATGCTTATTTTCAGATGCCTGAAGGGTGAAAGGTCACTAGTTGGTCATGATTTATCTTTAATATAATTTACGTGTTCGGCTGCACTACAACTTGGAAGCCCCCATCTAAAGTTTCCAACCTCTCAAACACAACCTTTCCCACAATCATTAATTAGAGCTAATTACTAATCAATGTGTAAATCTTGCAATAGTGATGAATTCATTTTTTAGAAAAGATTCACTTCGGCTTACAGCTCAGAAACTGTGACTTGGATTTGCTTCTTTTAGGTTGGGAGCTCCACTGTCTAAAATAATGCAATAACTCAAGACTATTGGTTTAACAAATGCACTGTAGACAGCTCAAGTGCCCGCATTAAGCCAGCACTCTTGTTAATGATATGCTCTACGGCCGGTATTATGATCCCATGTTTGGCTCTGTGCCCATGCAAACCGGGTCTCCACGTTTCTTTTCCCATGTACAGCGCATAAACAAGGGTGGCTGCTCCGTTAAGGCTGAGGACCATCGTCCCACTTACGAAATTTCCCCTAGATATAGAAAGATACAATGGTAATAAAGTTCATTTGTTGCCATTTTATTTTGCAAAACCCCATCCCGAGCAGAGCGTCTGGGGGGAGGGAGGGCTATCTACTGCTGGCTGTCAGGCAGAAGCAGGAAGCAGTAATAGGGCACTTTAGGTTTAAAGTGTGCATGTCTTTTTGGCCTGCCTGGGACATGGTCAGTTTAAATCTCTCTAACTCAGTCTAAGAGAGCTGGGTTCGAGACACCATAGGACTAGTTAATATGCGTGGTTACGTTTTATGGCACACGTTTATCATATTTGGATGCTCATGGCAGTAGTATAGTGTCCCACTTGTTGCTTGTCGTACCTTTGTCTCTTCATTTTTCTTGTGTTTCAACAGTTGCTACCTCAGCAGCAGTAAATTTCTTAACATCTTATAACCAGGTGCTCTTGTTAGTGGGCCGGGTTGCTTTTCAACTCATTGATAAATTCCTCTTAGATAGAAGGGCTACTTCTACAAATTTGCAAGTTTGCTTGACATTTGTCCTGCTCTTCCTAGTCAATGCGAGTTCCTCTTTTCCTCATATACTTCTGTTTGAGAATAGATCCCCCACTTTGTGAACCCCTATCTCCTGCCACTGTTTTTTGGGTGTTTTGGCCATTTTGTGAAATATTTTCAGAAACCAAAGTGGTATATCTCTCCTCAACACAGCATTGAGGTTTTACTGTTTCAGGAATAAGTGGCACCAATCCACTACTGTACGAAGTGATCTCTGACTAAATTTATTTTAGATATGCCCTAGTGTCACATTATGGGGCATATTCTCAAGGACCTATTATTGAGTTAGCGGCACTTCATCTCAGCCAAAGTGGTGATAAATGTATCACTCTATTCACAAGCTCATGCTAACAGCCGATATCAGCAGTTTACCTGCAATAGTGGCCACAAAAAACATTGCCACAGATGACACCGGCAAGTAACGCAAATGTTATGCAGAGTAGGTCTTCCTGTGCAAAAAGCTGTGACAACACCACTTAGCGCAACATTCTCAATGACCAACCAGATCAGTGATAAAATCACAAAACATGCAATAAGGGGCGTTAGCAGCAGGGATTTAAAACCTGCTGTTACCAGGTGTAAAGTCGAATGACAACCTGCACCTTAAAAGGGAGCCTAGCCCAAAGCCACACCTGAAGAACAACAGATGCCATGGAGCCACTGATCATGCAGCTCGGACACCTAGAAAGGCCACAACACCCACCGCCACCACCCCCAGGACCCCCCAGCCCCAGGGGCCTACCCCGGGGACCCCTCCCCCGCCCGGACAAAGATATTTCTTATCAACTTTACAAAATCATGAACAAAACAATTTGCCTGATGTCGCACAATTACAACAATTAACATTCATGTGTGGTCAGAAAAAGGAGAATCATTCATTCATCATTGAAATGCCAAACAAAATATTTCATTCAAATTTAACTGAAAACAACTATCTGGAAGAGTCATTGCCGGTCTTACCTGGACAATCTGTAAGTCACAGCCTGCAAGACGAAATTCAAGATAAGGAGGTGTGCCATGCGCTCATCAAAGGACAGAGAGAGAGAGAAAGACAGAGAGAGAGAGAAAGAGAGAGAGCGAGAGAGTGTGAAAGAGGGAGAGAGAGAGGGGGAGAGAGTGGAGAGAGAGAGAGAAAGAGAGAGAGAAAGAGAGAGATAAAGAGAGAAATGGAGAGAGAGAGAGAGAGAGAGAGAGAGAGAGAAAGAGCGAGAGGGAGAGAGAGGGAGATAGGGAGAGAGAGAAAATGAGAGAAAGAGAGCGAAAGAGAGAGAAAGAGAGAGAGGAAGAGAGAGGGAGAGAGAGAAAGAGAGAGAGAGAAAGAGAGAGAGAGAAAAAGAGAGATTGTACAAATAGCGTACGGCCGCTCGGGCTCTCAGCTCATACATGCCAACTGTTGTGTCAACTGTTGTGTGTGTATCGCTGTTGGTGCACCATAAGCCTAAGTCCTGTCCTCAATTGCAGCGCGAAAGCCACATCACATTTCCAGAATGTAAGCAGTAGTCAGAGTAACATAAGGGATTAAAGCTCCTTTGTCTCAATACATAAGGCAGAAGGACATGTACTTCTCCGACCTTGGTCTTGAATGCGGCTGGCACCCACTGAGAGAGATACCATAGCAGATGATGACGAATCCCACACCACGCACAGCGCTAATGAAAGACCAACGTATCCACAACCCTCACACAAAAGTCCCTGCTTGAGATACTCCTGCATGGGATGCCCTTGACACTTACAGACCCAACAACCTATTACGTCTAAACGTTGCACAACTCATTGCTCCGAGCTGTGGCATATCATCCACATAACTGCTGCAGGTCAGAAGAGTGCCAGTTCTATGAGTGCCAACTACTCAATGGGAGGACATCCCGGGCACATGCACAACCCCTGTCACATGGAACTGTACCGTGTACGTATGCTACATGTGTTGGGGGCACTGGCACTGTCAGTGTTGCACATCAATTACCATCTGAACTTCTGTCTTCTGTACGTCACCTGCGTCCAGTCCTGGTACCACTGTCGATCGTGCACATCCGAGTGGCCCATGAATGTCTGGCTAGCCAACACAACGGTAGTTGAACCGGACTCTGACTTGTTTATGTGACCCTGTTGGCCTACGACCTGGAGTGAAACCGTGATACCCGTGCATGGGATGCCTTGATATTAGGCGTATGTGCTGGCAGTTGGTCATGGGAGATTGTACAAGTCCTCGTGTGCAGTGACCACATCGAGGCGCTCCTCCATTGGGCTGTGTTGTGGATTGGTGAACCCGTGTAGATGGAGCACATCTATCCAGACCAGTTAATGGATTGGCTCGCCCTCGTGTACATTGAACTCGACAACAACGTACTCATGGAACTGATTGCCCAGGAATCTGCGCTCTCATTCATGCACAAGTAAATACGTTCCAGCAGCCACAACTGATTGTAACCCAGAGCAAAGGTTCCAACATCTTGTTGCATCTTAGAGGAATAGTCACATATCCCACCACAACAGTGCACATGTCTGCATTCGTGCATTCGCCTGGCCTTAAAAATGCAGGTGCGTGCACCTACACGTGTTGACACACACCTGTGCCAGGTGCGGCAGTCCCATGTGCGCAGGTGCACAGAGTCATTTGGTAACGGTCCTAAATCTGATATAGTTCTGGAGGGAGAGGACACCCATGGCAATGCAGTACTACATGTGACCTTGTTAGATCCTCTTACCTGCTCACTGTAAACAGAGCAGACAGTCAGCGCAGTCCGGTAGTACAGCACTATGCAGATCCCATGGGCTGTGATTCGTGTCCCCTGACACGGGGCAATGAGCATACACCAAACATCACATAACTCGTCCAGCAAGTCAAAGTGGGCTGAGACTGTTGCCATCTGTAATGATTGTTGTTCATTTTTGCCTTCCCATTTCATGCACCTCTACATGTTGCCTGTTAGTGTCTAAAGCATTGGTCTGCATGTTGTGGCCCTTGTGTTGCCCGTACTGGCACGCACATGCTAATAAAGTCTACGCAACTTCACTAGTGTTCAACTGTGATGTGTGTTGATTAGAATAACAAATCGTGTGCCTCAATGAGCATTGTCCATACACAGGGAGGGACTGACTGACACATTTCACTTGGGGGTGAGTCCCTATTGACAGCTTCACTTCTGTGAGCCACATGTGTCTTCAGCAATGTGAGTATAGTGTTCAACTTCTTGCAATGTGCACAATGTGATCCATCAAAACAGGCTGTGTCCACACAGTTGAGTGTAAGTAGGTATGCAAAGAGATGTTCTGTTGTCACATGTGATGGGGGATACTACTTTGGGCCTGCTACCGAATGTGAAAATATTTATGCACAGTTCTAGTTAATACATGGACATGGGGCTACGTTGGGGTGTTGTTAGATTGTTGTTTATGAGGCCACAGCTAGTTCACACCTTCACAGTCATCGAATTGGCCATGTGGGTCAGGGTCAAACATGTGCATTGCTGTCATTTCCCAGGGTGTACCTTTTTGTGCAATCAATATCCGTACATTCATCCATACTTTTAAACTTGATTGAACATAGACATGACACATCTGTGTGATTTGGAAAGTTTCATTCACATCCTGTGGTGTGTCGGAGCTGAAGCAGTACATGGCCATGCAAACCATACATTACATGGTTGCCCAGCCGAGGGTCAACCAGAGTTCTTTGGGAATGATAAGTTAAGCAGAAGAGGAAGAGTTCAGCTGCAGCCTGATTGCTGTGTCATTGGTAAACAGCGCATATATGGCAGTCCATGTTGGGGTTCAGGTGAATGTCGCAGAGTGTTTCGGGGGACAGTGGAAGGTGTTGTTCCAGGGCATAATGCAGAGGGCTGAACCAAGCCGGAACAGGCCATATTGCGTGGATGAATGCTATGTCCTCGTTTTGCACACAGAGTCATTAACATCCACATCTTAGTCCACTGGTATGTCTTCTGTGTCAGGAGTGTCAGGTGTGTGTGATGGTGTTATGGCTGCATCACTGTGTGCCACTGATACATCAGGAGGCAGAGGTGTTATGGCTGCATCACTGTGTTCCTCTGACGCATCAGGGGGTGGAGGTGTTATGGCTGCATCACTGTGTGCCATTGACACATCAGGGGGCGGAAATGTGTGTGTTGAAGTTCCTGAAGCAGTCATCTAGGACAGGCTCTGTGGCCGCAATGGCAAGATGAGGATCTGCAGGGCATGGAAGATCCCCGCTACATCTCGCTGGTGTTCAGCCATGGTTGCCATCCTTCCAGCCTGCATCCATTCCATGTTCTCCATTGTCCTCTGCAGCTGTGCCAACTCTGTGCTGGCATTGCTGGAGCCTGTCTGACTAGACAGTTCTTGTATCCGAGTAACGGCTCCAGCTAGGTCAGTTAATGTTTGGTATAGAGCATGGAACGGACTGTGGGTGTCTGTTAGGGACTGTAAGTGGCCCCTGATGGGACTTATACACCATTGTATGGCATCTAGTTTGGCTGCCATAATGTCGAAACCCACCTGCACCTGTTCAGCCAGCTCCTTCTAGCAGTCTAACACACAGCGTTGGAATGCCATGTGTCTTTCCGTGAGGTAGTGGGAGCCAGCCATGGTGGTGGGTGCTTCTTGCTGTGTGCTCTGTGCAGGGGGTGGGGTCACCTCGATTCAGCTGGGCTGCCTTGCTCTTGGATGTGGGGTGTGGATGCTGTCCACGAGCAGTTGGAGGGTATCGTAGCAGATGGCCAGGGGTCCTCCTCATCCTCACTGAATAGATGTCTGTTCTGCTCTGCAGGAGGTGTTGATTGTCACTCTACAATGTAAAGGGGTGATGCAGGTTAACAGTGTGTTCCATGTATGTTGAGGCATGGTACATGTTTACAGACAGAGAGCATGATAATGTACATTGTGACTATTTTGGAGGAGCTGGCTATTTGACGTGACTCAGTGGACATTTCGACTACATGACTGATGTGAGGTTGTACTCGTACATTATCATCTCACAATTTCCTGCTCTGCCAGATGTGATTGGCCAGTTTCTAATTACAAGTGGCATCAGTTGTGTCCTCTGTCCTGTAGTGAAAGTTTTGCACTTTGCACCACATTGTCTTCAATGTTGATGTGCTGTGATTGCTATGTGTGTGTGCTGCATTGTGGGATAGTTGCCCCTGCAGCTCTGATTTAGCGGCCCCTTATCCCTTTGAGGCAGTGTGCCTTTGACTTGTGTGCTTTTAAGGTGCTGAGAGGTTCGCGACTTGGTTAATTTGTGCTCTTGGACGGTTTTTGTACTCTTGTGCATTGTTAGTCTGCAGATGTGTTGTTGATGTCAGGGATTGTATGTGCACATGGATGTGCCAGGGTGTGGCCTGCTACTTTGAGGATATGATCCACACTGGGCCACCTCAGTGTCGTGTTGTGCACCATGTCATGTATTTTGATTGCAGCTATGCTATCGGTAATGCAGTGTCACTTGCATTTTCAGTGTGGCTCACAGAGCCGCTGTTTTGCTGGATTCAGCACATGTGCATGGGTAGGTTGTGGGATTAGTGATAGGGAGGGGGCCCCTTTGTGCACATATTGGACGGAGGCCTACTTGGTGTTTCTATGTGTTTTGCAGTGTGCCGAGCGTATCAGGGGCATGTTCCACAATCATGTGGGTGTGCAGTGAGCTACACATATTTGTGCATGTGTGGCTCTGTGCCCATCCCCCCCCATTCTCCCAGTCCCAGCTCGTTACTCACCCTGTTGCTGTTGGGTCAGGTCATATTGAGCTGTGTTTGGACTCCCAACTCCTTGCACCGTCTCCACACTGATGACTATGGCCACCATTTCCTCCAGCTCATCCAGCTCCTTCTGTGGCGCAGGGCTCCCACCTCCAGTCGCTGTTGGGGTCTTTCTGATGGCACTGAGTTTCTGCTTGGTTTGGCTTTTCACATCATGCCAGTGCCTCTTGACCTCCTCCATTGACCTCTTCAACACTCCAACTGGAGAACCGGGCCTTATGGACCTGGCGGCGCAGGGCACGCCTTAAATCCCCGAGTTCACCTGCCTTGTTGAACAGAGACATGATACACTCGGTTGGGCGTAGAAAACCTGGTTTATTAGCTGCAACTAAGCACAGTTGTCCCAGAAGTACGTACAGAGTGGATTCTGAGGAGACTGCCACTTTAGTCCGTGGCACACAATCTTTTATAGCACACATATTTACAGCGTTTACTCCCTGTACATACAAAGCAAGCCAATAGGAAAAGTTGGAAAACAAGCTATCAGGTGTCCCAAATACCCCCCTCTCTCAAACCCTGTGTGTTACCCCTCCCAACAAATTAATCAGTGCTAGTACCGACAATCCAATTTGCAGGTGGCAGGACGTATTTGTGTGCCTCAAAGGATAGTTGTGTAACAAGAGAATACAAGGAGAGAATAGCGAAGGCCAGTCGGATAAGATAATGTAAGGAAAGAATAGGAGAAGCCAAATAGTCAGTCGAGACAGCGATCAATCAACCCAAACATGGATTAGCGAGCTCGGCCAGACCCTTACATAGGTTTCGTAAACAAGGGCAGTGGGTTACTCTTTAACCGAAGAGACACGTAGCAGCTGAGAAAAGCAAAAACACTCCGGCTAAATACGGGACGAAGTTAGAAACTGAAGAACCTCAGACCCTCCTTTTGCCATTACTCAGGCAAAACACAAAGGACTCAAGTTAATCTGAGTCAATGTCAATGGCCATGAGGTCATCGAGCTGTTGCTGCAACATCATTTTAATATTCTCTGTTTTCTGTGACACAGGCCTTTGGACGCACATGGTGGTACAAAGACCGCAGATGGCAGGGCCACACTGTATACAGAGACAAGGAAAGTTAGTATCTTCCATCCCCAAGTGGACAGTAGTCCCCAAAACCATCCCATCACAGACAAATCTCCTGTGTCCTGATGTATAAACTCGGAAATTATATGCAACTTAGAGATGGCTTGGTATACCGTAGGGGCATTATCAGGAATGTAAATGCAGCAACTAGACCCGATCAATTTACAGACTACTCCACGATCTGCAAGGACAATGTCTAAAACCATCCGGTTCTGCAAAGTCATAAGACGATCCGTCTGAAGCTCAGCTGTCAAATTACTCAAGGCTCCAGAAGTTACATTTATGGTAGCCTCAACAACACAAACTAGCTGTCTAATGTCTCTGCTGTTGGCCATTGGGCCCCAGAAAGGAAGCAACCCTTTGATAAAGTCACCTCCTTCTTGTCCTGCGCTGTCCCTGGAATCAATAACTCCTCTGCTATGTCTTTTTCTATGATGACCTGAGGGAGCGGTATATGTCGGAGGAAGAAGAAAAGCCACATAGCAAGTGCCTGAAAAATAGGTAGGAAGCCGCGTATAAGCTCTATCATGGCAGACAAAATATGTGCCTTATGATGGCACTAACGGTGAAGAAATCTGAGGTGAATAGATATACGTATGGGAACAGACACTCTTCTCCTGTTGATTTTTAACATTTTGACCATTGATCTGTAAACAGAAATTACCTCGATGAGGTACAGTCCAAATTGGTGGGGATCTCCTTCGTCTAGACTTATCTGTAAGGCTAGTAACATAACGAGTCACGTTCCAGCCATCATATGCTCGTTTATCATCAACGCGAATCTTACTAATCTCAGCGATTCTAGCCATGGCAACTATTCCCTTTATCAAAGAACTTTGACTAAAATCTGCTCCACCACCATATGGACTACCAGGAGGATATCGAAGTTGATTCTGATATACATTAGAAAACATGGCTAAATAGGCCCAGGGGGAGCCTTCGTAGGAAAGTAGAAGACCTAAATATGGCATCCCTCTCTCTGTGTTATGGGCATGAGCCCACAGACCCAACAGTCAGTGGTGTTGATTACCAGTTGGTGCTGATGCAATAACTGAATAAATGAATTATTGAAGTATTCTGTTCTCCTAATTTGTTCATGTTCTGGGAGTGTATGAAACTGATGTGGGGAGGCAGTGGCAGGAAAAGACAAGGAAACGGAAGTAGGAACAGGTGCTTGCTGCATAGTATAAACAACCCAACTTACACAAGCCAATAAAATATATGAATATATTAAAATACATAAGGTTATGCCACATGGACTAACCAATAATCTCTTATATTTACTCTTCATTTCTGCATTCTTATCACTGCTTTCCACTTTAATATCCATTCTCTAAAACATTGCTCACGGCAATCTTCCTAGATCACTTAGCTGTGATTATTAGCCGTCCTAGGACACTGCAAGTCCTGCAGACCTACTGTCCCTACTCAGGTCACAGCCTAAGACTCCTACCGTGACCCTGCAACTTGATGGATAGTGGAAAAAGAAATGTCTCTCAACAACAAAAAAGTAATCAGAAAAAAAAGGAAGTTCAATTGTCTTTCGTTGATCTGGATCTTAAGTCTTATTAGGGATTGTTTGTTCTTGACACAAAGTCTCTGGATTTACTGTGTTCAGTCGTAGATGGGATGGTACAGTTTATTGCAACACGTCGTTGTCTTCTTTTTCAGAGTTCGTTCGATCCAGGCATGCACTACTGAAAGGTATAAATTGAGGGACCCTTTCGCCTTTACTGTCACTTATACCCTTACAAACCCACTGATCAACAGGTAAGGGCAAAGGTAGCCACTTACAGTGCACGCCATGGACCCAAATATTCTTCCCGACGACCTTTACTGCTGTACGTGTTGCTAGCAAAACTTGCTGAGGCGGGCCCCAACGAGGTTCCAGATTCTTTTTCTGCTGGAAATTCTTCAGACAGACACAGTCACCGGGTTGGATGGAGTGACCTTGATCTGCAGAGGCCTCCGGCAAAGCGTTTTGAACCTGTTGGTGAAGAACACGCAATTTAGTGGTGAGGTCATGCAAGTAGTCAATCAACATTGGGTAAGGGATGTCCGAATACTTTTTAGGTCGGGGGACTCCCCAGTCGTTGGCTGGGTGCCCCAAAACGACCTCATATGGGCTGAGTCCTAAATGAGAATGTACAGTAGTTCTCGTGGATAAAAGTGCCAAAGGTAGTGCGTCAGGCCAAGCAAGACCCGTGCTGGCCTGAATCTTCGCCAATTTAAGCTTGAGAGTGCCATTATAGCACTCTACCAAACCTGCTGACTGAGAGTGGTTTGCCGCATGGAATGTCTGCCTAATACCAAGACCCGCACACACTTTCTGCATAATCTGGCCTACAAATTCACTTCCATTGTCACTCCAGACAATTTGCGGCAAACCAAACCTCGGGACAAATTCCTTCAAAAGGACTTTGGCAGTAGACAAAGTAGTATTGTCCTTTAGGGGGTAGGCCTCTATCCATCGGGAAAAAGCACACACCACCACCAGAACATACTTTAGATTGTTACAACGGTCCATATGAATGTAATCGATTTGTAACACCTCAAAAGGGTACGTAGGGGGAGCAAAATGACCTGCTAGAGTTGGGGTTCCCTTTCCTGGATTATGCATTAAACAAACAATGCAATGTTTCACCACATTCTCCGCACATTTAGGAATTCCTTCATTCTGCCATACTGGAGCCAGAAGTTTACATATTCCTTGTGCACTAAGTGGGCTGGACCATGCGCCATAGTAACTACAGGTAGTACATAGGCATCTGGTAACAGCCAACGCTGATGTTCTGACAATTTCGTCCAACACCCTGTCGCATCCAACTTTCCCGTACTTTCTTTCCACTTACTCAATTCCTTCTCCGTAGCCTCTTCTTGAATCATTCTCACACTTTATATTGTGTCCTCACACATTCCTCCCTCTCTGACCCATCTTGCAGGGCCTGCAACACACATGCAACTTGTAGCATCTCTCGCTGTTTCTTTCGCTACCTCGTCTGCAAAAGCATTCCCGCGACCCACATCATCAGGGATCTTCTTATGTGCATTACACTTTAATATTGCTTTTTGGGTAGGCAAAGCAAGTGATTCGAGAAGGTCAGTCACCAACTGACCATGTTGTATCTTAGTCCCATGGGAAGTAAAGAATCCTCTTTCCTTCCACAAATGACCGAATCTATGAGCCACGCCAAAGGTGTATTGGCTATCAGTGTAAACATTCACTCTCTTTCCCTTAGCCAACACACACTCTCTCGTCAGGGCAATTAGTTCAGCTGATTGGTCTGAATTCTGTGCAATGCGTGCTGTCTCCACTACCGTATAAAAGGTGGTAACAGCATAAGCTGCAGTCGTCTCGCCATTTGGAAGCTTGAAACAAGACCCATCCACCCATAGGATCCCATCCGGATCCACAAGTGGTGTGTCTGTTAAGTCTATTCTCCCTTTTGTTTCCTCCTCTGTTCGGAGAAAACAATCATGCTGTTCTTGAGTGTCTTTCTCTTCCGGAATGGACAACAATGTTGCTGGATTCAAAGTATTACACCACTTGAGTTGTATATGGCTAGCCAAGAGCATCAGCTCATATCCAGACAAGCGAGCACTCGTGAGGTCTTGTGTTTTTGTTCTGTTCAAAAGAATATCCACTGCATGTGGTAACATAACAACAAGAGTGTTATCTAGTACCAATCCAGCAGATTGACGAATGGAGATCGCTGCTGCTGCTGTAGCTCTGAGACAACTAGGCAATGCCTTGGCTACTGGATCCAACGTAGCCAAAAAATAGGCACATGGCCGTTGTTTCTCTCCAAATTTTTGTGTTAAAACTGACAATTCGCAACCTTCCCTTTCGTGAACGTAAAATGTGAAAGGCTTACTGTAATCTGGAGTGCCTTACACAGGAGCAGAACACAAGGCAGTACGTAAGTCAGAAAAACTCTTCTGACATTCATCAGTCCAAGGAAGAGGTTTGGGTGTATCTTTCAGAGTAAGTGCCAGCAAAGGTTTAGCCTACAAAGAAAAATTTGGAATCCCCTGTCTACAATAAGAGGTAATGCTGAGGAAGGCACGCACCTCCCTTTGCGTGGATGGTACAGACATTTGCGCGATTGCTTGAATTCGTTCTGGGGTCAATCGTCTTCCCTCCTTCGACAAGAGATTACCTACATAGTTAACCTCTTGGCGGCAATATTGCAACTTAGGTCAGACAAATGACACAACAGTGAAACAGTCACATCCTTACAAACATCCTCTGAATCAGTAGCTACTAACAAATCATCCACATACTGAATCAGAGTGGCACCTGGGGGCAAAATGAAAGCATTGAGCTGAGATTTCAAAGCCTGACTATAAATGGAGAGACTCTCACAATAGCCCTGAGGTGCACGTTTGAATCGGAAACTTCGGCCTCGAAGAGAGAAGCCAAAAATATCCCTACTTTCCTCAGCAATAGGAATACTGAAGAAAGCATGTTTGAGATCAATAACCAAAAACCATGCCACCAAAGCGGTTATCATAGTAAGCAAGGCAGTGATATCTGGGACAACAGGAAACTGGGGGACAACAATCTTGTTGACCTCCCGAAGATCAATCACAAAGCGATATACAGGAGGCTGAGAAGGATTAATGCGTTTAAGGACAGGTAGAACAGGACTGTTACAAACATTGCCTCTCGTGTCTTCAACCACACCCTTCTGAACCAGATCATAGATAATAGCCAACAAAGCTCGTTCACCATCATTGGAAATCTTATACTGAGGAATGTGTGGTAATTTAACATTAGGCTTAATAGTAACCACGTAAGGCGGAATCTGGAGCAGACCAACATCATTCGGACCTGTAGACCAAAGCGTAGCAGGAAGAGAATGCAATTCAGGTGGGAATCGGTCTTTAGATAAATACATAGGAGAAACCAATTTCTCGCCTACAGTAAGATGCACACCAGAGGGGGAACAATACAGTGTTGCATGAAGACGTTTCAACAAGTTCAAACCCAACAAATTCTCTCCGCAACCAGTCGTTAAAATAAGCGGAGCTTCCAAACTGTAAGGACCAATCGAAAGAGGCAAAGGACAAGAAACCGGGTTAGTAACTGGGGCACCAGAAAATCCTACAGAAACGTTAGTTAAGCCAGACAAAGGTGCCCCAGGTAGTTTGGAGTGAATGATAGAACGTCTCATTGCACCAGTATCCAAAAGAAATGGCTCTGCAACACCCAATGCAACAACTTCAACATAAGGCCCATTCTGATCCACTGGAACTGATACGACTCCCTTACTTTGTCCATGGCTGTCCTAACTAGAATGAAAATCCTGAACGTCACCCTCAACATAATAGTCGTCATTGAAATATTAAGCAGACTGAGTATTCTGCTGATCAAAATAATTCAAAGAATTTTGAGGGAGAAAAGGAACGCTGTCCTTGAGGCAATGCAACTTGCCCTCTACCTCTAGGTGCTGAATAAAAACCACCACGGCATCGCGGTCCTAGGAATCCACCATTATGCTGCAATAAAACTGGACAGCTATTCTTAAAATGACCTTCCTCTTTACAATAGGCACATTGATTAGGACCTAGCAAAGGTCGCGGAACAAAAGGGTCAGGTTTTTGTAACAACCTCTGAAGCTGGGGAGGCTGTTGAAACTGGCGCTGGGCAGAACGAGGGGGATAAGCCTGTTGCAAAAGAACTTTCGTTTGTAATTCGTTAATCTTCTTCTCGATCTTATCTTTCTCTTCTTTTCCCTATTCTCATAATACTGAGCAGTAGCTAATATCTGTGCAGACGAAGAAACAGCCCACAAACTTTCTGAGTCTTTCAGCTTATGTGATAATTCTGGAAGTAAATTAAATACAAATTAATCCAGAAATAATTGCTGTCCACCTTCAGTAATCATATCTTGACCACTATGGTCAATAAACGTCTCCTCAAAACGAGTAAAGAAATCGTAGACACTCTCATCTTTCTTTTGCTTAAACGCAGCTAACTTATCCCAGTTAACACGTAAGGCAGGCATCATCGTCTTCATTAAAGTGATGATTCTACCAGGCAATTGTGCAATCAAAGAATCTGGCTTAGCACCACCCACTTGTGCTGCATCTGCAACACTTATAGCGGCCCAATTACCACCAAAAGCTTGGTCGGGATTTTCCCTACGAATCCGAGCCCATAATGCTTGTGGAACTACATTCCCCATCAGCATGCCAATATCGGCCAGATTCATAATACACGCATCAGCAGTCTGGGACAGCTCTTTATAATACCCAGCAGGATTTTTACGAGGGTCCGGTAGGGACTGTTTGAGAGCCAAAACTTCAGATCGTTTCCAGGGGACATGTACCCATATGCGCTGGAAATGAGCAGGGATAGCCGGAACAACGCCTGCCTGTGGAACCTCTTCTCTCCATACTGGAGGAACTTCCCTCATAGGATAATGTTTCATTTTCTGTCTAACTGCAGGATCAGTTACAAGAATAGACTGAGAAGAAAATAAAGACCTGAAAGTGACAAGTGTCTTTACAGCGTCCTCAACTTCGGAACCCACAATAAGTCCCTTATCAAACTTATCCTGCACATCCAACAGACCCTGAGGAGTTAAATCCAACTCCATATTCTCCCATCCTTTGACAAGAATATCACACATGACATTAAAACATATCTCTGCGTGGGCGCATTCCACTGGAGAAAGGTACTCAGAATATCAGGTACACTATACTTTGGACCACTCATGATCCGTTTGTGAGCAAGGGAGTCCCAATGCAACTCCTTCGTCAGAATCTGGGATTTGACTACGGGATTGCCTTCGAGAAAAAGAAGGAGTCCGATTAAAAGGCCCAAAGAGGGGGGAGAAAAGACCAGAAACAGAATCAACCAACCAATTGCGAGTTGGGGAAGAAGCAGACAGTAAAACTGGAGACACAGTATTAAGCAAAGAAAGAGAAGGACTAGTCCCTACAAGAGAAACTGAAGATGAAGGAGACAGAGGTACAGAAGTTAGTGTCAAAGAAGTTAGTGGCAAAGGAGGAGGGGGTGGCAATGCAGGAAGAGGCAATTGCGGAAGAGCCGGACCAACTGGCTGAACAACAGGTTGCTGGACAGATGGCAACAATAAGGGTGCATTAGCTCCTGGTACATAAGTCGGAAGTAATATCAACAAATGGGACATTAAGGGATCTTCGTCAAGATCCTTATTCTGTGGCGAAGTAGGCAACACAGGGTAGCATCTATCTATTGCCATATGATGTTGTCTGTCTGAGACTTCAATCGCTCAATCAGTCTCATTGTCTTTAAACTGCTGGGAAGCCTGTATGATCGTCATATCTTTCGCTTTTCTATCTCTTTTTGGCTGTTTAATTTCACTCTGCTTGGCTTCTTTACGCCAAAGGCGGAAAGAGTCAAACATTGCCGGCCGGGCTTTTCTTTTGAACAAAATTGCTTCCAAATATATCAGGCTCAAAGCTACCATTTTGTGGCCACTGCAAAATACCATCTTTCTTCGTGTATTGGATCCATGCCTCATTAAAGGCAATGGGGCCAACACCATGTTTAGAATAGAGCTCATAAGTGGGAGTTCCAACCGGAGGAATCGGACAAGAGTCCTCAAGCGGGGAATCCCTATTACAACCAAAACAACAAAACGTCCTAAATTTGCTAAGACCAGGCATCGTAAATTCACTGGTCCGTTTACCAACTTCAAGGGGTTAAAGCAAATAACAAAGCACAAACGTACTCACCCCTTGGCTTCAACAGTTGCAATGGTTGAATAACAAAACTCAAAAACAAAACAAGGAAGTGGGCGATACCCACGAATACTTAACTAAGTGGTCTCTCACGCCAACAGAGGTCCGTCTAATGTCTCGCGATACCAATCATCACCAAAGGGTCCAAGGCAGGGCGGCAGTCAGGGTAGCAGTCATCAGCAGCCGTCGGAAAGGAGTAGCCGTGCTGAAAAAGACCTTCGGTCCACTTTGACATACAGGGGTCGCTTGGCGTGGTTCGCGAATCCTCCAGAATTTTCTTGCGAGGCTTCTCACGACCCTCTGGCTGAACCGCTACCACTGAAGTCGCCCCACATTGGGCGCCAGTTGGAGAACCGCGCCTTATGGGCCTGGTGGCGCAGAGCACGCCCTAAATACCCGAGTTCACCTGCCTTGTCGAACAGAGAACACGAGACACTCTGTTGGGCGTAGAAAACCAGGTTTATTAGCTGCAGCTAAGCACAGTTGTCCCAGAAGTACGTACAGAGTAGATTCTGAGGAGACTGCCACTTTAGTCCGTGGCACACAATCTTTTATAGCTCACATATTTACAGCGTTTACTCCCTGTACATACAAAACAAGCAAATAGGAAAAGTTGGAAAACAAGCTATCAGGTGTCCCAATTACGCCCCTCTCTCAAACCCGTGTGTTACCCCTCCCAACAAATTAATCAGTGCTAGTACCGACAATCCAATTTGCAGGTGGCAGGGCGTATTTGTGTGCCTCAAAGGATAGTTGTGTAGCAAGAGAGTACAAGGAGAGAATAGCGAAGGGCAGTCGGATAAGATAATATAAGGAAAGAACAGGAGAAGCCAAATAGTCAATCTAGACAGGGATCAATCAACTCAGACATGGATGAGCTAACTCGGCCAGACCCTGACATCGGTTTCGTAAACAAGGTCAGGGGGTTACTCTTTAACCAAAGGGACACGTAGCAGCTGAGAAAAGCAAAAACACTCCGTTCGCCGTGCTGCCTGAGTGAGGGCAACACAAAATGGCGACGAAACACAAAATGGCGGCTAAATACGGGACGAAGTCAGAAGCTGAAGAACCTCATGACTGCATTCAATTTGTTCACGATGGACTTCCATATTTCCGATTGTGTTGTCAATGACACAGTGGAGGTGAGGAACAGTTGTTGGTAGTGTTCTATCACCTCCGTGATGATTGAAGTACTAGAAAAATATACCATAGAGCTACACTTACCAATAGCCCATATATCTCATTTACCATACATAAATCAGTCGGCAATGGAAAAGGTTCAATCGTTTATTTGCAAAGTACCCTGTACAGGGGTGCCTCCCTCTGTTCACAGCTCACGAAGGTGTGCAGAGGAGACTGCTGGATCATATTCAAAACAGTGCATATATACTTTCGACATACCTCATACAAACCCCGTACATGGAAAAGTACCAGTTCAAGAGGAGCCAGCAGGAATACCCATACAAAGCACAACAAATTGGTTAGAACTCTGCTAAAGCTATTCCGGGGGTAGGTCATTCTGGTGCACGGGAGTACGGGCATGGCGCCTGCAGGAATGTGCTCATCCTACAAGAAAGAGCAGATGTGACCTTGGGTTTCCTAAGTTAGAATCACTGCTTTGTTCATAGCCTCGGCCGACGTTTCTGACTCTTCTCTCAGTGGCATGTCACGTGCTTTCCTAGCTAATTAAAAAGGCCTCGGGAAACAATACCAAGATGGCGTTGGCTCCATTCGGGCCCGATTCTCAAGATGTACATGGGTCGAGTGTATTTACAAGGGGTTTTGATACAACTGGCAAATATATATTGGATATGCTATGACAACATTATATAGTTTTGATTTTACATTCCTTAAGACCGCCCTTTTGGCATAACATAGCCAATATACAAAGGTTGAACCCTTAATCCAAGAACACACCCTCATCTATCTGCATAAGGTCGGCCACCTCCTTCTGTACTAGCTGCTTTTCAACTTTTTGCTGATGGCAGACTGTCAAGGAGGAAGTAAGTTTTGCTGCACAATAGGAGCAACATGCCGGACCACAATGAAGGCACAGGCAGCAAACAAATACCACTCCTAGTGCTCCAGCCAGAATCATGAAAATTTTCCAACCCCAAGTAGAGAGAAGATTCCAAAACCACCCAGTAAGAGACCAAGTACCAGTGTCTGCATGGACCTCTGCACCTAAGCGGTGCAATTTTTGAATAGCTAAATGTATAGTGGGAGCACAATCCGGAATATACACGCAGCAGGAGCTGCCGATCACGCGACATGCTCCTCCTCGATCAGCTAGGATGACGTCAAGCACCATCCGATTTTGGAGCAAGACAAGACTCGTAGCCTGAAGCTTTACAGTGTGGTGAGTCAAAATCCCAGCCGTAGTTTGAACTACATTTTCTACGACTCGGGAGAGATGCCTGACATCTCTACTAGTGAAAATGGGACCCCCATATTGGAAAGAGACCCTTCGCTGTGTCCATAAACTGCTGAGAAGAAGTATCAGTCTGATCGGTGCCTTCGGTACTAATACTTCTGTATCCTCTATGGGGACCTAAACTTCGTTTAGTCAACTGGTGGGTTTTGTGGTAGTCAGAAGGGGCTATATAAACTGAGGGTACAAGAAGGACAGGTAAAATTTTCCAGCCCACCCTCTTGGGAGCCTAGTGTAGGCATTTTCTCCACATACAAAATATACATTGGGAGGGGTAATTAGAGGTGTTGTACTGGTAGTATGCAAAATGTAAGTATAGTTACATCTACTATTTCCCACATTAACATGACCTTTTCCTTGTCTACAAACGAAGCAGTACTATTCAGAATAGGACCTGGCATTGCCCTATCATCAGTGACATTTCGATCCTGAAAATATTGAAAATATTGGGTAGAATTGAACTGTTCAAAATCCAACATTTCCTCTTTTAACCAAGTAGCATTTTCATAAGTGGTGTACATATTAATACAAGCATTCAGATCTAAAGATCACTCCCCTTGGTTCCCCGCGGCATCATATCCCTGATGTTGTTCTATATATTTCAAAACAGCTTCATAATCTTTTTCAGTATATCTTTTGGGGTCAGCTACATAATGCAAATACATGAGTGATAATAACTGAAACCAGGCTTCACGACTTGCCAAATGTGATAACGTTAAGGAAAGGAACAAATCATGGCGATGCATTACAGATGGCAAGAGGCCACATTCCCAGTTTGTCTTATTCGTACTGCTATGAGTTTCATGCAACATTTCTATAAATGCATTTTTCACATAGTTTTCTCGATGTCGCTCTTTATGAGGGGGCAAAGTATAAAAGAAATGCTCAGGTGGGGTTGCGTTGGTACCTAAAACATGGTGCATTGTATATTAAAATTCTAAATATATAAACACACTCATCAAGATTATCATAATTACTGCAATAGTTATTACAAAGGCTATCTTCACTCTGGTAACCTAACCAATTTTTTTTCAATTCAATTTTTATTAAATATGTTTTGGAACTCCGTGGAGATCCACATATTATACAATTACAAAAACACAATATAAAATTTTGACCGTTTAAAGCAACTCATACTGACAGTAATTATACAAAAGCAATTTACCATTCTACTAATAAAGTTTTAAGAAGCATTTAAAAAAATTAAAAATTTTGTTGCAAAAAATTCCATTTGGGGGACTAAGAATAGCATCCAACAAAGCTGTTGCAGAAGAGATACCAAACTGAATACAAGCCGGTTTTATCCAGAGGCGCCGATAAGTCAATAATGCAGGACAAACTAACAGGGCATGTTTGGAGTCTTGAATTGCAAGGTTACAGTAATTACATACATTGGATATTCCGTACCATTTGGCTAACAACTTGTTCAGGGGGAGCAAGTCCTGCCTGAGAAGTAGCCAAAAGCGGCGTAAGCCGTGCGGGATGTTCCATGACAGGTAGGGTTGTATTTGTTTGATTGAATAGGAATCAACAACTTGTATGGCCCCCTTTTTTTGTATAATTAAATTCCGATCCCTCTCGTAACTTAGCTTCCATGTAGCTTGTTTTAGTTGTAATTTCAATTGGTACATGGAAAGCTCTAAGATGGATGCTTCCTCCAACTCCAAGAGAGTGATAGCTCTCCTATAGTTCTTTATTAGGATCGAATATACATTTAGGGGGCCCATCAACTCTTTTGTAATAAGGGATCTGAGGGTAGATGGCTTTCCTTTAATCAGACTAATGACCCAGCGAATCACTCCTGCAAGTCCCTGAGCCCAGCTACTCCTAAGGCCGAGTTCTAAACGCAGGGTTGCAGCACTACAACTATTATTAACCGAGGTTAAATTTCTTAGTAGGGAACCCTCCACTGTATCTAAAAAGCCCCATTCCGCTAGGTCAATTAATTCTACCCCGTAGAGCAGAGTCGGGGGGACTTTTGCCCGAAAGGCCTCTAACAAATGAACAAAGTGTCTCTGGCCTGTTGATTTATACAGTGTTCTTAGGCCTTTACCCTGTGACTTTGCTTTTCGAGAACTGCTTTCAATGTGTAATTTATTACCTAAATTACTAGAGACTACCATACCTAGAAAGACATACGATTTTACTCTTTCTAATTTCTGACCTCCCAATTCCCAACTAATGTGGTCCAGTTTTAGTTTGTTTCGTCCCTCCAAGCACATTATCTTACTTTTAGAAATGTTTATTTTCAAAAAGTGCTCTTCAGAGAAGGTGTGTAGTGCATGTAGACGATTATTAAGACCCTTGGGGGAGAGGTCTAATATTAAAATGTCGTCCGCATACATTAGGCAGGGGATGTGTCTTTCGCCTAAGCGTGGGGCAATTCCTACACATGTTGATAAAGTGAGGGGACGATCACTAACATAAAGGGAAAATAGGAGGGGGGCTAGTAGGCAGCCCTGTTTGAGGCCATTTGCAGATGGAATGATCCGGGAGAGACCTCTTTCTCCTCCCAACAGAACCTTACACCATGTATCATCATGCAGATCCTGGACCAAGCGTAAGAGGCTATGTGGCATTCCTAAGATGTGTAGCTTTCTCCACAATACCTGACGGTCAACCTTATCAAAGGCCGTGGAGAAATCTATGAAAGCCACATAGACTCTCCCCTTCCTTGCTCTTATGTACTTATCAACTATTACCTGAAGGGCGGTTAGATTAACCAGGGTCCCGTGGTTTTTTCTAAAGCCTGTCTGTTCAAGTGGAAGGATATTTGCAGATTCAACCCATGCATTTATCCGTTTGAGCAGGCATCTAGTAAAAACTTTGCCGATTGCATCCAACAATGCAATCTGGCGATAGTTCTGAGGGAGGAGACGATCACCCTTTTTGTACAATGGGACCAGGATGCTTCCCTTCCAGGAAGGTAGAACCTTTCCGCTTAATATGCAGGAATTAAAGATAGGGCATAAGAGCTTGCTCCATTTGACCCTGTTCTGCTTTAACACATTAATTGGGACTTCGTCGGGGCCCATAGCCCCTGAACGTCTCATTTCCCCAATGGCAAGTTCTATGTCTTTTTCTGAAAAAGATTCTATCGGCGGGCTTGTGTCTATAAACCGTACCTGGGGTGAAACTGAGTGGTTACTGGCATAGAGGTTTGAGACAAAATCCCTCCATATATGTTCCTCGATAGGGATGGGGAGCGGACTGGTTCTCGTTCCGCACCCTTCACCTATAAGGGACCAAAATTGTCTCAATTCTCCATTAGTTACTGCTTCCCTTATTTTTACCCAGATGGTATCCTCTTTTTCTTTTCGAAGAGCATATAAGAGTCGCCTCCTTCTCCTTTTTAGTGTTGTTATTTGTCGGGATTTATCCTCAGTTCTATTTAAATATTGGGCCCTTATAAGTTTATTCAAGTCTACGTTAAGCGATTTCAGGGGACAGTGGATTGTTTTAGTGGATTTTTTATTGTTCTGTTTTTGAGCCCCTGTTATTATCGAATTCAAAAATAGGGAAAAAAGCTCGTTTTCGCGGCCATACCAAGAGGGGAGCTCAGAGATTGCTATATCTAGCATATCCTCCAGGTAACGATGAGCCCTTGCATTCCAATAACATCTTCCAGAACTGTTACCAAAATTTATTTGGTTACTGTTCAAGGACCATTGGTCACATTTAGGGCGATGTACGTTCATTGAGATGGAAATGATTTTATGATCGCTGAATATGGTATCGATTACAGCGATATCCTTTAGTAACTCAAATGAATGAGCCCCTATTATAACATAGTCAAGAATCGATTCCCCTTGATACGATCTGTGGGTAAAGTTTGCTGGAGAGTCCGAGGGGAGACGCCCGTTTGCGATTATCCCGTCGATTTCTGCCAACTCGTTTAATAATAGTTTACCCCGTTTATTTGTTAATATACTTTCAGGGAACATTGCCCGAGGAATATGGAGTGTTTCTTCTCTTATTTTGTCAGAAAATAGATTTAAGCTAAAGTTGGAGATTTTACAGTTCAAGTCCCCGGTTAGGATGATAGCCGTTCCGGGTTCTTTCTCCTTAATGCTCTGTATATGGAGCCTAACCAGAAAGCATAGGAACATTCTCAATAAAAGGTTGGGGTGCAAGAGGTCTCTCATCCTCAAGAGCAAATCGGGCAAAGGGATATATCCTAACTAAAAGTCCGAACTAAACTCGGGAAAAGATGCAAGCCAACTGCCAGAAGGTTTCTTCTCCCTGTGTCTGTTTAGAGCCTCAGCAAGCAGGCTCTTACTATCCATTCACCAAATGATCATCTCAGTAATTTCACAGTTGCAATTTAGGCCCTTTAAATTACACAGTCTTTCCTTATGAACAGAGCAATATGTCAGTTCCAACCTCTCAACGGGTTCAGTCCAGTGTCTTGCTCAATACCCCAGAGACGCTTATTTTTCACCCTACAACTCAAGTCTTTCCCTTTCTCCTGTCATCCGTAACTGGGGTATTGCGTGATTTTCTGGGCCGCAAATTGTATCGCAGATGGTCAGGTTGCTCCTGAACGTGGAACAACACAGCAGCAGGGACATTTGGTGCAACACAATCTCCAGAAGCCTCAGGGGAATCAGCGTTATCACCTCCTTGCGGTATCGACAAACCTTCCTCTTGCCCAATTTCAACGGCATCCGAGAAAGGCACAAACCGTACCTTTTGTTCTCCCTCTTGTGTTAGAACCCTGTCTCGGTTCTGTTGATCAGAGGGAAGCGGCAAGGGTGGCCTCTTCACATGTGATGCATGAATCCATTTTTTCTTCCCATCCACCTTTACTGCTGTCCGAGTGACCAGGAGGATCTGATAGGGGGGACTCCACCTCAGTTCCAGACTCGATTTCCGTTGGTAATTTTGCACAAGGACCCACTGTCCTGGTTCCAGGTGATGTCCGGGACCCTCCGGCAGCGGCTGCAGTACTGCTGAGACCTGTTGATGAATAGAACGCAGATCTTTAGTTAAAGCGTACAGGTAATCTGTCATCATAGGGTAATCAAGATCACAGAAAGATTTGAGTCTTGGGACAGCCCACAGGTTGGCTGGTCGCCCAAAAACAACCTCATAAGGTGACAGCCCACCCAGAGATTGAGGGGTTACTCGTATTGACATTAATGCTAGGGGCAATGTATCAGGCCAACTTAAACCCGTACTCTCTTGTATTTTTACCATTTTCAATTTCAATATGCCATTATATTTCTCGACCAATCCTGCAGATTGTGGGTGTCGTGCTGCATGAAATTTTTGTTTTATCTGCAGCCCTGCGCAAACATGCTTGATGATCTCCGCATTGAAATGTACCCCATTATCTGTCCATATAATTCGGGGTAAACCGAATCGGGGCAGGAACTCCTTAATTAAGGCTTTTGCAGCAGCTAGGGCAGTGTTTTCCTTGGTGGGGTAGGCTTCAACCCATTTACGAAATGCTCACACCACCACCAATACATACTTGAGATTCTTTACTCTGTCAAATTGAATATAATCCATCTGTAATACTTCAAATGGTAAAGAAGGGGGGGCAAAATTTCCACTAAGGACCGTCTCTCTTCCTCCAGGATTATGCTGCAAACATACCATGCAATATTTAACTACATGGGCGGCAGTGTTAGGAATATTCGGGTTATTCCACACTGGATCCAATAATGAACAGATATCTTTTGCTCCAATGTGAGCAGTGCCATGGGCCATCACTACTACTGCATACACCAGGGCATTAGGCAATAGCCATCTCTGTCTGTCCTTCAAATCAATCCAACAATCATTTTTGGCTAACCGCCCTATTTCCTATTACCATCTCACCAGTTCATCAGACGTGGCCTCTTTCTGCAATTCCTTAACACTTTCAATAGTGTTATCAAATACTGTAGTCTCCGCCACCCATCGAGTTGCTACACTGGGGAACATCGTGGACGTTTTAGTCTGTGCTGTTTCTTTCACTACTTGGTCAGCAAAAGCATTTCCTTCTCCTTTAGTATCAATGATTTTCTTTTGGGCACTACACTGGATGATAGCAACCTTTTCCGGTAAAGTTAGAGCATATAACAGTCTTTCAATTAACTGGCCATGTTGTATTCTTTGACGGTGAGAAGTAAGAAACCCTCGTTCCCTCCACAGCCGCTCAAAACTATGGGCCACGCCAAAGGCGTATTGGCTGTCAGTAAAGATATTTACTCTTAACCCTTCACTCAGCTCACAGGCCCTCAATAATGCTATTAGTTCAGCTGCCTGCGCTGAGTGCTGAGAAACCCGAGCAGTCTCTACTACCGTTCTAAGAGTAGTTATAGCGTAAGCAGCTGTGGTCGTGCCATCTGGTAACTTGAAACAAGAGCCATCCACATACAATTCCCCTTGTGGGTCAGATAGAGGGGAATCAGTGAGGTCTACACGCCCCTTTGTTTCTTCTTCCATCCAAAATATACACTCATGGGCATCGTCCTTTTGATCACTCGAAGGGAGGGGTAGTAACGTGGCTGGGTTCAGAGTGGAACATTGTTTAATTTTAATGTGGGGTGTGAATAAAGTTAATTCATAACCAGGCAATCATGCACTTTTAAGGTGCTGAGTTTTTGTTCTGTTCAATAATATGTCCATAGCGTGCGGTACCATCACTGTGAGGTCAGTATTCAAAACAATCCCCTCCGACTGTCGAATGGCCACCGCCACAGCAGCAGTAGCCCTTAAACAGCTAGGAAAGGCTCGGGCAACATTATCCAATACTGCCGAGAAATATGCACATGGGCGTTGTTTTCCGCCAAAATCCTGGGTTAACACTGAAAGAGAACAACCGTCCACCTCGTGCACATAGAGTACAAAAGGTTTTCGGTAGTCCGGAGTACCCAAAACAGGTGCAAAACAAAGAGCAGATTTTAAAGAAGTAAAAGCATCTTGACATTCATCCGTCCAGGGTAAGGGTTCATGCACAACTTTTGTAACCAAGTGCAACAGAGGTTTAGTCAGAAGTGAAAAATTAGGAATCCATTGGCGACAGTAAGAGGTTATGCCTAGGAAAGAACGAACATCTCTTTGAGTACGAGGCACAGACATGTTAGTAATAACAGTTATTCGTTCAAGAGTCAATCGTCTCCCCGCTTTCGACAGTAAGTGACCAAGGTAGGTCACTTCCTGTTGACAATATTGAAACTTGGACAGGGATACTTTATTACCATGAGTAGCAAGATGATGTAACAATTTAACAGTGGCCTCCTTACACCCATCCGCCGTATCAGATGCCGCTAAAATATCATCCACATATTGGATGAGGACATTACCAGGAGGGAGGACTAACTCATCTAGTACCGCTTTCAGAGCCTGGCTATAAATGCTAGGACTTTCAGTGTAGCCTTGGGGTGCACGACAAAATCTAAAACTGCGACCAGATAATGAGAATCCAAAAATGTGACAGCTGTCTGGATGTATGGGGATACTGAAGAAAGCATTTTTGAGATCGATCACTGAAAAATACTGTGCGGTAGTGGGAATCAAAGTCAGGATGGCAGCAATATCAGGGACCACAGGATATTGAGGAACCACTATTTTATTAACCTTTCTAAGGTCAATTACAAAACGATAAGTATCTTTATAGTCAGGGTCACCATCTAACAGGGCCTTTTTCAGAATCAGTAAAATGGGACTATTACAAATGTTTGATGCTGTTTCCTCTACAACTCCTTTCTTAATCAAATCACGAATAACATGCAATAAAGCCTGTTCACCTTCAGGCAAAATTCAATATTGGGGAATACGTGGTAAATGTGCGTTTGGTTTTAATGTTATAGATACGGGTGGTATTTTCAATAATCCCACATACGTGTCCCCTTTTGCCCAAAGAGTGGGCAGTTATCGGAGAACTCAGGAGGGAGGGGTGCATTTTTGACCAAACATTGAGATACACGTTCAATGGGAGGCTGCAATTTTAAGTGCACACCATCAGGAAAACAATAAATATGAGCATGGAACTTTTTTTAAATATGTCCAAGCCTAGCAAATTTTCGCCACACCTAGAGGTAAGCAAAAATGGTGATTCTACAGTAACGGGTCCAATGGTAAAGGGAAGTGGTTTCGAAATGGGGCTGACCACGGGGATTCCTGAAAATCCCACTGATACGTTATTTTGCCCAGACAGAGCAGCCCCTGGGACCAATGTGTGAGCCACAGAACTATTCATAGCTCCAGTAATCACTAAAAACTTCTCCGATGTCCCCATCAATTCCCCCTGGACGTAAGGACCCTGCTGGTCAACTGGTACTGATATATGGTCCCTGCTCTGTCCGTGGCTGTCTCATGCATAGTTGTTCCTACAATAACTGTCTTCTCGATAATCCTCATTATAGTACTGACTTCTTTGAAAGTCATCAAAATAGTTTTTTCCTGAATCATCACCGGACCGGTCACTGCGTTTTATACTACTTCGGTCAGTGCCTCCTCTTCCTCGTTCCCTTCTGAAACCACCCCGTTCATACAATAATGGACACTGGGCTCGCCAGTGTCCTTCCTGTCTGCAATTGGAGCACTGATCATACCTTAAAGGGGGTCCCTGTCCTCCACCTCCTCTCATCATTGCGCCCCTAGGGAAAGGGCCCCTGCTTGCTCTCCTTCCATTTTGCCCTCTGCTAACCTGCTGCAGAAGCAGATGAGTTTTCAAGTCCTTAACCTTTTTGTCCGACTTGTCCTTATTCTCATTCTCTCGATGCTCATAATACTGAGCCATGCTAAGGATACCTGAAGGGGGTGAGGTTCTTCAGGTACTTTCAGCAGCCTGTAAACGTGTCTTTATTTCTGGTAACAAATTAGTGACAAATCTATTGACAAATAACCGTATGCCACCTTCGGTGGACAAATCCTGTCCATTGAAGTCAATAAATACTTTCTCAAACCGCGTAAAGAAATCTGACACACTTTCTAACTTCTTTTGGATGCCGGCTGTTAATTTATCCCAGTCTACCTTCCGTGGAGGAATAAGGGTTTGCTTAAACGTAATAATTTGAGCCGGTATAGCTAGAATCTCGTCCTTAGGTTTATTGCCAGGCTTTCGATCTTTGTCCCATGCCTTAATTTGATCCCAGGTCCCTCCAAGTTCGGCGGCATGATCTGAATCATGCACTTGTCTCCATATATCCACTGGGACTAAAAGACCGAAAAATAACTCAATATCAGCTAGAGTCATAACAGCCGAATTTGCAATTCTTTATAATAAGCCGTAGGATTTTTCCGAGGGTCAGGAAGCTGAGCTTTTAAAGTAAGGACTTCACTCCGTTTCCAAGGGGTATAAACCCACTGGTCTTGGAAATGTACCTCAACACGGGCTCTAATGACCTGACCACCTCCATCCAATACTTCGGGAACCTCGGGGTGAAAGAGGGGATGGATTTCTCTCATAGGGTACTGTGTCCCTGCATCGGGGCATCTCCTAAGTATTCGGTCCCGGTAATTTATCAGAGTTTCAACATTCTGGAACACCTCATTGACCTGTAATTTGAACTTAAATGCTTGATCTCTGATGTCACACAATATTTGAGGGGCCAGACCTTCATGGAAGCATTGTTCCCATAAAGAAATCAATCTTATAGCCATGTGTTCTAATGCTAGTTGTTGAGTAACTGGTTCAAAGTCTTTCATGTACTCCAAATGTCCTCTAGAGTGTAAATTAGATTCCGCATCCACTGGGACGCCTGAATCACTACAGCCCATCTTTCTTCATCACCTAAGGATGATCGAGTAAAAACTCGACGACCTTCCATCCCTCCTGTAGGGCATCGTGGGGTGTCATCTGAAGAGGCAGCGGTCATCCCACTAGGAGTAACCGTCATTCCTCTAGCCTGGGGTGTAAAAAATACTGGGGAGATAGGGGAAGCGACCGCCATCCCGGGTAACAAGGTTATTAATTCTGAGGTAGAGGACGGAGGGTAGGAGGGACAGACAACGGGGCAGGAGGGTGCACAGCTACTGGAGCAGTCGCAACCGCTGCCCCTATCCCTCCTTTTTGATCCACGGGAACTGCTGGGTACAAATCCTGAGGTGCATATAGTAGCGGAGGGCGACTCTCCAACAGTTCCTTTATTTTATCTTCCGCTTCGGTTCGGGTCACATAACTTTTATCAGTCTGTAATCTAAACTGTCCATCTAATTGTTCGATATTCTTCTCTACTTTTTCCTTTTCGTACGCTACTGCCTTTTGGGTTACAGTCTGCCCCGCCTTAACTTTTTCTAATTTCTCTCCTCGTATTCGCCGTCGCTTCGCCTCCTTAACCCATAAGGTCAAGGAGTCAAACATACTCTGACGGCTCTTTCTTAAAAATAATTTGTTTTGTAAGTAATTTATTTTTCTTTCATCAAAAGACCCTGTTAAAGGCCACTGTAATTCTGCATTTTCTTTAGTATATTTGTTCCATAATGTATTAAACAGAATAGGAGTAAGACCATGTTTAACATACATATCAAAACTAGGACTGCCTTCCGGAGGAGCGGGCTGTCTTTCTTCCAGCCGCCCACTTTTCCGTCGGCAGCACCCAAAACATCATTTCCTGAAAACAAGACATTTTGGTAAATATTCAACAGATCATATCATTTCAACTGCAGTTACATTCACAGACGGGTCCACTCACCATACAATCTTTCCCTTTTTCCACTTACGACAAGTAATATACATAATATACTTAAAGTGCATAGTTTTCGATTGAGAAAAATGCCCTGGTCATGACTTTAAAATTCCTTACGACATGTCTCATACGCGAACAGAGCCCGTCGACTTCTGTTTGGGGAATCGATCACCCTGGATTCCAGACCACCAAAAGATTTCTCAAAAGAGACAGTCCAGAGACTGCCCTGGGATCATCAGATAGGTGAACCACGGACCCTCTTACAGACTATCCCCCTGTCCTGTGCTGGTTGGGCCAGTCGTTATGGGCACCACCCCAGACCCTGCGCTTACCCAGTTGCTCCTGGGGGCCTTTCCAAAGAGGATCCAGCCGAGTGAGCACCCACCGTGCAACACAAAGGCGTTGGACGTTCTCACAATTATTCACCAAGCAAGTCTGTGGAGCATCTGCCTGAGCAGTCACACCTCTGCCACGTCAAACCCCCAGATTCCCTTGTGGTTCACCCACCACCATACCATACGCAGTTAACTGTTCTTCTGAGATACTTCTCAAAAGTGCTCATTCCATACCATACAATTCACTCACCTGGTGCACGCAGGTCTGATTGACCATTCTCCACCGCCAACTTCCTTTATAGACCAACCCGGTCAGCTGTTCCCGGGTTAAGCCCGAAGGACTCCGGCGAATTATTTATTTGGTCTCTGGGTCGAAGAGTGGAATTTTCCGCTTCTACCACAAACTGGTTTCTCAATTAGGATCCTTTTTCAATCCACCCCCTCGACCAGAACCCCTCCCCGTCCCTCTTCTCCCATTTACGGGAGGGGACAACCCTATCACGGAGTCCCGGCGGAGTCGCCAACTGAAGTACTAGAAAAATATATCATAGAACTATACTTACCAATAGCCCATATATCTCATTTACCATACATAAATCAGTTGGCAATGGAAAAGGTTCAATCGTTTATTTGCAAAGTACCCTGTACAGTGGAGCCTCCCTCTGGTCACAGCTCACGAAGGTGTGCAGAGGAGACTGCTGGATCATATTCAAAACAGTGCATATATACTTTCAACATACCTCATACAAACCCCGTACATGGAAAAGTACCAGTTCAAGAGGAGCCAGCAGGGATACCCATATAAGGCACAACAAATTGGTTAGAACTCTGCTAAAGCAGTTCCGGGGGTAGGTCAGTAAAGGTGCCTCCCTTTCGTTCTGGTGCACAGGAGTACGGGCATGGCGCCTGCAGGAATGTGCTCATCCTACAAGAAAGAGCAGATGTGACCTTGGGTTTCCTAAGTTAGAATCACTGCTTTGTTAATAGCCTAGGACGACCTTTCTGACTCTTCTCTTAGCGGCATGTCACGTGTTTTCCTTACTAATAAAAAAGGCCTCGGGAAACGAAACCAAGATGGTGTTGGCTCCATTCGGGCACGATTCTCAAGATGTACATGGGTCAAGTGTATGCAAAGGGTTTTGATACAAGTGGCAAATTTATATTGGATATGCTATGACAACATTATATAGTATCGATTTTACATTCCTTCATGATGATCCAGTTTTCCTGCAGAATGAACCCCGTCTTCCTCTTTTCCTTGCCCTTCCCCCACCACGGGGTTCGTGGCTGATCCTCCGTAGGGCTTGGTTGTAGCTGATTTTTATATCACGTTTTGGGGCATTGCAACTTTTTTCACGTTTGTATTTTGCATTTTTTTGTCGTTGTGTTGATTTTAACTAGGTCATTTGGCGCGTTATTGTGAGACTATCGCATGGTGCCGCCGGGTTGGGATTACAACGTTAACACAGTGTTATTTTGTTGCGATAGACTGCAATGTGCGAAGTTGCGTTAAGCTAATTTTGCAATAATTATCACACGTTCTTGAGAATATCCCCGATGTATGTTATGTCTTCCTAAGCAAACTTGTATTTCTGTTCTTTCTGTGTTCGAAACATCACTCATCCATTGCATTTGTTGCTGTAATTTGTCTGCTAAATAGTAAACTTCAAAGTTCGGCTCTGGCCCTCCCTCATCTTGTGGCCTGAATGTTTTCTTAGTTGCTATCCCATAGTCTCCCTTATAAGGTCAGCTAATAAGGTATTCAGCTCTTTAAATACGTTTTTTTTATACGATGGGTAATGAAACAAATGTTGTAAAGTAGTCTGGAGAATATTCCAAATTTTGCTACTGCATCCCGCCCTAATGGTGAAAGGGGGGCGTTGCCATTACTAATGCACACAAGTTGTGGTCTATTTGCAGTTTCATTGAAGAATCATTTGGTGTCTTTATAATTTTGGAATATTTTAACAAATTACTACCTCATCAGATAGCTATTTAGAAGCTTTACCTTTTCTTGATATGCAGTGCACTAGACAGATTTGTTAGGAAAAACATTGCTAAAGTAGAAACAAAATTGCGTACATATGTTGGTGCTGTTTGTCAAATCTGCAGGGAATATGACAGTCCATTAGCATGTTAAGCTCTATAACTAAATAGACAAAGCTAAGAATCGTCCCTAAAAACTTTTTCCGAATAGTAGTAAGGTATGCCACAGTCCTTCACTTATCAATTAGACAATATCTTAAACGTGCCATATTCTTCACATTCAAAATATACAAGGTCACAAAAAATATGTCTGCATCAAAAACAGCTAACATAATCAAAAAGTCTACCTTGAGCACACTATTGTAATATCAATAGTACATACAATATCATTAGTTCACATGCTACTGTAAGAGTCCATTCGTCAATCAATCCATCTACATCATGGTTCACTGCTTTGTAAAAGACATCTATATTGTTACCTGATGACAGTTGAAGGGTTCATTTTGATTTATTATTAGCTGTACTCAGATCCGCACTCACTTCCAAGTCCTCAAGTAGTCTTGTCATAGTCAATGTATCATCGTCGTTTTTAGTAAGGGACAAAAGAAGTCTAGTATCATGTAAATCCTGAATAGTCATACTACTGGAATCAGATAATACATTACAACACTTTGGGGCATATTATCAAGGGGGTTTATCTCCGCTTTTCTGGCTTTAAAAGCCAAGAAAGCGGAGATAAAATGATCTCCCTATTACCTAGCTGTCGCTAATACCAGTTAGCGACAGCTAGTAGGAGATAGCGACCATCTTGGGCCCCACTTTGCATGTCAGTGATATTTATCACTAATTCCATGCAAAGTGGGCGTGCCAAGATGTTAGCGACTGGAAACAGTCGCTAACATCGCTATCTCCTATTACCAACTTTTGGAGATATTCGCACTAAGCGCGAATATCTCCAAAAGCTAACACCTGACCTGAACAGTTTTTAGCCATGTTATCCAATGGGAGATGGATAACATGGCTAAGAGCATTAGCTCGGTAATGCATGAATATCGCTGACTTTTCAGCGATATTCATGCATTGCGGCCAATTTTTATTGCATTTGCGATAAACCTTGGTAGTACCAAGGTTTATTTGCGATAAAAATCGCCGCAGCTTAGCGGTAAATTTTTGTCTCTAACCAAGCAATAGCGATAATTATCATTATTGCTTGGTAATATGCCCCTTTGTTTTTACAGGATTAGTTGGGAAAAGTTTTTTAATTTCAACAACCTCACAAATTTGTACAGCTCGATTTTGGTATTATACCAATCATTACTAATCTTAGGGCAAAATCTTAAGCCTCTATTAAGCACCTTGTTTTGAGGACACGGGCTTGGAAAAACTAAATGAGAATGCAGGACCTAAAGTAAATGTAATTGATGTTATAAACCTGTCATCGTTCGAACTGTCTACAGATATGATTTTAGTGCTTAAAAGAGGCTTAAGATTTTAACCTATGAATCATAGGTTAAAATCTTAAGCCTCTTTTAAGCTCCCGGTTTTATGGTATTTATTTTTTGCACATTTCCGTCTGTATTTATCCATATTTATTTTTTTACCATTTTATCTGTATTTATCCGCATTTATTTTTGTGGCACGCAAAAGAAGACGCTGCAGCTAGTATTTTTTCACATTTATTTAAATAGACAAAGCACTCTTTTTGCCGTTTTTTTGTAGTGTGACTTTGGACCAAAAGTACTGAAGTGCAACAGTTTGATTACACGAGGTCATTTTGATTTTTACAGACACAGGGAAATTGAGGGATTTGGCCAGAATCATAGGATGGTGAGCCAAACCCGAGACTTAAGCCTATATGTTCACATCCATGGTTGTTAATTCACCCCAGTGCTATGGGTAGTGAAGGTGACATCTCAATCCTTTTGCCATCACAAGGTTATATCCACTCTTAGCCCCACATAAGTCCCTCAATTCCTGCTGTGAGGCTAAGAAAATAAAGCTAAGTGATAATCAAGGAATGTAAACAGGGCTCTAGATTCCTGATTTCTTCCCGTTTTTCCCACAGCAGTGATGACCAGGCAAGTCGGGTGGTTCACTATCTGTATTCCTCACTAACGCTAACTGACCACGACATTCAAGTCCCTCCAAATCAACTACTACCATTTCCTCCACGCACCACCTTTTTGGTTGATGTATACACCCATTGCCATATAATTAATAAAATAAATGTAAATACAGATTCTACATGTTGACACTTTAGGCCACCAAGATTAATGCACTTGTAAGGGGCTCCAGCTTTCTCAATACAATTAGAGATCGGGCTACAGAAATGTGGAACAGCAACATTTAGACATCTATGTAGCTTTTACATGCTGAGAGCTACTCAACAAGTCACCCTCGTTTGCTTGTGCCCTCCTCACCCCTTCAGTGTTCCTGTGGTTACACCTTTGTAGTAAAACGCTACAGTTAGCAGCAAGTCAGACTACCTGCAAGGTCTGCAAAGTACCGTGATTGTCTATTTATTTGAAAAGAAACAACTACAGCCTGGGCGCGCATTAACAGGTGATCATTGCATCGTTGGAATTCCGGCGTCTTGGGCAGAGCGCTGCACCTCGCTCCGACGGTATGCCAATCAGCCTGAAATGCATGCTTGCCTTTGTCACCCTGTAATTCACCTCGGTGTTGTGTTTGGCTCTAGGCTGTAGCTGTGAACCAGGCGCTGCTGTGCATCAGATGTGCAGATGTTCACACGCACTTTAAGATGCGTAATTCGAAGACAAAGAGAACATCACTGTCCTGCTGCTTGCCCATTTCTTTGATCATTAAACTATGCCTCCGGACACGCAGTTACTACAAGATGATGGTGAGACAACAGATGACCAAAGTCATGGTGTTGACATGATGTCTGGGGGCGTGGGGGTGTCAATTAACCCTGTGCCATGGTCAATGGCGTGTATGTTAAAGGCAGATAAGCGCTCTCTGCCTCCTGCTGTCTGGGAGGTATAGAGGCTCGCTTATTAACTAATCAGTCTTCCTTGGCAGCAGAGTGCTTAGCCCAGACTCGGGAGGGTGGTGTGATTTAGAGGGGAGCATAATCTGCAGGACATCGCAGTAGCAGTTTCAAATTTCTTCCCTTAGCTCCTTTGTGCCTCAGACACTCATTTTACAGAGGAGCACATAGACACAATAAAGCCAGTTGATAAGTAATTTTCCGTTTCTATTTATAAATACAGACAAAGGAATAAATGATTTCCGTCTGTATTTATATGTATCAATCCGTTTAAACGGAAAACCGGGAGCCCTACCTATGATTAGTAATGATTGGTATAATACCAAAATCGACCTGTACAAATTTGTAAGGTTGTTGAAATTAAAAAAGTTTTTCTCAACTAATCCGGTAGCCAGTCCGGCCCTGACCTTGTTATTTATTCCCAGAGGACCCTGGTTTTGCTCCCAGCAGAGGCATAGGAAACAATCTCTCCTCTAAGATATGATGTGTTCCATAAAAGCTGAACACTGTTTTTAGTCTCGTGCTTGTTCATTTAATTTCAGGAAGATTTCAGATTCACCCTCATGTAGCTGGACTTGGATCCAATATTAATTGATGATTTGTGCAGGGAACATACATATGCATTACAACATAATGGAGAAAGGGTACATGCTTGGAGAACTCCACAATATGCTGTTTTCCAAATGGATTCCACAGTGCCAGGTCTAACTTGTTCTCTGCAGTTGAACAGGAATAGTTTGATTTAGGACCTTATTATGTTTGGTGGTCCATGAAAAGCTGTACCCACGGTCCGACTGCTGCAAGTTCAGTGGTCCAACCGCTGCATTAAAAGATAGGTGGACTGCTATTCAAATACTGCGTCCGATCTACTGACCCCGAAAGTACACACACAGCAGACTACTGGAGTCCCGGTCGGGGAAATGCAGCTGCCGTAGGCTGGTTTAGAGGAGTTTCAGAGCCATTCGTATTACAAGTTGACTTTACGACAAGCCGACCGTGGTGGTTTTACAGCCAGCTTCGAGTGGGTGGAAAGGAAGGATTTGGGGTACATACTCACACCTCTCCAGTTCTATCCATCAGAGTTCGATATGGATCCCTTTCTCTAGGTCCCCCCTTCAAAGCAGCATCTTCATACTGAAGAATACGACCCTGTTTGTGGTACTGCACTGGTTGTACTACTTGAGACACCCCATGCTGCCCTTCCCACTGGGATAGATCTTGGAGTACAACTGGGCCTGATGCGGCCCTCCGTGGCCCTGAGTCAACAGGGGACTCGGTGAGCCTGAGGGAAGGGCCCGGTGCGCGAGTGCCTGGATCGAGGCTCGGACTGGATGCTGCTGCTGCCAAGGTCATTGGAGGGTCCGCGGGGAGCCAGTCAGAGACATGCATGGTGGGGAACTCTGCACCAGCAGCGCCTTGGAAGAGGTGTGCCCCCTTACTGTGCAGGCTGCTGAGGAGGATAACTGATCCCTCGCTCAGTGCTGATGGAGAAATGTGGCAGGGGCCAGTTCTGGGATGAGTGTACAATCTGCCTCTTATGCCTTGGTAAAGTCTGAAACGTGAGTACAACACCGCTTCACTCGGAATGCTGACTTGCCTTTTCCAACTCCTCGGGCACTTGTTGGATTTCAATCTGTCCTGACACCCCGGGCTGCCATTTGGAGACTACTACACAGCACCATCAGGCAGACCTGAGCAGCGCGCAGCCTGGTGGTCTCTGCTGACTCTGGCTGGACATATATACCATAGTGACCCGATCTGTGTGCCATTATGCCCCTGCCTGGAATTAATTGGTTCCTCAGTTGTATCCACATTGCTCTGCAGTCCTCCCTTCCATAGATTGCCTAAAAATGGGCTGATCTGACCCAAACCAACACCAACTGAACTTAGAGGGGTGTAAGACCCCACGGAGGGAGGACACCGAAAATGCCACAGGGGAAGAATGAAATCCACTTGAAGGCACAGTGGTTATAATGGCTGAACTCTGGGCGGGGTTCTGCTCCATAGACACTCGCCTAGACATGTTAACTAGCTGCCTCTATGACATTCATGGTTACCTGGAGGCTCAGGATGCACGGATAGGGGGTATGGAGCAACGTATTTCAGATCTGAAGAATTCGCAACCTTCCCTGCAGGGACATCTTGAGCGAACAGAATCCCTCCTCAAGCAACTTGCCACAAAAGTTGAAGATTTAGAGGCAGGCTCCTGCAGGAGTAATATTCACATTTCAGACATTGCAGAGTCCATGAATACTGGTCCAATGGCAACATTTCTGGAGATAGAAATAATTCCCTTGAGAAAAATACAGAAAAAGCTAAAACATAGCCTGAAGGTAAACTATAGAGTCAAAACTAGTGCAATCACAAAAGTATAAAATACAACAAATTTATTGGGAAATTAAGAATAAAAACAATTCATTTCATACCTATACATATCGTGGTTATCTACACAAAATGGTTAAAAAAAGGAACATACACGTAATAACACAATCTATTGTGGCCTGCACAATTGAAAAGACAGACAAAAAGTGTAAAACATAAAACTTGTAAAATACAATTGGTACATTTAAAGCTGTCGAATAATCACTCCTATGTATCACCACAATCAATTTCGATGTAAACATGGGAGGAGGAGGCTTAAATTGTACAAAGAATTGGCGTTGACGCGTTTCGGTGGTTCAAGACGGGAATGGAGTCCACCTTTGTCAAGACATTTGTTGATTGTCTGTCGTACTTAGGTGTCTGTACAGATACCCTACAATAAATATGCATACAATTATACACGCATACATGTTGTCGTCTTTACAATATTCGTATTATCATCTATGCAACTTGATAATGGACATCTCTAATGGTGTCATAAAAAGAGAATACCATACACTCAATTTAACAGAATAAAACAGAAGACATCTAGATCTCTACGTGCTCGCGATACCTTTCTAATTTTAATGGTGTCGCCTAGGGGGGAGTTATGCATCTACATGTGCACTGTATGGCTGTCTCTATATCCACTTATTAGGGGAGGTTATGCCTTTGTAGAAAAATCATGCCTCTACTAGGGCCTTCTTATATCCTCGGTTCCCATTGGGTTCCTGTTACTACACTATTCGCTCTCGCTTTTTTATACCCCCATATGAAGCTGCTGAATACTCCATCTAGTTGGTTAAAAAATGAATTGTTTGATGCTAATGGAATAGAGCGAAAGAGATACACGAATTTAGGCAGTATCTTCATCTTTATTAAATTGATTCTGCCGATTAAGTTCAAGGGTAGTCTATGCCATTTTTTTAGTGAAAAGATGGTGGATTTGATTAGTTCATTATAGTTGATATTATTAATATCCCGTATTTTGGCCGTGATTTTAACGCCTAAATATGTGGCAACTTTACAGATCTCAGGGACCGCCACCGCTGGCGTATAATTAGCTATAATTTGTGTTTTTTGTAGGTTAAGCATAGCCTGATACTTTCCCAAATTTGCAGGCCTCAGAAGAAATCCCTTGAAGTGCCTCGATAATGTCTTGTGAGTATATAGCAATATCGTCGGCATATGCCGTAATTTTTAGTATTTCTGAACCGGACCTAAAAGGTACAATCCGAGATTGGGACTGAAGAGCAGACAAAAATGGTTATAATGAAAGAGCAAATAATAAAGGGGACAAGGGGCAACCTTGACGGGTGCCCCGAGAAATTAAAAAATCTGAAGAAGTCAGACCCCCATAGCTGATGCAAGCCATAGGGCTATCATACAGCGCCTGTATACCCTTTAAGAATTGTCCCCTAAACCCCATTTTGGTCATAACGTGCCAGATATAGTCCCACCCACTCGGTCAAACGCCTTCTCGGCATCTAATAAAATCATGCAGAGTGGGGTCGACTCCGTCCCTGCCACGTCAAACAACGTTATAGCCTTATTAACATGCATTGTTGTGTCCCTCCCGGTTATAAACTCATGTTGCTGCAGGTTAACAATCCTGGGCATGATAGGGGCCAGCCTTGATGCTAATATTTTCGCAAATATTTTTGCGTCCACGTTAATCAGCGAAATGGGCCTCTATGACCCCCTTTCCTCTTTTGGTTTGCCCTTTTTAAGAAAAAAGACAATTTTGGCCTTGTTCCTTGAGTTAAGAGCTTTTCCGTTTAGCCCAACAGATTGTAATACCCTCAGCAGCAGAGTTTCCAATTCTTCCAGACAGGCTTTATAGATCTCGAGGGGAATAGTGTCTTCCCCTGCCGCTTTTCCTACAGGTAGTGCAGCGATGGCCTGATGAAGTTCCAACCCTGTTATAGTGTTGGACAGTGAATCTGTTCCTAAATTACCATATATATTTGTTAGGTTCTCATCTACGTAGTCCCGTATTGCATCTAAGCTTGGTGTAGATTCCGGCGTATATAGAACTCTGTAGAAATCAGCAAATTGTTCTAGAATATCATGTGGCTGATCGTAAATCTTGTTGCCAGTTCCCCGAATATTGGTGATCAGAGTACCAGCTCTATCTTCCGCTGTTTTATAGGCTAAAATTCTACCGATTTTGTCCCCCCCTCGTATTGCGCAATTTTATACTTGTGTATTTTGACGCTGTTTTTTTTTAATAAGTTTAGCCTTAATATCACATTTTAATTGTCCTGTGCACTTCAAACACTTTGGATGTACCGGTGACAGCTTTAGACCCTGGCTGCTATATGTCTGCACAGCTTCCTAGATATCAGATATCTGTCAATCGGCTGGGTGAACTCTCTCTTATCCATGTCAACGGGGCAGAATAACAGCTGTGAATTTGTCAAAGGTTGGGTGGCAATTATTGACTTCAATAATTTTACATCCTGATGGCTCACCGGAGCATTGCCATCCGCCGCAGGGTGATTCCTTTTCCTTTTTCTCTCCCTTTCCCTTTTTTTATTTTACTTGTCCCTGGTTGCACTTATTGTATTGAGATTCATTGGGTGCCTTGTTATTGTGTATCAGATGGGGGTTGGGGGTGGAGGGTGGTAAAGAGGGTTTTTTTGCTGTATGGTTATGTTTGTTCTGTTTATCGTTTGCATGGAGTATTCTTATTCTTTACAGTGCAGAGTATATACATTTTTGAACTCAGGTTTATAACACTCTATGCGACTCGATGACTGTTGATGGTGGTACTAGCTCTGGTCTGCGCCTTTGATGTTTATCTTGGAATGTTAGGGGATTGTCCAATCTCAAAAAAAGCAGGCAAGTGTTGGCATACCTGGCTAGGCATTCAATTCAAATAGCCTTCCTTCAGGAAACTCATTTAGTGCCCCTCCCTACACATCACTGTACCTCCACTTGGGCCATTTTTTTCATGCTACAGCTCCTATTCCCGTGGTGTGTGCATTTTAGTACATCATTCCCTTCCCTTTCGATCCGTTGAGGTAGTGGCAGACCCTGAGGGTAGATATGTCCTAGTAAAGGGACTACTAGGTGGTGAGGCCATCTTGCTTGTTAATGTATATGCTCCGAATATCGATTCCACCGACTTCATTCCCACGCTCTCCTTGAGTATCGACCAATTGGGGACTGACATTATCCTTATGGGAGGTGATTTTAACCTCATGCTTGATTCTGCGACCAACTCTACTGGCCCGGGATGCACTACTAAGCCCACTCTACACGCAGTCTCTTGACCCTATTACAGACTTCATTATTAGCAGATCCCTGGTGCACACATCATCCGACGGCCCGTACATATTCTTTTTACTCTGCTCCACAAGGGTCCTGGTCCCGTATAGACGACTGGTACCTTACATCACAGTTGTTATTAGATGTACGGTACATTGACTTCCTACCTCACACTATATCAGATCACTTCCTTGCCCTCTCAGTATTGGACTTCTCTTAACTTCCCAAGCAGCAACCATTATGGAGGTTCCCTTCCTCTGCCCTGTTGGACCCTGTATTTTGGAGCCCGGTAGCAGTTGTAATGCGGGATGTCAAAAAGGCATTTGATTCTTTGGAATGGTCCTTCTTGTATGCAGTAATGCGAAAGCTGGGCATTCCAATGTTTTTTTTTGGTTTGCCTTTTATACTCTCATCCAGTTGCTCAATTGAAAGTGAACAGGATGATTACAACCCAATTCCCTTTGCCACAGGGCACTCATCAGGGGTGCCCAGTATCCCCCTTTTTGTTTATTGTCGTCATGGACCCTCTTGCCTGCCACATACAGTGAGATAAATAACGGTGATGGATCAAGCCCTGATCTTTGGACTGGGTAAGAGTGGTCTGTTTAACTCAGACACTCTGTTCATCACCACCCCCTTTTCTAAATCGTTTTTGGCCACTATAGGTGTGGCAGGGTATACTCAGACATGAGTCCCTTTCTCACTGCTCCATCAGGATTCAAGCAAGCCGGGCCGAAGAAGGCTGAAATGCCAGAAACCGGTCCCCGGTAGCTTGTCTCCTTTCTGGTGAAGAATTGGCTTGGTAGTTTAGTCTGCCCTGTTCCCATGATGCACTGGGCCAGGGACAGACTGATTTGCATATAGCCAGGTTCTGAGCTGGGATGGGGCAGTGAGATAAATAACGGTGATGGATCAAGCCCTGATCTTTGGACTGGGTAAGAGTGGTCTGTTTAACTCAGACACTCTGTTCATCACCACCCCCTTTTCTAAATCGTTTTTGGCCACTATAGGTGTGGCAGGGTATACTCAGACATGAGTCCCTTTCTCACTGCTCCATCAGGATTCAAGCAAGCCGGGCCGAAGAAGGCTGAAATGCCAGAAACCGGTCCCCGGTAGCTTGTCTCCTTTCTGGTGAAGAATTGGCTTGGTAGTTTAGTCTGCCCTTTTCCCATGATGCACTGGGCCAGGGACAGACTGATTTGCATATAGCCAGGTTCTGAGCTGGGATGGGGCAGTGAGATAAATAACGGTGATGGATCAAGCCCTGATCTTTGGACTGGGTAAGAGTGGTCTGTTTAACTCAGACACTCTGTTCATCACCACCCCCTTTTCTAAATCGTTTTTGGCCACTATAGGTGTGGCAGGGTATACTCAGACATGAGTCCCTTTCTCACTGCTCCATCAGGATTCAAGCAAGCCGGGCCGAAGAAGGCTGAAATGCCAGAAACCGGTCCCCGGTAGCTTGTCTCCTTTCTGGTGAAGAATTGGCTTGGTAGTTTAGTCTGCCCTGTTCCCATGATGCACTGGGCCAGGGACAGACTGATTTGCATATAGCCAGGTTCTGAGCTGGGATGGGGCAGTGAGATAAATAACGGTGATGGATCAAGCCCTGATCTTTGGACTGGGTAAGAGTGGTCTGTTTAACTCAGACACTCTGTTCATCACCACCCCCTTTTCTAAATCGTTTTTGGCCACTATAGGTGTGGCAGGGTATACTCAGACATGAGTCCCTTTCTCACTGCTCCATCAGGATTCAAGCAAGCCGGGCCGAAGAAGGCTGAAATGCCAGAAACCGGTCCCCGGTAGCTTGTCTCCTTTCTGGTGAAGAATTGGCTTGGTAGTTTAGTCTGCCCTGTTCCCATGATGCACTGGGCCAGGGACAGACTGATTTGCATATAGCCAGGTTCTGAGCTGGGATGGGGCAGTGAGATAAATAACGGTGATGGATCAAGCCCTGATCTTTGGACTGGGTAAGAGTGGTCTGTTTAACTCAGACACTCTGTTCATCACCACCCCCTTTTCTAAATCGTTTTTGGCCACTATAGGTGTGGCAGGGTATACTCAGACATGAGTCCCTTTCTCACTGCTCCATCAGAATTCAAGCAAGCCGGGCCGAAGAAGGCTGAAATGCCAGAAACCGGTCCCCGGTAGCTTGTCTCCTTTCTGGTGAAGAATTGGCTTGGTAGTTTAGTCTGCCCTGTTCCCATGATGCACTGGGCCAGGGACAGACTGATTTGCATATAGCCAGGTTCTGAGCTGGGATGGGGCAGTGAGATAAATAACGGTGATGGATCAAGCCCTGATCTTTGGACTGGGTAAGAGTGGTCTGTTTAACTCAGACACTCTGTTCATCACCACCCCCTTTTCTAAATCGTTTTTGGCCACTATAGGTGTGGCAGGGTATACTCAGACATGAGTCCCTTTCTCACTGCTCCATCAGGATTCAAGCAAGCCGGGCCGAAGAAGGCTGAAATGCCAGAAACCGGTCCCCGGTAGCTTGTCTCCTTTCTGGTGAAGAATTGGCTTGGTAGTTTAGTCTGCCCTGTTCCCATGATGCACTGGGCCAGGGACAGACTGATTTGCATATAGCCAGGTTCTGAGCTGGGATGGGGCAGTGAGATAAATAACGGTGATGGATCAAGCCCTGATCTTTGGACTGGGTAAGAGTGGTCTGTTTAACTCAGACACTCTGTTCATCACCACCCCCTTTTCTAAATCGTTTTTGGCCACTATAGGTGTGGCAGGGTATACTCAGACATGAGTCCCTTTCTCACTGCTCCATCAGGATTCAAGCAAGCCGGGCCGAAGAAGGCTGAAATGCCAGAAACCGGTCCCCGGTAGCTTGTCTCCTTTCTGGTGAAGAATTGGCTTGGTAGTTTAGTCTGCCCTGTTCCCATGATGCACTGGGCCAGGGACAGACTGATTTGCATATAGCCAGGTTCTGAGCTGGGATGGGGCAGTGAGATAAATAACGGTGATGGATCAAGCCCTGATCTTTGGACTGGGTAAGAGTGGTCTGTTTAACTCAGACACTCTGTTCATCACCACCCCCTTTTCTAAATCGTTTTTGGCCACTATAGGTGTGGCAGGGTATACTCAGACATGAGTCCCTTTCTCACTGCTCCATCAGGATTCAAGCAAGCCGGGCCGAAGAAGGCTGAAATGCCAGAAACCGGTCCCCGGTAGCTTGTCTCCTTTCTGGTGAAGAATTGGCTTGGTAGTTTAGTCTGCCCTGTTCCCATGATGCACTGGGCCAGGGGCAGACTGATTTGCATATAGCCAGGTTCTGAGCTGGGATGGGGCAGTGAGATAAATAACGGTGATGGATCAAGCCCTGATCTTTGGACTGGGTAAGAGTGGTCTGTTTAACTCAGACACTCTGTTCATCACCACCCCCTTTTCTAAATCGTTTTTGGCCACTATAGGTGTGGCAGGGTATACTCAGACATGAGTCCCTTTCTCACTGCTCCATCAGGATTCAAGCAAGCCGGGCCGAAGAAGGCTGAAATGCCAGAAACCGGTCCCCGGTAGCTTGTCTCCTTTCTGGTGAAGAATTGGCTTGGTAGTTTAGTCTGCCCTGTTCCCATGATGCACTGGGCCAGGGACAGACTGATTTGCATATAGCCAGGTTCTGAGCTGGGATGGGGCAGTGAGATAAATAACGGTGATGGATCAAGCCCTGATCTTTGGACTGGGTAAGAGTGGTCTGTTTAACTCAGACACTCTGTTCATCACCACCCCCTTTTCTAAATCGTTTTTGGCCACTATAGGTGTGGCAGGGTATACTCAGACATGAGTCCCTTTCTCACTGCTCCATCAGGATTCAAGCAAGCCGGGCCGAAGAAGGCTGAAATGCCAGAAACCGGTCCCCGGTAGCTTGTCTCCTTTCTGGTGAAGAATTGGCTTGGTAGTTTAGTCTGCCCTGTTCCCATGATGCACTGGGCCAGGGACAGACTGATTTGCATATAGCCAGGTTCTGAGCTGGGATGGGGCAGTGAGATAAATAACGGTGATGGATCAAGCCCTGATCTTTGGACTGGGTAAGAGTGGTCTGTTTAACTCAGACACTCTGTTCATCACCACCCCCTTTTCTAAATCGTTTTTGGCCACTATAGGTGTGGCAGGGTATACTCAGACATGAGTCCCTTTCTCACTGCTCCATCAGGATTCAAGCAAGCCGGGCCGAAGAAGGCTGAAATGCCAGAAACCGGTCCCCGGTAGCTTGTCTCCTTTCTGGTGAAGAATTGGCTTGGTAGTTTAGTCTGCCCTGTTCCCATGATGCACTGGGCCAGGGACAGACTGATTTGCATATAGCCAGGTTCTGAGCTGGGATGGGGCAGTGAGATAAATAACGGTGATGGATCAAGCCCTGATCTTTGGACTGGGTAAGAGTGGTCTGTTTAACTCAGACACTCTGTTCATCACCACCCCCTTTTCTAAATCGTTTTTGGCCACTATAGGTGTGGCAGGGTATACTCAGACATGAGTCCCTTTCTCACTGCTCCATCAGGATTCAAGCAAGCCGGGCCGAAGAAGGCTGAAATGCCAGAAACCGGTCCCCGGTAGCTTGTCTCCTTTCTGGTGAAGAATTGGCTTGGTAGTTTAGTCTGCCCTGTTCCCATGATGCACTGGGCCAGGGACAGACTGATTTGCATATAGCCAGGTTCTGAGCTGGGATGGGGCAGTGAGATAAATAACGGTGATGGATCAAGCCCTGATCTTTGGACTGGGTAAGAGTGGTCTGTTTAACTCAGACACTCTGTTCATCACCACCCCCTTTTCTAAATCGTTTTTGGCCACTATAGGTGTGGCAGGGTATACTCAGACATGAGTCCCTTTCTCACTGCTCCATCAGGATTCAAGCAAGCCGGGCCGAAGAAGGCTGAAATGCCAGAAACCGGTCCCCGGTAGCTTGTCTCCTTTCTGGTGAAGAATTGGCTTGGTAGTTTAGTCTGCCCTGTTCCCATGATGCACTGGGCCAGGGACAGACTGATTTGCATATAGCCAGGTTCTGAGCTGGGATGGGGCAGTGAGATAAATAACGGTGATGGATCAAGCCCTGATCTTTGGACTGGGTAAGAGTGGTCTGTTTAACTCAGACACTCTGTTCATCACCACCCCCTTTTCTAAATCGTTTTTGGCCACTATAGGTGTGGCAGGGTATACTCAGACATGAGTCCCTTTCTCACTGCTCCATCAGGATTCAAGCAAGCCGGGCCGAAGAAGGCTGAAATGCCAGAAACCGGTCCCCGGTAGCTTGTCTCCTTTCTGGTGAAGAATTGGCTTGGTAGTTTAGTCTGCCCTGTTCCCATGATGCACTGGGCCAAGGACAGACTGATTTGCATATAGCCAGGTTCTGAGCTGGGATGGGGCAGTGAGATAAATAACGGTGATGGATAAAGCCCTGATCTTTGGACTGGGTAAGAGTGGTCTGTTTAACTCAGACACTCTGTTCATCACCACCCCCTTTTCTAAATCGTTTTTGGCCACTATAGGTGTGGCAGGGTATACTCAGACATGAGTCCCTTTCTCACTGCTCCATCAGGATTCAAGCAAGCCGGGCCGAAGAAGGCTGAAATGCCAGAAACCGGTCCCCGGTAGCTTGTCTCCTTTCTGGTGAAGAATTGGCTTGGTAGTTTAGTCTGCCCTGTTCCCATGATGCACTGGGCCAGGGACAGACTGATTTGCATATAGCCAGGTTCTGAGCTGGGATGGGGCAGTGAGATAAATAACGGTGATGGATCAAGCCCTGATCTTTGGACTGGGTAAGAGTGGTCTGTTTAACTCAGACACTCTGTTCATCACCACCCCCTTTTCTAAATCGTTTTTGGCCACTATAGGTGTGGCAGGGTATACTCAGACATGAGTCCCTTTCTCACTGCTCCATCAGGATTCAAGCAAGCCGGGCCGAAGAAGGCTGAAATGCCAGAAACCGGTCCCCGGTAGCTTGTCTCCTTTCTGGTGAAGAATTGGCTTGGTAGTTTAGTCTGCCCTGTTCCCATGATGCACTGGGCCAGGGACAGACTGATTTGCATATAGCCAGGTTCTGAGCTGGGATGGGGCAGTGAGATAAATAACGGTGATGGATCAAGCCCTGATCTTTGGACTGGGTAAGAGTGGTCTGTTTAACTCAGACACTCTGTTCATCACCACCCCCTTTTCTAAATCGTTTTTGGCCACTATAGGTGTGGCAGGGTATACTCAGACATGAGTCCCTTTCTCACTGCTCCATCAGGATTCAAGCAAGCCGGGCCGAAGAAGGCTGAAATGCCAGAAACCGGTCCCCGGTAGCTTGTCTCCTTTCTGGTGAAGAATTGGCTTGGTAGTTTAGTCTGCCCTGTTCCCATGATGCACTGGGCCAGGGACAGACTGATTTGCATATAGCCAGGTTCTGAGCTGGGATGGGGCAGTGAGATAAATAATGGTGATGGATCAAGCCCTGATCTTTGGACTGGGTAAGAGTGGTCTGTTTAACTCAGACACTCTGTTCATCACCACCCCCTTTTCTAAATCGTTGCCACATACAGGAGCATCATCTTCACAGGGGCTTGCAATTACATACGAGCCCTCTCATTGCTTCCTTTTATGCTGATGACGTACTTCTGTTCGTTTGGCACCCAGCTGAGAACCTCCCCCCGTTGTTGAAGGACATAGTCAGTTTTGAGGTACACTCAAGATTGGTCATTAACTGGAAAAAGTCAGAGATTTTTGCGTTAACTCCTGCCACTGCTCAGGTTGATGTGGAATTCCCCCTGCGTTGGTGCATCAATCCCCCTAAAATATCTCTGTATTTATCTTCACTGTAACGCAGCAGACATCATCTGACTCAATTATGGGCCAGTGATTGACCACCTCACAACTCAGGTAGATAGATGGATAAAGCTCCCTCTGTCTATGGCTGGCCGAATTGTGAAAGTTAAGATGGTTGTTTTGCCTTGACTGCTCTTTTTAATTTTAAATATTCAATTGCATTGACTGCATCTTTTTTCAATACTCTATGCTCTGCATTGACAAGACTGGTATGGGCGGGCAAACATCTCCGAATAAGTTGGAATACACTTATAATGCCTTATGAACGGGGGTTCGGAGTTCTGGATCTTTAACTCTATTACCTGGTGTCGCAGGTCCATTTCATGTACTATTGGTACAATCCTGACGCTCGTATACAATACCTCAGGCCTGAGAGGTCCCAGATGTACCCCCACTCACTTTCATCTATTCTGCCACAGGGGCTGCCATGCTGTCCCACTGAAATACAGACGATGTTCACAACTTGCTGGGCATGGACTAAACTACGTCAGTACTTGCAGTATGAGCACCTGTATTCTGGACATACACCATTTTGGACAATCTTTGGGTACCCCCCATCCACCGAAACTCTTACTACAAAGACATTGGACAAATTGAGGCTCCGTGCAGTTGGGGATCTATTTAAAAATTCTCAGCCATGCACTGTTACTGCTCTGGCTTCATGGGGAACTGCTACATATATGTACAGGTTCCTCCTACATTGAGTGAGTAGTGCCTTGTTGAGTGATTTACCTAATGCTGCCAGGGAAAACAGAGGATTTCCTGCCTCTCACATTTGTAATTACTCTCTCAAATAGTACTCATCTCGTCTCAGGTCTATATCACCTATTGTAATCCAGGCGCCCATCAGTCGGCCTTAAATTCAGGGGGGGTTTGTGAGCTGGATCTCGGTGAAACCTTGACAGATGCAATATGTTCCTAGTGTTGTGCACAAACCTGCTATGTCTTGAATAACTATAAAAATACATTTCTGCTTTTCAAATATTGTCACAAAGCGTACATTACCCCAAAGTTACTTGCTAGAATTAGCCCCACTGTCCCAAGCTCATGTGCCAGATGTTTGGTACTTGATGCATATTTCGCACACCTTGCTTGGACTTGCGCCCCAATTTGGGCATATTGGAAGGACATTTTTCACCACTTATCTCTCATGATTGAACACAGAGTACAACCTTCACCACTAACAGCATCATCAGGATACGTCAAACCCATTAAGAAAAGCAGTAGGAGATTTTCGGCATTTGCTCTTCTTCTGGATTTGTGACCTTATCTATTTTAATACCACTAGTGACACATATGCAACCCTTTTACCAGTAGCCTCCTGCCCTCGTGATATCTGGCAGCCACTTAAAGATTGCTTGATGCTTCATCCTGTCAATGACATGGTGGGCGGAAATGGGTGAGTCATGGTGTGATGTACTTGCCTGCTTGAGACGTTTAGACAGAGGATTAGGAACTGAATGTATGACTATTGCATACCTTCTGATATAACCTACTTATTTGTTGATACAACGTGGATTGTTTTGACTCAACAAATACATTGTACTCTGTAATGCAATACTGTTTTTGGCCTGCTCCTATATTTTTTTGTTCTTTTTGGTTCTGTATCTTTTGGTGCCCCGCACCATGATTATGTTATCAACCCTGTGCCTCATGGAAACAGTCCAGCCCAAACTGCCAAGCCATGCCTTCCCCGGGCCGGATTCAAGCTTCCCAGGACCGGTTTCTGGCATAACAGCGTTTTCAGCCAGGCTTGCTTGAATCCAGTGGCAAAGTGAGCAAGGGACTCACGTCTGAGCATACCCTGCCAACTTATGGCGAACAAAGCAGTACAACACTTCCCATGAGGCACAGGGTCAGACTGATTTGCATATGGCCATGTCTGAACTGGGGTTGCAGAGTGGGCTAAAGAATGGCGATGGATCCAACCCAGATCTGTTGACTGGGTGTGAGTGTTTGATTGGTTCAGATGCTCCGTCCATCACCACCCCCTTTTGTACCGCTTTGTTCGCCATAAGTTGGCAGGGTATGCTCAGACGTGAGTCCCTTGCTCACTTTGCCACTGGATTCAAGCAAGCCGGGCTGAATATGGCTGAAATGCCAGAAACCGGTCCTCGGAAGCTTGTTTCCGATCCAGGGAAGGCATGGCGTGGCAGTTCGGGCTAGACTGTTACCATGAGGCACAGGGTCAGACTTATTTGCATATGGCCATGTCTGAACTGGGGTGGCAGAGTGGGCTAAAGAACGGTGATGGATCCAACCCAGATCTGTTGACTGGGTGTGAGTGTTTGATTGGTTCACATGCTCCGTCCATCACCACCCCCTTTTGTACCGTGTTTGCTTTTAAGGGCACAAGAGAAGAGACATCACAGTACTGTCAAACAGAAGGTCTGTACATTCACAAGACAGTCCTTCAATCTCTTCTGCTTGTGCTGCTTAGTGAAACTTCCACCTGAGAGCTTTAGGATGGCCGCAAAGAAAGATGCTTCCTAGAAAGCAGGCAGTAAGAAGAAGCAGCTTCCCATCAGTGGCATGTTGCTCCGAACCTTTTTTGGACTACGATGTTGTTTGCCTGCCACGCCAGCCTCTGGGGAGAAAGCTGAGAGCAGCACTCACACATCAACAGCAGCACCCCAATCTAAGCCCAAAACCATGACTGTCAGTGAGGTGGGCGGTGCAATCCTGGCAACGCCGACAAGCAGTGACACTGAATTTGAATTGTCACTTTCACAAAGTAGTATCCAATAATTTCAGGAAACAGAATTAAAGTGGACAGCAGCCACAGCCAGCAATAGTACATCATCCTTATGTTGGAGCAGAACAGGAGGTTGAGCTTCCTTCCAAGCAAGAACATCCTCTTTTAGAATCATTAGCTCCCAGATCACCAGAAGGGAAAATGAAGGGTGCTATACCTCCATCTTCTCCAAGCACCAATTTTGATAATGATGATAGTGACATTGAGTGGACCCCGGAAGTAACCAACAGGAGAGGCAAGGGAAAAGAAAAGTTCCTAAAAGACTTAGACTTATCGAAGGGGTTGAGGAGGAGGATGCCGACAATGAGGCAGTCATTGTGGCTGGAGACTCAGAGGAGTTCAACACTGCTATTTAACCTGCTTGAAGAGATGTGGCACAGGTAGTACCACCAGCTCCCATATTTGCAAAAGCCAATCAGAGACCTGCACTAGTAACCAGTATCTTAGTAGAAATATGCACTGCAGAGAAGCATTCAACGACACATCCACCTTCCTCCAGTTCATCTTGAGGCTTTAGCAGGGGCACAGCAAAAAAGTATTCCTCCCCAGTTTGGGGCTTTTTTACATTAAGCAAAGAGGGGCCACAATGCAGTATGCACCATTTGCCAAACAAATGTAAGTTGATGTAAGCCTGGTACATATTATGGGACTGGAGGTAAAATGACCCCTGTGAAAAAACACCACACAAGCAAGTGGAAGGAGCACCTAATAAAAATAGTTGATTATGGTCATGGTGGTGAAGGCGAGGAGAAGAGCCGGGGGAACATCAGCTGCAAGTGCAATCACAGTGGGAGGTAATGAATATAAGGAAGAAGAGTGTGATATCCTCACACAAAGCCACCCTGTCCCGAAGCAGTGCACCAGCAGAATCATCCACCTCCATGACTACAAAATGGCACAAGACTCTGAGTCAGCTGGAGACACCATCGAATACAGTGACTGCCCCAATAAAATGTGCACTAAGTCTACTATCACCTATTTCAAAGTTGCCTGCATCATTGTCCTTAGAAAAGAAGAAAACAATACAGGCTACTATTACGGTTATGTTCAGGAAGGTGGTGCCTTATGACCGTAACCACCCAACAGCACATTTGTACAATGGGAAGTTAAGAAAAAATGTTAGCATTGGGCTGCCTCTCTTTTTCTTTTACAAAAGGATTGGAATTCTTAAAATTAGTGGCAGTCATCTGCCTGAAATGGAATGTTCCAAGTCAGACCTGTTTTGCCAGGGTTGCTGTTCCATCAATGCATCACGATGTGCTGCAATTGTTTGGTAAAACTTTGCAGCAAAGTGTTGATCAGACTATTGACCTGATGACAGACATGTGGACCAGTTGTCAGGCGACTGTTTACATATGCATCACTGCGCACCAGATCTCTTTTGTGGGGTTAAAGCAAAAGGTATTTACTGGTAAAGGCCCTGATGAAAGTGTTCAGCGGCATGCAACTGTGGCCATGTTTGTCATGGAGAAATCACTTACAGCTTTATGCACCTTGGGCGAATTTAACAGCAAAGTGTATGAATGGCTGAGACCCAGAGGATTGGATTTGTTGCCACGGACAATGACAGTAACAAAGTCATGGCCATGTCAGACGGTTGCTATTTCAGGGTCCTGTGTTTGGCCAAATGCATCAACCTGGTGGTGCCAGACTTTTAAAAAAAAAGCAGACATAGTCAGCATCATACTGACCACCTACAGAAAAATCAGTACTCATTTCAGCTATTCTTTTAAAGCCTGGAAGCAATTGCAGATTATTTAGCGTGCTACTAGATACCAGTTAAAACTCTGGTGCAGGTAAAGAAAGTATCTTCCTTTGCCCCTGCAGGTGTGAACAAAGACACAGAAGAGCATGTCATGGTTGAGAGCTTAATCCTACATTTGGCTTATAATACAAGGCTTCACCATGATATCATCTCGTCCAAACAGTACTTCTGTGTCACACTACTTGATCCACGGTACAATGAAATTCTGCCCACTTTCATTCCTTTTTCTGAAGGGAATTTTTCAAAATACTAGAGGTGAACAAGCCATAGATCTGGAAGAAGAAAGGCTGGAACTTAAGGTCTCACCCTGCAGTTTTGGGGGGGGCCATCTTTAACTTCCAGGGAGTGTACTATTGTCTCACAGCAGCCAGTAACACCATCAGCCAGAACACCGTTAACAACAGCAACAGAAGGACTGGAACCATCCTCTGCATTGTATTGGTTTCAATCGGAAGGGCTTAAGTCAAGTGACGAGGCAATGTCATAAGAGGTCAAGTAAGATACAGCACCAATGATCGCCCACATGGTATTCAAGGAGTATTTGGAAGATCCAAAATTATTCTATGTTGATCAAAATCTATTGATATATTGGTATGGGAAGATGCACTAATAGCCAGACCCCCCAGGATATAGCGGCATGGATTAGCAAATTTAGCGGCACAAAAATGGAAATTTAGCGGCACAAATATGGAAATTTAGCGGCAATTTTGCGGCATTTTATTTGGCCATTTTTCCTACAACAAACACAGATATCTTAGTTTTTTTGGTTATTTAACAACATGCAGCTATGTATATTTGGTTTATTTACAATGTAGACACTTTGTTTCCCTCGAAAAGCAAGACTTCCTCTCCTGCAGAACACAGAACGTCCGCCTTCCGCTCCGAAGCCACCAAGATCATCTGCGGCATACCCTAGGGCTCATTCCTCAGCCCTACGCTGTTTAACATCTACATGGCACCACTCGCCCGACTGCATGACCTCAACATCATCTCCTACGTCGATGACACCCAGCTGATCCTCTCCCTCGCCAAGTACCCCCACACCGCCAAAACCAACCTACACGAAGGAATGAAGCCCGGCGCCGAATGGATGAGGAACAGCCGACTGAAGCTGAACTCGGACAAGACAGAGGTCCTCATCCTCGGATCCACCCCGTCAGCCTGGGACGACTCCTGGTAGCCGACCGCACTGGGAACAGCTCCAACACCCACCGACCACGCACACAACCTGGGGGTCATTATCGACTCATGGCGCCGTATAGTGGGTGGTAGGATCTCTCCCCAAGCTCCACGAGGGGTGCAAGCGGCAGGAGAGGAGTGCCGCAGTGAGGCCCAGCCGGGGGCGGAGATGGCGAAGCACGCGGAGCCAGAGGAGCGCCAGACGAGCATCCTGAGGCTCCAGGGTTTCCCTCACTGGTGCGGATATGGTGTTGTCTCCCGGGTCACTGCTAAAATATGGCCCCAAATCATCGGTTCGGGGATAGGTGACCCACGCACACACACTCCCCTTCTTAAGAGGATAACCCACATACACTTTTAGAACAACATGATTTTTGTTGGATATAAGCTTTGACTTCAACTACCAGGCTTCTTGATATCCTCCCTTATTTGTACTTGCTCCAGATAGATGGTAAACAAGAGAGACAAAAGCCACCCCTGACCTGTGTACCCTTGGTGATTCGCTCTGGTTCAGAAACCATCCCCATTGTGACAGACCTTGTACTTGGGCCAATGTACAACACTTGTACCCACTATACAAATGCTTGCCCAAGCCCATCATCTTCACATCCATCCAAAGGTAGAACCAACCAACTCTCTGAAAGGACTTCTCAGCATCTAGGATGATCATGCCAACCTCTGTATGAAAAATGATGACTGCATTAAATGAAGCAATGGCTTTAATGACATACTGATGTGTCACTTCTGTGTTTAGAACAATTCTGTTGGGACAAGACGGCTCTCTTCAACCCCCTCCTCCCTTACTATACCAGCGTTGACTTCGAATACTTTTGGAGCCACAATTGATGAAAACGTTTATGAAAAACCATAGGCATAAAAAATCTTCCCCGGTTGCTTTTCCATTAGGAACGGCACTTCTAACCTGCAAGATGTCATCCAAAGTGGGGGGCTAATCTGACTTTATAGACGTCTCTGCAGTCAAAACCTATTTGAGTCTGTTTCAGATATTACTCGAACTCTAGGGTTGTACAGTTGATGTCCTCCAAAAACAGTTTCTGATAAAATAATTGGGCCCTCGGAGGCCAAGTGAGGGTAGTACCAAGGACGATACATGGGTTCACAACTGTACACGGGATGGTCAGCGTTGTAATGGGACAACACAAATAAAAGGACTCAATATGGCAAGCGGGGAGAGGGGAATGGGTGGGGAGCAAGCAAGTAAATTAGAGATAAAGGAGAAGGTAGATATGGAAAAGGCAAGAGTGGAGAGAGGGACGTGGATGCACACTCTCAAGGGTCGTGACTTGGGAGGGTCTCAAGCGCAACAACAGCGTAGTATATCATCTGTTCACCCCATGGGGGTCAAAGGTGCCCTAAACTAGGAGCTAGTGCGCATCATAATGGGTTAACTATATTCATACCATGTTTGCCGTTGTGACTGATATGTCACTTCCGCCTTTTCCCTAATACTGTTCAATAACCGTACCCTGGAAGTTAAGAGCACAAGCTAGATATCATGTTCATCGGGCAAATTTAAAAGATCACATAAGTGTTTTTTATGAAGGCAACATTAAAAAGTATATTTTTTTTTATTGAATCACTATGTTCAAACAGTAGCAATTATAACAATCATATTATAGCAACGATCTCAAAATCACATAATATACAGCAGTGTTTTTGTTTTATGTAACTACGACCTTCCTCCATCCACCCTTATCCGAACAGCCCCCATGGCAGAATAGGTGAGTGAGGTGAAGAAGCAACATATCGCGTGTTCGGCAGTAAACACCAATGTACCTTCATATTTTGTCAATACATTTTATTTCCAATAGCTAACATGCTTTGATTCTGTTTAGAAGCCCCAACAGTCACACCTCCGGTGCACATTACATTTTTCCCAGTGTCATATCTGTAAATTGACGCTGATGCATGCTCTTTTGTAACCTAGACTCCCCCTGGATAAAATCATGGGTTTGACGTTTAAATCGGCATCAGTTGGGAAAGAGGAAGGATCCTTGAAAGAGGGATGAAGGAATGGAAATCATCAAACCCTGGCCCATTTTTAAGCAAATCAATGGAAGTATGTGTCCGGTAGATATATATTATAAGGGAGAAGTGGGAATTTATCAAAAGCCAACAAGCAATCTAAGTATAAACAGAAGGTGGCACTAAAGATGCACACATCCTTTTTGTTTAACAGCCTAAATACGTTTCATCGAAGAAAGTGTGATTCTCATTGAATGGCTAACTTTTGGATGTAAAAATACAGAGGGTTATGCGATTATAGCACAAAAAAAGGCGTGTGTAGAAGGTGAAGAAAGGATCATTGGTATACAAGCGCATTTCTGTGTTTAACTTCTCCAGGTCATTATGGAGTAAACTCATAAAAAACGGCTAAAGGTTTTTGTAACACACTGAAAAGAGAAACCTTCAGACGGAGAACGCCTCCGTTGATCTGGGGAGCATCGTTCGGGTGAAAGTGTTCAAGAATGAGTAAATACGTGTGGCACGACAGGCATACCGCGAGAGTTTGGCTTAATTCCTGAGGGGCGAGGAGTGGGTGTGAGAGAGAGAGAAAGAGACAGTGTCTGTGTGTACGCTCGAGCATCTTAAACCTCCGACACCCCCCCCCCCCCTCCCCAAAAATCATGTCTCTAGCTTGGATCAGATCTGTTGGCATTTATCAGACCCCCCAGGATATAGAGCGGCTTTTGTAAAAATGCGGCGCGATTTCTACAAAAGTGCCGATTTCGCGGGCACTTCTGTAAAAATCGCGGCATTTTTTCAAAAGTGCCGATTTCGCGGCAAACCGCGAAATCGCGAAATCGCGATATCCTGGAGGGTCTGAATAGCCAGAGCTCAGCAGGCTGGAACTGAAGTATCTGGCTTGTCCTGTATCCAGGGTGTCTGCTGAGAATTTGTTCAGTGCAGCTGGTGCAGTTATTATAGTGAGAAAGGCCAGTGTCATCCCACTAAACATGGAGAGAATGACTATGATCAAAATGAACCAACATTTCATACCCCACAATTACACGGTTCCTAAAACAGTAGAGGAGGAAGAGTATTGGTCAGATTCAAGTATCTTAGCTGACCAACATCTTGATGAATCACATGAGTTTGAGGACCAACTCTACCCCAGTGCCCCCATAAATCCTTTTTATCATTTCTCATTAAATTTCTATCTTTGACCCCCAAAAAAGCTATTGGAGCATTATTATTTTTGTGTCAGATTTATGCTGCCCCACCATTTTTAGTCACTTATATATTGCCGGAATTCATTTAGACAAGTATGCATTGTGGAAGCCTCCAAAATTCTTTTAATTGCATTGGAGACAATGGCTGCCACCCTCACATGCCAATCCTTTTTTGCATAACTTAGCAGGGCTGCCCCAGAAGATCATTAATTTACAAGTGTGCAAATATCAAATTCCAATGTGCTGCCAGAGTCAAAGGTAAATTGTGTACCTGCTACCTACCTACCTGTGCTTGGATTGTAAGAGGTAACTACAATTATTACAATGGTGAGTGAGTGATTGAGAGTTATGATTGATGATTCATGTGGTAGCAGACAGGGAGTGACAGTGTTGAACTATAATTTGGATACTTGCTTGAGATGATTTGCAACGTTTGGGGCCCAAATGATGGGTAATAGTTTTTTCCTGTAGGTGACGGGCCTTTACAACGTTAACTTGCGAAACTTAAATTGTATGATCCATTCCAATAATCTGTCTGGTTTTTTTTTCATTACCTAGGAGGGCTGCCTCAGATGATCATTTGATTTACAAGACTGCCAAAGTCCAATCTGTTGCTTTCATCAAAGGGGAGATAGTGCACCTACCACTATGCTTGGATTGGAACAGGTAACTATTGCAACAACAAGTGATTATTGAGTGATTGTGAGTGATAATTGATAATTCATTATATGGTAGACAGTGATGGAGGGAGTTTACCTGTAATCTGGGAACTTACTTGAGATGACTTGCAAGGTTTGGGGCCCTAAAAGAAGGGCAATCATTGTTTTCCTGTAAGTGATTATCCTTTACAAACGTACTTAGTGAAAATTAACCTGTACGGTCCACTTCTATGGTCCTTCTGTTTCTCGTCACCAAGGAGGACTGCCCCAGATGATCATTTGATTTACCAGACTGACAAATTCTAATCTGTTGCGTGCATCAAAGTGGAGATAGTGCTTGGATTGAAACAGATAACCATAGCCCCAACAAGTGATTATTAAGTTATTGTGAGTGATGTTTGATGATTCATGTGGTAGCAGACAGTGAGGGAGGGTGTTGAACTGTAATTTGGGAACTTGTTTTAGATGATTTGCAATGTTTACTGCCTGAATGATGGGTGATAATTGTTTCCTGTAGGTGATTGGAATTTACAAATTTACTTTGTGAAAATTTACCTGTACAGTCCACTCCTATCATCCTTCTGTTTTTTTTCATCACCTAGAAGGGCTGTCCCAGATGATCATTTGATTTACAGGACTGACAAATTCAAATCTGTTGCTTACATCAACGTGGAGATAGTGTACCTACCACCATTCTTGAATTGGAACAGGTAACCATTGCACCAACGAGTAATTATTGACTGATTTTGAGTTATGATTGATGATTCATGTGGTGGCAGATAGTGATTGAGGATGTTGAACAATAATTTCGGAACTTGTTTGAGATGATTTGCAATGTTTGGGGCATGAAAAATGGGTGATCAATTTATCCGGTAGGTGATTGTCCCTTTCACACTAGATTTCCTTGCAGGGTCCTCTCCTTTTTTCTAGTTCTTCAGAGGCCAGAACAGTCACTTTAGTTAGCAAACAAAAAAAATCTATAGAAAATACTGCAATTCTGTTCCTCTACTTGTTCTTCAACAGCAGTGCACTTACAGCTATCTTGCTCGGGTCATGACTGGGACAGAGTTACTCGGAGTCAGGAGGAGGATGGAAGAACTCAGCTCGAGACTACCTCATCAACAGCTAGAAGCAAGAAGTTATCGACTCAAAGGGAAACCATGAATCTGAGGCCTAGGACTCAGCTTGCTTGGCTTCCCTCCCTCATCGGTCCACTTTTTACCCCCTTCCTGTCACATCACCCCTCAACCTCGAGCTTAAAATGAGCTACCTTAATACTCGCTCACTAGCAAAACATCAGACGGAAATTTTTCACCTTCTAGAGGCCGATAGTCCCGATATATTGTTTATAACGGAAACCTGGTTGCCTGATGGATCCTCTCCGGACATCTTGGCAGCCATTCCGCCTGGCTATTATATCATTCAAGCCAATAGGGCCTCTGACAAATCCGGAGGGGGAGTAGCAGCCATCACTAAGCTTCCAACCAGATTTTCCCTTCTTACCGTACCCTGTATTCCTCAGGTTGACTGCTTAGCACTTAGGTTGGAATCCTCAGTGTCACCCCTTATTTGTGTCTTAGTTTATCGCTCTCCTCAGTCCATGCCTGATTTTACGACTATGTTCGGAGACCTATTGTCTCAGGTAGTTATCATTAATTCTAAAACCCTAGTCCTCGGAGACTTCAATTACTGGCCCCTGGACGAGAAGGAGAGTGCGTGCTCTGCGGCCTTTTCTGATCTTTTATGTGGCCTGAATTGTTGTCAACATATTAACACTGCCACGCACACAAAAGGCCACATACTGGACCAGGTCTGGACTTCTAATCTAGAGATCTCTGCCCCCCTTATACTGCTGTGTGCGTGGTCTGACCACTCCCTTATTTCTTTTTCCCTTAAAGACCCTATTTGCCCCAGTAGGCCTCTGGAGGCGAACTTCTCGGCCCAGAACTGGAATAGAGCTGATATTAGCCAATTCGTCGACTTACTCAGCATCTCCCTTCCCCCCAAATCTGACTCAATAGACACTCAAGCGTCTGACTTAACCCGCTGGCTCGAATCGGCCAGCGATGTGGTTGCCCCCCTTAAACGGGTCAAAGTTAGGCGCCCTCATGATGCTCAGAAATGGTTTACCGAGGACCATAAAGTTTTAAAACTCGGACTTAGACAAGCTGAGCGCCGTTGGCATAGAAATTATGCCCCTGAAGCTAGGCTAGAGTTCTCAACTTTACTTAAAGGGTACAAGTCTTCCATTGTGTTACCCAAAATCCTATATTTTTCCAACAAAATTGTGGAGTCAGCTAACAAAGCTAAAGACATTTTCTTGATTGTGGAGGAACTGTCTCACCCAGACAGGGTCTCCATTAAACCTCTCCCTTCACAGGGGCTTTGTGATTCTCTCAATTACTTTTTTGTTGAAAAGATTAAAAAATCAAAAACAGCATTTCGGTGTCGCCCTTATCTGACTCTACCGGGTCCCTCGCTGACTCCCTCAACCCCCACTCTCTCACTCAGATCCCCCTCATTCTGGAGGCGGACTACTCTGCTCTTCTAAGCAAAGTCACCTCAGGGTCTCCCACTGATTGCTGCCCTCCCAAGATCCTACGCAAGGCCTTCATTGCTTGCCCAGCCCCCCCCCTTGGCACTCCTGAATAATTCCCTCACTCTTGGCCTAGTCCCTAGCTCTTTTAAAGCAGCCGAGGTAGTGCCTATCTTAAAGAAACCTACAGCCGATCCCACGATCATGAGTAACTTCCGCCCTATCTCCCTCCTTCCCTACCTCAGCAAGGTGCTCGAGTCTCACGTCACTAACATCTTGAGCTCGTTTGTTGAGCAGTCTCATTTTCTCGACTCTCAACAGGCCGGGTTTAGACCCGCCCACTCTACAGAGATGGTCATACTCTCTGTCATGGAAGAACTGCGTAGGGGGGCCGACTCTAACATCAGTCAGGCCCTAGTGCTCCTGGATTTGTCGGCCGCCTTTGACACGGGCGACCATGTCATCTTGGTGGACCGTGTCAGGCAGGCTGGCATCAGGGGCACTGCCCTGGACTGGGTTCGCTCGTTTCTCACCAGCCGCCAACAAGCCGTCAGGCTTTCCCAGTTCTCCGCTGACAGTGTGGGGTTGACCTGTGGCGTGCCGCACGGCTCTTCTTTATCCCCGCTCCTTTTTAATTTATACCTTACCCCCCTGATCCGGTCTCTCCGAGATAGGAATGTCACTGCGTTTAATTACGCGGATGACATCCAGCTGGTCTTCAACATCGACCCCTTGGACCAGTCGGTTTCAGATTTTTTTAAGCCACCCTTTGTCACATCAGCAACTGGATGGGGGCAAATCACCTTAAGCTTAACCCCGACAAGACCGAATTGGTTCTTGTCGGGGGGCCTTCCAACCCTTGGAATTCCAATTTCTGGCCTGCTAGCTTGGGTTTTCCCCCTCGTCCAGTTGACTTAGCCAAAAGTCTGGGGGTCATCATCAGTAAAGATCTTTCAATGAAGCCCCAGATAAATGCCACTGTCTCTTCTTGTTTTTTCCAACTGCACAAAATTCGGAAAATAGCGCGGTTTCTTACCACCGAGGCTCTTACCTTAGCCCTCTTGGCGTTAGTCGTCTCTAGGATTGACTTCGCCAATTCCCTGTACATAGGCATTCCAGATTATCAACTCAAACGTTTGCAGCTTGTCCAGAATCAGGCGGCACGCCTCATCTTCCATCAACCGAGGCACCATCACGTCCGCCCTCTGCTAAGATCTCTGCATTGGCTCCCTGTTTCTGAACGCTGCAAATTCAAGCTGGGCTGCCTTGTTTTTAAATCTCTGGCTGGCCTAGGTCCTACCTTCATCTCTTCCCTCATTCATCCCTATGTCCCCTCTCGCAATCTTCGCTCGGCTCACTCGGCTCTACTCAAAGTCCGAGAGTCAAGCGAGGTTTAAGATTCTCATTCCTGGCCCCATCTTTCTGGAATGCCCTCTCATTGGACATAAGGCTTGCTTCTCCCTATACCCGTTTTAGATCCATCCTTAAGACTTATCTGTTTCACATTGCGTACAATTAAAATGTTTTCTTTTTCTCCGTTCTCTTTTCTTTTTCTCTTTTTTCCCTGTCCCTTGTCCTGTCCAGGCGGTGCCCACCGTCCTTCTCTGCCCCAGCGCCAAGAAACTGTATAGTGTATGCTGCGGTTTACAAATGCCTTTCACATCACATCACATCACAGGTATGTGGAATGTAGAGAGGTGTGTGTATGTTGCACTAGTAGCAAATGCAAAACTCGGAATTCCCCTCTTGTTTGTATTGCTTTGCCTTTGAGTCTCTTGGTATACTCCTTATGAAGCTTACCTTCTTTCTGTCCTTCTCCTTCACTCTAGAATACAGTTTCTCTTTTAGAATCTACAGGTCTTCTAGTCTACTGAATGGATGAAAGGTGAAAGCTGAACTCATCACTCCTGCTTACCTTGCTGACCAGTCCAGACAGACACTCAAGAGTGATAAATATTCCAGAGGGGAATGCAGATGTATAAATCATGATATTTGGCGACCTGAGTGGGTGGGTTCACTCCTCCATATTTTCCTAACCTAGACAACAGAACATTTACATATCTGATAACATGGGTCTTGGGGCAGAAGGACTGTTTACAATACATTTAACTGTACTGTGTCATTCTCATTCCTTCATTTTCTTCCACAACAAATTGATAACTAGTATGTGCTGCTTATTTCCCAGATGAACGTTGTCCTTGTATAGTGTTTGTCTTTGTCAAACCTTTCCTCAAATCCCCTTTCCCATCCTTTAATCAAACCTAACCCTCTTCCCCTGGGCAGGGTGATTTACTGAGGTGTGGCTTAATTTACACCATCAATGGATCACACACTTTGTGGGGCAGATGTGGTGAAAGCAACACCAACACACTGCAGGATCTTCTAATACCTAAGCAATAGCCTACACTGGCCTCATTTACCAACCCATGCATAATAGTGATCATTGTTCAAGTTACTACTATTGCTGTTTTTTATTATTTTATCACTATCAGTAATTCTTTGTTGTGTCATCATGTAGTACACCGGTCTCAATTCTTTGTAAATCTTTGATATAACCCCTTAACTCAGTGTTTTTATTTCCATTTAGTTGCCTTCAATGGATAATCCTTCAGATTAATCATACAGTTGGAGCTCTCCTGGGTGGGAGTAGAACCTTGCTTGGGAAGTTGTGATGACTTCCCTGTTAATCCTTCATCTATATTCAGGTAAGACAACGATGGAGTGAAGTAAACTAGTTAAGTTAGTAAGTAACTAACTAATGGCTACTGCAAGTAATTGTTTATCTAGGTTGTTGGGATGGTAGCATACCCCAAAACCAGTCCTAGGATGCTTTTTTCCGTTCAGGGAGGACCAGGCTTGGCAGTTCTGGTTGAACTTTTCCCATGAGGCACAGGGTAAAGACTGATTTGCATATGGCCAGGTCTAAATTGGGGTGGCATGATGAGCTAAAGAATGATGGATTTAACCCAGATCCCTTGACTGGGGGTGAATGTTTTGGTTTGTTCTGTATTCTGTAAATCAATTGTGTGTCTTTTCCTTCCTCGCTTTAAGTGTGCTGGGTATTCCCAGAGGTGGGTCCTGGGCTCATTGTGCCTTTGGAATCAAGCTATCCTGGCTGATGAGTGGTGACACCCCCAAACCAGTCCTAGAATGCTTGATTCTGGTCCAAGAAGGACCTGGCTTGGCAGTTCGGGCTGGACTTTTCCCATGAGGCACATGGTCAAGACTGATTTGCAAATGGCCAGGTATAAACTGGGGTAGCATAGTGAGCAAAAGAACTATGGATATAACCCAGATCTCTTGACTGGGGGTGAATGTTTTGCTTTGTTGTGCATTCCGTCCATCAATTGTGTATGTTTAGCATCCCACTAATGATCAAGATAGTTTATGTTTATGAAATTTGTAAAACGCACAGCTATTCAAAGATTGTCCCAACACGTACCTGGTGGGGAAAGGGTGGAAAGAACTACTAGATAATAAAAAACGTCCTTAGTCTCTTCGTGAAAAGCTTGGGGCCCTGAATGCTGCTGAGGTCCAATGGAAGCAGATTCTAGGCTGAAGCCGTCCTAAAAAAAGAGAGCTCTGTCCAAGTCTCTTAAGGCAAAATCTCGGGACATGGGCATGAAGCTGTGCTGCTGAACACAGCTGTCTGGAAGGAACATAAAACCTGAAGTGCTTTATCAGGAAGGCAGGACTGTGTCCGTATAGAGTGTGTCAGGACACGGGTTTTAAACCTAACTCTTTCCATCACAGGTAGCCAGTGGAGATCGCGTTAGTGCTGCCTCATGCTGGTCTTTATAGGGATATTGAGAGGAGTCCTGGCAGCGGCATTCTGGACTACCCACAGTATGTTCAAGTGATTGCCCAGCAGGCCCACTTACAGGGCATTAGCATAATCAATGTAGGATGATATTAAAGCATGGGTAACCATTTCCCTTGCTGACCTAGGGAAGAAAGGTAGAAATGTTCTAGGGGGTTTTAGTAGGCCTGGGCGTCCGAATCGGCTACGCCCGCGGAGTAGGCGTAGTGTTGCCTCCTACGCATTTTGCGTAGACAGCGTAGCCGGGCAACACTACGCCCACTCCGTGTGCGTAGCCGAGTCGGCCGCCACCCGCCTCCCTCCCGCCCTCCAATACATACATTATTTAAGCAAAATACCCTAAATAAACAAGTTTAAAGCAGTTACCGTGTCCGGGGCTCGTCCGGGGCTCCCTATTGGAATAGCGTCCCGTCATAGACACCAATGCGCATGCGCGGCCGCCCGCGCATTTCTCAGGAGAAATGCGCATGCGCCCGCGCATGCGCATTGGTATCTTTGACGGGACGCTATTCCAATAGGGAGCCCCGGACGAGCACCGGACACGGTAACTGCTTTAAACTTGTTTATTTGGGGTATTTTGCTTAAATAATGTATGTATTGGAGAGCGGGAGGGAGGTGCGTAGTGGGGCTACGCGGAGTGCGGGAGTGGGCGTAGCTTCTTGCCCATTCCGCGTAGCTCCGCGGAGCCCCACTACGCCCACTACGCCCGGAGTTAGTTTTTAGTGTACCAAAGCACTGACCTGTAAGCTACTTGATCTTTTAGAGAGGTTTAGCAACCTATAACTAAGCAGTGTAATACACTCCTACAAGCAGATTGACATGCTGCATGAAAACTAAAGGCAGCTGTGCGAAGTAAAAGTAAAACACACACAAACAGCTTCAGGCATACATTTCCATGAAATATAATAATTTTCACCTTTATTTTTATTTACAACTAAGCCTACCCTCTATACCCACAAGAGACCCGACCCTCTCCCCAAGCAAATTGACCCAACCACCAATGTCCAAAAATGTCCAACAAATAAAAAATCATGGTTCCAGCCTCCCCACCCTATCCACCCACAAGTCCATCCCACAAACATAAAATTCAAAAAAGAATTAGAAGAGGGCGTTGTCCATTTTGGTCCAGAGCTGGTCCAGGCTCTGCTCCATCCTGACGACCTGTCTCTCTATAGTGATTCACTCCCAGCAGGACACGGATAACGCCGATCCTCCCCAGCTGCCACAACCCAGTAACCCTCAAATAATTCTGCGACCCCGTCGTGATCCACACCCGGCCTCACCGACGAAGGTCTCTTCTAAACAGCCTTTAATCACGCGGCTAAGTATCTTCCCCAATGAGCGCCCTCCGCCTCTCAACTCCGAATCACAACCCAAATTTACATCTGCCTCCATTTACGGGATCGTAAGTGCTCACAGGCTCTTGTCCTGAAGATGATCTCGCTAACCTGAGATCAAAACACCGTCGACCATCCCAACCAAAACTCTATCACCTATTTCATTCATTTTTGGAGTTTTGACACACGATATTGTTGTACAATGTGATGCTACTTTTAATATGTCACCGACACACCTTCACCTCACACACTTTTTATCACTTCTGTGAGCACAATATGTCACGAAGCCAATATATGACATAGCAAGTCTATGGAGATAATACATTTGTTGTTATACTTATTTGTATCCTGTGTCCAAGCATATTAAGTAACTGAGTCCTTCTTGGACCCCTTTGAGAAATATGTGTACACTGATTTAACTCCTCTCTAAAATCTCCTCAGCCAAGGCTGTCAGAGGATCAGATAGGCCTCCTAGACCACTGTTTCCTTAAACATCTCTATAGTGTCTAGCCACTGCAGGATGGAACGCAGCAATGGCCTGCTGTCAGTGCAGAAGGGGTTAGCAGCAGTTGCTGTCAGCTGTAGGAAGCAGCAGTGATGGGATGGCCAGGAGTATTAAGGCTGAGGGGGACCTGGCTGAGAGGGAGGCATTTCTGCCTCTTTTTCTTCCAGGACCACTGGCCGCTAGTATTCCTGTTGGATACAGTCCAGCCTCTGCCACCAGAGATGGGCCACTATATCTTGCCTGTTGGGTACTATGGGTGGACTAGTAGGAGTAGCTATATTGAGATAAACAAAAAGAAAAAAGACAAATTGTAAATAATAGTCTGTGCAAACAATTGTTTGAAATTAGTGGCTGGCACAGTAGCAGAACATAGCTGGTCCCCTAGGGCCAGTGGAATTTAATGTGATTATGCTGATGAGACTCACAAGGCCAATTTTATGTTTTACCCACCCACGCCTTCCATACCAAGCACTGACTGTGTGGCAGAAATGTATAAGGCAGAGTAAGAATAACACCAGATGAAAAAAAACTGTGATTAGATTATTTTGACTTCTAAAGGCTTTTCAAGTAAGTAAACAGGTACTTTGAGAGGAAAAATAAATTACCTCTCATTAATGAGTAAATCATTATGCATTATGGAGTACCAGTTGTGTGTTTCACTAAATTATTGGAGCCATGCTCATTGCTAGCCAGTGAGTTGAGTATTCTGCTACTGTTTGCAGCTGGGACAATGGTGGTTAGCATTTATCTCTTTTTAATTCTAATGGCTCTGCTCTTCTCAAAATGCCTTTCTCTTTCTTCCCTGACTCTAAATAGGCAGATACATAATAAATAAGTTATTGCATAACACACCTCACATATGAAATGCAGATGTTATCCTGTCAGCCATAAGTAGACATTGGAGAAAATTATGCACTGCACTAAAGAGAAATGAACAGGGTATGTAAATTGCATTTGGCATGTTCATCTCAGCATAGCTCATATACCAAACTTCACATAAAACCATGCACTTACTCCCACTTTACTCACTGGCTTCACCGACCACCACATAATATTTTCAACAAATTAATTTGCTGAGCAGTAAGGAAAAGAAGCATGACTTTCTCCACAGCAGGCTCGGGTAGAGGTTTAGGCGGGTAGTGTAGCGCATTTGAAATTAAACAGAGAGGTCACTGTCACTACACTGATCATCAATTCATAATCTTTTGCTTATTCAGTCATTGTGTTAGTCAATGGAAGTTGAAAGGGAAAAATCTGAACAGGCATACAATAAATCTGTTATAGGAAACCATTAAATATATTTTGTACTCATTTCACATGGCTATGAAATCAAATGCGGCACATCCCAATAATGGTCTTTCAATTTTTGATAGGCTAAGATGGAAGAGCTTATAAAAAAAAGGAATAAAGTACTAAGAGGTGACTGAGTGGGTGAAGTGAAACACATCTTGTGTGTTCAGTTTGCAATGCATTGAAAACTTTGTAAATGCAGCATTAACTGAAGCAGACGCAGATTGCAAAGCCAACAGGTAGTGCTTGGAAGCAGACACGCTGATGGCCCATGCGCTTTGTGTATTATGTATTGAACAGGTGTATTTTAAACGTAATTTTTAAACATTTCCTGTCTGTGTTGCTCAAATTGTATTTTTAACTTTTTGGGGGCATTACGGGCTGAACTTACTTTCCTGCTGTATGCCAATCTCCTCTCCCCGGTACACCACAGCTACAGAGTGCTGATTGAGAGGAAGGAGTGCTGGTAGATGGATACGGCTTCCTCGGAACACTCACTTCCAGTGGGACATCTTACGCCGCCATTTTAGAGACGCCCTCTAGTTGCTCACTGGCTCACCCACCACAGCTTGAAAATCAGCTGATAGTGCTGACGCGCAGCGGATATGTGCAGTGGGCACTCCCAACAGACTTTGATGCCCTCTGGTAAAATAGACCAGGGGATACTAGAGGGTGGGTGGCTATCCCTATTAAAAAGAGTATAATGGTTACTAAGATAATGTCAGAAAATTGTGATAAAGCAGATATTTTGGGGGTTAAAATTTCCTTTAAATAATTCAGCATTTTACTCATGGTGGTCTATCGGCCTCCGAGGACAACCTCCAGTTTTAATGACCTTTTCTTGGAACTCATTACCAACCTATGCTCTAGATATAAACATCTTTTAGTAGTCATCAACGGGCCAATTTGAGACCGCTATGCTCTCAATGGACATTCACCAACTGGTCAACAGTCCCACCAATGAAAAGGGCCACACTCTTGACCTTATTTGGACATCACAGCCTTGGGTGGACATAACAGATATTACCTCCTGTGCCTGGTCTGATCATTCGCTACTTAGATATTGGGTTCCGAGTGATAGTCAGCTACTGCAACCCCCATCTATGTGGAGAAAGGTGAGAATTTTGAAAAATATTGAGGCAGATCATTTAATAGCTACTCTGCACTCAATCCTGCCCCCAAGGACTAAGATAGCAAATATTAACCATGAGAGTGAAGCTTTACTGACAAATTTACGCCAAGCTATAGATATAGTAGCAAAAGAACGGAAGGAAAAAGTCAGAGATAAATTAAAGGGGGCTCCTTGGTTCAATGCACCATTGAGGGAAAAAAGACAATATCTCTGCCAAGCTGAGAGGCGGTGGCGTAAAAGCTATGATTCAGCGGAACTGAATGCCTACAAAACCCTTTTTATACCCTACAAATCAGCCATTATACTCAGGAAAGCAGAGTATTTTGAGGGAAGGATTCTCTCAGCAGTGAAGACAGAAAGAGACTTCCGCAATTTTGAAAGAATTGAGCCAAAAGGCCGAGAAGAAATCTACAGTCGCATCGTTAGACTGTGATGTCTTTCAGGATTTCTTTCTTCAGAAAGTCAAAGATATTATTTTGGAAATTGCTAACACCTCAACTGACCTCGGCTCCCTCTGCCAGACCCAGCCCCACCCTGCCTCTGAAGTCAACGCACTAATTTCCCTTAAATTGATTCATTCCCCCTAACTTTATTAGTGAATCGCACTAAATCAGGCTCCCGAGCAGACCACTGCCCTCCGAGGATTTTTCTAATGGCCCTGCCAGAGCTGGAGAAACAGATCCTTGAGCTACTAAGCAACTCTCTGGAAACCGGCTACCTACCGACTAATCTAAAAGAAGCCAGGGTTATCCCCCTGCTGAAGAAACCAGGTGCAGATGTTTTGACTCTAAAGAAATATAAACCAATTTCAAGGCTCCCCTTTCTGGCCAAAGTGTTAGAACAACATGTACTAAAAACACTTTTGAATTACTTGGAGGACCACCAGAGACTCTAAGCTAGACAGGCAGGCTTTAGAGCCCATCATAGCACTGAGCTAGTGATGCTGCCTGTCCCTGATGAGCTCAGAGTTATGGCTGACAATAAACAGCCGAGTGCCCTGATTTTATTAGATCTATCTGCAGCATTCGATACGGTCAGCCACAACGTACTGCTGAACCGTCTCATCAATCTGGGTATCAGTGGGCTAGCACAACTATGGCTAAAGTCATTTCTGTCTGACCGTACTCAGAGGGTTCAGTTGGGTGAGCACACATCGGACCAGGGCTCTCTTGCCTCTGGTGTACCCCAGGGCTCCGCGTTATCTCCACTTCTTTTTAATATCTATTTGCAACCTCTTGTAGAGACCTTGGCACACATGGACTGTCAGGTCTTAAATTACGCAGACGATACCCAACTCCTTATCCAGATTAGTAACTCCCGTCAGGCTCAGGAGTTGGCAAAAAAGCTGCTCAGATAGACAGTGAACTGGATGACGGCCAACTCACTGAAAATAAATCCTGATGAGACCGAAGTGCTCGCTATTCTGACAAGTAATAGCCCCTGGTATGATCTTTTCTGGCCTACGGAACTAGGTGCCGCCCCGGTACCAGTCCTGGTTGTATAAAACCTAGGTTTAAAAATTGACTCTGAGTCATCTATGTCCAGCCAGATCACTACAGTTGTAGGAACCTGTATAGGACTATTAAGGCAGTTAAGGAAACTTGCTCCTCTCCTATAAACATCTTCATTACTGTCAATTGTTTCCGCCACTGTCATCTCTAGGTTGGATTACGGGAATGCCCTTTACATTGGTCTGTCCAAGAAAATTATTAGGAGATTGCAGGTGGTGCAGAATGATGCGGCTAGGCTTATTTTTAGACTTCCTAGAAAGACATGTGCTACCCCTCTGTTACATAAATTACACTGGTTTTCCTATTAAATCGAGAGCTCAATTTAAGGGCTTATGCATTGCTCACTAGGCAATCTACGGCCAGGCACCTAGGTATATAAAAGATCTCCTAGAGAAATATGTTCCTAGCCAGACACTGGGATCATCTGAGGCCTGCTGTTTAGCTCCCCCCAGGTACACTACTAAATCTAAAGGGGGCAGAGCATTCTCTATTTTGCTTCCGCAAATTTGGAACAACTTACCTGAGTATCTGCGTAGGGAACCGGTTTTCCTCACTTTTTGGAAACAATTGAAAATGTTCCTATTTAGAGAGGTGTTAACTACAGTGTAATTGTGCCACTAATGCTGCTTTTCCATCTGCCCTAGTGACTTTCACACTTTCCTCAATAAGCGCTTAGAGACCTGAAGGTGATTTGCGCTATATAAAAGGCATATAACATAACATAACATATGACATAACATAAAACTGCAGCTATGAATTGAACCATGCTGAACTTTGGTTATGGGTGGCAAAATGCCATGGGCAGGGAGTGGGGTGATGAAGGTTGATGGGGGGAATGAAGCTACCTTACTTAACAAATACAGTGAGTCAAGGAAGTAGAACAAAAATCTAAAGAATACCCCTCACTTTGAACCATAGCTTTGATATCCCTACATAAATGAAGCAAGCAAAGTAGGTGAGCAGCATGACCCTTTCCATGAGAAGAGCTGACTTGATTATTCATCTAAGCAATCTAAATATTCATTCATCTTTTCATTCTAATTCCCCCATAGCCGGAGATTTAAGCGTTAGTTTCTCTCATCCTGTCTTTCAACAAATTTTCCAATCCATTACCCATCCATTCAATGTGCACCCACACACTTTATCACACATATACGATTTTCCTTTCTTTTACCTTGCCATTCTTTTACATTTCCCTCAAGTCATCAACACTCACTATGTGAGCTTTTGCTTAGTTGCAGACAGAAGAGGCCATAATAACTCAACCACCACTGCATCTCGTTTAGCTGGGGGGTTCACAGTCACAAGGTAACAATGCCCATACTAGCTGGTGAGTATAATAGTATTTGCAAGAAGCTAGAAAATATGTGACTTACCAGTGCCCGTCCATGTCACCGCATCTCCCCATTCAAACCGACTCTCCTCCTGCAGCAGCATTTGAGCTGGGATCACTGGTAGTCTGTGTGGCTAGAATAAAACTTTATACATATTTTAGATGCCAGATGCACCTTCCTTTAATTTCATCAATCAAAAAAATACAACTGCAAGAAATCACTACTGTTTGATTAGCACTGAAGTATCTTCTAACAAAAATATCACTCAGGGAATTTGGTTGGTTCTGTTGTGTAGCTCCTACCAATCCATAGGATCTGTGCATTTGTTAGACAACATAAAATATATACAAGGTGCCTAGACTGATTCTGTGGTATGTAAACAAATGATGCACAGAATGCTAAATAAATCATACATTCGACCCCAGTCAAGAGAGCTGGGTTGAATCCATTGTTCTTTTGCTCACCATGCCACCCCAGTTTAGACCCAGCTTATGGAAATACATCTTGACCCTGTGCCTCATGGGAATAGTCCAGACCGAACCGCCAAGCCAGGTCCTCCCCGGACAGAAAACAAGATCCTGGGACCAATTTCTGGGTATTACCGTCCATCAGCCAGGCTAGCTTGAATCCAGTGGCAGAGTGAGCAAGGGACCCACATCTGGGCATACCCATCCCACTGAGGGTGAAAAGTGCTACGCAAACAAATGATGGACGGAATGCTGAATAAATCATACCTTCAACCCCTGTCAAGAGATCTGGGTTGAATCCATTATTCCTTTGCTCACCATGCCACCCCAGTTTAGACCCAGCCATATGAAAATCAGTCTTGACCCTGTGCCTCATGAGAACAGTCCAGACCGAACTGCCAAGCCAGATCCTCCCTGGACCAGAAACAAGCATCCTGGGACTGGTTTCTGGGTATTACCCTTCATCAGCAAGGCTAGTTTGAATCCAGTGGCACACCGAGCAAGGGACCCACGTCTGGGCATACCCATTCCACTTAGGACGAAAAGTGCTATGCAAACGAACGATTGACAGAATGCTGTGTAAATCATACATTCAACCCCAGTCAAGAGATCTGGGTTAAACCAATAGTTATTTTTCTCACCATGCCACCCCCATTTAGACCCAGCCATATGAAAATCAGTTTTGACCCTGTGCCTTATGGGAAAAGTCCAGACTGAAATGCCAAGCCAGGTCTCCCTGGACCAGAAACAAGCATCCTGGGACCGGTTTCGGGGTATTACCCTTCATCAGCCAGGCTAGCTTGAATCGAGTGGCACAGTGAGCAATGGGTATGAAGCTGAATAAAGTGCATACGCAGGCCGGGGCATTTGCAAGGGAAGCAGAGAAAACGTGGCGTGACTGACATGTTGCAGACAATCCCCCTGCTGACCATGAGGCACCTGTCTCCTTTAACACAGCCATGGCAAGTTCAAACACATCGAGCCTCTGCTATATGCCATTGAGCCCTTTGATCAGCCTTGTGACATAAGGTGTACCACAAACAGATCCATTTTAGACATTTGTCCACAACATTGAACAAAATGGACCAGTATATGGCCCTTTCAAGCAAAATAAGAAACATCAGCACTGCTGAAACAAACTACATGATTTTAATACCCTCGTCGGAGCAAAGAACATTGGGAAGCATCAATTTATGTCCTTTTTAAACTCAACAAAGCAAGCAGAAGTAATTCCCATCATGCATTGTTAACTCTTCTGCTTAGCATATTTACAGTTGGTGAGGATGTACTTTGGGTCTACCGGTATTTTTACCATTATAAAATCATTTTTTAGACATGTCAGTGTAGTGGTAGGGCCAGGTAAAGAATCTTCAGTTTTGTTCTTAAGATGACTCGTAACTGTCAAATTAGGACAGGTCGCAAGTATTTTTTGTCAAAGGGTTTCCCGCATATATTATCATCTAATACAGATTCAGTTTCTGACTTTGGAAAGTCCCATTGCCACCATCATGCCTTGAGAGTCTTTCCATTTTACCAAACCCCAACAGCGGGGAAAACCCCCCAAACAAGTAAAATCCACAGAAACAGGAAAAGGAAGACCCTCTTCCTAACCCACCCTTCCCTCACTCTCTGGTGGTGGAGTAACCTTGAAAGAACATGTGCAGACTATCAGATTGGAGCTGTGAAGAGGGGCATCATCTTTCTTGCAGATATCACGCCTTCCTTAACAAATTGGGGCACTAAATCTGGCTTGGAGGTTCAGTAGCCTAAAATTGAAAGAGGTGCATAGCTCTGACGGGGTACATACTGCTGAGGGGGGAACCTGGGACAAGAAAGTAAGCATCGGGCCCCATTTATATTCAAAGTTTTTGTATTCGTCCCTTTAGTTATCTGCCATCCGTTCCATAGTGAGGATGCTCCAGAGACGCGAGTGCCAGAGCGATAAAGCAGGTGTCTCCTTCTTCTTCCAGGCTGCTGCTATAGTAATTTTTTCAGCTGCAAGGTGTGAGAAGTTGGCCCGATATGCAACGTTCGCTATTCTAGCGACCGCTATGTATCGTTCCAACGACCCTTATGGTGTTTGGTTGTAAGTCAACCTATAGACCAGCTATCCTAGTAGCGTGGATACGAGCAGTCTAAGGCTAAAGACTCGAGAGGGCGCGTTAAGCCAGCTGTTTACCACACATGTACCCCTTGAACACCCAGTGAAAGGACACCACACAAGTGTTATGAAAATAAACAGGATATTTATTAAGATTCACAACAGCCCTGGACTCTTTATGAGGACAGGGTACTAAGCACAACCCAAATCTCTTAGGGAAATACTTCAAGTGCACAATTAAAACAAGTGTCCGAGGACACGAAAAGTTTAAGGTCTCGGGCGGACCCGATCAGGCAAGTCGGAAGCGAGGGACTCGGGACCCTAGAGTAAAGAGGCTATGCAGGCACCGAAATGCCGAGTTACCTAGCCACGAGGGCTGCGGCTGCACAAGTCTTACAGGCGTCGGGGTCTTCGCTGACGAGCCAGGAGCCGGAAGAAAAGGAGTTGCTGGCCGGCGACCAGTGATGGATAGTTCGTAGAGATCCAAGCCTGGATCAGAGATTGTTGATACCTGAAAGCAGAGGGGACCAAGTTCGTACTACTAGCCAGTAGTCAGAGGGTACCAGGATGGCACCGGTTGGCCGTCACCTCGACCAGGTGAGTGGGCGACGCTAGGCTCTGCAGTCTCACGGACCAGGAGGCGTTGTCGGCGACCACGGTGGAGGTGCGAGCTGTCCCACGAAGGATGATGCTGTCGGCGTCGCTGGGCCCAGGATGGGGCAACAAGCCTTGGCAGATCTCAGGGCCACGTGGTGGGCCTAAGATGGCGTCTTGAGTGGACCAGAAGGGTCCGGGGTGCTTCTCGCAAAGATGGAAGCAAGGGCCAGTCTGGAGCAACCAGACCAGCAGTGTTGATTGTCGGATGTCATCACAGAAGGGCACAAGCCAGCGGCTAGTGACCAGACAACGTGCTGAGCAGCGAGCAGAAGGGCCCACGCAGATCGTGGAGATGCTGGGAGACTGCACTTCGGTGCTGGAGCGGCTCAGGGTCGGGGCTTCTCGGACCCCAGAGAACTCACCAGAGAATTGCTTCGGTGGTCGTGCTGGTTAAGAAAGCGTGCAGGTTTTGATGATGGCCGGTCCCTCGAGGTCTCGTCGCACCCACAGATCACAGCTGAGCTGATGACGTGGGTAGAGGTCAGAGGTGCCAGGGAAGCCGGTTCTCGTCGAGCTGGGCCGTCGGATTCCTTGAGGAAGGACTTACAGCAAACCGCAGAGTTCTTAGATGGTGCCCGCTGATGCAGGGTGACTACTCCTTAGTCACAAGGGAGAAATCTTGAGAAGAGTCTTGAGTGTCCTTTCGTAGAAAGTAGTTCTTGATTCAAAGATGATCTAATTTGGAAGGGTCCCCGCTCCGGCCTTTATTCTAAAGAAAGGGGTGGGTACATGACTAGGTCCTGCCCTAAGGGTGGGACCAGGAAGGGGGGTAGTTACACCCCTCTCCCCTGCCGGACTTTCCCCAGGCCAGGGTTGGTGCCCCTGGAACTGGTTCTAACCGGCAGATGCGTAGTGAGCACCGGGGTGCCACTCCGCAGTCACCTTCTTGCAAAGCCCTACCTACCCAGAATACACAAACCCTGTCTGGGACGGTGCGAACACCGCCCTTGACAGGAAACCCTTTGTCCAAACGCTCCTCGCTGGAAGGACTCCCAGCAGCAGGAGGTCAGACTCGTGTCTGTGGTGGCAGCCGCCATTTTGTGGAGCTGAGGCTTTAGTTAACTTTAACCGGGGTTCACAGTTACGTACATGTCGTGTCCCTCTAGAAGGGCGGAATGCTAACCTCGTCGCCAGAATTGGTGAGAGGGCAGCATCCCGATTCGTATGACACCTTACTCGACATGCCTGGATAACGCGACACCGAAGTTACCGATGTGGTACGCGTTATCATGGAACAGCCATTGGGTCTTGATTCCGCAAGCTGCAACCGGGCTCGGGCCAAAACCTAGTTCACACGAGCCCACGCACTCTGCCTTCAGGATTGTCAAGGCCTGCCATAGGAGTGACTGATAGGAACTCGAGTGTCCATTGTATGGTTAGATATAGGGCTACTATATCTAAAGCGAAGTGTGATTACACGACTTCGCCCCAGCTGTCATGCAGCCAGTTGTGTCAAATTTAGGAGGCCAGCCAGGGGTGGCATAATACATGCTGCAGCCTCTGGCGGCCCTGGGTACACCTATGCCCTGCGTTACGGGGTCTGATAAGGTGGCCCAGTACCAATTGGTAAATGCACCTAGGGTACATATCGTAATTTAGAAAGAGAACAGCAAGGCTGTGGGTCTGATTGGCAGGCCCACAGCCAGAGAAAGTCGTAAACCAGTGAAACAAAAGCAAAAAATCTGGGTGATCATAGGATTGCAGACCCTACTCTCCTACATGACCCCCCCCCCAAACGTCGGAACAATAAGCTAACCTTGACCAGGTGAGTCTTCTTGTTCTAAGTGGAAATATCTGGAGAGCCCATCGGCATTGCCATGATCAGTACCAGGTCTATGTTCCACTGTAAAGTCCATCCCCTGTAGGGAAATGGACCACCTAAGCAGTTTGGGGTTTTCACCCTTCATCTGATTTAGCCACAAGAGGGGCTTATGGTCGGTCTGAATTTTGAAGTGAGTGCCAAACAAGTATGGCCTCAGCTTCTTCAGGGCCCAAACCACAGCAAAGGCCTCCCTCTCAATAGCTGACCAATTCTTCTCTCTAGGGGTCAGCCTTCTGCTTATAAAAGCAATGGGCTGGTCTTGACCATCAAAATTCAGTTGAGAAAGAACAGCTCCCACACCCAACTCAGAAGCATCTGTTTGGACTATGAATGGTTTGGAGTAGTCCGGACTCTTGAGGATAGGCGCCGTGCACATGGCCTGCTTTAGGTCATCGAATGCTTTTTGACAGCTCGCTGTCCACTGAACCTTTTTTGGCATTTTCTTGCTTGTCAGTTTGTTTAATGGTGTCACGATGGAACCATAGTTCCTGACAAACTTCCGGTAGTATCCAGTCAGGCCCAAGAAAGCTCGAACCTGAGTCTGGGTGGTTGGAGGAGCCCAGTCCCTGATTGACTGTATCTTGCTCTCCAGTGGCTGAACCTGGCCTCCACCTACAAGGTGGCCCAGGAATACAACCTGTGTCTGCCCTATCTGGCACTTGGTGGCCTTGATAGTGAGGCCTGCTGCTTGCAGAGCCTCTAACGCTTTCCGCAGGTGGACCAGGTGATCCTCTCAGGTGGAGCTAAAGACAGCAATATCGTCAAGATACGCCGCGCAGAAGTCATCCAGCCCAGTAAGGACTTGATTCACCAACCTTTGGAAGGTGGCAGGTGCATTTTTCAGACCAAAGGGCATCACCACGAACTGATAATGCCCACCAGGGGTTGAAAATGCGGTTTTAGGCTTGGCGTCCTCAGCTAACCTGATTTGCCAATACCCGGCTGTCAGGTCAAACGTACTTAAGTAGTTGGCCGAAGCCAATCTATCGATAAGCTCGTCTGCCCTTGGTATTGGGTGGGCGTCAGTCTTAGTGACTGCATTGAGACCCCTGTAGTCTACGCAAAACCTCATCTCTCTCTTATCACCCTGGGTGTGAGGTTTCGGCACTAGAACTACGGGACTAGCCCAAGGGCTATCCGAGGGTTCAATGACTCCCAGCTCCAACATTTTCTGCACTTCACTCTTGATGCAGTCTCTAACGTGATCAGGCTGCCGGTAGATTTTACTCTTAACGGGCAAGCTGTCACCAGTGTCAACCTCATGGGTGCACCAATCGGTCTGACTGGGTGTTAGAGAAAACATATGTCTGAACGACTGAAGAACCTGTTTACAGTCGCTCTGTTGATGTTCGGAGAGGCTGCCACAAAAGACGACACCATCTACCGATCCATCGTCAGGATTCTGAGTGAGCAGGTCGGGGAGAGGGTCACTCTCTTCTTCCTGTCCCTCATCTAGGGCCATGAGCAAACTCATGTCCTTCCTGTCGACATATGCCTTGAGCCTGTTGACATGAAGCACCCTGTGGGGGCTCCGGGGAGTTCCCAGGTCGACCAGGTAGGTGACCTCTCCCTTTTTCTCCAGGATGGTGTAGGGCCCGGACCATTTGTCCTTGAGTGCTGCTGGGGCCACTGGCTCCAACACCCACACCTTCTGTCCGGGCTGATAAACAGTCAAGACAGCCTTTTGGTCATGCCAAGCTTTTTGGAGTTCTTGGCTGGCCTTAAGGTTTTCAGATGCCTTCTCCATGTATTCAGCCATCCGCGAGCGGAGGCCAAGCACATAGTCCACTATGTTGGCTGCAGGCTTTTTGAGAGGTCTCTCCCATCCTTCCTTCACCAAACACAGGGGTCCTCTTACAGGATGCCCGTACAAAAGTTCAAAAGGGCTGTAGCCAACCCCCTTCTGTGGGACTTCTCTGTAGGCGAACAAGAGGCAGGGGATCAGGACGTCCCAACTACGCCGAAGCTTTTCAGGTAGTCCATGAATCATCCCTTTAAGGGTCCTGTTGAATCTCTCAACAAGCCCATTGCATTGTGGATGATAGGGTGTAGTGAACTTGTAGTTGACACCACATTCCTTCCACATAGCAGTTAAGTAGCTCGACATAAAGTTTGCACCTCTGTCGGAGACGACCTCCTTAGGGAAGCCCACTCTGGAGAATACTCCAACTAGGGCTCTTGCCACAACAGGTGCTGTAGTGGTCCTAAGGGGAATAGCTTCAGGATACCTGGTGGCATGATCCACTACCACCAGTATAAACTTGTGCCCTGATGCTGTTGGTGGTTCCATGGGACCGACGATGTCGATCCCCACCCGTTCAAAGGGCACCCCCACCACAGGCATTGGTATAAGGGGGGCCTTTGTCGTGCCACCTGACTTACCACTGGCTTGGCAAGTGACACAGGAGCGGCAAAACTCCTTGGTATCTTCGTTCATATGAGGCCAGTGAAAGTGTGAGACGAGCCTGTCCCACGTTTTCGTCTGGCCTAAGTGACCTGCTAAGGGAATCTCGTGGGCCAAGGCAAGTAGGAAACCACGCTGAGACAAGGGTACAACCAGCCTCCTGGTCATGCCAGGCTTGGGGTCTCTTGACTCAGTGTACAGGAGTCCATCTTCCCAGTATACCTTGTGGGTACCTGTGGCGTTCCCAGCAGCCTCAGCAGCAGCCTGCTGTCTGAGGGGTTCAAGAGAAGGGCAGTCTAACTGGTCCTTCCCCAGGTCTTCCCTTGAGGGTCCCCCTGAACCCAAGAATTCAACTTGATCAAGTTCGAACTCCCTAGGCTCAGTTTCCCTCAATTCCTGTAGGTCAGCCTCCTCTGAGACTTGATCCACGACCTGGGGCAAGGGGGAAGGCGCAGCCTTAACCCTACTGCTCTTTTTCTTGGGAGGTGTCTGGTCCATTGTTCCAGGATCCAGCACCTGTTCAGTGGGGCATTTCCTGACCTGTGACCTGGTCACAGCGAACACATGTGCTGGCAAACCTAACATTTCCATGTGAGTCCGGTGCTCCACTTCTGACCATTGTGATGACTCCAAATCATTGCCCAACAAACAATCCACTGGGAGGTCTGGACTAACTACAACCTTCTTTTGGCCAGTTACCCCTCCCCAGGAGAAAGCTACAATTGCCATACTGTGATTGGTAGTGACATTGCTTGCATTGGTCACCAGGAATTCCGTACCTGGCATGATCTGTCCAGGGTCCACAAAGTTAGGCGTCACCATGGTGACGCTGGCACAAGTGTCCCTATAGGCCTGAGCCATCTTTCCATTTATGAAAGGCGTCTGTCGGTATTTGCCCAAAGTACTGGGACTTACGTCGGGGGACACGTCCACGTCCCCTGTATTGACAAGGACAGCCTGAGTGAGTGTGCCAACTAAGTCGTCACGCCCCTCAGAACCCAGGGTTAACCCTACTAAACCCTTGGGAGGTGCACTACCACTGCTGACTGTACTAGGGGGCACAGGTGCCTTAGGGGCTGCAGTGGCAGGAGTCTGCCCTCCTCCTTTCTTGGTGCACTCACTAAACCAGTGAGATTTACTTTTGCAGTACTGGCACCATCTTTTGGATTGGCCTTCTTTCTTCTTTTGGGGAGCCTGACCCCCACCCTCTTTGGGTTGTTGGGGACCTGTCGAAGACTTCTGGTCATTTTGTTCCCCCTTAGAATCTTTACCCTTCTGGTCTGCTTTCTTCTGACCACCTTGATTCTGGACCTGGTTCTGTTTAACTCTTGTTCTAACCCATCTGTCTGCCTTCTTTCCCAATTCTTGGGGAGAGGTCAGATCCGAGTCGACAAGATGCTGATGCAACAACTGGTTCTGACAATTGTTTAAAATTTGTTCTCTCATCATCAAATTATACAATCCTTCGTAATCAGTAACCTTACTGCCCAGCAACCAGCCCTCAAAAGCCTTAGTGGCACAATCGACAAAATCAGACCAGTCTTGAGACTGCGTTTTCTGGGTATCCCTGAACAGCACCCTGTACTGCTCAGTGGTTAGGCCGAACCCTTCAACGAGTGTATTTTTCAAGACTTGGTAATTGTTTGCATCCTCCACCCTTGTGGTGAGGAGCTTGTCTCTTCCTTTTCCTTCAAAGGAGAGCCACAAGATAGCTGCCCACTGACTCTGGGGTACACCCTGCACAGTGCAGGCCCTCTCCAAAGCAGTAATCCATTTGTGGATGTCGTCCCCTTGTTTAAAGGGGGGCACTATCTTACCAAGGTGTTTCGTATCAAAACTCCTTTCCCTATTGCTAGGTATAATGCTGCCACCAGTGGGGACCGCCCCACTTAACTGTTGCTCTCTAGCAAAGGCAAGCCTCTCTTTGGCCAGGGCAAGTTCTTCCCTTTCGATCCTCAGATTAGCTGCCCTTTCCTTAGCTTCGTACACTCTCCGCTGAGGGGACGTCATCCCTCTTTGCGAAGAGTTGTGAGAGCCATTGGTTTGAAGGGATCTGCCAGAGCCTCTTGACAGAGATCTGGCTCGTCCATTCCCAATGTTAAGCTGACCTGATAGCGGCCCCAGGAGTCCCCCAGTACCACTGTCATGTTTGCTTAAGTTGGACCTGCTTAGTCTAACGACTTCTACCTGTCCCTTATCTGCCTCATCCCCAGAGGGATCCTCATCCTCATCCTCCTCCACATCTTCGTTCTCAGTTGCGAGGTGGATGAGGTCAGGATCGTCTCTGGTTCCCTCGAGGGGAGGCATGTCTCCTTCTGGATTAGAAGGGCTAAGAAGCTTCTCAGCCTTTCTGGCATCATAAGTCTCTAGGAGACCAATCAGAAAGGAGGTGGTGGGGTTAGCCCCTTGCTTAATCTTCCTAGAGGTACATACTTGTCGTAACTCATGGAAGTTAAGCGCAGTATATCTTGAAGGGATGACCTGTGGAGGGTCAACTGACACAAGGGGAGACTCAGAGTTTCCTCCTTTGTCCGACATACTGTTTCTAGTGTGGTGTAAGTGATGCACCTACCTACACTATGTGTTTACCTACTATTCCCTTGCTAAGAGTTGCAGCCAAGGTGTGCTAAGCCTTGAGGAGCTGCAACAGCTGGTTCAGTAGAACTCAGAGTATTCTAAGCTTTAGTTATATGTACTAACAGTACTTATGTGATCTTTCAACACGATATTCTTAGGATACGTGTGGTAAAACAACAGCAAGCTCAAATCCCAACCGCTGCTCACCAATGTGAGAAGTTGGCCCGATATGCAACGTTCGCTATTCTAGCGACCGCTATGTATCGTTCCAACGACCCTTATGGTGTTTGGTTGTAAGTCAACCTATAGACCAGCTATCCTAGTAGCGTGGATACGAGCAGTCTAAGGCTAAAGACTCGAGAGGGCGCGTTAAGCCAGCTGTTTACCACACATGTACCCCTTGAACACCCAGTGAAAGGACACCACACAAGTGTTATGAAAATAAACAGGATATTTATTAAGATTCACAACAGCCCTGGACTCTTTATGAGGACAGGGTACTAAGCACAACCCAAATCTCTTAGGGAAATACTTCAAGTGCACAATTAAAACAAGTGTCCGAGGACACGAAAAGTTTAAGGTCTCGGGCGGACCCGATCAGGCAAGTCGGAAGCGAGGGACTCGGGACCCTAGAGTAAAGAGGCTATGCAGGCACCGAAATGCCGAGTTACCTAGCCACGAGGGCTGCGGCTGCACAAGTCTTACAGGCGTCGGGGTCTTCGCTGACGAGCCAGGAGCCGGAAGAAAAGGAGTTGCTGGCTGGCGACCAGTGATGGATAGTTCATAGAGATCCAAGCCTGGATCAGAGATTGTTGATACCTGAAAGCAGAGGGGACCAAGTTCGTACTACTAGCCAGTAGTCAGAGGGTACCAGGATGGCACCGGTTGGCCGTCACCTCGACCAGGTGAGTGGGCGACGCTAGGCTCTGCAGTCTCACGGACCAGGAGGCGTTGTCGGCGACCACGGTGGAGGTGCGAGCTGTCCCACGAAGGATGATGCTGTCGGCGTCGCTGGGCCCAGGATGGGGCAACAAGCCTTGGCAGATCTCAGGGCCACGTGGTGGGCCTAAGATGGCGTCTTGAGTGGACCAGAAGGGTCCGGGGTGCTTCTCGCAAAGATGGAAGCAAGGGCCAGTCTGGAGCAACCAGACCAGCAGTGTTGATTGTCGGATGTCGTCACAGAAGGGCACAAGCCAGCGGCTAGTGACCAGACAACGTGCTGAGCAGCGAGCAGAAGGGCCCCACGCAGATCGTGGAGATGCTGGGAGACTGCACTTCGGTGCTGGAGCGGCTCAGGGTCGGGGCTTCTCGGACCCCAGAGCACTCACCAGAGAATTGCTTCGGTGGTCGTGCTGGTTAAGAAAGCGTGCAGGTTTTGATGATGGCCGGTCCCTCGAGGTCTCGTCGCACCCACAGATCACAGCTGAGCTGATGACGTGGGTAGAGGTCAGAGGTGCCAGGGAAGCCGGTTCTCGTTGAGCTGGGCCGTCGGATTCCTTGAGGAAGGACTTACAGCAAACCGCAGAGTTCTTAGATGGTGCCCGCTGATGCAGGGTGACTACTCCTTAGTCACAAGGGAGAAATCTTGAGAAGAGTCTTGAGTGTCCTTTCGTAGAAAGTAGTTCTTGATTCAAAGATGATCTAATTTGGAAGGGTCCCCGCTCCGGCCTTTATTCTAAAGAAAGGGGTGGGTACATGACTAGGTCCTGCCCTAAGGGTGGGACCAGGAAGGGGGGTAGTTACACCCCTCTCCCCTGCCGGACTTTCCCCAGGCCAGGGTTGGTGCCCCTGGAACTGGTTCTAACCGGCAGATGCGTAGTGAGCACCGGGGTGCCACTCCGCAGTCACCTTCTTGCAAAGCCCTACCTACCCAGAATACACAAACCCTGTCTGGGACGGTGCGAACACCGCCCTTGACAGGAAACCCTTTGTCCAAACGCTCCTCGCTGGAAGGACTCCCAGCAGCAGGAGGTCAGACTCGTGTCTGTGGTGGCAGCCGCCATTTTGTGGAGCTGAGGCTTTAGTTAACTTTAACCGGGGTTCACAGTTACGTACATGTCGTGTCCCTCTAGAAGGGCGGAATGCTAACCTCGTCGCCAGAATTGGTGAGAGGGCAGCATCCCGATTCGTATGACACCTTACTCGACATGCCTGGATAACGCGACACCGAAGTTACCGATGTGGTACGCGTTATCATGGAACAGCCATTGGGTCTTGATTCCGCAAGCTGCAACCGGGCTCGGCTCGGGCCAAAACCTAGTTCACACGAGCCCACGCACTCTGCCTTCAGAATTGTCAAGGCCTGCCATAGGAGTGACTGATAGGAACTCGAGTGTCCATTGTATGGTTAGATATAGGGCTACTATATCTAAAGCGAAGTGTGATTACACGACTTCGCCCCAGCTGTCATGCAGCCAGTTGTGTCAAATTTAGGAGGCCAGCCAGGGGTGGCATAATACATGCTGCAGCCTCTGGCGGCCCTGGGTACACCTATGCCCTGCGTTACGGGGTCTGATAAGGTGGCCCAGTACCAATTGGTAAATGCACCTAGGGTACATATCGTAATTTAGAAAGAGAACAGCCAGGCTGTGGGTCTGATTGGCAGGCCCACAGCCAGAGAAAGTCGTAAACCAGTGAAACAAAAGCAAAAAATCTGGTGATCATAGGATTGCAGACCCTACTCTCCTACACAAGGCACGCCCACCGGATAGCTTTGTCCGCCCTTATCTGGTGCTCAAGGTCAGGGTCTCTAATGCCTAAGAGGACTCCTTTATAGAAGTTGGTATGGGGTAACCCAGCATATCTTTAATATAGGATAAAATCTCATCCCAAAAGGCTCGGATTGCGGGACTGTCCCACCATATCAATGCGGAGCCAGTGTTTGTCTGACTCTCCCATGGACCATTCCACCATCACTCATTGTTGTCCCGCTTTGTAATATTGTGAGAAGTCCGGAAGTGCTACACCCTCCTCTTTCTTGGGCTGGTTGTACCCTGCCTCCTTGTCAGATAAATTTAGTAGTGAGGGAGCAAAGCTGTGGTAGTGGTTCACGGTCTATGTTGACGGGGAGTGCCTGGAACAGGTAGAGCAGCTTGGGAAACAGTGTCATTTTAATGGCATTTAACCACCCGAGCCAGGAAATGTATAATGGCTTCCATCATTTAAACTCTTGCTGCATCTGAACTAATACAGTGGGATAGTTAGCTTTAAACAGGTCTGTGATCTTTGGTGTGAGTTGAATGCCTAATTATTGCAGGGAACGTTTAGCCCATTGAAGAGAGGTCTGTCCTCAGAGTTGCTGAGCTTCCCTCTCAGAGACTGTAACATTCAGAATATAAGATTTTGGCAAATTAACCGTAAAACCCTCCACCCCTTAAAAATTACCCAGTTCTGTTTATAGTGCCTGAAGTGAGGGACTGTGGTCTGTGAGTGTAATCAGAATATTGTCTGCGAAGAGTGAGGACTTGTGTTCTGTACCCCCAAAGTGAATACACCTAATGTCTGGGTTTGCTCTAAATCGGAAGCTAAGGGTTCAATGCTAAGGGCAAATAAAAGGCGGGAAAGTGGGCATTCTTGCCTCATACCCCTGCTTAACGCAAATGGGAGAGAAGAAACGCCATTGACCTGGTCTCTGGAGTGAGGCTACCTATAGTTAGCCCCGACCATCTTAGGGAATCTATCCCCGAAACAAAACTTTTGCATTGTGAGGAAGAGAAACAACCAATCCCCCTTTCAAAGGCTTTCTCTGGTTCTAAACCCATCAATATCACTGGGATCTTAAATTTGGAAACCTTGGAAACTTAGGTATATTGTCCTCCGGATGTTGTCATGCATCTGTATGGCTTTTATGAAGCTGGATTATTCAGGGTGGATTAGTGCAGGCATTAAGTTCTCAAATCATGCAGCCAATATTGCAAAGAAGATTTTGGCGTCTAGATTTAACAACACAATAGGCCTATATGAGGCACAAGTCTGGTGACTTTTTCCTGGTTTGGGAATGATTGAAACTACGGCCTCTGCCATAGAGGCCGACACCAATCAGTCATCCGCCATAGCATTAAATAATGTTGTAAGGTGAGGGAGAAGCTCTACCATGTAGATTTTGTAGAAGTCTGCTGTCAGGCCATCAGGGCCAGGGGCTTTGTGGAATTTAAGGTTTGCGATTGCCTGTCTCACTTCTTCAACCATGATTGGCTAGTTTAATTGATCCCTCTCAGCCTGCAGAATGTGAGGGAGATCCAGGGAGTCTAAGTATTACTCTTGCCCAGATCTGTCTGGAGGTGACCCAGTGTAAAGGTCCCTATAGACCTGTCCAAAGATGTGGGCTTTGGCCTCATCAGAGTGAGTCAGTACAACATGCACATCCTGAATGCCCCCAATATATTCTTGCTCTCTTTTCTCATGCAATTGTTGTGCCACTTCCCCCCCCCCCTGTGTGTAGGATATCTGCCTGAGTCTCAGTAGTGTGTACTTAGCCCTATTAGTAAAAATCAACTTAATTTTCCACTTGTGGGTGCATTAAGTTGACGTTGCAGCACTCAGGATGATGCATCTTATGGGTCTTCTCTGCCTTCTCCAGTTCCACCTCTAATTCTTCCCATTCAGTAGCCCTGTGTTACTTTACTGTGGAGTTTAATTGGATGCATATGCCCCTGATGACTGATTTAAAAGCGTCCCAGTCATTCTGAGGAGATGTGGCTTGGGGTTGGTTCAGTTCAAAACATTCTGAAATGGCGGCTCTTAACTCGTCCCTCAGTACCCTATCCCTAGTTATGGAGAGTGGAAAATACCATCTTGGAGTACCCTGCACCCTGCTGCCCAGGAGAGGTAATAGTCACTAGGCTATGATCCGAAATCATTATTGGGAAATATTTTGCCATCTGTAAGGAGCCTATCATGGATTGACTTACAAATATGTGGTGTAGCCTAGAATAGGTCATGTGGATATGTGAAGAAAATGAACAGTCTTTAGTAGTGGGGTACAGTGATCACCGTGCGTATTTTAGACCCAAGGTCAGCATTTTCTGCTTGAGACCCTTTGGGAAGTTGCTAGTAGCTGCCCTATGCGGGTATGTACTGTCTGACTCAGCATGCCACATTAGGTTAAAGTCCCCAATGAGCACCACAGGGCCCTCCGCACATGCACTGATCTGATCTAGGAGAGAGGTCAGAAACACTGCCTGTCCCGTGTGGGGTGCATAGATGTGTAGAGTCTACCTCTGAGATTCCCTTTCACCATAACTATCCTGCCATCCTTGTCCGTCTTTATGTCTACCGGTTGAAATTTTGAGGCACTGTGAAATAAGAGTGCCACCCCTCTCTGATTAGATCTAGCAGAAGACCTATAAATTAGTAAATACCTTCTATGATGAAGTCTAATTTCATTAGACTTTTTAAGGTGCATTTCCCGCAAAGCTATTACATCGAACTGGTGGCCAACAAGATATTTCCAGACTTTTTGCCATTAAAGGGCCAAATTCAGATTTTTCACATTCCAGCAGGCTAAGGATACCATTTTAAGAATATTTCACTGCTGTGCCTCTCCAACCTACTCCCCATGTCCCTGTCCATCTTTCTCGCCCGCCCCGTCACCACACTCCCTCATGATCTATCTTACTCTGGCTGGAATGTCTGCATTCTGGATGCTTCTGAAGTGCATGAAAAATACCCCAAACCACCACCAGGGACCTCCCCAAAAAGGAAAAAATCGAATTTTCTCTTAAGAACCTTATGCTGCAGAGCCAATGGACTCTTAAAGAGTTCAAACTTGAAGAGAAATCATATGGTAATGGGCGCCATGGTCACCATAGGGTAAGGGGCACCATGGTCATAGCCCAAATCCATGGTTGCCGATTGCCTCATGTCAAGAATAGTCTCTGAGGGTGATATGAACTTAAGCCCATTGCTGCAAAATGATCGTGAGAATAGTGTCAACAGGATGCTACAGCAGAGTCAAGTAGAGCTTCTCCTCCCATTGAAGATCTGCAATGCTACGTTGCCTTCATCCTGAGTTAGGTTTGCCTTTGGAAGGCTGTGCGCCATTGCCTTGCTGTTCCTTGCGCGTTCCCTCTGTTCCTGTCTTGGGACCGAGATTACCATCATTGACTGGAATCAGAAGGCCCTGAATGCGTAGGCCTTCTTCCAGCTCTATGATGTGCCTTGATTTATTGCTGAGTTCAAAAGTGAGTCCAAAAGGAATGGTCCATCTATAACGCATATTGTCTTCTCGAAGCTTTGTTGTTATTGGCTGCAGTTGCTGTCTGTGAGCTAGCGTGAAGGGGGCGAAGTACTGGTAAAGGACACATTTATATCCTTGAAAAGGATGTCTTCTCTTTTTTTTGTGCAGCATGTAGAATCGCTTCCTTCATCTTGAAAGAGTGGAGCTTGACTAGAATGTCTCATTTGTGCCTCCGCCCCCCCCATTTGTTGGTTTTCTCACGATGAATCCTGTCGATCTTAATCGTCAATTGGCGTGGGCCCAATGTCTCAGCAAAGAGACCCTTCTCAAAGGCTCTCAGGTCCGGCCCGTCTGGTCATTCATCCAGGTCTCGGATGCGAATGATCTCTGTTCGGGACCTATTTTCTTGATCTTCTGCTTTCATGAGAACCTGATGGAGTTGCAACTGGCGATAGTGTTGTTTTTCCTTTCGCTTGAACGTGCAGTCATCAAGTGGTTGTGTTTGGTCTTCCAGTTCCAGCATCCTGGATCCTGCGGCATCTACATCTTGCTGAAGAGAAGAAATGTGGCCAGAGATGTCCATCTTCTATTGGTCCAGAGAGGCCTGTATATCCTGCTTTAACTCCCCACACAGTTCTGTTTTTGAAGTCTCGAAGTCTCTCCACCAGGTCTTCTTTAGTGAGCGCCATCTGGGAGGTCTGCACCCCTTCATTGTATGCTGGACCCTTTCAGCTGACGCAAAGTAGTTGTAGACATTATTTGAAACTTTTTTGGGTGGCACAGGGAATGTGGCGCAAACATTTTCTACGAATTACGGAGCATCCCCTCCGGCTAGTGAGCACTTTGTGGAGAATGGAGAAAGGCAATGACTTACTATTGAATTGCTGTTAAATCGGAGGCAAAGCTTCTAGGGGTCAGACCGGGGAAGCCATCTTAAGGTCAGGCATTCAGAGTAGGGAAGCCTGAGACTGTGGACACACCACTGTTCCTGCATTAGGCTGAAGAAGAACTGTGTAGCAAAAAATTCCCCTTACCAGTCCTTTCCACTCTGAGGTCTCCCTCTGTAGCAATACAAACTCATTCTGGGCGCCATTTTCGAGTCAGGCAATCCCCTTGCCTGGGATTTCAGTGAGTGTCCTGGGCTCCATAAATCCTGCTTATGGGGGCACCCCTGGAATGCAAAAATTGACCAATTTAGTGTGCTTCGGTTCCACGCTCCTCCCCCAGTCTTGTTGTCTGCATCAGGCGATCCCCATCGCAGCGCTAATTATCATGATTGCTTGTCATTCTCCTCACGGGGGGACTTTGTATGGGCACAAGATCCTTATGCAGCGCATCTGACTGCTACCGTGAAGGTCAGTAGGCTGCTCCCGCTACGACCGCTGCCACTGCTGCCTTCATGGGTTAGGCCGTTCTGGGGACCCGCTCAGAGCACTGCAGCACCATCCTGCCTCCGTTATAGGTGCAGGCCTTGCCACACAATGTCTTTAAAAATGTCCAGGGAGCTGCTGCGAAAGTGAGCACCAGGCTTCCCACTGCTTATGCCACCTTCACGTCACGGTACTAGCACTTTCAGCTCCTCTGCTCAGAGGAATCTTTGTTTGGCACTTCCATGGCTCTGGAGCTGAAGTGGATCACGTCCACTCAGCCATCTTGCCTGGCCACGCCCCTCTCGCAAGTATTTTTGACTCCTCATGTTGAAGCTTTTCAAGAATCAAGCAGGCAGCATACCTGCAGCGTTACTGACCCCCATATTGCCAGAAGCTTTACACTTACCTGGATCTGGCACTTTCCACCGTGTCCGGGCTGTCCTGTTCTGTTCCTGGTCTCCTCGTCGGTGCAAAAGCAAAACCCCTATGCTGTATGACTTGGGAACATTGCGGATTGTGCACACATGCAGGCAGGGTTAGTCCTCCCTAGACATACATCGTATGGGTTTTGATCAGATGAGGAGACCAGGAGGACAGCCCAGGCATGGCGGAGAATGCCAGACCCAGGTAAGACCTGGTCCTCAACCATTAACTCTATCCATGGGGTGGGTGGCAGAGGCAAACTCTGCCACACTGCAGAATCACAATTTGTGCCAAACTCTGTGTTCCAAGCGGAGCGCAGAGTTGGCAAAACACTCCAAACTCTACTGGTGAATATGAGCTTGCCATCCACCCGTGATATAGACAAGGCAGTAATCTGGTGTACTCCTACTATGCAAAACCCTAATCTAAGTGAAACTAGAAGGTGCGTGGGTGTAAAGTCAAGACACCCCCCAAGGGATGATCCAACCCCATTACCTGGTGGGAGAGAGTGTAAGAGCCTGTCTTGGTTAGGAACAGGACACCCCCTCACAAAGATGTCAGACCGCTGAGTGGTAAAGTCTCCTCTGTGTCAGCTGAAGTGCCTTCTCTGTAATCTATTGGGATGCTCATAATTTATAATAGAAAGCAGCCTTGGGGTGTAAGTGTAGATTATCAATGTTGTTTGTAGATAGCTCTTTTGCCCTGTGGATGAAGATAGAACAACATTTATACCTCGTGCATAAGGAGGCATGGTATAAGGTCTTTAAGGCATCGTGATAATCTTGTGTGAAGCTGGATGTGTAAACAACGTTGTATCAGAGAAACTAATTCAACATTGTTGTGCACGAAAATGAGTGAAAAAGGTCACACCTGGAATGGTATTGTGAAAATAGGACAATGTAAGAAATATTTAGCTTCACTGCGTGGACCTTACCCGGGAACACAATAGTTCACAATGCCACATAGTGAAACTAATCAAAAACTTTTCATAATAGAGGGACAGAGCTATAACCTATGAAGATCATGACGACTCAGTAATTGAAGCACAATGAAGGGGTGGAATAATGGTCAATGAAAGACATATGGTATTGGGAGGCAACTACACTGGGACCTTGTTGGAAATGGGAGTCGCCCAAGTCTCAAAGGGGGTAGCATGGCATCAAGCGGGCAGGCCAAACTTGGAGGACATGTGAAGCATTCCCGCAGTACCCTCAGTCAACACACCAGGCACACTACAAAAGAGGCAGGACACCAATTTGAGTTGGAAAATTAAGCAGTTTAGTATCTCCAACCTGCAAGGCAAAAAGGAAAAATACACTGGTAATCACAACAAGGCGCCAACTGGCGCCAGAGCCAAGTACATCCTGGGGAATTATTTACATGGGACAAAAAGGGTTGAGTCCAAAGTCCATGCTGTAATAAAAATGGTTGGTTAAATGAACATTAGACCTGGGGCCAATCTGGCGGGGCCAACTCAGGGTCTCATCCTTAGGGGTAGGCTGTAATTGCAAACTCTAATATTATGCATTAATACACTTTATGCGTTATTACGCCAAACCCCACCTCTGTAAGGGAAAACAGAACATCACAGAACCTTTAATATTAGACAGGAGTACCTGTAATAAAACATCAGGTTTCTTCCCCCCTCCACCTAGGGAATTACACATCAGGCAGGGCCTACTCAGGCCTTCATCCTTGAGAGGTTGGCTGCAATTGTAAGTTGCATATTAGCATAACTACACCTCATGCGTGACAACGCCAACCCCACCCCTGTAAGGGAAAAACAACAACAAAGCATTACAGCACATACTAGTCAGGAGCACCTGTGAGAAATCAGTACGGCAGGCTCATTAACCAGGGGCATAACAGGGGCCTGGAATAACTCTTCAGGCCAGCATAGGGGCACCACGGCACTAACAGGGCGCAAAAGCATACGATCACCCATCAGGTGTAAAACCACAGTATACCTAGGCCTCAATAACCTTAGTGTAGGCATAACATTTGCATAACCACCTTAGCAGGGTAATCAGTAGACCATAACACTAGGCGCAGTGGCGCATCACACCTGGACAGGTAACATGAAACGCTGCGTTACCCTAGGCAACCAGCATCCTGATCAGAAATGAACATGGCAAATAACCATTGCAGGGCACAGGGGTCAACAAGCCATTAACAACCAGGCTGAGTTACCCAGCCCTTCACTCTGCAGGGCCTGACACCTAGCTAGGGGTTAACTTGTCCCTCTACCAATCCCGGGGAGGTTTCAGTAATGTCCCAGCCCAGTCTAGAGGCTTAAAAAGGAGATCAATAGGGCCAATGAAGATCAGTACAGTTTCCAGGGGCGAGCACCGACCCTGTGCCCCGACCTCCACACAGTTTAATCCAAGCCCCACTCACCAGGCTCCATAGGTTCTGCGGGGCGTCCTTTGGGGTCTCCTCTGCAGGGGGGGGGACCAGGCACCGACAATATGCCTCGAGGCCCCCCTTTCCGCGGCGTCACCCGGGGCCCAGGGGTTCCAAAACGGCCTCTGGACGGCCACTCTCTCCTCACCCGGGCCTCCTTCTCTCAGAGGGGCCTGGGGCTTCAACACGGTGTCTGGGCACCCGTGGGGGAAGCCTGCCTGGCTTTCCTCCCACGTTTCAAGGCTCCGGCAGACGGCTTCGTTGGAGGGGGCGGGGCTGGCACCGACAATGTGCCCCGGCCCCTCACTGAGGACCACAGACCGGCGGGGTGGCCTCCCGCTTCGGTCGCTCCAATTCGGGGCTCCCTCCTCGGCACGGGGGCCCCACACCAACACTTCACCTGGGTCCCCTTGCCTCACGGGGACCTAGGGCTTGGCGACGCTCTCCTCGCTCTGGCGGGCCGGCACCGACAGCGTGCCCCGGCCCCGCCTTCTCCACCGGCCCCTCGCGTGGGGCACAGACCAGCGGGGTGGCCTCCCGCGACGGTCGCTTCACTCGGGGTTCCCTCCTCTCACGGGGACCCCGCAACGGAGCTTCACCCGGGTCCCCCTCCTACCTCACGGGGACCCGGGGCTTCGATTTCCCTTCTCCCGGCCTTCTCGGCCGATAACCAATCCCTGCGCGGCCTTCAGGGGTCACGGCCGCGCAGGCCAATCAGTGCGTGGCGGGGGCGGGCCGATGACGCGGTCAGGCCCCCGTCACGTGACGAGGTAGACGGCGGCTTCAGGGCCCAGCGCGGCCCTCACTCCACTTCGGCGGCCCTCTCCTGGCACCGGGGGCCGCCGCAACGAGGCCCTCAGCAGTGGGGGGGTCCCACACACGCCGGACCGCGGCGGTGAATCCCAGCGGCGATAAGGGGTAGGCTCCCTTGTAATTAATTAATAATAAGGCAGACAGCGCGCTGACACGAGGGTAGGCTCCTCAGCGCTGTTTCTCCTCACAGTTTCCTCAGCCCACACAGCGCGATTCTCCTCAGCAGATGGCGCTATTTACAGCGCACTGCTCTTCAGCGCTTCACCACACAGCGCTATGCAGGGCACAGTTCGAGTTCCTAGCGCTTCTCAATTATAGCGCTTGACAGGCAGTCCAGGGGCAGTCTAATAGACACAGTTCCTCGAGGGCACACTCCTCCTCAGAATAGCGCTTGCCGGGCAGTACCTCACTAGGGCAACAGTTCCTTCAGGCAGCTCCTCACGACCCAGTACTTCCACAGGGTCACAGCTTCAGCAGGGGGAGTGGACAATCCTATTTCTCACCTCCTGGGCGCTTCTTCATCGCAGCGCTGGCGTAACTCCCGGTTCCCACAGTGTCAGGGACCTGGGTAGGGGCCCTCCCTAGTCAGGGGCCCATGGGGACAGCAGAGGGGGGGTTTATAGGGGTGCAGGGCCCAGCTCACAGGCCCATGTGGCGGTCGCACCTCACAGCAGGTCCCCTCTCTTCCTTGTCCCAGCGCTGACTGACTCTCTGGTGACACTTCCCCTATTTATACCCTCCTCCCAGGCAGTGCCAGGACCTTCTAGAATGTTGGCACATCTAGCCTAAACTGGTTCTAGGGGAGGGGGTGAGCACCCTGGGTGCCAGGCTTTCCCTCCAAAAGCTAGGGGTAGCTGGGTAATATTAACTAGACCGCTGACCTATGTCAGTCCAGTGGCAAAACCCATGGCCATGGCATCCATTTTAAAAGCAATACATTTCAGTCAGGTGCAGTTTTAAAATGGGGGATTTTACAAGTGCTCACATTATGTCAGATAATTACATTTTTCAAAAGGGGTCTCACACCACTCATGGCCTATACAGGTTTAATCCCATGGGGGAGACATCCTAGGTAAGGGGGTCAAAAGCGAAAAATTTTGGGGGAAAAAGGCCAAGTCCAACACGACTCCCCCCCAGCCAAAAGCCGGGGTAGACACATCAATGCCTTGATGGGCTTCCCTGCTTGGGGCGGAAAAAGGTGGACGCAGGCCTGCAACTACAGGAGCACCTGCAGTCTCTCCTCCACTCTGGAACCCAATGGTTCTCTTTCGCAACCCTCCCTTCACCAACAGAACCACCCCACTGGTGTTCCCTAGTGGGATGTTTCTCCTTCCTAGAGTGGGAGGCTCTAGCCTCAGGCTTGTGATACTCTGGAACCACTCTCTTCTCTCCAAATTTCCACTGGTCCACCCACCTGGGGTCTACACCCTCAGAATGACCAGCCCTTAGGGGCGAGGCTCCCCTCCCCCTACTTCTCCTCCTAGGGTTCCTCCATCTCCTACGCCTGGGGACACCCTCACACAACTCTCTCCCCAACCTGGAGTCGAAACTCACAGGCTGAACCGGTGACAGGGGTGAGTCCTCCCTCTCCCTGCACCCCCTCCCAGAATTCTGCACCCTCCTACCCGGAGAAGTACCCCTGGGAGTCACTTCCGGGGGGACTCTGATTACAGATGTCCCTCCCACCAGGGCAGGCAACTCCTGTCCCTGGCCACCCAACCCAGGATCTGCGCCCTGTGGCTGAGCTGGTGACAGAGAAGAGACCTTCCTCCCTCTGCACCCCCTCCCAGAGTTCCGCACCCTCCTACCCGGAGAAGTACCCCTGGGAGTCAATTTGGTAGGGACCTGCTTTACAGGAACCCCACCCTCCAGGCCAGGCAACTCCTGAACCTGGAACCCCAGTCCAAGATCTAGACCCTGTGACTGGTCAGTCCCCCGAACCACCGAAGCTCTGATTAATGATGCTCCGGGTTCTCCTGACATAAGGGGATCCCTCCCTCTGGATGACACATCGGGGCAGCCTAGCCTCCCAAGCTGGGGTTCTCTTAAAGAACACTCCGGGCCTGGTGGCCGCAGCTGGGGTACCTTGGGACACCTCCCCGTCTCACTCCCTTCGGGATCATTCCCCTCAGCCTTCCCAGACACTCTGGCACTTACCCAGTGGTCTGCCTCCCGTGCAAGTTCCCTGGGGTCTGAGAACCCGCACTGCAACAGATGGTGACGCAGTCTTGGGAAACAACTCCTCAGCATGTGCTCCCGAATAACGGCATGGCACAGCCCTTCCCAATCCTCCACTGCTCTCCTCACCACCCAATCCTCCAGTACAGTCCAACACTCCTCCTCAAATTCTCCCCAGGACTGATGGGACAGCTTTCCCCTGCCCCTGAACACTAACCCGTCCTCCTCTTCTGGGGAATCAGGCACAGTCTCCTGGGCTGCGGGAGTGGGACTCCTTGCACTGGACCTACACTCGCTGCCACCACTGGATCCCACCCACCTCGGGGAATCCAGACTCCTGAAACCACTCTCAGGGGTCAACCTACCCACCTGAGCTGATCTCTCTCTGGCGAAGGCCCTCTCCGCCTCCGCCATCCTCTCCAGCGCTAGGACCCTTTCAGTCTCTAGTCGCTGCTCTTCTACCCTCAGCTGCGCTAAGCCCTCGGCATGCCTGAGCTTTGCCAGCGCCAGCTGATACTCCCTCTCTTCTCGCCTATCTACCCACTCTTCTGGGGACAGGGAAAGGGATGGGGCAGTGCCCCCGGGACTGGACCCAGTGCGAGACTCCCTATCTTCGGTGTCCTCCACAGCTACTGGCATCTCCGCCCTCTCAAACTCTTCCTCCTTCTCGGAATAACTACCTCCCAGGGTTCTGGATGGGGAGCCCTCTTTCTGGTCTCTAACCCACTGACCCTTCAACACCTCGGGGGGGTAGTCAGACAAGTCCCCATCAATCTCTAAGGGCTCTCCTCTCTTGAGGGCCTCATAGAGAAACAGGTTCCTCCTAATGTTCCCTACTGGGGGTATCCCTCTCTCCAGGAGGAAGTCTATCACCTCCTGTTCGGTGTATTCCATCAGTTCCACTTCCTGGTAGATCAACCCCATCGTGGCGAGGTACACCCGGGACACACCCTCCCAGTGGAACAAGGGGACAATTCAGAACACTCTTCAGGAGGAAGCAATAAAAAACACAATAATCCCCACAACAAGGCTCGGATTACATCCAAAGCTCTATTTGCAGTGTAACCTGTGGCCGCTGTGGTACTGCGCAAACACAAGTCCTATCCCACCGCTCTACCACCAAATGTTGGAAATGGGGGTCGCCCAAGTCTCAAAGGGGGTAGCATGGCATCAAGCGGGCAGGCCAAACTTGGAGGACATGTGAAGCATTCCCGCAGTACCCTCAGTCAACACACCAGGCACACTACAAAAGAGGCAGGACACCAATTTGAGTTGGAAAATTAAGCAGTTTAGTATCTCCAACCTGCAAGGCAAAAAGGAAAAATACACTGGTAATCACAACAAGGCGCCAACTGGCGCCAGAGCCAAGTACATCCTGGGGAATTATTTACATGGGACAAAAAGGGTTGAGTCCAAAGTCCATGCTGTAATAAAAATGGTTGGTTAAATGAACATTAGACCTGGGGCCAATCTGGCGGGGCCAACTCAGGGTCTCATCCTTAGGGGTAGGCTGTAATTGCAAACTCTAATATTATGCATTAATACACTTTATGCGTTATTACGCCAAACCCCACCTCTGTAAGGGAAAACAGAACATCACAGAACCTTTAATATTAGACAGGAGTACCTGTAATAAAACATCAGGTTTCTTCCCCCCTCCACCTAGGGAATTACACATCAGGCAGGGCCTACTCAGGCCTTCATCCTTGAGAGGTTGGCTGCAATTGTAAGTTGCATATTAGCATAACTACACCTCATGCGTGACAACGCCAACCCCACCCCTGTAAGGGAAAAACAACAACAAAGCATTACAGCACATACTAGTCAGGAGCACCTGTGAGAAATCAGTACGGCAGGCTCATTAACCAGGGGCATAACAGGGGCCTGGAATAACTCTTCAGGCCAGCATAGGGGCACCACGGCACTAACAGGGCGCAAAAGCATACGATCACCCATCAGGTGTAAAACCACAGTATACCTAGGCCTCAATAACCTTAGTGTAGGCATAACATTTGCATAACCACCTTAGCAGGGTAATCAGTAGACCATAACACTAGGCGCAGTGGCGCATCACACCTGGACAGGTAACATGAAACGCTGCGTTACCCTAGGCAACCAGCATCCTGATCAGAAATGAACATGGCAAATAACCATTGCAGGGCACAGGGGTCAACAAGCCATTAACAACCAGGCTGAGTTACCCAGCCCTTCACTCTGCAGGGCCTGACACCTAGCTAGGGGTTAACTTGTCCCTCTACCAATCCCGGGGAGGTTTCAGTAATGTCCCAGCCCAGTCTAGAGGCTTAAAAAGGAGATCAATAGGGCCAATGAAGATCAGTACAGTTTCCAGGGGCGAGCACCGACCCTGTGCCCCGACCTCCACACAGTTTAATCCAAGCCCCACTCACCAGGCTCCATAGGTTCTGCGGGGCGTCCTTTGGGGTCTCCTCTGCAGGGGGGGGGACCAGGCACCGACAATATGCCTCGAGGCCCCCCTTTCCGCGGCGTCACCCGGGGCCCAGGGGTTCCAAAACGGCCTCTGGACGGCCACTCTCTCCTCACCCGGGCCTCCTTCTCTCAGAGGGGCCTGGGGCTTCAACACGGTGTCTGGGCACCCGTGGGGGAAGCCTGCCTGGCTTTCCTCCCACGTTTCAAGGCTCCGGCAGACGGCTTCGTTGGAGGGGGCGGGGCTGGCACCGACAATGTGCCCCGGCCCCTCACTGAGGACCACAGACCGGCGGGGTGGCCTCCCGCTTCGGTCGCTCCAATTCGGGGCTCCCTCCTCGGCACGGGGGCCCCACACCAACACTTCACCTGGGTCCCCTTGCCTCACGGGGACCTAGGGCTTGGCGACGCTCTCCTCGCTCTGGCGGGCCGGCACCGACAGCGTGCCCCGGCCCCGCCTTCTCCACCGGCCCCTCGCGTGGGGCACAGACCAGCGGGGTGGCCTCCCGCGACGGTCGCTTCACTCGGGGTTCCCTCCTCTCACGGGGACCCCGCAACGGAGCTTCACCCGGGTCCCCCTCCTACCTCACGGGGACCCGGGGCTTCGATTTCCCTTCTCCCGGCCTTCTCGGCCGATAACCAATCCCTGCGCGGCCTTCAGGGGTCACGGCCGCGCAGGCCAATCAGTGCGTGGCGGGGGCGGGCCGATGACGCGGTCAGGCCCCCGTCACGTGACGAGGTAGACGGCGGCTTCAGGGCCCAGCGCGGCCCTCACTCCACTTCGGCGGCCCTCTCCTGGCACCGGGGGCCGCCGCAACGAGGCCCTCAGCAGTGGGGGGGTCCCACACACGCCGGACCGCGGCGGTGAATCCCAGCGGCGATAAGGGGTAGGCTCCCTTGTAATTAATTAATAATAAGGCAGACAGCGCGCTGACACGAGGGTAGGCTCCTCAGCGCTGTTTCTCCTCACAGTTTCCTCAGCCCACACAGCGCGATTCTCCTCAGCAGATGGCGCTATTTACAGCGCACTGCTCTTCAGCGCTTCACCACACAGCGCTATGCAGGGCACAGTTCGAGTTCCTAGCGCTTCTCAATTATAGCGCTTGACAGGCAGTCCAGGGGCAGTCTAATAGACACAGTTCCTCGAGGGCACACTCCTCCTCAGAATAGCGCTTGCCGGGCAGTACCTCACTAGGGCAACAGTTCCTTCAGGCAGCTCCTCACGACCCAGTACTTCCACAGGGTCACAGCTTCAGCAGGGGGAGTGGACAATCCTATTTCTCACCTCCTGGGCGCTTCTTCATCGCAGCGCTGGCGTAACTCCCGGTTCCCACAGTGTCAGGGACCTGGGTAGGGGCCCTCCCTAGTCAGGGGCCCATGGGGACAGCAGAGGGGGGGTTTATAGGGGTGCAGGGCCCAGCTCACAGGCCCATGTGGCGGTCGCACCTCACAGCAGGTCCCCTCTCTTCCTTGTCCCAGCGCTGACTGACTCTCTGGTGACACTTCCCCTATTTATACCCTCCTCCCAGGCAGTGCCAGGACCTTCTAGAATGTTGGCACATCTAGCCTAAACTGGTTCTAGGGGAGGGGGTGAGCACCCTGGGTGCCAGGCTTTCCCTCCAAAAGCTAGGGGTAGCTGGGTAATATTAACTAGACCGCTGACCTATGTCAGTCCAGTGGCAAAACCCATGGCCATGGCATCCATTTTAAAAGCAATACATTTCAGTCAGGTGCAGTTTTAAAATGGGGGATTTTACAAGTGCTCACATTATGTCAGATAATTACATTTTTCAAAAGGGGTCTCACACCACTCATGGCCTATACAGGTTTAATCCCATGGGGGAGACATCCTAGGTAAGGGGGTCAAAAGCGAAAAATTTTGGGGGAAAAAGGCCAAGTCCAACAGACCTCATACTAATTTCCAGCCATGCTGCACTGCCATGGAAACTACTGGTATACTGTATAAATGAAGTACACAACACACAACATTTAGGGGGTTCCATGACCATGGTCATTCTCTCAATAACTCAACTGTAAGTTTGTGAGCAGGAAAAAGAAAGCCTTCCCAACAAGCATACATGGTGAATATTATTTATAATATTAGCATACTTGGGCCTGCGATCTTCATGGTAGACAGTAGAGTGCCAAAAATGTGTTCTTAAACTTACAGTATCACAAGATCTATAGGAGAGAGGGAAGGCTTATTACTAACAAAGCAGAAGATAAGCAAACTAGAGACAAGTACAGACTGGAAAAAGTCAGCTACAAAGAAGAAGAAAAAAGCATGTCATAAGGAAAAAAAGATAATGCAGGGATAACAGGAATGAAACAATAATTGAATAGAGGAGTTGGAAAAAAAGGAGACAGTATAAAAAAATGAATGAGGCAAAATGTAATTGTGGCATAGTGGGCAGATGAAAAAAGAGCGAATCCATTGTGCTTTGCACGAGTGGGTTCATATCCTGTCCTTGTCGCCACATGAAAGGAAGATGGCAGGTAAAGGTGTCAGTGTAACTTTGTTTCTCGCCAGTAACATCAGCCTCCAGGTAGCAAATCCCATCCAGGAACCCAGCATCAACATTTTAATACCCCCTAAATCCTCCCTGAGCCTACAACAATCAAAAAACCCCAAATTAGGGAAATGATAACAATAAATAATAGGACTTACTGGGGCTAGCAGAGCCTTGAGCAGCGACGCTGGTGGTCGGCACCTCCTGCTGTCCAGGTATTCCTGAACTCCTCCCCACAATGTCCCTCGTCTTGCCCATGAGTGCTAATGTAGGAAAAGAAGAAGATTAAAAAACATTAGTGATTTAGTTAATATCCACAACATTTTTATGAAAGGCAAGTGCATTTTTATTGTACTTCTCTAAAACAGATTGCCTATAGTACTAGTTTCTAGTCTATTGACTATCTTTGAATTGACCATACTAATCCTAAAATCCCTATTCCAAATAATCCTGAACAAAAAACTACACTTGGAACTCATGCATTGCAGTGAAATGATCTTTGAGTTTATTCTCATTTCTTAACCCCCTTGATGGACTAACTCAGTCTCCCTTTTTTGCAATGTATAGATACACACTATACATCGCCGTGAAATAGCTTGGAACTGTACAAGCTACTTAAACAAAGTCACAAGGAACGCTAACTTACTGACATCACTGATTCACTATGGTGACAGGAGGACAGAAGGGTCTGAAATGGCTTCTTGATTAATCAAAACTGTGGGCACGAGAAAACTCTGTGCTCTGAAGAAGCGCACTGCGAAATGAACCTAAAAGGTTTCAACCATAACTGTCTCAACTTTGAACAAATTTCAAAATAATTTTTCAAAATTCAAAACACTGCATAAACTTTCTTTTATAGTTACGATGCAAGCTTACATCAAAATGTTTACAATTGTTATAAGTGAAAATTATTGATTCAAATCATTATAACTTGATCACATAAAATAGGAGCTACTGCATCAAATGCATCTTGATCAAATACTTTTTTGAAACCCCAATGCATTTCGGGTGATACCCTTCTTCAGGGGCCCCCCAATGCATTTCGGGTGATACCCTTCTTCAGGAAGAAAAAAACATTTCCTTCAGATGGCCTCCTGCTGGAACACAAAATGAAAGATCAAAATCAGAAATCCATAACATTTCATTTGGTGTAATTTCATTGTTACAGGTGATAATTGGTTTATCAATATTCTCAGGCACGTGGACCAGAGCTGCTCCTGTCAGTCACCCAAATGAAACTGTGCTTATAGTGAACTGTGCAATAACCCAGTAATTGAAAATCAGCAAGATTACATTGAAACATTCTACGATGAATTAACAGCGGCGGAAAACAGGCTTCATTATTCATATGACCAAGAGGCATTTCTCATAGCAAAGCTGTGAACATGCAGTAACCTAATCTACAAAGGTGCCGAACTGTGTCATGTAACACTATACTATTAACTGTGAAAAAAAATGAATGAACATCAGCACTCCCCAGAGCACTAAATGTTGTTTGTCAATGTGCAAAACCGGCCTCTAAAGCTCCAAAATTAAAACTGGTGCCCCTGGTCGAGGAAACACTAAGATTAGTGACTGGCTCGACACATGCATTTATATAGGGAGATATGCGAAAATACGCTTGCGTACCTCTGGGGTATATGACGTAAAGATGGGTTAAACCGCTGTGACATAATCCATCTGTGACGTAAGCACAGGTGATGAAGGTGCTGAATAAGAAGTTTACATGCATATAATACCGGTCACTCGATAAAAGACTCACCCGATTGGTTTGTATATTCGATGTCCGTACGACCACGCCGTCACAATTGTGTGTGCTAAAATATTAAACATACATGAACACAAGTTATGCCCTTGCTCCGTACTAGAGTGTTCTAACTCTTTTCAACTTTTTCAATGCTTGTAATGGAACTTACCAAGTCCAGTTCCTTCACTGTAGCTCCAATGTAGGAACTACGTGTGTAAGTAACATTTTATCCATATTCCGGTGCCGCCCTTCTAAGCGTGATTGTGAACTAACTTTATTGCACATGCAAAGTATGCTCAAATGTCAGGCGGCTACGTCTGGTGCGAGTGTAGCCCGGGAATTACTCAATCAGTCTGCCAATGTCGTATGCAGCTATGCATCTGGTTCCTCAATTCTACTGATGGAACCTAATAGTAAGAGGTACGCTCTGAATCTTTAGGGATGTGTACAATGCCAAAATTTGAAGCCATAACAATATTAGGGATTGAAAAATAATTAAAGAATAAAAAACATGAATGAAAATACGAATACGAATACTAAAAAAATTACAAAAGAGAGTGTTAAAAGTGAGCATGTCTGAAACAGGAGGTCTTTGTGTGTGAGAGTAGTGATTTACATAAGTTGGTCATCTGGTATCTGTGCCTTATTTTATAATTAATCAGCCACAGCAAGTGCAAATGATGAGTATAATAAGGTAGTTCCAAGCACATGCCTGGAAAAAACTGGAACAAATAATAGTTATACTCTAAGTGTAAAATAAACATAGCTTACCTCTGAGTGTGGGCTGCTTATCAGAATTGTATTTAGCATTGTAGAAAACCAGCAAATAATTAATACTCACCAAACCCTGGATTATATACACTGAGTAGGTCCTGCTCCAATTCAAGAATATCAGCCCAGCGGTACGTTAGCTGGTCGATGGTGCGCAGAACCTGGCTGGTGAATCACATGTACCGGGCCAACCTCCCCCAGTGCAGCCGATGCTCCAGCAGGGGGTATACACTTCTAGGTTCATGGGGTGGGGGATAATGGGTCCGGAGCCTTGGCAAACCTGTGATAATAGAGTTGATCTGGAATGGTCTACTCGTTCTTGACAATGAGAGACCATTTCCCCATTACTGGTATAGAACTTTGTTGGTGAGTCAGAACAAGTAAGAAATATCACTTGTTCTCTGGAAACAATTCCAATTTTATTTTGTGATAGTTTGAGACAGAGAAGAACATATAGAAGCCAAAACGTGTTTCATCCCCTTACACTGGCCATCTGGCCTGGGGCTCCTTCAGGGCTGTGCATCAAAGACAGGTGTGTAAATAATTGTGAAATAGGCACAGAGAAACATTTACACCGATCAAGTAGTGCACATATATATGATTAGAATCCACCCGTTTTTATAGTGTAGGAAAGATATACACGAAAGGGAGGAAATTAGAAAGGAATAGAGAGTGCAAAATGAGGGTGTAGAGAAATTGGAAGGCAGAGGAAATGATCAATAGGGAGAATTAGGGTGTCAGGATTGAGAGACATAGGAAGACCGTCGAAAGAGAAACCAGAAAACGGCAAGAACATCAATAGTTATCAGTCAGGAGTACAATTTGTTACAGTTATTTGCAAATATTTGTATGGCAAGTGAGAAACATCCAAATTGACACGAGAAAAACGCCACAAAAAGAGAAATTAAATGGCAAAACAGTATTTACAAACAGTGTGAATGCGAAAGATGGGGATGATGGGGAGGGGAAAGGGGTAAAAATAAGGGTGCCCGGACAACTCTGTTCCACCCAAGGAATGTGCAGATTTTGCCTGTTACGCATTTACGAAGTAGGCGGAGCAGGTAAATCTCCACACACTCGCAGCAGAGCGGAGCTAGCCTCCGACCCACCTCCCACCTGTGCTATTAAAACATTTTTAAAATCTATTTAAAAGACCCAGAAAACTCCTTACCTTGTCGGAGGCCTCCCCGGGCTATCTTGACTTCTTTATGAAAACTCTGCATGCGCGGGAACCTGCGCATGCGCATTTCTCACGAGGAATGCACATGTGCGGGTGCCCAAGGATGTGCAGTTTTCATGAAGAAGGCGCAATAGCAAAGAGGGCAGCATGGGGACGCCACTGATAAGGTAAGGAGTTTTCTGGGTCTTTTAAATAGATTTTTAAAATGTTTTAATAGCGCGGGTGGGAGGCGGGTGGCGTGCAGCAGAGCTACAGCGAGTGTGCGGAGATTGGTTCAGTTTCCTTGGCACTCTGCGTAGCCCTGCTATGCCCACTACGCCCAGCCCTAGTAAAAAGGAGGGGGGAAGAAAAGGGGGAGAAGACCTGAGTGCACATATTGCAGTATGCACAGGTAAAGGGCAAGTCAAATTACATTTAAAGGTAATCAAATCCAACACAATAAACAATATGCACACATAGTCAGTAAAATAATTGTAAGGCATTAGTGTCATGTCAGACATTATGATACATACGAAGTCTGGGATGTAGGGATAAAAAGAAGTCTAAAATGGATAAGTCTCATAAGCAGGAATCACCGGTATTCCCGAAATGTGCTTACCTTTAGAAATCAAGGTATAGTATCGGAGTTGGGCCTAAAAAAAGTAAAGGTCTTTTATTTTGTGAACATAAACCTGCGAGAGGGTGAAGACAATTCAGATTTGGTCTAACAAAAACAGGGCTGGTCTCACTATGCCTAGGAGACTAAGTTACATAACGGCTCGGACTTTGAAAACGAGCGGTGTGCAATGAGAGTTCACGGTGGAACTTACTTGGAAATAAGGAGTATAAAGACTCTTCTTTCTACAGAGATCCGTAGGCATGGGCAATTTGCCCCTGGATCATTGCGTTTATGAAGGCATCGGACTGTGGTCCTTCCAGATCCAGGTATTGGGGTCCTAAAAAAATCTGGGTGTAAACTCTAAAACAATCACAGGAGTCTTGACTAAAACTCCAGAATTTGTGATCATAGTGGCTGTAATTAGGCTGACTTACACAACGGAGTTGGAGAATGTAACCTATGGAAAATGTCAGCATGGTAGAATTACCTGAATGGGAGTGTAGGGGTGAACTATTGCGACAGGACCTAGTAACGGATGGCATTCTGATCAACGGGTCATTGTGCAATCCTGCTGTTGTCACAGATGGTGCAAGTAGCAGTTGTTGCAGGGATTCTGCTCCTACACAGAACTGTGCATAGAGACTTGGAACCTCAGTGAATTAGGGTGTGCCAAAACTCACCTTAGTAGCCAAAATCCCCTACCAGATTAGCAATCAGTGTCTCATTGGTTCTTACTCACCCCCAATGATTAGACAACCCAGAACATGAACTTATAACATCTCAGGTAACGTGGAACACATGAACACTCTTTCGTTATACTAACATACCAGTCCAGAACGAGGAGTAAATGAAGACACATGCAAGTTTGAAATATTTATTTCTAATGCCGTTTTCTCAGGCTCAGTATCTTAGCTAATACAAGCAAACATATTATAAGCAACAAGGATATCAGCATAGTTACTATTCCATAAAATACAAAGGGAGAAAGCATGTTAAAATACTAAAGGGAAGAAGGCTAAATAACACCTCAGTCCCTTCCTCGCTAGTATATTATATTATATCTAAAGAAGGTCTCTTTGGGTTTTAGAAGGGCGGCCCCATACCTCTGGTCTTAGTAGAAAGGGATCACATCATCTTCTACACCAGCTCTCAGCATGTGAATATTCATCAAGTGTGTTTGCATGCTCTGCGCAGTGCATTATTAAACGCCCCAAAACCAGAGTTGGCCACAGCTGCATATGTGTTATGTCTAGGATGTGGGCTGATCAGACCGAACAACAACCACTGTGTTGAAATAAACTTGAAGGCCTCAGCACTCACTGTTCAGACATAGCTTACCAAGCAAAGCTGATACTATAGGAAAACATATTATTCTTGGGTGAAGCAAAATATTCTACTAGGCTCAAAGCATTAATAACAATATGTGCCATGTTCAAAAAGGAAAAAATGGCGATTAAACTTCAAATAAGCTCATGCTAACTTAACACAGTGTAAAGGCAAAGCCTATCTCCATGACACAGTAATGGAGTTGCACAGGGGGAAGTACCTTTTCCTCAACCAGAGGGTAGAGGCATACTCTGTGTTGTCAGACAACTTGGCAGGTAGAATGTGGGTGGAATTTATGTAATGGTTGGAAGAGTGCATGAGTGCCCCTGGTCAGAGGTGTGCCCTCATTTCAGGGATATGTCAGTAGTTGAACATCAGGCAAGAAAATGGGTCTATGGAGAAATCTGAAAGGGTGTTACTCATCACCCAACCATACCTGAATTTCCGCATCTTTATTCAGTCCAAGTTTCACAGTATTGAATTGGAGAATAAGTTTAGTCTCTCTTGTTTGTAGTGTCTTTTCTCTGTCCCCTCCTCTATGTACCATGCTGACGTATTCCATAGGTTACATTCTCTAACTTCGTTGTTAAGTTAGCTTAATTCCAGCCACTATGATCCTGAATTCTGAAGTTTTAGTCAAAGACTCCTGTGGTTGTTTTAGAGTTTAAATTCTCTAAGGTAGCGCCCAGATATTTCTTGTGACCCCACTACCCAGATCCGGAAGGAACACGTGTCGGATGCCTTCATAAGCGCAATGATCAGGGGGCAATTTACCCATGCCGATGGATCGCTGCAGATAGAAGAGGCTTTATCCTCCTTATTTCCAAGTAAGTGCTGCTGCGAATTCTCATTGCTCACCGCTCATTTTCCGAGCCGCTATCTGACTCTGGTCTCCTAGGCGTAGCGAGACCAGCCCCATTTTTGTCAGACCAAATCCGATTTGTCTTCTCCCTCTCTTCCCAGTTTACGTTCACGCAACACAAGATCTTTACTTTTCTTAAGCCCAACTCCAAAACTATACCTTGAATTCTAACGGTAAGCACATTTCGGAAATACCGGCGATTCCTTCTTATGAGACTCACACATTTTAGACTTTATTTTCCACCCAATAGTCACACGGAGGATTTTCACACCAACCCTAGCTGTCATAGGAGGCCTCTTTTGCACTATGCTATACAATTATTATTATTATGTTTCTTATATAGCGCCTGAATCGACCACCGAAGGAGTATCTCCGCGCTTGCCTTGGGATCCCGTCCTGGCTTTTCCCTGTGAGATAGCCCCTACAGGGCATCCCCAAGGTGAAAGCCAGGCATCCCGCCACGGGGGGCCATTGTGGAGATTAAGCAAGCTTAATGCCCAGAGTTGCAGAGTGTGAACCCATGATTAGGTCAGGCACCGAAGCGAGAATTATCGAGTCCATGGACATTTGAGCTCAAGACCCTGCCGCGTTGGGAATTGAACCCTGGTCCCGGGCCTGACCTCTGCTTCCGGGTCTGCCTGCTCTAACCAGTGAGCCACACTTCTCCACAAGAGCACCTATGCAGGCCGTGCCCAAGGATTACATCATGGAAGTCCATGATTCCCTAGAGGACTGTGGGCAGATTTGTAATGCTATGCCAGATAAGATTATAAACTGGCCCTCATAAACATTGGAATTATTTTCCTTCGTCAATGTATTCTAATCTAAGGCTACACTTTACTTCCTTACTTTACTTCCATCCGCCCCTGGAATGCTGCTCCCTGTATCCTGGATTTCGTATGTATCATAATGTCTGACATAGCACTAATGCCTTACAATTATTTTACTGACTATGTGTGCATATTTTTTACTGTGATCGATTTGAATACCTTTAAATGTCATTTGACATGCCCTTTACCTGTGCATGCTGCAATATGCGGGCTCAAGTCTATTCCCCCTTTCCTCCCTTTCCACCTTCCCCCCTTACACCAGTCCATCTTCTGCATTCACAGTGTTTATAAATACTGTTTTGCCATATTATTTCTCTTTCCGTGCCCTGTTTCTTGGGTCAACTGGATGTTTCTCACTTGCCATACAAATATTTGCGAAATAACTGTAACAAATTGCACTCCTGATCTGATAACTATTGATGATTTGGCAGGGAACCAGAGCACACTATACTTTTTCAAATGATATCTTCTTCATCAAATGTTCATTCATTCGGGATAGATCACACCAAATGGAGATTTTTCAAAAGGATTTTATTTGTGAACAGTGTCCACCTCTCGGGAATCACTGTATCTGTCACTTAAGCCTACACGTGTTTCATCACAGCATGTGGCTGTGACTCTTCAGGGCTAAATAAGAAATATATAACGAAAAATAATGAAAACCATAAGTGGATATTGTAAACACACGAAAAATACGTGTGAACAGAGGGACACCAGTGAAGTGGAAACCAACACAGTAAGGGCGGGAAAAGAAAAAAAGCATATGGTGACTTGTGCTTTTGCATTTGAGGCGAGAAATTTTTTGAACGTTTGTGAATCATTCTACAACTGTGTGATAGAGTAGAGTGTTGTGACATACGGCACAGAAACTTAAGTCTCTAATAGACCAAAAGTGTATTGTGAGGTGAGTTAATCAAGACTTGCTAGTCATAATTTAGCATATCATTATTGCGAAACACAATTTCTTCCTAAGCGCTACTCAAAGTATACATAATTTAATCCTAAGAATTAATAGTAGAATGTTTGTTCATTGGTTTCTAATAACAATTGACTTAGTTAAAACACATTTTGTTGTGGAAGTTTTTTAAGAACCATAGTTTCAACGTAATCTCTAGGTATGTTCACAACCGTTTGCGGTATTTAATTATTAATTAAAATTATCCTTGCTATCTGGTGATACCACTATTATTAGTGTAAGCTGTTATATTGAGAATATCCAAACAAACATCGGTATTTAGGCAGTTTAAACCCAACGTCGCTACAAATTTTTACTTTAACAAACACAACTTGTCTAAGTAAACCACCCCAGTAGCACTCAAATTTAGCGTGTACATTGTAAACTTTGCCAAGTGATTTATACGGTCTTAGCTTAACCTCAAGTCAACTTATTAATAATCTCCTTTCAAGTTTGCAACACATTGGTACCGCTTGGTTGACAATCTACCAATAATATTAATGTAAGCTGTTATCTTGAGAATATCCAACACAAACATCGGTATTTAAAGAGTTTAAACTCAACGTAGCCACAAATTCTTATTTTCACAACACAAATTGTCTAAGTAAAACACCCCAGTAGCACTTAAATTTAGCGTGTACATTGTAAACTTTGCCAAGTGATTTATACGGTCTTAGCTTAACCTCAAGTCAACTTATTAATCATCTCCTTTCAAGTTTGCAACACATTGGTACCGCTTGGTTTAGTCATTAAGTGCATAGGAAACATAGCGCCGTGTCATTACATTAATTCATAGTGATAGGGATTCAAACCCAACCATTCCGATTCAATCAATGTTTTAAAACGTGACTATTATTCTGGGGGCAACTGCGAGAGGAAAGTATACTTAATTGGGTAATTACCTGATCTGATTGATCGAGGCACGTGGTCTGTAAGAGGAAATATAAAGGGGATTGTTGGTGTGTAATTTTGACACACAAAAGTGGACAACAAAAGGAGGGTTAATGTACTCTGAATCAAAGAACTCACCGGGGAGCCGGTGATAGTTCCAATCCGGTCCTTATCGGGTATTTTGTGTCGTGGTCTAGGACACTAATCGGTAGTTCAAGGTGCCGTCAGCAAACTTTAGCGGCGAGCAAATATCATTAATTGTATTCAGGCTGAAAATTTTGAAGGAAATGGAGATTGAGGGTAGCAAGCATGAGGGTATTATATTGTGAAAATGTTCACAATGCAAAGCTGGCCGCGTAGAAATCTAATGAGCTCTTACCCGTGTACAGCCGTGAGTCAGCTAGTAAAGCTACGGTCTCCAAGTGCGGGAACAACGGAGCTGGTCGTTCCCGCCCCTTTTAAACGCGTAAGTCGCGCGAAAACTAGACTGCTCGAAAATTAGAATATTGGCAAGAAAGGAAGAGTTACTATTGTTGTGGCCCAAACAAAGGTCGTCGAGCCTCAAACTAGGGACGGGTATTTAGGTAATGAAGGTTTGCGGGGGTTTGTTAGCGCGTAGATAAAACTTTGGTTCTAAGTTTGACATGGGTGAGACAAATCATAAGGAAATTGTTTGTCAAAATCCTCATTTCCAAAAATTCAAAATTAATTATTATCATCCGTATTAAAGATGGAAAGTTGAATTAGGATGTTATTGGTGATATAAATTGTTCACTAAAGACAAGGATTCTATTGAAAAATTTTATTTAAATGAGAGAATATTTTTTGGTCAAGGATGTGATATTTTGATTGATTCACAGTTGCCCATGGTTTTAGGTGAATAGGTGGAAATAGAGAGGAAAGAAAGACCAATAAATTGGTCTAATCACTAGTTTAGATACTTGAAACTTCGGATGGACAAGAATCGGCAGAAATTGAGAACAAAACTCCCTTTGAAAATGGGAGGAAAAGGATCTTGAAATCACTCAATCTGTAATGTCAATAGAAAAATTAATCAAATTCATTTAAGGAGGGTCAGATCCTCACTGTCTGCATAATCAAACCCTTCAGTGGTTCATAAGTTTGATATGATTATGGTGATTATATATACTCTTTCATGCATTACAATCATTGGTAACATGACAATTGTCATTGTAACAGGTTCAATTGTACATTTTCTATATAATACAGAAATTTTAGACTGAAATGTCTGGTAGGGATCTATCCAAATGTTCGACCCCAAAAGGTTTGAAATAAAAAACGTCAGGAGAGGGATCAACCTAGGTGTCTGACCCCAAGAAGAAGTGCAGCTCATCATCAGTGTTCTGACCGGTTCTGGTTGTGTCTAGACGCATGATCCAAAGTGCCTCTTGTCTTCTGAGTCGTAGTTCCCTATTACCTCCTCTTACTGCAGCTTGTACAACATCAATGCCATAGAAGGTGAAGGATTTAATGTTTCCTTGTGAGGGACATGAGGCCATATGTATAGCCATGGGGTATCTTTGATACTCGGTGGCATATGCTCTTGCGTGTTCTCTTATACGTTCTTTGAGAGCCCTGATTGTGCTTCCCACATATCTACTTTTGCAGGCACATTCAATAATGTACACTGCGAATTTTGTGTCACAGTTGATGTTTGTTTTGATTGTGTATACTTTAGATCTGTGATCCAAAAATGTCTTGGTTCCATGATTTGCCCATCTGCACATTGAGCACATTCCACATTTAAAAAAACCCTTTGATTTCTGGGTCAACCAATCACACGCCTTTGTGTCTTTGGGTATAGTTGGGCTTAGTCTGTTTTTTAAATTTCTTCCTCTGCGAAAGGTTATTTGGGGATGACTTCCTATTGCGGAGATTAGAGTTCTGTCTGCACTAAGGATCCCCCAATGTTTCTGAAAGCTCTTCCGTATCACAGGGCTTAGTTCATTAAAGTCTGTTACAAGTCTCACAGGTTGTGGATTTCTGTTTACAGTAGGATTTTTCGGTGTCAAGGTAGACTCTCTGCTTATTTTCTTGATCTTCTTGCTTGCTTTAGAGATAATCTGAGGTTTGTAACCTCTTTTTGAAAACCTGGACTGCATGTCTTCTATGCAGGTTCAAATTCTTGATCCTCGCTGCAGTTCCTTCTTGCTCGCACAAATTCCCCATAAGGGATACCGTTTATCTGATGAACAGGATGACAACTGTTACTATGAAGAATTGAATTGCATGCTGTTTCTTTGCGATAAAGTTTACTATGTAGAGTCCCGTTCTTGATGTATAGCTCTAGGTCTAAAAAAGAGACATTGGACGTGCTGATATGCGTGGTGAATCGCATGTTCATTTCATTGTCATTAAGATATGCACAAAATTCCAAAAGTGTTGTTTCTGTACCTGACCATATTAGAAGGCAATCGTCTATGTAGCGACCCCAGTAAAGTATGTAGTCGATCCATTTACTACCTCTGATGCTCCAAATCATGTCTGCTTCAAGAGCTCCCATGTAGATATTAGCAAAAGATGGGGAAAACCTTGAGCCCATGGCTACCCCCCTTGATTGTCTATACCATTTCTTGTCAAATACAAAGTAATTATGGTTTAAAATGATATCCATCATTGTTACCAGCATTTTGGTATGTTCCAGCAGGGTGATAGGTCTGGTATTCAGTGCTCTGGTTACGGCTGCTAGTCCTAGGTCTGGTTCGATGGAGGTATATAGGGATACCACATCTAGGGTCGCCATTATCAATCCCGGTTGCCATGTGATGTCTGCTAGGATACTCAAAATGTGTTTTGAATCCTGTATATAGGATGGCATGTTCTTCACTAATGGATTTAGGAACTTATCAACGTATTGTGAGAGTCTCTCTGTTGGACCCCCAATCCCGGACACAATGGGTCTCCCCGGTGGGAATACAGCTGGTTTGTGGATTTTAGGGAGAGTATATAGCCAAGGATAAGATGGACGTGTCACTTTTAAATACAGATATTCTGCATCGTTTATTAGGCCAGCATCCTTCCAGTCTCTAAGATGGTTATTGATCAGAAATGTTAAGGGACCCATTGGATTACTGGATATTGTTTCATAGCAGGAATTGTCAGATAGTTGAGAGAGAATTTCCGCATTGTAGTCTTGCTTATTCATTACCACTACATTTCCCCCTTTATCTGCTTCGAGGATGACAAGGTCCTGATTGTCACTTAGAACCTTTAAAGCTATTCTTTCTTCCCTGGTTAGATTGTCAAATTTCATGTGTCTATGATTGGAGACTTTAGCCTCATGTTTATTGATATCTTCCAATACCAGTTTATAGAAAGTGTCAATTGTGTTGCCGCTGGGCAACGTTGGTGTCCATTTTGATTTATTCTTTAGGCCGCTGTCTATGGTATTGTCTGTCCTCAGTTCCAACTCAGTTAACAAATCATTAAAAGAATTGGGAGGATCATCAAAATCCGTGATCGATAATAGCAAATGTGAGGCCAGGACCTCTTGGATGCTGATAGGATTGGTAGTGACATCCGTTGGAGCTTCAATGTCAGTGGTACTGTCTGGTGATGTGCCCCAGAAGTGTTTCTTTAACTTGAGTCCTCTAATATATTTAAACAAATCAATCTTCATCCTACATGGATCCCCATGTTCCATAGGATTGAAACTTAAGCCTTTGCTCAATAATGAAATCATATGTTTATCCAGCTCGACGGAAGAGAGGTTAATAACCTGTACATCCTGATCAGGCATATTGATCATTTTTTGTGCCCGGACCTCAATCTCTCTCTGTAGTCGTCTTTGTCCTCCTCTCTGACCTCTGCGGGTTTTGTGTGGGTTTGATTTCCTCTTGTGCGATTCGTTATTTTCATTGTCCTCACTTCCCGAGAAAAAGTATTGCTGGCTCCAGAAGTTGTTGGTATGGTTCTAGAGTCCTGATTTCCGGTCGCATTTTCTTCTGTTTCACTTTCCGTTTCAGGAACGCTGCTCAGAGAGGTATTGCTCGAGGAGATATTTGAGGCACCAGATCTAGCAGTTTGTTGATTGCTAGCTGGCTTCTGGAATTGTTGGTCATATTTTTTAGCAAAGGTGAATACTCTACCTTCACGGTAATCTGCTTCATCTCTGCGTATTTGCCTTGCCTTGCGGTCCTTGATGTCATTTTGATGCTTGATCAGGATCTCTTCAAGGATCTTATAGTTCTTTTCAGTTGCATCCTTTAGATTGAGGGCTTCTATCTCCTTCTCTAGTTCCACAATTTCTGCCTGTAATTTTGTCACCTTTCGGTCCGCATTTTCTATTAGAATTCTCATCAAGTTAGTGGAATTCATGGTCACTGATTCCTCCCACTTGTTTAGGAGGTCGTCATCAAGATCATCAAAGGTAGGAAAGGTCTGTGACCGAAGACCTCTTGGTATTCTTTGCACCCTTAGATATTGTTTGAGTGTTGCACCATCCCACCAACGTGAATTTTCTGTTTTCTTCAATCTCTCTAGTTTAAGAAATTTTTGTTTTAGGCTGGTTCCTTTTTGTTGATTTCCACTTGTAGGGTTAGTGGTTGAATGTGTGCCCTTAGAAAGATTTTCAAACATTTCGGAGGCGATCTTATCCCTATCCATTTTGTAATTGGTAATTGGTTGATCGATGACCGTAGTGGCTGCCTTTCTGAGTCAAGTATTTGGTTGAGACTGTGGGTAGGTTTTTTAAGTGTTCAGAAATTTGGCGCTCAACTTCTTACGGTAAGGTATTGGCTTGTCGTAGCATCAAGGTAGGTGCTTCTTGGTCAGAGGAAAACCTAAACCTCTGTGAAGAGAAGTGGTACAACCACCCCCCTCTTATGTCAATTTAGCAGGGAACCAGAGCACACTATACTTTTTCAAATGATATCTTCTTCATCAAATGTTCATTCATTCGGGATAGATCACACCAAATGGAGATTTTTCAAAAGGATTTTATTTGTGAACAGTGTCCACCTCTCGGGAATCACTGTATCTGTCACTTAAGCCTACACGTGTTTCATCACAGCATGTGGCTGTGACTCTTCAGGGCTAAATAAGAAATATATAACGAAAAATAATGAAAACCATAAGTGGATATTGTGAACACACGAAAAATACGTGTGAACAGAGGGACACCAGTGAAGTGGAAACCAACACAGTAAGGGCGGGAAAAGAAAAAAAGCATATGGTGACTTGTGCTTTTGCATTTCAGGCGAGAAATTTTTTGAACGTTTGTGAATCATTCTACAACTGTGTGATAGAGTAGAGTGTTGTGACATACGGCGCAGAAACTTAAGTCTCTAATAGACCAAAAGTGTATTGTGAGGTGAGTTAATCAAGACTTGCTAGTCATAATTTAGCATATCATTATTGCGAAACACAATTTCTTCCTAAGCGCTACTCAAAGTATACATAATTTAATCCTAAGAATTAATAGTAGAATGTTTGTTCATTGGTTTCTAATAACAATTGACTTAGTTAAAACACATTTTGTTGTGGAAGTTTTTTAAGAACCATAGTTTCAACGTAATCTCTAGGTATGTTCACAACCGTTTGCGGTATTTAATTATTAATTAAAATTATCCTTGCTATCTGGTGATACCACTATTATTAGTGTAAGCTGTTATATTGAGAATATCCAAACAAACATCGGTATTTAGGCAGTTTAAACCCAACGTCGCTACAAATGTTTACTTTAACAAACACAACTTGTCTAAGTAAACCACCCCAGTAGCACTCAAATTTAGCGTGTACATTGTAAACTTTGCCAAGTGATTTATACGGTCTTAGCTTAACCTCAAGTCAACTTATTAATAATCTCCTTTCAAGTTTGCAACACATTGGTACCGCTTGGTTGACAATCTATCAATAATATTAATGTAAGCTGTTATCTTGAGAATATCCAACACAAAGATCGGTATTTAAAGAGTTTAAACTCAACGTAGCCACAAATTCTTATTTTCACAACACAAATTGTCTAAGTAAAACACCCCAGTAGCACTTAAATTTAGCGTGTACATTGTAAACTTTGCCAAGTGATTTATACGGTCTTAGCTTAACCTCAAGTCAACTTATTAATCATCTCCTTTCAAGTTTGCAACACATTGGTAACGCTTGGTTTAGTCATTAAGTGCATAGGAAACATAGCGCCGTGTCATTACATTAATTCATAGTGATAGGGATTCAAACCCAACCATTCCGATTCAATCAATGTTTTAAAACGTGACTATTATTCTGGGGGCAACTGCGAGAGGAAAGTATACTTAATTGGGTAATTACCTGATCTGACTGATCGCAGTTGCCCCCAGAATAATAGTCACGTTTTAAAACATTGATTGAATCGGAATGGTTGGGTTTGAATCCCTATCACTATGAATTAATGTAATGACACGGCGCTATGTTTCCTATGCACTTAATGACTAAACCAAGCGGTACCAATGTGTTGCAAACTTGAAAGGAGATGATTAATAAGTTGACTTGAGGTTAAGCTAAGACCGTATAAATCACTTGGCAAAGTTTACAATGTACACGCTAAATTTAAGTGCTACTGGGGTGTTTTACTTAGACAATTTGTGTTGTGAAAATAAGAATTTGTGGCTACGTTGAGTTTAAACTCTTTAAATACCGATGTTTGTGTTGGATATTCTCAAGATAACAGCTTACATTAATATTATTGGTAGATTGTCAACCAAGCGGTACCAATGTGTTGCAAACTTGAAAGGAGATTATTAATAAGTTGACTTGAGGTTAAGCTAAGACCGTATAAATCACTTGGCAAAGTTTACAATGTACACGCTAAATTTGAGTGCTACTGGGGTGGTTTACTTAGACAAGTTGTGTTTGTTAAAGTAAAAATTTGTAGCGACGTTGGGTTTAAACTGCCTAAATACCGATGTTTGTTTGGATATTCTCAATAAAACAGCTTACACTAATAATAGTGGTATCACCAGATAGCAAGGATAATTTTAATTAATAATTAAATACCGCAAACGGTTGTGAACATACCTAGAGATTACGTTGAAACTATGGTTCTTAAAAAACTTCCACAACAAAATGTGTTTTAACTAAGTCAATTGTTATTAGAAACCAATGAACAAACATTCTACTATTAATTCTTAGGATTAAATTATGTATACTTTAAGTAGCGCTTAGGAAGAAATTGTGTTTCGCAATAATGATATGCTAAATTATGACTAGCAAGTCTTGATTAACTCACCTCACAATACACTTTTGGTCTATTAGAGACTTAAGTTTCTGCGCCGTATGTCACAACACTCTTCTCTATCACACAGTTGTAGAATGATTCACAAACGTTCAAAAAATTTCTCGCCTCAAATGCAAAAGCACAAGTCACCATATTCTTTTTTTCTTTTCCCGCCCTTACTGTGTTGGTTTCCACTTCACTGGTGTCCCTCTGTTCACACGTATTTTTCGTGTGTTTACAATATCAACTTATGGTTTTCATTATTTTTCGTTATATATTTCTTATTTAGCCCTGAAGAGTCACAGCCACATGCTGTGATGAAACACGTGTAGGCTTAAGTGACAGATACAGTGATTCCCGAGAGGTGGACACTGTTCACAAATAAAATCCTTTTGAAAAATCTCCATTTGGTGTGATCTATCCCGAATGAATGAACATTTGATGAAGAAGATATCATTTGAAAAAGTATAGTGTGCTCTGGTTCCCTGCCAAATTGACATAAGAGGGGGGTGGTTGTACCACTTCTCTTCACAGAGGTTTAGGTTTTCCTCTGACCAAGAAGCACCTACCTTGATGCTACGACAAGCCAATACCTTACCGTAAGAAGTTGAGCGCCAAATTTCTGAACACTTAAAAAACCTACCCACAGTCTCAACCAAATACTTGACTCAGAAAGGCAGCCACTACGGTCATCGATCAACCAATTACCAATTACAAAATGGATAAGGATAAGATCGCCTCCGAAATGTTTGAAAATCTTTCTAAGGGCACACATTCAACCACTACCCCTACAAGTGGAAATCAACAAAAGGAACCAGCCTAAAACAAAAATTTCTTCAACTAGAGAGATTGAAGAAAACAGAAAATTCACGTTGGTGGGATGGTGCAACACTCAAACAATATCTAAGGGTGCAAAGAATACCAAGAGGTCTTCGGTCACAGACCTTTCCTACCTTTGATGATCTTGATGACGACCTCCTAAACAAGTGGGAGGAATCAGTGACCATGAATTCCACTAACTTGATGAGAATTCTAATAGAAAATGCGGACCGAAAGGTGACAAAATTACAGGCAGAAATTGTGGAACTAGAGAAGGAGATAGAAGCCCTCAATCTAAAGGATGCAACTGAAAAGAACTATAAGATCCTTGAAGAGATCCTGATCAAGCATCAAAATGACATCAAGGACCGCAAGGCAAGGCAAATACGCAGAGATGAAGCAGATTACCGTGAAGGTAGAGTATTCACCTTTGCTAAAAAATATGACCAACAATTCCAGAAGCCAGCTAGCAATCAACAAACTGCTAGATCTGGTGCCTCAAATATCTCCTCGAGCAATACCTCTCTGAGCAGCGTTCCTGAAACGGAAAGTGAAACAGAAGAAAATGCGACCGGCAATCAGGACTCTAGAACCATACCAACAACTTCTGGAGCCAGCAATACTTTTTCTCGGGAAGTGAGGACAATGAAAATAACGAATCGCACAAGAGGAAATCAAACCCACACAAAACCCGCAGAGGTCAGAGAGGAGGACAAAGATGACTACAGAGAGAGATTGAGGTCCGGCAACAAGAAATGATCAATATGCCTGATCAGGATGTACAGGTTATTAACCTCTCATCCGTAGAGCTGGATAAACATATGATTTCATTATTGAGCAAAGGCTTAAGTTTCAATCCTATGGAACATGGGGATCCATGTAGGATGAAGATTGATTTGTTTAAATATATTAGAGGGCTCAAGTTAAAGAAACACTTCTGGGGCACATCACCAGACAGTACCACTGACATTGAAGCTCCAACGGAAGTCACTACCAATCCTATCAGCATCCAAGAGGTCCTGGCCTCACATTTGCTATTATCGATCACGGATTTTGATGATCCTCCCAATTCTTTTAATGATTTGTTAACTGAGTTGGAACTGAGGACAGACAATACCATAGACAGCGGCCTAAAGAATAAATCAAAATGGACACCAACGTTGCCCAGCGGCAACACAATTGACACTTTCTATAAACTGGTATTGGAAGATATCAATAAACATGAGGCTAAAGTCTCCAATCATAGACACATGAAATTTGACAATCTAACCAGGGAAGAAAGAATAGCTTTAAAGGTTCTAAGTGACAATCAGGACCTTGTCATCCGCGAAGCAGATAAAGGGGCAAATGTAGTGGTAATGAATAAGCAAGACTACAACGCGGAAATTCTCTCTCAACTATCTGACAATTCCTGCTATGAAACAATATCCAGTAATCCAATGGGTCCCTTAACATTTCTGATCAATAACCATCTTAGAGACTGGAAGGATGCTGGCCTAATAAACGATGCAGAATATCTGTATTTAAAAGTGACACGTCCATCTTATCCTTGGCTATATACTCTCCCTAAAATCCACAAACCAGCTGTATTCCCACCGGGGAGACCTATTGTGTCCGGGATTGGGGGTCCAACAGAGAGACTCTCACAATACGTTGATAAGTTCCTAAATCCATTAGTGAAGAACATGCCATCCTATATACAGGATTCAAAACACATTTTGAGTATCCTAGCAGACATCACATGGCAACCGGGATTGATAATGGCGACCCTAGATGTGGTATCCCTATATACCTCCATCGAACCAGACCTAGGACTAGCAGCCGTAACCAGAGCACTGAATGCCAGACCTATCACCCTGCTGGAACATACCAAAATGCTGGTAACAATGATGGATATCATTTTAAACCATAATTACTTTGTATTTGACAAGAAATGGTATAGACAATCAAGGGGGGTAGCCATGGGCTCAAGGTTTTCCCCATCTTTTGCTAATATCTACATGGGAGCTCTTGAAGCAGACATGATTTGGAGCATCAGAGGTAGTAAATGGATCGACTACATACTTTACTGGGGTCGCTACATAGACGATTGCCTTCTAATATGGTCAGGTACAGAAACAACACTTTTGGAATTTTGTGCATATCTTAATGACAATGAAATGAACATGCGATTCACCACGCATATCAGCACGTCCAATGTCTCTTTTTTAGACCTAGAGCTATACATCAAGAACGGGACTCTACATAGTAAACTTTATCGCAAAGAAACAGCATGCAATTCAATTCTTCATAGTAACAGTTGTCATCCTGTTCATCAGATAAACAGTATCCCTTATGGGGAATTTGTGCGAGCAAGAAGGAACTGCAGCGAGGATCAAGAATTTGAACCTGCATAGAAGACATGCAGTCCAGGTTTTCAAAAAGAGGTTACAAACCTCAGATTATCTCTAAAGCAAGCAAGAAGATCAAGAAAATAAGCAGAGAGTCTACCTTGACACCGAAAAATCCTACTGTAAACAGAAATCCACAACCTGTGAGACTTGTAACAGACTTTAATGAACTAAGCCCTGTGATACGGAAGAGCTTTCAGAAACATTGGGGGATCCTTAGTGCAGACAGAACTCTAATCTCCGCAATAGGAAGTCATCCCCAAATAACCTTTCGCAGAGGAAGAAATTTAAAAAAACAGACTAAGCCCAACTGTACCCAAAGACACAAAGGCGTGTGATTGGTTGACCCAGAAATCAAAGGGTTTTTTTAAATGTGGAATGTGCTCAATGTGCAGATGGGCAAATCATGGAACCAAGACATTTTTGGATCACAGATCTAAAGTATACACAATCAAAACAAACATCAACTGTGACACAAAATTCGCAGTGTACATTATTGAATGTGCCTGCAAAAGTAGATATGTGGGAAGCACAATCAGGGCTCTCAAAGAACGTATAAGAGAACACGCAAGAGCATATGCCACCGAGTATCAAAGATACCCCATGGCTATACATATGGCCTCATGTCCCTCACAAGGAAACATTAAATCCTTCACCTTCTATGGCATTGATGTTGTACAAGCTGCAGTAAGAGGAGGTAATAGGGAACTACGACTCAGAAGACAAGAGGCACTTTGGATCATGCGTCTAGACACAACCAGAACCGGTCAGAACACTGATGATGAGCTGCACTTCTTCTTGGGGTCAGACACCTAGGTTGATCCCTCTCCTGACGTTTTTTATTTCAAACCTTTTGGGGTCGAACATTTGGATAGATCCTTACCAGACATTTCAGTCTAAAATTTCTGTATTATATAGAAAATGTACAATTGAACCTGTTACAATGACAATTGTCATGTTACCAATGATTGTAATGCATGAAAGAGTATATATAATCACCATAATCATATCAAACTTATGAACCACTGAAGGGTTTGATTATGCAGACAGTGAGGATCTGACCCTCCTTAAATGAATTTGATTAATTTTTCTATTGACATTACAGATTGAGTGATTTCAAGATCCTTTTCCTCCCATTTTCAAAGGGAGTTTTGTTCTCAATTTCTGCCGATTCTTGTCCATCCGAAGTTTCAAGTATCTAAACTAGTGATTAGACCAATTTATTGGTCTTTCTTTCCTCTCTATTTCCACCTATTCACCTAAAACCATGGGCAACTGTGAATCAATCAAAATATCACATCATTGACCAAAGAATATTCTCTCATTTAAATAAAAATTTTCAATAGAATCCTTGTCTTTAGTGAACAATTTATATCACCAATAACATCCTAATTCAACTTTCCATCTTTAATACGGATGATAATAATTAATTTTGAATTTTTGGAAATGAGGATTTTGACAAAAAATTTCCTTATGATTTGTCTCACCCATGTCAAACTTAGAACCAAAGTTTTATCTACGCGCTAACAAACCCCCGCAAACCTTCATTACCTAAATACCCGTCCCTAGTTTGAGGCTCGACGACCTTTGTTTGGGCCACAACAATAGTAACTCTTCCTTTCTTGCCAATATTCTAATTTTCGAGCAGTCTAGTTTTCGCGCGACTTACGCGTTTAAAAGGGGCGGGAACGACCAGCTCCGTTGTTCCCGCACTTGGAGACCGTAGCTTTACTAGCTGACTCACGGCTGTACACGGGTAAGAGCTCATTAGGTTTCTACGCGGCCAGCTTTGCATTGTGAACATTTTCACAATATAATACCCCCATGCTTGCTACCCTCAATCTCCATTTCCTTCAAAATTTTCAGCCTGAATACAATTAATGATATTTGCTCGCCGCTAAAGTTTGCTGACGGCACCTTGAACTACCGATTAGTGTCCTAGACCACGACACAAAATACCCGATAAGGACCGGGTTGGAACTATCACCGGCTCCCCGGTGAGTTCTTTGATTCAGAGTACATCAACCCTCCTTTTGTTGTCCACTTTTGTGTGTCAAAATTACACACCAACAATCCCCTTTATATTTCCTCTTACAGACCACGCGCCTCGATCAATCAGATCAGGTAATTACCCAATTAAGTATACTTTCCTCTCGCAGTTGCCCCCAGAATAATAGTCACGTTTTAAAACATTGATTGAATCGGAATGGTTGGGTTTGAATCCCTATCACTATGAATTAATGTAATGACACGGCGCTATGTTTCCTATGCACTTAATGACTAAACCAAGCGGTACCAATGTGTTGCAAACTTGAAAGGAGATGATTAATAAGTTGACTTGAGGTTAAGCTAAGACCGTATAAATCACTTGGCAAAGTTTACAATGTACACGCTAAATTTAAGTGCTACTGGGGTGTTTTACTTAGACAATTTGTGTTGTGAAAATAAGAATTTGTGGCTACGTTGAGTTTAAACTCTTTAAATACCGATGTTTGTGTTGGATATTCTCAAGATAACAGCTTACATTAATAATATTGGTAGATTGTCAACCAAGCGGTACCAATGTGTTGCAAACTTGAAAGGAGATCATTAATAAGTTGACTTGAGGTTAAGCTAAGACCGTATAAATCACTTGGCAAAGTTTACAATGTACACGCTAAATTTGAGTGCTACTGGGGTGGTTTACTTAGACAAGTTGTGTTTGTTAAAGTAAAAATTTGTAGCGACGTTGGGTTTAAACTGCCTAAATACCGATGTTTGTTTGGATATTCTCAATATAACAGCTTACACTAATAATAGTGGTATCACCAGATAGCAAGGATAATTTTAATTAATAATTAAATACCGCAAACGGTTGTGAACATACCTAGAGATTACGTTGAAACTATGGTTCTTAAAAAACTTCCACAACAAAATGTGTTTTAACTAAGTCAATTGTTATTAGAAACCAATGAACAAACATTCTACTATTAATTCTTAGGATTAAATTATGTATACTTTGAGTAGCGCTTAGGAAGAAATTATGTTTCGCAATAATGATATGCTAAATTATGACTAGCAAGCCTTGATTAACTCACCTCACAATACACTTTTGGTCTATTAGAGACTTAAGTTTCTGCGCCGTATGTCACAACACTCTACTCTATCACACAGTTGTAGAATGATTCACAAACGTTCAAAAAATTTCTCGCCTCAAATGCATAAGCACAAGTCACCATATGCTTTTTTTCTTTTCCCGCCCTTACTGTGTTGGTTTCCACTTCACTGGTGTTTCTCTGTTCACACGTATTTTTCGTGTGTTTACAATATCCACTTATGGTTTTCATTATTTTTCGTTATATATTTCTTATTTAGCCCTGAAGAGTCACAGCCACATGCTGTGATGAAACACGTGTAGGCTTAAGTGACAGATACAGTGATTCCCGAGAGGTGGACACTGTTCACAAATAAAATCCTTTTGAAAAATCTCCATTTGGTGTGATCTATCCCGAATGAATGAACATTTGATGAAGAAGATATCATTTGAAAAAGTATAGTGTGCTCTGGTTCCCTGCCAAATTGACATAAGAGGGGGGTGGTTGTACCACTTCTCTTCACAGAGGTTTAGGTTTTCCTCTGACCAAGAAGCACCTACCTTGATGCTACGACAAGCCAATACCTTACCGTAAGAAGTTGAGCGCCAAATTTCTGAACACTTAAAAAACCTACCCACAGTCTCAACTAACTATTGATGATCTTGCCGTTTTCTGGTTTCTCTATCGACAGTCTTCCTATGTCTCTCCATCCTGACACCCTAATCGTTCCTATTGATCATTTCCTCTGCCTTAGAATTTCTCCACACCCTTTGCTCTGCAATCTCTATCTCTTCCTATTTTTCTCCATTACATGTATATCTTTCCTACACTACCCCCAACAGGTGGATTCCAATCACATATATGCACTTATTTCACAATTACTACACACCTGTCTTTCATGCACAGCCCTGAAGAAGCCCAAGGCCAGATGGCCAGTATAAGGAAGAAAAACACGTGTTGGCTACTATATTTTTCTTCTGAAAAGCATCACAAAATAGAATTGGAATTGTTTCTAGAGAGCAAGCGATATTCCTTACTCGTTCTGACTCACCAACAAAGGAATACACCTCTAGGCCTGTCGCCTGGTGGCAGCAAGGAGGGGAGGTGGTGCTGCACAAAAACTAATGCTGCCACAACCTCCTCGCTGAAGATCACCTGGGCCTGCACACCTGTGTGATGGCGCCAACCACAAGGTAGAGAATCCTGCTATGCCATGGCGCTGGGTAGGGTAAAGATCAGAAAAGAAACAGGAAAAGGAATGAAAAGAAAGAAGACATAAAGAAGTAAGTACAAAAATAAACAAAGTACAAAAATGTACGAAAAACAAAAATACACACTAATACAATAAATAGAAATGAGGGGTAGATTCATTAGGAGGTTGGTGGATTTCAAAGATTAGAGAGGGATTGAAAATTAGGCCCAGCAGCATAAACAGAGTATAAAACATGATGGCCGCGCCCATGCAAACCGTGTGGTGCGATTCAGGTGCGAAATGTAACATGAGGATGTTCTCTGCATTTCATTTCGCAATTCAAATGGGTGCACCGGCAAATTGTGCCCATCCGTGGAACTACGTGTAGTGCGACTCCCCGAATCCCATCTAGGCCTAGTTTTTTATTGATATATTAAATAATTGTATGTATTTTATACTTCTATTTAAATAAAGCTTTTTAAATTTCTATCACAAAATGTTGTGAAATGTTTCACTTGTTGAACATTAATAAAAACAAATTGTACATTTAATAGCTACTTTTAGTCTTTTTTTTGTTTCATTTAGCAGCCAATATTTTCAATGCTACATGCTATTTTGTAATCTATTAGTGTTGTTTTATTCTAATTTCTCGGAACCAGGTGGCTGTAATGTGCTGCTGTTTGTAGGAACATGTAAGTCCTTTTGGAAGGATTTTTAAGGGTTTTTAAGGTGGAGTAGATTGCTATGAGAGGTTTAGAATTTAGTTGTAGTGTTGATGGCGGTATATTTGTATATTTAGATGCATTAGTGTAAAGGTTTTCACTATTTTGTAGCTTTGCATTTTTGTACACTATTTTAGTAAAGTGTTGCTATGCTATGTTAAATTATGTTTGTTATATTGTGATGATTAACTGTTATGAATATGTTTTTTCTGGAGTGTAATGTGTTTTGCAGGTTGGCGTTTTTATTTACTTTGCAATCTTCTGTCTACAAATGTGTCCCATGGGATTTGGGAGTGTATGTTTTATTTTTTTAATGATATGATTTTTGGTTTATCATAAACCACTTTTTTTATTTGAGTTACTTTTTGTTAGTCGTCCTGGAACATTTATTTAAACTTTTTTTTCATTTATTTATACGATTTCTACACAATTTGGATTACTTAGAGAGATTTGTATTGGATTCATTTCAACTTTTCATTTTTTTGTACTGTTTGTTCAATATCTTCTCATTTCTGGTGGGTTACCAATTCTATATTACATGGATAAATAGAAAGATCACAAGCAGATGATGGACGGAGCGCTGAAACTTTTCAGACAATCACCCCCAGTCACAGTTCTGAGTTGAATCCATCATCATTCTTGATCTCACTTCACCACCATAGTTCAGACACAGTTATATTCAAATCAGTCTTGACCCTGTGCGTCATGGGAACAGTCCAGCCTGAACTGACAAGCCATGTCTTCCCTAGACCAGAAAATAGCATTCTGGGACCGGTTTTGGGGTAAAATCCCTCATCAGCCAGGCTAGCATGAATCCAGTGGCAACTCAAGCAAGGGACCCATGTCTGGGCATACCCTGCCAACTTATGGTGATCAAAGCAAACACAAGAGGATGATGAAAGGAGTGCGGAAACTTTTCAGACACTCACACCCAGTCCCAGATCTGGGTTGAATCCATTATCATTCTTTAGCTCACTTCGCCACCCCAATTCAGACACAATTGTTTTATGTTAAAAAATGTTTTTTAAAATATTTATTAGTGATTATTTTATTATTGTGGGGACATTATTGTTATCATTATTGTGGGTATATATATTTTTGACAACATGTTTTATTTAAAGTTAGCAATATTTTTGTATCCAATTTATTTTTTCGATAAAATAAACAAATAGACATTTTTAACAGCGATATTTTTGTTCTTGATATTAGTGGTATCACTAGTTAAGTATAAGAAGTGATATTTGTGTTATTAACATTTAATTTACAATATTTTTGTATTTCGATATTGTTTGGATCAATATTACGGCAGTGATCCAACTAATAATTCACCACTGAAAAATTGTGTTCCTGAAGTGACAAATCTTCAAAACCTAGTCTTGTTTTCCTTACCCTCCGCACAGGCAATGGTTTTCCTTTCATCTATGATGTTCAGAAGCTTTCACACATAATTGCTTGATTAGAATCTCTAGGTGTACTAATGTGCAAGGAAACTGCACATTTGCATGGTTTTGATATAAGCCAGATGAATGGTAAGAAACTGGACGCAAAATTAAAATGGAATTAATTAACGACCGTCGTAATGCATGCTATGTAGAGTCGCTCAATGAAAGAAATAGAAGTGGCTGTGTATTGATGATGCATTGAAGACTGACAAAAGTTGTACTTAAACCAGCTCCGGACAAAAAACGTTTTAAACCTCTAGGTACAAGTCTTCAAAAATAACATTTCTTTTGAAATCATCTAAGGTACACCCCCTTCTTTTCTAGAAATGAAACACTCAAACATCAATTGATTTATTAATAGAATTTATTTTTGAAACTGAAATAACAGCTCTTTAGAAACATGCCAGCATACATTTTTTCTATATGTTTATATCTGAACTTTTTTAGAACGTGCGCCCTTTCGTGTTGAAGAACTGTAGACGCAGAACTCGCCTTCATTGACCCCAGCAACCATCAATTTTTGGTTCGATAGACATTTTGAATCGAAACATTTTCCTGGAAATACTTTTATCCATGGAGCCCGAAATTCAAAGAGCCCAGTCTCTGCAAAGAGTCCGTCTCTACATTTACATTTCTGAGCACTGTATTCTGCAATGGAAGGAAGTGGATTGGGGAACACGGCCATCAGCAGAGCAGGTCTGTCAGCAGAGACATCATGAAAGGAAAGAGCAGGTGGAGAAAGTAAAAGAGCGTTCAAAAAGAAAGGTTAAGAGGGAATGGAGGATCAGGTCTCTCCATGGGGATTGAGCAGGTGGAAACATTTTTCAAGTGTTTGCTGTAATAACCATTATCGTGAAAACCCACCTAAAGCATTGCTTGTCGATATTTATGTATGATGGGCGGCCATGTCACAAGCTACATTTTCTGCCTTAAATATGATTCCCATGAGATAAATGTTTAACAGCTGGTCTATTATAACTAAATGAAACCAAGGAAAGAAAACTATTTCCAGGGATAATATTTTAAACGCTGGAACTGGATAGTCGCACCTAAAGACACAACATAACGATGAAAGACCCTAAAATATGTGCCTGCTGGACTTATAAAAATGTCAGGTCATTTCATACTAAAACCAGATTTCGAAAAGGAGAGGATGCTGTCCATAGTAAATGATACACATATGGATAACAGAAGAAAGGGCTGAAGTTTTCTGAAACACACTGAAAAGTCTGCTTGAACATATTCATGGGTAATGACTGAGTCAAGCGATGTACAAGCTTCTCTGGCTAGAAATATAATTCTTCCAAGGTAGTGTTATTGCTCTAACATCACATAAATTGGTGCATTTTACAAGAACGAGTAGAAAAAAGAAACTTTTGCAGAGTGCTCTACTAACTGAAGATGACCAGTGTGCTACTAGAACTTGCAAGTGTACACGCGGAGAAGAAATAACCAGGAAGTAGGAACTTGAACATAATCAAGAAGATGCCATTGAGTAGCAGATATTAACAAGATTCTGATTTTAACATGAGGAAGTTTACGTGAGCATAAATTGCAAAAACAAGAATATAATACCAAATGTACAAGTTAAAATATGTGTGCATTTATATTTTTAAAGCACAGCAAAACAGCAAAAGGAACCCAGGCGATATATGGAATCAGCAGCACGTAATTTTGTCATAAGACAAAAAAGAGTTAATAGTGGCATTTCCAAGATTTGCGGCTTTTCCGAATCTGAATAGATGTTGTTCCTTTCTTAGCAACGCTGTATTGTGTTCTTCTGGGAGGGATGGCGGAGGAGCGTTGCCTCACTGCTTTTGAGTAGTGTAAAGGAAAGGAAATATCAAATTATAATAACTTTGAGTGATTATCAATTTATGTTTCCTTTACAGGCGGGCAGGTGGGCGGGGTTGTTTTCTCTTGGAGCTGGATAGGGGAGGAGTGGTTTGCCCCCTCCTCAGTGCGCCGATCAAGCCACCAAAATCAGTCATGCACACTTATCCCCTTCTCCATGCAGGCTGCATAACAACCTGCTTGGAGAACAAGCCCAAGGCCCCATACCCTGGTTGAGCGTCAAACCAGGATGTTCAAAACATTGCAATGATTGGTCAGGGGATCCTGGCATCTTCTCCCACTAGGAGAGCAGGAGCGAGCAGCAGAGATGCAGGACCTGTCGGCAAGGTAGGTGTATATTTTTTATTTTTCTGTTCTACATTGCATAACCACGCACCCCCCACACCTGCCCCGCGTGTTGTGCCGACCGCCACTGGACATATGTACATGACAGAAGGCCGAAGCTCTGAAACGAGATAACCAATGTCAGTAGACAAGAGCAGAATAATGTGTATGGTAAGCTATCAGCTCTGCAAGTAGATTGCATTTAACAACATCTAGCAACATCTGCAACATTTCAAAACAAAAGACACAGGCTGTGGCCTTGATTGATATTTCAGATGTTCTGAGGTCCAATGCCAGTGAGCCCTGATTTTCTTCTATCAAACAGAAATATTTACATATTTTATGGGCCCTATCTATAAAGATAATTTACACATGCAGATTAATGTGAGCAAATCTACTCCTGCACCTTAGTGTAAGCATACACTTTTCGCTATTTTCCATTATGAAGTGTAGATGTACGCCTGAGTGAAAGGTTACAAATGCCCTCAGCTTCAGATATCTAAGGCTGACTTTAAGAGTGCAAAGTTACTACCAGTACTATTTAACATGTTGATGAAGATCGCCAATATTATGGTGGAGATCTACGTGTGGAAAAGTATAGAGAAAACAAATAAAAATTAACCATTAAAAAATGTGCAATATTTTAACATTAAATAGAAAGATACAATTCATTATTTTAGAAATTGTGAATCAAAGTATTACAAAACAATTATTTTCACTCTCAAACTAATAACATTTATACAGCACATTCATTGTTCAAAATAAATGTTTATTCAATAATGATATAATTCAAATATATTATTAAATCTAATTAATTTATTTTATGAATATTATTCATAAATGAAACACCAACATTGAGAAAGGCGTATGTGCCGAAATGCATCTGTCCTGTCTTTTTTAACATGTTGGCAATAAAAATCTAAAAGGATATTGCTGGTGTGCACCTCTTTGTACATGGTCATTACGAGACCTCCGTTGTGGAATTGAAGAGCAGTCTCACTAACGTGGAGAGTTGCACTCTTTGTCGAGTGGCACAGTAGCCGGTGAAAACACAAACAAAAAAAAATATATATATTGATCAAGTCCCAAGGCGGGGACGAAGCACGTCATGGCTGCTCCATTTGTGTTTGTACCTGCAATGAAATAAAATACTGAAGGTATTTCTACAACTGCGATCCGTGCTCTTCATTTCGATATCCTACGAGCGAAATTGCGAAGCAGAGGAGAACTACTCAATATATATTGTTATAGTTAGGATTTTTTTCAATGTTAAATCTCAAAATTCTATTTGGAATAACTTTGGCACCGGTTGACGAATCTGCCTGAAAATTTCCTTAAAATGGCCTCCTTGAGCTCCGGTCCTTCCCTGACAGTTTGGGGGGGATGCGTCAAGCGGGGGCCGAGATAAAAGGGGGTCCCAAAACGCGTTTTCCCCATGTTAATTTCCATAGGGCGGTCGACCTCACTTTTAGCCCGAATGGCTGAATGGATTTCCACCAAACTTGGCAAAATTGTAGGGACTGGTAGCCCGATGTGCCTTTGTGCCTTTGCTATGTCTCAAGATATGTGCTTCAGAGGATTTTGAGTAATTTAGGTTCAAAAAAATATATATATCTATAGGCGCGCCCCGGTACGCGCACCGGGGAGCGCACCGGGCGTGCTACGCGACTTGCGCACGGAAAGGTGATTGGTTCACGGGTGTCTGTAAACATTAGAAACAGTCCGGAGCGGCCGCCATCTTGTGTCTCGGTAGGATCGAGACACAAGAGGTGGCAAAAACGGGGAAATGACTATAAGGGGGCAGGGTAGAGCCCCCCTGACCCTCTAAGTTTGATGTGGGGGCTAAAATAGGGTCCCGCGGGGCATTTAAAAAAAAAATTTGATTTGCGTGGGGGAGCGCCTGGTACGCCCACCGGGGAGCGCACCAGGGAGCGGAGCATGGGGAAAATCCAGGGTCTTATTTATGAAGGCCTTGCGACAGTTTCGCGCCACTTTTGCGTCACTTTTTGTGACGCACCAGCGGTGTAAAAAATGCTCCTTGTTGCGCCATATTTAAAAAGTGACGCATCTAGATAGATGCGTCACTTTTTAAACCCCTGCGCCACATTATACCTGCGTCAGGTATAATGTATGCAGAGGGGGCGTTCCCCCGCAAAAAGCCTCGTAATAGTGACGCAGTGAAATCTATGAGATTTAACTGCGTCACTTTTAGGACGCTGTTGCGTCAAAATCTTGAGCCTGCCTCACAGCAGGCGTAAGACTGACGCAAGCCCTTTCACATGGGCTTTCCCCATGTGAAAGGACTCATTACTGGAGTTGCGTCACTTTTGTGACACACTCCTGCAATGCGTCACTTTTGCGCTTACAGATCCGTCAGAAATACTGACGTATCTGTAACTCCTTGCGACATGATTCGTCATACATTAAACATGACGCATCAGGAATGTCGTAAGGAGTGCGCACTGAAAAGTGACACATCGCTGTTTTCACGCAGCGATGCGTCACTTTTCATAAATGAGGCCCCCAGTTTGTTCACTGTGTCACCTCTACGACCCTTTCTTGCGTCAATACGTCCCTTTTGAATACATTACACCTGACGTAGGAATAATGTGGCGCAGGGGCTTACAAAGTGACGCAACTACCTAGATGCGTCACTTTGTAAATATGACTGAATAAGGTGCATTTTTTACAGCACTGGTGCGTCACAAAACGTGACGCTCTGGTGGCGTTAAAGTGACGCATGGCCTCATAAATGAGTCCTTCAGTCTTCTACTCATGCGTCATATTAAATTTAGGACATATTATGTTGGAAGTTCTTACAGATACGTCAGTATTTTAGACGTATCTGTAAGAGCAAAAGTGATGCATTGCTGGAGTGTGTCTCAAAAATGAAGCAACTCCAGCAATGTATCCTTTCACATGGGGCCAAGCCCCATGTGAAAGGGCCTGCATGCCTGCTGTGAAACAGGCGTAAGATTTGGACGCAACAGCGTCATAAAAGTGACGCAGTGATATGTCATAGATTTCACTGCGTCACTTCTATGACCCTTTCTTGCGTCAATACGTTCCTTTTGCATACATTACACCTGACGTAGGTATAATGTGGTGCAGGGGCTAACAAAGTGACACGTCTACCTAGATGCGTCACTTTGTAAATATGACTGAATAAGGTGCATTTTTTACTGGACTGATGCGTCACAAAAAGTGATGCTCTGGTGGCGTTAAAGTGATGCATGGCTTCATAAATGAAGCCTTCAGTCTTCAACTCCAGCAATGCATCTATTCTTACCCTTCCACACCCCCGTTCCTTTTCAACATTTTCTTTGAATATCCACATTTCCCATATTCACTCTTCTTCTCCTTACTTTCTTTCCCAACACTCACCTTCTTTCAGTCCCCCTACTTCACTTCCTTTCTCCTCTCATACCTCTCATACCTTTCTGTTCTTTCTTACTCATTTTCCTTTCCATTATCAATGCACTCCATTTCACTTACTCTTTTTCATTTTTTTAAGAATATAGCTCTTTGATGAGAATTGGAGGTAGTTCTGAAAAGAACTTTTTTTTTTATTCTTTTTTTTAAGAACAGAAACAAAAACAGGGAATGGAAACTGCTCAACAGGAGCAAAAAAAAAACAAAAAATATTCGGGCTGGGAACGGCAGTGATGGTTCTTCAATGCTCGAACCATGAACTGTGGAGAAGTGTGGCTCAGGGGTTAGAGGCGGCAGACCCGGAAGCTGAGATCGGCCCTGGACCAGGGTTCAATTCCCCGGCTCGACGGGGCTTGGGCTCAATAATTCCACAGACTCGATAATTCTCGCTCCGGTGCCTACTCGACTCACGGGTTCACACTCTGCGACTCTGGGCAATAGCTTGCTTAATCTCCACAATGGCCCCTCGCGGCGGGATGCCTGGCTTTCACCTTGTGGATACCCTGCCGGGGTTATCTCACAGGGGAATACCAGGACGGGTTCCCTAAGCAAGCGCTTAGATGCCTGCGATGTGGGTGGTTTGCGCTATATAAATACCTGTACATTTACATTTACAGCAGGACACTTTGCTCCCCATAGGTAAGGAGTTGATTGCAGTATCTGCATCTCAGGACAGCAGTGTTAAAAGCAGGTTGAATATTTGGCACGAGCTCCTGCGATTGCCCCCTCCCAGAAGTAGTTGCTCCTCCGGTGGATGTAGAGGCCCCATCACTGGGAACCTCTTGTGTCAGAGCCCTGACACTTTCCCGGGCAAAATTCTGGGGCTGCTTCCTCTCCACATGCCGGATCATTGTAAAGTTCCCAAAAGAGTATTTTTTTTTGGGGTCACCCGTGACAGGACTTTTTTGCAGATCCTGCACTCCACTTTTGGAGCATTCACCTTTTTCTGGTTAGGTGGTATTTCAAAAAATTTCCAAATAAAATGCTCCCTTACCTTTGGCTGAGGAGGCTCTTCATTGATGAATTCAGGCCCTTCATCACTGCTGGATTCTCTGGCAGCCATGGTAAACCAAGAAATATCCAGGAGCAAAAAACAGGTCTTTCAGTCACAAAGGTGAAAGAAGAAGTGAAGGAAATGGGTGGGGATTTCATTCTTTGTAAAAAAATCTTTTAGCAACCAATGAAAAGTGTTATTTTAAGGTCACATGACTTGACGCGCTGACGCTGCGCGCATCGGAGCGCTTCCGGGTGCGCACACGCGGCGCGAACGTAGGCGTTCCTGGGCGCATACGCGGCGCGAACGTAGGCGCTTCCGGGGGCGCTTACGGGGCGCGCCGAAGTGACGTCTTGATAGTTTCACGGAAATGCACAATCATTTTCATTTCCTTATAAAAAAATACTGCTTTTATTTGTTTGGTACGAAATGTTTTGCGTTAATATTAACTTTTCAATCATATTTTTTTCACGCACGAAAGTAGCGCTCTGGGTGCGCTTCCCGGAGAGCTTACCGGAGCGCGCACCCAGAGCGCCCCAGGAAAAAATGATTAAAAATAAATAAATAATAATTAATACTTACTCAAAACAGCAAATGTATACATTTCATAGGTTTGAGGCCTTATATATAGTTAGGAATTAGCATTTAAAAAACCTATGAAATTCACTGAAAAAACCATAGGTTTCACACCAGTTATAGTTAGCTGGAAATTTTACTGACATAAAATCATTGAAATTCCCACGTTATAGTTAGTTGGACTCACTATAACTTGCGCGCCTGCAATGCACTGCTGATGACGTCACATATTACATCACTCATGACATGGTCAGTGACATCACTCATGACATCACTGATCACACCATCCAGTGAATGTGTGTCTTTCTGAAAAATATATGTTTTATATATGTATATGTAAAAGTCAATGGAAGAATAAATGTTTAACCGCATGCGCGCTAGCGGGTTTTCCAGCTGCGCGCTGAAAATTCAAAAAACCCGTGTTACGTGACAAAGCCAGCTCGTCATGCGCGGAGCGCAGGTAACGCCCATGATGAGCTGGCTTTGTCACCAGCATCGAAGGGGCTAAATAAGTGTCTAAATGGATGTTTTTTTAAAAAAAAATGATTGATTAACTGGCTTATTAAGTGTATCTTAGTGAATACATATATTAGCCAGTAATGTTTAAATATTTAAATGTTTGTATCAGTGTTTCACTTTGTGTATAAGTGGCTGCATGGGTTGGTGAATAGCTACATGTGTGTGTTTATGGGTTATTAGATGTTGTTTTTAGTATGAGTATGAGTGTCTGTATGGTTTGGTGGGGGTATTACTTAGCACATAGATGCATCAATGACTGACTCACTGTTTGTATGTGTTTTGAAGACAGCTTATGTGCAGGACTGTGTGGGTGGATGAGTGTGTACATGTGTGTGTTATTAAGTGAATGACTGTCTCACTAGTGTCTTTATCAGTAACTACATATGTTTTAATGTAGCATATGTGAATATTGATGTATATAAGTGAGTATATGTGAGAGTGAGAGATTGTAAGAGTTCCTGTTTAAATAAGTATGTGTTTCTATAAGTGATTGTTTAAGAGAGTGAGTATGTGTAAGTTTCCTTAGAAGTAAGGTGGTAGTGTGTGTATAGCTGTATATGCAAATATCTGGATGTTCAAAAGTTTATTTGCATGTGTGTGTATGTGTGTGAGTAACTTTTGGATGACTGTCGGTGTGTAACAGGATGTATAGGTGTTTCACTACATATGATGAGTGACTATATAGAACTGTTGGGGAATGAGTGGATGTGTATATAGATGGTGGTATTACTGAATTGGTTGTTGTAACTGGAATGGGTATCTCCATTTTTTTTAAACCGTTATTTTCTATTTTTGAATATGTGTTTCAAGGGTTACATGACACTGAAAGGAGGTCTGTCACTCTGTCACAAGGATGGTGTCATCATGGATGTCATGAGTGATGTCACTGACCATGTCATGAGTGATGTAATATGTGACATCATCAGCAGTGCATTGCAGGCGCGCAAGTTATAGTGAGTCCAACTAACTTTAACATGGGAATTTCAATGGTTTCATGTCAGTAAAATTTCCAGGTAACTATAACTGGTGTGAAACCTATGGTTTTTTAGTGAATATATATATATATATATATATATATATATATATATATATATATATATATATATATATATATATATATATATATATATATATATATATATATATATATATATATATATATATGCTGCAAAGACTCGTCCTCCGTTTTCTCCACGAAAAGTCGACAACCAGAACACGCAAAAAGACGAGGTAGACCCAATTTGGTGCTTCTTTTTTTATTTTGCTTTAAAGTGCAACCACATCACCATGACGCGTTTCGGCAGCTCCCTGCCTTGATCACATGACAACAGTGTTGTGGGATGCACCTCTTTTTAAAGTGCTAGTGCGTGAATGGACATAGAAAACATACTTATCAGTCATGTTTTTCTTGTGTGATACGTAAAATAAAGGTTGGGAAGTTATTAAATGTAAAATACAAAAATATAAACAGTACATAAATGTAAAGCCAAGGAAATTCTATGTATAATACATGTGTTTCTTATGGCTATCACAGCATCGTTTACATTTGCTAAACCCTCAATTCATATCTCATCAACTGTTATTTTCTTAGATATCCATTCACTGAATACCATAGTGCATCTCCGTGAACCAAAATGAGACTAAAAGATATTAATATTGTCGTGCAAAAAATTATAAACATAATAATGACACCCTAAGTGAATAAACAAATCATCTTAATTTTACATGTTACCCTGCCAGTAACAATTTTATCTAAATGAAGGGATAGATATGAGAAAAGACGAATATTTCATGGATTCTACAGATAAACTGCATTTGTTACAACTTGTAAAGAATGATTCCCACAATTGGTAACATCAAAACTTTTTTGTTGTCATTCAATTCATTCATAAGTCAATAAAATTGCATAAATAATTAAAACCCATTCAATATCAAAAATATACTCTAATATTTATCTTTCGTCTTTAAAAATCACATATATATATTTATCTTCATAAAATGAACTGTTAAGATTTTTACATTGAGAGGTTGAGGATTATTGGAACACTGGTTCTTATTGATAAAAGACCACATAGAAATAAAGTGCAATTTATACAGTGATGATCCTGATTATCACTCTAAAAACGTGTACATATCCTCACTCATATTTAAACCATTTGGCTGTTTCGTATCTAGAGTGAGTATATAATGGGTTTCTAGCCGGCGAAGCATACCTTCCCTATCCCCTCCTCTTCTCTGAATTGGGACAGTGTCAATTATGAAGTACCTTAGATCTTTTGGGTTTCCACCATGTACTTCATGAAAATGCCTTGCCACAGGGTAGTTGGGGTCGTTGTTGTTAATCGCCCTGATGTGCTGCAAAATCCTCTTGTGGCTTGGAAGTTTTGTACTGCCTACATACTTCAAATTGCAGCTGCATTCTAATATGTAAACCACAAATTCACTTTTACAGGTTAAGTGATATTTTATGTTCTGTGGTTTTGAGCTGAAGGCTGTCACATATGAAGTTTTATTCACCCCATACGTGCAAGCCTTACAACTAGGGCATTTATAAAAACCTTTCCGTGCTAAGGACCAACCTGTGTTTTCCCTGTATTCTGGGCTACTCTTTACCAAGACATCCCCCATTGAGGTAGCCTTTCTGTATGTGATTGCTGGATAGTTCGGGAGATTATTACCAATTACAGGATCTTCTTTGACTAGATGCCAGTTGCGCTGAATTATCTTACGCAATTCCCTATGTTGGCGATTGTAAGTCATAATTAATCTAGGTGTTTCCTCAGATGTTTGCATGTTACCTGTATTTTCCGTTGTGGGGGCATCTATATTGCCCAAGAGTTCATCCCTGGATTTTAATCTAGACTTAGCAATTGCCGCATCCAGAGTTTTCGCACTGTAGCCTCTTTCTAGAAATCTACATTTGCTTTCCTGTTGATGTTTTTTCAATTCTCCCTCATCACTACATATTCTACGTAGCCGCAGCATTTTCCCATAGGGGATGCTATGGATGAGATGAAAAAGATCCAAAATGCCCCTCACGCTGACAGGGTACTGAGCGCCACTCGCAGTCGCCGCAAACTGAACACAGGACAACAAGTTAGTGCTTCAGGATGATTTTATTTTCCCGTATGCCAAGACGCGTTTCGCAGCCAACAGCCGCTTCCTCACTCGACAAATTTGAATTGCTCAGAGAGTGCTTTTAAAGTGACAGTGATTGGTAAAACAAATAACGACGTGATCAGCTTTGGAATAGAGCTAAAAGACATACTAGGCAATGATTGTAATACTGGAAGGGATAATTGTAATTTTGAAGAACATGTAACAATCACAATCACTATAATAGTGGAATAATAAAGTTAAAAATATTGATCATGTTTAACAAACAATTTCCTGGTACAATGCCTCATATAAGGACAAATACTCCGATATGTATCACGTGGACTTAAGATCCATTGAGCAAAAACAGTGCAGAATTGTGCAAGTCAATATAATTGTAAAACAATTTTTGTTGTTTATATATATGAATTTCTCTGCCTATGCTAACATTGCAGCAGTTAAATGACTATCAAGGTTTAATACAATGATCATCTTTTTTTTGGTTTATTTTGTGTAATGACTACCTGAACTATTGTATCAAAATCATTCTGTATGAAAGATGACACTGCTACCTAACAGAGGATCCCCGCTTCTGAAGGTTAGACATAAGGAGGTTTGCAAGTAAAAAATCCCACTTCACATAAGTCGATCTGAACCAACAAAACTTCATATTTTTCACTACGATTCATTTCAACTGTGACCCCTTTAAATCACAGTAATCACAATAAATCCTATCTCAGAGTACCTACTCTTTCGATGGTGTATACAAAGTGCAATAGTGCATCATGTATTTGATATATATACACCAAAACTTAGTGGGTTTCTAGCTAAAGTTGGTACCTTTAAATATTAGAAATTGATTATTAATAATAGAACATTAAATATAAACTATAAAATATTAAATATTAAATATTACATATTTAGATAATAAATGTAAAAATACATATCAAATACATTTATTAAAATTCTATTACAATGGTTTGGTCCTATCCCATAACTGTTTGTACGGCTGTCTGCGTTAAATGACTTAACACAACTACACTTAAAATTAGGTGAATGGGATCTCTGAAAGGGTGTAAGTGGATTTTAAAAGGGGTCAAGAGGTGAGAATACAAGAAAAGTTTTTTAAAAAGTTAAAGACATGTGTACAAATCCTCCGTAATATTAAGGCCATTAGGGTGATTGGTGTCCAATTGGAGGATATACCTCGTCTCCAACTTCCTGAGTTTACCCTCCCGATCACCACCCCTTCTGTTTGGTGGGACAGCATCGATCAGGAAGTAGTTGAGGCTCTTATTGTTGGATTGATGACATTCTTTCATATGCCTCGCTACTGGGTATGTATTGTCAACATTAATGATAGCTTGAAGATGTTGGAGGATTCTGATGTGAGCCTGAGGTTTTGTGCTACCAACGTAGCGTAGGCCACAAGGACAGAATTAAACATAGATGGTATACTCAGTCTTGCAGGTTAGCAATTTGTATATTTTGTGGGGCCTCTGACTAAAGGGAGTTGTGTAAGTAATGGTAACTGACCACACTCCTGAGGCGGAAGCCGGGAGAGCGCGTAGCGCATCGCTTTGCTTTTTTTAACATTGTATTACTGTCACTGAATAACGTGTGCTAGCTTTTAAAAACCACCACAGCACCCTGCATCTCCCAACAAATCGAGCACTTTACCCAGCCACGTAGCGGACTCTAACGCTGCCAGCTGACACAGAAACTGCTCCACTCCTCGGACGCTCGCAGCGCGAGGAGTCAGGCCACGCCCACTTGCTTGGCCACGCCCCCCCCCCCGAGTCGACTACTTAACATGCTGATTGGAAGCGCCAGGTAGTAACTGACCACACTCCTGAGGCGGAAGCCGGGAGAGCGCGTAGCACATCGCTTTGCTTTTTTTAACATTGTATTACTGTCACTGAATAACGTGTGCTAGCTTTTAAAAACCACCACAGCACCCTGCATCTCCCAACAAATCGAGCACTTTACCCAGCCACGTAGCGGACTCTAACGCTGCCAGCTGACACAGAAACTGCTCCACTCCTCGGACGCTCGCAGCGCGAGGAGTCAGGCCACGCCCACTTGCTTGGCCACACCCCCCTTCTCCCCTTCCTCAGGCAGCTTCTATAAAATGTGCATATGGCGGAAGCGCAGCGGGAGTGCCGTTTGCACGCCGAAGGCGCGCCTAAGGCAAGCCCGTCTGCGCCCGTCCGCGCCAGACCGAGCCTAGGGCCCCTGCCCCTGGCCGGCTCAGATCGACCCCAAATCAAATACTCACAAAAAACTCTGTACCAACTCAGAGATACGTCAAACACCAGATGTAACGGATCTATTAGCCCGGAGCAGGAGCCTCTTAGCTGCCCTATCTGCGCCTACAAGGCTATGCCCTTATCCCATTCCGAACCAGCCGGCCTGGAGATGGCTCTACTGAATTGCAGGTCACTCCCTAAACATCATGTTGAAATTAACCTCCTATTAACTGAGTCAAACTTGGACGTTCTGTTTCTAACAGAAACGTGGCTGTCCGGTAGTTCCGACCCGGACATTATCCAAGCACTACCTCCGGGGTATTTCATTAAAACCCTCAATAGACCTACAGGAACGGGAGGCGGCATCGCGATTATTTATCGCGACAACCTCACATGTCAATTCAAAGACAGCCCCATTCTCGACAGTGAAAATATTCTCTTTTCTTTACATCTGCCACCTTCCACCACACTAACGGGGGTGTTAATCTACCGCCCGCCAGGACAGGTAGGGCGTTTCACAAACTCACTCATCGATGTCATCTCCTCCCTGGCCTGTCGAACCCCAAACTTCACCATCCTTGGGGACTTAAATCTCCACTTCGATGACCAAAACAATAAACTCGCCACAGACCTAAAAACTGAACTAACTTCTCTGAATCTTCGACTACTCGGCAATTACCCCACCCATTCTAAAGGACATCTACTGGACCCCATCTTCTCGAACCTCTCCCAACTCTCTGCTCATATTCCTCTCCCTCTCCCCTGGTCTGATCATTTTTTGGTCCCTTTCAAATTCCAACTTCCAGGGAAGATCACGGATACCCCTCACCCACGGGCCCCGTCTCGCCCATGGAAAAAACTGGACACTAACCTATGGGAACGCTCTCTGTCCTCCACTCTACCCATAGCTGACCCCGACCCCTCCAAAGCCGAAACTCAACTACACAACTGGATTAGCGATTCTCTCAATATAGTCCTACCGTTAAAAATCCTCTCGCCTATTAGGAGATCCTCCAAACTACCGTGGTTCACCGAGGAACTGCGCGAATTAAGACGGAAAGGCAAAAGGCTTGAACGCCAATGGAGAAAGAACTGGAACACTGACGACAGAAACGGATACAAAGCCCACATTAGGCTCTACAAAAACGCCTTAAAAATGGCACAGGCCGCCTACTTTGAGGACCAAATTGCAGCTGCAACCAACTCTGCTAAAGAGACCTATCGGATAGTCAAATGCCTCTCCAAAATTCAGGAACCCCCCTCACCACCCGACCTGGATGGCTCAAAATGCAACCAAATGGCTGAATTTTTTTCGAATAAAATCGAAAAAATTCTCAACTCCCTCCCAGCAGTGTGTACCACTCTAAGAGGCCCCCACCACCCGATTTCCCAAAACACCCGAGGTTGCTCTTTTTCCCCCACATCACCATTGAAATGTTTCTAAACGTCCTGCACAAAGTGAAAAGCGGCGCCCCTTCAGACCCAGCTCCTATCAGTAAACTGAAACAAGTTGCTTCTACTATAGCCCCTCCGTTCACCAACTTGATCAACGCCTCCTTTGAGCTTGGCATTGTCCCAGCAAACTGGAAAAAAGCCATGGTTAAAGCTCTTTTAAAAAAACCGCATCTTGATCCAGCAGACCCATCAAACTTCAGACCAATCTCATTACTGCCGGCAATGAGCAAAGTCGCAGAGAGAGTAGCGAACCAACATCTTTCTGAGTTCCTAGAGACCAACCACCTCCTCCGCCATACCCAGACCGGTTTCAGACCAGGACAAGGGACGGATACCGCATTGTTAGCCGTGGTCGAAGAAGCTAGGGGCATACTCGACGCAGGAGGATCAGTGGCAGTGATCCTCCTCGATCTAAGTGCCGCCTTCGACACGGTTGACCACGCAACCCTTGTTCACCGTCTTGAACTAACAGGAGTGGCGGGCTCCGCCTTAGCCTGGATTTCATCTTTTCTTGAGAACAGGTCTTTTCAAGTAACAGATGGGCACTCCATCTCCAAAGCTCGGGCACTCAAGTGTGGGGTGCCTCAGGGGTCCTCCCTGAGCCCCACGCTTTTTAACGTGTACATGGCACCCCTCGAGGATGTTGTCAAACCTTTCGGGATTAAATCAATAATGTACGCCGATGACACCCAGCTCGTTGTTTCCCTAAACCAATCAGACAACGCCCTCACCAACTTATGTAGCTGTCTGGAAAAAGTGCACCAGTGGATGTGCGAGTCTCGGTTGAAATTGAACGGGGAAAAATCGGAAATACTCCTCTTAGGAAACCCAAATAAAATCCCCACTCCTCTTCCCTGGCCACCATGCATGGGATCTCCTCCACCCCCTAAATCTGAAGTAAAAAGCCTAGGGATATGGCTAGACCAGGAGCTCAGTTTCAAAACACAAGCGAGGAAAACTGCGGGAACGTGCTTCGGCCTCATAAAGATGGCACGAAAGATTCTCCATCTTCTCCCCCCTCAATCCAGGAAGCTCTTGATGCAGGGGCTGGTGAACTCCAGATTGGACTATGGCAATGTCCTATATCTGGGGGCCCCAGTCTCTGTAGTCCACAGACTCCAATGTGCACAAAATGCTGCGGCCAGAATACTCACTGGAACCGCTGCAAGGAACTCCGCTAAGCCAGCTCTCAAAAGTCTGCACTGGCTACCAGTCAAGGAGAGGGTCGACTTTAAGACCCTGTGCATTACCCATCGAATACTGCACAATCAAGGCCCTCCCATACTCAGGCCTCTGGTGTCCCACCAAACTTCTAGCAGACATCTCAGATCTAACTCCCTCTCCTTGGCAAAAATCCCCAGAATTTCGAAGGCCAGAACAGGTGGTCGCCAGTTCTCGTACGATGCCCCCAGGCTATGGAACGCCCTCCCACTCTCCCTTAGGCAGGAACATAACCATCTCAGATTTAGGAAAGGACTGAAGACTTTACTCTTCCCTTGAGCGCTCCCTCACTTGACTTCCCACCTCCCAGGATGTGTTCATCAGCGCCGGGATGCCTAAGGGTAGCTGAGCGCTCTACAAAACCCAAAATCAAATCAAATCAAATCAATCAAATGGTGGTAACCCCATGGGCGCATGCTTTGCATGTTTTACACCGAAAAAATCCCTTATGAGTTTGTAACCATGAGGTGTTGGCAATTACTTCTGGGTTCGGTGTAACCAGCCAATCCCTCATGGATGGGGCCCTACTGTGCGTAATGGACACTCTCTGCGGGAGCAGGGGTCCTTTTACGGGGTCATTGAGAACTAATGGCCAGCTGGTTTGCACTATTTTATCAATTTCTTTATGCTGACTGCTATAGCCCATAATCAGGCGAAAAACAGGAGTAACCAGTTTTTCGCCTTCAGAGTTGGCACCAGATATGGGATTATTTATTTATTTATTTATTTATAGAGTTTTGTATAGCGCGGACAAGACCCGTGGGTATCAGAGCGCTTAACATAGAAAACATAGAAAAACATAAGAAAACATAAGAAAACATAAGAAAAAGATTATAAATTACAGATTGCCCTTATGGTAGTAAATTATGATAGACACACATATATGAGGTAGTAGGCGATATGCTATCAGGGTGATTAGATAAATATATTCCTAACGCCTGTGATATTAGCCATAGGAGGTGCATAGGCTTGGCCTATGTCACAGTCATATCGTCGGGTTCGGTGAGGTAGGGTTACATAATATTATCAGTGCAATTCCATGAGTAATCGGCAATAAGAGTTGGCTAGGTATGGCATGTGGCAAGGATTAAATAGATAAACCAGGTAAAGTAGAGAATTATATCATTATGGATGTGAGATATAGTGTAGAGATTACATAAATATGAGGTGACCTTAAGGTGTGTAGCCGCTGTTTGATCGATTCATTGTCTTTGTCAAATTGATCTTCAGAATATTCATGATGAGTCCGATCTTCTTTGTCTTGAATGTTCATACTAATGTTCGGTATGTATCTCTATGTAGGATATTTACTCATCAAGTGGTTCTTAAGTTCCCGTTTGAATTTTATAGTGTTTTTAATCACCCTGATGTTGGGGGGGAGTGAATTCCAGACTCTGGGAGCGGTTCCGGAGAATGCTCGGTCATAGGTCTTTTTCTTCCGGAAGAAGGCCGGTCGTAGTAGCAACTCCTTGGCGCTTCTCGTTGGTCTGTTGCCTCCCGATAGCTTAATTTTCTTGGCTAGATATCTAGGCGTGTTGTAGTGAACCACTTTGTGGGTAATACAGGCCATCTTCATTTTAATTCTCGCTTCGTAGGGTAGCCAGTTTAGTGTCTTTAAGTGGGGAGATATGTGATCGAATTTCCTCGTTCCCGTGATGAGTCTTGCCGCAGCGTTGAGACAGGCTTTCAGTGGTGCAGTGGATGTTTTTGGTAGGCCAGCTAGCGTGGTGCAACCATATTCAATTCTCGAGATCACTAGAGATTGGATAGCCAGTTTTAGATCTGCTTCTGAGATAAAGGGTTTCAGTTTTCTTAGATAGTTCAGGTGGAAACGGGCACTCTTGGCCATTGTGTTGATGTGGTCTTTCATGTCAAGGTTCTCGTCTAGCGTAATTCCTAGTGATTTAGCTGAGTTAATTAGGGTCGGAGTACAGTTCAGAGCCGTTACCAATTTAGTCCAATCTTTTACCTCTGGTTGACTCCTTGCAGGTGATATTAGTAGGAATTCTGTTTTGTCGGCATTAAGTTTTAGATGATTAGCTGTTAGCCATTGTAACGCTCGCTTTAATGTTTCATTCATTAGGTCAATGTCATCCCGACAGGCGATCTTCATATAAATTTGCGTGTCGTCTGCGTACATGTGATAGGAGATCTGTGATTCACGAAGTATCTCCGTGAGAGGTTCAACATACAAGTTGAATAGATCTGGGGATAACGTTGAGCCTTGTGGGACCCCTATTGTGTTAGGGCACGGGGAGGAGATTACTTGGTTGACCAGGAATAGTTGTGTCCTGTTCTGTAGGAAGGAGTTAAACCAATTCAGTACGTTTCCAGATAAGCCCATCCTGTCACGTAGCCTGGTCATCAATAATTCGTGATTTACAGTGTCAAATGCTGATGATAAGTCTAGTAAGATCAGTAGGCACGCATGATTTTGGTCTAGGGCTTGTAAGGCATCATCAACAATATGCAGGATCGCCGTTTCAGTACTATGCCCAGTTCTGAAGCCTGATTGGCAGTCATCTAGTAGTGAGAACTTAGCGATGTGCTGACTCAGTTGGCCCTGCACGCATTTCTCAATAAGTTTGGCAAGTAGAGGGATGTTGGTCACTGGTCGATAGTTCTTCGGGTCTGTTGCATCCGCTGTCGGTTTTTTGATGATGGGAACTACCTGCCCAGTTTTTAGGCAGTCAGGGAGGGTTCCTTGTGCAAGTGAAGCATTTATTATCTCAGTCCAGATAGGAATTAGGGTGTGGCTGACTTCTCTTACACATTTTGCTGGTAGAGGGTCTTGATAATGGTTATTCGGTCTGAGTTCTGCTAGCGTTTTGGCGATCTTTCCCTGGTCATATAGTTCAAATGTGTCCCAATTTGCCTTATTTTTTGTATGAGGGCCTTCAGTTGTCGCCTTGGCCTCATTTATCGGTGAGGGAAGGGTCCTGAGGTTAGCTGCTGCACTTGTGAGCTCATCTTCTAGTAGTTTGTTTTTTTCCGTGAAAAATGAAGAGAACTCCTCGCAGCTTATGGGAGTTTTTGAGCTCTCTTGGGACGTTTTGGCTAGTTTATTAGACTGTTGTTTTAGGATCTCGAAGAGTTTTCTTGGTCTGTTTGTGGCATTGTCAAGTTCAGCCCTTATAAATTCTTTTTTGGTGTTGATTATCTTTTTGTTATATTGTTTTCTCGTTTTTCTGAGGTCTTTCAGCTCAGGGGAGGAAGGATGTTGTCTCCATTTCCTTTCAGCCATTCTCAGTTTTCGTCTGTCTTCGTTCAGTGATTCATTAAACCAAGGATTTTTTGGTTTTTCTGAGACATTTTTCAATTTTTGAGGCAGGGTGTCGTTGACTATATTACGGATCGAGGTAATGTAATGATCCGTCAGCTCGTTGACATTGACATTCTGCCTGTTGTTACGAGGTTTCAGGTCTCTCTCACATCTTTCCACCAGTAATTCAATATTGGCTTCTTTTGTGTCTCGAATCAGTTTTTTGCACCTGCGGGGTTGCACGGTCTTACTCTTTTTCATTGTGAGTATCGCGAATGTTATGGCGTGATGGTCAGACCAATCACACGGGTCAATAGCAAGGATTGAAGTCTCTTGGTTTCTTGAGATAATCCAGTCAAGAGTCGCTCCTTGTGAGTGAGTGGGCTGGGTGCATGCTTGCGTAAGGTTTAGCTCATTGAGGAAGTCTTTAATCGAGTTCACCATTTTGTCATTGCCGTCGTCCCAGTGGAGGTTAAAGTCTCCTAGGAATATATTGTTGGCATCCGAGTTAGAATTGGCAGTTATAATCTCTATTAGTTGCTCTGTGAACTTAGTGTTCTCTCCCGGTGGGTGGTAGAACGCATGCAGGTTATAGCTTTGATTATTTAGTGATCTTATGTTAAGACCAAGGTATTCACAGGATTCAATGGGGTCAGATTGGAATTGGTTGACCTTAATCTCGGACCGGTGAATGCACGCTATATCTCCCCCCACTTTCCTTGGTCTGTCTAACCTGACAATGTTATATTGAGGTGGTACTAGGAGATCAATGGTAGGAGATGATGATTCACTGAGCCATGTTTCCGTAAGGATGGCCAAGTCGATTTCCTTGTTGATGATGAGGGCGGCTATATCTGACGCATGTTTAGTTGCCGACCGACAGTTAAGAAGTAGGCATTTCAGGGCTTTCTGTGAGTTAACGGAGTTTTCAATTCCAGTGTCGATTGTAGTTACCTGAATATGTTGTAAGTTGTGGTGGATTGCTTTCCTGTCATTCTTTCTGGACGTTCTATTCGAATCAATAGGGATCAAGACACTTTTTGCCAACAAGTAACTGATTACGATCTAGCGTTTGTGTTTTGGATATAGCTTGTTCCACGGTTTTGGGAGAATAACCTCAGCTTAGGAAATGCTGCCTTCTCTCTTCTTGGGCCACTGCTAGTTCACTATTGGTGCTGCAGATGCACTTAAGCCACAGCATTTCGCCATATGGAATGCTATTTACCAAGTGGCATGGGTGGGACTCGTGGCATGTAATACAGAGTTGCCTGCCTTCTTTTTACGGTATAGTCTTGTTTCCAATTTGTTATTCTCTATGTAAAACCTGAGTTTACATGAAATTGACACTTGTATCGCTGATGGTAATTGTAAAGTGAAGGTTCAGGGAGTTTTGGTTAATTTGAATTATAAATTGTTCTGCGTCATCTTTAGTTCCTTGCCACACAATGAATAAATCATCTTTGATGCAGAGCCAAATTTTAACCTTATTTTTCATAGTTTCTGCATATTGCGCCTTGAGGACCAGCTCCTCCCGCCTGCCCATATGAAGGCAGGCATAGCTAGGGGAGAAGCTGGCCCCCATTGTAACTCCCTGAATATGTTGGAACAGCAAGTTATTAAACATAAATATGTTGTTGTGCAAACAAATATTAATCATTGCAATCAACATTTCACTATGCAATCGGTGTATTTTTGGTCTTTGGGCCGGATAAAACTGTATTGCTTTGATACCATCCTCGTGTAAAATACTTGCATAAAGTGATGATACGTCAAGTGCGATGAGTAACAAATCAGGACTCCATAATATTTCTTTGATTTTACCAATGAAGTCGCTTGTGTCGCGCACGTATGATGGCAAAGCTTTTACAAATCCCTATAAAAAGAAGTCAACATACACAGATGTATTTTCCAGAAGAATGTCATGGGCGGTGATGAAAGGACGACCTGGTGGTTTCTTAGGGTCTTTATGGATCTTGGGAATAAAATTAATTGATGGGATAGTTGGATTGTCTTTTCTCAGATATTTGTATTTCTCATCACTAATCAAATTCTTGTGACGCAACGTAGACAGTTTAGTATGGTAGGTCTGGTATGTTGCTTTCAACATTGTTATGTTTGTCCGTGTATAGCAGTTCCTGTCATTGAGCTGGTTAAATGTCTCTGTTTTGTAATCCTGCTGTGCCCACAAAACGATGTTGCCGCCTTTGTCACTGTTTCTTATTACAATGTCTTTATTAGTTTTCAATTTGGTCATCAATTGATGAAACTTCATATCTTGATTTCGGTAGTGTTTAATAGTCATGTTAGTGTTCTTATTACATTTTTTGATTCTGTTTGTTACCACATCATGGAATGTATCTATTGAATCGTGTATAGCAATGGGCGTGAATGTAGATTTAGGTTTGAAGTTCGTAAGCCCAACAGTTTTTAGATCCCCCTTGGTTGTCACTGCAGCGGGTGGTGGTGTTACACTCATGTGTAAGTCTGATGACCCATTGCACAAACCTTCTAATTCCATGAGGAGATTCAAGTCAGATATAACTTCAGATGACTGACTAGATTGTGCTGTCTCTTGTGTAGGGTTAATTTCGACATCCTGTTTTCTCCTTATTGTGTGGAATTTCATTAGTTTCAATTTACGCACCCCTTTGTAGATGTCCATCCGGACATTAGCATTGTCAAAATTGTGAGGTGGACAATATGAAAGGCCTAAATTAAGAGTTTTGGTGTCTTCTACAGTTAATTTGACCGGGGATAAGTTGACTACTGTTTGATTTACTTTTTCCTCCTGTAGCCACTTGTTTTCTTTTTGTAACTGCTTCCGTTGTTTTCGGTTTGCTTTACGTCTCTGGCCCCATTTGAAGTTTGCTCATATGCGGTTGTATTCCGTGGACCACGGGGTCTGAGAGTTGCCAATCTTTCTTCGCATAAAAAATTAACTTCCTCTCCAGGAGATGGTTTATTTTTAATTGCTCCTCCCCTGAGATCGCGCATTTCTGTTTCTGATTCACTGTTTGAAAAGCACTGGCCTGCTAAAGATGTATCACTGTTAACTTCATTTCTCTTCTGTGTACTAATTGTAGTGTTGGCTGATGCTGTTACTTTCTTTAGATGGGACTTGAGCATGGCGTCGAATTTCTTGGCGAACGTAAAGATTTGTCCAAGCTCATAATCATTCTTGTCTCTTTGACATTTTTGAGCCTTACATTCTCTTATTTTCTACTCCTGCTTTTTAAGCCGCCCCAACATGTCTTTACGGAGTTTAGTTATTTCGTCAGCTTGCCCTATTGCATCTAGCTCTTCATTAATTGCGTCAATCTCTATAGAGCGCGCCCTATCAATATCTGCATATTTTATCAATAGGAGCGGCAATTTTCGCAAAGAATCCAAAGTACATTCAGCCCACTCACGCATTAGGTCGGGATTCGGTTCCTCGTATGTGGGGGCTGTTAGTATTCTTAAGCCATGTGGAATGCGCCCTACTTCGATGTAACGCTGAAGTGAGTGAGATTCCCACCACTTGCTTATCTCCATTTTCATTTTCTTTTCAAATGTTTTCATTTTAAGCTGCAATGAGCTGATATTAGCATTGCTCCTAGGTTCTTTGTCCTTTGTGTTCTGTGTCGCCATAGGGGTATTGGAGAGCATCTCCCTAGCCGCCTCCTCCCTCTCTCGCAACAAGTTGGAGGACGTTTTTAGAGAAATTTTCACTAATAACGTCCGATCTCTGTACACGGCCCTTATCAAATATAGCCTGTTACTGCAGATCGGAGCACACTCCTCCACCCCAGAATACCGTAGTTTTCGTTACCTGGTCACCTTCGGATTCTCCACCTCGTCGGCCGACTCGGTAACAGTCCGCTGGCTACCAGGAGCTTTTTTTCAGGTTCTGGGGGGTTAGGCGTTTGATTCCGTCTTGGACAACAATGCTTCCAGGTTGCCCCGGAAGTACAGCTCCGCGATGAATGCCAACCAAGAAGGAGGAGGGGGTCTGTGTGTGACTGAACGGAGCTGCACAGTCATCAATATGAAAAAGATCCAAAATGCGCCTCACGCTGACAGGGTACTGAGCGCCACTCGCCGCAAACTGGACACAGACCAACAAGTTAGTGCTTCAGGATGATTTTATTTTCGGGTATGCCAAGACGCGTTTCGCAGCCAACAGCCACTTGCTCACTCAACAAATTTGAATTGCTCAGAGAGTGCTTTTAAAGTCACAGTGATTGGTAAAAAAAATAACCACGTGATCAGCTTTGTAATAGAGCTAAAAGACATACTAGGCAATGATTGTAATACTGGAAGGGATAATTGTAAAATACATAATCACATTTTAAAAGATAATGTTGAAGAACATGAAACAATCACAATAAAATAGTGGAATAATAAAGTTAAAAATAGTCTTCATGTTTTACAAACAATATCCTGGTGTAATCAGGTAGTACATGTACCATACAACAATCACTGGATTTTAACCGTTACAAAATGGGCACCATTGTAACCAGTTACACCATGGATGCCTCCAAGGTTGTCTGTTTTCTATTTCGCTTTGTATTATGATAAAGATGTGGTTGGAACTTTGACCAGTGTGTGAACAAGGAGACACGGTTCTCTGAAATGTAGTAATTAACTCTTTGCAGACAAACTATCCCCTGAGTGAACGTTTACTTCATTGCTGCAGTTAAAATGATGTCCGGTAGTCTTTGCCAGTATCACACTCCAACGGCCACAGGTGGGAGAAGGCGGTTGAAGCAAAACCTGGACTTTGATATATATATATATAGGTTTCAAGGATGTTATAGTTAGAAATTGATATCTAAAATACCATAGAAACTCACTGAAAAAATGTAGGTTTCAGGGATGTTATAGTTAGTTGAACATTTCACTCGTACAAAACCAGAAAAATTCGGCTGTTATAGTTAGTTGAGCTAACTATAACTCTCGCACCCGCAATGCACTGCTGATGACGTCATATATTACATTATTTGTGACATTGACAGTGACATCACTGATACATCTCAAATGACGTCACTAATGATATCACTGATGACATCATCCAGTGAATGCATGCTTCTGTAAAGTTTAAATATGTTTTATATATATATAGGAAGGTGTATTGAACAATGAGTGGGTGTTTAAGGGTCTGAATGGATGATTTAGTAGGTGCGTGACTGACTTTATAAGTGAGTGACTAATCATGTCTTACTGAATGCATGGGTTAGTGACTAAACTGTGTGAAGGTCTGTCTTAGTCTGTCAGTTGTTGTGTACTGTAAGTGGCTACATGGGAAGCAGAGTAACTACATGGGTGTCTATATGGGTTATTGATTGGTTGTCTGAGTATTTATATGGATGCCCAAATGTCTGTGTAGGTGGGGGGTATGTGACTCTGCATAGATGTGTGAATTGGTAATTCACTGGGTGTATAGGATCAAGAGTGTATCTGTGAAGGGCTGTAGTGGTAGGTGAGTGTGTGTATAGGTGTGTTGGTGAGTGAACGGTTGTCTCAGTAGTACACGTGTGAGTAACTATATATGTTAAAGGCAATATATGTGAGTTTTTGTGTTGGAGTATATACATGACTTTATGTGAGAGTGAGTGATTGTGAGAGTGACTATGGATGAGTGTGTGCTTCTATCAGTGATTGTATAAGAGAGTAAGTATGTGTTAGTATCTGTACAAATAAGTGAGTTGGTGTGTGTATAACTGTTTAGGTGAGTAAATGGGAGTGTGAATGATTCTTTGCACGATTGACTAGGTATGTGAGTAACTCTATAGATGAGTGCTGTATTGATAAGTGACTGCATGTATGAGTGACTGTATGGGTAAATGAGTGGATATGTGTGTAGACCTAGGATTCAGTGAGTGGGTATGTAATAATTGGTATTGGTGTGTCTATGGTTTCGAAAATTGGAGTTTGTCACTTAGAGTGGGTGTATCAAAGGTTATATTAGGGTGTGAGAAGGTGCATCAGATTATCACGTGGATGATGTCATCAGTGATGTCACCAGTGATGTCATTTGAGATGTCATCAGTGATGTCATCGGTGATGTCAATGACCATGTAATGAATGATGTAATATGTGATTTCATCAGCAGTGCATTGAGGGGGCACGAGTTATAGTTAGCTCAACTAACTATAACAGCCAAATGTTTCCGGTTCTGTACGAGTGAAATGTCCAACTAACTATAATGTCCCTAAAACCTATGTTTTTTTCAGTGAATTTCTATGTTTTTTAAATGGTAATTTCTAACTATAACATCCCTGAAACCTATGTTTTTTTCAGTGAATTTTAAAGGTTTTTTAATGCTAATTTCTAACTATTCCTACAGAGGCAGGACATGTGCAGAAAGAGTAAGAAATGCGCAGAAAGAAGCAAAAGAAATGCAGAAAGACGCAACAGAAGTCCAGAAAGAGGAAGAAAGGTGCCGAAAGAAGCAGAAGATATGCACAAAGAAACAACATAGGTGCAGAAAGCGGCCTTGTTGCAAAGTTATCCTGTTCCACAAAGTTCTGCTGACTGGGACTGGTGGTAACTGACTCTGACTGACCAGGCCCAGAGCCAGTGCTATGCTGAAAGACACTTACAATACAGCAAAAACAACTACATACACTAGGGTACACTATGGGTTGGGGTATCCCTGTTATTGGCATGACCACTCCTGTAAGGCCCTGTTACATAATAGCGGTACAAAAGGTACCGCTGTTACATAATAGGGCAGGGAGATTTAAACTACCTCTAAGTCAGAGGTGCAGAAAGAGGTAGGAGAAGTGCAGAAAGAAGCAACAGATGTGCTGAAAGAAGCAAGAGAGTTACATAAACAGGCAAGATTGGTACAGACAAAGGGTACAGGGGTTCTGAAAGAGGAAAGAGGGATACAGAAAGTTGCAACAGAGGTAGAGAAAGAAGGAAGAGCAGTGCAGAATGAAGCAAGAGACGTGCAGAAAGAAGCAAACGAGGTAGAGAAATAGGGAAGAAATTGCAGAAAGAGGCAAGAGGGATACAGAAATTTGCAAAAGAGGTGCAGAAACAAGCCTGGGAAGTGCAGATATAGGCAAGAGAATTTCTGAAAGAAGTAACAGAGGTATAGAAAGAAGCAAGAGAAGTGTAGAAAGTGGCAAGTGAGGTGCAGACAGAAGCAAGACCAGTGCAAAATAAACCAACAGAGGTGCAAAAAGAGGCAAGAAGGGTGCAAAAAGAAGGTAGAGAAGTGCTGAAAGAGGCAAGAGAATTGCTGAAAGAAGCAACAGAGGAGTAGAAAGAAGCAAAAGAAGTGCAGAAAGAGACAAGTGAGGTGCATAAAGAAGCAAGAGCAGTGCAGAAAGAACCAACAGATGTGCAAAGAGAGGCAAGAGATGTGCAGAAACAGACACGAAAGGGGTAGGAAGAGGGTACAGGGGTGCAGAAAGAGGCAAGACAATAGTTGAAAGAAGCAACAGAGTTGTAGAAAGAAGCAAGAGAAGTGCAGAAAGAGGCAAGTGAGGTGCGAAAAGAATAAAGAGCATTGCAGAAAGAACCAACAGATGTTCAAAAAGAGTCAAGAGAGGTGCAAAAAAGAAGCAAGATAAGTGCAGAAAGAGGCAAGAGAGTCGCTGAAAGAAGCAACAGAGGAGTAGATAGAAGCAAGAGAAGTGCGGAAAGAGACAAGTGAGGTGCCGAAAGAAGCAAGAGCAGTGCAGAAAGAACCAACAGAGTTACAAAAAGGTGCAGAAAGAGGCAAGATAATTGCTGAAAGAAGCAACAGAGGAGTAGAAAAAGAAGCTAGAGAAGTGAAGAAAGAGACAAGTGGGTGCAAAAAGAAGCAAGAGCAGTGCAGAAAAAACCAACAGAGGTGCAAAACGAGGCAAGAGGCGTGCTAAAAGAAGGAAGAGATGTGCACTAGAAGGAAGAGATGTGCTGAAAGAGGCAAGAGAATTGCTGGAAGAAGCAACAGAGGTGTAGGAAGAAACAAGAGAAGTGCAGAAAGAGGCAAGTGAGGTGCAGAAAGAGGCGACAGCAATGTAGAAGGAACCAACAGAGGTGCACGAAAGGTGCAACAAGAAGGAAGAGAAGTGCAGAAAGATGCAAGAGAATTGCAGAAAGAGGCAAGTGAGGAAAGAAGCAAGAGCAGTGTATAAAGAACTAACAGAGGTGTAAAAAGAGGCAAGATAGGTGCAATCGAAGGAACAGAGGTGCAGAAAGAGGCAATAAATTTGCTGAAAGAAGCAACAGAGGTGCAAGAAAGGTACACAAAGAAGGAAGAGAAGTGCAGAAAGAGGCAAGCGAATTGCAGAAAGAGGTAAGTGAGGAAAGAAGCAAGAGCAGTGCACCTAACAGAGGTGTAAAAAGAGGCAAGATAGGTGCCAAAAGAAGGAACAGAGGTGCAAAAATAAAAAAGAAATTTGCTGAAAGAAGCAACAGAGGAGCAGAAAGAAGCAAGAGAAGTGCAGAAAGAGTCAGGTGAGGTGCATAAAGAAGCATGAGCAGTGCAGACAGAACCAATAGAGGTGAAAAAGAGGCAAGAGTAGTGCAAAAAGAAGGAATAGAAGTGCAGAAAGAGGCAAGAGAATTGCTGAAAGAAGCAACAGAGGAGTAGAACGAAGCAAGAAAAGTTCAGAAAAGAGGCAAATGAGGTACAGAAATAAGCAAGAATAGCGTAGAAAGAACCAACTGAGATGCAAAAAGAGGCAAGAGCGGTGCAGAAACAGGCAAGAAAGGTGCAGAAAGAGGGTACAGGGTGCCAAAAAGAGGCAAGAGAATTGCTGAAAGAATCAACAGAGGTGTAGAAAGAAGCAAGAGAAGTGCATAAAGAAGCAAGTGAGGTGCAGAAAGAAGCTAGAGCAATGCAGAAGGAACCGACAGGTGCAAAAAGATGCAAGAGAGGTGCAAAAAGAAGGAAGAGAAGTGCAGAAAGAGGCAAGAGAATTGCAGAAAGAGGCAAGTGAGGAAAGAAGGAAGAGCAGTGCAGAAAGAACCAACATAGGTGCCAAAAGAGGCAAGATAGGTGCAAAAAGAAGGAACAGAAGTGCAGAAAGAAGCTAGAGAAATGCTGAAAAAAGCAGCTGAGGAGTAGAAAGGAGCAAGAGAAATGCAGAAAGAGACAAGTGTGGTGCATGAAGAAGCAAGAGCAGTGCAGAAAGAACCAACAGAGGTAATAAAAGAGGTAAGGGGGTGCAGAAACAGGAAAGAAAGGTGCAGAAAGAGGTTACAGGGGTGCCAAAAGAGGCAAGAAAATTGCTGATAGAAGCAACAGAGGTGTAGAAAGAAGCAAGAGAAGTGCATAAACACACAAGTGAGGTGCAGAAAGAAGCAAGCGTAGTGCAGAAAGAACCAACAGAGGTGCAAAAAGAGGCAAGAGGAGTGAAAAAAGAAGGAAGAGAAGTGCAGAAAGATGCAACAGAATTGCTGAAAGAAGCAACAGAGGAGTAGAAAGAAGCATGAGAAGTGCAGGAGACAAGTGAGCTGCAGAAAGAAGCAAGAGGAGTGTAGAAAGAATAAACAGAGGTGCAAAAAGAGGCAAGATATGTACATAGGCAGGCAAGAAAGGTGCAGAAAGAGGGTACATGGGTGCAGAACGAGGCAAGAGAATTGCTGAAAGAAGCAACAGAGGTATAGATAGAAGCAAGAGGAGTGCATAAAGACACAAGTGAGGTGTAGGAAGAAGCAAGAGCAGTGCAGAAAGAATGAACAAAAGTGCAAAAGAGGCAAGAGAGGTACAGAAACAGGCAAGAAAGGTTCAGAAAGTGGGTATAGGGGTGCAGGGAGAGGTGAGAGAATTGCTGAAACAAGCAACAGAGGTGTACAAAGAAACAAGAGAAGTGCAGAAAGATGCAAGTGAGGTGCAGAAAGAAGCAAGAGCAGTCCAGAAAGAACCAACAGAGGTGCAAAAAGAGGCAAAAGAGGTGCAAAGGAAAGGAAGAAAAGTACAGAAAGAGGCAAGAGAAATCCTGAAAGAAGCAACAGAGAAGTAGATAGAAGCAAGGGAAGTGCAGAAAGAGACAAGTGAGGTGCAGAAAGAAACAAGAGTAGTGCAAAAAGGACCAACAGTGGTGCAAAAAGAGGCAAGAGAGGTGCAGAAACAGGCAAGAAATGTATAGAAAGATGGTACAGGGCTACAGAAAGAGGCAGGAGAATTGCCGAAAGAAGCAACACAGGTCTAGAAAAAAGCAATAAAAGATCAGAAAGAGGCAAATGAGGTGCAGAAAGAAGCAAGAGCACTGCAGAAAGATCCAACAGTGGTGCAAAAAGAGGCAAGAGAGATACAAAAAGCTGAAAGAAGCAACACAGGTCTAGAAAAAAGCAAGAAAAGATCAGAAAGAGGCAACAGAGGAGTAGAAAGAAGCAAGAGAAGTGCAGAAAGAACCAACCGAGGTGCAGCAAGAGGCAAGTGGGGTGCAAAAAGATGGAAAGGAAGTGCAGAAAGAGGCAGGAGAACTGCTGAAAGAACCAACAGAGGAGTAGAAAGAAGCAAGAGAAGTGCAGAAACAGGCAAGAGAAGTACAGAAATAAGTGGGAGATGTGCAGAAACAGGCAAGAGAAATACAGAGAGAGTCAAGAGAATTGCTGAAACAAGCAACAGAGGTGTAGAAAGAAGCAAGAGAAGTGCAGAGAGAGGCTAGAGAGAGGCAGAAACAGGCAAGAAATGTACAGGAAGAGGGACGACAAATGCAGAAACAACAGGGGGGGCAGAAAAAGCAAGACAGGTGTAGAAAGAAGCATGGGAAGTGCAGAATGAAGCAACAGGGATGCAGAAAGAGGCAAGAGAACTGCTGAAAGAGATAAGAGAGTTGCGGAAACAGGCAACAGAGGAACAGAAAGATGTAACAGAGGTGCAGACAGAGGCAAGAGAGGTTCAAAACAAACAGGTAAAAGGAGTGTAGAAAGAGGTAAAAGGGGTGCAACAATTTGCAAGAGAGGTGCAGAAAGAAGCAAGAGCAGTGCAAAGGAATCAACAGTGGTGCAAAAAGTCAAGTGAGGTGCAGAAACAGGCAACATGGGTGCAGAAAGAGGAAACAGGTGGGCAGACTGAGGAAATATGGGTACAGAATGAGGCATGTTACGTACAGAAAGAAGCAGGATAAGTGCAGAAAAAAGCAGCAGAAGTGCAGAAAGAGGGGAGAGGGTGGAGAGAGAGGCAAGAGGGGTACGGAAAAAAGCAATTCAGGTGCAGAAAGAAAAGAAGTGCATAAAGAAGGGACAGAGATGCAGAAAGAGACATAAAAGGTACAGAAAGACATAGGAGGGGTACAGAAAAAGGCAAGAGAGGTGCAGAAACAGGGAAGAAATGTGCAGAAAGAGGCAAGAGGGTACAGAAACAAGCAAATGAGGTACAGAAAGAGGCAACAGATATGCAGAAAGAGGCAAAAGAGATGCTGAGAATAGAAGAGATTTGCAGAAAGAAGCAAGAGAAGTGCAGAAAAAGAAAGAAATGTGCAAAAACAAGCAAAATAAATGCAGAAAGAGGCAAGAGAGGGACAGAGAGAGGAGCAGATGGAAGCAACAGGTGATCATTCTATGCTTGCAAAGGGCCTTCCAACACGCTGTAACACTTGTCACTGCATTTTTTGTTACGTTTGAGCTGTTGGAGCTAGAAACAAGACTTTTTTTTGTTCAAATCTACAGATTAGGGAGCAGATGACGAATTATGTGGCTAGTGCGGAAGATATATATTTGTGTGAAGTTCATAGTTGAGCTTCTATAGAAACGAGGAAGACTAAACCTGGTATTACCACTCCACAACAGACTACTATACCACGTAATTACTGTCCATAACACATAATCGCTCTGTGCATAATTCCTATAAAACAAATACCATATACTTTCTATCCTCAGAATTTCACAGCAAACCTTACCACATAATTTCACTAAGCACAATGTACATCCAGTCCACTCCGAAAAACATTTAAAACCTTTTACATTTACATTGCCAATAGCTCTAACTCTCACAAATGTGAAACCTATAACATTGAAAACCCTTCTTTAACCAGTTGTTGTGATTGCAGAGTGGTGGAGAAAAGGTGCTGTGCCTCTCTCCAGCGCTCAGGAATTCTGCTGCGTAGGGCTTACAGGAGGTACCAGGAAGACTTCTTGGCCCCCAAAGTCCTTCAAATTGGACTGCATCCCCCATCTCGTAGTCTGCCAGGAGGCATGTTTGCAGAGTGGTGGAGGAAGGACGGCATAGCCTACTAAAGACGTCCTGGCAATCCTACTCTGCAGGACTTACTGGAGGTAACAAAAGGGGTAGTTGGACCCCAAGGACATCCTTGGGGGTTGACTACGTCTTCTGTAAACTCCAGTAAGTCCCACATAGCAGGATTGCTAAGTTCTCAGAGCAGGCCACGCCCCCTTTGCCCACCACTCTACAAACACACTCCCAGGTGCGCTCTTGGATGGGGATTGAAGTCCCCTTCACTGCTGGGGGTCCTTTAGGGGCAAACGAGCCTACCTCTTACCTCCAGTAAGCCTCACACAGTGGGATTGCTGAGAGGTAGAAAAAGGCCATGCCCCTTTTCTCCACCATTCTGCAAACGCGCCCCCTGGTGCATTCTGAGTTGGAGGATTAAGTCCCCTTCATTACTAAGGGTCCCTCGGGGCTAACTAACCCGCCAGTTACCTCCAGTAAGCTGAGAGTGGTCTGAGGCCATGCCCCCTTTTTACACCACTCTGCAAATCGGCTTCCGGTGCACTGCTGCTCCAGGGAGCTGCGTTGCAGAGAGGTGTTGAGAGGCCACGCCCCTATTTGCACCTTTCTGCAACGCAGCTCTGTGGAGCTTAATGGACGTAGCTGGTGGGCTACTTGGCCTCCAGGGACCCTCAGTACTCAGGGGGGATTTAATCCCCCAATGTACAACGCTCCAGGGGGTGCATTTGCACAGTAGTACAGGTAGGGGGCATGTCCTGATATGACAAGTGTGCAGGTGCATCCTGTGGCACGTTTAAAGTTGGGGGTTTAAGACCCCTTGAATACTGTTGTTCCCTGGGGACCAACTAGCCCACCAGGTACATCCAGAAAGTGCCACAGAGTTGCATTTCAGTGAGGTGTAAAAAGGGGCGTGGCCTCAGACCACCTCTCAGCAATCAGCTCTGTGGCGCGTACTGGAGGTACCTGGTGGGCTAGTTGGCACCCAGGGACCCTCAGGATTCAAGGGGAATTAATCCCCCAAATTAAAACCCACAAGGAGGCGTGTTTGCACAGTGGTGAAGAGAGGGGGTGGGACCTGATATGACATGTTTTTGCCTATGCCATCACTCCCCTAAAACCCAAACACTTATAAATTCACCATGCACTCTCTTTGCAGCACTCTAATCATCCAGTCACTACCCATGCACTCATGCAATGACTCATGCACTAAATCATGCACTGCTACAATACCCTGAGCAGTACCGATGCAGTCCAGCCACCACCCTGTCACTACCCATGCACTCCTCCAATCACCCAGCGAGCACCATGTACTTATCCAATCACTCTGCCAAAACCCAGGCACATATAAATTCACCATGCACTGTCCTTGCAGTACTCTTATCATCTAATCAGTACCCATGTAGTTATGCAATGACCCATGCTCTAGCACATGCACTGCTACAATCCTCTGAGCACTACCCATTCAGTCCAGCCATCGCCCTGTCAGTACCAATGCACTCTTTCAATCACCCAGCCAGCTCCAATCACTCCACCAAAACCCAAGCATTTATAAATTCACCATGCACTCTCCTTGCAGTACTCTAATCTTCCAGTCAGTACACATGTACTCAAGGAATGACCCAGGCACTAACCCATTCACTGCTACAATCCCCTGTGCACTACCCATGCAGACCTCTAACCACCTACACTGTAGTGATTCACTCCTCCAATTATCCAGATTGTACCCATGCACTCCAGAAATCCTCTGTCACTACCCATGCACTCCTCAAATCAGCCATCCAGCATCATGTACTTATCCAATTACTCCGCCAAAACCCAAGCAGTTATGAAATCTCCATGCACTGTCCTTGCAGCACTCTAATCATCCAGTCACTACCCATGTACTCATTCAATGACCCAGGCACTAACTCAGGGCAAATATAGAGGAGGTTATGCTAATTACAGGGATACCCCATTACATAGTGTTCCCTAGTGTTAGTAGGTGTTTTACTGTATTCTAAGTGTTTTTTAGCATAGCACTGTCTCCCGTCCTGGTTAGTCAGAGTCAGTTACCAGCAGTACCCGTCACTAAAAAGTAGGAGCACAGGAAGACTTTCTGCTCTTCTGTTGGTTCTTTCTGCACATCTCTTGCTTCTTACTGCAGTTTTCTTAGTCTGTCTGGCTTCTTTTGCCTCTTTCTGCTTTTGTCTTGCTTCTTTCTGGGCTTTTTTTCCTCTTTCTTCACATGTCCTAACTTTGTAGGTATAGTTAGAAATTAGCATTTAAAAAACCATTGAAAATCACAACAAAAAAAACATAGGTTTCGGGCACATTATAGTTAGAAATTAGCATTTAAAAAACCATTGAAATTCACTTAAAAAAAACATATGTTTCAGGCACGGTATAGTTAGTTGGACATTTCACTCACACGAAACCATAGAAATTCCCCCGTTATAGTTAGTTCAGCTAACTATAACTCACGCCCCCGCAATGCACTCCTGATGACGTCACATATTAAAATATTTTTATCTAATATTCTGCATGTCATTTTAATTGATATATATATATATTTGGTTACCTACATTTAGCTTCCACTATTTAACTTACATTTCCAAGTAGTTTTTATACGTTGATTTGGAAATTTCAGCGATAGGGCCATATTTTTTTGTTTGGCTTCTTTATAAAAGTTCTATCGATTTTTTGTGCTGGAGATTTAAAAAGGATAGAACAGCAATATTAAGTTCATTTTTATTTGGTAAATGGTTGCAAATGTTTAATTACTTAGCATTATTAGTTTTAAAAATACTTTAAAGTAGTCATACTTACTTTTTTTTAGTTGATTTGCTTTTATTTTTTACAATCTTTCAGGTAATTATCTTCTTTGATTAGAGTGTAGGCACAAAAATGGCTTGCATTTTTCTTGTATTTATGGTACTTTGCTATTTAATAGTTTGTTTTCACAGTTTTTACTTTATTTCTGATTGGATATCTCTTTATTTAGTTTATTTTGTTTTTCTTATATGTAAAATATAGGTGAATATATAATGTTGTTTTTCTTTTTATATACTCAATAATATTTTCTACAGATTAATAAAAAAAAAAATTATATTTATAGTGTCTTGTCCATATTTGTTTACTTGATGCCGGTGCCGCTCGTGAGAGGTTTTTCACTGCCATACCTTGGTTCCTGCTACTGGAGTAGCAAAAGAAGTCGCTCTTCCCTTTGGACTTGGGTGCAGGCTCCTGACACTTGGACGTGGCCGCAGAGGAGGTGCGAGGCGCGGCGAGCGGGACTGCGAGGACCTGCATTCCTGAAACACCCGCAGCTGGTTCCTCTTCCCGCCCGAGCCGCGCCCCCTCCCAGTGCCACGCCCCCTTCCAGCCAGCTATTTACCTCTCGCGGCCCCCGCTCCGCGGGAGCCGCTCGTGAGAGGTTTTTCACTGCCATACCTTGGTTCCTGCTACTGGAGTAGCAAAAGAAGTCGCTCTTCCCTTTGGACTTCGGTGCAGGCTCCTGACACTTGGACGTGGCCGCAGAGGAGGTGCGAGGTGCGGCGAGCGGGACTGCGAGTACCAGCATTCCTGAAACACCCGCAGCTGGTTCCTCTTCCCGCCCGAGCCGCGCCCCCTCCCAGTGCCACGCCCCCTTCCAGCCAGCTATTTACCTCTCGCGGCCCCCGCTCCACGGGAGCCGCTCGTGAGAGGTTTTTCACTGCCATACCTTGGTTCCTGCTACTGGAGTAGCAAAAGAAGTCGCTCTTCCCTTTGGACTTGGGTGCAGGCTCCTGACACTTGGACGTGGCCGCAGAGGAGGTGCGAGGCGCGGCGAGCAGGACTGCGAGGACCAGCATTCCTGAAACACCCGCAGCTGGTTCCTCTTCCCGCCCGAGATGCGCCCCCTCCCAGTGCCACGCCCCCTTCCAGCCAGCTATTTACCTCTCGCGGCCCCCGCTCCGCGGGAGCCGCTCGTGAGAGGTTTTTCACTGCCATACCTTGGTTCCTGCTACTGGAGTAGCAAAAGAAGTCGCTCTTCCCTTTGGACTTGGGTGCAGGCTCCTGACACTTGGACGTGGCCGCAGAGGAGGTGCGAGGCGCGGCGAGCGGGACTGCGAGGACCAGCATTCCTGAAACACCCGCAGCTGGTTCCTCTTCCCGCCCGAGCCGCGCCCCCTCCCAGTGCCACGCCTCCTTGCCAACCAAAAGTGGGCCTGCTAACGCGCATCGCGGGACGCGCGCGGGGCGGAGCTCGGGGCGAAGACCGGGCAAAGAGCGGGCCGTTTGAGGCCGTTTGAGTACGGGAGAGCCCGGTCCGGGCTATAAACCTTGGCCCCTCTTCCATCTTTTCTGCCTCACTTCACCCAGCGGCGCACGCAGCACCTAAAGTGCGATGTCTACACGCGAGCACAGACCCCGGGCAGCTAAGGGGAAACTGCAAAATGGAACACTTGATGACTTCATCACCAGAACCAATATTGCAATTGACAAAGAGATCAATAAGATGCAGCATAGGGTCTCCATTGAGCTAGATGCTGCAAGAAGGCTCTCCCAGGAGTTGGCCAATGCCAAGAAATCCTCTTTGGGTCACTTTGCTTTTGCCAAAACACCGGACCGTACAGTGGGTCCAGCACCAAACTTAACACAGGCACTTATCCACCATCAACCAGTCTCGCCTCCCGCAGTTCTCCTATTGGAGGCCGAATCTCACCAGGAAGCCCCGACATCACTACCCAGGGTGGGAGGGCCAGATGGGCCATCCATGGGTACCCTACCAAACACAGACCTAAAGAGCAGGTGCCCGAGTACCCCCCCTTTCACTAAAGGGCCCCAATCAAAAACGGAAGCGGAATACCACCACCGCCTATTCTAGGAAAAAGGCTAAGGTTGCAAAGGCCCAGCTGCCTTCCCAAGCATTAGCCCAGCCTTCCCATACATCCGCTCCCAAGGTAAATGGCTTTCCCCCAGCCCAAGATTCTAGTCCAGTGGGGTTGGTGGAGGAAAATAAGAATCTCGTAATTAAAAACGAAAATGGTGGGGTGCCACTTTGTATAATTGAAGGGAAGGATGTTGAATTCCTGACAATTGTGTAGGAAACGTTAAAAAAACTGCTGACCCCTCTAGAACTCAGACTTTCCCGTATAGAAACCCAGCTCCTCGAGACGGAAAAAAGCATCCTAATCCTCGCCTCCCTGACCATCCCTGCTAACAAACCATCTACCCAACCATCAGCGATCAATACTCTTCCAGTAGTGGCTGCCTACGGTAACCAAACCTGTTCCAAAGCCTCGGCACAAGGTTCTTGCAACCACCAATGGAAATAGGGCAGCGGGAAGGACAAATGAGGTGCCGCTTCCACCTGTATCAGCTACGGCAGCACCGGCTGCCCCCCGGAACAAAGATCACGATATGTATGCTCACAGACACAAATACTCGAAAAACCATCAAAGGGGTTATGTTGATCTTCCCCCAGAGGTTAGACCATACGTAGTAGTGCTCACAGGGGTGCCTGAAATTCAGTACCATCAACATGAGGATTTTGGATCCCTAAAAAACAAGGTCATCTACTGGCTCAATGTGAACAGACCACTTCCCAATCACCTGAGAAGTAAAATTCTCATGGTGCGGCGTGTTCCTTGGATAGGCCCATCGCACAAACCCATTACTGGTGATTGTGTCATGGTCTCATTTGAAGATCCTAAAACTGCATACTTCATACTCTCATGGAGTAACCAGGGAGCGAATTCTCCCATTGCAACCAGATCATTAACCTACTTCTACCCCCGCGTCCTCAAGCCCAGATGGGTGGAAACTGGAATTGGGACACGTTGCCGGCACGAAATGGTGCGCAGGGGGGGGTACCGAATTTTTGGCAAGGCGCTTCTGGAGGGTGGAATGGGGTCCCTACCTACAATAGATTTGGATGCCTCGAGGATGTGGGCTGACTTCCCTATAGAGCAAATGTCACCCTGCCAGCACTAGACACACATAGCTCTTTGTTTGATCCCCCTCCCTGTTTTGTTCCTGTATCACCATCAACATATAGGATTATTGAGAAATTGTCACCGGGACACCGTTCCTTGCCATGCTTAGCCACACCTTCAAATTCGTCCCTTTTAGGAGACCATAATCAAATCAAGGGTGACAATAAGTATAGGAAGGGGCAGCCCAATGATCATCGGGAGGGGGGCACATCCACTGAACTTAAGATGGATAAAGTCACTACCACTAACACATGCATAGCTGGCTATACTGAGAAGGACAAAGCCTCCTCTGAAGAGTGCAATGTAACTCCTCGCTCTGCACCAGAGGCTATGCCTTTCTCAAATCCTAGCCAGCCCAGGCTAAGTAGGTGCAGATACCCTCATAATCCTAGAGAGGAGCGGGGGGTACCGGGTACACTCTCGATACTTTCTTGGAATGTGGCTGGGTTGGCCAATAAGATGGATTCCGAGGAATGGGCAGAATTCATAGAGGGATATGATATCTGCCTGTTCCAGGAAACGTGGGCAAGAGAACAATACCCTCGCACAGGATATGCAACCTTCGAGTCTATGGCCAAATGGGGGGGGAAGGGCAGACCATCGGGTGGCCTAGCAACTTGGGTGGGTTCCCATCTTGGTTGCAGGGCAAGTAATATCGAAACTAACACACCGGACTTGCTGTGCGTTGTCCTAGAGTGGCCAGCTGGTGAAAGAGTAGCAATATTAAATGTTTACTCTAGACCAGTTGCCATCACTGCCACCTCCGGAACGATCGAGGACTTATCTGCATTTATTGACTCCACGACCCTTTGTCCATTACTCGTAATTGGGGGGATTTCAACATTCAGTTTGAGCCCCTCCCAGATCACATGGAAGTGGTAATTAATGACGAGGATGTTCTCTCGGAGATACCCACCGTGCCGGGTCCACCTGTAAAAGCATGGTCACCCTTAGTTACACAGATAATATCCTTTACCCTATCCCATTCGTTGAGGGCTTGCAACGGGCGGCTTAAGGGAGATATCCCACCCCAGAACACCTTCAACAGACCAGGATACGAATCACGGATAGATTACATCCTGGTGCCAATTAGGGATTGGGCTAAAGTGAGGGATTTCACAATACTTAGCAGGACCGACAGTGACCACAACGCATTGTCACTTAGACTAGCTATACAGGGTGTCCCGATAGTAAACACAGATTCAAATTCAACACCCACCGACAGTCTAGTTGCAGCTTGCAACAGACGCAGAATCAGATGGCCAACATTAGTGAAGTACCCCAAGACATCCAAAGGCTATATGAGGTAGTGGTGCCCGCACTTGAAAAGGTGAGGGACCTCCCTTTACAGCTTTCCACCACCGATAAGTATAGTGCACTGGAGGACATTCACGCCGAGCTCTGTACTAATTTGGCAAAAGTATTGAACCCGGAGGTCAGGGTGAAAAAGGCTAATGGGAAAAGAGCCTCTTGGTTCAATGCTGCTTGCAGAAGAGCAAAGGCTGCCCTTTTGGAGTCCCTTAAGACACGGGAAACTCCTTGTAAGATCAGGGATAAACGATTGGCCTACAAGTCCATCATTCGTCTAGCCAAAATAGAATGGGAACAGGATAATTGGGCGGAAATGACGGCTGCCCTAGCAGTCCATGACGCCCGTAAGTTTTGGTTGATCGTCAAACATGGATCAGCCGAACCACTAGCGGCAGTAAATGCAAACATATCTGCCGCAGTCTGGGAGGACCATTTTAAATCTTTGTATAGTTCCCCCGATCAGAGCCAAGTGGGAAACTTAGCTGAACCCGCTCTGGACGGAACCCCCGAAATCCTAGCCCAAATGGACGGGTTCACCCTAGATGAACTTAAAATGGCAATTCAGGGTCTCGCGCCTGAAAAGGCGCCAGGCCTGGACAAACTCCCAGGAGATCTTTACGAGCACGAAGTAATGATCTGGGCACCGTATTTAGGACATAGGCCTAGCGACACTCTGGTCTGATCCCTTGACTGTATCTCCATTAATTTCTAAGAAGAGGCTGGCAAAGGTCTATCGTGACAGTAAATTAGTGGCTTTCTGTCGCCAGCCAACATTGGGGACACTCACGGATGAATTTCTAAAGACTAAGGATCATTATACTTTTGAACCAGCTCTGGAAAAAATGTACCCTGTTTTACTCAGAAAACTCTACTTGCAGTGGAGGCATGGGACCCTCCCACTAAGAGCACTAACTAGCAAGTGGAGAGACCCAACTACCAGCATAAGTCCGGCCTGTAGAGTGGCCACTGAATCAGAGCTCCACATGATCTTTTTTTGTCCAGCTTACAAAGCTCCTAGAAAGACATGGATAGTCCCCATATGTAGGAACATGGGGTTCGCAGAGTGTTTGGCTGCGTTCAGAGTGTTAAAGACAGACATGACTGACCACATTGTTTATGCTGTAGCCAAATACTTAGGCGCAATGTGGACGCTGAGGATACAGAGTCTTAAGGCTGGTCACTAAGTGTACTCTGAGCTTGAACCTTTTAACTGTAAAATCTGACTAAAATGAACTGTGATGTTTTAAAGTTGTATTTGTTTTTATCAAATGATGAATGTATCTTGTATCTTTTATGGTAATAATATTACCGAGATAAAGATTTATGAAACTTACTTGATATTTAAAATTTTGACATTTATGTGTGTTTCTGTTATGTAGATAGAAGGCCGGTATTATGTTGGTCTATATTATGTAAGTGACTGTAATTTATATAGATCATATTCAAAGTCAATACAGCAGTATTTTTGAATAAATGTTGTTGATATTTTATAGTACAACTGGCTCTGCATATTGGTTCAAATTTATAAATGAATTGCAGTTAGATTTTCACCCCAATGAAAAAACTTCTCCTGTTAGAAGTAGATGTACGTGTTGTTCTGTGATTGGAAAGGGCAAACAAATTGTTTCTCTAGAAAGGAACGTGTGCACATCCTCATTTCTACATCATTTATGGCAGCTGTGAGGAATTCTGCACAAGTAAATGTTGTTCATTGGAGAAGACCAGAAATCTGTGATTTCCCCTATTGCTCTTGGAATTCTTTTTCATTCATATGAAAGCCATACATTGGTTTTGAATATGTCTTTTTTCTACATGCATTGATTTCCCACCTTGAAACCCTTGGTTTTGTGAATTGACCCTTTTTAAGGCCATCATAAATGCACTCTAGTTTTATTTCCATATGGTTTCTTCACTTTTTAGTACTCATCACCACTTTACTGCCATAGAATTGTTTGATTAAACATTGACTGCCACTGGATGTCTACTAATGGTTAAGCCAGCATAACACAATCTTAAACATTTCTGTGAGCTTACTCAACTATATAATTCATAGAGCAACAATATATGTACATTTAGGACTATAAGCCTGATTCATCATGCAGAATGGCACTCGCAAAGGGCCAGATTCTCAGAATCTGGCCCTTTGCGAGTGCGATTTTTGCATTTGGGATTCATCATCCCAAATGCAAAAATCGGTAATAGCGATGTCGCAATTTTGCGAAGAATTACATTTAAGGAATCTCTATTTGAGATTCCTTAAATGCAATTCATCATCCATTAAAAAATTGCGAATTCGCAATTTCGGCCCGCTATTTACCGCGAGGTCAAACCTCGTGGTAAATAGCGAAAACTTTGGACATGTGTGTGCGCAATACCTGTTTCAATTTTCATTTAAGGGGTGCTACAGGGTATCCTTTGGACACCCCTGGCACCCTTTAAATCGCTATCTTATTTGCTATTAGCTAATTGCTAATCGCAGATAAGGAATACTCCCCATTCATTCCTATGGGCCTTTTGGCCCATAGGAATGAATGGGGAGTTATTCCTTATTTGCGATTAACAATTTGCTAATCGCAAATAAGGATTGTGTAGGAATCGCAAATCTTTTTGCGATTCCTACATGAATCCCGTTTTACGAGTATGTAATAGCGATTCCTTATGAATCGCTATTAAAGACTCGCAAAACGGGTCTTTCATGAATCAGGCTGTATGACTATTCTTTTTCAATCCTTTTCAGAAAAAATATTTAACATCTACAAATATTACATTACAAGTACATTCTTCTGCTTCAAATTATTTCAAGCATTTATCAGGACTTTAAACTTGCCACAATGCGTAGACATATGATTACGCATGGTTAGGTGATACAAAATAAGAAAAGCAGGCACCAACACCTAAATGCAATTTAACAACTATTTGTGGATCTGTGAGATTGTATTGATTTGTGTTTTCCTTCTCATTCTCAATTATACTGACCATTAAATCTGGTTGCAAATTGTAGTGCAATGAATTTATGTAAAATGCCCTGGAATTTAATGTTGGATCATGATTTTTGTAAGTCAAAATAATATTTTTAAAAGTACCAGGAAATATAGTAATAGTTGACTAACTAAGTCTGCATCACCATATGTGATGTATAATTCTATATATCCAATGTTTAACATGGATTATCAAGGTTTTAGACAGAATGCAACATATGGCTGGAGATTAAAGCCTCTGGTGCTCTCCGATAAATCAATGATTTGGCAACTGCCCTTCTCTACCAAGATAATTTCTTATCTTTTTTTTTAATTGTTCTTGGCACAGCAAAAACTGCAAACAATATCTCAAATTAATATACAACAAGATCATCATCAATTAACAATGTCCACTGCACCCAGCACCCGGATAACCTGCTCGAGTGACGCCCTGAGATACGAGGAAACGCACCTGTCCGTGCAGCGGCCGGGCTTGGCTCTGCCATTCCGTTTGGACCGCCGACCGGCCGGGCTTGGCTCCGCCGGTTGGACTCCATCTCCCAGCAGCCTCCAGGGGGAGGCGGCGACGCCATCCACCAGCGCGCCAGGCGGCGCATAAAGCTCCGGCAGGGGCTGAGTCCCTTGTCTTCCACTGCACCCAGCACCCGGATAACCTGCTCAAGTGACGCCCTGAGATACGAGGAAACGCACCTGTCCGTGCAGCGGCCGGGCTTGGCTCCGCCATCCCATTTGGACAGCCGACCGGCCGGGCTTGGCTCCGCCGGTTGGACTCCATCTCCCAGCAGCCTCCAGGGGGAGGCGGCGACGACATCCACCAGCGCGCCAGGCGGCGCATAAAGCTCCGGCAGGGGCCGAGTCCCTTGTCTTCCACTGCACCCAGCACCCGGATACCCTGCTCGAGTGACGCCCTGAGATACGAGGAAACGCACCTGTCCGTGCAGCCGCCGGGCTTGGCTCCGCCATTCCGTTTGGACCGCCGACCGGCCGGGCTTGGCTCCGCCGGTTGGACTCCATCTCCCAGCAGCCTCCAGGGGGAGGCGGCGACGACATCCACCAGCGCGCCAGGCGGCGCATACAGCTCCTGCAGGGGCCGAGTCCCTTGTCTTCCACTGCACCCAGCACCCGGATAACCTGCTCGAGTGACGCCCTGAGATACGAGGAAACGCACCTGTCCGTGCAGCGGCCGGGCTTGGCTCCGCCATTCCGTTTGGACCGCCGACCGGCCGGGCTTGGCTCCGCCGTTTGGACTCCATCTCCCAGCAGCCTCCAGGGGGAGGCGGCGACGACATCCACCAGCGCGCCAGGCGGCGCATAAAGCTCCGGCAGGTCCCTCGTCCCGCGAGGACGTGCGCGTGTCGCGCCGGGCTAAGCCCGGGCAAAGGGCGGGCCCTCTGTGGCCCTCTGGGGCCTGAAGTGGCCGGGACGGGCCACCCCCTTAATTCTCTCTGTGAGGACACCCTGCAATAAGGTAATCCTTGTAATAAATATAAGGTGCATGGTTACACGTTCACTTTGAGGATGACTAAAGTACAGAAAACCCCGATGGCAACAAGATCAACAACGAGATTAAAAACTGTGAGTACACCACTACCCACTATAACTGCCATTGATATCATGCTACAAAAAACGATTAGCGTAGTGGCGGACGCCATCCAGGACACAGAGAGACGGCTCTCTCTGACCCCAGATATGTGTTTTCCAAATCTGTCCCTGTACACTACCAATAACACACATATTATGGACGATACAACTAACTCTCAGGAATCATTATTAATGCAATCATTTACTGATCTGCCAAGGTCGCATATTAAGGATAATACATCAAAACCCCTGTTCACATGCCCTACAGGGAACACAATGGAGAGTAGCCCTTTGGTTTTGACTAGTCATGGTAGCAACATAAACTGTCTGCACACATTACCATCAGATTCTGAGGTTCAATTAATCGAGAGCCACATATCTGCCACTCAATTGGCACAGATGATAACTCCTGAACAAATAAGTAAAACCCAGCGCCATAAGAAAAAACGAAAGACAAAACACCTCATGAAAAAAACCCACTGCCCATTAGGCAAACCGAAACGTTCAATTAAAGATATGTGGCAGAAACTTATACAGGGGAAACCCTCTGCAATCACTATAACAGGGCCCCTGTTGACACCCTCTCAAGACCCGGATACATCCCAAATCGAAAAGGACAACGTGGGGAGTACCTTGGTCAAAGAGCAGACAAGGCATACAGATCAGATATCTACAACAAAAACACCCTCCCTGAGTGAAATAGAAACTATGGTTAAATCTCTCTTACAGCCCATTAGTAAACGGATTGTCAATATTGAGAAGGCTTTAGGAAAATTTGAGAGAGCACAAAATGAAGTATCCTCTAGCATTCTTAAATTGCTAAAAATGCCTAATACAACTTCTACCTTTGTTCCAGCGAGTACAACCCTCAAAGTAAATAACTCAAAAACTGTAAAAAATATCAATGACCCAGCAAACAGTACTGCTAAACAGATAGCGTTACAGCAACAGGGATCTCCTGCCATAACTGACCCAGGATTAACTCCACAGGTAGCACCCAACCCAGTGAAGGTAATAGCAACACCCACAAACAACACACAAATTACACAGACACGTGAGGATACCGATGACAGTGAATGGGCCGCGGAGGGTCACTCCTTAGAAGCAGTCATAGCAAACGCTGAGACATTGAGACACCCTACCTTACCAACGATGAATATCCCCACTAAGTCAGCAGGGGCAAATCAGCTTAAATCTACGACGGTAAAAACACCTACCCATATAAATCTTCCACCTGAGTCTAATGCATATACAATAGTCATGATTGGGGTCCCTAAACTGACTGATAATAGGGGGGAAACCTATGTGGAACTAAAAAATAAGGTCATGCAATGGCTAACCACACACAGGCCACTTCCCTCCCATATAATAGGGACCATTTCTCACGTGAAGAGAGTAGATTGGGTGGGCTCAAGATTTAAATCAACAGAGGGAGACTGCATTGTAGTTAGCTTTAAAGATAGAGGAGCGGCGAAATTCATCGCAAATTGGAAGAGTTCCTCGACAAATAGCCTGATCCGCACAATGGGTTTAAGTTATTTTTACCCACATAACACCAACGGTCAAAGGAAAAATCTCAAACGCCATTATGGTCAAGAGGGGTCTTTGGTGCCTCAAGCCCATTTCCACCCATGGGCACCCCCTTCTGTTCCTAATCAGGGGATGTTCTTAGACCTAGAACTGCAAAGATATGTACATTCATGGGAAGGTAGAGCATACAATCACCCACCTCAAGCAATGTATGAGAGATTAGAACCTGTCCAACACACATATAAACGAGATTATATACATCCCTATCTGCTTCAAAACCATTATGAGATTCCAAAATCAAACAGATATGACGCCCTGTATACCTACGATTATTTGGATGAGGTGGATTGACTGTCATCTGTCCTGCCCCCTAGTATTTTATCTGATCGGTCAAACCTTCGAGAACAATTCAAACTAATAAGTACTGATACATCAGCAAGTACTTTCGACCTCCCAAGAGTGGTATCAGACATCAATATAACAGAGCCGGTAACACCTTGTCCTGAAAACCTCTCCTCACAAAGTGCACTTACCCTCCCCATTCTTGAAGCAGGCAGCTCTTCCTCTACTACAGTCCATAATCTGTTACACAGTATTAGAAATCAACCGGCAGTTATAACAAGTCACTCTAACCTAAACTTGCACTCACCACCTAACACGACCCAAGAGTTATTGAGTGATCGTAATGACCTTAACTCCATAAAAATCTTGTCGTGGAACATTGCAGGACTGGCCGCAAAAGTGAACGACCAGACGTGGGTAGCATTTGTTAGGAAATATACCATACTGTGCTTCCAGGAAACGTGGCTCACAGACAACAATGTTTTCATCGAGGGGTTCCAAAGTTTCTTTGTCCCAGCATCTCCATCGCCCAGTGGAAGATCAAAGGGGGGCCTGGCAACATTCATTAGCCTCTCTCTCATCTCCCAGATAAAAAACAAACAGCTGGACAACAGGAACATCCAGATCCTGGAGATTAGGAAGGGTAAAAAAGCACTAACCCTGGTTAATTTTTACAACTCTGTAACGTCATCAGGAGAGTGCAATATCATCAAGCTCCAAAATTACCTACGAGATAATTTGGCAAAATCACCACGGAATAAAATAATTGTTGGTGACTTTAACGCACATATCTGTGGAAACCCGACTACGACAACCTTGGACTCTCTGGGATGCGGAAACAGGTCAGGACTTAATTTTGCGCATTGTCCGCGAGGAACAAACATGAACAATTTAGTAGATGGCCTGAACCTGAGTGTTGCAATGTCTTTGAAAGTTGATTCCTATATTTTTGAAACACCAACCTACAAAGGCTCAGAGCACGGCTCTTTCATAGACCATATACTTCTCTCTGTTGATCTGGCAAATTCAGCTTTAAATTTCAAAATACATGAAAGCATCTTTAGCGACCACAACCCAATCTCAGTGGAATTAGAAGTGGGTCTTTTTGAACTACGGAAAAACCATAAAGACCCGGGCATTTTAAAACTGATCAGCAGAAACCGCCATCTGAAATGGACCATGATAAACAGTGATACTTTGCATGAGTCTGTTAAAACGAGCTGTGAACAGGAACTCAATCTTTGTGCCTCCGACTCCACACCACCTGAATCTATTTTATCTGCTTTTGCTGTGCTAACTCAAAGAATCGATCAACTGCTTTCTGTACCATCAAAAGGCCCAACTGACCATCAGCCAAGATGGTTTGATCACGCCTGCTCAGTAGCTAGTCGAAACCTGAAAACGGCTCTCAAGAATAAGCCAAGGGACTTTGCACATATTAAATTCTGCATTTTGAATATAAATCAGCCTTGGCATCCCGCAAAAAGGACATAAAAGCGAATATCTGGGAGTCTTTGCTCGACCCATCAACTCTGGGCAATAGCTCCAAGTTCTGGTGTATAGTCAACAAGCCGATGTTTGATGATCCTAACGCTGCCAGCCTTGGAACTATCATACCCGAGAATGAGTGGATTTCCCATTTTAGTTTAATTTTCAAGAGTGATGATCCTCAGATGATACAAGCAACCAAACTTCCTGAAGAAGCATCCTTGCTTTTCACAGTCAAAGAAGTCGAAAAGGGGATCCGTTGTCTAACCATTAACAAGGCCCCGGGCCCAGATGGCCTTCCCCCAGACTTATTTAAATCAAATATCCCACTCTGGGCCCCAATCCTCACGGCGGTTGTCAACGCTGGTGTTGTAATCGGGGTTCCAAAATCTTGAGGGGCCTCAACTATTGTACCTGTTTACAAGAAGGGTGACAGAAGCAACGCAGCATGTTACAGGCCAATCTCTTTGATAAACTCAGTCGCCAAAGTAGTGGGAGGGATTATTCTAAATAGGCTGACCACGTGGGCCAAAAACAACAATGTAATGTCACCCGTTCAATACGGCTTTAGACCAGGGCACTCAACAATAACTCAATGCCTGAACCTATATCTAATTAGTGGCAAGTACACTTTGGCTAGAAATGGAACCTTAAACATGGCCTTTATGGACCTTTCATCGGCCTTTGATTGCGTTGATAGAAATAAACTTTGGGATGTCCTATTAAAAATGGGGGTTGAAAAAAATCTGATTAACTTCTTAGCCGACCTCCATAGTGATACGCGAGCAAATGTTCGTTATACTAAAGATTTGAAAGTTACCAGAGACTTCAAAATAAATCGGGGGGTTAGGCAGGGCTGCATTTTAGCGCCATTTCTTTTTAATTTATATATAAACGGTCTTGAGGAGCATCTTTTAAAAACAAATACTGATTACCCATATATAGGGAGAAAGGGCGTACCTGTTCTGCTTTATGCAGACAATGCCGTCCTTATTTCCAGAACTGCACTTGGCCTTCAAATATTACTTGACTCTTTCTTCCAATTTATGAAATCACGGGGTCTGTGTATCAACAATACCAAGTCATTTGTTATGAAGGTAGGATCTGGTTCAAAAAAGTCCTACCCCTTCTCTGTTAACGGGGAAAAAATGCCAATAACAAATACTTTTTCATACCTTGGTGTATTGTTTGACCATAAACTCACATGGGGTCCCGCAATAAGAAAGAAGAAAGGAGAAATAACAAGGACCAACGCTGCAATAATTGATTTTGCGCGCAAAATGGGAAACACACCAGGTGTCGCTCTGATGAAAATATATCAAGCCAAAATCACCACTGTGGCCTGTTATGGGAGTGATCTTTGGGGCTTTGTCCCAGTGGGCGACCTTGTAATCACAGAAAACAATTTTTTAAAACAAGTTTTGTGTCTACCAAAGAGCACAGCTAATTTTTCCACTCATGACGAACTGGGCATGCCACACCTAGGGGACAAGATTGCTGTAAACCCCCTGTTGTGTTGTCTAAATTGCTGGCTGAACGATGAAATACCATTTACCCAAAACATCCTCCTCGAAGCACTCAACTGGGAAGGGAAATTCAAGATACCCTGGTTAAAATATATCAGAAACTGCCTTCAAGATCTGGGTCAGCTGGATCTTTTCTTGACACCACAGCAAGTATCCAAGCATGACGTAACATTTGTAAAGGACACTTTTCTGTTGACTCGACAGCTTGCTAGGGAAGAGTCAGAGCTGAAAAAGGGTAGTGTGATGAGACATGTTTTAACTAAATCATGTATACAAATTGAACCATACCTATCCTGGCCCATTTCCAGATATGAGCGCTTCCTGTTGACCAGATTTCGTTTTGATCTATTTCATTTGATGCTAGCTGTGCCCAGTGGGGCCCACAGGGGACAAGTGTTGCCAACTTGCGGCTGCGACAGTAAGTCTCCGCAAGATCTGGCACACTTTTTATTTGTATGCTCCTATTATACGATACCACGGAAAATGTTTTTAAAACCTCTTTTTAAACAACTGAACTTTGTGCAAATAAGGCCAGCACTACTTTATCTCCAAATGCTGCACTGTGAAAGCACTATGTTTATATGTAATTTTTTAAAAACAGCCCTGAAATTTAGAAAAAGCATGGAAGGTTAATCCCCATTTGAATCATCCTACCCCTGTAAATATGTTTTTGATAAATAGTATACTTATATTTGTCTGAGAAATTACATGCTATTTTGTGATCTCTTGCTCCTGATGAACTGTCTTTTTTAATTATTTGATCTGTATATACATGTATTTTATTGTACTTTTATGACTGTTTTGCACACAGTCGAATAAAGGAATTTTGAATTGAATAGTAATAGTTGACTAACTAAGTCTGCATCACCATATGTGATGTATAATTCTATATATCCAATTTTTAACATGGATTATCAAGGTTTTAGACAGAATGCAACATATGGCTGGAGATTAAAGCCTCTGGTGCTCTCCGATAAATCAATGATTTGGCAACTGCCCTTCTCTACCAAGATAATTTCTTATCTTTTTTTTATTGTTCTTGGCACAGCAAAAACTGCAAACAATATCTCAAATTAATATACAACAAGATCATCATCAATTAACAATGTCCAAATTATAATAGCTTTCAGAAGAAATAAGCTCATGATTCATAATAGTCTCGGAAGGCACTCCAAATTTTTATACCTAGTCTCTTTTTCCTTGCTCCTTTAATTGAAAACAGACTCCACTCCAAATTATATAGACTCAGCATGTTAGCACACCATTGATGGAAATCCGGTGGCTTTTCCTGTAGCCATTCCCTGGCGATACATAAGCGTGCTACTGTCATTGCAAAAAAAATAAAATGCCGGTGTTGAAAAAGTGAATCCGCAATATTGTCTTTTGGAATTTTTCCTAGCAGCATCATTGCTGGAGAGATAGCGACCGTTGTTTTAATCACTGAAGAAATACATTTTTCCAAATGTTCAATAAATCCCTTTAACTTAACACAGCTGTAAAAAAATATGTATCGCCCCAGCATCCTCCTCTCCACAACGAAAACATTTACCTTGATTTCCCGTTGCCCATTTTGCCATTCGCTTGGGCATGTAATATAGATCACATAATGACTTAAAAAACTGAGCTTTCAGGTTTGCCGACATGAGCCCTTCCTTTGACAAAATTAAAAGATCCGCTACGTCAATCTCCGGGTCTCCTAGAGATTCTCTCCATTTCAGCTGCATTTTTTCCAAATCATCTTTCTTAACTGAGATCAAGGATTGATAAATCACTCCAATTTTCACTGATCTACTGATTTCTTCAATGACTTGATGTCGATTTAAATTCCCACCCCTTCGATTTAAGTAATCCCGTATTTGTAAATATTTAAAAAAGTACCATCTGGGCAGTGAATATTCATCCTTGATCTCTTCAAAAGATTTACATGTCCCATTCTTATTAACGATATGTCCTAGTGTCTTGATACCTTTCTGCTGCCACTTATTAGACATAGCATCAGAAAAAATGCCTGGTAAAATCCTATATGCATTAAGCGGAGAATAATATGACACTGTTGGTAAATCCATATTTTTCATAAACCATTTCCAAACCTTAAAAGCCCCCATGGTTACCTTGAACCTTGTTCGCTTAAAATAACTCCCGTCAATTTCCTTGACCAAGATATGCTTTGCATTTGTCCCTAACTGTATATCAAATATATTTGAAATGGTTGGATCATCAGCTTCATTTACTCCTGTTATCAAAACTTTCATTTTCAACAAAAAGCAAGTAATATAATAGAGAAAAAAATCAGGTACCCCCATTCCTCCCCTTAGAATTGGCATTGTCATATATTTCATTGCCCTTCTAGGTCTCCCAGGGCTCCATATAAATTTCCCGCATTTCGATTGCAGGTCCTGTTTTTTATCTTTAGTTATTTCTAAAGGTATCAATCTAAACAAATACAAAACCTTTGGCAATATATTCATTTTTATCACATTTGATCTTCCAATGATGGTTAAATACAGCCTCTCCCATCTATCCAGAGACACCGTAATTTTTGCCATTAATGTATTCCAATTGACTTGCACTAGTTCCGTTATATTTGCCCTAATTAGAATTCCCAGATACGTCACTTCTTTAACCACCCTACTATCTTTCCAAACAATTGTTTCTGAGCAGAGGATTTGAGTTTTAGCCTCATTCAATTTATAGCCTGCTATACAACCAAATACCTGTGCTAATCGTTCAATTTCTTTGATTGCTGTTGCAGGATTGATTGTTGTCACTGCAATGTCGTCAGCGTAAGCAAAAACTGAAAAATAAAAATTCTGAGCCTTATAGGGAGGACTCAATATGTCTGACTCAGTAACTCAACAAAAGGGTTTATATAAAGAGCAAATAAAAGGGGGGAACAGGGGCAGCCTTGTCGCGTACCACGTGATATGATAACATTGTCAGAGAGTTGACCCATAACTGATATCTTTGCTACAGGCTCTAAATACAAAGATTGTATTGCTCTAATAAATTTCGCCCCAAATCCCATTTTCCTCATTAATTCCCAGAGATATTCCCAGTGTACACGGTCAAACGCTTTTTCCGCGTCCAATAAAATCAGCGCTAGATCATGCTTATGAACTGAAGCAGTGTCAAATAGAGAGATAACTTTATTGACATGTTCTACAGTCCCTCTTCTGGGAATAAAGCCATGTTGGTGCTGTGAAACTAAAGGGGTGGTACAGTCAGACAGCCGATTCGCTAAGATTTTAGAATAGATTTTATTATCAGAATTTAACAGCGAATTCGGTCTGTATGACCCAACGCAATCTGGTGGTTTGCCTTTTTTACAGAAGACTGCAATAGTAGCTTCTGCCCATGTTCTTGGGGGATTTCCCACCTGAGCTTCTCTCACTATCTTTAAAAGTTCTTTTTTAATGTCCTGATAAAACTGTATGTATATTTCGCTGGGTAGTCGATCGGGGCCAGCAGCCTTACCCTTGGCTAAACTTTTAACAGCCCTATCCAGCTCCTCCTCTGTAAATATGTCCTCTAGTCCCAAAGAATCAGTTGAGTCCACCATTTTTAATCCTTCTGCTAATGTTGTATTCCAGTTTGGTCCTGCAACAGATGGACCTTCATATAGCTCAGAATAAAATTGTTGGAAAATCTTAAGTATCTCCTGTGGTGTCGATTGCGTCACCCCTGTCGAGTCTCTCATTTGAACAATATTGCTAGCCGACTCTTTAATGAGTAATTGAATTGCTAATCTTCTCCCAATTGCTTCTCCATATTCATGTCTATCCATTTTTGAAGAAAGATATTTCCTAGCATTTTCCTCTGACCAGATACCTGATATTTTCGCCTTATCCCTAGCAACTTTATCCTCCAATGTAGTTATATCTGTCCTCTTGTAGATTATCCCCTGTGTTAACTGTATTTCAGAATGAATCAATTGCTCATATAATCTGTCTAACTCTTGTTTAGCTTTTTTTTAATCCTACACGAAAAACTTATACATTCTCCCTGGAATCCAGCTTGGGAGGCAAGATGGCGACCGCAACGGTCGCGTGAGCTAGCTGCTCTGCCGGACCTCGTGAACTTCGGCGTCTTCAGCTGGCAGCTGGGGCTCGAAAAAGCTGATGGAGGATTAAGGACAAAAACCCGCTATTGCTGCTGAATGGGGGTTCTATGTGGAGGCTGCTTCAGAGAACTCGGGAGCGGCAAAAGACAAGCGGACACTTTCTGATTTTGGCGTCGGCTTCGCTTGGAGCAGGACCAGAGCGATATTGATGAGACTGCAGCGGCTGTGCTGCGCGGATTGACAGGAGGGTGCGCCCAGTAAGACGGCACACCTGTGGTAGGAGCAGCGCGAGTGTCGGCGCTTGGAGAGCAGAACCGAGCTCGAGTTGGTGGAAAAAAACGGAGACACGGTTTCTGTTTTGAATTTAACAAATAATTGGCAGTCATAAAACTTAAGAGATGCCTCCTAAAGGGCGAAGGGGCCGGGGGCAGACTGCTCCCGGAGCAGAGATACAGGGAGAGTGCCTGAACTCCGGAGCGGATAATGCTGCATCAACACCCAGGAGGAACACCCTGAGCAAAGGCAACAACCGAGTGGAGGTACCGGCCAAGGAACTCGAAAGGGCTGGAAAGGGTAATCCACGGCAGCATGAGAAGGAGCTGGAGAGCACACTGCATGAGCCATCTAAGACTGTTAAAGTGACTAAAGGTATTCCTGAACTTTTTTATTCTATGAAAAATAAGGTGCTCTTGAAGGGGGCTAAGCATATACCATGTCAGAACTCTGATAAAGATACTGCACCTGTAGAATCTGTTGAGGCTTTGATACAGCGTATTGAGATCAGTCAGGGGCTACAAGGAGGCTCTGATAAGTTGCTGATTCAAGAGGCAGAGTTAAATGATGATGACGGTGAGGGCGCAGGTTTGCCCGAAGAGAATGTTCTGGTTCAAGAGGCTATAGAGTTAGCAGATAATGATGGTCTCCCTACTGGTAATACTTCCGTCAAGCACATTGAGAGTACAGACTCAGCAGATTTCTACTCCCCCTCAGAGCACTCCATATCATCCACGGAGGATCTTGCTCAACAGTATGCAGTACAGATGAGCATGGTTGAAGGAAGCCTTAATAGCAGTTTTGAGGTAGAAGATGGGGGCTGTGAGCAAATGAATGGACAGTCTGGACAGACTACGCTGATTGCGGCTATCACAGAACGGACATTATGAACATACAGGAGCTGCCTCACAGTCTGGAGAGGAACAAGATGAAGAGATATCACTTTAGTTAATTTATAAAACCATGATGTTACACAGAGAGGAGCATAGACAAGATAGTCTAAGAGTCCAGACCTCATGTAAAAAATTACAAAACTCTGTCAGGAGTTTGGCTAAATCTCATGCAGAGTTCTTGGGCAGAGTTACTGAGGCTGAGACGCGCATATCGACCTTAGAGGAAGCCTAATTGTGATTAAGTGCTGGTACGGAGTACTATGCTTTTTGTTCTATGTGACTGCTTAGAAATTACTTGGATCTCGAAAAGAATTGGGAAAAGTAGACCAAAAGGTCATCTACCTAGATTTTTTCAATGGCAATTAAAGGTTTAAAAATCTGTTCTCTAAATGTAGCAGGACTTAATAATGTGAATAAAAGACAGAAAGTTGCTGCTGAATTGAGGTATATCGGACCACATATTGTATGTATACAGGAGACTCACTTACATTGGTCTAAAAGAATGCTTTTAAGAGAATTGGGATATACATCTGCAGTTGCCACAGGTCAAACTAGTTTGATTAGGGGGGGTAGCTATTATGTATAAAGGCAACATGATTGTAGTAGGTAAAACTTTAGCGGACAAGAAGGGAAGATGAGCAATTGTGGAAATAAGTGTAGAAGGTAAGAAACTAATGCTTTGTAATATTTATGGTTCAAACTTAGATGACCCAGAGGTTTTGGTGGAAATGAATATTGAGTTAACTTCTTGGGCCCAACCTATAATTATTTGTGGAGACATGAATATAAATTTGACTAATACTGCTTTAAAGGGAGAGCTTGTTACGTATAAAGGCCGCAAACCAAAAGTATACAAGGCGTTGGTAAGCTTACTGCAGGACCACGGGTTGGTCGATGTGTGGGGGCAATTAAGATCACAAGAAAATGGGTATACGTTTTATTCTTACCCTCACAAAAAGTTAGTTAGACTCGATTATTTTTTTTCTCCTGTCTCAATTACCTCAGGTGCAACTATATCTGTATATCCTAGGATATCATCTGATCATTCTCCGTTATTATTAGAGATTGATATGTCACTAAATAAACCTAGACAAACTAGTTTCACATTTGATAGGAAATGAATTTTTAATGAGGAGTTTAGAGAACATATAAGGAAATGGATGAAACTATATTTTGAAGAGAACGAGGGATCTAGCTCACAGGGTATAATTTAAGATAATTTCTTATCAATGTGCCCCATGTTATTTCTTGCAATACATATTTGTATTTCATTTAGGGTACATTTGGGTCAGTCTTATAATGTGTATTTTCCCCTGAAGTAAATAATTGATGAAACAGGCCTTCTGGAGGTGCACATTAAAATAATAATTTAGATGAGCAATAAAACATGAGCACTAATACTGATTATTTGAATGCATAACATGATAGGTCATTGGTAACTGTTTTAATCTATTATAAAGGCAGATTTGTGGCTAATGACTTTTAAAAGATAGAGGAGTGTTGGAAAATCTATTCCTATTTTAATAATTAGACTGTAACACCCAGGAGAAAAGCCAGAGTCACAAACTCTGGGATTCAAAACATAACATGTATATTTGTAAAGCACACATTCACCCTGAACGAGGTATCTTGGTGCTGAATAACAGATGTTTATTTTTACCCAACTCAATGGTCCTCATTTTATCGACCTCAGATGGATGAAAGGCTGAGTGTAACTGCTGGGATTTGCACCTGTGACCATGAGATTGATCGCAGGCCCCTGCAGTGGATGCATTAGTCCACTGAGACACCAGACCCGGCCACCAAAAGAATCTCTTTGAGACAGCTGCTCTCATCCGCCTTAGCCACTCTGCAGCATTTTACAACATCTCACACCATATGTTTTCTGCCATACTCCACCACATCAGAATCCATAGAGAAGCACTCAAGTGGATCACCTCCTCCCTCACAGGAAGAACCCAAAGGGTACGCCTTCCGCCCTTCAACTCTTAACCAAGAGAAATCGCCTGTAGAGTCCCACAAGACTGTTCTCTTCACCCCAACATTTTTAATACTTACAGGATACCACTTGCCAACATCATCAGATCCCATGGATTACAGCATCTCTTATGCTAACGATATGCAATGTATCCTCTCCGTCTCAGGGCCAATTTACAACATCAGGATAGAAATAAGGTGTTGGTGCATGCTCCCTCATACTTCGCACAAAATGGTGACCAGCAGGTTCTGAAAAGGTATCAACAGCAGCTACTGGCGTGGAGGATGTCCCTCAATAATAAGGACAAGTACAAGTAGACCTAGGAACAACAGAGAGGATGCCCCACTACTACAATGATTTCAAAGTGCTGGCACTGAAGTGTAAGCAGCTCATGCAGAGAGTCGATCGGACCAGATCCCCTGCCTACAACACACCAATTGAAGTGGGGAAATTGAATGGCTGGAGATCAAGTCTATGTTCCTTTTACAACTCCTGCCCTAATATGGGTGCAGCAGAGGGAGATGGACTAAATCATTTTACTCTGTAAGAGGCAAATTCCAACAGAATAAGCAAGTGGAAAAGAGAGGAGCTCTCACAGTACACAATCAATGAAGTCTACCACCAGTGACTGAGCGCGGGTCACATATCGGACTGCCGGAGAAATAAGCAAATGCTACTGTGCATAATAAAATTAGACCTGGCAATGAACTTTGTGTGCGATACTGCCCATCATAATGGGGGTCACCAGATGAAAATTCCCAGGAGAATACACTCATTCCTAGCCACTGTCTTGCCATGAATAAAAAGTTTACCACTGAGCACAGAGTGCTTGAAGACAATGTGACACAGCTTAAGAGCTCTTGTAATTGGTAGGGTGTTTAAATATCGATTACAAAAATATAGTTGGCAAAAATATAGTTGTATAAATATTGTTTACAAAAATATCGACACCCTATACCTAAACAGGTAAGTACATGAATATCTACTAAAAAATATCGTTGTAATAAATATCGATGTAAAAAATATTTACTTTTTAAATTAATTAAAATTACATTTAATAATTATAAAATATAAGTACTATTAACAAAATACATTACATTACTTTTATATTTTAACTATTTATAACAAATTAACTAAACCTTTTCATTATAAACTTAATAAAAGTGTACATATACATATATTTAACACATAAAATTAAATAACAACAATAATACATACATTTATTTAATATATAAAAAATATTATTACTTAAAACATTTGATAGCGAAGGGGTGAAAATTACTATTCCCTCTCCTTAGGGTGAAACAGTAGGGAAAGCGTTGGACAGCGTAGGGGTAAAAATTACTATTCCCGCTCCAGAGGGTGCAACAGTAGGGAAAGCGTTGGATAGCATAGGGGTAAAAATTACTATTCCCACTCCAGAGGGTGCAACAGTAGGGAAAGCGCTGGATAGCATAGGGGTAAAAACTACTATTCCCACTCCAAAGGGTGCAACAGTAGGGAAAGCGCTGGATAGCGTAGGGGTAAAAATTACTATTCCAACTCCAGAGGGTGCAACAGTAGGGAAAGCATTGGATAGCGTAGGGGTAAAAATTACTATTCCCACTCCAAAGGGTGCAACAGTAGGGAAAGCGTTGGATAGCGTAGGGATAAAAATTACTATTCCCACTCCAGAGGGTGCAACGGTAGGGAAAGCGTTGGATAGTGTAGGGGTAAAAATTACTATTCCCACTCCAGAGGGTGCAACAGTAGGGAAAGCGTTGGATAGCGTAGGGGTAAAAATTACTATTCCCACTCCAAAGGGTGCAACAGTAGGGAAAGCGTTGGATAGCGTAGGAGTAAAAATTACTATTCCCACTCCAAAGGGTGCAACAGTAGGGAAAGAGCTGGATAGCGTAGGGGTAAAAATTACTATTCCCACTCCAGAGGGTGCAACAGTAGGGAAAGCATTGGATAGCGTAGGGGTAAACATTACTATTCCCACTCCAAAGGGTGCAACAGTAGGGAAAGTGTTGGATAGCGTAGGGGTAAAAATTGCTATTTCCACTCCAGCGGGTGCAACAGTAGGGAAAGCGCTGGATAGTGTAGGGGTAAAAAATACTATTCCCACTCCAGAGGGTGCAACAGTAGGGAAAGCGTTGGATAGCGTAGTGGTTAAAATTACTATTCCCACTCCAGTAAGTACAACAGTAGGGAAAGCGCAGAAACTCAAATAAAATAAACTATCTGTCAAATTTAGTATTAAATTTAATGTAGATTATAAATTTATTTAATATATACATTAAAATATATTATTATTAACAAACACCTACACACCTTAAATTGATTACTCAATTACATTTAATATTTACTAATTAATTATTGATTAGTATTGTATTTTCAAATTATTTACATAATTAATTAATTGACAGCTTTCACACCATATACACTTATAAACACCACAACACAAACTAAAATGTATTTACTCGCTTAAAAAAAATATTATTTAATTATAATTAATTAATCATTAATTATGTAATTATTCAATTAAAATGTAATTACTTCACTACTTTTTCACTTAAAAAATTCAGTACACACACCTACAATTAATTAAACAATTAACAATATTAATTAACATATTTAATTATCAATTAACTAATTGAAATTAATTAACTAATAATTATTAAACTATTTATATTAAATTAACACATTAATTAACAATTATTTATTATATTTAAATTACTTCCCACCCTATTCCCCTATAAACCCACAACCCGCTACGGAACTATTAACACTAAATTCAACATAAAACACATTATTAACAAATAATATGCTGCAAAATATATTATTTTCATAAACAATACTCATTAAAAACACTAAATTACTTATAATTATTAAAAAAACAATATTTTTGTAAACTATGTTTTTGTAAACAATATTTATTACAACTATATTACTGTTATCGATATTACTTACCTGTCTGTCGATATTCTGGTCAAACTATATTTTATTATTATTTTTTTTTTTAATATTTTTTATTTGCATCAAATGAGCACAAAGAAAAAAAGTCATAATAAACAAAAAGCACATTTAAGCAATACATTGATCACAAACAATAATGAGGTCATATAGAAATAAAAGGTAGAAAAGAAAAAGAAAAGATGCCGATATTAAGACATAAATGTTCCCCAGATTTGGTCAGTTTTTCGTTTAGCCCGAAGGCCCTTTGAGGTAGCAAGGGTGGTCTCCATAGCATAAATTTCTTTAACAAGGATCCACCATTCCATAACAGTTGGCGAGTTTTTCTGGATCCAAGCCATAGCAATAATAAGTCTTGCACATGTAATTAAAATGTTCAACAAGTCATTAAATGCATTAGGACCGCCACATGTACCAATCAATACATCAGTTGAAGAAAAAGAAATAGGTTGAGTAAGTCTATCCGAGACCACCTTAAGTATACCATTCCAGTAATCATTAAGCATAGGACAAGATAGAAACATGTGAGCAATATCAGCCCCGCTTAGGTCGCATTTAGGGCATTTCGTGCGTTCACTAAAGTTATTATTCCTTGCCCATTTGAGAATTCTCTCTGGGGTGTGATATAGTTGGCATATAGTTTTAAACATTTGCAATTTAAGGCTAGAAGAATGAACTGACATATTTAAGCTCTTAAAAGATAAGGAAATTAAATCAGGTGGTACATTTGCGGTTAACCTTCTATTCCATTTCTCAGTTAGTTTTATGATATCACTAGTATTGAAGTCCGAAAATAGTTTATATCCTATACTAATCAGAGCTTGGTCCAAATGTCCGAATCTATTACCAAATTAAGTTCTAATTTCTTCACTAAATAATCCTTAATCTGATAATATTTAAACCTAGCCAGTTCTGATAAATTATAGCATTGCTTTATTTTTTCAAATGTCATAAATCCTTTATGGTCATACAAGTCTCCCAGGAGTTTAATACCAGGTTCTAAATATATTCGACATGTTGACTCCTGAAAGATTGGAGGAAATCCTGGGTTACCCCAGAGAGGTGTTTTATAATGAAGATGAGAAACATTACATTTCATCATGATGGATCGGCAGATATTAACAGTATCTCGTATTGTCTTGAATGTAACCCTTTTAAAATAATTAGGGTCATTTAATCTGTAAATAAACATATTAGCATCTTGTCCGAGCAGAAATTTATGAAAATACAAACATTTATCAAGAATTGTTAGGCTACGAAAACGGGTTAGAAAAGCCGACCAATAATAAAGTTTGAAATCCGGAAGAGCCAGGCCTCCTTGACTAAAAGGAAGTTTAAGTGAGGAGACTGCGCGTCGGGCTTTTTTATATCCCCATATAAAGCTGCTAATGATACCTTCTAGTCTGACAAAATAAGAATTATTAACACGTAGAGGAATTGCACGAAATAAATATAAATATTTAGGCAGGATTTTTATTTTAATTACATTTATACGCCCAATGATATTAAGGGGAAGTTTGTGCCATTTTTTTAAATTGCATTGCAGTCTCTTTTAATAAAATTTCATAATTTATAGCCAAAACGGAGTCAATATCAGAAGAAATTTTAACACCTAGATATGTTGCGACCCCACAAATGCCTGGAATAGAAGCAGGAAGATGGTGATTCGCAATGATTTGAGTTTTAGTGGTATTAAGTTTGTATCCAGAGACTGAACCATATATACCTGCTTCAATTAAGGTACCTTTCAAAGCTTGGGGCACATCCGAGGAAAACACTGCTACGTCATCCGCATATACAGTGATGTCCAGCTTATTTAAGCCATTAAAAAAAGGATTGATTAAGGCCTGACGTTGGAGTGCAATTAAAAAAGGTTCCATACCCAAAGCAAAAAGCAGGGGTGATAGAGGACACCCCTGTCTTGTCCCCCTCTTAATTGGAAACATAGAAGAGTATTTCCCCATATAAGATACTTTACCCATTGGATTATCATAAAGTGATTGAATCCATCTCAAAAATTGACCATTAATGCCAAATGCCTGTAAAGCTGCCCATAAAAAGCCCCACCCCACTCGGTCAAATGCTTTTTCTGCATCTAGTAAAATCATACCGAGTGGGGCGGACTGAATCCGTGCAGCGTCGAAAGCAGAGATGGCCATATTAATATGCGCGGTTGTATCGCGTTTTGGTATGAATCCGTGTTGCTGGAAAGATACGAGCTGAGACATAACTGGCGCAAGCCTGATAGCCAATATTTTAGCAAAGATTTTGGCATCGCTGTTAATAAGTGAGATTGGTCTATATGATCCCCTCTCTTGAGGTACTTTACCCTTTTTTAAGAAAAAGATGATTTGAGTTAAATTCCAAGATTTAGGAGCTTGTTGTCCATTGCCAATAGCCCGGATCACTTCCATTAATAAAGGTATCAGATCCTCGGCGCAGCATTTATATAGTTCCAAAGGAATAGAATCCTCCCCTACTGCTTTCCCTGTTGCTAAGGAGTTAATAGCATCCCTAATTTCCATTGCTGTAATGTCTTCCTCTAGTTGTACTGTTTGTTCTGATTTTAAAACATTCACTATGTTAAGTTCTATATAGTTTTTAATGCTATCTTCCAAAGTTGCAGTTTCTGGTGTATATAAAGCTTGATAATAAGAAGCAAATTGTAGCAGTATGGATTTAGAGTCGCTAACCAGTTGATTATTGTCTCCTTTGATTTCCTTAATTATATTCTATGCTAGATCCTCAGAAACTCCATAAGCCAAAAGTTTACCAATTTTATCTGCGTTTTCATATTGATAATTTCAATAACTTTTGAGATTACAACCGAAGAATTTTCTCCACGTCTTTTCTCATTTCCAAGATATTTTCTTACTGACTCTGCGTTTGTGAGTCAACTTAAAGAACATTTAAAACAATTCATTGATATAAATATTCAGTCTAGTCAACCCCTGATAGTATGGGATGCCTGTAAAGCTAGCATACGTGGATTTACACAGCAATATATATGGCGTCAAAATAAAGAACATCAAGTTTTAAATGAGAAAAGGCTTGGTGAAATACGAGACATCGAGCTCCAGCTATCAGAGGCTTTGTCTGATAAGGCACCGATCTCAGATATACTTAATTTTAAACTAATCGAACTTAAAGCTGCATTAAAAGACCTTCTTAGAGTTAAAAGCATTAATAAATTAAAAAAATATCAACTTGATCAATATGAAAACGCAGATAAAATTGGTCAAACTATATTTTTGACATCGATATTTCTTCTTGTAGATATTTCTGCGGCGATATTAAGGTAAGTCAATATTTTCCCGGCGATATTCCCGCTCTACACTCCTTGTAATTCCAAGTCTGTAAAATGTTCAGAGGCTCCTGCCACATTGAACAGAAGTAACATTGTTCTGCAATGAATGAGAGGATAAGGATAAGCTGCAGAATCTTTTTTGAAAGGATAGGTGGTCAGTGATTACACATCAAAACCACAGCCAATATAATGTAATCAATCCTGACCTGAAACTTGACTAATTATAGTTAATGGGTAAACCAGAAGGAAGACTTGAAACATGAACATAGGGAAAATATCCAAAACAAAATAAGATCCATTAGCAAAGAACTTCTATATAGCAGATAGAGTAAGGAGTCTACCTCAAAATCCACACACACATAAATGACTATCAAAGAACAGAGGGGAAAATTAGATGTCATCTTGGCAGGCATCACTTCGACAAGAGTGAACCTACCTACAAACCAAAACTGTTTCAGTGGTGGTAAATATGAATCTTCCCCGGAAGAGCTGAAAGCAATCACCACAGACCTTCAGAAAGAGGAGAAAATTGTAATAAAAATGGTTCAAAAGAAAGAAAGAACTTAAAAAAGTAATTGTATATTGACTGGAATTAATAGAACAAAATTAAAGAAAGTAACAATATGAAAAGTTTGAAAGAAATCATTTTCTACTCTGTAGTCTGACAAAGAGGGATACCTCAAAACTGTTGGTGTATACATGTATAGCTGTCACTGATATTGTACTTTATGAATTTGATGAAGCAGACTTAATAATAAAGGAATATTCATAACCCTGAAAATACATTGTGGCATGGTAATTTTTTATATTTAGACATATTCTGAATATACTAATGAGACCTGCTGTAGGGCATAATTCATATTACAAATCCACCTTGGGGTAGGCATTGGAGGCAAGGGAGATGGGCAGAGTTTCATGAATCCCAGAAGCTGGAGTTGTGCAAGTGATGAACATGTGTACATCACATAAAAGGGTGACCAAACTGTATTTCTGCAAAAAACACACCAGACAAAATTGGAAGGGGGTGACGTATTTAAACGCTGGAGGGGACGATGGGGACTATTATACTTCACTCCCTATTATGCAAGAGGTTCTGATCCTTGTTCAACCCGGGAAGGTCAACCATGGATCCGAATCTAAATGACAATAAAAATAAAAGATAAAGAAAGGAGGTGCTTAATACCTGGAGGCTGTAGCCTTACATGTGACTCAGAGGAGCTGCTTTAAAACCCTGAAAAGTTAGGACTTAAAATCTTTTTTGACTTCCATGAACTCTATTGCCATCTGGGGGACCTTGCAGCAAAGGTGTCTGATTTTGATGTACCTTCCTCGGATGTAGCTTCAGGCTTGCCCTTCTGGAGGATTTTCAATTCATAAAAAGTCTAAGATATTGGTAGGACTGCAACAGAGTTGTCTTTATTGGGGGTCTTCCCGTCCGCCAGCCTGATGGTCCGCCAACCCAAATTAGATGCTAGCTGTCAATGGGAGAATAGACCGACATGGTCCCGGTAACTCCACCAGGATTTGCTCCTCGCTCTTATGGCAGGATTGTCTGCAGCAGCTTGTGGAGGAACTATAGCAAGTATTCCCACTGTTGATATTTGTATTTGCCTTATTTCCAAGGGAATTCTAGCAGAATCCCTCCTACATCGAGTCAGCGGAATGGGATGAAAAGGGATGAAAAGGGATCATCCTCTAATCCTTTGACCAAGGCCTCCCTGTCCTGCTGCACCTTGACCGTGACAGACTGGTACCAAGTTTTGATGGACCCGAAGGTAGGTGCTTGTGGTGTGTGTTTGGGTATACATTTCGCGGTTTGGGTGTATGTTGGCAGGGTGCAATGCAGAATTATTACGATATGTTCACAAAACCTCACCTACATACACATACACAACACATATGTGTTTTCTTTATGTACAAAATGTAACTTACCAATCTCCCCACCACCACGGGCACCCTCCTTCAGTCCTACGCCAACAGGACACTACTAGCCCAAAGGGAACATCCAAGTAGGCTCTGCGGGACCCTGCTGTTGAGACGGCGATGATGAGAGGTTCGCCAGCAAAGAAGACCTCTGCTGAGGTGAGCCTGCCAAGACCTAAATCAGGCCCTAAATCAAAAGGTTAAATCTCAGACCAGGAAATACCCAGGTGGTGTATCATACCCATAAACCTCTGCTGAAATTGCACCTAGGTCAAAATCTACAACTTCCATATGAGGGTCATTGGCCCTTAGGGCTTTTTAGATCCATTCTTACTTAAAACTAAAGTTTACAAATTCATATATCATGTTCCACTAATAGGATTCTCAATGTTTTGGTTCATTTTGTTTATTAAATGTTACTCTATTTTTCTAATTTATTTTGCTTGGTGTTTTCACTTTATTACTGTTTTGGTACTTCATAAATTCTTTGCACATTTCTCTAAGCTTAGCCGGTCTGCTCTGTGCAATAGCTACCAGAAGGTGATCTGAGGTTAATTTAGTGGATTTGAGGTGCACCCTGACAAGTTAGCATCATTATTTACAGAGGTTGATAGCCACCCCCACAATAATAGTCCACCTTTTAATATCTGCTTTATATTCAAGTATTAAGACCAATAAAGTAATGAGAAGAGATTTGCACTTAGCATAGATTCTAGATGTGATGGAATCTACTACAGCTCCTAACCTATAATCCTGGCTCAAAGAGGTAAAGAAATGGGCAGAGTGTGAGAGGACCTGTGTGTCTGTTACCTTTCTACTGATAAAGCATATCCAATGCACTACCCTATTTCTAATCCCGTGCCTCTATCAATATATTTAATCTAAATATACTTACCTCCTTTATGTATCTATATACTTTCAATGTACTTATGGATCTATATATTTATCACTTTTTTCTATTTTAGCATTTCCAATGAACTAGCCTATTTCTCAGCCTATACTTTGCTCAATATATCTTCTAGCCCAACCTTCTGACTCATCTCAAACTTCTTTCTACTACTCCTTCCAATGCACTACCCTATCTCTCATCCTATACATCTATCAATATATCCTCTACATCCACTCTCTCATTTATCCCAAACCCCATACCACTACTATGATCACCTAAAAAGCACTTTCTAAACTCTCTCCTGCTCTACCCTTCCTTGCATCATTTGACACCTCTTTTTACTACACCGATCCCCTAAAACAAACCTTTCTAATCTCTTCCCTCTGACTCCTCCCCTCCAAAACTAATTTTTACTCATTCAAAAGCCTCTTCCTACTGCTAAGAACTAAAAAACAAAACAAATCCTTCGCTCTTTATCCCTTCACTATCCTTTACAATCAAAGTTAATAGACTAACATGTTCAATTCTCAAATTCCATATCCAACTATACTAATTTACTGGCCAAATAACTGAATAACATATCTACTAATCAAATTACATCATATTTACTCTATACTAATTTTCAACACTAATCCTTTATGGGTTCCAGAGTGGCGTGTTACTCGCCAGAAAAGCACTTGAACACCCATCAGGGGTAACAAGTGCTATATGAATGCAAATCTTTCTTCCGCTTTTATCCCTCCGCTATCCTTCTCACTCCAAGTAACAGACTAATATCCACCACAGAAATTACCTCATATTTTACCATATTAATTCACCACTAATCCTTTATAGGCTTCCTGAATAGCGTGCGTCAACTAGCGATAAATACAAACCTTTGTCTTCCTATATCCTTTTGCTATCATTCCAAATCCAAATAACTGACTAACCTATCCACCACTTAAAATGTACTTGCATGTTTAACTATACTAATTCAACAGTAAGGGATAATTAACTGACTGGTCCACCCCATTCCCCTACACCCCCTTTCCCTCCCTGATTTCCCACTCCTCTTGGTGCCTCCCTTTCTGGCCTCTTCCCACAGTAGGTACTTACTCCCATACTATGAGTCAAGTAATAGAGTCACATAAATCTTTAGGCTAATAAAAACAATATCATTGGTTGATACCCCCGCAAAAATCTCTTTTTAGGACCACTTATGTTGATTGTTTGAAATGTTGACCACACTGATGCAAAGCTCATTATAATCTGAAAAATCTATGTTCTGACATATGCTGAACCAGAGGATTGTAAAATGGTGAGTGGATAGTATATCAATGTAAAGTACATATCTTAAGTTGTTATTAAACAATAAAATATGTTTAAAGAGATATTTCCAAGGAAATTGTCAAAGATGATTGGAGGTATAGTGTAGCCCACATTGAGGCTGTAACAGTACAATTTGTTAGGTTTTTAGAATATGGAGGATTAATATAAAAAGGAAAATATACAAATTATCAATTTTATCAGAAATGATTTTCATGTTTGCTGATCACTTTAGCTGTGCTGTTTGGCAAATTCACCCTTATGTGGGCTAAGGTAGGATCTATGAAAAATGCTGAAAGCAAATTAAACTTGCTCTTTTGTTTCATAATGCAAAAAAATAGATTACTATTTGGGGTGGTTGACTTGTCACCTCAAGTAGTAATAATACTTTCTGTCATGGTGAACCCTCAAAAACTCTAAATATAACCTAAGCTCAACCTCCTGATAGCTATGGCACAAAGCAAAGAGACTTATTTCAGGCAATATGTACAGTATGTATGCAGTACCAAAAAAGTAATGAAGTCAAAGCATCAAGCAATAAAAATCCCAGATTAGATAAAAGTACCTAATAAAATTACAAAGTGCTAATGATAGTAAATGGTCAAGGTAAACCATGACCCAGGCACAATTTGATGCTTACTGCGATGGAGACCTGTTTGAGGGCACCACGTGGATTTGTCCAGCTAAAAGCCTGGAAGTTGAAAAGTTTAGAGATGTTTCTAAGGCCCTCTTCAGGAAGGGGCTTCGTCACTTTCTTGAACAAAAATGGAGAAATTTCTTCAAAGTCCAATTCAGTATAGAAATGTACCTTTTTGAGAAGAACAATCCTACATGCGCAGGACATTGTAGAAATTGGAGCTGGCACCGTGGCACCAAAGGCCAGATACCTTAAGCAGGTTAGTCACAGGTGCGATGGAGCTTTAGAAAAAAATAGCTGAAAGTTTTTATGTCCCAATGCAGAAAAGGAGTTTGTCATTTTTTCTAAAGATGCACAGGTGTAACACACCTGAAATTTAATCCCACTCTGTGAAACTGCCTGTCAGATTATTTTACAGGCGGGTCCTGTTGAAGCTCTGGAGCATAGGAGGACAATTCTGAAACGTTCCATACCTTCTTCTGGTGCCAAAACCACACACAGACACTTCTAAGGTCCCTATGACCTCAGGGAAAGGCACTTAGAGACTCTCAGGGTGTCAGGCAGAGCCCAACAGCAAAGTACAGTCCAGGTCCAATTGCTACTGGTCAGATGGGTGCTTCAGTCAAAGGCCTCTTGCAGCTTGATGTGTCTCTGTAGTCACACAGTAGGGCAGCACTCGGCCATTGGTATGCCTACTTAATGCCTGCTGCAAGAGGGAGCAGGTTCAATCCTTCAGGGCTCCTCTCAGGTTCAGTCCTCTTCGGATCTTCTGCAGATACATGTAGTGTTGGGTATGTTTGATCCCTTTCATTGCCACAAACGTTTTACATTTGCCTCAGACATTGCAGGCATGATTTGACACTTTGGTCAACAGGAGGGGCAGAAGCACCCACCCTAAGTGTCTATTTGAGCTTGGAGATGTCATCCCTTCCCCAGTCAGGTCGACCTGTTCATCAAATTATTTATTGTGTAGCTCTTGAAAGGAATTTCATACCTCTTTAGAGGCCAAGGACAGGCTGGGCAGCTTCTCCTTCAGCTAATGCAAATAAGTCTACAGGAGCTTCAGACAGCATTACGGTAACATTCTAAAAGTTAACTTTTGTTAATTCTTTGAATTTTATTTTTAGCTTCCACACCCCCACCCGCAACCTCGGGACCCTCATGGGTATGTAGCCCGCTTTACAAGTGCATTGATTGATTGAATTATTAAATGCTGTTTTTATGTTTGTATGCCCTTTTGGTGTTATGTTTTTTTTTCCCCATCTTCGGTTGGGAGTCTTCGTCAAAGCGCCGGGATACTCCAGTGGAGTGGCCGTGCGCTATAGAAGTGTACAAATAACATAACATAACATAACAAAACTGTGGTTTCATTATTTTTTAGATAGTTGCAAACCTGACATATCAGTTTTAATATTTTAATTTGTACTTCTGTTTAAATATGTTGGACAGCTAGGCTTGCCACATTGAAAATAGCATTTGAGGCCTCATCACTTTAGGTACATGGTAACACTCATTTGATTCATGTACCACTTAAAAATACCAATCCCCCTATCTTAAGGGCTACTAGGACTGCAAGGGGTTACTTTGACAGTCCACACTGCAGTTTTACACTGCATCAATCAGGTTACAATGTTAAGCTTTAAACCATGTTTTTTTTAGGTCCACTCTGTGGATGATACAATAGGTACTGCAGTCTATAGGTGACATTTTATTTCCTTGCCCTGGGTACATTTTTCACACCATATATACCAGGGACTTATGGTCAAGATAAATATGTCAGTTAGTAAGTAGCCAATGTAATCATTCTTAAAAGGGGAGTACAAACACCTTTTTCCTGGTTAGCAGAGAAAAAGCACATAGGGGTCCTGATTCACAAAGGTAAACTTACACTTTTTATGTAAGTTTGTAAGTTTAAGCTTTTTCCTATTCACAAAGGTATTTTGCAAGTAGTATATTTTCTTACAGCTGTGAGACCTACATATTCATGGCACATAAAAAGAAAGGGCAGTCCTATCTTTTTATGTGCAGAGTCTCCACCATGAGTGCAGAGACACCACAGTCATGAAGATACTACTCCTAAAATACCTTTTTGAATAGGAAAAAATTGTAGGCTTACAAAAAAGTGTAAGTTTATCATTGTGAATCTGGCCCAGGGTTTTTAAGCCAGCAAAAATAGGGACCACAGAGGTGAAAAATCCAGGATGTCCATGTATAAAAATCAGATTTCCTATATAGGCCAGCCCCCTGCTAAAAGCTAAGGTGGACTAATCACCCCCTTGATGCAATTTTGTGCTCAAGTGCTAGAACAAGGGAAACACTGCCTTTGCAATGGAATTTACCTGCTCTATGCCCCTGTGAATCTACTTGTTCTATTCTGTCAACATTTGCCGTAGCCGCTAGCTCTTAACCTTGTTCATGAGGACCCCTTTCCCTTATTTCCAGACCCCACCTGTGATACAACTAACCCTAGCTCCCTCAGAGTTGTATTCCAGTAGATAGACAGTACATCCATAGCCAACAATGTTATGGATCCTCAACTCAGGGCAAGCTTTGCCCAGAATGTTAATAACTAATAGAGGCAATCCAGAGATATCAGTGTAAGAAGCAAGGACACTTGCCATCCACTGACCAGTGGATTCTCCATTCCTCTTCATGGCAGGGGCGTAACGCAGGCCCCCGCAGCACATGCGGTGCGGGGGGACCCGAAGCTCCAGGGGGCCCCCTCGGCACTGCAATCTGTCCGGAGAGCTCCAAATTAAGCCCAGGGGGGGCCCCTCTAAATACCTTGCAGGGAGGACCCCTCAATTTTCGTTACACTAGTGCTTCATGGGATAGTGCTCTCTTCTAGCTGTTAAGCGGACAAGTATTCTCCCACTTGCTTCAGAGGTTTCTCAGAGTAGGGCACTATAACCGCAGTTTGAGAGGTTGCAGACAGTCTCCTTCCACTCTTCCTTCCACCGCCTCAGGGGTCTTATCTTCCTCAGTTCAAGATCTGTACTGTAATGTAGTTCCTATATTACCAATAGGCTCTGCACATTGGAATAATATACACAATAGATTTGACATAAGACTGGGGTCAGTATGTCCTTATCGAGTACATTAAACTTAATTGTGTGTGTGCCAGCTAACTCAGAGGCCACTAGAAACTTTCTCGAATAAACAAGCAGGGATTAGTCTCTGACAGCCGCATGAACATGACAACTTTGTTTCCCCTAGAACCGGAACAATATCTTCAGAGTCGTGGAAACAATAGATGAATATTTCACTCAGTCAATCGTGCATGCTTTGTTTCTACAGAGTTTTGAACAGAAATAGAGAGACGGGCGTTTACATAAAAAGGAATTATTGAGCAGTCTTCTTTCTCATGCAAGAGAGGTGAACTGCTACAATGGTTGGACAGAATGCGAAGTATAATGCGTACAGCGTAAACAGTACTTTAAAATAATACTGTAATAGGATTGTCTGTTGCTATGACATATATAAAAATACATACATAAAAAACACAGGCTAAAATACTCCACTGGTGCTTCTAAAACACACCTACCCCAGTGTACCTCACCTAGGTCCAGTACCAGGGAAGAAGTAGGTGCTGTCTTTAGCTATAGTTTAGTTTTGCCAAGAATTGCCAACGTTTTCTCTAGGTTCATCAGCTCCATACCTTAAAATGAGAGAGGTTGGTATCTCTTTCCTGGGACTCGATTTCCCAACACCCCACAAGGGGAGTCAGAAACACCGGAGCTGGATTCTCGGCAGGAGGATGACAGCTTCTGGTCAGTGCATCAGCTGGGGAGTTGGCTTCCTTCGGCACTTGCTGTAGAGAGCTGCATCGTGCAAGTAGGTAGTCGAACTGCACCGAACCACACCATGCTTTGCCATAGCAAGTGTAGGTATATTTATACCTTGAAGGTGTTTAGAAATGCCAGTATTGACGTAAAAGTCGGGCATATGAATGGCATGAATGAACCCTTAAGGAATAGATGTTCATTCATAATAAATGAGTTCTTGGAGAAATCAATATCCAGGCAAGAGGAAGTCCCTACAGCTTAAGAGTCCGGTTTTCCAAGAAGTCGTTGTGACGTAGATGAACGGATGTAAGTAACCATGCCTGTATTTGGGTAGCATGGGCTATGCCTAAATAAGGACAGGATTTCTATGCCTATATAAGGGCAATGTGAATTATACCTATATAAGGTCATGAAACTGGAAATGCATACGGAATCTAAATCGACATACAACACCCACTCCACTTTCGTATGTACGACGTTACTAAACATGTTTACACATATCTAAAACATATCTACACATGAAGTGCTAAAACCGCTCCAAAATACATAAAAAATGCAGAACTGGTTGTAAGCATAAAAAAGGCATTGGTGCTGTACACATTAACCCTTTGGGTGCTGGTGACGGAACCACTCTGTCAACAGCCACGGACGGGCTGTGCTAATGACGGAGTGGTTCCGTCTCGGCCCGGCCGCCACACCTGCGTGGCAGGGATTTGGCGCCTGCGCTGAGAGTTCTATTGAGTGGGCAGGACCGTGACGGAGCCACTCCGTCACAAGCACAGCGCGCCCGAGGCTAGTGACGGAGTGGTTCCGTCACGAGCATGGCGGCGCCATGTGGCCCCCCTCCCCGTATCGCTGCAGCGGAATTAACGCCGCAGCCAAGGGGTTAAAGCAATGTTTTATTCTAAGCACATACTTACATTTGAATGCTAAATGAATGAATCACGAAAATATACATTTATGAAATGGCTCGTACATACAGAAGAAAAAAGGCCGAAACCATTTCATGTCAGATTACATAAAACTGTTTGTTTGTGGACAAGGTCACAAATTGTCGCTTGGAAGTATTCAAAGAATTCTTGTTCTCTATGAATAGTTCTACTATAAGCAGATTACATGAGCCAAAAAATGAAAAAAATATAAATTTGGAGAAAAAAATTAATCATAGGAAAAAGTTCTTTGTTTTCAAAAAAATGAAGTTTAAATGTAAAGTCTCTCAGAACACTGTGTGCCAAAATCTAAAGTCAGTGTTAGGGCTTGGAGAAAACATGAAATCTTCTATATCTGTCAACAAAAAATTGTCTATCATTGTAGGTGAAAGTTGGATTACCTCGTTTAGAAGATTAACCGCACATAGATGTGAAGCATCGCCTTCAGCATTGGTCGCATCAGCAATGTTCGAATCGGATGTTACCTGCGCGTGTGAAGTTTCCTCTTGTGCCTCCGCATCAGCAAATTTGCGTCAGTGAGATCTCAATGAATGCCGTCATCAGAATTGGTAGCCGCTAGGGACAACACAGAGCATGGGCCGTTACCGGTTCAAGCAAAGTATCAACATCCATTGGCATGACTTATGGGAGTGTTAGACTGATGTCTAGCATGCATTCTTCTCCGCATAGCAGGCAGCGTAGAACAGGTAAGAAGCAATCTTGCCAGATTGGTCTGAATGATAGAAACCATGTGGTATTTAATTCTTGTAGATGTGGAGGTTTCACTGCCCACTGACGCGGAGACAGTGAGCGCAGCTCTTCAGTCCCGGTATTGCACAGCTACACCTATTCGAAACCCAATTTCTACAGGGACTATCGCAAAGGGGGTTTAACCTAGGTCCGGCGCTGTTCAGGGTATGCTGCAGTGAGCTATGAAGATGGGCCAAGGCGAAGGACCGGAGCGGCAAGCAGGCACATCCTACTCAGCTGCCACCTTGACCACGCCCTCATCAATCAACAGTTTTGAGATATTCGTCTCATTCTAATAGCTTTAATCTAATATTCCACCTCCTCCTGAATTTCATCAGTACCTCTACTAGTTACACAATTTACAGTAATTGCGATACTTTCTTTAGTGCCCTTATGCATTCCAGCACAGTGTCCTGTCTTTTTGCACGTCTTACTTGTTACTTTTCATGAAAGTCAATCTGCATCATCGGACCCTATAGTTAGCAAAAACACATCTGAAACATACCCCTTTAAAAATATTCTTGTACTGCTTAATGCTTGTTTTATTTCTCACCATGGTACTTTTGACTTTGACTGCATTTACTGAATCCACCTGATCTACCTTCACCACATGTACCACTTTATAGTCATCCAACGTTTCCTCATTAATTATTGTCTACATTTCGCAGTCTGCTCTTCACTGTTTGCCATTTTAGGACTTTCACATGTCAGATTATGTGCATTCAATACATTTTATTGTATGCACTTTCTTGGTGTATGGACCATTAGCTTCTCTCTGATATATTCATTGTGGTGTCCTGTGAAATCATAATCAACCAGTAACACTCAAAGACTGGTCACAAAATTAACTATGGCTCCTTATTAACTGGATTAATCCCTTGCAAAATTATTGATACCTTTCAAATGTGTTAGTTCTGTTACCAAAATATAATTTATTTGCTTGACAGTTTGCATATATAGCTATTCTTTTCACTTCTTTCTGCAGCAGTTAATGACTGTGGTATTAGGTAAACATTCAAACTATGCAACGCAATACATTAGCTTGTTTTCTGTTCTCTAACAAAGCCCCTCTATAGCAGCTAACATGTATATTTTTAATGCATCTTCCCATTCTCCCCAGGAGGTTTCTGACTTGCCTGGGATGGTAGAAATGTTATAGGTGGTAACCTTTAAAAAGTTTATGCTATTCAGTTTGTAACACTAACAGTTGCATCAAAATAAGTAATTCATTTTCACCGTTGTCTAGGAAAGTGGACACCTGTAACGTGCAAATAAAATAACAAGAAAAAATAAAGAAAGTGGTCGCTGTTTTCCTTGTAAGAGGGTTTTGTAACTTTCATGACTGATTTTTGTTTTATTACCGTGTCCTATCCCTTCCTTTCGTTTATTCGTTTGAAAATGCGTTTGCAAATAATCTCTGATAATTCTGCAACGTTGAAATGCTTCCACGCCAATGCACGAGGAATGCTTTCAGGTGCAGCGCCAGGAGCTTTGTAATGATGACCTTTGACTTAAATGGCACTTTTGATACTTTGAAGTATTTACACTTGTTTCATGGACATATGACATACGAAATAAGTAAAATAAGCAAATAGAGCGAAGAAATGCTGTTTGTTATGGTCTGCACCAGTAGAAAAATATGACATAATCCAACTGTTGCTCGGTTTTGTATGCCGCACTGTGTAAATATACGTCTAGATTTGAGACACGTTATTTTTAATTAATGTTTTTGAACGCTTAACTGCTATAAATTAGCATAAGAGACGTAAATGTTACTGTAATGCTATTAAACAAATCTTGCAGCAAAGGATTATGCATGCAGGTTGAAAATTCTGACTCATCTGAATATGTATACGTATGTTGTTATTTCTGGATCTTACTTGGTGCTGTGACTTGATTAATTCGATGAAGTAGGAATATCAGTCAAACCATCTCATTTGCGTATAGATGAACTCTGCATAGCGTTGTAATCGACAGCATGTTGAAAGCCTGTATTCTCCAAACTGAGTGTGAAACTGTGGATATAATCCAAACTAGTTTATTCAGTAAACTCCCCAGTGTCCTCAGGCCTCCCATGCAGCTGCACTGGTACAACCAATAGTATTCTGCACACACATATGCATACTGAAGGTTCTAGCAAATGGCATAACATGCTGAGCATTCCTCTTGCGTGGCAGTGGTAGGATCCTGTAGGATGTAGAATAGGGCATTATCAGGAAAGGCATCGTGTCTTCACTTTACTACTGTTTAAGTGCTGCATAAATAATTTACACATTGCCTTTAAGTTAAGCTTGACTGCTGTTGTACCAAGCTACCAGAAGGTAAGGCAAACGTTAATTTTAGGGATTTTTATGGTTCACTCTGACATGGATTGTGCCCCCCCTCACACAACAACTTAATTCTAGGGTTGGGTGTAATATTCTGTCCCCCCCACAGAATTGGACATTCGGCCAAATTCTGCCAATTTACGTGAAGGGCTGCGGAGTGAGATGTTATTGAGTGTGAGCGAGAATTGGCTTCTCCCAGTGCGATATCTGATAACTAGAAAGACATCCGATGAGTTTTTACAAAGCGGACAGTCTGGTGTACATGAGATCATTCAAGGTCAGAAAGCTGCCACTCAAGCAGAAAATCAACTCGACCAGTAGGAATTTCAACTTGAGCAGCTAAGCCCTCTGATGACCGCATGGTACCACTTACGCTGAATTTTCATTGTGGAATGAGCTACCTCCTCTAAATCACAGTACAAGCAGCGCAATGTGCCTATTTCCACTTATCCCTGGACTGGACCCTGCTGTTGGCCTCTGCAGAAAGAACGTTCTCACCCCTAAGTGCTGTCAATGAGGTCCTGGGACCTTTATCTGTGTGTAACTGGACTTGTCCAAAAACCTCTGAAAAAGAGGAATTTGTAAAAATTGAGAACTTCCGGACCTTTGCAGGTCCGGGACCAACCACCCAAGTAGATCCGCCCGAAGCACAACCTTGCTGGACAAGAAAAGTTAGACCCACTCAAAGATTTTACCACTCAAATAGCTGGTTCAGCGGACCCGCGTGGTAAGCCTATCTGTCTTTAGCATGACTAACCCTGGGCAGCCAACGACGCTACGCTCGCAAAGTTTGAGTAGTTTGTGCTACGCAAATTGCACGTAGCACAGTGCGAAATCGCGTAGCGTAGCGTAGTTGGCATTTTTTGCTCGCTCGCGGTCCTCAACGTCTAGTAGGTGACCGCGAGCGAGCAAAATGACATCCCGGCGAGACTTTTTTCCTCGTTTGCGATCAGCAACATCAAGTTGGCGATCATGAACAAGGAAAATAAACCTCCCAGCGAGATTCTCAACGCGGGAAGGTCAGGTTTCTCATTGCGAGTGGTCACGTATGCTCGAGACCATCATCACAATGAGAAACTACCTGTCCGCGTTGAGAAAGCTGCTGCTAGAATAAAATCTACTCGAGCGGCAGAAAAGGACAGCTTGCACTGTGCGAGATGCCGTTTTCAATGATTGCATAGTGCGGACAAGCATCCGGCACTAGTCAAGTCAAGTCAAGTCAAGTCATAAAATTTGTATAGCGCACTACATACCCAGAGGGTTTCAAGGCGCTTAGGAAGGGGAGGAGGATTATTTGTCAAATATCCACGTTTTAAGCTGCTTTCTGAACGCTAGGTGGTTCTGGGTGAGGCGAAGGTAAGCGGGGAGTGAGTTCCATGTTTTAGCAGCCAGGTAAGAAAAGGATCTGCCTCCCATGGTGGTCTTGTTGATGCGAGGTACAGTGGCGAAGGCTTGGCTGGAAGAACGTAGTTGGCGGGAGGGGGTGTAGAAGGACAGTCGAGAGTTGAGGCAATCTGGTCCGATGTCGTAGAGTGATTTGTGTGCGTGGGTAAGCAGTCGCACTAGGCAGTTCGCGTAGCACTACGCGTATCTGGCATAGTGCGAAGTGCACTGCGCGTAGCTATGCGTAGCGCAACTATGTGAACTACGCCCAGGGTTAGGCATGACCTTTCTGGTTACAGTCTGCAGCCTAGATCTGAGGGAGGATCCTGAGCTTAAATAAATAGACTATGGCCCTGATTTAGAGTCTGGCAGGGTACTGTGTTGCATTGGTGACGGAGTACTCTCTCCAGAGAACTGAGTATCCACCCATCTCTTTTAGAGTTGCGAGGAACTTCAGTATGTCAGCGATGGAGACCTCTTCTGCTGACATACACATCTGATGGCCAGAGGTTGGTGGCTAGGCCATTTGGCAGCCTCCCGATTTAGAGTGGGTGGTCAAATGGCCAGTTTTCACTGTCCGTCAATGCCTGGTAAAACCTTTAGTAAGGTGTATTGAAAACTACAAATTGACCCTCACGCCATGGTAGACAACTTCAATGGTTCAGGGGGTCTTCAGTGTTTATTTTTTTTTTCAAAAACAAAATCCTGATTTTGTTTTCAAAAGTAAAATCAGGTCAAAAGTTTGATGAACTGTACTGTTATGTTGACGTAGCCATCTATCTTTTAATATATTGCCAGGCACCAAAGTGACAGTGATTCTTTCCAATAAAAAACATACATATATATTTTTTTACTTTATTTATCGGTATTTTCTAATAGTCAGTGCATCTTAAATCATAACTGGTGTACCATGTGATAACATTATATACAAAGTTACTTCACAGTCTGTGCATTACATCTTACATTCAGAGCATGTTAGAGTTACGTTACATTTTCATCATGAGGGAAAGGAGTACACGAGAGAGAAAAATAATGTATTGTCAGCAACCTTGTTCATTAAACATATCCTGGTTATCTTAAATAAAGGTCAACACTTTGTACAGTTGACGTAGGTGCATAATATCCTTGAGAAGCTACCTATAGCGTGATCAAACAGTACCCCACGTTCTCTCTGTCTACTCTTACTAAGTCTAGATGGGACTTAACTTCTACATCGGTCCCACAGAATATTGATCTGCCTGTACCTTGTGTTGTATCCCCTACTGTCTCTCCACCTCCTGCATCTCTGAAGTGTCTGGTATGGTTTATGGAATGGAGAGAAGATAGATTTTAAGGGGGTGCCATATGTCTTCGTGTTTTGATGAGAGTGGAAGCAATTCTACATATATAAGGGCTTGTTCCTGCCATGTTGTCATGTCTAAAAGCCACTCTTTGAATGTAGGCTCTCTGCCCCTGCCCCATTTGCAGGCAACTTTGCGTTTCACAGCCAGTAGACCTAGTGCTAAAAGCTTCTTGGGTGAGTGTCAGCCCCATCTGAGTATCCCAGTATGGCCGTGATCTGAGAAGCCTTTAGGGGAGAGCCCACCATTTGTTCCAGGGCCCCAAACACCTGTTGCCAATATTCTTTGATGGGTGGGCATTCCCAGGCCATGTGAAGAAATACCGCCCCCTTCCTGCCTCCAGCGCGAGCACCTATCATTTTCCCTCAAATGGAGCCCGTACAACCTAGCGGGCGTGTAATATAATCAGTGTAGAAACTTATAATGTATCAGTGTTAGCCTACTATTCGCTGAGAAATGTCCTGTTTGTTTACAACCAAAATCCCACTGCTTGTCTGGTATTGGTGTGCCTAAATCTGCTTCCCAGGCCTGTCCGGACGATATCTGAGGCTTTTTGGTAGTGTTTTGTACATTGTGATATGTGCATGACGTCACATGGCGAGGTGGTTCTCCCTAAGGTATAATTGTTAAAGGGTGGATGTGTGCACTCCTATTTTTTCTACTATACTTACATTTTTATCTAAACTCTAGTTATTATTGTGTGCTACGCTAGCCTTTGCCTGCCTAGCATGTACTCTAATGTGAAAATGGTTAGGCCCCAATCAGGCCACCTGATCTCTAACAAGCACAGTTTAAATGGTTAAATACTGACTTTAGTTTCTAGTTGTCCAATAAGTAATTCATCTTTAACCACTTTGTTTTTTCATATGAATTTGAACAATTTATTAATCATTGCAAAATATATATCTATTCATCAATGTTTCTATGAATGCAATTCTCAATACATTCGTAGATTCAATGATACCTGTACAATATTATTTGATCAATATGATTTTTCATTGCAATTCCTGATTGTAAATGTATGTATATGTATATGTATAAATCGTTTTATAACGCGCTCTGTTACTTGGGAGTATCCTGGCGCGATGGGAAAGAGCAGAGGAGAAACAAACAAGAGTCAGCTTATGTCACACTCCTAAAAAGATGGGTTTTCAAATTTCTCTTGAACTGGGATACACACAGTGAAGAGCGCAAGTGAAGGGGAAGGGCATTCCAGGCTCGGGCTGCCACTACTACAATGGACTGGCCTCCTAGTCTGGTTCGCCTAAAGCAAGGGAGGGTCATTTTAAACAAAGAGGCCGATCTAAGAGTTCTTGTGGGAGCATAGAGAATAAATCTCTTCTTCAGGTAGGCAGGTCCTTGATCATGGGTGGCTCTAAATGAAAGCACTAAGGATTTGAAAAGGATACGCTGTAGCACAGGCAGCCAGTGAAGGCTAGACATATGAGAGCGAACACTCTTCCATCTCGGAACATTAAATAGGAGACGGACGGCGGCATTTTGAATAACCAACAGGCGCTTAACCAGGTAAGCGGGAATGCTGCTAAAAAGGGCGTTCGCGTAGTCCAGCCTTGCTAGAATGAGTGCTCGAGCGACAGTCTCCCTAGCTTCTCTAGAAAGCAATGGAAAAAATTTTCGAAGCATAAATGAAGCCCAATGCATTCCGGGACTGAGCGTCCCTTCGTCATGGGAAAACCTATGAGTGAATAAATGAATTAATTACATTTGTGACTTGCTTTTCGAGGTACATATACAAAACCATCTGTCGTTCAAAATACAATCAAAGTTAAGCATGATTTTCATACCATGTGTACATTGGTACATATATTCAGACATCTTTCATAACGTAAAATCAAAGCATATATCAGTGTTATGTATACATCAAGTGCATGCTTATATTATTTTTTTAAGAGCTATTGTTCAGCTGCTAAGAGCAAGCTTAGGGATAAGCAAAAGATATACTATGCCGCTATTAAGCTGGCTAAAGGGCAATTCTATTCAGCCAACATCGAAGCTGCCAATAATAACTCCATAGAAAAGTATGCGATTATCCAGAGTTTATGTCCCCTGCGGTCCAAGCTAGTGTGATGCCATCTTAGCCCTCCTGGTGTAATACGCTTTCCGGATTTTTCAGAGATAAGATCTTGGCCATTCAATCCACCTTTACACCTTGTTTGTGGCTGATGGGGGACATTCACTGTCGAAATTTAAGACTGTTGATTCTTTGGATTGCCTGAAACTGCTGAAGAGTTTAAAATCAGGCTCACCTGCAGACCCTTGCCCTGCGAGGATATTAGCATCTTCAGCTGAGGTTGTTATCGAGGAAGTGAATAACATTATCAATTTTCCCCTCCAGACAGCGGTGGTCCCTGAGGCTTGGAAGAAGGCAAAAATCTTGCCTGTTTTGAAAAATCAGTCTCTTAACCCTCGCTGCCCAGGGAATTATCGGCCTATTTCTCTTCTCCCTGCTCTGGCTAAGGTTTGCAGGAAGGCCGTTAATAAAAATCTTACTGATTATGTGGAAAAGGAGTGACTGCTTCTCCTAGCACAATCTGGGATCCGGCAGTCACACAGCACGGAAACAGTACTGGTCGAGGTGGCAGAGGCCATACGGGACTGTTTGGACACAGGCAGGAGGGCGGCAGTCATTTTGCTTGACCTCTCAGACATGTTTGATACAGTCACACACTCTCTGCTCATGTCACGCATGGCCAGGATAGGGTTATTGGGTGCTGTGTGGGACTGGCTCCGCTCTTTTTTGAGGGGGCGGTCAGAGCAGGTATGGATTCCTCCTTGTTCCTCCACTTCTCAGTCAGTTACAACGGGTGTCCCGCAGGGGTCTTTCCTTAGTCCCCTTTTATTTAATATACATATATGACTCCCCTGCTATATTTAGCAGAAACAATGGGGGCTAAGGTGCTGGCCTATGCGGGTGACACACAGTTGCTTTTCACCTGGGCAAAGGGGGAAAATGTTGTGCTCCGGGCCCAACATTCCCTGTCATCTATTTTTAAGTGGATGGCAGAGGCACAGCTTAAATGTAATGAGGGGAAATCAGAGATCTTACTGTTTGGTTTATTCCCTGCAAATTTCAGAGAACAGCTCTGGCCCCCTGAGTTTCCATGTCCTACCTCCACTGGGCAGCCAGCAAAAAATCATGGCGTTTCGTTCGACCAAGATCTCTCTTTTACAGACCATATCAAGAAGCTGGCCTTGGCTGTTTCGCTTTATTGAAATCTTTCAGATGCTTTTTTCCCCTCCTGCCTCTGGTAGCAAGGCAAACAGTTATTTGCGCATTGATCTTGTTGCGGCTGGATTACGCGAATGCCCTTTTTGCCAGTATTCCTGTCTACAGGCTGAAAAAGCATCAGGTGGTACCGAATACCCCAGGAAGACTATTATCAGGTCTATCAACTAGGGACAGTGTTCATCTCCAGCTGCGATTGCATCATGGGCTGCCCCTGGCTGCTGGGGTGAAATTTAAGACATTGGACATGTCACACCGTGTGCTCCATGGGCATGGCCCTCTCTATCTGCAGAAGCTTGTTTCTTTTTATGCTCCTACACTTTCTCTGCGCTCCTCGTCCCTATTTTTGGCCCAGGTCCAGCGTTTTAAGCATCAGAGGATAGGAGGTAGTTTCTTCTCAGCCAAAGCTGCAGCTGCTTGGAATGCCCTTCCTCTGGTCAAGGGCACCATCCAGGACCTAGGTGTATTCAAGAAAAAACTGAAGACGCATCTGTTTATGTGAAGCCCTCGGCCATTCCCTATGGTTCCGCGCCGAGACACTCACGAGTAGATTAATTTAACATAACATAACATAACCACACTATACATAAAAGCCACCCTATAAGATCCGCTTTATTAAAGTAACGTACCACTGAGTATAAACACCGGCATCTGCTAATATATTCTGTCTATATCCTGTCATGACTTGCCCTAGCTGTTAGTGAAAGTTTACCTTTATACCTTGAAGTATACAAGCTATCTAATTGCAATAGTGAGGAAACTAAGCCAAACTGCAAGATATAATAGTCTATAATATCAAGGGCTGCATCTTACCGCTATGCTATGAGAAGTCTGTTCCCTTGAGGATATTTTCATATGACATGTGTAAACATGTGTGATATTATTACCTAGCCTTTATTGCAATAAAGAGTATGGTTAGACTCTACCTATTAAATAGATCCTTGCCCAATAGCGTATGGAGGTTCTTCCTAAAACCACGGGGTGTCACTCGACTCAGGGGTATAGAGCTTCTTTCTATCACTTCTTCCTTGTGAGTTTCTGTGCTTATGTGACAAAACTATTCCTTCACTCTGTCGTATTGACACAGCCATTGCCGCAACTGAGCAAAAATACCCAGGCAACGCTCGGGCAACAAGATCAAGAACTGCTGAAAAATAAGCACAGGGACGTTGCTTATCGCCATGTAACTGAACTAAAACTGGCAATGCGCATCCATCTTTCTCATGCATATAGAGTGTAAAAGGCTTCGTATAATCTGGTGTCCCTAACACTGGTGCTGAACAAAGGGCTTGTCTCAACTGTTGAAAAGCAGTTTCACATTCATCTGTCCATGGAAGGGGTATTGGAGTATCTTTTGTCAAAAGTGCTAACAAAGGCTTAACAATGTACGAAAACCCCAAAATCCATTGCCTGCAAAAAGAAGTAAGACCAAGAAATTCACGCACTTCTTTCTGTGTAGAGGGTACTGGAGTATCAAAAATTTCTTGTATGCGATCTGATGTCAATGCACGCCCCTCCTTAGACAAAAGGTGACCTAAATAGGTTACCTTTGGTCTACAATATTGCAATTTCTTTCGTGATACTTTATGATGATGTGAATCACGAAAAGAAAGCAAAGTCAGAGTGCATGGTTCACCTTGTTCAGGGGTATCGGCGCCAACAAGATGTCATCGACATATTGTATGAGAGCCACACCTTCAGGCAAAACAAAGGAATCAAGTTGTCTTTTCAATGTTTGACTGTAAATACTCGGACTCTCGGTATAGCCTTGAGGAACTCTGCAAAATCTATACGATCGGTTATTCAAAGTGAAACCGAACAAATGTCGGCTATCAGGATGAATAGGGATTAAAAAGAAAGTGTGCTTCAAGTCTACAATAGAGAACGTGGTTGCTGTCGAAGGAACCAAAGTAAGAAGTGTCGTTATATCAGAAACCACGGGGTATTGTGGTACTACAATCTTGTTCACCTCTCTGGGGTCTATAATGAACCTGTAAACTCTAGTGTCAGTGTTTTTTTTCAAAATCGGAAGAATCGGGCTGTTACAGACATTAAATGGAACTTCCTCAACAACTCCAACTTGAATGAGATCATGTACAATTCGTATGAGTGCTTCTTCACTCTCCTGTGAAATTCTGTATTGAGGCAAACGTGGTAACACAGCTCCCTACTTGACGCTAATGTGTACCGGTGGGATAACCATTTGACCCACATCAGTGTCTGAGGTAGCCCACAAAGTTGTAGGGAGTGTAGCCAATGCAATATCCTCTTTAACAAGACAGGTTCTTTCAGGTACAGAGTGATTATCATTCAAAATGACACGCACTCCTTCAGGAGAACATCGTATTGTGGCTCTGAAATGCTTTAGCATATCGAGATCCACAATATTGTCTGGTGTGTTTGGAGGAAGCAAAAACAGACATGGAGCACCAAAATGATCAACATGGAGTGCAAGTGGTTGTGACAGTGGGCTATGGGAAGGTGTTCCATCGAAGTAATAATTACGCCAGACAGGGGAGCCCTTGGAACCAATTGTTTAGACAAAGCACTACGAGTAGCTCCTGTATCAACCAGAAACCGATCTGTAGAACCCAAAACATGTGCTGTAACATAGGGACCCATTTGATCTACTTGAACTTCAACTGATTCCTTACCCCATCCTAGGCAATCCTATGCATGAACAGAATCATAAAGGTCAGGCTGCTCATAATCGGACATTTGATACTGATTTTGTCTATCAAAAGTATTAAACCCATCCTGTGTTCGCACATTAGTATCAAATCGAGCACGAATATTCACATTTCCCCTGGGCCCTGAATAACCTGAACGATTTCTCATTTGTCCCCGGCCTCACGAATTCTGTTGGGCACGCAACACTGGACAATCGGCCATCCAACGGCCTCATTTCTTACAATATGCACATTGGTTAATAGATTCGAACGAGTATAGGGGGGATTAATAGATCCACGTTTGCCTCTATCATAGCCTCTAGAGGGTGGGCCATAAACTTGAGCTAACATAACCATTGTTTTCAATTCTTTAGATTTCTTTTCTTCGCTACCTTTCGCTTCTAATTCTTGATGCTCATAATATTGATACATATCACCTTTTGTTTCGCTTTGTTCGCCCTAAGTTGGCAGGGTATGCTCAGACGTGAGTCCCTTGCTCACTTGGCCACTGGATTCAAGATAGCCCGGCTGATGAGGATTATGAATCCGAAACCGATCCCAGGATGCTTGTTTCCAGTCCAGGGAAGACATGGCTTGGCAGTTCGGGCTGGACTGTTCCCATGAGGCACAGGGTCAGACTGATTTGTATATGGCCATGTCTGAACTGGGGTGGCTGAGTGAGCTAAATAATAGTGATAGACTAAACCCAGATCAGTTGACTGGGGGTGAGTGTTTGATTTGCTCAATCGCTCCGTCCATCATCCCCTTTTGTTTCACTTTGTTCGCCCTAAGTTGGCAGGGTATGCTCAGACGTGAGTCCCTTCCTCACTTGGCCCCTGGATTCAAGATAGCCTGGCTGATGAGGATTATGAATCCAAAACCGGTCCCAGGATGCTTGTTTCCGGTCCAAGGAAGACATGGCTTGGCAGTTCGGGCTGGACTGTTCCCATGAGGCACAGGGTCAGACTGATTTGCATATGGCCATGTCTAAACTGGGGTGGCTGAGTGAGCTAAAGAATGGTGATGGATTAAACCCAGATCAGTTGACTGGGGGTGAGTGTTTGATTTGCTCAAATGCTCCGTCCATCATTCCCTTTTGTTTCGCTCATAATATTGAGCCATCGTTGAAACAGATGCTGGAGAAGACGTAGTCCAAGAGCTTTCACTGGCTTTTAAACGACTAGCTTTCCCTGGTAACAAATTCGTAACATATTTGTCGACAAAAATATGTCTGACTGTATCATCCGTCAAAGACTGACCGCTAAAATCATGAAATGCTTCCTCAAAACGCGTTAAGAAATCAGAAACTGATACATCTACCTTTTGTTTACACAATGCTAAAACAGTCCAATCTATCTTTTTAGGGGGAATAACAGTTTTAAGCTTAGTTAATATAGCTGCAGGAAGATATAATATTAACTTATGTGGCTTTTGAGCGGGTTTCCTTTCCACATCCAATTGTTCTATATCCTTCCATTCTGTGCCAAATGTAGTACGATCTGATTTTACGGATGGTCCTCCACGTATCCGGTGGTAATATTAATCCGAAAAATAAATCAATATCACACAGAGTCATGGTACAAGAATTTATAGCGCCTTCAACTTCCTCATAGAAAGCAGCTGGATTTTTACGTGGATCGGTAATGCTGCTTTAAGCGCCATTACATCTGCCCTATTCCAAGGAGTATACACCCAATTATAAATAAAATAACCTTTAGCATCAGCAGAATATTTATCATCACTGTCACTCGCTCCTTTAGGGGGAACATACAAGGATGCGGCTTCCCGCATGGTCTTTATATGGACATTATCTTATCTATTCCAAAGATAGAAGACTGCGACCCTCCGGTCTGAGATTTCTGCGCAGCTTCATCTGCAGTCTTTTTCTTCTCCTTCAAGTGAACCGCATCAGTTCGTAATTTGACCAAACGTCTAATCGTATCAGCCACCTGAGAGAAAACAAAAAGACCATCACGGATGTTCTTACAATCAGCTGCTACATCATGAGGTTCTAGATCTGGAGAGAATTTCCGAAATAATTCAACAACTTCTGAGGCAAACGTCTCAGTGAAATATTTCTGCTCTTTCTCCGGCCACCCCTGTATACAAGCTAAAAGTTCAGAAGCAGGATCAGTGCTACGTAATGCTTTACAAGCAACTTGTCTGATATCAGCCGCACGTTGAGCAGGCAGCATAGAACGGGTGTCCCAAGCCTTTCGTTGATCTGCATCAGATTCCTCGTCGCCTTTGGACGGAGCGGACGGAACGGCATATGGAGGTGGAGGTCGATCTAATAACAAAAAATCATCTTGCGGTTTATTAAGGACAGGATAGAGAGGTTGTCGAACAGGGTATTGGCCAGATACCTGCAATCTGTATTCTTTCTCCTCTCTCTGTTTCAATTCTTCACTTCTTTCTTTCTCAACTCCAACGCTTTCTCATACACATTCTTCCGTTGCTCTTTTTCAATCAATGCTTGCTCACACTTCGCTCGTTCACGCACTTCTTTCTCCCACATAGGCATGCATTCATATCACGTCTAGACTTCTGCTCAAACATACATTGCTCCACATATTCAATCTTTCGTATATCGAATGACCCATGCATAGGCCAACGTAATTCAGGATACTTACGAGTGTATTTATGCCATAACGTGCTGTACATTATGGAAGAAAGACCACATTTTACATACATATCCCTATTAAACGTCCCTTCTGGGGGAGCCGGTTGCGATTCTTAGAGTCCCAATCTGGTACCATTACAAAAGCAACACATCCTTCGAAGTGCCCTAAAAAACAGGCATGCCAAAAATAATGCAAAATATGCAGTATTATACACAAAGTAGCAATTAAAGTACTTTTAGTACATTGTGGCATTCAAATTCGAAAAAAGGGGGGTCCCAAAACATGTTTTCCCAATGCAATTTTCCATAAGGACCTTTAGCCACGGCTACAGCCCAAACGAATGAACAGAATTACACCAGATTGTCCTTTTTGTTCAATGGTGTAAATCCGTTAAGTAGTTCCTGGGAAAATCATAGCGATATCTAGAGACGGAGTACTGCTCGCGTACGGAAATCCGTACAATTACGAGCACAAGCTGCAACTGTCTGTCAACATTCGAAACCAGGAAGTGTTGGCAGCCATCTTGTGCCTCGGTAGAACTGAGGCATAAGAAAGCAGTGAAACAAACGTGCAAAACATGCAAAGGGGGGAATGTAGAAACCCCCTTACCCCGTAGGCCTGCTCAGGGGGTCCCACAAGGACCCCCAAGGCCCCAAAAAAATTACTATTTTGTTTTTAAAAATCGCGCGGTAAGTTTATGTTACGTGTACCCTGCCGACCCCCCCTCCCCCCCCCAAAGTGGTGCCTTAATGGTTTTTTGGGAATCGGAAGGGTACACATACCCTACGCGTATCCTGGGTACTTATGTTGAACTAGTCCAAGATGGCGCGATGTGACTCAGTCCGCTTTCTATGATCATGTATTGACGCTGTGATCTTTTTAAGCATGAACTTTTCACTGTGTTTGTTGTGTGAACAAGTGCTCTGTGCTCTGTGGAGCGCGAAACGTGCCACGACAAGGTTTATGACTGAAATAAACCTCAAGGTTTTGGCATAAAGACCTTGACCCTCTGTGTTTTTTATGCCCTTTTAAATCAAACAAAGATGCAACACTTAACTAGCGCTCGTCTGGCAGGATATGAACTGACATTGCTAGCTCCTCACATTACATTGAAGAGATGTGCAAGCTCAAACCCTTTGTTGCCGTATCCGGCGACTCAGCCTCAGTCACAAGAAACACATGATTGTATATTCCTGACCGAGGAACAGACAAAGTGTCGCATTGATTTACAGGATACGTCTCTTCCAGATGTGGATGGTGAATTGTGGGTTGATGAGTCTTGTTTGAAACTACCAGATGGCACGACATCATCCGCATATGCAATCACCACGCTTGAGACAATGGTGGAGACAGCTCGCATACCACAGAAATCGGATCAAGCAGCTGAATTGATAGCCTTGACACGAGCATGTGAGCTTAGTACTGGTTTATGTGTGAATATTTATACAGATAGCCGCTATGCTTTTGGAGTGGCGCATGATTTTGGCCTACTCTCGAAAGAAAGAGGCTTTCTTACATCTCAAGGGATGCAAATAATGCACAGAGACTTAGTACATAACCTTCTGACTGCATTGACATACCCGGATAAAATAGCTATTGTGAAGTGTAGTGCACACAAGAAAGTGACAGATAAGATTGGACAAGGTAAAGCCTTTGCAGATGACGTGGCACGTGAGACTGCGACGCAAAGAAGCACTACTTCTATGTACGTAGTGAAGTCACAAGCTGAGCGTTGGCATCATGCTAGGCAAGAAATATTAGAGTTACAGAAATCTGCTTCTGTGAAAAAACGTGAACAATGGTCTGAAGATGGAGAGTTGGATGAAGAAGGTTGTTGGTGGAATAAGCAGATGGATAGATGGAAGCTGCATACAGCATTTGTACAACCTATGGTTCAGATGGCACATGGGCTAGCACATGTTGGAGCTTGTACGACATGTATATTCTAGTATCAGTATATTTCTTCAAAATAGGAAGGATAGGACTATTAAAAATGTTGTAAGGGACTTCTTCCACAACTCCTAGTGCAATCAAATCTTGAACAATAGGTATCAGTGCCTCCTCCCTTCTAGAAATATTTTATATTGAGGCAGTTGAGGAAATGAAGCGCACTCCTTCACTTGTATATGACCTGGGGAATAACCATTCGTCCCACATCAGTATCTGATGTAGTGAAGCCAAAGCAATATCTTCTTTAAGAAGTCAAGACCTCTCAACCATAGGATAGTTGTCATTTAAAATAACATGCACACTTTCTGGGCAACATCGTATTGTGGCATGAAAATTTTTGAGCATATCAAGACCCACAATATTATCCGGTGTGTTAGGAGAAAGCAAAAATGGACATGCAGCAGAAAACTTATCAACATCAAATGCACGTGAATGTGACAGTGGGCTAAGGGAAGGTGTCCCATTGAATCAGGCAGGGGAGCCCTAGGAACCCATTGTTTAGACAGGGCACTACGAGTAGCTCCAAAATCAACCAAAAACCGATCAGTAGAACCTAAAACATTAACCCTACGTGAACTGCGTAGGTCACTGTGCAAAATGCTGTTCGCACTGATTGCACAGTGCCAGATGCTTGTCCTCACTGTGCAATCAGAGCAAACCGCATCTTGCACAGTGCAAGCAGTCGTTTTCTGCCACACGAGTAGATTTGTACTCAAGCCGCAGCTTTCTCAACAAGGACTGGTAGTTTTTGAGCATACGCAAACACTCGCAATGAGAAACCAGGCCTCCCCGCATTGAAAATCTCGCTGGGAGATTTATTTTCCACACTCGTGATCGGCAATTTGATGTTGCTGATCACGAACGAGGAAAAAGTCTCGCCGGGATGTTATTTTGCTCGCTCGCAGTGGCCAACTTGACGTTGAGGACCGCGAGCAAGCAAAAAATGCCTGCCACGTGTTTTTGCACTGTGCTACGTGCAATTTGCGTAGCACGTAGTTGCGCAAACTATGCGAGCGTAACATAGTCTTATGCCCAGGCCTAATTAACATAGGGACCCTTCTGATCTACTTTGATTTCAACTGTTTCCTTACCCCATCCTAGGCATTTCTATGCATAATTAGAATCCTTCGAATCATCAGCAAATAGTCAGCCATCTGATACTGATTTTGTTTGTCAAAAGTACTATAAGAATTTTTAGTATGTTCTACTGCCTCAAACCTAGTACGATTATCCATACCTCCCCTATGTCCTGAGTTCCCCGGGCAGCTTCTCATTTGTCCTCTACCACGCTGATCCTGCTGACTACGCAAAAGTGGACAGTCAACACACCAATGTCCAATCTCCTTACAATAAGCACATTGATCAGAAGACAAAGTAGCTCGAGGGAAAGAGGGTGCACCAGGATGAAACATTGCACGTCCGCCTCTTCCACCACCTCTAGAAGATGGACCATAAACCTGAGCTAACATAACCTTTGTTTTTTAATCCTTAGTATTTTTATCCTCCTTGCCCTTTTCTTCCAATTCCTGACGTTCATCGTACTGAGCCATAGTCAAATAGTGCATGTTTTTAGAGTAGGTTACCACTCTTCCACCATTCTTTTTCCATTTACAGAGAGACATATTTTATGATTTGAGACTCAACTGAGTTTCTCAATTTGCTCTTTATGGCAAGTTCTGCTTTGATATTTTTTAAATTTTTCAGATGATTTAAACGTTGAAGCTTTTTGATTTTTCTCACTCCCTCTTGAAATACAACTCTTTATTGGTTCTGACTAACTCCATTTTCAACCTGTTTCTTAAAATAGGGATTCATTCCTTAATGGAATGTGCTTGAGACATATCATATAATTGACTAACCAATATTGATTTCATATTTCTGTCATTATCCACTATTAAGATAAATTCCATTTAACTTGAGATTTGAAATACAGATGACCTACTAAAAGACTTGATAAATAAATTCCTTACACCTCTACTGCTGGTAAACTGTGTCATTTGAACCTGTCTACTACTTTAACACAGCCAAAGGGCAGCCCATGGACGGCTCCTGAGCAACGATGGAAGAGCGTTGACCCAATGCAGAGCCAGAAGCTAAAAAATAAAACAATATTTGATTATTGTTTTATTTATAAGCATCTGACTTAGCCAGGGAGTGCAGGGAGGGGTAGGAAATGGGAGGGGAGTAGAAGGAGTGCTATGTGCACTCTCTAAGGGTGTTGCACCGTTACATCGCAACCTTTACAACGGACTTCTATTACAACGCAACTTTTACAACGCTGGTTCCATTACATCGCATGCCTTTACAACGCATGACATTACATAGTAGATGCTATTACAACGCATGTCATTACAACGTAAGTATAGGTAAGTATTTAATTTTTTTAATTTTATTTAATATTATTTAATTAATTTAATTATTATTAATTATAAAAATATATATATATATATATATTTAATATTATAAATTAAATATATTAATTTAAGTAATTTTAAAAATAAGTATGAGTATAGGAGTATATGTTTTGGGGTACTGAGGTATATGTTTTGGGCTGTTTGGGTATTTTTAGGTTTTAGGGTTGGGTTTGGGTTTTGGGGTACAGGGGTATTTTTAGGTATTAGGGATGTGTTTGGGTTTTGGGGTGCAGGGGTATTTTTAGGTTGTAGGGTTGGGTTTGTGTTTTGGGGTACAGGGGTATTTTTAGGTTTTAGGGCTGGGTTTGGGTTTTGGGGTACAGGGGTATTTTTAGGTTTTAGGGCTGGGTTTGAGTTTTGGGGTACAGGGGTATTTTTAGGTTTTAGGGCTGGGTTTGTGTTTTGGGGTACAGGGGTATTTTTAGGTTTTAGGGCTGTGTTTGGGTTTTGGGGTACAGGGGTATTTTTAGGTTTTAGGGTTGGGTTTGGGTTTTGGGGTACAGGGGTATTTTTAGGTTTTAGGGCTGGGTTTGTGTTCTGGGGTACAGGGGTATTTTTAGGTTTTAGGGCTGGGTTTGGGTTTTGGGGTACAGGGGTATTTTTAGGTTTTAGGGTTGGGTTTGGGTTTTGGGGTACAGGGGTATTTTTAGGTTTTAGGGTTGGGTTTGGGTTTTGGGGTACAGGGGTATTTTTAGGTTTTAGGGCTGGGTTTGGGTTTTGGGGTACAGGGGTATTTTTAGGGTTCCGTTTTTTTTTAAAAACGACTTTAAATAAATTAAATAAATTAAATTAAATAAATTAAATTAAATTAATTAAATTATATTATATACCACTTATAAATTAATTAAATTACATTAATTAAATTAAATTAAATTAATTAAATTACAATAATTCAATTTTTTTTATTTAATTAAATTAAATTAATTAAATTAATTTAATTAATTTAATTACTTTAATTTAATTACAATTTTAAAATTAATTACATTAAATTAAATTAAATTATTTACAATTTTTAAATTAATTAAATTAAATTAATAGAATTAAATTTATTAAATTAAATTAATTACTATTTTAAAATTAATTAAATTAAATTAATTAAATTAAATTAATTAAATTAACTTAATTATTTTTTTTTTTAAAAGATATACTTACCTATACTTACGTTGTAATGGCATGCGTTGTAATAGTATCTGCTATGTAATGAAATGCGTTGTAAAGGCATGCATTGTAATGGATCCTGCGTTGTAAAAATTGCGATGTAACGGTCTGCGTTGTAAAATAACGCGTTGTAACGTCATAGATCCCTCTCTAAGTGCACTTGTGTATTTGGCCGGCAATCTCAGGCTGACTAAAACACATATGTGCACTTAGGTTTCTCCAGCATGGCTGCACTGAGCAGTCAGGCTGGATAAACCCCCACAGACTCCATGATCTGAGCAGGGCGTCTTTCTAGCCTTCTCAGGCGAATCCCAGCTCTGATCTGCAACGCGGAGATTTGACAGGGTGTCTGATGCAGCCCCAGTGCCTGCTGGACATGGAAAAAGAAGCACTTGGCGGGACGCGGCCGTCAACTTAAGATAAGGTTTTTTATTTGCCCTCCTACCACCCGTCCCCCCTTCCTTGTGGGGAATGCCAGAATGAACATAGAAAGATTCTGTTATATTTAATCTATGTCTCTTTTCTCTGCATGGGATTTCCCCTGTGACTGTCACCACTAGTATGCTTGGTGTGCTTGGTGACATCATGGAATGTTGGGGGCTTGGCCTGTGACCTGATAATACACCTGGCTCAAAGACGTCTCTTTACAACATTTTTGGCTACGTTTGGACAACCTGGAAAGAATCTACAGCATTCAGAGAAAAGGAGTAAGGATTAAAGAACCTACAGCGTGCAGGAAACAGAAGGTAATACTGTGTATTTTAAGAACTTGAAGATTAATTATGAAACTACAGCAACAAAGATAAAAGAGAGTAAAGTAGTGCCCTGGTAAGCCCCACCAGTGTCCTTTGTAATCCGGACGGCCTGCAAACCCAGGGTGTTGGAGTCTATGGTATTAATATTATGGCAAAGTTGGCGGAGTTTATTGTGCACTAGGGTCAAAGAGGACACGTCTAGAGAAGTGATGGATGTGAAAGAATTGTGTCAATCTTTGTGGGAAAGAACAGTTGTGCACAACCAGTTTGGATTTGTTGGATATCTGCATGAGAATTACGCTGCAGTAAAGGAAGGGCTTACTGGATTGCTACATCGTTTTTCCTCCAAGTAAGTGAATTCAGCAAGCTGTCAGTAATTAGCGCTCGTGCAGCTTTTTTGACTGGTGTTAAAGACTGTAATCGCATGTTAAGATGGAGCGTCTGGGGGAGAGTTTAATTTGAACAAGGCACCGTTAGTAGCACTTAGCGGCTATGTGAAGAGATGCGGAGAGTCCAGCATCCAGCCTAAGTAATCTGTTCTATAGTGCCTTTGTTTCAGAAGCTGCGCACATTTAATTTACGAGAACATGCGGTGAGCAAGTGATGAGTTATACGTCGGTATTGATTGTTTACTGAAACGACTTTTATTTTAACTGCATAATGCTTAACAGTCGTCTATATTTTTAAAAGAAGTGCACAAGAAATGCATGAATCCTACCTTCCGATCTCTGCCCTTTGTGATGTCTTGGGAGGTTAGCTATGCAGCATCCTCATGTTTTAAAGCAGCGGCGTGCTGAGAGCCACCCGGTGCGACGTGGTATGAGTGCCACCATCTTAGCACTGACGTCGCAATACATTGGATTAATGCATGGAGTCGTTGTTTGGATCATCACCATGGAAACGATCCTTCGGGTGAAGTACAAGGCTTTTGGGACATGATCGTAATGTTGCAGCAGAAGTAACTGGCAGACAGTAACCCTTAAAAAAGCAGTTTTTGGTAGATGTCACGAACATTGGAGGATGTTCGTTTTCGTCTGGCTTGTGCTTAAATATCGATTGGACATTACAAGGGGTTTACTGAGAAAAGACACTTTCATATTTACTGTTCCCTGGGATAATACTGCTACTGGCATGATGAAAACAGCGATTCCTACTTCTTTGGTAACCTCGGGTGAGAGACCGCTCACCGGAGCACTAGACTTTCTCTTGCATTATTTTTGCTGGTCATTGTAATGTTTGTCTTGTTGTCTGTGTTGGTTCAGTGTTGGTCAGTAGTGAATCAGTAGTTATTTGTGTCTTATTACAGTTTATTTTGTGGTGGTGTGTGCCTTGTGCAATTTATCTTAGGGTGGTGAGCGGCGATGGTAGTGTGTTTTTGGGGTGGTGAATGCTCTGTGCAGTGTGTTTTACGTGTGGTGAGTGGCGAGTGAGTCGTGAGTGCCGTATTATTGTGTATTTGTGGGGTGGTGTTTTTGGGGTGCTGAAAGCCACGTGCAGTTTGTTTTGGTGGTAATGTTGAAATTTGAGTTCACAGGGCAATACCCTGTTACATGCTTGGTTGTGAGATGGAAGCTACATGCTTTAATTTTTGGTTCACAGGGTGATGTGTACCCTGTTACGGAGCAAAGAGTGTTCCTATTTTTGTGATTAGATGTGTGGTGACGGAGGTGTACTTTGTTTCATCTTTGACTGTGGGATCACATGTGTCTCACTATTGGTTCACGGAGTTATATGTGCCCTGTTGCGGAGCAAAGAGTGCTCCAATATTTAGGTTCACGGGGTGATATGTGCCCTGTTATGGAGCAAAGACTGTTCCTATTTTTGAGAATAGATGTGTGGTGACGGAGCAGAAAGTTCTCCAAGTGACGAGTACCCTATTACATGGGGCATTATTTGTCATAAAATTTGGTTTGTGTTTGATTGTGTTTCCGTAGGGAAGGGGATGGGACTTGTTACTAATTACCTGAGAATGTAATGTAGTGAGAATGTAATCTAAATGCTTTATCTTTAAAATATATAGTGTACTTTGATATTGATGTGCACACTGAAGTTCATTTTATTTATTCTAATTTCATTTTGTCTTATTTCCCTAAAGAAAGGAGATGTGTTATATTTAATCTATGTCTCTTTTCTCTGCATGGGATTTCCCCTGTGACTCACATGATGTCACCACTAGTATGCTTGGTGTGCTTGGTGACATCATGCAATGTTGGGGGCTTGGCCTGTGTCTCAACTGGCAGTTGGCACCAGGCAGGCTGAGTGACCCACAGACAGATATTAAACAAGCATTTGCAATGCAATAGGTCTCTCATTAGGAAAGTGTGAGCTATTGGTATTGTAAATGACAAATGTTTTTAAATATGTGTTGGCTTTGAAAATATATAAATTAATAGCATTGTTATTCACAAAGCCAATAGCTTACACTTTCCAATCCAATCCAATCCAAAAATTCTTTATTTCGGCCATTTAGGCCATAAAAGATGCATAAAAGACATACATACATTTAAAATTCAAACATATAAAGTGCAACAGTGGGCAAGTGACAACATTCATGACATTTAAAATCAGGAATATGGAGTACATAAAAAGAAAAAAAGCAACAACATTCCATATCATTGAAAATGGATTAGACTAAGTATGATAGGGGACGTTGTTAGCGGGAGCCAGATATTGCAATGTCACAGGGGTGTAGGCATACATCCTAGGGTGGTTTTGCCTTGATCATCTTGGACCTAATGCGCCACATGGCTAAAAGATATTTTGCAACCGCGAAGACAATGTGGGGGGAGGAATCAGTTTTCAGTATTCTGAAAGATGTTACACAGTTCCTTATTGCCAAATTCCTACATAAGTGCACAAGCCAATATTTCCTAGGTGACTTGTAGGAAGGGCAAAAAAACAGAACGTGAATTTCCTCTTCATCGCACGAGTTGCAGCCAGGGCATATTTTGTCCCCTCCATTAGTCCATTTGCTGGTAAAGGATTTGATAGGAAGGGTGCCAAACCGCCATTGTAAAAATAGCTTCCTTGCCATAATTGGGTAAATAAAATCCATAAAAGTTTCAAACTTATAAGAATTTTTGGATTCAGTAAAACGTTGTGTTAGGGTGCCGATGCAGGGTGCAGTCACATGAGAGACAAGATTTTGTTCCTTGTAAGCTACCACAAGTCTTTTCCGGGGGACCTTAATACATCCTGTTTCCGGGGCCTCCCACAGCTCGTTAAAACCGAGCCGGAACAGTTCTCTTTTGACAAAGGATAGCCAAGGGATCTTATCACTGTGATTTAAATTCATAACATGCACAAGATCTTGCCTGTAGTGCCTGAGCTTGTTTGTTGACCAAAGTCTGTGCCAAAATCTTAAAGGTTTGGATTCAAGGTCCTCCCTAATAGATGGTAGACCCCAATCTAGGCGTAGGGGAAACAGGGGTGTTGCAGTTGGGAGGGCCAACAGACGCCTCAAAAAGTTGTTTTCAACACGCACCAACTCATTTGCAGCTTGATGTCCCCATAGTTCACTACCATAGAGTGCAGCTGATTTCGCTTGTGTTTTGTACATCTCAACTGCAGGAGCTATGGGTTTGTAGGTTGAGGTGTTCGTAGCCCTTAAGATAGCCCCAGAGAGTTGAGAAAGCCTTATTCGCGAACTTGAGATCTGTGGACCCCAGGATAGGTTTTCGTGTAGGGTTACGCCCAGGTACTGAAATGTTTTAACCCTCTCCAATTCCGTGGAATTTAGGGAAGGGTTAGGTCTGGTTGTGGGAGAGGGGTTGAAGATCATGAATATGGTCTTCCCTGTGTTGATCTCAAGGCCATACTGCCTGCAGAAAAGACCAAATCCATCTAGGATTTGCTGAATTCCCATGGGGGATTTGGAGAGGAGGAGGGTGTCGTCAGCAAACATAATTGCCGGCACCCTCCTGCCTGCCAAAACCGGGGCGTCATTGTCCCTAACGTTGACTAGGTGTGAGATGACATTGTTCACGTAGAGACAAAAGAGGGTAGGGGCCAGGACACATCCCTGCCTAACCCCCCGGGAGACAGGAAACCTTTTTGTGAAAACTCCACCACGCCCATTTCTCTGCATGGGATTTCCCCTGTGACTCACATGATGTCACCACTAGTATGCTTGGTGTGCTTGGTGACATCATGCAATGTTGGGGGCTTGTTCTGTGTCTCAACTGGCAGTTGGCACCAGGCAGGCTGAGTGACAGGGAGGTCACGCCTGGTGGGGTTTCTCATATTTACATCTTAATGACTTGACCTGCAACCCAACCTGAATAAAGTAACCTGATAATACACCTGGCTCAAAGACTTCTATATACAACAGATTCATAATCCTATTACCAACCCACAGACAGATATTAAACAAGCATTTGCAATGCAATAGGTCTCTCATTAGGAAAGTGTGAGCTATTGGTATTGTAAATGACAAATGTTTTTAAATATGTGTTGGCTTTGAAAATATATAAATTAATAGCATTGTTATTCACAAAGCCAATAGCTTACACTTTCCTAATGCGAGTCCTACTGGCTATGGCAATGATTGTTGGTAGCAAGCAAGGACAGTGCTTTAGTAAGCCACCTTTCTAATTTAAGGGGGCAGTCTATCAGTCTGTTTGTTAATGATGGTCAGAAAATTAATAATTAGTACGATTTGTAATGGGTCTGGTCAGATGGTGTGCTATTATAATACGACCACTTTATAAGAAAGGTGGTGGAAAGTTTGTGTTGTGTAAAAAAAAAAAAAATTAAAACGAGAGACTTTACTTCATTGGGGAATTTTGAGGTAAGGAATTTGAAAGTATATGTTTATCAGGTAGGGTGATTTTTTAAGAGGCTAGAGAGAAAGGACTGTCTGGGAGCTCAGCCTTGTGGCCTTAAAGCAGCTCAGCATACTTTGTAACATTTTCAGTCGTCAGCCTGCTTGCGTCCCATTGTTTTGGATTTAGACGCCTGCATTACAAAGTGTTCTCAGAGAGGCGCTTCCCAGCTCCGCGGCCCTCTTTCCTTGTTTTATACCTTGGAATGAGGGGCCACTGGATGAGTCTGCCGCAGCTCCCAGCAGTAGGTGCACTTGCACACTGAGCTTCCTGTCCATCTTTCCAGGTCTCTCGTCACCTTACTGGCAATGTATGTGGGAGGCTCAGAAGCATCAAAACATGGGCTGTAATCTGAAACAAACCTAAGCAGAGGAGTGCCCTTCCGCCCTTTCGGCTTTGCTTTACCCAGGCCCCTAATCGTCAGCCGCAACATCGCCCCCAGGAAGTAGCCTCGCGATATTTCCTCTGCTAGTGCGCCCCAGCCCCATCAGAGCCTCACCCCCCAGGAGGCACCAGAGGCAGGGCACAGGCCTGCAGCTGTGGACTACTGCCGTGCACATCTGGATGGAGCCACCGCTATAGTGGGGCGGGTCTGACAGACTCCACCTCAAGCTCCTGTGCCGGAACAGGAGCAGTGCGGGGCCTTGGGGCAGTACTCCTGTCCCGTGCAGGGGATGACCAGTGGGCACACTCGCAGTAGGGACATCCAGTCTGTTAAGGAACAATGGGAGGGGTATTATTTAATTAATTTATTTATTTATTTTATGCAGATTTTTTATAGCGCGGACTTTACCCGAAGGTGTCAGAGCGCTTCACAATAGTAGTGAAACATGAGGAAAAATTACAAGTCAGCATGTTACAAAAGCAAACGTTACGTTACATAAGGCAATAGTGGCAAATGTGCATGTATCAAGAGCAAACAAAATACAAGAGGTAGCAAACGATACGTTACAAGAGGAAACAAGCCGCGCTGTGGGCTGAATGACAGCGGAGTGAAAACAGGTGTCTTCATTAGGCATGAGTCCAAAGACACATGGGGAGGCGCGGCTGCTGCGGTCACTCTCTCGCGGTTTATTAAAGAGCCACACGTGACGACCCAGCTGCGGGCCCTTCTCAAGCTCAGCGACGGAGTTTGAAGGCAGCAGCTGCAAATTAGAAATGTCTACTTTTTTTATTTACATGTGTCTGGGGATGCATGTAATTTATTTTCCTGCGTGTTGAGCAGAGCTGGGGCTCACGGACAGCTGAGTGAAAACAGGCACCTTGATTAGGCCTGAGTCCGAAGACTGGCGGAGAGGCACGATTGCAGGGTAGCTCTATCTTGTAGTTGTTTAAAGAGAGCCACACCCGATGAATCGACTGCGGGCTGTTAACCCACAGACCACGAAGGGCAGCCGGAGCCCATCAGGGAGAGGGTGTTGGAGTGCGACAAAGCAACTTCGTGAGCAGTAGAGTGAAACCATGACAGAAAAAGTACCATTTGGAAGACGAGACATCAAGTCCAAACCCCGTTAGAAGAAATCCAAAAACAAATCCTAGCAACCGGAACTTCGGAAGCGTGAAGCCGGTCGTGGGGCGGGACTTCCGCCTTCTGTGTGAAGCCCGCATCCACGGAGTGCCAGAGAGCAGCATTGGTGACGCGGGCGGGGCTCTCATGCCTGAGGGAGAGCCCCGCGGTGGCTGCCGAAGTCAGGAGTAGTGGCGATGCGGTGAGGGGGGCTTAGTTGTAAGGGTGTGTGTGTGTGTGCAGGGGGGGTAGGGGGCTGCGGCGGGTGTATGCGTGCGTGTCTGTGTGTGTGCGTTTCTGTATGTGTGTGTGTGTGCAGGGGGGGTGGGGGGCGGCAGCGTGTGTATGTGTGCGCGCACCTGTGTGTGTGTGTGTGTGCAGGGGGTGGGGGCTGGCTGTGTGTGTGTGTGTGTGCGCGCCGTGTTTGCATGCAAGCCAAGCGAAAGCAGAGTCTGTCTGAGCGTCTGCGCAAGCGCGTCTCAGAGGCGCGCTCCCGCGGTCAAAACTGAGACTGGAAAAGCGCGCGTCTGACTCGTGTCTTCATTCTCAGAAACGGCTGACAATAGTTACCGAGCAGACAGCAACCAATGCTTCGCATTGAATACAGGTCGAGCTCGACCTAAAAACAGAGTCATTTTTGATTAGTGATTAACAAAAAAAACACATTTTATTTTCAGGTCAACAACAGACTTTACAACAAACAGCCAGCTAGACGCCACCCATGTGTAACTTTTAATTCCCATTCTCTGCTGGACTGCGCAGCTTCTGTTTCTGGCTTCCCAGAAAAAAAAGGAATACATTCAAAGTGTATTTGCAAAAAGATGATTTAGAATAGTCAGTGTATGCTAAATAATTAATGTCGCGCATGTGAGGGGTTTGGTAAAGCAGGCTTTTTTGTTTTTGGGTAATCACCCTGACAACATGCGTCTCTTTGTCACTGGGAGTGGTACTTGAATAGCCTTTAGTTAACTGCATACTACTGAATATTCTTCAGTCGGTATTCTCTTGTGAGACATTTCAGTTTACATTGATGGCTTCGGCCACGCTGAAGCTCATGGTCTGTGTAAGTGCACCGGTTTTTACTCTTGCCAACATATTGATGTAAAATCCTATGCTCAATAAGTGGGTCAGGTATGCATGATGCATACTCGAGTTCACAAGAGACGGTGACAAGCGCATCATGTTGGAATCGTTTGTCACTTTCACTTACAGTAACTCTTTTTACTTCACTGAATCTCGCCTTTCAAAGCCAGCTTATTTTACACATTTCGATTTTAAAACGTGTTGCATAAACCATTATGCCATGACACCCAGGGATCTCACTAATTAGCTGGTAGCATAAGCTGCAGTCTTCCAAGTGGAAGAACAACATTTGATTGCTTGCTTACAGTGGGTTTCAAAGGGCAGAGAACCCTACAGAGACAGCACTTACAGAAGAGAGAGAGACAGAAGTCAATGAAAGCAACGTTTCTTGTAGTGACACGGGGCAGTTTCCTGTGCGCTGGAGCAGAAAAAAATCCTATGGAGTCTTTTGAAATATACATATCTGTACAGTTCTCAAGTCACACACTAGTCCACCCGCTAACCAGATGTAAGACAAACAAATGGATTTCAAGAAAGAAATAGGGTATTCTTTTCAAGCTCTGTTTTATTCACTTAGGGGCACATTCATCAATACCGCATTTTGCGATTTCCTAATAGGGAATTTTACCAATTTGCTATTTAGAAATCGCAAAATGCAACGCATGAAGGATTTGCAAAAAAAAAGTCAATCCTTAAAATTCCTTAATTGCGACTCGCAAATTGTGAGTCGCAATTAAGGAATTGATTCCCATTCATTCATATATAGAAATTGAATGCGCAATTTGAGAGTACTCCATTGGTACTCGCAAATTGCGTATGCAATTTCAAGGGTGCAAGGGTGCAAAAAGGACACCCTGTTGCACCCCCGAAATTGTTATGTATACCCATGTTGCGCACACATATGTGTGACATGTGACTTTGAAAAATGCACTTGTGTGCATTTTTCAAAGTTTTCGCAATTTACCATCAACTTAAAAGTTGATGGTAATTTGCTTTTCTTAATAGCAAAATCACTATTTTTTTTTTGCATTGCATTTAGGGAATCGCAAATTGAGATTCCTTAAATGAAATTGCAATTCATGAAATCGCAATAAATTGTGATTCCTTAAATTGCAAGTGCCCAACACTTTAATGCATCGCAAAAGGCGTTTTTGCAGACGCAAACAGACGATTTTTGCGAATCGTACCGTTTGCACTAGCAAAAAGCTTTGATGCATGTGCCCCTTAACCTTTTCAAATGAAAGAAAATCAACCAATGTATGGAGAAATCCTAGTCAAATAGGTGAATATTGTTTATTGCACTGGATTGAAACAAAACATTTAATAGAAGTCTTTATCCAGCTTTTTGCAAGTAAATGTATGGTTTCATTCATTCATTTACAGGCACATGCATCATTGTTGGCTTTTGCGATTTCCTAATTGCAATTTTTAAAGAATCCCAATTAAGAAATTGCAAAAAAGCCTATGCATGAAGAAATCGCTGAAAAATTTGCGATTTCTAAACATTCCTTAATTGCGACTCGCAAATTGCGAGTCGCAATTAAGGAATACCTCGCTATTCATTCTCATGTGCCTAGAGGCCCATAGGAATGAATGGGAAGGCATTCTCAATTTGCGATTCGCAATTAGCGAGCCGCAAATTGAGAATGCGATTTCAAGGGTGCAGGGGTGTCCAAAGGAGACCCTGTTGCACCCCTGAAATTAATCTGTGCACATATGTTGTGCACAACATGAAACTTTGAAAAATGCACAAAAGTACATTTTTCAAAGTTTTCGCAAATTACCATGAGGTTCAACCTCATGGTAATTTGCTCCCCCTAATTGCGAAATCGCTATTTTTAAAACTTTCATGCATTGCATTTAAGGAATCGCAAAATGCGATTCCTTAAATGCAATCACAATTTGAGAACTCGCAAATATTTGCGAATTCTTAAATTGCGAGGGCCTTCACCCTTGATGCATCCTAAAAGCTGACTTTGCGATCGCAAATGGACGATTTTTGCGATTCGCACCGTTTGCGATCGCAAAAAGCTGTGATGCATGTGCCTGTTAATGTTTAGTGTACGTGTTTTATTCTGTTTATTTATGTATTGTGTCATAAAAATAGGGCTGCCTGAGAGGACATCAGTTTACGTATTAAAAAACAAACTTTTCCACTTGTACTTTTAAAGTTATTAATCTGTCTTATTGTTTAGAGATCTGACAAACAATTTAATATATGTGTAGAAATATCCCTCCTACTTTTAACATTCTTCAAAGCAAATATCATTAAACTACGTCTTCTGGAGATGATTTCAAAACGTCCTTTTCTGTAGCTAACATATATTTGCAATTTGTGCAAACATGGTTCATTCTGTTAATCCCCTGAGCCTCATCGCGGATGAACAGAACGGGCCAGCGGCCCAACTTCCATGTCTTAAAACATCCACAGCAGCGGCCTCAGGAACATTTATCAAACTGTTCCAATGCAGATAATTCCTTCGAATTATTTCCCCTACTCAGCTCTGTTGTTTATGTACATTTTAGAATACAATAACTATCAGCTGTCCCATCTCCTTATAGTCTTATCTTCTTGACGTATTGTCTTAGTTCGCCTCTTTTCTTAGTGTCCTTTTACATTATGTTTTCACTCTTTTAACCTGTTACCATGTATCGAGGTGTGTCAGATGGAGATTCCAAGGCATTTGCATGCACAGCAGGAGAAGATGAATTCCGCGGTGCACAGTCAAAATATCGAGTCAATGATGTCGACATTCAATAATATCGATACTGAAATATCGCAGGTAATAAATATCGATTTAATTAATATCGATGTATGAAATATCGGTTTTTGATTACTTTTTTTAAGAAGTTCAAATTTCTTGGATGCACTGTCACTTTTGTCCTGGAATGCACTTTACTTGACCAGTACTGTATTGCGCCTTTTGCACATAGACTGTTATCGCCGGATTATATTACACTGTTGACACTGTATTTTGTATTTTTGCACTTATATGTTTGTATCCTTGTGTCTGTACTTTTATGGTTTTAACTTAACCGAATAAAGTGGTTTGATGATGATGATGATGAATATTAGTGTATGTAATATCAATGTAGGTAATGTCGATATACAAAAAATCGAAAAGTAAAAATATTGTTGTATTATGTTTTGTTAATTGTAATAATTTATTTGGTATGTCATTTTTTCTAAAGAAATATTTAAGTAATTTTAAATTTCAAAAATGTTTTTGGAGCGGGATGTTGGGTTTATGGGGGATAATGGTGGGGAGTGTTTTAAAAATGTATGTTATTTTAAAAAAATATTTGAAATAGGAAATAAAAATTTAGAATTTAGAAATTAATTAAAAAGATGTAGGAGTGGGATGTAGGGTTTAAAGGGGATAAGGGTGGGGAGTGTTTTAAAAATATATATTATTTTAAAAAAATTATTTGAAATAGGAAATTAAAATTTAGAATTTAGAAATTATTTTTTAAAATTTAGGGGCGGGATGTTGGGTTTATAGGGGATAAGTGTGGGTAGTGTTTGAAAAATATATAATTAAAAAAAATATTACTTGAAATAGGAAATTAAAATTTAGAATTTAGAAATTATTTTAAAAATTTTAGGAGTGGGATGTTGGGTTCATAGGGGATAAGGGTGGGGAGTGTTTTAAAATTAATTTTAAAATTTTAGGAGCGGGATGTTGGGTTTATGAGGCATAAGGGTGGGGAGTGTTTCAAAAATACATAATTAATTTTTTTTTTATTGAAATAGGAAATTAATATTTAGAATTAAGAAATGATTTTAAACATTTAGGAGCGGGATGTTGGGTTTATAGGGGTAAGGGTGTGGCGTGTTTTTTAAATATATAAATATTTAAAATAAAATTATTAGAATTAAGAAAATTAAAAATTAGAATTTAGAAAATATTTTTCAAATTTAGGAGCGTGATGTTGGGTTTATAGGGGATAAGGGTGGGGAGTGTTTTAAAAATATATATTTGTTTTATTAATTTAATTGAAATATGAATGTAAAATTTAGGAATTATAAATTATTTATTATTTTTAGGAGTGGGATGTTGGTTTATAGGGGATGAAGGTGGGGATTGTTTTAAAAATAGCAAGTTAATTTTTAAGTGTAATTTTAAATAAATATGAAATTCGAAAATATATTTATATAAATATTAGAATATTTGTATAGTGGGTTGTTGAGTTCATAGTGGTTAAGTGTTTGTTTTTTAAGAAAAAAGTAATGTAAATAATGTATTTTTTTATTGGAATAGCAAATTAGATTTTTATAATTTAAGAATTTAGTATTATGTTTTATATTTGAGTGTGAATATCAAGTTTATGTATATTGGAGTGAGAATATGTAAATTAATTAGGTTCAGTGCCCAGTACCTAACTCAATTAAATGTAGACTGGAGTGGGAATAGTAAATTAATTAGGTTTACAATCCAGCACTTACCACTATTAAATGTAGATTGGAGTAGGAATAGTAAATTAATTAGGTTCAGTGTCCACCACCTACCTCAATTAAATGTAGATTGGAGTGGGAATAGTACATTTTTTATGTTTACAATCCAGCACTTACCCCTATTAAATGTTGATTGGAGTGGGAATAGTAAATTATTTAGGGTTACAATCCAGCACTTACCCGTATTAAATGTAGATTGGAGTGGGAATAGTAAATTAATTAGGTTTACAATCAAGCACTTACCCATATTAAATGTAGATTGGAGTGGGAATAGTAAATTAATTAGGTTTACAATCAAGCACTTACCCATATTAAATGTAGATTGGAGTGGGAATAGTAAATTATTTAGGTTTACAATCCAGCACTTACACCAATTAAATGTAGACTGGAGTGGGAATAGTAAATTAATTAGGTTCAGTGTCCAGCACCTACTCAATTAAATGTAGACTGGAGTGGGAATAGTAAAGTAATTAGGTTTACAATTCACCACTTACCCCTATTAAATGTAGATTGGAGTGGGAATAGTAAATTAATTAGGTCCAGTGTCCACCACCTACCTCAATTAAATGTAGACTGGAGTGGGAATAGTAAATTAATTAGGTTTACAATCCATCACTTACCCCTATTAAATGTAGATTGGAGTGGGAATAGTAAATTAATTAGGTTCAGTGTCCAGCACCTACCTCAATTAAATGTAGACTGGAATGGGAATAGTAAATTAATTAGGTTTACAATCCAGCACTTAGCCCTAATAAATGTAGAATGGAGTGGGAATAGTACATTAATTAGGTTCAGTGTCCACCACCTACCTCAATTAAATATAAACTGGATTGGGAATAGTAAATTAATTAGGTTTATAATCCAGCACTTACCCATATTAAATGTAGATTGGAGTGGGAATAGTAAATTAATTAGGTTTACAATCCAGCACTTACACCAATTAAATGTAGACTGGAGTGGGAATAGTAAATTAATTAGGTTCAGTGTCCAGCACCTACCTCAATTAAATATAGACTGGAGTTGGAATAGTAAATTAATTAGGTTTACAATCCAGAACTTACCCCTATTAAATGTAGACTGGAGTGGGAATAGTAAATTAATTAGGTTTACAATTCAGCACTTACCCCTATTAAATGTAGATTGGAGCGGGAATAGTAAATTAATTAGGTTCAGTGTCCACCACCTACCTCAATTAAATGTAGACTGGAGTGCGAATAGTAAATTAAGTAGGTTCACAATCCAGCACTTACCCCTATTAAATGTAGATTGGAGTGGGAATAGTAAAATAATTAGGTGTGGCTGTTGTCTATGGCCTGATCTGTGTAGTCTCACCATCCAGGTGTCCTCGAAATAGTCTAAAAGGGGAGCTAGTTTTTGTAAATTTTTGGTGTAGAATGGACTTTCTATTAGCATGTTGTAGTGCTCATCTACATCTGTGGCTGGCACGTATGCTAGGGCTATTAGGTGTTTTATTTGGTATGCGAATGTCATGTTGGTTGCATATTCAAAATGTAGGGGTCCATTACGATGTCAGGCGGATTTCCTCCGCCAGACTGGCGGTGGCCACCGCCAGCCTGGCGGAGGAAATCCACCCGACATCTATTGCCCAATTCCCCCCTGCCATATTAGGATGGCGAAGAGGACCGTGGTGGTGTGAAACACCGCCTGCCTGTTTTCCGCCCCAGTCGCCTAGCGGCCGAGGCGGAAAATGATTAATATGGAGGCGGTGTCTGATAGACACCGCCCGCCATATTACAATGGGCTTTTGCTGATGCTCATTGCTGCCACAGAAAGGCATGCGGAGACTCCCTGCGGGGGCACCTTGTGGGCCCCCTTGAAGTCCGTGGCTTGGGTGGTGCACATGGGGGGTACCGCGCGGTGCCTGTCATGTCGCGCTTAGAAAAGCACAACTTGCACTTTTACTATTGCTGAGGGCGGAGATTTCTGCTCCGCCCGCCGCAATGGTACATCTACAGGATGCGCCCGCCTGTGTGGCGGGCGCATCCTAATGCCCTGATCGGAACCCCCGCCCTTATGGCGGGCGGTCCCGGGTCCCGGTATGATGGTGGGCGGACAAAGTCCGCCCGTCATCATAATGACCCCCTTAATGTTGATTTTTGTAAATGTCTCCATAGACATTGATTGAAGTGGAAGTAACATCCCTGTATGGATGTGTGAGGGAATAATTTAAGTATGGTATTTATCATGGCTTGTTTAAAGTCAATTATTATTTTTAGGGGAAAGAAGTCTGATGTTTCTTCTTTTATTTTGGTCAAGATTTCTGTGTATGTTTAAGTTTGTTTGTTTGGTAACAAACAATAGATACATGGCAGGTATTATGGTATTGTCCATGTATTGTATATAATTGGTAGAATGGCTTGGAACATATACTAAAAGTGCCATCCATCAGCCATGTTTGGCTTTGTTTTAATTTGTTTATATTGTTTATTCTAGAAAACATAATAATTCTTTTATCTTTATTGTTGTTTTCATAAAAGATAAAAGGTTTGTCATTATGAGTTATGGTAAGGTCAGGGGGAATTATTATTTCTTCAAAAGTTTCAGCTGTTGGTATTGTTGGTCTAGTAGATTTTTTAGTTCTAGTTATAGTTCTTTTTATAGAAGATATAGTTGGTAGTTGAACTCTAGCTTCTCTAGGTACTTTAGGAAGTACTTCTTTAAGTATTACACTTGTTGGTAGTTCAGAGGTGCTACTTAATTCTTTAATATTTTCAATAGTAGATCTAACTTCTATTTCTGATAGATTAGGTGGATGGTTGTGAAGTGAAGTGAAGTGAAGTGAAGGAGTTTTATAAAGCGCGACTGCTGCCCGAAGGCGTCCAAGCGCTAGTGAAGAAAAAAGAGTTCAGAGGGTGGGGGAAGGAGATGGGAGGATAAGGAGAAGATTAATTTTTAAATAAGAATGTTTTCAGTTCTTTGCGGAAGAGCGGAAGGGTAGGGTTAGATCCTAATGAAAGTGGCAGGGAGTTCCAGAGCTTGGCAGCGTTGAGTGAAAAAGACCTGCCTCCTGCTCTAGCCCTTTTGATTCATGGAACTGCAGCGAGAAATGCATTAGTGGAGCGAAGGGTTTTGCCGGGACAGTAAGGGGAGAGAAGTGAATGATTGATATCGGGGCTCGCTCTGTGGAATGCTTGGTGTGATAGGCAGAGTGTTTTGAATTTTATTCTCTGTCTGACCGGAAGCCAATGCAGAGATCTGATCCCTGCCTTGACCGACTGTCTGCGCGGGATCTGGAGAAGAGTGCGGGCAGCACAGTTCTGTGTTCGTTGCAGTTTCTCCAGCACATACTCAGGGGCTCCTAGATATAGAGCGTTATTGAAGTCTAGCCTGGATTGGACGAGGCCCTGTATAACCATCTGCTTGGCTTCAAAGGGTAGTATCGGTAGGATTTTTTTCATCATTCGGATGATCCCGGAGCAGGTTGCCGCTGTTTTTGTTGCCTGAGTGCTGAAGGTGAGCTTCTTATCTAGCCATACTCCTAGGCTTTTAATGTCTTCCTTCAGAGTTGGCGGTGGGCCTAAACTTGCGGGCCATAGCAGGTCGTGGGTGATGGAAGGGGGGGGCAAGGATCATTATCTCGGTCTTATCGCCATTGAGTTTTGAGGATGACATTGTCATCCAACTGCTGACATCCTCCATGCAGGCTGCTAGGTTGGATTGAGGGAGCTCCCTGTTTTTTTGTGCCAGGGAGACCACCAGCTGAGTGTCGTCCGCATACGATATGATTTTGATACCGTATTTTTGGACGACCTCAGCCAGCGGCCTCATGTACACATTAAACAGCGTGGGGCTTAGTGAGGAGCCCTGGGGCACGCCCCAGTTCAGGGGTTGGCTTTCAGAATACGAGTCGCAGTCAAAGACCTGGAAGGTTCTTTTGCTGAGAAAAGAGCTCAGCCAGTCGAGGGCGGTTCCTGAGAGGCCAAGATCGAGCAGTCGGGACAACAGAGTTTTATGACATACTGTGTCGAACGCTGCGCTTAGATCAAGGAGGACCACTGCCACTGATCCCCCTCGATCCAAGATCCTTCTGGCTTCTTCCGTGACGGCTAGCGCCGTTTCTGTGCCGTGTTTGGGGCGAAACCCAGTTTGTGTTGCGTCCAATAGACGGTCCTCGTCAAGGTATTTGGTAAGTTGGAGGTTCATGTACTTCTCCAAAATTTTACTTGCCCATGGTAGCAGGGAGATTGGGCGATAGTTATTAGGGTCTGAGGGGTTGAGGTTGGTTTTTTTTAACAATGCTCTCACCATTGCTTGTTTCCATACAGGGGGGACCACTCCTGTTGATATAGAGCAGTTGAGAATGTCCAAAAGGGTGGGAAGGATGGTCTGGTAGGCCATGTTCATCACTTTAGAGGGCACTGGGTCAAGGGGGGAGCCAGATTTTACCTGAGATGCAAGAGATTTTAGTGCTTCCAGGTCTAATAATGGAAATTAATTCAGATGGACTTGCGCGTGGTGTTCTATAGCGTTTGCGGGTTGTGGTGTAACCTCCTCTGGGTTGGGGGCAGCAAATGATGAGTATATTTTGTTTATTTTTTGGTAAAAGAATTTAGCCAATTCATTGCAGCGGGAGATGGGATCATGTGTTGTGGTTGTTGGTGGGGGGATATTGGAGAGGGTTTTGACTACCTGGTATATTTCTTTAGGTTTGGAGCGGGCTGGCATGATTTTCTCAGTGTAGTAGTTAGTTTGGGCAGAGTTTATTTCTGTTTTGTAGGCTCTGATGTTTTCTCTATATCTTTCTGTGTCGATGGCGGCGTATCCCAGGCGCCATTTTCTTTCAGTTTTTCTGCACTGTCTTTTCAGTTCCCTGAGCTTTTCCGAGTACCAGGGGGCGGTTTCTCGGGCTCTTTTTAGCTTTGTTTTTCTTATGGGGAGGATGGTGTCAATAGAGTTCTCTAGCCATTTGTTGAAGATTCTGCTGTCCTGTTCAGGGTTTTTGGAGAGGACAGGTTTGGAACTAGAAAGAAGGCTAGCCAACGACTCTAGGGAAAGTTTCGACCAATTTCTCATCTTCCGTGAGGTCTGGGGGAGCGGCGGTGTGGCTTTCCCTGTGGACCAGTTAAGGGAAGTTAGGTAGTGGTCTGTCCAAGGTAGAGGAGTAATGGAGCGGACTGTTAGAGTGGGGCAGTTGGTAAAAACTGGGTCGAGCAAGTGACCTTTGTCGTGGGTGGGCGACCCAATTAGTTGTTGTAATTGGATCGCGGCTAGACTAGAGATTAGCTCATTGGCGGTGCAGTCGGTACTGACATCAAAATGGATGTTGAAGTCACCCAACAGCGTGAAATTAGAGGAGGACATGGCAGATTCTGACGCAAGCGAAGGTAGGGAGGAGGGAAACTGATTAAGTGGGCCTGGCGGGCGATATATAAGTGCCCCTGTTAAACTGTCGTTAGGAGTAAGCTTAAGGCAATAAAATATACTTTTGCAGTCTGGAATTGAGTCGGAGGTACAGTAGCATTGATAAATAGATTTATAAATGATGGCAAGGCCGCCTACTTTTCCATGTGCGCGGTCCATACGTTCGATTTGGTAGCCTGGTGGCAGGGCTTGAATTATATCTGGGTCGCAGTCTGGGGTTAGCCAGGTCTCCGTTAAGAAGAGAGCATCAGGGGATCGCTCATATAATAGAAGTGAGATTTCAGCATTATGTTTTGGCAGAGATCTGCAATTTAGGAGCAATAAGGTGAAGTTTTGCTGCATCTGCTTGAGTCGAGCCGTTGTCAAGTTGGTATTGCAGTACTGACAGCAGGTGGGCAGGTTCAGGGGACGGTATTGATGGTGACAGCTGTCGGTCATAGGGGGATTTAATGTACGAAGGGTAGAAGAATTGTATTGCACCCTGTGGGGGGGACCAGGGTGAGTGGCCCCTGTCCCCGGCCGGACGCGGACGGGCGCAGACGGGCTTGCCTCAGGCGTGCCTTCGGCGCGCAAACGACGCTCCCGCTGCTCTCGTCCGCTGCGCTTCTGATAGATGCACATGGTAAATAGTAGATAGGAGGGTGCAAAAGGGGGCATGGCCTCAAAGGGGCGTGGCTAGGGTACACGCGAGAGATGGCGGCAGCAATGTTTGTTTTTCCTCTGAGTCCGCGTCAGCGTTCAGATCGGCTGAGCAGGATCACAGAGTGTGGGCTTCTGCCTCCAGAGTGAGCGGCGAGAGAGGTGAGGGATAAAATACAATTTAATCAGTGACTCTCAAATTTTAAAAAGTCCCTAGCGCTCCCGGCTTCCGCCTCAGGAGTAGGGTTTGACAATGGATGCTAGTTTTCAGCGTCTTTTAAGCTGGGCGAGGGGGGCGTGGCCACAAAGGGGCGTGGCTAGGGTGCACGCGAGAGATGGCGGCAGCAATATTTGTTTTTCTTCTGAGTCCGCGTCAGCGTTCAGATCGGCTGAGCAGGATCATAGAGTGTGGGCTTTTGCCTCCAGAGTGAGAGGCGAGTGAGGTGAGGGATAAAATACAATTTTTCCAATCAGTGACTCTCAAATTTTAAAAAGTCCCTAGCGCTCCCAGCTTCCGCCTCAGGAGTAGGGTTTGACAATCGACGCTAGTTATCAGCGTCTTTTAAGCTGGGCGAGGGGGGCGTGGCCTCAAAGGGGCGTGGCTAGGGTGCACGCGAGAGATGGCGGCAGCAATGTTTGTATTTATCACACTTGTTTCCCTAGTTGTTGCACGACCATAACATTTATTGGAGTAATACTTTGTACATTTCCAATTTACTTTAAGGTCTTTTTGTTTCTCTTGGGTATAAATATACCTCATATAGCATAACAGAAATTTACCTTTTTGAGATGTGATAAATTTTGCATCTTCAGTCATTGTGGATTTGTTATTTCTAGAATAAATGTTGAAAAGATTATAAGCAAATGTTTTTATATTTTAGGTATTAGTAATAATATATGTATTTTTAATATATACTTACCACTTATAGTTTTGTAGATTTTGAATGTAGTTTTGGTTTTCTTTGGTTGATGCGGATGTGTATGTTAGTGATCTGTGGAAATAAAATGAATTACATTTTAGTTCATGTTTAAATGTCTTTTTTGGTGGTAGCATTTTGTAGGATTCTATGTTTTATGACTAGCATATTAATTTTATTTACTAAGCATTTAATAAAAATATTCAAAAACATGGAAAAGTTGTTTCATTAAGATAACTTTAGAAATGTTTAAACATTAAGCATTATTAGTAGTACATGTGTTTTTATTATATACTTACCAAGTGTTGTTTCTTTGCACTTCAATTTTGATGTTCTTGTAATATTTTTCTGCTTTAATTCTTCAGTTGGCTGTGGAAAGAAAGTAATCTGTATTTTATTTGTTGAATTGTATTTTTAGAAACTGTTAGCATTTTGTAAAGACTGGATTTATTTTATTTATGTTTAAAAAAATGTGTTAACATTTTTAGAAAATATTAAAAGTTCTTTTAAAGTTGGAACATTTTAGCTATTTACTTGTCTTTTATTTAGGGCTCGATTCCGATCCAGAAAAAAGCGCTTCGAATTTCCGTACGAAGCGTTTTTCCCCGTACAAATCGTACCCGTACACGTCTCCGTACGAATCTGCAAGTACGATCCTAATCCAAAGCATCACTCCGTACGACTCGTAAAAAGCTCCATACAAATCGAAAGTCCATACGAATGGCATTCGGCTGGCGCTTCACGCTACGTCCGAACGTAATACACCGCGTCATCCGTACCAGAAAGTACGATCCGTGTTGAAGACACTCCGTACGGCTCTTTTGCTACGAGAGTCAAAAACTGCCATAAATACAGAGTCCGGCCTGACTCGCACCCCGGTACGTGACAAACAAGACCGGAACCCCATCGTCCATGTCATACCAGTCCTGTATGCCCACCATTTCGTACATAGAAACCGACGACGGCGCAGACGGTGAGTACACCGAATTCAAACATACCTGTACGTGGTGCCACACACGCACATCCACATCAAACGCCTGTAATGTCGGGGTACGTAGCGACACTCGCTACTGCATAACACCAGTGAAATAGTCAGACGTTCCGCACCTACGTCATCGATCTCGGGGTGCGGCACGCTACCGCATATCACCAGTGTAATAGTTAGACGTGCCGCACAAACATCATCGATCTCGGGGTACGGTACGCTACCGCATACTACCAGAGTAATAGTCAGACGTGCCGCACCTACGTCATCGATCTCAGGGTTCGGCACGGTACCGCATATCACCAGTGTAATAGTCAGACGTGCCGCACCTACGTCATCGATTTCGGGGTGCAGTACGCTACCGCATATCAACAGTGTAATAGTCAGACGTGCCGTACCTACGTCATCCATTTCGGGGTACGGTACGCTAGCGTATATCACCAGTGTAATAGTCAGACGTGCCGCACCAACATCATCGATCTCGGGGTACGGTACACTACCGCATATCACCAGTGTAATAGTCAGTCGTGTGGGACATAAGTCTGCAGTGTCAGTGCAAGTGTAAGTGATGTTTAGAAAACATACCCAGCAGTGCCCAGCAATAGAGTGTGTGTGTGGCTAAGACCCCCACCAGTGCCCAGCATTAGAGCGTGTGTGTGGCTAAGACCCCCAGCAGTCCCCAGCATTAGAGTGTGTGTGTGGCTAAGACCCCCACCAGTGCCCAGCAGTCCCCAGTATCAGAGTGTGTGTGTGGCTAAGGCCCCCAGCAGTGCCCAGCAGTGCCCAGCAGCATAGGCTGTGTGTGGCCAAGACCCCCACCAGTGCCCAGCATTACAGTGTGTGTGTGGCTAAGACCCCCAGAAGTGCCCAGCATAAGAGTGTGTGTGGCTAAGACCCCCACCAGTGCCCAGCATCAGAGTGTGTGTGTGGCTAAGACCCCCAGCAATGCCCAGCAGTGCCCAGCATAACAGTGTTGTGTGGCTAAGACCCCCACCAGTGCCCAGCAGTGCCTAGCATCAAAGTGTGTGTGTGGCTAAGACCCCCACCAGAGCCCAGCAGTGCCCAGCATCAGAGTGTGTGTGTGTGGCTAAGACCCCCACCAGTGCCCATCATCAGAGTGTGTGTGTGGCTAAGACCCCCACCAGTGCACAGCAGTGCCCAGCATCAGAGTGTGTGTGTGGCTAAGACCCCCAGCAGTGCCCAGCATCAGCGTGTGTGTGTGGCTAAGACCCCCAGCAATGCCCAGCATGACAGTGTGTGTTGCTAAGACCCCCACCAGTGCCCAGCAGTGCCCAGCATCAGAGTGTGTGTGTGGCAAAGACCCCCAGCAGTGCCCAGCATAACAGTGTATGTGGCTAAGGCCACCAACAGTGCCCAGCAGTGTCCAGCATCAGAGTGTGTGTGTGTCTAAGACCCCCACAAGTGCCCGGCAGTGCCCAGCAACAGAGTGTGTGTGTGGCTAAGACCCCCACCAGTGCCCAGCAGTGCCCAGCATCAGAGTGTGTGTGTGGCTAAGACTCCCAGCAGTGCCCAGTAGTACCCAGCAGCATAGGGTGTGTGTGGCCAAGACCCCCACCAGTGCCCAGCATTAGAGTGTGTGTGTGGCTAAGACCCCCATCAGTGCCCAGCATAAGAGTGTGTGTGGCTAAGACCCCCACCAGTGCCCAGCAGTGCCCAGCATCAGAGTGTGTGTGTGGCTAAGACCCCCAGCAATGCCCAGCAGTGCCCAGCATAACAGTGTGTGTGGCTAAGACCCCCACCAGTGCCCAGCAGTGCCTAGCATCAGAGTGTGTGTGTGGCTAAGACCCCCACCAGTGCCCAGCAGTGCCCAGCATCAGAGTTTGTTTGTGGATAAGACCCCCACCAGTGCCCATCATCAGAGTGTGTGTGTGGCTAAGACCCCCACCAGTGCACAGCAGTGCCCAGCATCAAAGTTTGTGTGTGGCTAAGACCCCCAGCAGTGCCCAGCATCAGCGTGTGTGTGTGGCTAAGACCCCCAGCAGTGCCCAGCATGACAGTGTGTGTGGCTAAGACCCCCACCAGTGCCCAGCAGTGCCCAGCATCAAAGTGTGTGTGTGGCAAAGACCCCCAGCAGTGCCCAGCAGTGCCCAGCATAACAGTGTGTGTGGCTAAGACCACCAACAGTGCCCAGCAGTGCCCAGCATCAGAGTGTGTGTGTGGCTAAGACCCCCACCAGTGCCCAGCAGTGCCCAGCATCAGAGTGTGTGTGTGGCTAAGACCCCCACCAGTGCCCAGCAGTGCCCATCATCAGAGTGTGTGTGTGGCTAAGACTCCCAGCAGTGCCCAGTAGTACCCAGCAGCATAGGGTGTGTGTGGCCAAGACCCCCACCAGTGCCCAGCATTAGAGTGTGTGTGTGGCTAAGACCCCCAGCAGTGCCCAGCATAACAGTGTGTGTGGCTAAGACCCTCACCAGTGCCCAGCATCAGAGTGTGTGTGTGGCTAAGACCCCCAGCAGTGCCCAGCATAACAGTGTGGGTGGCTAAGACCCCCACCAGTGCCCAGCAGTGCCTAGCATCAGATTGTGTGTGTGGCTAAGACCCTCACCAGTGCCCAGCAGTGCCCAGAATCAGAGTGTGTGTGTGGCTAAGACCCCCACCAGTGCCCAGCAGTGCCCAGCATCGGAGTCTGTGTGTGGCTAAGACCCCCACCAGTGCCCAGCATTAGAGTGTGTGTGCTTCTAAGACCCCCAGCAGTGCCCAGCAGTACCCAGCATGACAGTGTGTGTGGCTAAGATCCCCACCAGTGCCCAGCATCAGAGTGTCTGTGTGGCTAAGACCCCCAGCAGTGCCCAGAAGTGCCCAGCATAACAGTGTGTGTGGCTAAGACCCCCACCAGTGCCCAGCAGTGCCCAGCATCAGAGTGTGTGTGTGTGGCTTTGACCCCCACCAGTGCCCAGCAGTGCCCAGCATCAGAGTGTGTGTGGCTAAGACCCTCACCAGTGCCCAGCAGTGCCCAGCATCAGAGTGTGTGTGTGGCTAAGACCCCCAGCAGTGCCCAGCAGTGCCCAGCAGCATAGGGTGTGTGTGGCCAAGACCCCCACCAGTGCCCAGCATTAGAGTGTGTGTGTGGCTAAGACCCCCAGCAGTGCCCAGCATTAGAGTGTGTGTGTGGCTAAGACCCCCAGCAGTAAAAGCAGAAACATACCATTGTTAACCTAATTTCCATCAGGAAATAGACACATGTTACTATACCCAAATTTGAACATCACACCAGCTCCCAGGCACACAGCAGTCAAATCCGTTATCAGACAAACTAAAGTACAGAAAAAAAATAGCTTTATTCATCTGGATCCAAAATTAAAATGCAAATAGGAGTCCATGCTCAGAGAAGGCCAATGGCCAGTCCAGACAAGTGACAAAAACAGTTTGCGCTCTCATGGATGTTGACACACCTAAACTTGCCTGCACATGGAGTTCAATCCGCAGTGGAAACAGTGGGGGCATCATCTGTGGAATCCTCTGGCACCGCAGGGACAGGACAGGGAAGGACAGGTGTAGTGGGTGCAGGTGGTGTGGATTCATCCACACTGGCTGGTGCATTGCAGAAAGTTGTAAGATAAACTTGGCTGCACACTTTAGCCAGATCTGAAAAACTACCACCTGAACCCGGGGACACATTGGGGGTGGAGGTAGAGGGTTGTGAGTCTGTTGTTGCGGGTCTGTGGATGCGTGTGTGATGTCTGTCCCCTCTCCCTGTGGGTGTGCCTACATCCCCTTGAGATTGGGTGCATGGTGATTTGCGCTTTGCCTGGTGTGTGGGTGTGCCCGTTTGGGTGTCTGACCTGTGGCGTCTGCATGTACGTTGGGAAGGTATGGGAGAGGCTGAGGTGGATGGGTCAGAAGGATGGGGGGCCAGATGCTGCTGGGTGGACAGAGCTGCCATCAGTGTTGACTCAATGGCAGCCACACTCCGACATAGATCAGACATGCCAGATGACATGCCCTCCATGAACCACAACAACTGTGTAATGAGTTGTGTATGTCCATGGAGGACAGTCAACATGGATGTCTGACCTACTACAATCTGCCGGAGTAGGTCCACAGACTCACATGACAACAAACAGACATGTACCTACCCCCTTCTTGCTGCTGCCTCCACTGCAACTGCTTATGAAGGTCTGGGAACACCACTTCCAGGACCCGGAGCATGTGGGGGGTGAGGTGGCGGGTGCCACCATGCCGGCGTGGAGCTTCCAGCTTCAGCTGTACTCTGGCGATGCGGCGGGTCCAGCACCGGATGTCCTGCCACCTCTTCTTGATGTTTCTGAGCCTCCTGTGAGGCCCCCCCTCTCTCCTGACAGCCCTGGCGATGTCCAGCCAGATGTCACCCTTCTCATAGGCAGATACCTGTCACGAATGTAAAGATAAAGAACATCAGTACACCTGGTCCATGTCCCAAAGACACACATATGCACAAAATTCTTTAGGACAACAGGGCATAGGATGTTGAACACACTTGCATCATTGTCCAGGAGTTTGTGGCCTGTGAGCAAACAGAAATGCACTACATGCCATTGAAAGGCTACAGATGACACAAGGGGTGCAAACCACTCATTCAGCATGGCACTCACTGAGCAATATATGCCACATCAGGGTGCACTGCAGCACGTGGCATGCTGTCACACACCCCACTACAACAAATAACCCTCATCAGACAATACTGTGCACACCGGCACTCACTCTCAACAACATTGCATCTCTCAAATATACATACACATGGCTGTAGTGTCACACACACAACAGGTACACACTCCAAGGCAATGCACACATCACTCACCTGATCCTCTGGTCTCCCATACAGCTTGCTGTAGTTAGGCAGGAGGGCATCCAGCAGGGCCTGTTCTCACCATCACTGAATGCAGGTGCCCTCTCTATGCTCAGCTAATCAGGGTCCAGAGGATACAGAGACAGCAGCTGTGTTTACCACTCCAATTGTGTGCAGGCAAGTGCCCTCCCTCAGCCACATGCTGCCTTATATCTGTGCTGCTGAGGGTCTGTGAGTGCAAGGAGTAGTGTGTGATAGGCCACAATAGTTTGTATCCTATGTTCCATCCAATCCGATGACACATAAGGCCATGACAAACATATGCATGGTTTGAAAAGTAAGCCAGAGCTGGACAACAACTTTTGCAACATGGCATACTTTCGCCCAACTGAATTTTCCAGACCACCTGTAGGACGCTCTCAAATCTCTGTAACCATGACAACCTGGCTGCATTCTAATCCTACCACTGTTCCTCTAGATATTCTGTATGTATTTTTTTGAATCAACACACAAGTACAGTGCGATTGCTGTCGCAAATGCAACTCATTAAAAGGTGAAACGAACCGTACACACGCTCGTTCCATTGGGGTACGCTCTGCTCGCGTATGTCTACAATGCAATGGGGAAACGAGGCCTACACACGCATGTACCATTGGGGTACGCTCTGCTCGCGTATGCCTACAATGCATTGGGGAAACGAGGCATACACACACACGTACCATTGGGGTACGCTCTGCTCGCGTATGTCTACAATGCATTGGGGAAACGAGGCCTACACACCCACGTACCATTGGGGTACAGTGCGTCAGACATGCTCAAGTGAATGGTTGTGTAGGCTGCGTCCATGACCTCATTCATGTCACCATTGGGTGAGTGACCCCAGTAATCACATGGCAGGTATGTAGTGTACACTCATGTTGACTATGTCGATGTATACATCAGCATGGCATCCTTCCATCAGCAGGCCCTAGGTGTCGCAGACAGTGATGAAGCACAGGAAATGTCATCTTGTGGCTCAGTTGATGTGTGAAGAGCTGTTGAGACATGTCAATTATCATGGTGCACATGTGTTTCACATACATTCAACACTTCACCTGAGTAACGTCTTCAACATATTGTGATGCACATCAACACTGAAATGGCACACCATTCAGTACATGGAACTGTCACAGGATGACAGTAACATGCCCACCGTCACAGATGTGAAATTGATGCACAGCATGGCCCTGTGTGACCACGTCATGTGTGTGCCATGTGCGACATTGTGCATGCTGTGTGCATATGAAAGAAACAGGTCAGTATTATATTCCTCCCCAAGTGTCAGACTGGATTTGCAAATTTGTGCTTAGCAGTACCCTTGAGCGTCGGTAGGCAACGTCTGTGGCTCCGCGTGTGTCACTGGTGTTGTGTGCGCCGTTATGATGTTGTCTGAGTACTCAGACGCCGCCTACGCGTGCTGACGTCAGGTCCGATTTTTTCACACCAGCAGCGCAGTTCCGGTATAAGTGTCACCTTAGGTATTTAAATTCAAAACTTTGTACAATCACTTTTGCTGATTTTACTTGAGTCTTCGACTCTGGACGGTGCCACTAGGGATGTCCGGTGTCAAGCCTGTGAGGATTGCGACCGACTGATGTCGGTGACTGACCCTCACTGTCGTTGTCTCCACTGTCTCTACGTCAACCACGACAACAAGAGCTGCTCCGACTGCCGGGCCCTGACTTTGGAAGCTAGGTGGGAGTGGTCCTGCAAGCGGCTCCGACTCCAGCAGTTAGCCTGCACTGCAAGAGGTCATGGTCTGGACAGAGGTCGAGGGACCGGGCGTGGGGTTTGAGCCATCAGAGCTCCGGGAGTCGACATCACTCCTCCGGGGCAAAGTTGTCAGCAAACCACAAAAAGTCAAAGAGACGTCATGGCTCTTCCAAATCCCCACGATGCACGTGCAATGCGGCAGGGGATTTGTGTGACACCGCCCATGCGGCTCCGTCAGAGTCGCGGGCGTCGTAGTACACGTCTGGGGGCCCAAGCGGGTCTGGTGCTTCTGCCCCGAAGCCGTCTGGTGCTTTGGCTCAGACGGCGCCGGCGCATTCGGCCCTGCGCCGCTGGGCCACACTGGATCAAAATCTTGATCCTGGTCCTCGCTGGTTGACCTCACGCCCTCACCGTCTACAGTCCCCCAGGTTTCACCCTCGGCGCTGTCCTCGGGTGGTGCCATCCCCAATACACACTCTATATGGCTCTGGCGTGGGAACGGCGCAGCTGAACGCCGCTTTTGATGCCGTATGGGGAGTATAAATTCGACGAACCGGGCACATCTTTTGACAACCCTGATAATCATGGAATGGGTGATAAGGAGTATTGGGATTGGTCTGAAGACCCACTGACACGTGAGTGTCAGTCCCAAGACGAATGGACAGGTGGACTGGGAGATGCGAGTGGTCTGCACACCTCGTCAGACACTGGTATTGTCCCAAATCCAATCGTGGCTTCGGAGGAGGGGGCAACCTACAGTGTGGTGTTGACGCGGGCGTCCAAAGCCTTGCCCCTTCATCTCCCTGTCTCGGCTGTGAGGACCAACCTCCTCATTGAGGTCCTTAAAGTGCAGTCAAGCTCGGCTGAGCCTCTGCAGCCGTTTCATGAGGCATTGATTGACGCTATTTTGGGCACTAGGTCCAGGCCCGCTGCAGGTTTGGCTGTAGATAGGCACGTGGGCAGACGCCAACACCCGTCCCCGGACGACCCTTGTGTCCTGTCCTCCCACCCCACTGCAGAGAGCCTGGGCATCCAGGCCTCCAATTCAAAGACCGCATTCCCATAGGCTCTGCCGGACAGGGTATCCAAGAGGTATGAGCAGTACGGCAAGATGGTATCATCATCCCTGAGTCTGGAAATGTGGTCTTCCAAAATCTCATGCCTCTTTGTCTGCTACACCCACTCTTTGCGGGACACGGTTGCGGAACTGCTGCCCATTGTAGGTACGGGCAAAACTTGCCCAATCCCTTGTGGAAGGCCAAGCTGCGGCATGGTATTTGATCCGGTGTGTGCTGGATCGCATCGACTCACTGGGCAGAGCGATGGCAACCACGCAGGCAATTTGTTGCAAAGCCTGGTTGAAGTCTGCCCAATTTGTACCCGATGTCCAGAGTACACTCATGGACATGCCGTTTGATGTTTGTTGCCCTTTTGGCAACAAGGCAGACCCTCCGCTGGAGCACATTAAGGACTCTAGGGCTACGGGCAGTTCCATGGGCCTGTTGCCCCTGCACCAGCAAACTGGTACCTTTTGCTCATTTCGTGGCCAAGGAAGTGGCACACACACATGTGCTGGCAGCCACGCAATGCTGACTAACATTCAACGCGGTGGCGGCGGTGGTAACCGCTGTGGCGGCGGTCTGGGACAACAGGGAGGTCAGTCCACACCTTCCCCTGCAACATCTGCCTACAAACCCTCCTACTCTGTACTTTCAGGGCCATGTGACACCAGTGGGGGGCATGGTTCGCCAACACCTCCACCACTGGCGCACTGTCACATTTGACAGGTGGGTGCTGAAAATCATCCCAAGCGGCTGTTTCCTCACCCTTGATGCAACCACTGAAGCCATGCCACCGCAAATCAAACACGTATCGGGGGATCATTTGCAACTGCAGCATGCAGAAGTTACAGCCCTCTTGGCCAAGGGGGCCATCATGCCCGTTCCTGGGCCCAAAATAGGGTGTGGTTGCTACTCCGACTACTTACTGCTACCCAAGAATGCCAATGGGGGCCTACCCCCTATCTTTGACACATGGAACGTCAATGGCTTCCTCCGGAAGGAGAAGCTCAAAATGCTGACAGTGGCTCAGGTCCTACCTGCCCTGGACCAAGGAGACTGGATGGTAGCGTTGGACTTGCATCCCTCTCCTGCCGGCCCTACCTGCGGTTCACATTAGGCCACAAGCACTTACAGTTTCCCAGCTCCACTTTGGCCTTACCAGCGCACCACGGATGTACATGTGGGCACTGGTATCCCGAGTTCCTCATTATGTCAGTTGATCACCCGGTTCGTCTGCCTCTTCTGGAGGACCTTATGTCGCAGCAGCAGAGGACGGTCCACCACCCGTACCTGTACACTCTCCACCTCCATGCTTGGAGATTGAGCAGCGACAGTAGAGGCCATTTGCCTTTCATCCTCAAGTCTGTAATATCATCCATGCTGCCAGGCGTCCCTCCACAAAGTCGGTATACACCTGCAGGTGGACCAGATTTGTGGCATGGTGCACACCAAAGGCTGTGGACCCTCTTTCTGCACCTCTTCATGAATTTCATCTATTCCTTCTTCCTCATGCCCAGCAGGGCTCTGCTCTGGGCACTATCAAGGGCTACGTTCCTGCCCTTTCACCCTTACTAAGGCTGCCTGATCAACCTTCTTTGTACTAGTCCCCTATTGTGACTCGTTTTCTGAAAGGCATCAGACACAGGTTTCATCATGTTCCGTATGTGATGACTCAGTGGGACTTCAACCTGGTTCTTACATATCTGATGTGTGCTCCCTTTGAGCAACTTCACAATTTTCATATCCGCCTTCTTACTCAGAAGACTGCTTTTCTCTTTGCCATCCCCTCTGCCAGGAGAGTGAGTGAGCTCCAGGCTCTTTCTACATAACCTCCTAACCTTTCAGTTTGCGTTGCGGAAAACACCCTATTTCCGGCACTAGTTTGACACGGACTTCCACATCGGGCACTCTTTCACCTTGTCCACCTTATTTCTGCCTATGCATCCCCCAAAGGAGATAGAGCAGCTACACCGTCTGGACCCAAAATGTGTGCTCTAATACTATCTGGATCGCACACACCAGTTCCTGCTGGATGAACAACTTTTAGTCTGTCACGTGGGTGCTGAAAAGTAAAGGCTGGTACACAAGCAGATCATCTCTCTGTGGGTTGTCTGGTGTATGAAGGGATGGTACCCCTTGCCAAAGACGTAGCCTCCTGTTGGGCCGGGGGCCCATAACACTCGGGCCACGGTGGCTACTACTGCCCTGGGTCAGGGAGTCCCCTTGCAGGACATTTGTCAGGCAGCTATGTGGGCCTCGATGCACACGTTTGGAAAACACTACTGCCTGGGCAGCCAAGTCCGGAGGGATGTCTTCTTTGGCCGTTCCGTCCTCCTGGATTTTCTTGTGTGATTATTGGTTTTGAGACCCACCACAGGCATTGGTCTTGCTGGGGTATGTATTCCAAGGTAGGAATCTGATACTGACTACTGTTTCTTTCAGATATTTTGTTACAAAAGGTAAGTAACTTGTTCATACTGTTAAGTATATCTGCTGTAGGAGCATAGATGATGTGTCCTTGATGTGATGAGAGGGTTTCACATGTACGCACACCATGCCACTTGTGCTAATGATCCGCTCATATGTGTGATGGCATCATAGACAATTTGTCACGAATCAAACATTTCTGCTGTCTGATGATGTCCATGTTTTACTTTTGGAAATGTCACACTGTAATGAGAATAGGTCTGATCAGTGCAAATGATGGCACATGTGATGTGGGTGTGTGCATTGCTGTCAGCTGTCTGGATGTGCAGACAACCTCCGATTGCAATTCACGTGACGTGTGTGACTGATGTGATACATTGTCCTGCTCACTCAGACCTTCCCATCGGATCATTTGTATGCATGTCATAACCATTCCACAAACCACAGGTCTTGTACATTTTATGGAGGAGTGGCTGTCAGCTGGCACATGTTCCTTGTGTGTGTAGCCCACGCCACACTCAAAATTGTATTGATGTGTTGAGCAGTGTTGCTTGTGCCATGTACATTGTAATTTTCTTTGTCTGACAGTTGTACACAATTTTTCTCCTGAATATGTTTTGCAGGGCAACCCCTCTGCCAAGGCCGTTGCCAGACTTGGATGCCATGAGGGAACGTGATTGCATACAGCGTTACCGCTTCCCGGGACAGTTGATTCAGGACCTGACGGACAGACTGGAACCACATCTGCAACCACGACACAGGTATCCAACTGCGCTGACACCCAAGGTAAAGGTGATGGCGGCAGTACATTTCTTTGCCACAGGTACATTCCAATTTACCATAGCTGATGTGGGAGGGATGTCACAAACAATGTTCAGCCGGGTATTAAGTGATGTATTGGATGCAATGTTGCTGCACATTGATGAATTCATTGCTTGCGAAAAGGCAGACATTTGGGGGCTCTCGCTGGTTTCCCGCTGTTGTCTCCCTGAGCGCCGCTTTGTCCACCACGCGGCAGGAGACTACAGCCCCTAGGAGGCTCGGCGGTGACACGCCCACTGGCAAGCGCGCCCAGAGGCGCAGAAAAGGGAGAGAAGCCTCCTGACAAGCGGGGGCTTCTTGCGAAAAGGCGGACATTTGGGGGCTCTCGCTGGTTTCCCGCTGTTGTCTCCCTGAGCGCCGCTTTGTCCACCACGCGGCAGGAGACTACAGCCCCCAGGAGGCTCGGCGGTGACATGCCCACCGGCAAGCGCTCCCGGAGGCACAGAAAAGGGAGAGAAGCCTCCAGACAAGCGGGGGCTTCTTGCGAAAAGGCAGACATTTGGGGGCTCTCACTGGTTTCCCGCTGTTGTCTCCCTGAGCGCCGCTTTGTCCACCACGCGGCAGGAGACTACAGCCCCCAGGAGGCTTGGCGGTGACACGCCCACCGGCAAGCGTGCCCGGAGGCACAGAAAAGGGAGAGAAGACTCCTGACAAGCGGCGGCTTCTTGCGAAAAGGCGGACATTTGGGGGCTCTCGCTGGTTTCCCGCTTTTGTCTCCCTGAGCGCCGCTTTGTCCACCACGCGGCAGGAGACTACAGCCCCCAGGAGGCTCGGCGGTGACACGCCCACCGGCAAGCGCGCCCGGAGGCGCAGAAAAGGGAGAAAAGACTACCGCCCCGCGGGACGCGCGCGGGCGGCGCCGGGCTGAGCCCGGGCAGAGGGCGGGCCGTCTGTGGCCGTCAGAGGCTGAAGGTGGCTGGGCTGGGCCTCCCCCTTTCATCTATTGAAGTTACAAAGGTACTGTTTCCATTTGGATTAAAGTTCTTAGCTGTATATAGCGCACTAGCAACTTAGTGAGAGTCCCTGAGGTGGGGCATCTGACTGTTAGATATATTCTACCAGCTATTGACCTCGAAACATCCCTCATCCAAAATGAACAAACGGGGAAATAAAACCATAACCCCCGCAACACGATCTCACACCAAGCTCTTGGCAGGGCAGCCGAACCACAACCCCTACCAACTTTGACGGCTATCGATAAGATGCTGCAACAGACTATCGGTGTTGTGGTTAATGCTATTGAGAACACCGAGAGGAGGCTATCGATAACCCCAACACTAGGTATGCAAAATCCGGGAAGAGACATCTCAGCTACGACGACTGATGTCTTGGACACTAGCTCATTTTTGGCGCCATCATATGTAGACTTGCCCTGCAGCCAGAAGCCCGTTGAGACTTCTATAGACGTGCAGGAGCATCCAATTACCCTGTCTTCCCCTTCCCCGGAGAAAAGGACAGCAGTACGTAAACCATGCATGAGGAAAAAGAAAGGAAATATCCTAAATAAATTGGGTAATAATAAATTGGCAAACCATGACCTTGTGACACCAACTACCAGTACCACTGGCCCAACGCTAGGAATACCATGCTGGGTCACAAACATGGTTGCCGATCTACAAGCATCCTTGGAGTGGACTATTGTTGCCCAACTCAAGCCTCTGGTTTCAAAACTTGATAAACTAATTGCTGCACTAATACAAAGGGGGAGGGAAAATTAGGCCAGCCAAACAAGTGAGAAATCTGCACCCCATGTTATTGATACTCCATCCCAAAGTGTTCCAAGAACTAGAGTAGTGGAAAGCAAAAACACCCTAGTATAGACCGCTAATGTCGTAGCTATACCAACTCCCCAAAAATCTACGCACGATCCACCACAACACCTGCCAAGGATCAACACTCAGAAACAGGTCTGCCAAGCAGCAGGAAACTTGGCAAATGCCATAGCGAAGGATATGCCAAAGACAAAAGAGGGAGATAAGGGAATTAACAATACTAGTCCGCCACCGAAACAAAGCCAAACATCAAGAACCTTTTCTCGACAGCCACCAACAATTAACTTTCCCCCTAAAGCCCAATCCTATGTGGTGGCACTTGCAGGAGTTCCTCCGTTAACTGAGGGGAAAAGAGAAAGGGAGACTGAGCTGAAAAACAAGTGCATCCAGTGGCTTAGTGTAAATAGACCCCTCCCGGGGAATGTCTCAGGGGAAATCCTGTCAGCCAGAAGAGTGGGTTGGATTGGGAGGAGCCCAAAAACAGTGGCTGGTGACGTGATAATTCTGAATTTTAGGGATGCTTCTGCTGTAGGGTACATTTGTAATGCCCCGCACTATAGTTCAGACACGCAAATATGTCCTCTGCACCTCTCGTATTTTTACCCCACTCCTACCCCACTCCTAGCTTGGAACCATGTCGCCCTAGATTCACACACAATAACAGGGGGGGTTTCCTACATCACATAGAACTTTAAATGGGGGGGTATTTAGGGAGGGCATGTCTTCCTACGGTCCATTACAGCCACATTGGAATAGGTTCAGTGTTTTGGAAAATGTAGATTGACTTAGTCAAGGAGGAATGTCACCCTCAGAAGCCACAAATGTAGTACATAGAAGTTCAGGGGCACTAGAGGAAAATATCCTGACACCAACGTTGAGGGAGGCTCCAAAAGCTGTCAATATAGTAAGGGAAAGGTTTAGCAATAGGGGGATTAGGGAAGTCGAAGGATCAGAAAGCTCAGAAGAAGGATGCCTAAAATTGGTTTCCTGGAATATAGCCGGGCTAAAAAACAAACTGCTTACTCCCGAGTGGGCCACCTTTATGGCAGCATTTGATATCTGCCTGATGCAAGAGACCTGGGCACTAGAAGAGACCTCGAGTGCGACTTTTGCAACGTTTGATATCTTGGCAGTATCCACAGGTAGAGGGCGCCCGTCGGGCGGGGTATCAATTTGGATAGGATCTCACCTGGGAATCCAAGCAACCAAGATTCAAACAAATTCCCCGGACATCCAGTGTGTCTTAATAGAACCCCCAAGCCAACCGCTAGTAGCAATAATAAACACCTACTCGAGGCCATCTAGGAATGGCCAGGAATCCGCTACAATTAGAGCCCTGAATTCGTTCATTCAAGATCTAGACCCCTCTATCTCAATACTCCTCGGAGGGGATTTTAACTGCCAATTTGAACCTCTGGGTAGTCTAGAACTGGGTGACCAAGACAAGGTAGATGCACTATGGCATATCCCGGACCCGAATATTGCCCCCGTCAGGGCATGGACACCTCTTGTGCTCCAAATAAAATGTTTCTCCCTTGCGACATCCTTGCGGGCGTGCAATGGGAGATTGGACCCTGACCGCCCAGCAATGGCAACCTTTAATGGGGCAAACAAAACAACCATAATTGACTACCTAATGGTGGATGCTAAAAACTGGGATAAACTGAAAGAATTTAGGGTCATTCAAAGACAGGACAGTGATCACAATGCCCTGGTAGTAACTTTCAAACCAGGGTCATTTGGACTAACCACTCCTGACCACATACCTGCCATGATGACACTTCCCCTCACGCTGACTAATAACAGAAGGAGGGTTAAGTGGCCCCACCTTGTAGATTCAACCTCGAAGCTTGGTCAAATCTACCAACTCGCTATCCCCTTTATAGCGCAGATGGGTAACTCGCCTGGCTGGCAGCAGGCAATAGATACGCATAAACAGCTAGTTGAGGTACTAGGGGATGTGTTCTACCCCAGAAGTAGAATTAAGAAGCATGTTCCAAGAACTCACCCCTGGTTTAATGATGCATGCAGGAACTCAAAAAAGGAGCTCCTTGCGGCAATCAAGGCAAAAGATAGAGAGAAAATTAGGGCAGCTAGACTGATTTATAAAAAGGAGCTGACCAGGGGCAAAAGAGTCAAGTCAAGTCAAGTCAAGTCAGAGAATTTATATAGCGCACTACATACCCAGAGGGTCTCAAGGCGCTTAGAGAGGGGAGGAGAGTGGGAAGAAGCCAGGTGGGAGGAACTTAGAGGTGCCCTTGTTACAAAAGATGCCAAACTATTCTGGGCATTAGTAAATTCCAGTCCAAATGATGGTGGGGGGACCCTTCTACCAAATATCCCCCCCTCAGTGTGGGAGGCGCATTTCTCTGCACTCTATACTAGCCCTGTGTCCAGCTACAGTGACCATTTAGATGGGTCTGGGATGCCGGAGTTAGAAGGTCCCTCCTGGGTTTTCCTGCCCGAGACCCCCCGCACGAGTGTCGACTGCGGGGGGCCTCGGGCATGGAACACTAGATAGACCATGGGGACATCGAGGTGAGGATGGCCCCGAGAAGTGGCTAGAGTATTTCAGCAAAGGAGGTGGAGACTGCAATTACAAGACAACGCCCTAACAAAGCACCAGGCCTGGATAGGGTACCGGGTGACCTTTTTCGTTCTCAGCCAAAGATTTGGGTTCCGTACCTAACCGTATTGTTTAATGCGGTCTTATTGGGGGCAAAGATACCTGACACCTGGGCGGGGCCGAGATCGTCCCCATTTTCAAGAAGGGGTGCCCTTTGGAGACGTCAAATTATAGACCAATCAGTCTCTTGGACACTACCCAGAAACTGATGGGCCGGATACTCCTGGATAGAATACTGGGATGGGCGGAGGAGTATGAAGTAATGACTACCCTCCAGGCCGGCTTTAGATCAGGGATCTCGACCAAGGACCAACTCTTTAGGCTGCAGGTCCTTTTCTGGAAGACCGTAAGTGTCGAGGGTGGCAGCCTCCACCTTGTCTTTGTAGACCTGCGGGCCTCTTTCGACCTTGTGCCGAGGGAGAGTTTATGGAGGGTCTTAAAAGATCTTGGCATTCCTCCCTATCTATTGGAGGTCTTGAAGCTGTTTCATGCAGGGAACTATGCCCGGGTGAGGTGCAGAAAGAACGGGGAACTATCTGCACGTTTCCCTGTAACTAGAGGCGTACGCAAGGGCTGCGCTCTGGCTCCCACGCTCTTTAGTCTCTATATAAATGGCCTGGTGGGGGAACTTGAGAGAGTCAGGGATAGCGACGTCCCTTGGTTGGCGTCAGGTCGGGTGCCTGCTCTGATGTTCGCAGACGACACCCTATTGTTGTCGCGAACATCAATAGGCATCCAGCGGGTTCTGGATGGTTTTGTTTCATTCTGCGCCTCGCGGGGACTCAAGATCAATTTAGAGAAAACAAAGTTTATGATCTTCGGTCCCCCGAAATGCATTCGCCCTAACCCCACATTAAACGGCATCCCGCTCGAAAGGGTGAGAACTTTTGTATACCTGGGGGTCACTTTGACTGAGGACTTTGGTTGGGGCCCTCAGGTATCCAAATCTACCCTAAATCTCTCACAGATTTTAGGGGGCATAGGTAAGTTTCAGCAGAGAAAGCAATTTAGGCCAGTCTCCCCAGCGCTTGAAATCTACAGTGTTCAAGTTAGACCTGCTGTAACTTATGGTGCAGAACTTTGGGGACATTCGAGTACAGCAAGCCTTCTCAGGGTTGAACGGGCCTTAATGAGGAATTTGATTGGACTACCCCAAAGCACCCCGTTCATACCCTTGAGATTTGACCTAGGTGTGGAGCCCATCTCTGAACTACTAGCTGCCCGACCCCTCCTGTATTGGAGAAGGCTCTGGACAGTACTGGAGCTTGCGGATTATAGAGCTGAGTTCGCTGCTGTCTGGGGGGCGTTGAAGAGCAAGAAAATACCCTGGCTGCTCCATATTAAAACTATTGCCTATCGAATAGGAATGCCCCAAATATGGGAGACCCCGGCGGAGAGTTGTCCAGTGCTGAGGAGAACTGTGCTGCTGGCCTCTCTGAGGCACTACAACCTAAGTCTGCTGCACCGTTCGCCAAGTATGGGCAGGTTGTCTTTGGACTTTTTGCAGGTAAAACTCGTGCCCAGCAGGGAGGAATTTCTGGATCAAATAGAACCTCACCCTGCAAGAAAATTATACACACAATTAAGGCACGGCTGCCTCCCACTTGGGACACTGACCTGCAAATGGGCAGGTCAAGAGGAGGGAATCTGCCCTGTCTGCAACAATGGCAAAGAAGACATTGCCCATGTTTTTTTTTTTTGCCCTGCTTATAGCGTAATCCGGAGAGCCTGGCTGGTACCACTATGTAGAAATCTGGGACTAAAACATTGTTCTCAAGCCGTTAGAATTTTAAAATATGATACATCCCCCCTAATTGTGTTCTCGGTCTCCCGCTTTTTGTACGGTATGTGGCGCAGAAGGTCCACTTTGATTAATTGTGACTAATTTTTATTGATGCCCATTTTTCGTGGATAACTGATTGTTGAATAATGTTTTAACTGCTGGTTCTTATTATTTATGTATTTTATTGTATGTACATACTTTGCTTGTGCTTTTATGGTCGTTGACCGAAATAAAGTTATCACGAACGTATTGATGTGTTGAGCAGCGTTGCTTGTGCCATGTACATTGTAATTTTCTTTGTCTGACAGTTGTACACAATTTTTGTCCTGAATATGTTTTGCAGGGCACCCCCTCTGCCAAGGCCATTGCCAGACTTGGATGCCATGAGGGAACGTGATTGCATACGGCGTTACCAGGGACAGTTGATTCAGGACCTGACGGACAGACTGGAACCACATCTGCAACCACGACACAGGTATCCAACTGCGCTGACACCCAAGGTAAAGGTGATGGCGGCACTACATTTCTTTGCCACAGGTACATTCCAATTTACCATAGCTGATGTGGGAGGGATGTCGCAAACAATGTTTAGCCGGGTATTAAGTGATGTATTGGATGCAATGTTGCTGCACATTGATGAATTCATCACATTCCCTACTCCAGAACAGTTGACAGATGTCAAGGGGGAATTCAATGCCCTGGGACGCATGCCACATATAATTGGTGCTATTGATGGTACACATGTCACTCTGGTGCCACCACAGGCTCTGGAGCAAGCGTACCGCAACAGGAAACATTACCACTCAATAAATGCCCTGGTGGTGGGTTTTGCCAACATGCTTATCTCACATGTTTGTGCTCGTTTTCCAGGATCGTGCCACAATGCATTCATCATGAGGCGTAGCAGGGTACCACAGATGATGCTGCAGCTGCACAACCATTGGGCATGTCTAGGTGGTGGGTATACTCTGTTAGCCATGTATGTCAGTATGTCATTACTTCATGAACTGCATTATATTACACACTCATTTCCATGATGTCAATTTGCAGGGACGCAGGACATCCAAACATGCCGTGGCTAATGACTCCCCTACGCAATCCCAGGACAGCTGCAGACCAGCGGTACAACAATGCTCATGGGAAGACCAGGCGGGTGATCGAGCGAACATTTTGACTCCTGAAGAGTAGGTTCAGGTGCCTGGACAAGACAGGCGGCACACTCCAATACACCCCAATCAAGGTGTGTAACATCTTCATGGTGTGCTGCATGCTACACAACATGGCAGTGGAGAAGGCTGTGTCACTCATCCTAGATCCTGATGAGCTGGAACATCCGCCCGTTGAGGATGAAGGCCTTGACGAGGAGGTTGAAGATGATATCCGGAGTCACCTCATCCGCAACTTCTTTTCATGATGGTAAGTCATAGGTGAATTTTGTCCAAATCTCAACTATAGAGTTGCATGGGTAGCATGCTGTGTATGCAGCTGACTGTATGCAATGTTACTTTGATGTTTGTTGTGCAGTGTCACACAGGTGCAGATGTAATGCAACACACATAAGTGCTATGTGTGTACTTGGAATGTACAAATGTAACACAACATCAGGCTATTCAACATGACTATGTCAGAATGACATTCAACAGGACTTGACCACTTGTGTGCCTCGCATCCCCAGCTCGCCCTGCCTGTTGTCCGCTGGTGCCATCTTGGTCAGCCTGCTATTGCTCATTATGATTGAAACGTCAGCCGAATCAACGGAGCATGCATGGACATGTGGAAAAGTCGATTTGGGTAAGGACTCATATGAGGCTGTTTAGCATTGGTATGTTTTCAATTGTGTGGTACATGTTCTTGTGCATGTTCTTTGACCATGCATACATGTAACAACATCATGTTTCCTATTACATGTAGGCCCACTCCCATGACAGGATAGTCACCCCACCTGGCAGTCATCTGTAGTTTTAGACTCTAATGGAAGCATCAATGTGAGTTGACATTGACACTGAAACATTACATATACCATGGTTGACATTGTGTGGGAGGTCACAACCACAGACTCTGTGGGGGATTGCAGCCTCACTGTGTGCATTACAATGTATCTAGATCATCACCTCTATCTTGTGGGCCAGTCCAGTTTGGTTCATAGCAACCATGTTGTGTAGGTGTGGCCCAGTGTCTGTTCCACATGTTAAGACAACAGTCCTGTGATTCTGTTCGCATGGATGCATTGCCCCTTGTTGCAGTATGTCATGTCGCTGTTGTGTCGTTACCTCAGTGCAGGTTGAGAATACTGCTACACCAGCCTTCACAGTGAGTAGAAGTTCTGTTTACATTGACATGATGCCATGTATGTTGGGCTGATGACATCACAATGGTATGCTGATGCACATGTTAAATATTCGTTAAATATTCTGTGGCACCAGTGGAGTGCGGTCATTCACATGATTCTCTTTTCCCATGCAGCATTTCTGTGCGACGGTCGGGTTCTTTATGTGGCTTGGCTCCTCATTTTTTTAAATTTTTTATATGCGGTATTTATAGAGCGCGACACTCATCCCTAGGGATATCACGGTGCTATATACCAGAAAGGACTACTGATGGCGTATGCTGAGAGGTTACGGTTCATTGATTGCTGTTGACTATTATTCCACCTGCTTGTCACGTTTAGCATGGTGAGGCACAGTTGCTAGAGCAAAATACTGCCTACAGAGTGGCTTTATTGCAATTAGGTAATTATCTTCCTCATCATATGTGATGCTGACAGCTGTTGTGGGTGATGTTAAGTTTGCCTTCATGGCCCTTACGGGTTCACATGAACATATACAGATATTACACTTTGCGTAAGTTGCACTTCCATATGTTTACATGTGTTTGTAGGGGACACATCATTATACACTGGGAATTAGTTTTTGTCTACATAGATCTCATTGTATAGTAGCAGACTTGTGACCTTTACACAAGACTCAAAAAGGTGACAGACTGTCCTAGGTTTCATGTGTCCGTGTTACAGCATCTGCTCTTATCTGATAGCATGATCAGTGATCTCTAATTGGCTACAGTTGTTACACTTCACAGGTGTGACTGGTACAGTGAATAACATGAGGTATTTGTAGTGTCTGTGACATGAGATAGTACTCCTAATGCTTGTTTGCCTCTGTTTCAGGTTTCCCTCTCTGCAGTTCCCATCCCCTCCTTTCCTCGCCGGATCACCCTTTTGTGTCGGTCATTTGTACTCAGACCAAGGGGCTATTTGGAGGTGGAACCCTTTGAGCATCACACCACTCCGATGGAGTAAGGTACGGGCAATCCCTGGCAGTCTAGTGGCGAATGTTTCAGCTGCATTACAGGTGACATCATTCAATGACTTATGTTGTCTACTGGTCAATGGCACTGACCATGTATGTTTGATTATGCTCCATGGCCTCCCAAGGTAAATCATCATGTTGTGCATGACGTGTCATTCCAAAAGAATATTGTATCTCCTTGATGTCAACGCACATGTCCTTCTAATGTGCATGTATGATATATGGCTTATTGTAGGATCATTGATGATAGGTGTTTACGTGTACTGTGACAACATGGATGGTGTTGGTTGAGGCTTAAGTGCTGTATTGTGTGTGAGGTAGATGGCTGTGTAGCTGCTGTTTTGTTTTGGACACAGTACATGTAGACTACACTTGCTGATGCTGTGTGTCCTGTGCCCCACTTGTCCCTAAGGGGACTGATCCTGTGACTGTGATCTTTGCTGATTACTGTGTCATTTAATTTGAAGTGACCCTGAGTGAAGCAGACACTCTTGCATTCACATACACATGTAAGTTTGTGGCTTGACAATGCCCTTGTGGTATGTGCTTGTTTTGCAAGTTGTCGCACCCCTTCTGCCGTAATGTCTTCACTCATTTCTGCTGCTGCATACACAGCCACAATGCTGCGCATACTACCCTGATCCAGGACCACACACGCCTACAGATTACCCCTCCTTCCAGCCATTAGTAGAGCATTCTCCAGCCACCCTACACAGAGAGAACACCAGACAATCATCCACCTGGTATCTCAATACCTCAAATTCACCATAACAGCTTCTCTGCCTGTGTGTGCAACACATACTGGCAAGACTATGCAGAGGCACATGACAGTGTCTCTACGTACAACCAGGTCATGTGCCTCGTACAGCACACACACACCTTCCTTACACAAAAATGTGGACAGTGTTACCTTGTCAGCACCACAGCAGCACACCTCGCCTTCCTTACAGTAACGTGGCAGTACACTACCTTGGCACACCTATTCAACATTTCAGTCACAGCCAGTGAAGTGGCCACCGGGTACACACACCATAACCATGTCTCTTGGGTGTGGTGTGATGTGGCGGTTCCGGTAAAGATAATTGTCACACGTGGCTAGGTGTTCTGTAGGCGTTGCACACATCACATCAGTTGTGTACTTGTAGCTCCATAAGGGGGAGGTCACGTAATCTGGTGAGCTTGTGTAGAGTGCTACAGCCCATTGCCCACAGTCTGACCTGCCACCCGTTGACTGTGCACCATTTATCACATCCACAGTACAGCAGCATGCTGATGATAGTTCACATACCTGAGGACACAGTTGTAGGTACTCCCAACGTGGCCACCTAGCTTTATAACCCTGATCTATACACCTCCAAGTGACTCTCCTGTGCCTGTCAGTAATTGCAGTTTTGTGATCCAAACCCCCCTCCAGCATTTACTAACCATCACAGGTGTGTATATCTATCCATGTATCTAGTTGTTAGAATATTGTTACCTATGTGTGTCCTCATGTTATGTTATGTTAAAATAATTTATACCGCGCGCAGCTGCCCCAGCAAAGGAGCGTTCCGGCACCAAGACAGCCAATGAGCCGGCTACCAGGTAGAGTGGAGGGTAGCAGTGGCAGGTACAGAGCAGAGATTAGGCAGATATTAGATCCTAGGTGGAAAAAGGAAGGTGTGTCTTAAGCACCCTTCTGAACAAAAGGAGGTCATCAATAGCCCGGATGTGGACAGGTAAAGAGTTCCAGAGCTACGCTGCCAAGTAGCGGAAGGAGCGACCTCCGGCTCTGAAGCGTTTAAAGCGTGGGACCATGACCAGACCTTGACCTTTGGACCTCAGGGACCGAAGAGGAACATAGGGGGTCAGCAGATTCTCCAGAATTTTGGGAGTGGACTGTTTTAGAATTTTAAAGGATAGACATAATGTCTTGAACTGTATCCTTTGGGCCATTGGAAGCCAGTGGAGCTTCCAGATGGTTTCCTTCACTGAGCAAAACCTAGGTAGGCCAACCAAGGCTCTGGCAGCAGCATTCTTTATGCGCTGCATCCGGGTGATTTCTGCCTGATTTGCCCCTAATAAGAGGGAGCTGGCGTAATCCAGACGAGACCCAATGGAAGCCTGGATTATGAGTTGCCTGGTGGGTGAATCGAAGAATTTCAGAATAGGTCGGATTGCACGTAAAATGCCAAAGCATATGGCTGCCACTTTTTTGGTATGGCTTGAGAAGCTGAGGGTGGGATCTAGCCAGACTCCTAGATTTTTTACCTCTGTTACCGGGATGGGAGTCTTGCCCAGAACCGTAGGCCACCATTGATCGCCCCACAGCTCGTCATTCTTACCGACGATCAAGACCTCAGTTGTACTGGCATTCAACTGGAGGCAGTTAGCTGTCATCCATCCAGCCACTGCGGCCAGCCCCTCCCTGAACCTGGAGGCCTCAGAGACTGAGTCCCTGGAGAGTGCCACCGCCAGCTGCGTGTCGTCGGCATAGGATACCATAACCATACCCCACTGCTTAGCGACGGCAGCTAGCGGCTGCACGTACAGATTGAATAGCGTGGGGCTCAGTGAGGACCCCTGAGGCACTCCCTGCTCAATAGGATGGACTTGGGATTGAAACGGAGGGGTGGCTACCCGAAATGATCGACCAGTTAGAAATGATCTAAACCACTCTAGGGCCAGACCAGTGATCCCTGCCTCTTCCAAGCGACGAAGCAGAACCGTGTGCGAAACCGTGTCAAACGCAGCACTGAGATCAAGAAGAACCAGTGCCGCCGTTTGACCGGAGTCGAGCACGGCACGCAGATGTTCAGTCATCGCAAGGAGGGCAGTCTCTGTACTATGGCCTGCCCGAAACCCATTCTGGGAAATATCCAGGATGTTATTAGTCTGAAGATATTTGGTGAGTATGTTATTAGCATGGGCTTCGGCCACTTTAGCCGCCCAGGGGAAAGGGGAGATTGGGCGGTAGTTCTCTGGCTTACTAGGATCTAGTGTGGGTTTCTTAAGAATCGGGTGATGGAGGCTTGCTTCCATCTGGCATTAATAAGCTGCCGCAGAGGAGGCAAGCACAGCGCGGCAGAGTCTCTAAACTGTGCCGGCCTAAGCGGATCAGCAGGAGAGCCGGATTTTACCTGAGCCGCTAGTTTATCAAATTCAGTTCCTGACACCTCGGGGAGAATGGTAAGTTCGGGGTTGGTAAGGGGGCTGGGCATCGGCCATACATTTGATGGACCAGTGTTCGGGAATGAACGGTAGATGGTACGGACCTTTTCTAAAAAGAAGGTGGCGAGGTCTTCGCAATGTGACTCTGACGAGACCTCAGACACTTGGGCTCTTTTGGCGGTTAGATCTTTAAGAATTTTAAAAACCAGCTTAGTCGGATTGGAACTGCGTTTGATCTCACTGGAGTAATAAGCCGCACAGGCCCTGCAGATGGCTCTGTGGTAAGTTTTTTACTGAAGCTAGATATAATGTTTTTTTCTCAGGGTCATAATTTTTTCGCCAGTTTCTTACCGCCTTTTTACAGGATTTTTTCAAAAATAACAAGGCGTCGTCGTACCAAGGACTAGGCTCTAAGGTGCGGCATTTGCTCAGAGTGACTGGAATCAAGGCGTCAAGGGCCCTAGTAATCCAGTCACAGAAGAGGTCATAGCCAGACTCTACTTCGCGGAAGGGGCTGAGAGGGTATTCCGTGAGGAGACAATGGAAGTCTGCCAGTTTCAGCTTACTCCAGGGGCGTTTAAAGATGATTCTGTCGGTATTAGAGAATGGAGGGTCCGAGACTGGAAAGGATAGCTCCACAGGAAAATGGTCAGACCATGCCACCGGAGTAGGCAGCTGGACGCTTGCCATTGTTAAGTTTATGAAAATAGGATCTAAAATATGCCTGCCCACGTGAGTAGGATTAGAAAACAACTGATGGAGCTGGAATGCTGCAAGGTCGGCGAGCAAGCCGCCAATGGTGGGAGTCTGGACTAAATCAAAATGCAAATTAAGATCACCAAAAATATTAAAATTAGCCACTCCCAAAGCAAGAGAGCTAATGGTCTCTGGAAGGGCTTTCTGAAATGATGCCTCGTTCCCAGGGGGCCTGTAAATCAGGAGACCGGAGAGGGTGAAGTGATGATTGATCGAGATGCGAAAGTCCGCGCTTTCACAGCCATCTATTACTATATTCTTCCACCTGCACGGATAGCAGGATTTAACAACTGCCGCAATCCCGCCACCCCTGGTGTTACGGTTACTCGTGTAGATGGAGTATTCTGGTGGGAGAGCTAAGTTGAGCTCAGCCGTCGCCTCATCATGTAGCCAGGTTTCTGTCATGAGGAAGATGTCAGGATTTTCCTCTGAGATGAGGTCATGAACCTCGGCATGATGTTTGACGAGCGATCTGACGTTAAGTTGTAAGATCTTGAGATGTTGTACGGCTGAAAGCTCGAGAAGAGCATTGATAGGGGAGGGTTAAGCAAGTGAAAAGTCCCCACACGGGTATAGAAACGGGTCGCACAGCGGATGAAGGGGGAGACAGTTACACTGATGGACTTGCTGGTGCACATTCAGTAGGGCATCTCTAGCATAGATATGTCCATACAGGTTGGTGGGAGCAGCGTCCCTGGTGAGAGGCGATGGACTGGTGCTGATGGGCGCAGACGGGCTTACCTTTGGCGCACCATCGGCGCGCCGTCGGCGCCCCCGCTGCGCCCGTCCGCTGCGCCTCGTGGCAAGATCCATTTTAAGTAGCCCCGTCTGCTCGGCCAACTAGAGCGCCAACCTAGTTTCCGGTGAAACCAGAAGTGTATTTCCTGCCCGGAGCTGCCCCTGATCACAATCCGTCAGACCTAACTCTCTCCATGCAACGAGCAAGCCCGTGGTGGAACGAAGAGAAGATATTCCAGACTCAGATCCAAGTGTGTGGATGGCTGCAGTTTGTTACGTACTCTTGCATTTCATACATTTGCACACACATATTTTTTATACAGTGGGTACAGGATGACTACACAAATGCGTGTGATGTAATTTATATTTATTAGGTGATCTTGTGCAGGAAACGTGAGTAGGTGCTGTACAGGAAGGGGGGAATCCAAAGTTCACTGCTGGAGATGAGATGCCTTACAGTTTGAGTCAACAGAGTCCAGCCCACAGTGCTTGGCATCATTGGGCAGAATGTGACCAGCAAGTCCATGTGGGAGAGTCATATGGGTGATGCTGTTGGACCCAAGGGCAATATGCCAGGTCAGGTGTCTTGGGAGTTGTGCATGACCCACTGCCTCTCAACGTCTTAGCCGTGGACGACCCTTCTTCCTTGGGGGACCCTCTCGTGCAGGCATGGACGATGCATGGGACGCTACGTAAGACAGTTCCTCTTCCTCCCTCCCTTCCTGTGGCTGGTGTTGCACTTTGCCTTGATGTTTGTGGCCTGGTGACACAGGGAGTGTTCTGCATGTTGCCAGCAATCTGACATAGTGATTGGCTCATGTCCCGATGCACCGTCAAGATCTCAGCCAGTGTTGCCTCCACCCATCCATAATGTCATTGTTGCCTGGCATGTTGCTCAGCCTGCTGTTGTTTGTGCTCGGTGAAGGCCTCCACTACCTGGCTAACCTCCCTGGTGTCCCACCGGTATGCCTCCAGGATGGTACTCAGTTCAGTCACACTGGGCCCTGCAGCTGACTGGCCAGAATCTCGCCTCCGCCTTGTGCCACTCCCACCACCCTGACCCACAAGAGCACGGCCTCAGCTTGTGGGCACATCCGATCAATGGGACCCCCAAGTGCTGGCAGGGTGGATGTTGTCTGCCACCTCAAGGGTGCCCGTCAAAGGCTGTCCCTCATTTTCAGACTGGCTCTCTGGTGGATCATGGGCAGGGCTCTGACCTGTCTGCTGGGATGTGGCGGGAATGGGTCCGGTGGTTGGCACAGATGTAGCTGGTACAGTTGCTGCAGGGGTTTGGGATCCAGAGGGGCAAGGTTGGTTGGGGTCATCCACAGTGCGTTGAGTGGCATCGCTGTCGGTGGGGTCAGGGTCCTGCTGAGCCTGGGACTGGGATCCTTCTCCCACCTGGTTGGGGGTGGTTTCCACACGTTGCCCTGTGTGTGTGAGACAGACACAGTTAATGCACTATCAAGAAACATATTGATTTTTTATCCATTATCAGCATCACAGTTCCACAAGCTTGACATTGTTGTCATTGTTCAGTTGTCTATGTAGTGGTAGCAAATTGACATGTACTCATGAATTTTTTCCTTCTTGCATTCTCTTGACAATGAGTGACACAGCCATTGCTGTGTCTTGTCTTGCCAGCACAACACATATACAGCAATGCTCTGTTTCACGCAACATTCAGGATATAGTGTCAATCCTTATACCTGCGTCAAGCATGCACAGAGTTTAGATGCAGCATGTTCATGTAAGAGACTGAGTGGAATTTTTAAGGATAAATTCCTGTACTTTGGATAGTGTTTGCTGTTCCGTGATGGGCAAGCCATGCCAACTGCCCTGGACCTGTACACCCACTTCTAGATCATGGCTTTAGGACGTGGCACTTGTCCTAGACGCATCACCTTGGCAATACCCATGTCCATGTTGGTACTTAAGTGCATCCACAACATTCATATGATGGGGCAAGTGCATTTTGTGAGAGGCACAATGGACTTGAGCATCTGCACTGTGCATGTTATAGTTGTATGTGTATTTATATGGGAGAGTGTTTAGTTATGGTACATGACCATTGTGACAGTGTAGCACTCCATTGCCTGTCCCCATGGGATTTGTTTCTGTAAGGGGTGTGTGTGACAGGCCATGCTAGTAGTTAGAATGTGATTTGCAAGCTTCCATCCTTTGTGGTTTGGCTGTGCCCTCATGAGACATGCTGCCTTGATCGTGGTTGTGGGTTCCTGCACAGGATTTCTGACCTTGTCCTGGTGTTTGTGTTTGCAATGCTCACAGGAGGGCCTTGTTCTGCCTACATCAGGGCCCATTGTCTACTACAGAGCTTTACAAACTGTGTGTCCTGAGACAGTACTGTGTCACCTGCAAATGCTGGGTGTGTCGCAGGCAGTTAGCACATTGCTACTGGTAATTAAATAACATCCCTAGACACTCTGGTCTATGGTCTTTAATAGACCTTTGAAGTGCTCGGGTGTGGCTGTGTGTGTGCCCAGGAAGCTGGGGTGAGTTGACCGTGAGAGGAAAGCTGAAGGTGGAATACAGAGGGAGGAGGGTGACAGGGTGTGGAAGCCAGACCTAGGTAGGGAGACAGACAGAGGGAGAGTGAGGGGGATGGAGATATAGGGGGGCAGAGACAGAGGGACGGAGACAGAGGTTGACAGACACAGGAAGACTGTCAGAGGGAGGGAGACAGACAGAGGGAGGAGGGCAACAGAGGGATGGAGACAGGTAGTTTGGCCTCGCTCGCTTGCTACACTGCCTTACTGTGTCACCAAATGATGCATCTCCAAAACGTGTGTCAACAACATGAAAAGATTTGATAGCTGTGGTCTACTATCTTGTCTGTACTTTCACACTCCCTGTGCATTCAGCATGGTGCTTGTGTGTGTACCTGGGACATATGGGATGAGAGCAGCCTCCTACCCTACACCTTCCACCCTTTCAGCCTCCCCCTTGCAACTACCCCCATACAGTTTGGCACTGCTGGGACTCATGGCCACCCACACCCATATTGTTGGGCACTGCTGGAACTCATGGTGTGCGTGTCAGACTTGTGCTAGCGGGTTACTTTTATGGGCAGTTGGGTCTGTTGGGGGTTCACGGTCGCTTGAGGGGGTGTGCGCGTGTCGGACTTGTGTGTGTGGGTGACTTGTACAGGCCATTGGGGGTGTGGGGGGTTCGCGGTCGCTTGAGGGGCATGTGCATGTTGGACTTGTGCGTGCGGGTGACTTGTACAGGCCGTTGGGGTTGTGGGGGTGTTCGCGGTCGCTTGATCGGGGTGTGTGCGTGTCAGACTTGTGCGTGCGGGTGACTTGTACAGGGCGTTGGGGGTGTGGGGGGTTCTCGTTCGCTTGAGGGGGGTGTGCGTGTGGTATTTGTGCGTGCGGGTGACTTGTATGGGCCGTTGGGGGTGTGGGGGTTTCACAGTCACTTGAGGGGGTGTGCGTGTGGTATTTGTGCATGCGGGTGACTTGTATGGGCCGTTGGGGTTGTGGGGGGTTCGCGGTTACTTGATCGGGGTGTGTGCGTGTCAGACTTGTGCGTGCGGGTGACTTGTACGGGCCGTTGGGAGTGTGGGGGGTTCGCGTTCGCTTGAGGGGGGGTGTGCGTGTGGTATTTGTGCATGTGGGTGACTTGTACGGGACGTTGGGGGTGTGGGGGGTTCGCGGTTGCTTGAGGGGGTGTGCATGTGGTGTTTGTGCGTGCGGGTGACTTGTACGGGCCGTTGTGGTTGTGGGGGGTTCGTGGTCAGTTGATCGGGGTGTGTGCGTGTCGGACTTGTGCATGCGGGTGACTTGTACGGGCCATTGGGGGTGTGTGGGGTTCGCGTTCGCTTGAGGGGTGGTGTGCTTGTGGTATTTGTGCGTGCAGGTGACTTGTACGGGCCGCTGGGGGTGTGGGGGGTTTGCGGTCGCTTGAGGGGGGTGTGCGTGTGGTATTTGTGCGTGCGGGTGACTTGTACGGGCCGTTGGGGGTGTGGGGGGTTTGCGGTCGCTTGAGGGGGGTGTGCATGTGGTATTTGTGTGTGCAGGTGACTTGTACGGGCCGTTGGAGGTGTGGGGGGTTCGCGGTCGCTTGAGGGGGGTGTGCGTGTGGTATTTGTGCGTGCGGGTGACTTATACGGGCGTTGGGGTTGTGGGGGGTTCGTGCTTGCTTGATTGGGGTGTGTGCATGTCGGACTTGTGCGTGCGGGTGACTTATACAGGCCATTGGAGGTGTGGGGGGTTCGCGTTCGCTCTAGGGGGGGTGTGCGTGTGGTATTTGTACATGCGGATGACTTGTACGGGCCGTTGGGGGGTTCGCGGTCGCTTGAGGGGGGTGTGCGTGTGGTATTTGTGCGTGCAGGAGACTTGCATGGGCCGTTGGGGTTGTGGGGGGGTTCGCGGTCGCTTGATCGGGGTGTGTGCGTGTCGGACTTGTGCGTGCGGGTGACTTGTACGGGCCGTTGGGGATGGGGGGATTTGTGTTCGCTTGAGGGGGGTGTGCGGGGGGTATTTGTGCATGCGGGTGACTTGTACCGGCCGTTAGGGAGTTCGCGGTCGCTTGAGGGGGGTGTGCGTGTGGTATTTGTGCATGCGGGTGACTTGTACGGGCCGTTGGGGTTGTGGGGGGGTTCGCAGTCGCTTGATCGAGGTGTGTGCATGTCAGACTTGTGCGTGCGGGTGACTTGTACAGACCGTTGGGGGTGTGGTGGGTTCGCGTTCGTTTGAGGGGGTGTGCGTGTGGTATTTGTGCGTGCGGGTGACTTGTACGGACCGTTGTGGGGGGGTTGTGTACGCTTCATCGAGGGGTACATGGTTGGTATGTGTCGATTCCGCTTGTTGTGATGAGATGATTTCCGTACGAATCAATTTGCATGCGCGACTACTTGGCCCGTACGACTCGCGTACAGGCTTTCCAAACCGGGTCATACTAGTGTGGTTATACGGCATGTTTACAAATGGTATGGAAGGATTTCCGATGCTAATTCGTACAGGTCTTCGACTTTAATTCGTACGGCTCGATGATTTTTGTACGGTAATCGACGGAAATGAATCGAACTACGCAGGTCGGACGGTATTTTCCTATTCGTAAGGATTCGGCTACGAATACGAATCGTACGGTGGATTTTTTTTCCGGATCGGAATTGGCCCCTTAGTGTTTAAGGCATTAGAATAGTATACTTACTTTTTAAGTTTGTTATTTTTGTAGGTAGAAAATGTTCATCTGTTTTTTGCAGTTGGGTTTGTTGTGGCTATATAGAGAGATAGAAATATACATTTTTATTTATGTTATGTTTATGTTTTGATGATGAAAAGGCAGGTTACAATTAAATTGTTAGTTTATTTATAAAGTTTTATTTACTTACTTTTTGATATTTGTAGTTGTCTCGTTTTCACATTAGTCCTTAAAGTTGTAGCAGATGTGGCAGAGTTTCTCCTTGTTTCTTTCCTTGAAGGTGTGAGAGTTTTCAGTTTGGTTCTTTATATAGTGAGTATTTAATTAGTTGTTGATTTTTATTGGTTAGTTATATTTAAATGTGTTCCTATTGGTTAGTTTGAATTTTTTTAAGTTTGTTAATTATGTTAATTGTGTGTGAATTTGTAACAACAAATTTAGCTGTGTTTTTGTTTATTTAAGGTATGTGATTTTTGAAAAGGTATTATATTGTTTATAATTGTTTTATAAATTAATTGTGTTTATTTAAAATGTTTTAGTTTATTTAGTATGGTTATTTATTTTTATTGTGAATGTTTTATTTTATTTTTGTTTCTTATGTTTAGTTACATTTTTTATGAGTGTATATTTAATTATTTACAAATATAGTCTGTAAAGGACGGATTTAATTGTATTTTATAGATGTTGATATTTATGTATTGTCGATAATATTGATGTCTATATTAATGTTAACGATATTTTTTAGATGTGAAATATTTATATAACACTGTCGATATGATTGATTTCGAAATGTGTGCTTATGATTTTTTTTTAATCGATATTAGTGTTTAACGATATTGTTAACTCAATATTTATATTGTTTGTTATTTAAATATAGGAGGTCGATTTATTTGTCATCGATATTTAGGACTCGATTATTTAGTAGGTCGATTTTTTTGGTTTTGGTATTTTGTCATAGATCCGAATCTATAGGTAAGTGATTAGATGTGTGTGTAGATTTAGTAATCACTGAGTGGGATTTTAGAAACTTGTATTGGTGTGTCAATGTATTCAAATATAGTACTCTGTATTTTACAGTGAGTGATAAAAGGTTATACTAGTGTATGATGAGGTGTATCTGATTGTCACATGGATGATGTCATCAGTGTTGTCATTTGAAATGTCATCAGTGATGTCATCAGTAAAGTCACTGACCATGTCATGAATAATGTAATGTGTGACATCATAAGCAGTGCATTGCGGGCACGCAAGTTATAGTTAGTACAACTAACTATAACGTGAGAATTTCAATGGTTTTGTATGAGTGAAATGTCCAACCAATTATAACATGTCTGAAACCTATGGTTTTTTCAGTGAATGTCTAAAGTTTTTTAAATGCTAATTCCTAACTATAACAGGCCTCAAACCTATGTTTTTTTCAGTGAATTTAAAAGGTTTTTTAAATGCTAATTCCTAATTATAACCTGCCTGAAACCTATTATTTTTAGTGAATTTCAAAGGCTTTGTAAATGACAATGTTTAAATGTATTTATTGTTATTTTTATTTTATTTTATACTGATTTTCTCATTTTTTTAAATACTATTTATTGTTTGATATTTTATTTTTTAAATTATATTATAATTACATTATACATTACATTACAAAATATACTTATTCAGAATGAATTACTTTAGTTTAAATACTTCGCAAATAGGCAATAGACTTTTAAGTACAAGTAGTTACATTTGTTGCAATGGGCAACTCAATTTCATACACAATGCAACATTGAGGTCAATGTGAATTTCTGGTTAAATTTAATTAATTACTTTTTGGATTACTTTTCTAACCACAGGACTGGATCCTAAATTCAGTCCTGAGACATCACCCGTAAACAGTTGAGTACAAGCATTTTGGTTACAGTCGTGATTTTTAAGGAATTTTATTGTATTTTAAAAGATGACAGAAACTTTTTTACATAGAATCACCAATGTTATCCTCCGTGAGGAAATTCACTTATCAGGTAAGTAGTGTTAAAGTTACTTTTTCTTACTCAGTGGTGGATTCTGGTTCCAGCACGAGTGCATCTCCTGTAAACAGTCGAAAGAATGCGTTCAAGTGATACAGGCAATTTTTAAGGAATATTTTTATTTGGGAAAATAGACACTTAGAAGCTTTTCTGGTGAAAACCACACAATGGATTCCAATGGAAGGAAATATAAAATACTGGTAAGTATGTTTAGAATTACTTTTCAGGATCAGTACTGGGCTCAAAGAATCAGCACTGTGGTCATTCCTGATAACAGATGGCACTTGGACTTTCTAATGTGTGGAGATGGCACCACCCTACGACACGGCACCTCCCTATGACACAACACTACAACATCCATTCTGGGGCACATAACAGTCTGGCCTCAGCAGAAAATCTTAAGACCGTAGAAGGTATAAAAATAAGACCTAGAGGCATTTCGGACCACTCCCCGGTACTACTGACTTTCTCATATCACTACAAAATTCAGAAGCGCATCTATCCCATCTACCTCGGCTATTTACAGGTTTCAAAGTTTAAAAAGCGGTTACTAAGGCGACAAAAAACTACTTCAAATGTAATGTCAGTTAACTCACCGACTATCTTGTGGGAGGCCTACAAAGCCATCATTAGAGGGCAAGCCATAGTTTCTATTGCAGGGCACAAGCGGGAGAAACAGCAAGAACTGCATGACATTGAACTAGAGTTGCAGGAGGCTGAGACACACCACTCTACTAACCCCACACTAGCTACATCCCAGACACTGAACATCAGACAGCAACAGTATAGAGAATACCTTAAAGAGGAGACCAGATCGAGGCTCGCGGGCACTAAACATAAAATATATGAAACTGGAGACAAAGCCGGAAAGCTTCTGGCATGGCTCGATAAGAGGGAGAGGGGTAATAAATAGATAGCAATGATTCAGATGGAGGAAGGGCAGGCAACAACGGACCCACGAGTGATAGTCTGCACACTAGCATAACACTTCTACAAAGTGTACACCTCAACTTCCACGATGACAATGAAGGAAGCATTGACCTATATTGAAGACATAGCAATGCTTAGACTCACCCCGGAGGTGGCCCTCGAGCTGGAGGCGGACCTCACGAAGGATGAACTACAAGTCGCAATCCGCTCATTACAATCTGGCACAGCGTTGGGACCCAATGGTACACCTATTGAGCTTTACAAGAAGACAGCGAGCACTATTGCCCCACACCTACTTCGCATGTGCTCCGATAGCCTGGAGATGGGTGAATTACTGCTCGATCAGCGATTAGTTACTATAGTGGCAATTTCTAAACCAGGGAAGCCTACTGTAGAATGTACCTCATACCGCCCGATATCACTGATAAAAGAGGAAGCTAAAATCCTCGCGAAATTACTGGCGATTAGGCTAACACTGCATCTAAAGACCCTGATACATCCGGACCAGTCTGGGTTTATGCAGGGCAGAAATACGGCACTGAAGCTGAGGCGCTTACATGGGACCAGCTGTTGTGCTATCCTTGGATGCACGGATAGCTTTCGATATGGTTGAGTGGCCCTTCTTGTTCGCAGAGCTTCACCATCTGGGCATTGGCCCCAGGTTTAGCGTGTGGATCCACCTCCTGTACACTAAACCAATAGCACACGTTATGGCCAACGGGCACATTTCTGATAATTTTCCACTTGCAAGGGGGACATGACATGGCTGTCCCCTCTCTCCGCTGCTCTTTGCCCTGGTGCTTGAGCCACTGGCGGCGTGGATCAGATGGAGCCAATGATAAGGGGACTCAGGTGGTCAGATGAATGGGAAGACCCCATCTTCCTGTACGTGGATGATGTATTGTTATACTTAACCTCCCCCAGCTGCTCTATACTGGTTCTCCTCAATATCTGTGAGATTTTTGGAAGGGCATCGGGATACACCATAAACTGGTTCAAATCTGTTTTGTACGTATTACATGCCCCCCACCACAACTCCCTGCTAACTGCCCGCTCCAGGTCATGGACGACACATTTAAATCTCAATCAGTACAAAAGGGGGTGGTGATGGACGGAGCATCTGAATCAATCAAACACTCACACCCAGTCAAAAGATCTGGGTTTAATCCGCACTCAAACGGGGCGCGTTTGCACAGGGGTGAAGGAAGGGAGCGTAGCCTGAGGTGAAATGTCTGCAAACACGCCCTGTGGCGCGTTTTAAGTTAGAGACTTAATTCCTCCTCAATCCTGTGGGTCCCTGGAAGCCAACTAGCCCACCAGGTACCTCCAGTATGCGGCAGGGGGCTGCATTGCAGAGATGTTTTTAAAGGCCTCGCGCCTTTTTCCAACACTCTGTAATGCAGCTCTGTGGCACTTACTGGAGGTACCTAGCATGACAGGATGCAAAGAGCAGTGTCCATGGGATGGGCACCCTGGCACATTGCAGGAGCTGGCCCTGGGGGGTGGCGGTCCCCAGGGCCATCAAGGGCTCCAGGAGGGGGGCGCTCTACCCCCTTTCCACCTTTTTTAAAGCCCCGGGGTGGTGGTCCCCAAACTGGGGGTTCCATCACAGACCCCCCAATTTACATATTTAGAGCCCCGGGAAGGTGGCGGTCACCGGAGCATGTGGGGGTTCAAGCTCCCCCACACAGATTTTTTTTATTTAAATGAAAAATAAGCCCCGGGGGGTGGTAGTCCCCGGGGCTGTGGGGGGCACACCGCCCCCGCAATTTCAATGTAGTCGTACCCGGGGTTCGGGGGGGCATTAGAGGCCCCCTATAATTAAACTTTTAGGCCCTAGGGTGTGGCAGAAACTGGGGCTGAGGGGAAGTGTGTGACCCCCGCAATAACAATCAAGTTGTGCCCTGGGGTGGCGGTTCCCGGGGCCCGGTTGGGCCTTAGAGGCACCACAAAATTATACTTTTAAGCCCCCGGGTGGCGGTCCCCAGGGCTGCGGGGTTCACGTGCCCCCTGCAATTACACATGATTTTGCCCTGGGGCAGTCCCCGGAGCAGTGTGGGGGGATTGGGCCCCCATACTTTATTTTCATGAACATGTCCCCGGGATTTGGCCCCCTCTGGGGCTAATTATCATAGAAGCGCTGAGTCTGTGGTTTGTTGTTTTGTTTACCAGCAAGATCTGCGCATCCTGCGAGGATTTTGCCAATTTTGTTTATTTTTTCATTTTTTGGGACCTTGGGGGTCATTGTGGGACCCCCTAAACAGGCTTAGGGGATCAGGGTGTTTCTACCCTTCCCCCTTTTCGCATTTTGCGCATTTGTATTATAGGTTTCTTGTGCCTTGGTTCTACCGAGGAACAAGATGGCTGCCAATACTTCCTTATTTGGAGTGTTGACAGGAAATTAAAATACAGCTCGTGCACGACAGGGTGCCCTTAGGGTGCGCGGATCCTGCGCGGCCAAAGATATATATGTACATTTAAGTGTCATTTTCTCAGCAACTACTGAACGGATTTACACCATTTAAGCAAAAGGCACAAGTCTGAACCAAGGACTACCTCTTTGCCAAGTTTAGAGTAATTCCGTTCAGCAGTTCGAGCTGTAGCCGCTTTGAAAGGTTCCTATGGAAAATTGCATGGGGACAACACGTTTTCAGACCCCCCTTTTTTCTCCGCCCCCGCTTGATGAATCACCCCGAAACTTTCAGGATAGGAGCAGACCGGAGCGCCCCACCAGCTTTGAAAATTTTGCGAACATTCATCAACCAGCGCCAAAGTTATTTCAAATAGAATGCTGCGGATTTCCAATGGAAAATAGGTACATATGTACATACGTATATATGTACATTTCTACAAAAGTGTATGCTTCTACAAAATCGCTGGGTGAACACCAAAAAGTAGTAAACTTTCTGCAAAGTATGAGTTATTATAAAAGTGCAATTTGTGAATAGCACGTTGTAGTAATCTTTGTGGTACTACAAAACATACTACAAAGTACAGTTCATAAATCAGATCCCAAGTATGCAGTAGCTTCTCAAATATCTCTTTGCTCACTTGGTTTACCACTGAGCTGATCTAAATCAGTCAGAAGGATTGATCAAAATAGATTGTAAGAGTTCCATCCCTTAACTGCCTTCTCCACTTCTTTTATATTTGACTTTAGAATAGGTCTGGAAGTACTTAGAGGTCGCAGAAAGCAGAAGGACTGAGGGGCATATTATCAAGACAGGCGATAAAATTATCCCTGCTGTAGCGACAGAAAACTGCAGCTAAAACGGCAATAATGGGGTGATGATATGCTCTATGGAATTCAAATTTAAGCCCATGTTAGATGAGAAGGACATCTAACATGGGCTTCAATTGGAGTTCCATAGAGCATATTGTCAAGCCCATTATTGATAATTTTATCGCCTGTCTTGATAATATGCCCCCGAGTTTAGAGCAGCCTCTTGTCAAACTCAAAAGCGTACTATCAGTCACTTCACACAAGAGTACAAAGTAAATCAACAACCAATTTTCTATGATTGGAGAATAAAGTACTCAACGTGTGTCTTGCATGGAGGGTAGGTGCCTTGCCAAGTTGCATGAGTTGGGTGGCTTCCAGGTCTATGATCAAACGGGACACTTATGCACAAACTTCATCGCTAAAGTGAGAATTATGGGGCATATTATCAAGACAGGCGATAAAATTATCGCCGCTTTAAACGGCGATAATGGGCTTGATAATATGCTCTATGGAATTCCAATTGAAGCCCATGTTAGATGTGAAGGACATCTAACCTGAGCTTCAATTGGAATACCATAGGGCATATTATCAAGCCCATTATCGCCGTTTTAGCAGCAGTTTTCTGCCGCTAAAGCAGCGATAATTTTATTGCCTGTCGTGATAATATGCCCCTATGTTCTCCTGGACGTTAAAGTTAGAGAATTTAATGACTGGCAAAAGGCACTGCCTACTCAGAGACCTAAAGAATAATTGACCTCAGGGCCCGGAGGTTGATAAATAAGCAAAGCTGAGAAAGAGGAATAATGAGAAAGTTATTATACGTGATGAAAGTTCTCAAGTGAAACAGGCATTGTCCTGAATACTAGAAGAGTATCTCGACTTTCCTATCCCGCCCCCTCACTGCAAGCTGCAAGACGATTGCATATTGTACTGAGCCTTTCCTCTGGAAAAACTAAAAGGAACACGAAACGTGAAGTATACCGTTCAGAGTTTTATAGCTGAATTCGTGTTAAAGTGTACTTGGACTGAGAAAATGACAACATCATGCCCTTGGGCTTAACTAGGCTTTCTTTTGTCTACACTAATTAAAAGGCAGGCAAGTACCGAGGAGAAGCATGTATTTGTGGTGAATAGCCTTGTTAGGACTGTCTGCCTCTGCCCAACTTACTGATATTTCACGGATAGATGCGTGCTTCTATAAAAAGGGACTTAATAATGTAGGAACCAGGACAGGGGTATGTGATGAAAACATCGACCTTTACAAATCTCTATTCTATTCCGTATCCCTGATATAGGTTAAGGTTGGAGAAGCGCGAAAAGGTGATTTCTTTCATAAAATATCCACACTTTTCATGAAAATTACGGGCTATTAGTTGCACTTTGAGAAATGAAATTGTCATGTGAGAACTGAACGCAAAAGCATAAGGCGCATAAAATGGTCACACGAGATACAGTAGGTTTGAGAAGTACATGTGTCTTAGCCACAATTTTGCTTTCCCTTTAAGACATTTTCTTTTTGAAGCAGTAACGAATAGCAATAATTCAGTAAAACTATATGACCGCAAATTGTCATGAAATGTTGTATTCTTGTGAAAGAAAATTAAACAATTGCACATTAGACACATTTCACAACATTTCACCTACGTAATGAATATTTCGCTAAGGCTCAGTTAATGTACCCGGGCGCTACAAATTATCCATTTTATCACCATGAAAATTTGGGGGAAATACGGAACTAAGCATATATAAACACTTTTCTTACAAATATATTATTGGAAAAAAATGGAAGAAAACGTGAGAAAGGTGGAATATTGCATCAAAAACGAAAAACAGAGTGCCCGGATTTAAGACTTCGTGAAGTATTCTGCTGCACCAAGTCTGACATTTTTAGTATTTTTCCGAATGTCCCCCCTCATTTTTGTACAATATAACTGCGGCCTGCTGTTCTGACATCTGAAGAAGATGGGTCCAAAGAAAGGTGGCCTTAGCTCCTCTACAAAGAAAGTTGCCACTGACAGTAAGAAGGAGCAGAAGATGCAAGTGGTGCCACTAACCAAGGAGATTGGTGTGCCCACAGACACTTTTTTCTGAAAAAAAAAACGCCTGCAGCAGCGGGGTCCGTCGGGGACCAAGCTGGGAGCAGCACCTTCGCGTCATTGGGCTCAGTGCCACCACACCAAGTTAGGTCCAAGTCCATGAGTGATGCAGAGGCAGCCACTTTGGTTGATCAATCACTATCGACCAGTGATGTTGGCTCATCTCAAGAAAGTAGCACCCAATCAACGCAGGGTGTAACTCAGCTGACGAGTGTTCAACAGCCACAGCCGCAACGACAACCACAGGTGCAACTAGTACAAGCGCAAGTACCTGGGCAAGAAGAGGCGCAAGTACATGCACAAGGAGAGGCGCAAGTACATGTGCAAGGAGAGGCGCAGGTACATGCGCAAGGAGAGGCGCAAGGAGAGACGCAAGTAGAGGGGGAACTAGAGGCGCATGGAGCGGCACAACTGCCCACAATGCTTGTTCCTCCAGAAGTAGGGGCACATCAGGAAATCGAGATTCAAGCGGAGGTATCATCCGAGGAAGCCACTCCTCCTGAGGATGATCCATTGTCTTCCAGATCCCCAGCAAGAAAAAGGTCAAGGAGGTCCACTACAAGTTAGTCTTCAAGCCCCCTTCCTTCTTTTGACCTTGATCTTGATTGGAACCCAGCAATGCAGTCTGAGAGGGAGGCATGCCATGAGCCGACAAAGGTAGCCAAGCCAAAAAGGAAGGTTCCCGCAAGGCTTTCCCTTATGGCTGATGATGAGGACGAGCAAGAAGTGGTGTATGCTGCTGATGAACAGTCGTCACAGACGTCACTCCAGCCCCAACGGGCATGCAGCAGACAGACATTTTTACCCTATCCCGAATTTCTGCTGAGCGGGATGTGGGTGACCTGGCACTGGTACCACCACCAACGCATTTAACTACTACACCAACACGACCAACAGCTTCCATATTTTCTCTTCAGAAGGGCCGGCAGGGACCTCCATCCAGCCTGACCTCCATTACCTCAAGTAGTGCTGCTGTAAGTGCACAACCGAGTCAAATTCAGCCACGCCCATCCTCCACTTCATCTGGCATTGAAACTGAAAGTAGCACCTCCACCACCAGCAGACATTTCCAGAACCCAGTTTTGGACTTCTTTAGTGTTAGCCAAAAGGAAAAAAACATGGTTGTTTGTTTGATTTGTAGAACTGTAGTTAGTCAGGGTAAGCTTGGTACCAACTATAGTACCGGAGGCCAGAGAGGTCATCTCCAAAAACACCACACTCTCATTTGGGAGGCGCACCTAAGGAAGATCCAGGGAGTCAAAAGTACAACAAATCCAAATGTATCCATTCATATTGCATCTGATGATGACGAGGGCCTGATCATGCAGGAGGTAAGTGAAGAAGCGACAGACATCTTTTCTGGTACACCCACTACCCCTGGCAGCAGCACTGCAGTGGCAGCGCCCACACACTCTACCCCTGCATTATGTATGAGGCACACTAAGAGTCTGGGAGAGACACCAATGCGAAAAAGTACATCAATGAGCCTAACTGGTTTGAAGAAGTCTGCATCATCATCATCACGTAAAACGGTCCAGACCACCATTAGCAGAATGTTTTGGTCGGATGCGCCATTTGAACGCAACCACCCACCGGTACGTCTATATAACGCAAAGCTGGCTAAAATGCTAGCGTTGGACTGTCTCCCTTTTTCTTTCGTGGAAGGGGTGGGTGTTCTAGAATTTGAGGCAACAGTCTGTCCTAAATGGAAGGTTCCTAGCCGGGCCTATTTTGCCAGGGTTGCTGTTCCAGCACTACAGCCAGATGTGCTGGAGGTGATTGGCGCAGCTATTCAGAAGAGTGCTGTTCACACTATCCACCTGACAACAGACATGTGGACCAGTTGCCAAGACCTTGATTACATGTGCATTACTGCACACTGGGTGTCTTTTGAAGGGGTTAAAGACAAGTTAAAAGTAGGTGTTGACACAGACACAGTTTTTCAAGCTACTCGGAAACATGCAACAATAGCCATGTTTGCCATGGAGGAAACTCATACTGCACCTAACCTTTTGGAGAAGTTTGATAGGAATGTCAATGAATGGCTGCATCCAAGAAATCGCATAGTTGGTTATGTTTCCATGGATAATGGCAGTAATATAGTTAAGGCCATGCAAGATGGTAACTACTTCAGAGTGCCGTGTTTGGTGCACAGTATTAACATCGTAGTGCAAGATTTCTTGAAAAAAGAAAACACAGTCAGCAAGTTACTGACCACCTGCCGAAGAATCTGCACCCATTTAAGCGAAATTAAGGCCCGGAAGCAGCTGAGGACATTCAACATGAACGTAGAATGCCAGTCAAAGGACTCATCCAAGAGGTGGCAACACGTTGAAACTCAAACTTTTACCTGCTTGAGAGTCTGTCTGAGCAGTGGGGAGTAATAAATGAGTATGTCTTTAAACTGGGTTCTACTATGAAAGACATGAGGCTAGAGTTGGAGGAATGGAAGCTAGTTGCAAGCCTGACAGACATGCTTCATCCTTTTGAGGTCTTCACGGTTGAAGTCAGAAGGGAGGACTGTTCTTTGGGCAAAGCTATCCCATTGTTGCCCATGCTAGAGCACCCACTGAAGGCGGTGTCTTCAACGTTCCGAGATGATGCTGAAAAGCAAGACGCATATCAGTTGGCAGAGTTATTAAGCTGCCTAGTTGCCAATGAAATGCTTCAAAACATACATACAGAACAACATGACATTTGTGCCACTATTCTGGATCCACGGTACAAAAAGGCAGTGGCCAGCAAAGCATTCATTCCTTTTGATGAAGCAGATGTTTTCAAAGTCCAAACATTGGCTAGCTGTGTCAGCCACTCGGTTCAAAAAAGAGCGGCAGAAAATTGAAGGAGCCGGCAGAAGTACAACTGAATCAGCAGGCCATCGGGCGTCAAGTTCCACTTCTGAATCTGTGGCCGAAGGGAGTCACTTTCCCTCACAGCCGTTAATGACACCAGCAACCGTATCATCATTCTCACCTGCACCAGGCCCAGCCATAATATTGTCAGAAGCTGATTGGCTTACTCATAAAGGGTTTGCTTGTTCCAGTGATGCAAAGGCCACAGATGGTACGCAAAGTGGAGCAACCCTGGAGAACCTTGAGTCGATGGTGCAGGCCTATCTGGATGACCCAACAGAGGTCTTTGTTAATCAGAACCCATTTGTGTATTGGTATCGGAAAAGGCCTCATTGGCGACTGATCACCAACCTGCTCTAAATTATTTATCTTGCCCTCTCGCAAGCGTGTCTTCTGAACCTGTTTTCAGTGCTGCTGGTGCCATTGTAACTTCAAAAAGGACCCACCTATCACCCAAAAATGTAGAGAGGTTAACACTGATCAAGATGAATCAGCACTTCAAACCACCAGATTACAAAAGTGGGACTGGAATTACTGACTACATGCTTGCTAATTGCTGACAGTTACTTCTGAAATTGATTGACAGTATAGGCTGCCCTGTGGTCCCGCACTTTCAGAAGAAGATGCGGACAAAAAGTAGAACAGGTCATGAATAATGAGAAGAAGAAGGCATGCAGTGGACATCAATGGCTGTCTGGCTCTGATGAAAGCAATTGTTGTTTGTTTGTTGTGCATGAAATGAATCATATGTCTTCTGTTATTATTTAATCGTTTACAAACAAAATGTAATTCAAGTCTACTGTGCTTTTTTACCTTGTTTAATTCAAATTTTACTTCAACTGCAGGGGCCACTACGTTGCATTTTCCAATATGCAAAATGTCCTTGGGCTTACTGTTTGCCAATATACCATGATGATTGATTAAATATTATTTATTTTTTCTTTACAATCACTCACTGGGATGGATGGATCATCAGCGTCGGTTTAGGGAAGAACTATGGCCAATTTGTGAGTGTCAAACAGGTAAACCAGTCTACAACAACTACTACAGCAGAACTACTTGTCTGTCTAGTCGTGGTATGGAGTGGTCGAGGCAGTGTAGTGTTGTTATGCCATGCAGATTACAGAGTACAGCAGTTCATGTAAAATTGGCGCTATGTGGCTTGCTGCATACAATTAGATATGCTTTGTCTGTCTGTGTCAAAGAGCCTAGGTATGCTACATCAGGTTGCTTCACTCAGTGGTACCTGCCTTGACCGTCTGCATGGCCCTGGCGCAAGCATGGGCCAATAATCTGGTATGCTCAAGAGTTTGCAAATTTTCAGCAATTTCGCAAGATTCTCGGATTGTGAATTTGCCACTGAAAAACATTAAATTTCGCGAGCGGAACAGATTTTTGTTTTTTCCCCATGCTTGCGGCAGGGCCATGCATCCGATATTGTGACACCTAGAAAATACAAGTCATATTTTTAGATGCCATACACCAACCCCTATTTCGTCTTGTAAAGGAAGAGAAAATGTTAAACAATTTTTAATAATTGGGACTGAAAAGACGTCACGGTTTTAGAGAGGGTGGTAACTTATATGCTTAGCCTTAACATGCAACTCTTTTTGGCCCAACTGATGAATGCTTGCTCTTTAACGTGCAACATTTTTATAATTACAGACAGAACCAACTACTCCTCATCACCACCAGGGGGACTTGAAGTTCCAACAAGGTGAGGGGTCCCGAGTCCCGCACAGTTACTTCTGACTGAGGCATGTGGAAAGTCAAACTGCACCTATCATCAACAATGTCCTATTTCTCTTGTCCATACTTCTGTATGTGCAGAATAGTCCCTGAAACACTAGCGGTATGGTATGTGCTACTATCAAATCAAAAAGCCAACTACTAGCTTATTCTTGGTGGACATTGACATTTTGTTGTTGGAAATTGTCATAGCACTAATATTAAGAAGACTGGAATAGACAGCAAGGGCAACCCAGAGGGCTGCACTCATTGCCTCTAGAGCTATTGCTGGATCAGAGTTTTATTTAACACCGTTTGCCGACTGGGCAAGCTTAGCTACCTATACAGACCGACTCCTAATAATAGTAAATAGTAGTAGCACAGAGAGTGATGTTAGAGAGGCAGGATAAGAATGTAGAAACAGTCTACAAGAAGATCAAAGACTATTTTGTAAAAAATATAATTAGGAAACAGTTTGGAATGAGTAGGAGATGTAAAAGTTGGGGAAGTATAATTATATTAACAACAGAACATCTTACTGGGGCCAGCAGAAGAGCCTGCAGAGGACCGTTCCTGTCCACTCTGTTCCGCCAGAGTCTGGGTTGTTGCTGTCTTCTTGCCCCTGGGAGGTGCTGATGATCATGAAATAAACACAAACATGGATGATTGTTTTTTTTAAGTATTTGATTTCTTTGACCACAATCTAAAATTATCTCGGGGAAACAAATTAGCAACAATTACACTACATGTATTGACTTATATGATGTGGTCAACTAGGAGGATACTAGTACAGTATTGCTGGATTCACAGACTGTCTACTTGAAAAATTATGTAAATAACTAACTAAATCAACAACAAAAAGGTTCTACTACGACTGCCAGCACTCAGCATCACGTGACCTGACAGACACAGTCGGTCATCATGATTGCAGACCACTAAAAAATGTCCTACTACTAATAGCAAGTCATACTATACTCAACCTATCAATCCACCACTATCTCTTCTTCTTAGTGGCAGCAGGAGTACAAAGAAAGGACTAGACTTGAGTCTCTAGTCTCTCTAGCATTATGCAGTTCTGTAAAGTACTACACTCATACATATTCAGGCAAAATGAGCACAAAGTTTCAAACAAGTAAGCATAGTAGCAACGCCACTGAGCAGGCGAGCACCCACAGAAGCTATTTAAACATTAATTTACCTGCAATGTAATCAAATCGGCAGCATTCTTGATCTTTGGGAAAAACATATATTAGCAATATAACACAGAGCAGAAGAAAACAAAGTAGTTATTAAATAGCTGCTCACTAAGGCCAGGGATCTCCACGCCTAGCAGGTGGAGCAGGTCCTGCTCCCGGTCGAGGATGTTGGCCCACTGGTGCATCACTTGGTCATAGGTGTGCCGGACCCCCGACTCCTACGCATGGCCCGGCACAACTTATCCCATCTCTGGCTACGCTCCCGGAGGCCATACCCTTGACCGGGCCTGCACCCTGCTGTCACGGTCCTAGGGAGGTAGGATAGAGAGATAGATAATAAGAAAAAACTATTAAAAAAAGGTTAAAGAAACAAAGGATTACAAAGATTAGGGAAGGATTCAAAAACCATGCCCAGAACCATAGCAATGAATGAAAAGCAAGTTGGCCGCGCCCATTGAGGACCGCATAGGTAAGTTTGCGTGATATATCCCCCTCGAGCACGCAAAAACGCACGCGAACACGTAATCGCGCCCCTCGCACAACGCAAGCTTGCAAATAGCACCCGGAAACGGAAATACACAACGGGGACAAGATGGCCGCGCCCATGTACGACTGCATGGGTAACTTCGCAGTCAGTGCGCTGCAAGAGGCCCGGGAACGTGCAAAAAGCCCAGCGAACACTTAAAAAGAATCTCCGCTAATTTGTGGATTATGCAAACCGCGAATTCGCTTTCGCATGAATTCGCAGACCACGAATTCGCAAATTTCGCCCATACTTAATACAGAGATAGTCAATGAATCAAGTCATTCATACAAGTGGCCAGAGATAAATGTATAGATTGATAAGATGGATGAATACATTGATGTAAGTATGACTTGCTATATATAGAAAGCTTAGCAAAAGGATGGCTCAATGGTTCTTGCAAGTGTGGGCAGTAAATGGCAAATGAATGGATGGATGGGCAGATGGATGAGTGGATACTTGGGCTTGTATAAGGATGGATGGAATGCTTGATGGATGAATGTGAGTGAACCATTGGGTAGACAGATAAATATAAGAGATATACAGAAGATGGATGACCACCCCATTTTTTCGCAGTTCCTCAGCTGTCTGTTTTTTGAGCTGTGGTGTTTTGAGTTCATGCCCTATGAAATATAGAGTTTGTGCTTGCATTGTAAATGACACAATGTCATCAAAATATTGGTGCATGCACTATTTGTGTTGTCTACAGGCACTGAACAGGATTGTAATATGGTCATGTTATCTTAGAAGGTGCTTTGTGTTGGCATTTCAGATAGTAACTAAACAAGCCTGGATTAGGCAAATGCCAAACCAAATCGGTCACTATTAGCTAGTTATAGTTAGTGCTTTATTTTCATATAACAATTATTTTTTGTTTTGCTAATAACTTTGCCACCATTCAGAAAATTCCCCCCAAAATAAAAAGTTGATCTACCTCAAATTCTTCCTGGAAAGTTTTGGGGTGATCTCTCAGATGGGTCTGAAAAGAAGGAGAGACCCTAAAATGTGTTTTTCCTTTGCAGTTTCCAAAAGGAACTTTAGACAACATTACAGTAAAAATGGCTGAATGGAATTACACATTTTGCAGGAAGCTAGATCTTTATATGGGGAGCATGTTTTTAGTGAAACTCTGTTCAGATGTCTTAGTGAACTTAACCGTCAAATTTGTAGCTATCTTTTGATGTAGTACTTCTGACTGGCTACCAATGGAGTGCAGCAGAAAAAAAACAACATCATGAGGATTTTGATTGGCTTGTCCCATAGGACTGTGGCATGTTTTAAGTTGGGAAATTAATTCCTCTTCAATCCAGAGGTCGCCTGGAGGCCAACTAGCCCACCAGGTACCTCTACTAAGCGCCAAGGAGCTGTGTTGCAGAGTGTTGTAAAAAGGGCCGTGGCCTCTGAACACCTCTCTGCAATGCAGCTCCCTGGCGCATACTGGAGGTACCTGGTGGCGCGTTTTAAGTTGGGGGATTAAATTCCCCTGTTATAGTTCATTGTACTAACTATAACTCGCTGGCCCACAATCCACTGCTGATGATGTCACATATTACATCTTTCATGACATGGTCAGTGACATCACTGATGACATCACTGATTAGAGGCGGCAGACCCGAGAGCAGAGGACGGCCCGGGACCAGGGTTCGATTCCCGGCGCGGCAGGTTTCTGGACCAGGGTCAGCGGACTCGATAATTCTCTCGCCTCGGTGCCCACTCTGATCAGCGATCACACTCGGCAACTCTGGGCATTAGCTTGCCTCATCTTCACTAACGGCCCCACCAGACCGCCGGGGATGCCTGGTCTCACCCTGGAGATACCCATTAAGGGACCATCTCTCAGGGAAGCCAGGAAGGGTTTCGCAGCGGTCGAAGCGCCTTGGGACCCTCCGGGTAAGTAGTGCGCTATATAAATGCCTATACATTTACATTTACATTGACATCATCCACGTGACCATCTGATACATCTTATCATACACTAGTATAACCTTTCAACACTCATTATAAAATATGGAGTACCATATTTGAAACCATTGACACACCAATACAAGTTTCTTAAAACCCACTCAGTGATTCCTACATCTACACACACATCTAAATACTTACCTATAGATTCACTCATACTTGCTAACAAAGATCAATAGAACACTATTAAAAATACTTATACACCTACATCAACATTACACACCAGCACACATCCTATTCACTTATGCAGTCATTCTACTCACTTATGCAAACAGTTGGTCATACTTATATTTACTAAGCAACATACTTACACAAACACCACTTTATTTATTGTTAGAAAATCACTATTACAAGTATAAAGTTATCCATATAGTCACTCATACAATCACTGAGTCTTATGTATAGTTATTTATATACAACCACTGTCACATACACTGCTTTTTATATTTCTAGTTTCTCAGACATGTATCATTGAGAAATATATTTACTCATCACCACACCCATAAAAAGATTAATTCACCCAAACAATTGTTTCCACATACAGTCTTAACCTTATATACCTACTAAATCAACTATTTATACATCTTTGGACAGTCACGCACCTCCCACCCAACCACACACACATTCATTCACTATCCCATACAAATACTCACTTAATAAATTAATAACTAATATAGACTTGCACATAGCTAGTAACCAACTTATGTAGTAGTTTACACAACAAGAGATAAAGTGATACAGGTATACAAAAAGTTTAATCACTAACCCATATATATTTAGTGAGACACTTTAAATGCGTCACTTAGACAGTCAATCACATTGCTACTAAATCCTCCATTCAGACACTTATACATGCACTCAGTCTTCAAGGCAGATTGCTATATATATATATATATATTATACTTATTTAAATATCGAACCAAACCACATTCACTGGATGATGTCATTAGTGATGTCATAAGTGATGTCATTTGAGATGTCATCAGTGATGTCATCTGTGATGACATCTGTTATGTCACTGACCATGTCATGAATGATGTAATATGTGACATCGATCAGCAGTGGATTGCGGGCGAATGAGTTATAGTTAGTGCAACTAACTATAATGGGGGAATTTCAATGGTTTTGTATGAGTGAAATATCCAACTAACTATAAAGACCCTAAAACCTATGTTTTTTTCAGTGAATTTCCAAGGTTTTTTAAATACTAATTCCTAACTATAACATGTCTGAAACCTATGGTTTTTTCTGTGAATTTATAAAACCTACTGGCGGTTGCCAGTAGGTAGTTATAGTTAGGAACTGTTATGGATTACAAATCTGCAACATTCTATTTCCAATAACTTTGAATCTTTGCAAAATTTTACAAACGTTTGGGCAGCTCTGGTCCGCTACTATCCTTAAAGTTTCAGGGTGAATCATCAAGTGGGGGCTGAGAAAAAAGGGGGTTCCCAAACATTTTTTCCCCATGCAATTTCCTTTAGGACCTTCAGCCACAGCTAGAGCCCGAACGGCTGAACGGAATGACACCAAATTTGGCAAAGAGGTAGTCCTCAGTTCCGACTTGTACCTTTTCCTTAAATGGTGACATTATGTTCAGTAGTTCCTGAGAAAATTACAGTTAAAGTCATTTATATATCTATGGGCACGGTGGGTCCGCGGAGTGTGCGAGGATCGTCATAATAACATAAGCGCACCCTTCCAATCATGTGCTGAATGCTAATTGGCTGTCAAGTGGTTGTCAACATTCAAATCTAGGAACTGTTGGCAGACATTTTGTGCCTCGGTAGAAGCAAGGCTGAGGAAGTTAGTGGAATATGTGTGCAAAACGGAGAAAGGGGGCAGGGTAGAAATAATTTTACCCTCTAGACCTGCTTAGGGGGTCCCAGAGGACCCCCAGCGCCTACAATTTTTTTAATTTAAAACCCCGCAGGTGCGTGTAGGGTGCGCGGACTGTGCCATAAAATAAATAAAATAAAATTGAGCTTTTTTTATAATTAGCCCCCGGGGGGTTAAATAAAGGAGGCAAAATTATTACATTTTATGGGGAGCCCAGAGGGGTCCCCCAGTCCTGGGGATCATCAACCACTGGGGCTAAAAAGATAAAGATGGTGTGGGGAAGGGTCCAAGGTCCCCAAATCTGCGGGGACCACCACACCCCGGGGCTTTATGTATTGTGGGAGTGGGACTGCGTTGCCCTCTTTACGGAGCACTCGAGAGCCCCATTACCCCTCGGGGCTACAAAGAAAATGATTGGGGGGGCTGCAAGGTCTCCAAAGCCCGGGGGACCACCACAGGAGGGCCGGCTCCTGTTGTGTCCGGGGGTGTCCACCCCACCCTCCTAAAGCAAGGAAATGTGTTCTCTCTTTCAAAATCTAAATCAGATTGCTTTTCCACATGGGGAGCTGTACGTTAGTAGTTCCCCATGTGGAAAAGCAGTGCCGGCTCCCAAACACGTAGAAGTTGTGCACCAAAGGCACAGGAGTTGTGCACCCACCAGATTATGAGTTGTGCATCCAGCATGTGCACACCAGGGGGTCGCACTGAGCACCGCGCTGGGTGCGCGACTTCTAATTGTACCGTAAAAAAAAGCTCCCATGAGTAATTTCTAATATCCCCAGGGACCCCATCCCCTTGGACTTATATAAATTGTTGGGGACCATGCGGGAAGCCACAATACCCCCACGGTCCTGCCGGCTCCACGCGTCCTTTGGGAGCCGGAATTGCTTTTCCATATGGGGAGCTGCCAACATGCATGTGGAAAAGCAATCTGGTTTGCATTTTGAAAGTGAGAACAGATTTCACTGCTCTGTCTTTCAAAATGAAAACCAAGTTTGCTATGGGATCGTGGGAGCCGCGAGACTCCCACCCTCCGATAGCAAACAGCAGTTTCCCGGGGGTAGGCGACCCGGGACACAACAGGAGCCGGCCCAGGTGCATGGCAGTCCCCACGGCCCTTGAGGGCTCCAGGCGGAGGGCCACACAGCCTCCCTCCCACAATAAACAAAGCCCTGGGGGGGGGGTGGTTCCCAGGGCTTGAGGGGGGTCTTTGAGGCCCTTCCACTTCCAATTTTTGATTTGGGGGTCCTTGGAGCCCACTCCAACAATTTATTTTATAGCTCTGGGGGGTGACTCTCACTGTTGCATAGCAAACAGCAATATTGAGAAAATATTTTGGCAAGATAACAAAGGATTTTGAAGTCCATTTTCAGCGTTTTTGTTGTAGGTTGCAGCCGTTAAAGCAGCAACAATTTTAAGTCCATCTTTGTAAATATGCCACTAAGTTTTGTAATGTCGACAATCTCGTCTCCCATTAAAATAGGCACAAAGTATTTATGGAAGTGCATTGTGAATCGTGAAGCAACACTGTCTAATTGTGATCGATAAAGAATTGCATGAGTTGTGTACTTGTTTTGCTCATAATGTTCATAGGGGTAGACTTACATGTTCATTGCATTTGCATTACTATTGCATCCTATTTAAGATGGGAAAAGTGACGCTTAAGTGACGCAAGGGGGTTCTAAATCTGGTACACAGTGTTCTGTCTTACTTTGCTTTCCTTTCTGTCATGTAGAGGATTCTGGGTAAATATAACGATTTCTGTACAGCTAGTACCTTTTAACCCTACCCCCAAACGGCTTACTGCCTGTTACCATAGTAACAGTTCATGGAACACTTAAGTGAGCACAGATGTTAGAAGTTCACCACACTATGTTACTAATCGAAACAGTTACTGTGGTGGAGTTTTAAATGTTTTCCATAGGAACCGTTAGTCGTAGAAAAAGTCAGTGGAAACTAGAATAAAAATATTAGCGGGGGTTTGCTGGGGCCCCCACAGTACCGGGGCTTCAGTCATGTTGGAGGGGGGTGCAGTAGGCTGTGTAAATGATATCGGGAAAATAACAATGCGGGTTATTGTGGCTTTTCTTTAATATAATGTGGAATAAGGTTTATTTATTAGCCAGTGTTCACTTTTGTTACTGATAGAGTCACTTTTTTTTACAGGAAATGTATTAATATGTAGGGCGGCGTTTTCTGTATGTGTGCAACAAGCTTAATTTTCATTGGTTGCGAACTATTGAAAGTAGAAGTGTTTTCTGCAATTGACTTCTGCTCAGGAGAATAGCAAGGACATCTAATTTGCTTACATGTTGTAAGGAGGACTTTCCTGAGCTTTATGTTGATTGGTTGCAACCTATTGAAAGTAGAAGTGTTGCCAGCCATTCACTTCCTCTCTGCGGAGAGGGAGGGACATCTGATTAGCTGACGTGCTCCAAGGAGGACTTTCCCAAGCTTAATGGCTGTAAATTGTTGAAAGTAGAAGTGTTGTCAGCGATTCCTTCCCTCTTCGCGGAGTATTAGGGACATTTCATTGGGTAACATGTTCTAAGCGGGACCTTACGAAGCTTAATGTTCATTGGCTATGAAGCATTAAAAGTAGAAGTTTTGACAGTCATTCCTTCCTCCTCTGCGGAATAACATGGATATTTTATTGGCTAAAGTGTTTCAAGCACAAGTTTGCTCCTTATTGGGTGGAAAGGGTTCACTGTTGTTAGTGATTTTGTGATGCACTTGCAAAGGAGTATGGGATGAGAAAGTAGTAGAGGGGAGGTGATAGACACTATTAACTCTGTACAGTGGTCACAAGGTCTTGGACAGGGATTATGAAGGTAAAAATAGTTTTTATATGGTTTAAGGGCCATTTATATAATTGCTGTGCGGTGTACAAATCACGGCGGAAAAATGACAGTGTCTTGAGGTGTTTCTTTAATCAAGTTTGCTGGTGGGATACTTCCCAGGAGCACTATTTACTTATAATGTGGTGTTTACTTTTCTGATGGGGAGGTGTGGTGGCGCAGGTTTGAAACAGTTTTTATTTAGCAAATACAAATAAACTCTCTTCGGAAACTGACGCTGTATATATGAAAGGGATTACAATTAAAAATGCAATTTCATAAAATATCAGTTAAGCATAGCCATACCCTCATTTTTTCTGCTATAGTTTGTAAAAGTGTTGCCTCATATTCTTGATAATATAAGAGGGCATCAGTTACTTTCAGATAAAGTAGAATAGAAGTGCTACAACAAACACTCCCGCGCTACATTATTTGAGATGAGGAGAACAAGTAAAAAACAGTTAAATACAAGTGACTGCAGATTACATAAAAAATGTATGCATTATTATTTTTCGAATTTGTATTCTATAGAGTTCAGGAAGGTTCTGTCGTAGTGCTTAGAGGTCGCACACTGTTATGCTAACAAATCACATACTCACCTAAGAATATATAGGATGGTACTATTATAATATACAGAACTGGTCCTATATATTCTTTAGGGAGAAGGTGAATAGGAACAGCAAATGAGAAGAATAGAAATTAGAAAATAACATTCAGAAATGTAGGGTTTATCGAATATTTCAAGTAACAAAGAATGTGTGCAAGCTATATTTTTTATTCTGCAATTTCGTAAAATATGCTCCCTGAAAAAAATATCTGATCAAGTACGTTGTAATGTTTTCTAAGCTGTATTACAGATGGCGCCAAAAAATCTCCTATTCCTCTTCTGTAACAATAGGACAATCAATTACAATATAACGATTGATATCATTGTTACAGTAAAAAGAAAAGGAAAATAAAGTGATCTATTTAACAGAACATCCATAACGAAATACTTTCGAGCGGTAACTATTTTCTGAGCTCCTTTCTCCGGGAGGTCAAAAAGTTTGATCTTCGTGGCGACGGGTCATAAACTCCTCTGACATCATGACTGTGAAAATTATAATATAAATATTCACAGTATATGATTGAAAGGGGGGAACAGACTAAAAACCAGAAGCTGGTGACGTTGCTTATTAATCTTTAGTTTTTGTGACAACTGGTCATGAAGTCCACTGTGATTAGCATAACTGTTAATATTATAATATGCATATTAACAGTGTATAATCCCTGGGGGAAAACACACTAACAACTTTAAGGTGGTGACGTTGATTGTAAATGTTTAGGGTTCGCGCGGACAGGTCACCAACACCTCTGAAGCGAAGTACAGCATTGTCAATAATATAATATAGAAAGTCACAATACATAAGCTGAAAGGAGGCAGAAAAGAAGCAATGTTTGTGGTGATCTATCTGTTTCTGAAAACAAGCTGCTGACGTTACAGAGAAGAAGGAAAACCATGCAACAACACTTTTTTCTAGATATAAGTGTTTAAATATTGACAAATAGCCACAAATTATAACTATCTACTAAGCCATAATGAAACAACTTACAACTCCGGAATATGTTTGTTGATGCAAGCAAGAATCCGATGCTAGAAAAGGGAACCTGCATCAAAGATTGGCGATGCAGATATAACGCGCAAAAACAAAACTAATCGCACAATAGGTGTGGTATATATAATTTTTGGTTGTTTAGCAGTCTATGGAAGGAAGATACGGCTCCGCCTAAGTAGTTGTCACGTTTTACAGTTGATACATGCTCACGTTTTGACTGTTTTACTTGTGCACATGTTGGGAAAAGTTACAAACTGTGAAGCTGTAAAGGTTTTGATTTCCATAGTAACACGTATAAGGTTCTTATTATCTACATACGTTGAAGAGTATAAAAGTGATACCCGGTAAACTGTGTCCTTTGCATTGTCAAGATTAAAAACATCTAAATAGAAGATAGAAGAAAAAAAAATAACCTATTATTATTTCTTATCACTATGCTTTTTAATTTAAAAAAATGCCAGCATTTGTAAAGTGTAAAGCTACCCCCGGAAAGGTGTGCCCACATTTGGGGCGTTGGGAAGATTAAGCAAGGTGTTACCTACAGTGAGATAGTGGTGGGCTAAGATGCTGATGGGGTTTGGAATCGAACTGTGAACGCTGTTCTTGAAATTGAGGTATTATAGGTGCTGCGTCATACTTTTACCACACTTATATGTTAATTACTGCTAATTAAGTTGAAAATATTCTTAAATTATAAGTAGGGCTCCTTGATTTATGTTTTTATTGATTTTGACAGATAAATACAGACAGAAAAGTAGTTTCCTCTCTGTATTTATCTTAAAGTGTGGATAAATACGGAAATTGGGTTATTTTTGAGCTTGTGTAAATTCTGTCAATGATGATTAGTAGGACAATAGGTCTTTTGTTCTAAAAGTAAAAGCGTAAAAACAATAAAAGACTTTTAGTAAAGAGCCTTAAAGAAATGAAATGAAATGAATGAAATGAAATGAAAACGGGATTTCTAGAGCGCATGGCTGCCCGGGGGCGTCCCAGCGCTGGGATTGTACTAGCAACTGAGGGGGGAAGTGGAAGAGGGAGGGGTGTGCGCAGATTATTGTGGGAAAAGATGGGTTTTGAGTAGCTTGCGAAATTTGTTGTGATTCGATTCCGCGCGTAGATGGGTTGGTAGGGCGTTCCACGATATTGCGGCTGCAACTGAGAAACGGCGTCCTCCAGTACAGGCTCTCTTGACTTTGTGTACTGTGGCCAAGTTGCCATGGGAGGAACGCAGAGACCTGTTGAGTTTGTATGAGAAGAGCATGATTTTGTGCAACGGGGGACCCTGGCCTTGTAGAGCTTTGTGTGCTACGCATAGGGCCTTAAATTTGACCCTTTCATGGATTGGCAGCCAGTGAAGTGCCTTCAATGCAGGTTTGGCTGATGTTCTACGGGGGGTGCCTGTCAGGAGCCTAGCGGCGGCATTCTGAGTTCTCTGCAGAATGTTCATAGTTGTTTCAGGGGCTGACAGAAAGAGGGCATTGCCATAGTCTAGCCTAGATGATATCAGACCTTGTATTAGGAGTTTTTGAGAAGGTGCTGGGAGCAGAGGGAGGATTTTCCTGGCTGAGCGGAGTAGGCCTACGCAGGTACCCGCTGTTTTTTTTGGCCTGGGTTTTAAGTGAAAGGTCCCGTTCCAGCCAGAAACCCAGACTTTTGAGCTCCATCTTGGGTTGAGGGAGGGTACCTAGGCAGGATGGCCACTTTGCGCTGGGAAAGGGTGATGTTTGGGGTCCCAGTAGCATAAGCTCGGTTTTGGAGCCATTCAGTTTCAGCCTTGAGTCACACATCCACTGATAGATCCCTTCGAGACAGTCATGAAGGTTTTTGATTTGGGCACTATCTAGCGAGAATGAGACCACCATTTGGGTGTCATCAGCGTATGTGATGGTTTTTATCCCAAAGGGGGTAACCACTTCCTCCAGGGGGGCCATGTAAGTATTAAATAGTGTAGGGCTCAATGAAGAGCCCTGAGGGACCCCACACTGGAGGGGGAAGAAGTCAGATCGCTCATTACCTTCACAGACCTGAAAGGTTCTGTCTCTAAGGAAGGATGCGAGCCAGCAAAGTGCCGTGTTTCTTACTCCTAAGTTGGACAGTCGCTGGATCAGGATCTCGTGGTCAACCGTGTCAAATGCAGCGCTTAGATCCAGGAGGATCAGTAGCACTGATCCCCCTGAATCCAAGATGCATCTGGCTTCCTCCACCACTTGTAGGAGGGCGGTCTCGGTCCTCTGCCCAGGGCGGAACCCAGTTTGAGAGGGGCGAAGAAGATTGTTGGCTTCGAGGAAAGCCGAAAGAGCAATATATATCCTCGTATAAGAAAACGTGCACATTTTAATATGAAGGTTGTGTATAGTTTATCATCTAAGAGTGTTTACATGAGTGAAAACGGTCAGTCTTTCAGCCATGAGTGCATATTTATCAGTAAAATAAATGTGGAAATATACTAATTTCAGATTCATTTTTTTACAGAACTCGAAATATATATATTGGTAAATACACATACAATTATTAAGTTATACTAAGGAATTATCTTTTTGAAAACCTTTGAAATTAACGAAAAAAAACATAGATTTCAGGGGTGTTATAGTTAGCTTGACATTTCACTCATACAGAACCATTGAAATTCCTTGTTATAGTTAGTTGTACTAAGTATAACTTGAGCGCCTGCAATCCACTGCTGATGATGTCAAATATGACATCTCAAATGACATCACTGATGACATCACTGATGACATCATCCAGGTGACAATCAGATACACCTCATCATACACTAGTATAACCTTTTATCACTCACTGTAAAATACAGAGTTCCATATTTGAATCCATTGATACACCAATACAATTTTCTAAAAACTCACTCAGTGATTCCTAGATATACGCACACATCTAAACACTTGCCTATAGATTCACTCATACTTGCTAACAAAGATCAATAGAACACTATTAAATATATAGTACACACCCGCACACACCCAATTCACTTATGTAGTCATCCTACCAACTTATGCAAACAATTGATTATACTTGCATTTACTAAGCTACACACTTTATTTATTCATATGGATAATAATTCATACTTAGGGCCCCATTAGGATGGCGGGCGTATTGCCCCCGCCAGGCTTGCAGTAGCCACCGCCGGCCTGGCGGGGGCAATCCGCCCGCCATCCTTGCTGCATAGACCCCCCGCCATATTAACATGGCTGGGTGGTCCGCGGCGGACGGAAAGACCGTCTGCCGCTTTTCCGCCCCGGTCGCAAGGCGTTTATATGGTTGCGGTGTCTATCAGACACTGCCAGCCATATTAGTATGGGCTTCTTCAGATGCCTTTCCATGGCGGCAATGCTGCCACAGAAAGGCATGCGGAGTCTGCCGCTTGTCTGCTGCATCCCTGAAACCTATGGTTTTTTCAGTGAATATGTATGTGTGTATATATATAAATATATTCACTGAAAAATTAAAGGTTTCAGGGACGTTATAGTCAGTTGGACATTTTACTTGTACAAAACCATAGAAATTCCCCTATTATAGTTAGTTCAGCTAACTATAACTCGCGCCCCTGGAATGCACTGCTGATGACGTCACATATTACATCATTCATGACATGGTCATTGACATCACTGATGACATCACTGATGACATCTCAAATGACATCACTGATGACATCATCCAGTGACTCTGTGTTTCTATAAAGTTTAAATATGTATTATATATATATGCCAAGGTGTATTGTAGAATGAGTGAGTGTATAAATGTCTGGATGGAGGATTTAGTAGGTGCGTCACTGACTGTTCAAGTGAGTTATTACATGTGTCTTATTGTATGCATAGATTAGTGACTAACTTGGTGCATGTCTGCATCTATCTGTCTGCTGTTGTATAAGCCACTCCATGGGTTGGTTAGTAGCTACATGAGTGTCTAAATGGGTTATTGTTTGGTTGCCAGAGTATTTATATGGGTGCCTGAGTGTGTGTTTTGGGTGCTTGGGAGGTGTGTAGCTCTGTGCATACATGTTTGAGTGATTGATTCACTGGCTGTATGGGTTCAATAGTGCATGTGGAAACAGCTGAATGAGTGGGTCAGTTTGTGTATAGGTGTGTTACGGAGTGAATGGATGTCTCAGTGGTACACATCCAAGTAACTACATATGTAAAAGGCAGTGTATTTGAGAAATGGAGTATATAAATTACTATATGGGAGAGTCAGCGACTGTGAAAGTTGCTGTATATATGAGTGTTTACTTGTATCAGTGATTGTATAAGAGAGTATTTTTGTGTCTGTTTCTGTTTGAATAAGTTATCTGTTGTGTGTATAACTCCATAGGTCAGTAAATGGAAGTGTGATTGATTCTTTGCATGACTGACTAGGACTGTGAGTAACTCCATGAATGATTGGAACTGTGTCAGTGTCTGCATAGGTGTATGAATGCATATGATAGTGTTGTATTGATGAGTAACTGTATGTATGAGTGACTGTATGACTGAGTGACTGGATGTGTGTAGACATGAATCAGTGAGTGGGTACGTACTAACTGGTATTGGTGTGTCTATGTTTTCATAAATAGTAGTCTGTATTTTAGAGTGGGTATATGAAAGGTTATATTAGGGTATGAGGAGGTGCATCAGGAATTAAGTGAATAATGTTATCAGTGATGTCATTTGAGATGTCATCAGTGATGTCACTGATCATGCCATGAATGATGTAATATGTGACGTCATCAGCAGTGCATTGCGGGGCGCGAGTTATTGTTAGCCAAACTAACTATAACGGGTGTGGATCTGGATTGACAAGCGAGCCCTCACTAGGTGATGTTCTGAGTTCAATAAAGAACTTTCATAAGGATGTCAAAAAAGGTAGCCAAAGGAACGGTGCTGCCATTGATAAATTGCAAAGCGCAGTTAAAAAAGTCGATAACATTTGTACTGAGATCTCAGAGAGAATGGCCACAGTAGAAACTCGCACCGAAAACCTGGAAACCGACGTCATCAAACTACAAAAGGCAGAAAAAGAACATGATGGAATAATCAAAGATCTTATGGCGAATGTCGAGAATCACGAGAACAGATCCAGACGGAACAATCTAAGGTTTCTTGGTATCCCAGAAACTTTTGAAGGAAATGATGCTAGAGGGTCAATGATTACTCTAATTAAATCAGCATTCCCGGAATTGGAGGCCTGGGATATGGATAGAGAGATTCAGCGTGTCCATCGCTTCCCTTTGACTCTATCGAAACATTCTCACAAAACACGCCAATATCCCAGGGCTATGTTGATTTACTTTGGGAACTTTCTTCTTAGGGAAGCAATCTATGATCTTGCAAGACCCACAAGCCAAAGGGAACACAAAGGGTTTACATTTTTTGTCAGGCCAGATTTCGCTCATACCACCGTAGAGCGAAGGTGGAAAATGCGGCGATTATTTGCACTATTCGAAAAATTTGGTGCTAAGGTATTTCTACAGAATCCGGCACGTTGAAAATTATATTTAAAGATTCAACTAGAAGCTTTACGAGTGAAATACAAGCCGAAGAATACTTAAGAGAAATTTCAGAGATGGAGACCCGAAATTCGGGGAAATAACTAAATAACATATAAAGAAGCAGTAGAAGAAAATTGAACATTTTGGGAAAGCATGGGGGATTACTAGAAGGGATTAGCAGGGTGGAGCATATCATGAGTTTAAGTTTAAAATTCATTTGCTGAAACAAATGCAGTACATGTATAAAGGTTGTGAGTAATTTCATTTCTTATAAATCTGTCCAGGCCGCGGGGTGCGCTCTGGCGATCTGACCATACGGGCGCCCGCACCTAGGACCCGGGACCTAGGATGCCTCATGGGATGGTAAGGGACGCGGATGGTGGGGGAACCAAGGGTGGGACGTGGGAGAAGGGGGAGGTAGCATAGGACCAAGGAATGTCAATCGCATGAAAGGTAAAAAAAACGGTATTATTGTAGTCACAGACAATCGTGCAATGACTAGGAATCAAAGTAATGGATATGACGCTAGGCTGATCGCAATAATTCATATTTTATTATGGCTAAGTTAAAAATTGTTTCATTAAACATCTGCGGACTCAATGATATCAAAAAAAGACAGCAGGTGGCGGTAGGACTACAACTAATGGAGGCTAATATCGCCTGCATACAAGAAACTCATATCGAAGGTTCTCAGCACTACTTATTGAAATCATTGGGGTATAACCTCATCATTGCTTCTACACAGGGAGTCCGAACTAAGGGGGTGGCAATGTTAGCAAAAGGTGGGGGGATCCAATTTGATAGAGTACTTTCCGATAAATTCGGTAGATGGGCAATCGCCGAATGCAGGTATAATAAGGGTCGAAATAAAATAACAATTTGCACTATATATGGGAGTGTCCTTGATGAACCAGAGATGCTAATAAAGGTTTCCAACGAGCTTGCTCATTGGCCTCTACCCCTTATAGTGTGTGGGGATTTTAACCTACATCTCCCTGGGGACTGGACCACGGGTCCGGAATTCAAATATCATGGTAGGAAACCTAGAGTTTTTCGGGCTCTAAAAGACTTATGTATGGTACATAGCCTAATAGATGGGTGGCAACATAATCACTGGGGAGATCCTGGCTTGACATTCTATTCATATCCACATTCGCGACATGCAAGACTTGATTACATGTTTATATCAAATTCACTGAAAAGTGTATGTATGATAGATAAATTACCACGCCTATTATCAGATCATAACCCGTTAATTCTAAAGCTATCATACACTTCAAATAATCATCCAATTAACAGCTGGTCGTTTGAAAGGGCACTGTTAATGAATGAAATGTATTGTGAACACATGAAGGGGTGGATTCCGGGCTTTATTGCAGATAATCTTGGAAGTACATCTGTAGTAATCGTATGGGACGCCCTTAAAGCGGGCATAAGAGGTGAGACATTACAATTCTCTCTCAGGTCTAACAAGGAAGGGAAATCCCACCTAGCTGCACTACAATATAACTTGGGTAAAGCCGAAGAAGATATGATCGCTGCAGCTCAACCAGGCCAGGGGCTAGACACTACATTATCCCAGGTAGCCGTTGCAAGACATCTTATCACAGAAATAATAGTGGAAAAAGCCATCATCAAAGCATCAGTAAATAAGGAAAAGGTATATGAGCTGACCGAACTGGTTGGGCATCAGCTAGCGGTGCGCATTAGAGAAGAGGCATCAGCAAGTACTATTAGAGAAATCCAAGACCCCAGATTAGGCCTAAAATCAGAACCAGATGAAGTAGGGGCTGCATTTCAGAGATTCTATCAAGATCTCTAGACAGAACCTATAAGTTTTTGGGGGGATCCAGATCTTTATTTAGATGTAAATCGAGATCCTAGATTTGAGAAGAGGGACCAGGACATGCTGGATGAATGACCTAACTGGGATGAGATCCTGCTATCTTTAAAAGTATTAAATAGTGGAAAAGCGGCAGGACTGGACGGGATACCATCTGAGTTCTATCTGAAATTTGCTGATCAATTAAAAATAATAATGATGGTGTTGTTTGCCCACATATTTCAGGGAGGTACCCCCCCCCTCCTGGTCAGAAGCTAAGATTGTGGTCTTCCTGAAAAAAAAAATCTGTGTGATTTAGGTTCATATCGCCCATTTACTATAATTAATGGGGACTCAAAAATCTACTCAAAACTCCTGGCGGACAGATTGGCACCAATAATAAATAAAATAGTATCAAAACATCAACATGGTTTCATACCAGGAAGGTCAACAACTGACCATGTTCAACGGTGATCTCGTTGTTTGACTATACAGAGTCAACAGGGGACCCTATGGCGCTTATACTCCTTGACGTAGAGAAAGCTTTTGATAGGGTCTCCTGGAGATTTTTATGGACGGCAATGTCTTACAGTGGAATTAATGACAAATTTATTTTGGCTACTCAAGGACTATATAATGAACCGAGTGCTAGATTATTGGTCAATGGGCTCCTGTCAGAGAACTTTGTGATCACAAGAGGAACTAGGCAGGGATGCCCCTGCTCACCTCTTTTATTTGCAATATATATCAATCCATTTATTAGATGGTTGGACAATTGTGTATTTATATCACCAATCCAAATACGTAGTCATAATATCAAAATCTTGGCATATGCTGATGATATCGCGCTTGTCACTAGAGACCCTAATATAACCATGCCCGTGATAGAACAGGAAGCACACCTATTTGGATTGGTATCTGGATATAAATTGAATTTTAACAAAACCCAGATTGTGCTAAACAACAAGATTGTGATGGGGACTCAAGAGTATCTGAGGAGGCTGTATACCTAGGGGTTACAATAAGTGCCAAAATACAAAACATTGTCGATATTAACATAAAACCATTGATTTCTAGAACCAAGAAGGAGATGGTCTGATTGGATAATTTACATCTGACTATAGGGGGCCGTTGTAATTTGATTAAGATGCTTTTTTTCCCCCGATTTCTATATTTCTTTAGGACTATTTGCCTTGAATTCTCCCCCAAAATCTTTAAGATTATTGACTCTATGCTCTCAAGTTTTATTTGGGGATATAAGAAACGCCGACGGGCTCTTAAACGATTGGTACTACCGAAGGAAAAGGGAGGTTTATCCCTACCGAACTTCAAATTGTATTATTGGGCCACTGTCCTAAAATATTACGCCAATTGGATTTCGAATGATAGTATTAATCAAGAGAATCCGTCCCCTCAAGAACTCATACTAGGAGATGATTGTGCTGGTTGCTTCTGGCGACATACAAACAATAACTATTTTAAGAAAGTCAAGTTTAAGACTATTATAGGGGCTTATAAAGCATGGAGCAGCGTTCGCAAGATGTTGGGGCTTGGGCGATTTTCATTTTACACACCAGTGAACAGTAATAATGATCTGCCTCTAATATTTCATGATAGGTGTATAAACAGATGGGTCTTGGCAGGGATGGTGCAACTGGGCTGCTTTTATAAACAAGGCTGTCTTAAGATGTTTGAGGATCTGCATGAGGAATATAATATTAGCCATAGGGATTTTTTTAGGTTTTTGCAGGTTAGAGACTTCCTAACAAAGAAAACTGGTGGGCTGGAGAACTTCCTGAACAATCAACTGATTGATAATTTACATGAGCCCCCTCGCGGCCATCGCACGCCAACACAACCTCAACATCATCTCCTACGCTGACGACACCCAGCTGATTCTCTCCCTCACCAACAACCCCGCCAGAGCCAACCTTCACAAAGGGATGAAAGACGTAGCCGAGTGGATGACAACCAGCCGCCTGAAACTGAACTCAGACAAGACGGAAGTCCTCATCCTGGGCTCCTCGCCCTCCACCTGGGACGACTCCTGGTGGCCCCCTGCCCTGGGCACCGCACCCAAACCGACCGACCACGCACGCAACCTGGGCTTCATCCTGGACTCCTCCCTCTCCATGACCAGACAAGCCAACGCCGTCTCCGCGTCCTGTTTTAACATCCTGCGCATGCTACGGAAGATCTTCCAGTGGATCCCCACTGAGACCAGGAAGACGGTCACCCAGGCCCTCGTCACCAGCCGACTGGACTATGGCAACACCCTCTACGCCGGAACCACCGCCAAGCTCCAGAAGAGACTCCAGCGGATCCAGAACGCCTCAGCCAGACTCATCCTCGACATCCCCCGACGCAGCCACATCTCCGGACATCTGAGAGACCTGCACTGGCTCCCCGTCAACAAGAGAATCACCTTCCGTCTCCTCACCCACGCACACAAAGCCCTACACGACCAAGGCCCGAGCTACCTCAACAACCGCCTCAACTTCTACGCTCCCAAACGCCACCTCCGATCGACCAACCACGCCCTCGCCGCCGTCCCCCGCATCCGAAAAGCGACAACAGGAGGAAGGTCCTTCTCCTACCTGGCCGCCAAGACCTGGAACTCCCTCCCGACCGACCTGCGCCTGACCCAAGACCACCTCTCCTTCAGGAAGAAGCTCAAGACCTGGCTGTTCGAGCAGTAGCAGCATCCCCCCCACCCCCCCAAGCGCCTTGAGACCCTCTGGGTAAGTAGTGCGCTCTACAAATGTCTTTGATTGATTGATTGATTGATGTAAAAAAACGACTCCCAGGATTAGGGAAATCTATGAAACGTTGAATTTAATGGCCCCAGATGATATGGATAAACAATGCGCAATTTGGCAGGACCATCTGGGAGTACATTCTAATATCCCCCGTATGGCATATGACTTAGCTCTAAATTCTTTAATGTTGATAAAGCTACAGGTACAATTTTATAAAACTTTCTTCTTCCTATATTATACCCCTAAGAAAATCGCTAAATGGGGAACATGGAAGGGAACAACATGTCCTCGTTGTGCACTATATGGGGCTGATATTACACATATATTTGCTACATGTACCACGCTTACAAACCTGATAAATGATATCTCGGAATTTCTATCAGAAGTTTGTCAAACAAGAATAGAAATCTCAATGGAGGAAATCATGCTGGGGTAGCAAATCGTGAATTGCAGACAAACACTCAGGGGTTGATATTTGTGGCCATGGCAATACTTCGACTTACTATTGTCTCAGCCTGGTTAGATCCTGATCCACCTGCATTTCAACAATGGAGGGCTAGGCTATTAGCCACTTGTAGTTTGGAAGTTGCAATTTATAAAAATAAAGGCGCTAAAAAAGATTGATGGGCATGCGGATTTGGTCACCAATGTTATTGTGGATCCAGAGACATACATGATTGTATTTTGTGTATATAGTTTTATTTTCATCTATATCTCTTTGTATCCTTATGGTAAAGTACACTATACTGGATTAATTTTTGATGTATGTATATAATAAGTTGCTTATTTATTTATTTTTTACATGTTCTTGGTCAGGGAAAGGGGGAGCGGGGAGGGTGGGAATGCATTCATTATGTAAAAATTGTCAATAAAAAGATTAAAAAAAAAAAAAAAGAAACTTAGAATTTTTTCAGTGAATCTCTAAGGTTTTTTAAATGCTAATTTCTAACTATAACATGCCTGAAATCTATGTTTTTTCAGTGAATTTCAATGTTTTTTAAAAATTTTAATTTCTAACTATAATGTGCCTGAAACCTATGTTTTTGTTCAGTGAATTTCAATGGTTTTTTAAATGCTAATTTCTAACTATGCCAACTAAGTTAGGGCATGTGAAGAAAGAGGAAGAAAGCACAGAAATAAGCAAGACAAATGCAGAAAGAGGCAAAAGAAGTCCAGAAAGACAAAGAAAACTGCAGGAAGAAGCAAGAGATGTGTAGAAAGAACCAAAAGAGGAGCAGGAAGTCCTCCTGTGCCCCCAACAATTTAGTGACAGGTACTGGTGGTAAACTAACCAGAGCTAGTATAATGCTGAAAGACACTTAGAAAAACACCTACATACACTAGGGAACACAATGTGTTGTGGTACCCCTGTAATTAGCATGACCTCCTCTGTATTTGCCTTGAGATAATTGCATGAGTACATGGGTAGTGACTGGATGATTAGAGTCAGTGCATGGTGATTTTATACCTGCTCGGGGTTTGGCAGAGTGATTAGATAAGTCAATGATGCTGGATGACTGATTTGAGGAGTGTCTGGGTAGTGACAGAGGGGTTTCTGGAGAGCATGGAAACAACCTAGATAATTGGAGGAGTCTATCACTACTGTGTAGGTGGTTAGAGGTCTGCATGGGCAGTTCACATGGGATTGTAGCAGTGCATGTGTTAGTCCCTGGGTCATTCCATGAGTACATGGGTACTGACTGGAAGGTTAGACTACTGCAAGGAGAATGCATGGTGAATTTATAAGTGCTTGGGTTTTGGTGGAGTGATTGGATAAGTACGTGGGCTGGCTGGGTGATTGAAAGAGTGCATTGGAACTGACAGGGCAATGGCTGGACTGCATGGGTAGGCCTCAGGGGATTGTAGAAGTGCATGTGTTAGTGTCTGGGTCATTGCACTGGGTTCTCATTGATTGATTAAAGTACTGCAAGGACAGTACATTGTGAATTTATAAGTGTATGGGTTTTGGCAGAGTGATTGGATAAGTACATGGTGCTTGCTGGATGATTGGCGGAGTGCTGGGTATTGACAGGGTGATGGCTGGACTGCATGGGTACTGCTCAGAGTATTGTAGCAGTGCATGAGTTAGTGCATGAGTGCATGGGTAGTGACTGGATGATTAGAGTGCTGCAAGGAGATTCCATGGTGAATTTATAAGTGTTTGGGCTTTGGCAGAGTGATTGCATAAGTACACACATGTCATATCAGGCCTAGCCCCCTCACGTTACCACTGTGCAAACAAGCACCCTGGCAGGTTTGAATTTGGGGGATTAATCCCCCTTGAATTCTGATTGTCCCTGACGCATTTCGGCCGGTAGAGATGGCCTTGATCACATGACAGCGCATGGCCTCAATTTAAAGTACAAATGCAGCAACAGTAGATATGGAAAACATACTACACATTCGAAATACATAACTAGCAGCATAATGCTAAAAACATGTTAAAATGTGTGTAAGAAATCTCTATTCACAGTAAAAACCAGGAAAACATATCGCTTTAAATACTGTAAAGTGCATGGAAAAAGCCTACTAGATAAAATATCCTAAGTAAATGGGTGCAGAGATATATTTCAGTCAAAATTACTGTTATGGACCCCTATTTCTTACACTAATTCCTTTATGTCCTGGCTAGATAGACAATCCAGCTGCTGTATTCAATAAAGTGATTAAGTGCTAAGTGAGTTACCCCCATCTTCCTAACATGCGAGAAACGTATGAATAAAGTAATGAGCAAAAAGTGCAATAATAAAGTGCAGAATAATTCATATGTGCAAAGAGAGTGCTAGCAGCATAACTGGTGCTGGCTAATGCTAGTTACCTTTAAAGTAGGGGTTGGCGGAATTTGCGTAATCGCGTTACGCAAATTTCTGCAAAACGGTAAAAAATCTCCACGAACACGCAGAAATTCCGCAAACCTGTGGAATTGCTTGTTCGCGATGCTTTTTTACTGTTCGCAATCGCTGTTTGCTTGCTCGGGCGTAATTATCTCGCGAACACGCATGTAAGAACGCGAACAAGCAAAAAATTTCGTGAAGTTTTGCTTTCTCTGCGAAACGCGAAATTACCCGAAATTCGCAAATTTCGCGAACGGAACAGAATTTGCCGCCCAGGCCTACTTTAAAGGGACCTCATGTAGTGCAAATCACAATATAATATATAACCAGTACATTCAGCAAGGAGGATAAAACAGTAAGTTAATTAAAGAGATGATCATAAGGCTGATTCCCACAAAATGACATTCACAATATAAAATTGTCATAAAATCATTTCAACCTGAAATCTCAATAAGTTAGCTAAAACCTCCTGATTATGTATTTCTCAAACATCATAACGTCATAAAATATGAAGACGGAAGCAATTTGTGTGTTTGAGATGCAATCCTATTGTTGATGTGTACCTCAAAACAAACTATGTATATATGTACAAGTTTCTGGAGACCAATGCTATACTACCTAATGAAAAGGAGAGATAAAAGATCATTACTAAGTGACTCCTCCATATTAGGGTAGGCCATCAACTCAATACTTAATGATACTGCGCAATTACCTAAATAAATAAATAAATATGCAATAAATATTTAGTATTTGTTCATAATCATTACAATAACTCCAAAACATCTTGGAAATATAATAGGTATGTGTACAAATCCCCACTGGTATTAAGACCCTTTGGCTGCTTGGTGTCCAGTTCTAATATATATCTTGTCTCCAAGCGTCGCAGTCTGGCTTCTCTGTTGCCCCCCTTCTTGTTGATAGGCACTTTGTCTAGCACATAATATTTAAAATATTTGAGGCTGGTTTGGTGGTGTTCCTTAAAGTGCCTTGCCACCGGATAGCTGGGGGTCATTATTTACAATAGCTTGTGTGTGTTGCAGGAGTCTTTTATGCACTGGTAGTTTCGTACTGCCTATTTATATTAGATTACAGCTGCATATCAGTGCATAAACAGCAACTTCAGTTTTACATTACAGATATTTTGAGAAGGTATGTGTTTTAGGGCTCAAGGCAGTTTGATAAGTCTTGGTGTTAACACCAAATTGGCATGCCTTGCAATTGGCACATTTGTAGAAACCTGTTCTGGGGGTCAGCCAAGTGCTGGCATCCACATCTTCGGATTGTTTTTTATTAATGCATTGGCCACAGATGCTGTTCTTCTAAATGTGATAGATGTTGATGTAGGCATGGCTCCACCTATGACGGGGTCTCCCATTACTATAGGCCAATTGCGTCCTATTATTGTCCTTATCTGTCCTTCCTGCCTATTGTACCCCAGTATCAACCTGATTGGCTCAGTGGGGGTGATACCCATTGCTGAATTAGACTTGGATTTATATTGGAGTAAATCCTGCCTTGCTCTAGTTCTGGATGTGGATATTGCTGCTTCAATAGTGTGACTCTCGTACCCTCACTATACAAATCTATTGTTGCATTCTTGTTGATTCAATTGCATATCTTGTTCCTCACTACAAATTCCCTTGATTCTTAGCATGCTATTTATTAGGTGAGGAGGATGGGCACTGGTCGCATGCAATATCGAATTTCTCGCTGTGGGTTTTCTAAAAAGTGTGGTTGCCAGACCTTTGTGGGAAATGTATACCTTAGTATCTAGAAATGTAATAGTTTCACAACTGATGTTGTATGTAAACTTTATGTTCAAGTTGTTTCTGTTAATCTCAGCATTAAATTCTTGTTCACTCTGTATTGACCTATTCCAAACAACAAAAAGGTCATCAATAAATCGTAACCAAACTATTATATTGTTGGAGAATATGTGGGCATATTGTTTCATGAGGACAAGCTCCTCCCACCATCCCATGAAGAGACAGGCATAACTGGGGGAGAAGCTGGCCTCCATTGCCACACCTTGTCTTTGTTGGTATACTTGATTCTTATATTAAAACAAGTTATTCTCCAAACAAGAGTCAATCAACATCTGATTATGTTTGGCATATTTGATGGGTCGATTGGCCAAGAAGTATTCCACTGCTTTGACTCCATCATGATTTCGTATGCAGGTATGTAGGGCTGCTACATCCAAGGCTATAAGACAATAACCCTCCTGCCATCTGATTTTTAAAATTTTTCTGATGAAGTCACTTGTGACTTGCACATAAGAGTTGAGATTTTTCACATGATGTTGCATAAATGAGTCAATGTACACAGACATATTCTCTAGTGGTCCATCGCAGGCTGAAATTATGGGTCAGCTTGGCGGTTCCTCCATAGATTTGTGTACCTTTGGAACAAAGTACAGTAGGGGTATAGTTGGATTTTCCTTTGTTAGGTACTTGAATTCCTGTATATTCAATAGGTCCGTACTTCTCCATGCCAATAATTTCCCAAAGAAATTATCCTGTACTTGTTTGAATTTTTGCATGGAGTTTTTGCGGTAGCAGTCTGTATCATTCAAATGTTTTGCTGCTTCCTCTAAGTAATCTTTGAGTGATCATAGTACCACATTTCCCACTTTGTCAGCATTCCTCACTACAACCTGTTTATCCTTATTTATTTTCTCCATAAGTTGGTGATATTTCCACTTCTGATTCTTAATCGGTATGTTATTTTAGCTGGTCTCCATATGGAGGTGTTTAATTTCCGCCACCACGTGCTCATTAAATAGGTCTATGGCGTCACGAGGCATATGGGGTATGAATTTAGACTTTTCCTTGAAGTCCGTTTCAGACTTGGTACATGTTTCAATAGTAGGTGATAGTTAATCCTGGGTTGCCTATTCCGGATATTCTCCTCCGCCTGTCTTTCACCCATCATCTATTTCACATTCATAACCCATATTATGTAAGTCATTAAGTACTCCCAAGTAAGCCACTCTTAGACTGCTATCCACAGTCTCTACTGTTTGGTGGCTGATTTCACTTGCTGCTTGTGAAGTTATTTGAGACCTAGCATTCATTTGATGGAATTTTTGAAATTGAGTTTTCTGACAAACTTATAGATATCCGCACGGGTATTAGTATAATCAAAGTTTGTGGAGGGGCAATATGACAGACCTAGTGAGACGATCCGTTGTTCAGAGTGGTCAAGATGTATATCGGTAAGATTTATGATGGTATTATTTGTGCTCACTGTCCTTTCTGCACCTCTGTTGCTTATTTTTCTACTTATTTTGTTTCTTTCTGCACTTCTTTTGTGGTTTTTTCAGTGAATTTCTAAGGTTTTTAAAATTCTAAATTCTACTATGCCTAAGTAGGTAGGCTATGTACAGAAATAGAAAAAAGATGCAGAAAGAAGCAAGAGAAGTCCAGAATGATGCAAGAGAAGTGCAGAAAGAGGAAGAAATGTGCAGAAAGAAGCAAGACAATACAGAAAAAGGCAACAGTAGTCCAGAAAGAAGAAGAAAGGTGCCAAAAAGAAGCAAGAGAAGTGCAGAAAGAAGCAACAGAGGTACAGAAAGAAGCACAAGAAGTGCAGAAAGAGGCAATAGAGGTACAGAACTAGGCAGTAGAGATACAGAAAGGGGGAACAGGGATACAGAAAGAGGCAACAGAGGTACAGACAGAGGGAAGAGGGGTGCATAAAGAGGCAAGAGGGGTACAGAAAGAAGCAAGTGAGGTCAGAAAGATGCAACAGAGGTACAGAAAGAGGCAAGACAGGTGGGGACAGAGGCAAGAGAAGTGTAGAAAGAGGCACGAGAAGTTCTGAAAGAAGCAAGAGAGGTTTGGAAAGAAGCAAGACAAGTGATGAAAGAGACAGGAGAGATGCAAAAAGAGGCAAGAGAAGTGCAGAAAGAAGCAAGAGAGGTACAGAAAGAAACAAAAGAGGTGCAGAAAGAAGCAACCGAGTTGCAGAACGAAGAAAGAGAAGTGCATAAAGAAACAAAATAAGTACAGATATAAGCAACAGAGGTGCAGAAAGAGGGAAGACGGTGGAAAGGAGGCAAGAGAAGTACAGAAAGAAGCAACAGTGATGCAGAAAGGGGAAAAGGGTAGGAGAAAGAGGCAAGAGGGGTGCTGAATGAAGAAAGAGAGGTGCAGAAAGAAAGAAAAGAACTGTAGAAAGAAGGAACAGAGGTGCAGAAAGAAGTAAGAGAGGTGCAGAAAGAGGGAAGAGAAATGCAGAAAGAGACATGAGGGGTACACAAAGAAGCAGGAGAAGTTCAGAAAGAAGGAACAAAGGTACAAAAAGAGGCAAGAGGGATGCAGAAAGAGGCAAGACTCCTACAGAAAGAGGGAAGAGGGTTGCAGAAAGAAGAAGGCGGGCACAGAAAGAAGCAAAAGAGGTGCAGAAAGAAGAGAGGAGTGCAGAATGAACTAACAGAGGTGCAGAAAGAGGTAAGAGGGGCAGAAAGAGGGAAGAGGGATGGAAAAAGAGGCAAGAGGGGTGCAGAAAGAAACAAGAGAGGTGGAGAAAGAAACAAAGGAAGTGCAGAAAGTAGGAATAGAGGTACAGAAAAGGCAAGATTAGTGCAGAAAGAAGGAAGAGGGGTGCTAAAGAAGCACAAGGGGTACAGAAAGAAGCAAAAGGGGTACGGAAAGAAGCAACAGGGATGCAGAAAGGGGGAATAAGGGTGCAGAAAGGGGCCAGAGGGTAGAGAAAGAAGCAAGAGTGGAACAGAAAGAAACAAAATCTGTGCAGAAAGATGAAACTGAGGTGCAGAAAGAGGCAAGAGGATTGCAGAAAGAAGGAACGGGGTACGAAAGAAACACAAGGGATATAGAAAAAAATAAGAGAGATAGATAAAGAAGAAATAGGTGCATAATGAGGGAAGAAGGGTAATGAAATAGGCAAGAGAAGTACAGAAAGAAGCAGCAGAGAAAGGGAGAAGAGGTGCAGGAAAAGGAAAGAGTGGTGCAGAAAGAGGGAAGAGGGGTGCAGAAAGAGGTACAAGGCTTGCAGAAAGAAACAAGAGAGGTGAAGAAAGAGGCAAGAGAAGTGCATAAGGAAACAACATGGATGCAGAAAGAGGGAAGAGGGATGCAGAAAGAGGCACGAAGAAGCAAGAGAGGTTCAAAAAGAAACAAAAGAAGTGAGAAAGAAGGCACAGAGGTGCATAAAGAGGCAAGAGGGGTGCATAAAGAGGAAAGATGGATGCAGAAAGAGGCACAAGGGGTACAGAAAGAACAAGAGTTGAACAGAAAGAAGCAACAGAATTGCAGTTAGAAGCAACAGAGGTGCAGGAAGAGGAAAGAGCTGTACAGAAAGAGGCAGAAGAAGTTCAGAAAGAACCAACAGTCAAGGAAGTGACCTGCTTGGGGCCACCCGGGTCTCCTCGGACCACTTCTCAGCCTTCTATACCAAATGAAGCATCGGAAGAACAGTGGAGAATATACCAATAATTGTTTTATAATTCAGATGCACTCAGAGTGGAGCCTCGTCTGCACAGTCTCAAAAAATGTTGAAGAGGGAACTGAAATCGACGAGCATAGAGATACATTATGTACATAGCCGGGCAAAAATACGCCCACAGTGGGATTTTCCAAGCAGATGCAGCTGGACAGTGAAAAACAAAAAAATAGGTTTTGGTCCTCGTATCTCACACAACCTAACACAATTTAAGGTCATTTCACCCTGCGCCCGGCACCAGTCAAGTGGGAGAGGGTCTCTATCTAGTGAGAAAGGTATGTGTTAATATGAACAGTCTTTTCATTACTGAGGCAAAGCCTCAAAATTTAGGAAACAAAATCACAGGGGCTTTTTCTTAGCAACGGCAATAGTTTCAATCACCATTCAAAATGGCGTCTGAACAGAAAATAGTGCTGCAAATGCTAACTTATATAGGGCACTGCGTAAGCAGTCTCAGGTCTATTCTAAGAACAGAGATGCAGAAAGGGGTAAGAGGGGTAGAGAAAGAGTCAAGAAGAGGCAAGAAGGGTGCAGAAAGAAGCAAGAGAGGTGCAGAAAGAAGCAATAGAAGTGCAGAAGTAAGCAACAGAGATGCAGAAAAGGGGGAAGGACCTGCCCCTACACATGAGAGCCTCTTCGCCTCTTAAATTCCACATGAAGCTGAAGACCTGGCTTTGGAGTAGTACCAATGGATGCTAGGGTTGGCTAGGTTCATACTTGCTCTGCACCAGGATACATCCCTCATACTGTAAAGCAGCTATATTGTCTCCTGGGTTTTGCCACACACTTCCCACCCTAAAACCTATAAAAACCACAACACACACCTACAATTAAATTACCAAATTACCATAATTAGTTCCCAATTATTCCATTTAAATGTATTAACAACCAATGATTAATGGATTATTAATAAATCACATGTTTAACACTATAAAATGTTAATTAAAAAAATATTGAAAAATAAAAATTAATCAATACATTTATTATAATTAAATTACTTCCTACCCTATTCTCCTATAAACCCACAACCTGCTACGGAACTAAAAGTGCACAATTGAAATAATTTTTTTTAATTATTTTAATATAAATAAATTACTTACCACACTATTCACCTATAAAACCACTATGGAACTAAAAGCGCAAAATTAAAATAAAAAAATAATAATACATTTAATATAATCAAAATACTTCCCACCCTATTCTCCTATAAACCCACAACCCGCTACAGAACTAAAAGCACAAAATTCTAATTAAATGAATAAATAACTACTAAAAATGTAATACATATATTAAAAATACAAACAAATCTTATACAAAAAAAGACATCAAATATGTAAAAGAAATATATACTAAAATAAGTAACTATAATAAAAATGATATTTTTCATACCAATAGTTTTGTAAACGATATTAAACACCAATATTTTTAAAATCTATATTACTTACCTTAAGGTGATATTCTTGTCCATGATAGGCTTGCGGTCAATATTTCTGACCCACAATATTGATGGCTCAATATTTGTGCAACTCGATATTTTGTGCTAGATATTTGGTCTCTGCACCCTCCAATGGCATTCGTGGAGGCACCTCCAGCTCCCGCACCCACCTCTGTGTTATTCTTCTTCCCACTGGATACTGATGTAAGAAATAAACAAAATAAAATAAAATAAAAAAAGTTCTGTGGTACAGTTAATAATCTCCCCAAAAATATTTGGGAAATGCAAATGCAGCAACATTGTAACTTTTCGGAATCAGCTCTTCTCTCCTATTTGTTTTGTAGACCAATTTCTAATTTCGTAACCATATTTCAAATTTCCTGGACTACTCTTTGGAAGTACTAATAAATTGCAACAAATGGTCTTTGCTTCTTGTCTAATTCTCTCAGTCTCAACCCCCTTTAATGGGCCAACTCTGTCTGCACTTCTTTCAATACATAGATGCATTACATGCATGGCTTACTGTATTAACCGACCAAGACAATCCGTTACCCCCTTCAAGCACCACTATCCTAAGGATTATGTCCATAATGACTGCTGCTCACTGACCCAGGTCTCCATGAGTGTGCCCATCCCAAGCCAACATGGTGGGCCCTGGTCTAACTGCCTCTGGGACAATCGCTTACACCCTGGTTTACCCCCCAAACCTCTCAAAATCCGCCAGAAAAGCCTTCAAACACCTCACCCTGAAAAACCATCCTGAGACACTGATCTCGGACCTACGTTTCTGTGCGGACATAGGCACCATTACCAATGACCTCGTTTTCTACTCCAGAAGAATCTCCGCTTGGCGCAATACCTTTTCACTATTCCTTAATGTACGCTCATCCAGGAACATTCCCTACGGCACTAAGCTCACAATAGTGCAAACAACAACCCTTCAAACTGACCTCACCATCACTCTCTACAAAAGCGGCATTGTACTGATCCAAGCATCAACAAAAAACCTTGACAAATCCTCATATCTTTTTACCACTCTCAGAAACCATGTACATGACACTGGGATGCTGACCAACACCTGGCCTGACCTTACCCCAACCCCCCTGCCCAATATAGGACACCCTAATCCCCTCACTACTCCTACCAACCTCCCTAACACTTTGGACCAGAGACCCGTGATTCCACCACTCCATTCTTCCCACTCGGAATCCACGGCTTCCATCACAGCACACATTAACCCTATCAGGCCTCCTACAACCACCTCAAGATAAATAAACCCTGGACCCTTGGTCTCCTCCTTCCATGCTCCCCTGTCGGACTCTAAGACCACTACGTCCTCAGTATCTTTGGCTGTGGCAGGTCAATCCAGCCCGCTAACACTCAAGCCACCCCTTCTACGACTCCTAACACAGCCCACCCTTTCCCTCCAACCCCCCCTCCTCAGCGAATCCTGCTGTAGCAGGTCATACCAGCCCCGCTAACACTCAAGCCACCCCTTCCACGACTCCTAGCACAGTCCACCCTTACCCTCCAACCACCCCTCCGCAGATATCCACTCTCTGCACTCCAGAGCCTCCAAAATAATTCAGAGCTTCCACTCCTCCATCCTCGATCTAACAAACCTCCTCCACCTCGCTGAACTCTCCTTTGCAAACCTCTTGCCTCAGCTGTCTTCCTTTCCAATCCCAGAGCATCCCAAACGCCCTCTACCGACATCCTTGAGGCATCTTCGTCCTCGCAAGCACACTAGCTATCTATCTACTGAGGAAACCCTTGACCTCGCCCTATCTTACAACCTTTCCCCCATCACAACAAATTCACTAGACCTCACTGAAAAGGAAATTCAGGATTTTCTCAAGGACCATAACTCAGCCCCTCCATTTCCTTGTCTACCAGACGCGAGTGCCCCACACCCCATCTACACGATCGCTATTGACCCATATAGATCAGCCCCCCTCTGTAATAGAAGGTTGATCAGAAGCCCTGTCTGTCCCGACCCCCGCTAACACCCCCCTTCCCTGCTCTGACGGGTCTCTTAATCAACTGCCGTTCTGCAGTAAAGCATGCGGCCGATGTCGCTGCTCTCATTCTGAACAGCAACACCGACTTAGCCATTCTAACAGAATCATGGCTTAATGACACATCATGCCCATGCCTCGACCTCTTAATCCCCCCCAACTTTAATATTGCCAGGCTAGACAGACCACATAACAAAAAAGGTGGCGGGATCACCTGCGTCCATCGCTATAACCTCCTTGTCACAGAGCTTCTAACGGATACCACAGATTCCTGTGAATATCTAGCCCTCTCAGTCTGCAGTAGCACCACCCACCTATGTAACCTACACATCTTTTACCACCCCCCAGGCACTAACAAACCCTTCACTGACTTCCTCATGGAAGTTATCACAGCTAAGAACTCCCCAAACACCAAAGACATTTTCCTCGGTGACTTCAACCTGCACTGGAACGACCTTAAGGATCCTCATGTCAACGCCATTAAAGACCTCATGACCGATGTAGCCCTGACCCAAGCTTGCCTTCTCCCAACCCACTCGAAAGGGGTCACTCTAGACTGGATTATCTCTAAGGAGACAACCGTCAAGCTCATATCGATTGACCCCTGTGACTGGTCAGACCACCATGCCATCGCCTTTCTGCTACCTGGCACCCGCAAGACTAGCACACCACAACCGGTGCTCCCAAAATGGTGGGTCAGAGACAACAAAAACCTAGACCTCAATGAACTTGAGATCCGCTGCAAATCCGACCTCCCCCCACATTACTTCGGTCAGTGACCTAAATGATCACTACTCTGCTTCAATGTCGAACATCTTGGATGACCTAGCCCCTCTTAAACTAAAAAGAATTCAAGTCAAAGATAAAAACCCATGGTTCACTGGTTCCCTTAACGATGAGAGGAGATCCCTCTGATAAACTGAAAGAATCTGGAGACAGCACCCCTCAGCTGATCACCTAAAACTTCTTCGCCAGGCCAGAAATACTTACAACAAGAATATTGTCAACTCAAAAAAAAGAGTTTTTCAGAGCGGAATTAGGAAATGCCCAGAACGGACCACACAAACTCTTTGAGATTGTCAAAATCCAATCGAACAAACTGTCCAAAACAGCAAAAGAAACCCCCAAGACCCTCATCTGCTCCGAGGATTTCTCCTCGTTTTTCGCAAACAAAATCAAAACCTTAGATATCAAACTCAAGGCTGCCTCACTCCCCCATCCGAACCTCGACCTTCCGTTTCCTCCCCCCCTGCCGCCATGGTCCTCACCGAAGAATCTAGCACACTCGTCCGAATTTGCACCTTATGATGAAGACGCTGTCGCGAAAATCCTTTCCACCCTGAACCCTAACAACCACTACAACGAACCGCTCCCTTCAAACTGTCATGCGACAGTTGCCAAATCCATTATTCCTAGCTGGACTGTGATAATCAATGCCTCTCTCTGGCAGGGATCAATACCGGCCTCGCTGAAAGCAGGCCAAGTCCTCCTGATTCTGAAAAAGCCGTCACTGGACCCAGCCTCCCCAGACAACTTTAGACCAATTTCCAACATTTCTCTCTTGGCTAAAGTGCTGGAAAAGTGTGTACAAATACAGCTAAGTCACCACATCAACAACTTCAATCTACTCGACGACTGCCAGTCCGGCTTCCGACCGGGACACAGCACTGAAACCACCATGCTCCACATTGTCGATGACGCTCTTCAAGCCCTTGACCAAGACAAAACCTGACTCCTAATCCTCCTTGATCTATCCTCGGCCTTCGACACGGTCAACCATGAGATGCTACTCTAATGCCTCAAACTGAGGATGGGATTAGATGGCACTGTCCTCAACTGGTTTAGTTCCTACCTACAAAACCGATCTCAGAGATTCCTAGCCAATGGCGAACTGTCCGCTCTTGCCGTGGTCATGGTGGGAGTCCCTCAAGGATCAACGTTGGCCCCCACCCTTTTCAATCTCTATTTAGAAACCCTTGCCAAAGTCCTTCGCACTGCAAATATCTCCTTCCATATGTACGCTGATGATGCTCAGATCTACATAAAAATCTCTTCTCTTGCGGAGATCCTCACCTTGAATGAGGCCCTGAAGCTGACCGTCAGATGGCTCTCGTCCAACCAACTCAATTTCATTGCTAAGACAACTGAGTTCCTTCTAATCTCCCCCCCTAAGAGCAACTCTGAGATCCAGACTTGGATTAAAGCTATCACAGTCTTAAACTGTTCCCCGACCATTGTGGATTCGGCCAAATCTCTGGGAATTACCTTGGATTATAACCTTAACATGCGAGACCACATCAACCCAATGGCCAAATCTGCCAGATTCCACCTGAGCTACCTATGGAAACTGAAACCCTTTGTAGTCGCTCCTGACCTAAAACTAGCAGTCCAATATTTAGTTATCTCTCGGCTGGAATATGGTTGCTCCACCCTCTCCGGTTTACCCAAGATCTCGCTGGCACCCTTAAAAGCCTGCTTCAACGCAGCCGCCAGACAACTTACATGCTCTAGAAAATTCGATCACATCATCCCTCATTTAAAAGAGTTGAACGGGCTTCCCTTCGAGGCTAAGATCCACCTCAAGCTGGTATGCATCACGCACAAGGCCTTACACTCTAACTCCCCGCATATCTTGCACAGAAGCTTGTGATATCCGGAGGAAGCAGAAACCCACTCTCGGCCAATGCCCTCCTACTCCGGCCTGCACGCTTTAGGAAAATAAAAACCTACAATCGAGCTTTCGCTGGGACTGCACCAAGAATATGGAACTCCCTCCCTCCCGACATTAGAAGAATCCCCTTCCTGGCATGCTTCAAAAAAGAGGCTAAATCCTTCCTCATGGGTAAATTCCTTGGCTAAACCCGTTCCAAAGCCACCTGAGAGACTATTGCCTTATCCTGCGACCTTGTACAGTATTCGTGTGATATCCTGCCTATTGTATGACTCTTATCTCTGTAAAATGCCCTGGTGTATAGTATTTCCTTTCCCCAATGTACAGTACTCGTATGATATCCTGCCTACCTTATGACCCATTGACCCTGTAAGCTCTCTGATATACAGGTCTCCTGTGATGACCTTCCTTTTGTAATCTCTATGAATCTGTAAAGCGCTGTGATACCCTCACGGGTCACGTTCGCGCTCTATAAAACCTTAAAATAAATAAATAATACAAATAAATACTACGCATCACTGGGAAATTACTCAGTATTCAAATAATATTCTTTGTCACATAAATTTAACTTACTGGAGTGTGAGCAGCATGGTTGCTATTTGTGAAAAAATATTAGCAAGAACACAATAAATAAATAATTATTACTCATCAGCTGTTTTTGGGTGTGCCGGTCTGCAAAACTACGAAAGAAACAATTGATAGATGGAATGCTGGACAACGCAAACATTCACCCTCAGTCATAAGGATCTGGGTTAAATCCATCATTCTTTTGCTCACCACACCACCCCAGTTTGGACTCAGCTATATGCAATTCAGTCTTGATCCTGTTCCTTGTGGGAACAGTCCAGTCCGAACTCCAAACAAAGTCCTCCCTGGACCAGAAACAAGCATCCTGGGACCGGTTTCAGGGCATCACCCTTCATCAGCCAGTCTAGCTTGAATCCAGTGCTGTAGTGAGCACACTACCCACGTCCGGGCATACATTTCCCACTTGGGCAACACATGCAAAATAAACAATTGATGGACGGAATGCTGGACAATGCAAACATTCACCTCACAAGGATCTGGGTTAAATCCATCATTCTTTTGCTCACCACACCACCCCAGTTTGGACCCAGGCATATGCAAATCAGCCTTGATCCTGTTCGTTGTGGAAACAGTCCAGCCCAAACTGCCAAGCCAGGTCTACAACCTGGCATACCCTCTCCCAGCATTACTGACGTCCCCGGGGGCCTTACCCACTTCCAGGCCAGCTGCCAGGCTAGAGAGGAGGTGGCACGGCATGTAAAAAACGAGCGCAGCCTCCTCCACCTCAGAAAAAATGGCATTGAGATGAAGCCCTTTGCAGCACAATCTTTCGCAGGTTGGCCAGCTGGCGCTACAGCCCTGGGTGGTTAAGGGGGGCCTGGAACTGCCACTTCCCTTCTCTGCCATGATGCTGGGTGGGGGGAAGGGAAGAAACAGGGGAAAAATAAGGAACAAGGTGAAATGGAAGAAAAAAATAAGGAAGTATAGCAAAAAAAAAAAGTACAATAGTCATGCAAAAGCAAATAAAAAGTATATATATTAACCACATGGCTGCTAGGCGTTTTCCCGTCCTGCGCTGAAGAACCAAAATTACCATTATTCATGACGAGCTGGCCTTGTCATCCGCGCACGGCAGGTAAGCGCCATGACGAGTCCAGCTCGTCATTAGCTTCGAAGGGGTTAAAACCCAAAGGCACATGTTAAGGTAATACATAAAAATGAGGGGTAAATAAGCTTCAGAGGGGCAGGATTAAACAGATTAAGCAGTATTCAAAAAGTAGGCCCAGCGCCATAAACAGAGCAAAAAACAAGATGGCCACTTCCATGTGAACCGCGTTGTGCCGTTCGCATGCGATTCCATATGATGGAAAATGTCACGCAAATGGGTGCAGCAAACAATTCCGGACATTTGTGGAACTTTGCATAGCGCTGCAGAGTTGTTGTTTTTTACTTTGCGGCTCTGTGAACTCCACCCAGGCCTACTTTAACTTTGAATATTGTACTGTTTATAAAAGATATTTTCCTGTTTGTTTCCACCTTTTTGCTTGATTAGAGCCTTTAAGATTTTCAAATGCGTTCATGCCTAACTATGATAATCATTATTTTTTTCAAATGACCTATGTGGAATTGAGCGCTGCTATTTATTGAACTAAGGGGCATATTAGCAAGAACCTTGTTAAAATTATCGCTGTTTTAGCGGCAGGAAACTGAAGCTAAAATAGCGATAATGGGCTTGCTAATGTGCGTTATGCGTTATGGAATTCCAATAGAAGCCCAGTTTAGATGTGCAGGACATCTGGGGCCTTATTTATGAAGGCCTTGCGTCAGTTTTGCGCCGCTGGTGCGTCACTTTTTGTGACGCACCAGTGGTGTAAAAAATGCGACTCGTTGCGCCATATTTAAAAAGTGACGCATCTAGGTAGATGCGTCACTTTTTAAACCCCTGCGCCACATTATACCTGCGTCAGGTATAATGTATGTAGAGGGGGCGTTCCCCCGCAAAAAGCCTCGTAATAGTGAGGCAGTGAAATCTATGAGATTTCACTGCGTCACTTTTAGGACGCTGTTGCGTCAAAATCTTGCGCCTGCCTCACAGCAGGCGTAAGACTGATGCAAGCCCTTTCACATGGGGCTTTCCCCATGTGAAAGGACGCATTGCTGGAGGTGCGTCACTTTTGTGACACACTCCAGCAATGCGTCACTTTTGCGCTTAAAGATACGTCAGAAATACTGACGTATCTGTAACTCCTTGCAACATGATGCATCATACATTAAATATGACGCATCAGGAATGTCGTAAGGAGTGCGCAGTGAAAAGTGACGCATCGCTGTTTTCAGGCAGCGATGCGTCACTTTTCATAAATGAGGCCCCTAATCTGGGCTTCGATTGGAATTCTATAACGCATATTAGCAAGACAATTATCGCCGTTTTAGCGGCAGTTTCCTGCCACTAAAACAGCAATAATTTTAACGAGGTTCTTGCTAATATACCCCTAAATTTCTTTGAAGAAATGCTTTGTCCGGTTACTTCATGTGTGTTTTAACATGTGGCCCTGCTACCTAATCCGCAGAAAAATGACGTATTACAAACTCTAATTCCAAATGGTGGCACGTGTTTGTTCCATCGAAAATTGAACAGATATTTAAATTATAAGACTCGCATGTGGTGTGTTTATTAACACATTTAAATTTGGTGACACATTTACTATTTTAACAATGATGAACACTTTTGGGCTTATAACGTCCTCTTCCATGCCACAATCTCACGTTATATGTGTCCAGAAGTGGGAAGAAATGTTAAAACGTTGTAGCATTTCTGTACTATGCTGCAATTATTTCTATTGATTTGCTGATGGAGAAATATAATTGCTTCATTTGAATATACCGACTTGCTGATAGAGAGCTCAAGGCAATGTTGCACTTGAGTATATTTTTGAATGAATCTTTGATGTTTAAAAAACGAAGGCAGATTTCCCTGTTGCCGGCATGAAGTTAAGAAGCAAAAGAATTTTCGCCATATTAGTTTAATTTTGCTTGACAGATTCAGTTCATGCTTCATCTGTTGGAACAACTGCTGCCTTTACGATGCCAGTGATCTTGACATTCTAGTAAGCACTTGAAACATTCCTCGGTTCAAGTAAACCTCCTCCATAGAAGTGGCTCATTCTCGTGAACACATTTTAATTCTGAATGCATCAGTCCTCTACATGAGAATCTGAACTTCATATAGATCCATATAGCGCGGGAAAAGACAGAACAGTGAGCATATACATTTTTAATTGGCCTTGCCATGTGCATTCATCCATTATTAAGGGCCAAATGACCTTGTTGTCTTTCTTCATTATAACTTGTCTTGTACGAGAAGAAACACAACAACAATTGCTGGAAAATATTTTCTTTTGCAAGCATAAGGAGACGTCACAATAGGGACTTCTTTTTTTGCCATGCAAAATGTTACTTATTATATTATTGGTAATTCCCGCTAAAGAATGTTTGAAACCCATTGTGGTGCGATTCAAGGTAAGCGAATAGCTGTGACAGCTGTGATAGCTGCGATACAAACACAGAACCAGTCATCTAAAGGAGGAAAGCACGTGACCAAACGCATGGGGCTGCACCACATAATGAGTTTCATGGTGGCCAAAATGTAATTTTGTGATGGTGTTGGTCATATCACATCATCGGATATGTTTCCACGCTATTTGAATTTCTCTGCCGTTGAAGCTGATTGTGGTATTTGAAGGTGTTGCGGACACAGCAATGTATTGAAATATCACTGGAAAAAAAAACTTCAATTGTGAAATATGGTACTAACATCAAGAACTGGTCACTTCTTTGTAGGTGAAGTAAAATATCTCCTACGGATTTTGCAAAATCCAAACAGTGGCAAAATAAAATCTATTTGCGTGGCAATATTCCACAAATACCATTTCTGCCAGTGCCATCGCTCATTATTTACGGGCTATAGTTCCGGAAGTAGTATCACAGATTAGAAGGAGACGACCTACTTACTGTTAATAGAATGTGTAGATAACACTTGGGCACTTTCTCCTCAATCAACATGTCTCAATGACATGCCATACCATAAACGCTAGTAGAAGAGAAAAATTGCTGACCCTCCTCCTTATTTAGTCTCACTTTAAATTTAAAGAGACAACAAACAAATGACCGAATCTCTTTGTTTGTATGGGTAATTTTATTAAACCCTTTTGTTCATTATTTTTGGTAAAATTTAACCAATTAGTAGGCGAGAAGAACACTCCATACATTTATATACAAATACAAAACATTTAAGACATATGTTACAAATACCAACAAGTAAACAATAACTCAAATAATCATCAACAAACTTCTCGTGTTAGAAATAAATAACAAATCGATATGCGCAAATAATTAATCTTTGCGAGATAATCAGAAAACGCTATTGAACCCAACAGGTTGAAAAATAGATTTTGACAGACATCAGAAATTAATCAACAATGATTTTTAACCATAGAGGCTGCACTTGTCACGTGCAAATATTTTTTGAACTCTCTATCTGTCGTTTTGCCAACGCGTTTCGAATCTGTCGGTATTTACAGATTCTCCTCAGGGCTCTCTCATTGTTATCAATCTAAACAGAAAAATAAAACGAAGTTTGTTTCAATATGCAAAGCTAAATTTCGTTTTTCAGAAGACCCCCCTAAAAGAGGCCGGACTCTACTGTACTAATTACCTCTCTGGAGAATGCGGTGGGCTCTCGCGGGTCAGTTTATGCACGAGGGTGTAGGCGCCGCAGAAATCAGTAAAGATAAAGGATTTGTTCTGGAAGAATAAATAAGTTCAAGGACTTACTACGCCATCTAAAACAGTGTCAAGCGACTACAACAGACCTAACGCTGTACATTCATACTTTTTCCAATTAGCATTGAATGCGGTATTAGGTTTTCGTGTGCTCCTTTTATCCTTTCTGTGCAACCTGATTTCTGCGGCGCCTACACCCTCGTGCATAAACTGACCCGCGAGAGCCCACCGCATTCTCCAGAGAGGTAATTAGTACAGTAGAGTCCGGCCTCTTTTAGGGGGGTCTTCTGAAAAACGAAATTTAGCTTTGCATATTGAAACAAACTTCGTTTTATTTTTCTGTTTAGATTGATAACAATGAGAGAGCCCTGAGGAGAATCTGTAAATACCGACAGATTCGAAACGCGTTGGCAAAACGACAGATAGAGAGTTCAAAAAATATTTGCACGTGACAAGTGCAGCCTCTATGGTTAAAAATCATTGTTGATTAATTTCTGATGTCTGTCAAAATCTATTTTTCAACCTGTTGGGTTCAATAGCGTTTTCTGATTATCTCGCAAAGATTAATTATTTGCGCATATCGATTTGTTATTTATTTCTAACACGAGAAGTTTGTTGATGATTATTTGAGTTATTGTTTACTTGTTGGTATTTGTAACATATGTCTTAAATGTTTTGTATTTGTATATAAATGTATGGAGTGTTCTTCTCGCCTACTAATTGGTTAAATTTTACCAAAAATAATGAACAAAAGGGTTTAATAAAATTACCCATACAAACAAAGAGATTCGGTCATTTGTTTGTTGTCTCTTTAAATTTAAAGTGAGACTAAATAAGGAGGAGGGTCAGCAATTTTTCTCTTCTACTAGTATATTGGGTCCAGCTGCCCCCCTGTCCCAGGACCAGACTCCGTGGTTATACTATACCATAAACGCTGGCACCTCACAGGCCAATGACTAATGGTATATTGAGCATTGTCACTATAGAACAAAAAGCACGAAATTATGGACAATAAAAATATCCCACGCACACATTTGGAAAGCATCATAGGACACATTCCACCCACTATATTAAAATAAAATAAAACTATCATTTTACATTTTTTAGATCGCTACAGTGTAATAAATGCAAAGGAAAGTACAATCTTGTTCATAATTCTAGCACTCAAATCCCTACAGGCGAAGAAAGCGGAGGCCGACGAGGGAAATAGAGCCCTACTCAGCCAGACAATTGTTACTGAGAATTGATAAATGGTGTACCCACATGTAAAGGGACATGTTCTTAAAATAATTATAACTTCTCAGTAGGGGCGGGCGTAACTGGTATGGTTCTAGCATAAAGATTCATATTATCTGCAAAAAAACTAGAATTTATGCGTACTTAAATGATAAGTGTAATCAAAGATTTAGCGCTATTTCCAAAATCGGCCAGAAAATGTATTTTGCGCTAGGAAAGTAGCACTTAAAACTACAGGACACAAGCAGCAGACTCCAGCATCTGCTTGCCTTCTCTTGGGGGCATATTACCAACAAAGTGGCGAAGAGAGGTGTTAGCCGCCTTGGCTTTACGCTTTTCTTCACCACTTCGGAAATGCTAGGCTGCACCAAATTACCAAGGATATGGTGCAGCCTAGCGTTCCTCCCCCCCCCCCCTCCGTGATGGCGATAAGTTTTACAACTTAACCGCAGTGCAGGCAGGGAAGGTTTGTTTATGTAAAGGAAGGTGTTCCTTCCTGCACATAAACAAAGCTTAAATGCCATTTTGTAACTTGCATGTGTGCTGCTTCATGCAGCACACATGTAAGTTACAAATTGGCATTTTTAAAAAGAGGTTTGTTTATGTACAGGAAGGGACACCTTCCTGTACCTAAACAAACCGTGGCATTTTGCTTTTTCCATGTGTGCTCCTCTGGTAGGAGTTTTTCCCAAAATTACTCAAACTGGCGAAATAGCATCATTATGGTAATTTAACATCACAAGAGTAACGCGTAATTATTGAAATTACTCTGATTACTTGGCCTATTTTATAATTTTGCCCAGGCCTACTTCTCAAATGAACAGGATAATTGGTTTGGTTATTACAAGTCTCTAAATAAAAAAAAAAAAAACAACACTTAAAACACCCAAGAATGGTAAAATTCAATATTCAAAATTTGAAGAGCCATAATGTAATCCTACTAGTGACATCACTCATGACATCACTGATGACATCTCAAATGACATCACTGATGACATCATCCTTGTTATAGAGTGGCAGACCTCTTCTCACCCTGATATAACCTTTGATACACACACTCAAAAATAGAAACTAACATTTTCAAAACAATGGACATACCAATACCAGTTACAACAAACTATTCAGTAATGCCAAGATCTACATACACTTCCACTCATTCACCAACAGTCCTATACAGTCACTCATACATGTACTCACTCATCATATATACTCATACACCTATACATCCTGTTACACACCGCCACTCATCCATAGAGTTACTCACACACATAGTTAAATATGCAAAGAAAGTATCAATTATCTATTTACTTGCGTATACAGTTATACACACACACCACCACACTTACTTCTATAGAAACTTACACATACTTATTCTTTTAAACAATCACTTATAGAAACACATACTTATTCATACATGAACTCTTCCAATCTCTCACTCTCACATATACTCACTTATATACACCAATACTCACATATCCTAGCTTAAAATATATGTAGTTACCTATAAAGACACTATTGAGACAGCCATTCACTCACTAACACACCCATACACACACTCATCTACCCATACAGTCCTGCACACATACTGTCTTCAACACATACAAACAGTGACTCACCCATTCATGCATCTATCCACTACGTAATGACCCCTCACTGAGTCATACAGATACTCAGAAACTCATACTGATACTCAAAAAACCAAGTAATAACCCATATAGACACTCATATAGCTACTCACCAACCTATGCAGTCACTTATACACAAAGTGAGATACTGATACAGATATTTACATATTTAAACATTACTCACTAATGCATGTATTCACTAAGATACACTTAATCAGTCCAGTATACCATCAATTTTACAAAAAGAAATCATCCATTTAGACAATTATATACCCATTCATTGTTCCATGACCTAGAGATACACATATGTAAAACATATTTAAATTTCAGAAAAACACACATTCACTGGATGATGTCATCAGTGATGTCATTTGAGATGCCATCAGTGATGTTATCCGTGATGTCACTGACCATGTCATAATTGATGTCATATGTGACGTCATCAGCAGTGCATTGCGGGCGCACATGTTATGGTTAGCAGAACCAACTATAACGGGGGAATTTCAATGGTTTTGTATGAGTGAAATGTCCAGCTAACTATAACGCCCCTGAAACGTATGTTCAGTGAATATATATATATTTTTTTTTTCACTGAAAAAATTATAGGTTTCAGGGGCATCACAGTTAGTTGGAGGCTCCATTTTTTTTTCTCAGTCGGATTCGTGCACTCAGCACAAATTAGGCTGATTTGTTTTTAAAAAAAAGCTTTTTGGGGCCCTGGGGTCCTAGTGGGACCCCCTGAGTAGGCCTAGGGGTCAGGGTGTTTCTGCCCTGCCCCATTTCTTGTTGTTTGCATTGATTGTTCTCTCAAGACGGCTACCAACACTTCCTGGTTTAGAGTGTTGACTGCCAAATAGAATAAAGCTTGTGGTCGGGAGGGTCCACCGATCCACTGCTCCTCTAAACATTGAAACTTTTATTTTTTGATTTTCTCAGCAACTACTAAATGGATTTACACCATTTAACAAAAATAGTTCTTTCTGAAACAAGGGCTACCTTTTTGCCAAATTTGGTGTAATTCTGTTCTGCAGTTCGGGCTATAGCTGTGTTTCCTATTGAAAATAACATGGGGAAAACATAACCCCCTTTTTTCTCAGCCCCCACTTGGCAAATCACCCCGAAACTTTTAGGATAGGAGCCGACCGGAGCGGGCCATAAGTTTTGAAAATTTTGCAAACATTCGTCAACCCGTGCCAAAATTATTGGGAAAAGAAAAAACGCTTTTCCTATGGGAACTATGTCCTAACTATAACTATCTACTGGCGATAGCCAGTAGATAATATATATATATATATATATATATATATATATATATATATATATATATATATATATATATATATATATATATATATATATATATATATATATATATATATATATTACCTACTGGCGATAGCCAGTAGGTATATATAGTTAGAATTTTTTCTCTATGGGACTTTTGAAAATTCTATGTCTAATAACTTTGGCGTTTGTGGACGGAATCGGCTGAAATTTTCAGGAAAATGGCACATTTTGTTTCTGAGCAGCCCCTAAAAATTTGGGGGGGTTTCGTCAAGGGGGGGCCGAGAAAAAAGGGGGGTCCCAAAACGCGTTTTTCCCATGTTAATTTCCATAGGGCGGTTGGACTCACTTTTAGCTCGAACGGCTGAATGGATTTGCACGAAACTTGGCAAAATTGTAGGGACTGTTAGCCCGATGTGCCTTTGCTAGGTCTCAATATATGTGCTCCAGTAGTTTTTGAGAAATTAACGTTCAAACCAAGATATATATCTGTAACAGCGCTCTGGGCAGCGATCCGGTCCGCTTACTTTTCGCTTATCAGAACTTTGCGCGCAGAAAGCTGATTGGCTCTCCGGTGTCTGTCAACATTCTAAACAGTCCGGAGCGGACGCCATCTTGTCTCTCGGTAGGATCGAGAGAGAAGAAGAGGTGGAAAACGAAAGGGGAATTTAATGAAAGGGGGCAAGGTATCCCCCTCTTGACCCCCTAGGAATGTTGTTGGGGTTATTAAAGGGTCCCGTGGGGAAAATAAAAAAAAAATGATTTTTCACGGTAGAAGCGCGGCCGCGAACTGGTAGCGAAACGGGAATTCGCCATTTTGTGCTTCGTTAATTAAATTACTAGTTATAAGTGGGTGCGGGAGACGTATCCTAATCCCCTATGTTTTCTGAGGGTGGCTGAGGAGGCTGATATATGTTGATACATCTCTTCCAGCGGCTGTGCGTGAGCTTTTTTTTTTTTTTGCTGCGTGACAGTCCGGAGCGGCCGCCATCTTGTCTCTCGGTAGGATCGAGAGAGAAGAAAAGGTGAAAAACTAATGGGGAATTTATTGAAAGGGGGCAAGGTATCCCCCTCTTGACCCCCTAGGAATGTTGTTGGGGTTATTAAAGGGTCCCGTGGGGAAAAGGAAAAAAAATGATTTTTCACGGTAGAAGCGCTTCACGGGCCGCGAACTGGGCCGCAAACTGGTAGCGAAACGGGAATTCGCCATTTTGTGCTTCGTTAATTAAATTACTAGGTATAAGGGGGTGCGGGAGACGTATCCTAATCCCCTATGTTTCCTGAGGGTGGCTGAGGAGGCTGATATATGTTGATACATCTCTTCCAGCGGCTGTGCGTGAGCTTTTTTTTATTTTGCTGCGTGACAGTCCGGAGCGGCCGCCATCTTGTCTCTCGGTAGGATCGAGAGAGAAGAAGAGGTGAAAAACTAAGGGGGAATTTAATGAAAGGGGGCAAGGTATCCCCCTCTTGACCCCCTAGGAATGTTGTTGGGGTTATTAAAGGGTCCCGTGGGAAAAAGAAAAAAAATATGACTTTTTAACGGTAGAAGCGCTTCACGGGCCGCGAACTGGGCCGCAAACTGGTAGCGAAACGGGAATTCGCCATTTTGTGCTTCGTTAATTAAATTACTAGGTATAAGGGGGTGCGGGAGACGTATCCTAATTCCCTATGTTTCCTGAGGGTGGCTGAGGAGGCTGATATATGTTGATACATCTCTTCCAGCGGCTGCGCCATCTTGCCTTTTTTCCAATGCCACAATTTTGTCGTGCACGGCAGCCATTTTAGATGCCAGGCTGGTCCCAGGCTATCACCTACCCCTGCGGATGTAGTTTATGGCCCCAGCTGTAGAGAATTCAGACATGCCAACTCTCCTGATTCAGGCGTGTGACTACTGATTTCAGTGCTAGTCTCCCGCCTCCCGATTTCTGCAAGCAAAAACCCGGGGGCATATTACGAACAACTAGCGATAATTTTTGTCTCTAACTTGTTTAGAGACAAAAATTATCGCCGCACATCGGCGATTTTTATCGCAGATAAACCTTGCTATTATCGCAGAAAAGTCAGCGATATTCATGTATTATCGAGCAAATGCTCTTAGCCATGTTATCCACCTCCCATTGGATAACATGGCTAAGAACTGCTCAGGGCAGGTGTTAGATTTTGGAGATATTCGCGCTTAGCGCGAATATCTCCAAAAGTTGGTAATAGGAGATAGCGATGTTAGCGACTGTTTCCAGTCGCTAACATCTTGGCACGCCCACTTTGCATGTCATTAGTGATAAGTATCACTGACATGCAAAGCGGGGCTCAAGATGGTCGCTATCTCCTTTTAGCTGTCACTAACTGGTGTTAGCGACAGCTTGGTAATAGGGAGATAATTTTATCTCCGCTTTCATGGCTTTTAAAGCCAAAAAAGCGGAGATAAACCCCCTTGATAATATGCCCCACGATTCCTTGGGGGTTTCAGCTGACAGGGCTTGGTATTGTGTTACATGGTAATTTTTCCAGGAAACGTCAGAGGGTCGATGCAGGGGTTCTAGAAGAGGTGATAAACCATTTAAGCCTCATGAACAAGCGCATGGTCTTTTAAAGATTTGTGAAGTACTCGGGGCGGCGGTGTGTGTGTGCCCTCTTTTAGGAGCGGGCGGGGGGGCACTGCCAGCAACTTGCCAGGTCAGGTAGTGTTCAACACGTGCATCACCCTTTCTCTGTCTGCTATTGCGCTCCATGTTTCGGAAAGGTAAGAAAAAGAACGTGCATTTGAGTTTGAAATGTCCGATCCTGCAGCAGCACACTTCCAAAGCCCACACATGACAATAACCCGATTCAAGGCCCCATTCACCCGTTTTTAAAAAAATAGATAACACTCCAACAAAGTAAGGTTATAAAACTTTATTAACTATTAACTATAACGAACGGAACAAAAACTAAAAACATTTAAACATTTTTCAACACAAAAAGCAACAATGGTTAGAAGCTGTCTTTTGTGCGAATAGTCCCAAGGCAGCACAACGTGCAGAGTTCTGGACGGCACCCAGGTGATGTCGCCTGGGTGCCGCACTGGTTTAGGGATCCTACAATGCTGCTCCGAAAATTGGCGTGGGGCGTCCCGGGTGGGGTGGGGGGAGGCCTCGTCAGTAGCGGTCTGTTGTGCGAATAGTCCCAAGGCAGCACAATGTGCAGAGTTCTGGACGGCACCCAGGTGATGTCGCCTGGGTGCCGCACTGGTTTAGGGATCCTACAATGCAGCACAGAAAAACAGCGTGGGGCGTCCCGGGTGGTGCGGGGGGAGGCCTCGTCAGTAGCGGTCTGTGTCCAGTGTCACATGGCTGACACAACATGTACGACAGGCACCCAGGTGATGTCCAGTAAACTGCCGCACTGGTTTTGGTATCCTACAATGCTGCTCCGAAAATTGGCGTGCGGCGGCCCGGGGGGGGGCGTGGGGGAGCCGGCGTGAACGGGCCTCCCCAGGTGGCGGCCATCTAGCTGAGTTGCGCTCGCTCTTGCGGCCACAGCGTCTCGCTCACCATGTTGTTGAGTTGCTCCCACTCTTGCAGTGCAGCGATAGGCGGCTGCCACATGGCTCTTAAAATGGCGGACGGCTCCTCGGTTTTGGGCCTGGTCCACTGAAATGGCCCTGGGACACTTTGGAACTCGGACGCTTGCCTGCTAGGGCTTGGGCTCCATTCTCGAAAAGCGTCCCCTCAGCCGTGAAGATTGTATAAAAGTCTTGGGGGCCCCCGACTCCCGCAGGCTTCCGGTGGGGAGCGGCTGCCATGATTGCTCGCGGAATGACCACGACGGAGCCACGAGATGGTGGTGCTCTCATGCTGACGCCAGCTTCAGTCTGAATGATCCAGAAACAAGGTGGGGCTTTCATCGTTTGGGAAAAAAAAATGTTCTAAACCAATGAAAAGTGTTATTTTTAGGTCATATGACCAAGCCTTCCATCTTTAGGAAACCAAAAGTAAAATGAACCAATGAAAAGTTTTATAAACAAGTCACATGACCTGTTATGCGGCATAGGGCTACAAAAACCGTAGAAAATCCGTTGGCACGTGAGGCGGCATCAGTAGCGGACCGATGTGCGAATAGGCCGAAGGCAGCACAACGCGCCGAGATCCGGATGGCACCGAGGTGGTGTCCAGCAAATTGCCGCACTGGTGTGGCCATCCTACAATGCTGCGCCGAAAGACGGCGTGTCCAGCTGAGTTGCGGTCACTGTTGCGGTACAGTGACTCGAACGCGCCGAGATCCGGATGGCACCGAGGTGGTGTCTAGCAAATTGCCGCACTGGTGTGGCCATCCTACAATGCTGCGCCGAAAGATGGCGTGTCCAGCTGAGTTGCGGTCACTCTTGCGGTACAGTGACTCGAACGTGCCGAGATCCGGATGGCACCGAGGTGGTGTCCAGCAAATTGCCGTACTGGTGTGGCCATCCTACAATGCTGCGCCGAAAGACGGCGTGTTCAGCTGAGTTCCGGTCACTCTTCCGGCACAGTGACTCGAACGCGCCGAGATCCGGATGGCACCGAGGTGGTGTCCAGCAAGTGGCCGCACTGGTGTGGCCATCCTACAATGCTGCGCCGAAAGTCGGCGTGGGGTGCCCCGTTGGCTTATGAGGTGATGTCAGTAGTGGACTGATGTGTGAATAGGTCGGAACCAGCACAAGGCGCCAAGATCCGAATGGCAAGTCCTGGATGTTGAGTGCCTCAGTTGAGATTTCTGAGCAGTGCTTGTAGGACTGTCTGAAGCTTATTTGCACCTGCTGCAGCTTCACTATTGCCCTGGTGTGGCCAAAGGTGGCACATGACATAGGCGGCCGGCTCCCGAGGTCCGGCGGAACTTTTTGCCTTTTCCTTTCTGCTTCTTTTCCTACAATCCGTTTCATCTGAAGACACGACCAGGTCCCTGAATGTGTGCAGGGGGACGCTATTGATTGAATGAAAATGGCGGCTTGACACAAAGCTGACTCAAGCGTTACTGTTGATGCTATACAGACAAAAATTGGTTTTCAGTTTGTACATTCTTCAGGATTTTTTTTTCCATCCAAGTCTGATTGAGAGTTTGTAGAAAAATGGCTTCAGATTTTCCACATACTACTCTTCAACATTCTTCCTAAATGTAACAATGTGAAACTCACTAGGACAATGGCTGTTTCTGTTTCCTTTCAAAATGCTGCCAACAATATTTTCTGAATGGAAGACATCATCTTGTAGCATAAAGGGACGAAAGGGGTTCTGGTCTGGCCGATGGTTGGTGGAGACATTTTGACTATATCTTGGACCTGCCCGGCCTCGCCCAAAATGGCGCCGGTATAAATGGGACTCGTAACTCCTTGCCCGCAAATGTATATCTAGAAAATGTTATTGTAAGTGGCCGTGTCGTATTTTAATTACAAAATGTACGTCCACCGATTCCGCAACTGTTAGACACCTTTGTTCTTGCAACCTAATGGCCCGCTCGTTACGTTCTTCTACAGTGTAAATGTCTCCTCATCATATACGATTTCAGTTTGCTCCGTGGCCGGCCCACGTGGTTATAGGCCCGTATTTGTATACTGACATTTTCACAATAAAGGTTTTTAAAACAAAACACGGTAGTAGTATTTACATTGGTAAAGTTTTTACTTTTAGTCACTGTTTTCGAATCAGTAAAGGCAAGTGAAATAAAGCAGTCCAATTACATGACGGATAAAAGGTATAATATGTAGGAACGCAGTAAAGATAAATGCTTAATAGCAGTTGTGTTTTTCATGTCTGCAATATAAAGTGATCTATAAGAATCTGATAATCAGGCGTATCGGCGACTAAGATAGCAGGCCGAATCTCTTTTACTCAACGGCTCCGTCATGGAAGGAAGAAACGCCCTTTTTCTCGAAAAAGGAATATATTTTACTTGCAAGACAGTTGTAGATTTTCCGGGAAAGTACATTAGCCTGGAATATTATAACATATGTTTGAAAAAAAAATATTGTTCGAAAACAATAAAAAGCGTAATTTTTAGGTCATATGACCAAGCTTTTCATCATTAAATTAACAAAAGTAAAATGAACCAATGAAAAGTTTTATTAACAAGTCACATGTCCTGTTATGCTTACGTTGCGCGCTGCGCGCCGCGCCGCGGATCACTTCCGGGTGCGGTAACGCGGCGTGTCATATAACGCATTACGCGACAACGTAGGTCAAGAATATAGTCAAAATGTCTCCACCAACCAGCGTTCGGAACACAACTCCTTTCAGCAGTCCAAAAAGTTCTGTTAAATGACAACAGAGGGGACAGGCAACAAGAACCATCAGTCAAAGAGGGGAGGGCAAGTTCTTCTCTTCCGGGTCATGTTGGGGCGCTACCGGAACTGATCGAATTGGTAGTCTACAGTGTTTCTGGATGTTTCAGACTAAAGCTGGCGTCAGCATGAGATCACTACCATCTCGTAGCTCCGTCGTGGCCATTCCACGAGCAATCATGGCAGCCGCTCCCCACCAGAAGCCTGCGGGAGTCGGAGGCCCCCAAGACTTTTGTAGAATCTTCACGGCTGAGGGGACGCTTTTCGAGAATGGGACCCAAGCCCTATCAGGGAAGCGTCCGAGTTCAAAGGTGTCCCAGGGCCATTTTAGTGGACCAGGCCCAAAACCGAAGAGCCGGCCGCCATTTTGAGAGTCCTGTGGCAGTCGCCTATCGCTGCACCGCAAGAGTGGGCGCAATTCAGCTGGATGGTGGGCAAGACGCTGTAGCCGCAAGAGTGGGCGCAACTCAGCTGGATGGGACAAGGTTCAGAATTGAAGAGTCATCAAAAGGCAAAAAGTTCCGCCGGATCCCGGGAGCCGGCCGCCTATGTCGGGGGCGATCTCAGGCTACACCAGTGCTATAAGACTTGGGGAGGGTGTCGGAGCCAAGCGTCTTCTCCGAGTCCATGGCCATCACACCGCCCCTCAGGGGCCTCCGTCAAGCTGTTTAGGAAGGTAACATATCACATTGTTTTCTAATGCAGTCAGGTCCACAAACGACACTCACTTACTTTGAGAATAGTGAAGCTGCAGTAGGTGGAAATAAGCTTCAGACAGTGTTACAAGCGCTGCTCAGAACTCTTAACTATGGCACCCAACATCCAGAACTTATGCTATTTGAGAATGGCAGTGACATCGAAGCATCTCAGGGACCAAAACCATTAACGTACTTTCACGTATGTAAATCTTACTTGGGGAGGGGGCAGGAGCAAAGCGCCCCCTCCCAGTCAGCGCCACCACACAGTATGTTGAAAATTTGAAGCCATCGTTCTACAAAGTCAACCAAACTTGGATTAAAAATCTAGAAAAATGTACAAACTGAAAACCAGTTTTGGTCTGCATAGCATCAGTAGCAACGCTTGAGTCAGCTTTGTGTCAAGCCGCAAATTTGATTCAACTAAGCACAGACATTCAAAAAGGCTCAAATTCAGAACTCTAAACTATGGCACCCAACATCCAGGAGCTTGCCATCCGGATCTTGGAGCCTTGTGCTGCTTTCGATCTATTCACACATCGGTCCACTACTGACATCATCTTATAAACCAACGTTATGTAAATAGTTTTTTAATAAAATGTTTTACCCTGTTTCTTTGCTGGTGTGTTGTCTATATTTTTCATATTTGCATACGGTTTGTCGTTATTTTGTGCGGGATGGGTGATGGAGCCGAGCTGTCTTGCAGCCCTCATGGTGTGGAGCTCAGTTCATCTCACTATTTTCATATTTCTCATGAAGGGTTGTTCCTAATATTTCTATTTTAGCGAGGTCAAAAAGAGATCCAATTAGTGGCCTACTGATTTTGCTCGATTACTTTTATTTTTTTTACACGATTTTTCACTATCTGCAAAGACTAAACAGAGTATTGCGACTTTGTGCTTGTTTGTAAATAGAGAATGATCCAAAGAGAACCAATTCTAAAACAGTAAATGCTTGGACAACAATCAATCAAATGGAGAGACAAGCAGCCACGACGGATTACAACGGGGGTAAAGGCCTGCGTTAACTACCCTTCAGTATCTGCAAAGAGAGAGTACTACTATGACAAAAGAGGGGAGGGGGGGGGGTGCAGCGTTCAAAGCACATCAGCGTGCATAAATACGAAAATGTTTTTATTTATCACGTACTTGACATTTTTAAGCTTTTCATATTTGCTATTAAAAAACCAATGAAATTCACAGAAAAAACCATAGGTTATAGTGGATATATAGTTAGGAATTTGCATTTACAAAACCTTGAAAATTCAATGAAAAAACCATTGGTTTTAGGCCATATATAGTTAGGGATTTGCATTTACAAAACCTTATTTTACTCGCATAAAACCATTGAAATTCCATATATAGTTATAAGCGCTAACTATATATCGCGCACCCGCAATCCACTGCTGATGATGTCACATATTACATCATTCATGACATGGTTAGTGACATCACTGATGACATCACTGATGACATCTCAAATGACATCACTGATGACATCACTGAAAACATCTCATTTGACATGACTGATAACATCACTGATGATATCATTCATGTGATAATACGATGAACCTCTTCAGACTCTAATATAACCTTAGATACAATCAGTGTAAACAGACACTCATAGACTGTTACTCATCCATGGAGTTACTCACACACCTAGTCAGTCATGCAAAGAATCAATCACACCTCCATTTCCTCAAATATACAGTTATACAAACTTTACTTATTCAAACATATACTAACACATATTTACTCTCTTATACAATCCCTGATACAAGTTCACAATGATCCATACAGCCACTCACACATTCACTGGCTCTTATGCACAGTTATTTATATATGTCAACTCTCACATGTACTGTGTTTTACATATGTACTTACTTTGACATGTAGCACTGAGATATCCATTCACTCACCAATACACTCATGCACACAGTCAACCGCCCATACAGCTGTTTCCACATGCACTTTTGAACCCATACATCTAGTGAATCAACTGCTCACACATCTATGCACAGAGTCATACACCTCCCAGTCACCCACACACACACTCAGTCTCCCATACAAATACTTGGGCAACCAATCAATAACCCATATAGTTACTCATATAGCTCCTGATCAACACATGCAGCAGTTTACAGAACAACAGACATAATGATGCACAAATTAAGACAGTTTAGTCACTAACCCATGCACTCAGTGAGACACATTTAATCACTCACTCATACAGTCAGTCATGCACCTACTAAATCCTTCATCCAGACACTTATACATCCACTCATTCTTCAATATGTAAGACATTTGTTTACTTTACAGAAACAAACAGTCACTGGATGTTGTCATCAGTGATGTCATCAGTGATGTCATTTGAGATTTCATCAGTGATGTCATCAGTGATGTCACTAACCATGTCATGAATGATGTAATATGTGACATCATCAGCAGTGGATTGCGGGTGCGCGATATATAGTTAGCGCTTATAACTATATATGGAATTTCAATGGTTTTATGCGAGTAAAATAAGGTTTTGTAAATGCAAATCCCTAACTATATATGGCCTAAAACCAATGGTTTTTTCATTGAATTTTCAAGGTTTTGTAAATGCAAATTCCTAACTATATATCCACTATAACCTATGTTTTTTTCTGTGAATATATATATATATATATATATATATATATATATATATATATATATATATATATATATATATATGCCACAAATCTTCCTTCTTTCAAAGTGAAGCGAGGGACTCAGCGGGGCTCATGAAGACCTTTATTTAGAAAAGCAAACGGCATGACCGGTTTCGGCATGGAGCCTTTTTCAAATGCCTCAGTTCGCTAGTTCTTCCCATCTTGTGTTTATAGGACTCCTCCTACCCAGTGAAGGAGGGCCCAGCTGCAGCTCATTACGTGCTGATGCCTCCACAGCCTCTGCCACGGACTGCCGATCCCATCATGCACCTTGCTGGCATTCTGTGAGCTGCAGTGGGAAAGATCTTTGCAAAATTCCTGGGCAACAAATGTCCTTAAGTCCCCAACTTCCCAGTCTCCTTGTGCTTGTGTCCTCAATGCCGGGGGTACATGGACAGTGCACGTTCACCCCCCGAGAAGTCTCGGACCATCAGATGGCAGCAGTATTTGAAGATCACACGCAAGGAGGCAGGCTGTGCAGATCAGATACCTCGGTGAAAGTTTGTGTCAGTTTCCTGACGTTTTTCCTGCAAACAACACAGCCACTTGTAGGAAGGATCCCCCAATGCGCGCTACAGTGGCTGTGTTGTTTGCAGGAAAAACGTCAGGAAATATATATATATATATATATATATATATATATATATATATATATATATATATATATATATATATACACAAAAAACAACAGGTTTCCCCAGTGAGAACGCCCAACACAGAAAGTTTCCCTCCAATATTGATCTTTTCTCTATTTCAAAGACATGACCAAGGATGAAGCCAACATTTCCTGGTCTCAAAACAACTCATCCATGAATTTTCACCTAATGCCAGACAAAGCAGCTTCTAAACTTGCATTCCGTGTATTTTGACCAGAATGCAAGGTTAGAGGCTGCTTTGAAGCCAGAAAATATTGGCTTCCTCCTTTGTCATGTCTTTGAAATAGAGACAAGATAATATTGGGTTCGATTTTGTCTGCCATGTCATGAGTGAAGTAATATGTGACGTCATCAGCAGTGCATTGCTGTCCCACAAGTTACAGTTAGCTGAACTAAAAATAAAAGGGGGAATTTCAATGGTTTTGTATGAGAGAAATGTCCAGCTAACTATAACGCCCTTGAAACCTATGCTTTTTTCATTGAATATCTAAGGTTTTTTAAATGCGAATTCCTAACTATAACATGCCTGAAACCTATGGTTTTTTCAGTGAATTTCAAATGTTTTTAAATGCTAATTTCTAACTTTATCGTGACTGAAGCCTAAGGGCTTTTTAAGTGAATTTCAAAGGTTTTTTAAATGTTAGTTTCTAACTATGCCTACAGAGGTAGATGTGAAGAAAGAAGAAAAAACGCACAGAAAGTAAAAAAAGAAATGCAGAAAGAAGCTACAGAAGTCCTCTAAGATGAAGAAAAGTGCAGGAAAAAGGAAAACGTGCAGCAAGAAGAAACAAAGGAGCAGAAAGAAGCCTTGTTGCAAAATCATCCTGTACCCTCAACTTTTTCGGACGCTTATTGGTGGTAACTGAGTCTGACTAACCTGTCCTAGAGGCAGTGCTATGGTAAAAGACACTTCGAAGCAGTGAAAACACCTACATACACTAGGAAACACTATGCGTTGGGGTCCCCCTGTAATTAGCATGACTTCCTCTGTAAGCCCCTAGTGTATAATAGGGCAGGGGGATTAAAACTACCTCCTAAAATGCGCCACGGGGTGCAGACCACCTCTCTGCAACGCAGCTCTGTGGTGTTTACTGGAGGTACATGGTAAACTAGTTGGACCCAGGGACCCTCAGGATTAGAGAGGATTTAATTCCCCAACTTAAAAACGCTCCACAGGGCGTGTTTACACACATCACCTCAGGCTCCGTCCCCTCCCTTCACCACTGTGTAAATACGCCCTATAGCCATTTTAATTTGGGAGATTGAGTCCCCTTGCATTCTAAGGAACTCTAGGGTCCAACTAGCCCACGAGCTATCTCCAGTAAGCGCCACAGAGCTGCGTTGCAGAGAGGTGTAAAAAGGGACACAGCATAGACCACCTCTCTGTAACGCAGCGCATTGGCGCTTACTGAAAGCACCTGGTGGGCCAGGGGCCCTCAAGATTGAAGGGGAATTATTTCCCCAACTTAAAATTTACCACAGGGCGTATTTACATACGTCACCTCAGGCCCCATCCCTTCCCTTCACCACTGTGTACTGTAAACTCGATCTATGGCCGTTTTATTTTGGGAGATTACATCCCCTGGAATCCTCAGGGTCCTTAGGGTCCAACTAGCAAACTAGGCACCTCCATTATTCGCCACAGAGCTGTGTTGCAGAGAGGTGTAAAAAGGGGCACGGCCTACTCCATCTCTCTGCAACGCAGTGCAGTGGCACTTACTAGAAGCACCTGGTGGGCTTGTTGGTCCCTAGGGGCCCTCAGGATTAAAGCTGAAATATTTCCCCAACTTAAAATGCGCCACAGGATGTGTTAGCACATGCCACCTCATGCCCCGTCCCCTCCCTTCACCACTGTGTAAACACGCTCTGTGGCTGTTTTAATTTAGGAGATTAAGTCCCCTTGAATCCAGAGGGTCCTAGGGTCCAACTAGCCCACTAGGTACCTCCAGTAAGCAAAACAGAGCTGCGTAGGTAATATATATATTACCTACTGGCGGTCGCCAGTAGGTAGTTATAGTTAGGACCTATTTACCATAAGAAAATAACAACATTCTATCCCAATAACTTTGGGACGATTGACAAATTTTCACAAAATTTTTAAAACAAATTCATTGTTGATATCAGCTCCCATGTTGAAAGTTTGGGGATAATGCGTCAAGGGGGGTCCGAGAAAAAAGGGGGTTCCAAAACGTGTTTTCTCCTTGTTAATTTCCTTAGGAAACTTTAGACAAGGCTACAGGTCGAATGGGTGAACATAATTACCCCAAATTTGGGAGGGAGAAGGGTCTTGGTCTAGAAAGCACGCTTTTGTTTATTTGGTGAAAATCCGTTCAGTAGTTTTTGAGAAATATCAAAATTGACAGATATCGATATTTGGGAATTCTGCTATTGATTGGCTGAGGCGTTACAAGTTCAAGATTGCTGCTGATTTGCTGTGAGCGGTGCGAGCGGTTGCAACTAAGAAGTGTTGTCCTTCATTTTGTGATTCCGTTGAAGAGAGTAAGGGGAAAAAAGGGCAAAAAAAGTAGGAAAGGAGGGTAGGAGTACTGTAAGATTTGTGGGTGAGTGTGAATTAGTCACTGTGACTCGTCTGAAAGTGCGGTGTTGCTCAGAGTGACATGGTGCTGATATGATATGGTGCTACATTCAGGTATGAAACTACGAGTCTAAACCGTGAGGTCATTGCTGTAAAGTGATGTGGGCGGGTGTTTGTAGCATACGTGTGCAAGTAGTGTTAGTAGGCATTTATACCATACAGGGAGTGGGAAGCAAAAAACTGACCGCTACTGTGTGTTGATAGTATACCGGAAGCGAGAAGCAAAGAAGTTACGCCTAATGGTGTTTTATTTTTACTTATTTAATTTAAAAAGTTTTATATAGCGCTAGCTTGACCCATAGGTATCAGAGCGCTTCACATCCACACTGAAAAACAGAAAGGTCTTACATTACATAGGATGCTGACACTAAGTAAGCACACCATGAATAACGAAAAAGAAAACAAGGTTATTAGCATAGTCCGTTCACCAACAATCTTTGAATGGGAACCAACTTGAAATATTGAGGTCTAGGTTAGTTGACGTTGTTCAGGAAAGTATTTGTTAAGGAGATGGACTTTGAGCTAGCATGGGCGAATTTTGCGAATCTCGCGTTCGCGAATTTTGCGGATTTGCGAACTCGCAAATCCGCAAAATCCGCGAATTCTCGCGAATTTGCGGATTTTTTTTTGTGTTTGCGCGGGTTTCTGCGAGTTCGCGAGGGTTTTGTACAATGTCGCAAATTGCGAACTTACCTGTCGGGTCGCAAGTTTCGCGAACTTGTTGTTTCTACGTGTCCAGCCTGTTTGGGACACTCTTCTTCATCACTGCCACTCTCTGTCACCACTGCCACTCTCTGACTACTCATGCCACCCTCTGGCCCACCCATGCCACCCTCTGTTTCATCACAGCACCCTCTGGTTGTCCAGTCAGTGCACATTATTGTGGCAACAAGCACACCTTCCCTGCCTCAAGTGACCTGAATTAATTTGGGGCTGATTAATGTGTCACAGAATATTTTTTTAGCTGGCACCTGCTTCCTTAGTGCTTCCTGATTAGTGATCTTTTGAACTTGCTAAGTGCTTTCATTGTTGCAAAGTTAGTTACAACACCTGCCCTGCCCCAACTGACAATAATGAATTAGGGGCTGATTAATGGATTTGAACCTCCAGCCTGGCTCCTGCTTGTCTCCCTTAGCTGTAATTCAGGACCTTTGTGGCATATGTGTAACTATTCTGAGGTTCAGAGCAGGGTCACATAATAGTTGCAACTGGCAACTGAACTCTGGAGGGGCCCCTCAGGAAGCACTACAGGAAATGGCTACTAATGATGAGCCTGAACTTTTGAACCTGGTAAGTAGTTTCAGTTTTGCTAAAATCGTATTTCTGCAATTTTGCACTTATTCGCGGGGCGCGAAGTTGTACTGGGAAGCCGCGAACTCACGCGAACAGTGCGAGCAAAATCCGCTGCTCGCGGATTTGCGGATTTTGCGGGAGATTCGCGAATCTCGCGGATTGCGAATTTACCGAAAATCCGCAAAATCCGCGAGCGAAACGGATTTTTCGCCCATGCTTAACTTTGAGGTCCCTTTTGAAACAGGAGAAGGAGGGGTTGGATCTAGGGGCTCCAGGGAGAGTGTTCCATATCCTAGGAACATTGCCAGAAAACGACCAGTCTTGGGTGTTTTTTTTTTCATTTTTAGTGGAATGAGAAGGAGTGAGTTGGAGCTTCTCAGTGTTCTGGCTTGACCTGCTTTTAGCAGTTTGTTGTTCAGGTAATTGGGGGCCAGAGAGTGAAGGGTTTTGTGTAGCCATTTGAGGGAGTTGGGAGCTGGAGTGATGTGTTCAAATCTTTTTACTCCAGATACAAGTCGAGCGGCCATGTTCAGCACTGCAGTTAGTGGGGCTTTGTGAGCTTTTGGAGTCTCTGTAAGGATGGCGTTCCCGTAGTCGATTTTTGAGAGAACCAGGGATTGAACTATTGTCTTGAGGTCATCATGGGGAAGAAAAGGTTTCAATTTTCAAGACCTGGGGATGAAATTGAGGTGATTGCTGTAAAAGGATGGGCTCTGGGAGCGGTAGTATACATGTGCAACTAGTGTTAGTAGGCGTTTATACCATACAGGGAGTTGAAAGCGAACTACTGACCTGTACCGTGCATTTAAACTATACCAGAAGTCGGAAGCAAAGTACTCACGACTACCGGTGTGAAAACTCGGGGATCAAACCAATCTGATTGCTGTAAAGTGATGGGCTCTGGGTGGTGTAGCGTCCCTGTGGAAGTAGTGATAGTTTGGGTGTATACAATACAGGGAGTGGTAAACAAACTACTCACCCCTACCGTTCTCAAGACTCGTGGATGGAACCAGGAGCTCATTGCTGTAAAGTCATGTGGTCTGTGTAGTATTCCAATGTAAGTCATAGTAGAATGTTAGTATATAATTCTACTGGAATCTAAGTATGTAATGTTGGAATATAGGGCTATCATGAGGGGAACCTTAAGGAGTTTGTACAGGGTGCTGGAGAAGATGGTTGCCTTGCTGTCTGCTCCTAGTTGTGGTTCTTTCAGGTGTCTTGTTTTCTTGTAATAAATCTACTTATTGGATCCACTGCTGTTTACCTCTTCACTACATAAATTTGGCAAGAAGCGGGAGGAGGTAAAAAGAAAGTACCACTCACCAATATCTGAAAATTGGTTGCGTTGTGCTGAAGACCTGTTTTCTTCGTGTAGCTGTTTCTACTCATGCCAGTGTCGTCGGCTCATTGAACTGTCATCCGACTTCTGGTAGGATATATATTTTGTGCTCCCTCTGCTTCTTCATTACATTCTGGTCGCTGTACTACGCGTGTGTAAGTAGTGTTAGTATGCGTTTATACTAACAAATGGATCATGGTCCCTGGAAGGGCGACATGTCAGGCGCAGGTCATACAATGTCCCTGTTTGTGCATTCATGGGACATTTCTGTTTGCTATTAGAGAGCTGGTGCATGGCTTCCACCCTGTGATAGCAAATACGTGTTTGACTACTTGAAGCGAGAGGAGGAAAACCTTGTATCACTTTAATAGAGGGGATGCAGATGGTAAAATTGGAGGGAAAAAAACAGCACCAACCAAAAAAGCCGGGTCTCACCCGTTTTTTTAAATGAGGCACCTGGTGGGTAATGTTCCATGGCCAATCCAATTATTATATTGCGGGGTCTCTGTAGAACTGGGGATCTTAATGTCACATTTAAATTAGGCGCGGAAGGGCACAGAGACACTTTGCAGCCACTTTCCTGGGTATTGTTTGTTAATTGTTCGGGGGGTTCGAGGCCAACTGAAGTCCGGGGATCACCACACTCTGGAGCTTTATTTAAATAGGCAGGGTGGGCCTCAGCAGTCCCTGAAGCCTCAGTGGTCCTAGGCAGTGGTGGAGAAGTGTGGCTCACTGGTTAGAAGCGGCAGACCCTGAAGCAGAAGTAGGCCCGGGACCAGGGCTCCATGCCCGACGCGGCGGGGTCTTGGGTCAATGTCCGCGGACTCGATAAATCTCGCCTAGGTGCCTACGCTAACCATGGGTCCCACTCTGCAACTCTGGGCAATAGCTTGCTTAATCTCCACAATGTCCCCAGCAGCGCCGGGGATGCCTAGCTTCACCTTGGGGGTGCCCTCTCACAGGGAAAGCCAGGATGGGTTCCCCAGCGGTATACAGCGCCAGGACGCCACGTAACGAGGTAACATTGCGCTTTACAAGTATACATACATTACATTATTTGTTCGGTAATCGCACGGGCAGTACTTATGGTGTTATGAAGTGATACACTCATAGAACTCTTGCAATTGTACAATTACCTAGGCTTCATTTGTTTAATAGTCAGTTAGATTATGTTTGGTAGGTGCACTCTAATATTAGATAACTTTATCCTGAAAATCTCTTATGAACAGATGATTTTCACAATAAATATTAGACAAGTGTTGTCAGAAAAAGAAAACCTATGCACTCAGAAGATTAGGAAACCTGCAAGCCAAAAATGAAACATAAGTATATGTGCTATGTGGAAGAGGTAAAGGAAGGAAGTTCAAATGAAAGGACGATAGTGAGATTGGAAGAGAGAGGTTGTGGGTGGAAGTGAGAAGGGGAGGGAGAGTAAAAAGAAGAGAGGGAGGAGGAGACAGAGCGTCGGCCTACTGCACCCAGCCCTTAATGTTTACCCTCCTGTCACCCGTTTGTCAAGAGAAAGTGTGTGGTTAAGCAAGTCCTTAATATGAAACACATGAGGCCAGAGAGTTTGGGCCATATTATCAAGGAACGGCAATAACATTATCACTGCTTTAGCCGCAGGAAACTGCAGCTAAAGCGGCGATAATGGGTTGATAATATGCCTTTGTGCATTCACATAGAAGCCCAGGTTCTGGTGTGAACCTAGGCTTCTATGGGAATTCACAAGAGCATATTATCAAGCCCTTTATAGCTGCTTCAGCAGCAGTTTCCTGCTTCTAAAGTGGTGATAATGTTACCTTTGTTCCTTGATTATATAGTGCTACATTATTAGCTACGGGAAAATCGCTTGCATGCACCTGTGCACCCAGGGTGCTGCACCTCAGCCCCTTGCCTAGCACTGTGCTCAATTGTAGGTCTTGCACACCGAGGCTTCACTGCTCACCTGCCACCAACGGTGGCAGGTGAGTGAATCTCTCTTTGTTTGGTAGGCTGTTGCATCACTATACACTATTGTGTCATGATGGTAAAGTGTGTATTTCGCCTGCTGCCTCCATGGTTGGGTATGCATGTGGAATTTGACATCACACCCACATGTTGTGTGTCACGCAGTATGTGAAAGTAACCCATCCTCCAGGGAGTGGGGCACTGCTGTAAGTGATGTGTTGCTATGGCACTATCATTATAGTCACAAGTTAGGGAAGTGTACATACTATTTATTTTATTTATTTATTTTGAAAGTTTTATATAGCGCGGACAAGATCTTTTCAGATATCAGAGCGCTTTACAGAGAGGGGTACATGAGAGAGCATAGTCAGACACATATATCAATAGACCAAACAATACAGATAGGTGGCTGCAAAGCCAATCATGTGAGTAATAAGACAACTAATACAAATAGGCAAAGTGGTCAAACATGTAGTACAAATCGGTGCAGAGTATTAACAGAGTTCGAGAAAATAGTTCAAGTGTATTTTGCCATGAGGATAGCTTTTACTTCATTTTTAAAGAGTGTAGTGGAAGAGATAAGCCTGGTTTCGGGAGGGAGTGAATTCCAGATCCTAGGCGCCATTCCTGAGAAGGAGCGCTTATATGTTTTTTCCTTCCGGAATCTTCGAGGTTTCAGCAGAAGATTGTTTGTGCCTCTAGTGTTTCTAGTTCCGCCAGAGATTGTCAATTTCTGAGCGAGGTAGCCGGGTGAGTTTAGGTGTATCGCCTTGTGTGTCATGCAGGCGATTTTCAGATGTATTCTGGCTTCAAAAGGCAGCCAGTTTAGGGATTTCAAGTCAGGGGTAATATGGGAATGTTTTTTTGATCCAGTGATGAGTCTCGCTGCAGTGTTTAGAGAAGCTCTTAGGGGTGCCGTTGTAGTTAGGGGGAGTCCGCAGAGGGCGATGCTGCCGTATTCAATTCGGGGGATGACTAGTGCTTGTACTGCGGTTTGGAAGTCTTTGGCTGGGAGGAAGGGTTTGAGTTTCCTCAGAGTATTGATCTGGAAGTTCGCTCCCTTTGTTGCCTTGCTGATATGTTGCTGCATGTTGAGATTGGTGTCAAGTGTTATACCTAAAGATTTTGCTGAGTCCACGATGGTGGGTTGGACATTGAGTGCGGTTAGGTGTTTAAGCCAAATTTGAGTGGTGGAGATCTTCGCTGGAGGTGAGATCAGAAGGAACTCTGTTTTCAGGGCATTGAGTTTGAGATGATTATCGGCAAGCCAGGATTGGGTGCTTCTGATCGTTGTGTTCAAGAGCAAGATGTCTTTGGGGGACTGTAGTTTGAGATAAAGTTGGGTGTCATCCGCGTACATGTGAAAGTGTATGTTAGATGCTTGTAGCAAGGTAGTGAGAGGTTCCATGACTAGGTTGAACAGAGTTGGGGATAGAGAGGATCCTTGGGGGACGCCTAGCGTTACAGGTATTGGCGATGACATCAAGTTATTGCTCTTGAATTTCTGCGACCTGTTGTGAAGAAAGGAAGTGAACCACTTGAGAACAGTTCCAGATAGGCCCATTCTTGTGTTTAGTAGTTCTAGTAAGTTCTCATGTTTAACGGTGTCGAATGCTGAAGAGAGATCAAGAAGGATGAGGAGGCAGGTGTCGTTTTGGTCTAGCATTTGAAGTGTGTCGTCAATTATGTGAGTCATAGCACTTTCTGTGCTGTGCCCTGCTCGGAAACCTGACTGGTGTGGGTTGAGGAGATCAAATTGTTCAATGTGTTTAGTCAGTTGTATTTGTGCACATTTTTCCAGCAGTTTGGCGAGAGTGGGGATATTGGTAATGGGACGGTAATTGTTGAGGTCCGAGGGGTCGGCTGTCGGTGTCTTTAGTAGAGGTGTGACTTGACCAACTTTGAGGGAGTCAGGTATGCTTCCTTGTTGGAGAGAGCTGTTGATGATTTTAGTCCAGAGAGGGAGAAGCAGAGGGGTAAAGTCTTTTACTGCGGCAGCAGGAAGGGGGTCCGTGAGGTGATTGGATGGTTTCAGGGTGCTGAGCAGTTTGCCAATTTCTTTTTCCGAGTATGTGCCAAAGGTTGACCATGTAGCATTGTTTTTTGGTTCAGTGGGTGCTAGGCACTGGGGTTTGGAGTAGAGGCTTGCGTCAATGAGGAGATCGCTCTTTATGTTGTCAGTTTTTTGGATAAAGAAAGCAGCGAAGTCTTCACAGGAGGGCGACTCACGCACAGTGTGGACTGGTTGGGGTTGATCCTTGGATTGTGATCTGATTAGCTCAAACAGTTTTCTCGGGCGGTTTTTTGCTTGGTTGAGCTGGAGGCTGAAGAAGTCTGATTTTGAGCGTTTTATTTTCCTGAAGTAGGCGTTTCTCTTTTTCTTCAGATCTTTTAGGTGCATTGCAGATGGCGCTGATCTCCAGGTACGCTCTGCCATTCGCATGTCTCGTCTATCCTCATTGAGACTCCCGTCGTACCATGGATTGGAGATTTTAGTAGAGGTTCTTTTTAGCTGCATAGGTGCAGCCTCATTAATTATTGAGGTCATGGCGTTGAGATAGTGGTCAGTCAGGGTTTGAACGTCCGTAGCGCCAGACGGCGGGAGTAGGAGATTGCAGCTGTTAGGGGGCAAAGAGCCTGGGTTGAGTTTTTTCATGTCTCTTTTCCAGACTTTGGGCCTGGAGACTTGGGCCGGGTTAACTTTAACTTTTTCGTTGATGAAGAATGTGACAATATGATAATCTGACCAGTCACAGGGTTGGATGGACTCGAGTTGGATAGAGTCCTCTTTGGAGATGATCAGGTCGAGGATAGAACCTTTCTCATGGGTCGGGCTGTTGCATATTTGGGTGAGGTTAAGGGCATCGAGGAAGTTTTTAAAACTGTTTACCACTGCGTCCTTGCGATCGTTCCAGTGGAGGTTGAAGTCACCAAGGTATATTTGGGTATGCTGCCGTCCGGAATTGGTTGAGATCATGTCCATGATTTGTTGGGAAAAGGTGAAGTTGTCCCTGGGTGGGTGGTAAATGCTATGAAGAGAGCATATCGGTTTGCCCTCACTGATAATGTCGAGGCATATGTATTCCCAGGATGTTGGGGATGGTAGGGAGGTGGAGTTAACTTTCCGAACAGAGAGGTTGTTCCTGTAGATGCATGCGATTCCACCACCTGTTTTGCCTGATCTGTCGAGCCTGATAATGTGGTAGTTGGGAGGAACCAGAATGTCCATTATAGGTGCCGAAGATTCAGTTAGCCATGTTTCAGTCAGTATGATTAGGTCAAGGTCCAGTGATAAGAGGAGCTTAGCAATGGCGGCGGAATGTTTCGAGGCCGATCTGCAGTTGAGGAGAGTGCATTTGAGACGGGGTGTGTTGAGGGTGGTAGATGGTTCTAGAGAGAGAGGGACTTTTCTAAGGTTATTGGGGATGGAGAATCTGCTGTTTAGTGTGGGGGGTCTCAGGGGATTTGAGTGTATCGTGGGAATGGTGAGGTGCGGGGAGTTTGTGTGATTTTGGGGGGCTGGGTCATAGGAGCGGAGAAGGGTGAGTGTGTCGAGGTCAGAAGTAGGGTTGTGGGTGCGACGAGGGCGGTTGTTGCGATTGCAAGCTGGGATTGAGGTCAGGTTGGGGGAGAGTTGAGTGGAAGAGTTAGTCGGAACGGTGGGGGACCGGTTGGGCGGGGAGGTGTAGTTGTGTGAGGGGTTGCAGGGGCGACGAGGGCAGTTGCTGCGTCTATGAGCAGTGATTGACGCCCGGTGTGGGGCATGATGATTGAGGGAATCAGCCGGAGGGGTAGGGGACAAGTTGGGGGGGGAAGTGGGTGAGGGGTGTATGGGGTGTGTGGAGAGTAGTTCTTTGATGATGTGTAAGTCTTCTTTGATCTGACTGAGGGTGGCCATGATGTTGTCCATCGTAGGGTAGGTGGTGGTGGTGGTGGGGGTGACAGACGGAGGTGTATGACTGATCAGGGAGTTCGCGTGCAGGTGTGAGAGTGGGCTGGTGTTCGAGCAGGGCTGTGTTGTGTTAGTGTGAGGGAAGGCGTTAGGGAGGGGAGAGGTTTTGGGCGGGAGGGGTGTGGATGAGGTAGGGAGGAGATTGGTGGTGAGAGGGAGGGCATTAATGGTAGGCGGGGGGGTCAAGGTGTAGGCTGGAAGACTGATAGTAGTGGTGGGGGTGCAGGAAGGGTAATGGGGGCTGAGAGTAGGAGGGGAATTGGGGTTGGAGATGGTCCTGTTGTGGGGAGGGAGAGTTAAATTAAGAGAGGAGGTGTGTTCTGCGTTGTTGGTAGGAGGGTAGTGGGGACTGAGATTGGGTGGGGATAAAGGGGGGGATCTGTCGATATGCATGTTGTTGTGGTATTGGGCTAGGTTAGGTGTGATGAGGGAGGGAGCTATGCTGTCAGGGATGAGCGGGGTGTTAATGCCAGCTGTAGGTGTGGGAGGAGTGTTGATGGTAAGTTTGGAGGTCTGAGGGTTGGTAGAGGGGTTGAGGGTGTGAGTGGTGTATGAAGGGGAGCGCTCTGTGTCTGTGTTTGAGGCGTGTGTGACCACAGCCTGGTGCTGAACTGGCATAGGGTGGTTGTGAGTGGGAGATGGGAGGGCAGGGGTGGTAGATGTGTCCCTGATTGAGGAGTATGTAGTAGCTAACTGGCGCTGGAGTGTCACCTCTAACTGTAGGTTAGACGGGTTATGGGTGGTGGGGGCTGTGAGGTCATGGCTGGTTGGACTGGAGGAGATACAAGTGTTGGTCCGTGAGTTGGAGAGGTGTTCTTTGAAAGTGGGGAACAAGTTGTCTAGTCGTTCCAGGTTCCTGTCTGTGGATTGAGCTAGGATAATCCCGTTATTGTAAATCGTGATGGTGGCTCTGCCTGGAAAGAGTTGGGATGGTGTGATGGAGAGAGTTAGGCTGTGAGTGGATTTCCTGGTGGAGGAGACGGTGAGTAAGGTTAGGAACGTTTTTCTCCATTGAGCTCTGCGTGTGGTGTGGAAGATGATATCAGTGTTGAGGGATCCGTTGACCGGTGAGAAGTAGGTGTCAGCAAAGGGGGTTTCAGGGTGCGACCTAAGGAAGTTGTGTTTAAATCGTTTAGCGGCTTTTTTGGTGAGTGTCGGTGGGTAGTTGATTTTATATTTGTGATTGCCGATATGATCCATGTTGGGATGGTGGTTTAGGTAGGTATGGGTGACTGCGCTATAGTAGTACACATGTGCAGAAGAACAAATACATCCAGATACAAATACATACAGTAAGTTACACAATACACAAGTGGTACTAGTGATCAACCAGCATAAGCATATAAGGACAGTATACAAGTGCAAAACAACAATTACGTGAATCAAAATCAAAAATCAAAAGTGACATTAGATAGCAGCCACAATATGTGAGGTAGCACTCTGTGCATTACTAGTGTTCAAAATACAGTTAGAGGTGACACTAGTGAGCAATCAGAAATATGAGGTAGCAGTCGGTGTGTTATAGGAGAGAAGAGTAAGAGTGGATGCGGGTTGCAGAACTGTGCAAAATAGTACAGAATACAGAAGAGGTATATGATATATGAGGTATCAGGAGGGACTGGGGGAATGGGTGCAGGAGAGAAAAGGGGGAATGGGTGTAGGTTGCGGAAATGTGCAGAGCATGAGAGAAGAGTGAGAATGGTTACAGGTTTCAGAACAGTGCGGAATAGTTCAGAATACAGAAGAAGTATATGAGCTATGAGGTGGCAGTCAGTGCGTGACAGAAGAGTAAAGTGGGATAGGGTGCAGGTTGCGGAGATGTGCAGAATAGCGCAAAATACAAGTGTAAGTATACCCCTATGTAGTTGTGGTATGCTGATAATGATGTACCCCCATATATCTGAGCACTGCTGGTAGTCATATCCACCCACCCCCATACTGTTGGCCACTGCTGGGAGTCCTCTGCACCCACCCCTATACTGTTGGCCACTGCTGGTAGTCATATCCACCCACCCCTCATATGTCTGGGCACTGCTGGTAGTCATATCCACCCAACCCTCATATGTCTGGGCACTTCTGGTAGTCATATCCACCCACCCCTCATATGTCTGGGCACTGCTGGTAGTCAAATCCACCCACCCCTCATATGTCTGGGCACTTCTGGTAGTCATATCCACCCACCCCTCATATGTCCGGGCACTTCTGGGAGTCATAGCCAACTACCCCTCATATGTCTGGGCACTGCTGGGAGTCATATCCACCCATCCCTCATATGTCTAGGCCTTGCTGGTATTCATATCCACCTACCCCTCATATGTCTGGCCTCTACTGGGAGTCCTCTGCGCCCACCCCCATACTGTTGGCAACTGCTGGGAGTCCTCTGCACCCACCCCGTACTGTTGGCCACATGGGGTTGATGGCATGTGTGTGCCTGGTATCACTATTGTGATGGTGCCGTACGTGAGCGTGTGAGGCGCACCTACCCCAACATTCCTGGCGTTTGTGCACCTCGTATCACTATTGTGATGGTGCCGTACGTGAGCGCGTGAGACGCACCGTACCCCAACATTCCTGGCGTGTGTGCGCCTCGTATCACTATTGTAATGGTGCCGTACGCCAGCACGTGAGATGCACCGTACCCCAACATTTCTGGCGTGTGTGCGCATTGTATCATTATTGCAATGGTGCCATACTCGAGCAAGTGAAATGCACCGTACCCCAATATTCCTGGCGTCTGAGCGCATTGTATCACTATTGCAATGGTGCCATGCTTGAGCGCGTGAAATGCACCGTACCCCAACCTTCCTGGTGTGTGTGCGCATTGTATCACTATTGCAATGATGCCATACTCGAGCGCGTGAAATGCACCATACCCCAAACTTCATGGCTTGTGTCTGCGCCTCGTATTACTATTACAACAGAGGTTGTGTAAGGCGCACGGTGTTTAGTACGATGCGTACGGAGACCTCCTTTGGATGCGAATGGTACTTCATCGTACGTACGGGAAAGTTTACAGGTACGATTCGTTCGAGAAATATGCTCCATGCGGCTAGTGGTAAGCGATTTTAACGAATCGGATTCGGCCCCAAAGTGTATACAAGATATGGATAAAAGGTAACACAATGAGGGAATACACTAGTGATTTGTAAAATAAACACAAATATATATTATTTTTACAGAATTTAGTTTTAAGGACACCTTATTATCACGTAACACTGCAACACAATAAATCAAAATTTGTCACTTCACAACACAAATACCTCTTCCATATTATCGGCAGGAAGAGGATTACGAAGTCTGTTTTCTACCTTCATTATTGTGAAGATAGAAAATGGCCCTTTCCAGCTCATCCCCCGACTTCCGGGGGCAGAGTGAGCACAAGCAGGATATTCCTGCATGCCGGTAAGGAGAGAGAAACTAAGGCAAACTCCGACCTTCAAGTAAGATCCTTAAATTATTACTGAGTTTTTTGTCAGAGAATAACCGAGATACTCTCACCGGTTCCCCGAGCAGGCAAACGATTTTTCAAACGGAGGTAACCCCCCCTCTTAATAGATTATCTAAACACTTTTAAACGGGTTATTAGCCTGAGACCCATATTTATCAATACTGATAACCCCGTATTTACCAACAAAACCACAAATGAATAAAACCATTATGAAACTGATTATCTCTCCAAACACTCTTTTAAACACCACAAAGTGTCTTTTCAACGTAGTGAAAATCACGACTCGAACTTTTTAATGATTTTGTATCTCAGTATATTTAATGAAGCCATGTTTTCTTGCCTGCTTGTTATATTAGTATTGCAACTTAACAAATAATGTTGATATGAGTGCAAATAGGACACTCGTTAAGAAAAGCTTAGCACAATATTGTTGGAGCTCATGAATGGGGTTACAGATATGTAGAAATTGGACAATGAATTTCTATATACATGTTGTTGTTTTTTTGTTTTTGTTTTCTGTCTTTTGACTAAAGGTACTATCGACCTTTGTCTATTTATAGTGGAACAAAGAACCACTTCTAATTGCTCCACAAATAGTTTAAGTAGGCCTTTTTTATCGGTCCTGAAGAAAGCCCCATAGACCCGGTTGGGCATAGTGGGGCTGAAACATGTCGACCCAAGTTTTTAATTCATATGCATTGCAGAGGATCCAGTAACATGATCCACGAATGCACACACAAATTTTTGCTTTCTTGAATCACCTTTTTTCTTGCTTAATAAATAAACGTATTTTAAGGATGATCCAATGAATTTTAACTCACTATTTTTTAGCAGTTGATTTTCTCTGGACACTACTGCAAATCCAGTGGTTACCTTCGGGTGGAGGTTAGCATACTAGAAAACAAAAACCCTAGGATGATGAACTAGCGCACCGTGAACAGCGGAGAACCAAGCTATACCGCTACACCATCTACGTGCGTATATGAGGGTTTTTATAAAGGCCATTGAGTACTACAAAAAAAATGGCTTTGTAGTTACAAGTGGTCCATTCTACCCCCTATTGATTTTTGGTACAAGCCTGGAAGCTGAATGGACTTCGACTTCTTTCTCCTTCCCCTTCCTTGATTGAAACAATATTTATTTGGAGCCCGACCAGCTTGCCCCCTGTGAAAGTGTATGCACAGTATGGCGAGTTTGGGAGCAGAAAGATGAAATTCCGAAATTGCAGGCTGGTGTTGATCTTTGCAAAGAGGCAGACTTTACTTTGTGCTAAGGGAATGACTCAAAATATGAAGTGTTGAGCTCTTAACATATATTCATAGACATTGAAACGACTGCGGTGTTCACCTTTTAAAGTCGCATACTTTTCCCTGTGCATGCTCTGTTAAAGAATATGGCACACGCTGTCAAAAGGGAATCATGTGGGTCATTCAAAATTCAGAAACTTCTTCTGTGATCAAGGCTTTCAGAAGCAGAAACATTGGGAATACGAAGCCTCTTGCCTTGTGGTGTTCCACCAGTAAAGCATTTTCATTGAAACCCGACCAGAGTCGGTGGGCCTCATTTTATGGGAAAGGAGGAATGGATGGCATGTTATCTGGAAACTTCGCATCAGATGCACTGCCCACCCTATGAAGGTCTTGGTTTCCCTGCATGGTAAAATTGTGTTTGAGATGTTTATTTAGAGCTGGACCGGCTTGCCCCCTGTGAAAGTGTTTGCAGAGTGTGGTGAGTTTGGGAGCAGAAGGATGATATTCCGAAATTGCAGGCTGGTGTTGTTCTTTAAACAAGTGAGTGGAAACAAAAAAACGAACTGTGCAATGAGGCAGACTTTACTTTGTGCTAAGAGAATGACTCAAAATAAGAAGTGTTGACCGCTTAACAGTTATTCATAGACATAGAAACGACTGCGCTGTTCACCTTTTAAAATTGCATACTTTTCCCTGTGCGTGCTCTGTGAAAGAATATGGCCCACGTTGTCAAAAGGGAAGCATGTGGGTTATTCAAAATTCAGAGACTTCTCCCGTGAGCAAGGCTTTCAGAAGCATAAACATTGGGAATAGGAAGTCTCTTGCCTCGTGTTGTTCCACCAATAAACGTTTTCTTTCCAACCCAACCAGAGTCGGTGCACCTCTTTTTAAGGGAAAGGAGTGAAGGACTGGGTTATTTAAGACCCAGCGGTGCCAGGGGACAACACCTGAAACCTTCGTGGGTAACCTGTTCCGGCGTACAAATGACAGAGACACAGGACACTTCCTTTGGCGTCAAAGATTCGAGGTTTATTTACTGCAGGGAACACAGAAATCACGTGAAGTACACAGCGGGTATGTTCGCGGGATCTGCTTCAATTTGCTACTGTGGATCGCTCCTTTTTATACACATTTCTCTCATAGGTTAACATGGTACACAAAAGTTTACAACTTGGTTCCCATAATTATCCCCGAAAGGGGTCGCTTTAATGCATTCAAGGTCCGGAACATAAGTACAGAAACATTCGGTGGTTCCCAACTGTAAAAACCCATCTTCCCACCATTAGTACATTCCAATCGGCAGTAAACAGATCGAAGAGGGAACAGAGACAGGTGTAGAGGAAGGTAGAAGCAGTGGGGAGATCGGAAAGGGTGTAAAAGGGGTGGCATCGGGAAACACGAGCTACAGGCATCAAAGGGACGTGCCTAATGAGATGCACGGCTGAGACAATAGACCGGCACGGCAAGATGAGCCTCGAGCGGGGCCATCTGCCTTACAGTATCATCCCCCTCATCATAAAGACACTTTCAAAGGAAATGTGTCTTCCGCAAGAGTCCTTGGGAATCCCAGGGTCGCGAAGCGGACAGCGTCCGTTCGCTGGCTACTTGAGGGCAAGAAACAAAATGGATGCCGTATCTAAGATGGAACCCGTGGGTACAGATAGGAACCCACGAAACAAACGAACGGTTCAGGTTAGCACAGTGAAACTGCGCACACCCACTAAACTATTCATTTGCGGTTCATAGATACCAGACTCGACCATATTCATGCGATTCGAAAACACCACTTACAATCGTCACGGAACCTCAGGAGGAATGGCTAGTATGTTACCTGGAAGCCTTGCACCAGGTGCAATGGCCGGCCTATGAAGGTCTGGATTTCCCTGCGTGGTGAAATGTGTGTTGGAAATATATGAATATATATATATTACAAATTCCCGCATTTGGTAACTGTACTTAAGTTCGAATACCATCAATAGCCAGCCACATATCACTCTGGTCTTTCACCAAAGATAAGTTTTCTTAAACTATAAACCTGGTATATATGGGATGGTAAAAGCTATTCGACTTTTCTTTGCACTACCATGATACATTTCAATCGCAGTTAGTGACATTATTTTCCCCCCAAATAGGCATTATGACTCTTTTTACGAGGTTTATGCACCAGGCCTTTTTTTACTTAAGGCTGGCCTAAAACCCTACGGTTTTGACTAATTCACGGGATAACAATTCTTTAACCAACAATTTAAACTCTGACATTAACTTGTCTCTTGTCATCATTATGCACAAATAAATCATTCTCTAACGGGGAAAAGCCATGACTCACCTCTATTCACTGCCGCCATAAACAAGAGGTCTGACTGATGCTGTTGCTGGAAAATTACAGAATAGACGTGTGCTGACAGGCTTTAAGGAGGGCGGAAACTCTTTTTTCCATGTCTATAGCAACATACACATACATATATATATATATATATACACACAGAAAGGTTACCCATACGGAGGAGCCCAAAACAAGGTGAGTAATGCTTGTAGTCCGTTTATTAATGCAGAGGCTGCCAGCATGGAGAGTGAGAACATCACGGCAGAAAGTACAGCCTTACGCGTTTCGGGCCAACGCCCTTTGTCAAAGGCTTAATCCAACATCAAATCACAGCGTGCTGTTCATTTCAATGTTCACCAGTACTTGGCCATGTGGGCGTGGCTGTCTCACACAGCCTTGTGGTACCTGTAGTTGTATTCCCCAAGTGGGGTGCTGTGAGATGAGCAAATGCAGAAAATTTAAAAACCACAGTGGGTGCTCAGGATGTCTTCACGAACACCATGTCAGCTTGTGATAGTCTCTGACGAGCTCCTTGTTCCTGTTAGATGGCAGGCGCTTGGTTTACGTTGCATCAGGACCGCTGCTGCAGCTGAGCTTCCTCCACGACCGGGTCGGCCGTAAACATATACACACAGAAAGGTTACCCATACGGAGGAGCCCAAAACAAGGTGAGTAATGCTTGTAGTCCGTTTATTAATGCAGAGGCTGCCAGCATGGAGAGTGAGAACATCACGGCAGAAAGTACAGCCTTACGCGTTTCGGGCCAACGCCCTTTGTCAAAGGCTTAATCCAACATCAAATCACAGCGTGCTGTTCATTTCAATGTTCACCGGTACTTGGCCATGTGGGCGTGGCTGTCTCACACAGCCTTGTGGTACCTGTAGTTGTATTCCCCAAGTGGGGCGCTGTGAGATGAGCAAAGGCAGAAAATTTAAAAACCACCGTGGGTGCTCAGGATGTCTTCACGAACACCATGTCAGCTTGTGATAGTCTCTGACGAGCTCCTTGTTCCTGTTAGATGGCAAGCGCTTGGTTTACGTTGCATCAGGACCGCTGCTGCAGCTGAGCTTCCTCCATGACCGGGTCGGCCGTAAACATATACACACAGAAAGGTTACCCATACGGAGGAGCCCAAAACAAGGTGAGTAATGCTTGTAGTCCGTTTATTAATGCAGAGGCTGCCAGCATGGAGAGTGAGAACATCACGGCAGAAAGTACAGCCTTGCGCGTTTCGGGCCAAAGCCCTTTGTCAAAGGCTTAATCCAACATCAAATCACAGCGTGCTGTTCATTTCAATGTTCACCGGTACTTGGCCATGTGTGCGTGGCTGTCTCACACAGCCTTGTGGTACCTGTAGTTGTATTCCCCAAGTGGGGCGCTGTGAGATGAGCAAATGCAGAAAATTTAAAAACCACAGTGGGTGCTCAGGATGTCTTCACGAACACCATGTCAGCTTGTGATGGTCTCTGACGAGCTCCTTGTTCCTGTTAGATGGCAAGCGTTTGGTTTAAGTTGCATCAGGACCGCTGCTGCAGCTGAGCTTCCTCCACGACCGGGTCGGCCGTAAGCATATACACACAGAAAGGTTACCCATACGGAGGAGCCCAAAACAAGATGAGTAATGCTTGTAGTCCGTTTATTAATGCAGAGGCTGCCAGCATGGAGAGTGAGAACATCACGGCAGAAAGTACAGCCTTGCGCGTTTCGGGCCAACGCCCTTTGTCAAAGGCTTAATCCAACATCAAATCACAGCGTGCTGTTCATTTCAATGTTCGCCGGTACTTGGCCATGTGGGCGTGGCTGTCTCACACAGCCTTGTGATACCTGTAGTTGTATTCCCCAAGTTGGGCGCTGTGAGATGAGCAAATGCAGAAAATTTAAAAACCAAAGTGGGTGCTCAGGATGTCTTCACGAACACCATGTCAGCTTGTGATAGTCTCTGACGAGCTCCTTGTTCCTGTTAGATGGCAAGCGCTTGGTTTATGTTGCATCAGGACCGCTGCTGCAGCTGAGCTTCCTCCACGACCGGGTTGGCCGTAAACATATACACACAGAAAGGTTACCCATACGGAGGAGCCCAAAACAAGGTGAGTAATGCTTGTAGTCCGTTTATTAATGCAGAGGCTGCCAGCATGGAGAGTGAGAACATCACGGCAGAAAGTACAGCCTTACGCGTTTCGGGCCAACGCCCTTTGTCAAAGGCTTAATCCAACATCAAATCACAGCGTGCTGTTCATTTCAATGTTCACCGGTACTTGGCCATGTGGGCGTGGCTGTCTCACACAGCCTTGTGGTACCTGTAGTTGTATTCCCCAAGTGGGGCGCTGTGAGATGAGCAAATGCAGAAAATTTAAAAACCACAGTGGGTGCTCAGGATGTCTTCACGAACACCATGTCGGCTTGTGATAGTCTCTGACAAGCTCCTTGTTCCTGTTAGATGACAAGCGCTTGGTTTACGTTGCATCAGGACCGCTGCTGCAGCTGAGCTTCCTCCACGACCGGGTCTACCGTAAACATATACACACAGAAAGGTTACCCATACGGAGGAGCCCAAAACAAGGTGAGTAATGCTTGTAGTCCGTTTATTAATGCAGAGGCTGCCAGCATGGAGAGTGAGAACATCACTGCAGAAAGTACAGCCTTACGCGTTTCGGGCCAACGCCCTTTGTCAAAGGCTTAATCCAACATCAAATCACAGCGTGCTGTTCATTTCAATGTTCACCGGTACTTGGCCATGTGGCCGTGGCTGTCTCACACAGCCTTGTGGTACCTGTAGTTGTATTCCCCAAGTGGGGCGCTGTGAGATGAGCAAATGCAGAAAATTTAAAAACCACAGTGGGTGCTCAGGATGTCTTCACGAACACCATGTCAGCTTGTGATAGTCTCTGACGAGCTCCTTGTTCCTGTTAGATGGCAAGCGCTTGGTTTACGTTGCATCAGGACCGCTGCTGCAGCTGAGCTTCCTCCACGACCGGGTCGGCCGTAAACATATACACACAGAAAGGTTACCCATACGGAGGAGCCCAAAACAAGGTGAGTAATGCTTGTAGTCCGTTTATTAATGCAGAGGCTGCCAGCATGGAGAGTGAGAACATCACGGCAGAAAGTACAGCCTTATGCGTTTCGGGCCAACGCCCTTTGTCAAAGGCTTAATCCAACATCAAATCACAGCGTGCTGTTCATTTCAATGTTCACCGGTACTTGGCCATGTGGGCGTGGCTGTCTCACACAGCCTTGTGGTACCTGTAGTTGTATTCCCCAAGTGGGGCGCTGTGAGATGAGCAAATGCAGAAAATTTAAAAACCACAGTGGGTGCTCAGGATGTCTTCACGAACACCATGTCAGCTTGTGATAGTCTCTGGCGAGCTCCTTGTTCCTGTTAGATGGCAAGCGCTTAGTTTACGTTGCATCAGGACCGCTGCTGCAGCTGAGCTTCCTCCACGACCGAGTCGGCCGTAAACATATACACACAGAAAGGTTACCCATACGGAGGAGCCCAAAACAAGGTGAGTAATGCTTGTAGTCCGTTTATTAATGCAGAGGCTGCCAGCATGGAGAGTGAGAACATCAAGGCAGAAAGTACAGCCTTACGCGTTTCGGGCCAACGCCCTTTGTCAAAGGCTTAATCCAACATCAAATCACAGCGTGCTGTTCATTTCAATGTTCACCGGTACTTGGCCATGTGGGCGTGGCTGTCTCACACAGCCTTGTGGTACCTGTAGTTGTATTCCCCAAGTGGGGCGCTGTGAGATGAGCAAATGCAGAAAATTTAAAAACCACAGTGGGTGCTCAGGATGTCTTCACGAACACCATGTCAGCTTGTGGTAGTCTCTGACGAGCTCCTTGTTCCTGTTAGATGGCAAGCGCTTGGTTTACGTTGCATCAGGACCGCTGCTGCAGCTGAGCTTCCTCCACGACCGGGTCGGCCGTAAACATATACACACAGAAAGGTTACCCATACGGAGGTGCCCAAAACAAGGTGAGTAATGCTTGTAGTCCGTTTATTAATGCAGAGGCTGCCAGCATGGAGAGTGAGAACATCACGGCAGAAAGTACAGCCTTACGCGTTTCGGGCCAACGCCCTTTGTCAAAGGCTTAATCCAACATCAAATCACAGCGTGCTGTTCATTTCAATGTTCACCGGTACTTGGCCATGTGGGCGTGGCTGTCTCACACAGCCTTGTGGTACCTGTAGTTGTATTCCCCAAGTGGGGCGCTGTGAGATGAGCAAATGCAGAAAATTTAAAAACCACAGTGGGTGCTCAGGATGTCTTCACGAACACCAGGTTTACGTTGCATCAGGACCGCTGCTGCAGCTGCAGATGGCAGCCTCTGCATTAATAAACGGACTACAAGCATTACTCACCTTGTTTTGGGCTCCTCCGTATGGGTAACCTTTCTGTATGTATATGTTTACGGCCGACCCGGTCGTGGAGGAAGCTCAACTGCAGCAGCGGTCCTGATGCAACATAAACCAAGCGCTTGCCATCTAACAGGAACAAGGAGCTCGTCAGAGACTATCACAAGCTGACATGGTGTTCGTGAAGACATCCTGAGCACCCACTGTGGTTTTTAAATTTTCTGCATTTGCTCATCTCACAGCGCCCCACTTGGGGATTACAACTACAGGTACCACAAGGCTGTGTGAGACAGCCACGCCCACATGGCCAAGTACCGGTGAACATTGAAATGAACAGCACGCTGTGATTTGATGTTGGATTAAGCCTTTGACAAAGGGCGTTGGCCCGAAACGCGTAAGGCTGTACTTTCTGCCGTGATGTTCTCACTCTCCATGCTGGCATCCTCTGCATTAATAAACGGACTACAAGCATTACTCACCTTGTTTTGGGCTCCTCTGTATGGGTAACCTTTCTGTGTGTATATGTTTACGGCCGACCCGGTCGTGGAGGAAGCTCAGCTGCAGCAGCGGTCCTGATGCAACGTAAACCAAGCGCTTGCCATCTAACAGGAACAAGGAGCTCGTCAGAGACTATCACAAGCTGACATGGTGTTCGTGAAGACATCCTGAGCACCCACTGTGGTTTTTAAATTTTCTGCATTTGCTCATCTCACAGCGCCCCACTTGGGGATTACAACTACAGGTACCACAAGGCTGTGTGAGACAGCCACTCCCACATGGCCAAGTACCGGTGAACATTGAAATGAACAGCACGCTGTGATTTGATGTTGGATTAAGCCTTTGACAAAGGGCGTTGGCCCGAATCGCGTAAGGCTGTACTTTCCGCCGTGATGTTCTCACTCTCCATGCTGGCAGCCTCTGCATTAATAAACGGACTACAAGCATTACTCACCTTGTTTTGGGCTCCTCCGTATGGGTAACCTTTCTGTGTGTATATATAAATATATATACACACACACACACACACACACACACACACTGAGCTGAGCTATTTATAACTCGCGCCCCCGCAATGCATTGCTGATGACGTCACATATTACATCACTCTTGACATGGTCAGTGACATCACTCATGACATCGCTGACGACATCTCAAATAACATCACTGATGACATCATCATCCAGAGACTGAGTGTTTCTAAACAGTTTAAGAATGTTATAGATATATATACACCAAAGTGTATTGAAGAACGAGTGGGTGTATGAGTGTCTGAATGGGTGTGTGTTTAAATGTATAAATGAGTGATTAAACATGTGTTTGTGAATGCATGGGTAAATGTCTAATCTGTGTGAATGTCTGTATCAGACTGTAAGTTGATGTGTAAGTGGCTGGATGGGTTGGTGAGTAGCTCAATGAGTGTCTATATGGGGTAATGACTGGTTTTTGGAGTACCTGTATGGGTGCCTAAGTGTCTGTATGGGTGTGTGGGGGTGTAAGTCCCTACATGAATGTGTGAGTGGGTGATTCATTGGGTATATGGGTTCATGAATGCATTGGTGGGGGGCTGTATGGGTGAGTGAGTATGTGTATGGCTGTGTTGGTGAGTGAAAGGATGTCTCAGTGGTATATGTGCGAGTGACTACATATGTGAAAGGCAGTATGTGTGAGTGTTGGAGAATATAACTGACTATATATGGGAGTGAGTGATTGTGAGATTGGCTGTATGGATGAGTGTGCTTTTGTCAGTTATTGTATAAGAGAGTATGTGTTAGTATCTGTATGAATAAGTGAGGCGTAGTGTGTATAACAATATTGGTGCGTAACTGGCAGTGTGATTCATTATTAGGGTGACTGACTAGGTGTGTGAGTAACTATAAGGGTGAGTGTCAGTATGTGAGTGTTTTTACGGGTGTATGAGTGCATATATCAGTGGCTGTATTGATGAGTGACTGTTTGTATAAGTAACTGTAAGGGGTGGTGATTGGATGTTTGTATAGATATATGAATCAGTGGGAGTGTATGTACTAACTGGTATTTTTGTGTCTATGGTTTTGAGAATGGTAGTCTGTATTTAAGAGTGGGTGTATCAATGGTTATATTAGGGTGTGAAGAGGTGCATTAGATATTAAGTGAATGATGTCATCAGTGATGTCATTTGAAATGTCATCAGTGATGTCACTGACCATGAATATTAGATTTATGATGAATGAATTAATATTAGATTTATAAAGCACTAACTTAGCCCAAGGGCATCAAGGCGCATGATGAACATGTCATCAGTGATGTAATATGTGACATCATCAGCAGTGCATTGCAGGGGTGTGAGTTATAGTTAGCTCAGCTAACTATAACAGCTGAATTTCTCTGGTTTTGTACGAGTGGAATGTCAGCCTAACTACAATGTCCCTGAAACCTGTGTTTATTTCGGTGAATTTGTAAGGTTTTTTTAAATGCTAATTCCAACCTATAACATCCCTGAAACCTCAGTCTTTTTCAGTGAATTTCTAAGGTTTTTTAAATGTATATTTCTAACAAGGCCTACATAGGTAAGACATGTGAAGAAAGAGGAATAAAGACACAGAAAAAAGCAAGAGAAATGCATAAAGAGGCAACAGAAGTTCAGAAACAGGAAGAAAGGGGCAGAAAGAAGCAAGAGATGTGCAGAAAGAACCCACAGTGGTACATAAAGCGGCCTACTTGGACTGTACCTTACAAAAGAATCATTCAATGTAGCCTAATCACTAATCCTTCCCCCAAGATGTCTTAAACCTCAAGTTTCTCTTGAAGGTTCATTATTAATCGACTGCTCAGAATATTAGGCGTACCAAATATAAAACAGCAATCCTAAGCATATCACAGTTGTAAGTCTGACCAAGTTTATGAAGGTATGCATGCATGCCTCTGCTTTTACCTAGTGACATGTTACATAAAAATAAACATACAAATACTTGAAAACCTGTGCATCAAACAGCATACTCTATATTTGTGTACAAAAATGTGTATGCATTTCTTTCTTCTCATAATGCAGGGCACATGGGTATTCAATAGTATATTTGAGGAGCTCTATAACATATATTTACATATGAAATGTCTGCAAGTGCATCAGAATGACAGAGCAGAACTGAGATTTGACCACCTATAGGAGAAGTTACCTGCTTTTTAAGCTACCGTCTTCAGATGCATAACACATGTAAGAATACATGTACAAGTAGACATATACCTCAGTCACGAAAGAACGCATACCTTTAAACTTGGCAGCTTGCACTTCCCGTTTGAGTTCAGAAAGAGGCGAAAGAGGTTCAAAAAGAAGCAAGAGAGTTGCAGAAACAGGCAAAAGAGGTGCAGAAAGAGGGAAGAGGGGTACAGAAGTCTGCAAGAGAGGTAAAGAAAGAAGCAAGAGCAGTGCAGAAAGAACAAACAGAGGTGCAGAAAGAGGCAAGAGGGGTACAGAAACAGGAAAGAGAAGTGCAGAAAGAAGAAAAAAGGTGGAGAAAGGGGCAAGAGGGGTGGAAACAGAGGCAAACGAGGTACAGAAAGGAGAAGGAACAGGGGTGCAGAAAGAAGCAAAAAGGGTGCAGAAAGTTGCAAGAGGGGTGCAGAAGAAGGTAAGAGAAGTGCAGAAAGAAGCAACAGAGTTGCAGAATGAGGCATGAGAATGTCTGAAAGAGGCAAGAGAGTTGCAGAAACAGGCCAAGGAGGTGCAGGTGCAGAATGAGGAAACGAGGATGCAGAGGCAAGAGAGATACCGAAAGAGTCAAGAGGGATACAGAAAGAGGCATTAGTGGTATAGAAATTTACACAAGACGAGCAGGAAGTAACAAGAGCAGTGCAGAAAGAACCAACAAAGGTGCAGAAAGAGGCAAGAGTGGTGCATAAAGAGGCAAGAGGGGTACAGAAAGAGGCTAGCAAAGTACAGAAAGAAGCAAACGGGGTGCAAAAAGAGGCAAGAAAACTACAGAAAGAGGCAAGCAATGTGCAAAATGAGGCAAGAGAGGTGCAGAAAGAGGGAATACATGTGCTGAAAGAAGTAAGAGGGGTGCAGAAAGAATCAAGAGAGGTGCAGAAGAAAGCAAAAGAAATAAAAAATAAGAAATAGAGGTGCAGAAAGAATCAAGAGCTGTGCAGAAAGAACCAATATAGGTGCAGCAATGGACAAAAGGGCTGCAGAAAGACACAAAAGTAGTACAGAAAGAAGCAACAGAGGTGCAGGAGACAAGAGAACTATAGAAAGAAACAAGAGAGCTGCACAAAAAGGCAATCCAGGTGCAACAAAAAGGGTAGAAGGATGCAGAAAGAAGCAAGAGAGGTACAGAAAGAAGCGAAATAGGTGCTGACAGAAGCAAGAGAGGTACAGAAGGAAGCAATAGAGGTGCAGAAAGAGATAAGAGCAGTACAGAAAAGGGAAAAAGAGGTACAGCAAGAAGTTACAGACGTGCAGCAGGAGGCAAGAGGAATGCAGAAAGAGGCAGGAGAGTTACAGGAACAGGTATAAGAGGTGCAGAAAGAAGCAAGAGCAGTGCAAAAAGAACCATCAAATGTGCAGAAGAAGGCAAGAAGGGTGCAGAGATTTGCAAGAAAGGTCCAGAAAGAAGCAACAACAGGGCAGAAAGAGGCGATCGGGATGAAAAAAGAGGCAAGACAGGTACAGAAAGAAGAAAGAGATGTGCAGAAAGAGACAAGGGAAGTGCAGAAAGAAGCAACAGAGATTCAGAAAGAGGTAAGAGAGGTACAGGAAGAAGCAAGAGAGGTTAAGAAAGAAGCAAATGAGGTATGGAGAGGCAAGAGTGGTACAGAAATAGGCATGAGATGTGTGGAAAGAAACCAGGGGTGCAGAACGAGGTAAGAGAGGTGCAGAAAGTAGCAAGAGACATACAGAAAGAAGCAAAAGAAGTGCATAAAGAAGCAACAGGGGTGCAGAAAGAGGCAAGAGTGGTGCAGACAGAATCAAGAGAGGTGCAGAAAGAGGCAAGAGAGGTACAGAAAGAGGGGAAAAGGGGTCAGAAAGAGGCAAGAGGGGTACAGAAAGAGACATGAAAAGTACAGAAAGAGGCAAGAGAGTTGCAGAAACAGGCGAAAGAGGTTCAGGAAGAGGGAACGGGGGTGCAGAAAGAGACAAGAGAGGTGTAGAAAGAGGAAGGAAGGGTGCAGAAAGAGGCAGGAGGGATACATAAATAAGCAACAGTAGGGCAGAGAGAAGCAGGAGAGTTGCAGAAACAGGCCAGAGGGGTGCAGAAAAAGGGAAAGAAGGTTGCATAAAGAAGCAACATAAGTGCAGAAAGGAGCAAGAGAAATGCAGAAAGGAGCAACAGAATCAGAAAGAGGCAAGACGGGTGCAACAGAGGTGCAGAAGGAGGCTTGAGAAGTGCAGAAGGAGGCAAAATAGGCGTACAGAAAGAGGCAAGATAAGTGCAGAAAGAAGAAAAAGTGCTGCAGAAAAAGGCAAGAGGGTGCAGAAAGAGGCAAGTGAGGTATAGAAAGACGCAAGAGGGGCCCATACATTTGCAAGAGAGGTTCAGAAAGAAGGAAGAGAGGTAGAGAAAGAAGAAAGAGCAGCAAGAGAAATTCACAAAGAAGCAACAGAGGTGCAGAAAGAGGGAAGAGGAGTCCAGAAAGAGGCATGAGGGGTGTAGAAATGTGCAAGAGAGGTACAGAAAGAAGCAAGACCAGTGCTGAAAGAGTGGTGAAGAAAGGGGCATGAGGTGTGCAGAAATTTGCAAGAGAAGCGGAGAAAGAAGCAACAGAGCTGCAGAAAGAAGAAAGATGGGTACAGAAAGAGGCAAGAGAAGTGCAGAAAGAAACAACAGAGGTGCAGAAATAGGTAAGAAAGGTGCAGAATGTAGCAAGAGAGGTATAGAAAGAAGCAAAAGAGGTGCAGAAAGAGGCTAGTGGGGTGCAGAAAGAAGCAAGAGAGTTGCAGAAACAGGCAAAAGGGGTGGAGAAAGCTGAAGAGATGTACAGAAAGAGGCAAGAGGGTTTTCAGAAAGAGCCAAGAGTGGTGAAGAAAGAGGCATGAGGTGTGCGGAAATTTACAAGAGAAGTGCAGAAAGAAGCAACAGAGCTGCAGAAAGAGGAAAATGGGTACAGGAAGAGGAAAGAGATCTGCAGAATGAAAAAAAACAGAGGTGCAGAAAGAGGTAAGAGAGGTGCAGAAAGTAGCAAGAGAGGTATAGGAAAAAGCAAGAGAAGTGGAGAAAGAAGCAAAAGAGGTGCAGAAAGAGGCTAGTGGGGTGCAGAAAGAAGCAAGAGAGTTGCAGAAACAGGCAAAAGGGGTGGAGAAAGCTGAAGAGATGTACAGAAAGAGGCAAGAGAACAGCAGAAAAAGGAAGAAAGTTGCAGAAAGAAGCAATAAAATGCAGAAAGAGGAAAGAGGAGCAGAAACATGCAGAAGTGGTTTGCACACCATTAGTACCAATTTAACCCCCACATATAGCAATAAGTAAGAGGTGACCAGTCTGGGTTTGTAAAAGGCCTACCACCAAGCTATAACACTTATCCCTGCATTTGTGGTAACGTTTGAGCCGTTTGAGCTAGAAACAAGGCTTTCTTTGTTCAAATATGCAGATGAGGGAGCAGATGATGGATTACGTGGCAAATGCGGAAAATGTATAATAGTGCAAAAGTCAGTGCAGCCAAAGAGTTGCATATTTCCAGTGGCCCTACTCATATCTCTGACAAGGTCCAGTAGTGCTCCTCAGTGGGTCCGTCATTTTTTATCACATTGAGTTTATAGTTTAGCCTCCATGAAAATGAGGAAGACTAAACCTGAGTATACCACTCCACAACACAGACTACTATAGAAAAATAATTACTTTACATACACATAATCCCACTCTACATAATTCCTTATAAACCAAATATCACATACTTTCTATCCACATAATTTCACTACACACAACATGCATCCGCTCCACTCCACTCCACTCCACTCCATAAAACATTAGTAGAAAACTTTAACATTCACAAAGCCAAAGCTCTAACTCTCGCAAATGTGACACCTATTACATCGCAAACACTTCTTTAACTAGTAGTCGCATTGGTAGAGTGGTGGAGAAAGGGACAGGGTCCTCCGACTAGCGCGCAGCAATTCGACTGTGTAGGACTTACAGGAGATACCAGGAGGGCTTCTTGGCCTGAAAAGTCCATAGGGAATAAAAAGTGTACTTCATCCCCCGGCCAGTAATGTGCCAGGAGGTGTGTTTGCAGTGTGGTGGAGAAAGGGGGCATGGCATCCGAAGACCTCTTAGTAAGTCCCACACAGCAGGATTGCTAATTTCTTATAGCAAGCCACGCCCCCTTTGCCCAACACTCTTCAAACGCACTCCTGGCATGCTCTTGGATGGGGATTGAAGTCCCCTTTGCTGCTGGTGGTCCTTATGGGCCAACTAGCCTACCCGTTACCTCCAGTAAGCCCACCACAGTGGGATTGCTGAGAGGTGTATACACACCACAACCCCTTTCTCTTCCACGCTGCAAACAAACCTCATGGTGTGCTATTGGTTGTTGGATGAAGTCTCCTTGCCTCCTGAGGGTCCCAGAGACCAACTAGCCCTCCTGTTACCTCTAGTAAGCTCCACACAGCTGGATTTCTGAGATTGGTCAGAGGCATTGCCCTCTTTTTACACCACTCTGGAAACGCGCCTCCTGGTGCACTACTGCTTGACGGATAAAGCCTACTTTAGACCTGACGTCCTCAGGACACAAGGGAACCTCTTCGCCCCACCAGCAGTGTGCCAAGGGACATGTTTGCAGAGTGGTGTAATAAAAGGCATGGCCTCCAACCACCTCTCAGCAATCCCACTGTGTGGGGCTTACTGGAGGTACCTGGTGGGCTAGTTGACCCCTAAGGACCCTTACTAACAAAAGGGACTTCATCCAACAACCTAGAATGCACCAGGAGGCACATTTGCAGAGAGGTGCAGAGAGGGGGCAGGGCCTCCGGCAAGTTGCCAGTTTCTTTTTCTTTTTTCTTATTTTAGGATGGGGAGCTGTGAGGCCCCCCTTCTCTTGAGTCTTTTGGGTCCTAGGGACTACATCCCCCCGTGGCTTAAACCATTTAAAAAAATGGAGTGGGTACACAGCCCCCACACAAGGCCGATTACGGGTCAGTGGATCCCATCCCCTGGGGCCAGGCCTTTGATTATTTATTTATTTATTTATAGAGGGTAGAGTGGCTGTGTAGCCCCTGTCCCCAAGCTGATTTCATCCTCAGGGAACCGATCCAACGGGCCCTGCCCTGCATTTGGGGACCACAGACAGCCCCAATCTCCCCGCGGTTCCTGCCGGCTCCCTTCTCCTGCCGGAGCCTGCCTTGCTTTTTGAAAAAGGGAGCTGCTAACATGCAGCTCCCTTTGACCCAAAAGCATTTCTGCTTCGTTTCATAGAAGTAAAAGCAGGTTTCCTGCTCTCACTTCCATGAAGCAATGCAGTCTTTACTATAGCAGGGCAGGAGCTGTGCTCCTGCTCTGTCATAGTAAACTTCAATGTCCCAGGGGTGGGCACCATGGGACATTGCTGGAGCCAATCCTGGCAGGTAGCGGTTCCCAGGGCCATCTAGGGCTCCATGAGGGGGGCCACCCTGCACCCTCCAACAAGTTTAAAGCCCAGGGAGGTGGTAGCCCCCGGAGGCGGGGATCCACAACAGACCCTGATATTTGCATAAAGTGTGCCCCAGGGAGATGGTGGTCCCCCGGAGCAGTGGAGGGGCTCGAGCCCCCAAAATCTGTGTTTTAATTAAGGCCCCTTAAATTAAGCAGGAGCCCCCCCCACTCATTATACATACATATACTTATACATGGAGGTGGCAGTCCCCAGGGCTGCGGGAGCCTCCGCAGGCCCCGATACCTAATTATATGTTGCTCTTGGGACCTGGTCCACGGGGGACTTAAAACAAGCAAAGCACGACAGACAGCGCTTCTTTTTTATTAATTTTTAGCGGGATTCGCAAACCCTACGTGAATCCTGCTGACATATTTTTTGTGGGAGGCCTAGGGGGTCAGGATGTTTCTAACATGACTCTTTACTTGTTTGTTGACCTTTTTCTTGTGACTTAGTTCAACTGAGTCACAAGATGGCTGCCAACATTTCTGGTTTGAAGTGTTGACAGACAATCAGAATCAAGCTTGTGCTAGAATCCACCATAGTCACGAGATATATAAAGTTTTTAAAATATGAATATTTCAGGAACTATTGAACGGATTTACACCACTTAAAATTCTTTCCGAACCAAGAGCTACCTTTTTGACAAAGGTGGTTTAATTCCATTCAGCCGTTCTGGCTGTAGCTTGATGAATCACCCCGAAAATGTCAAAACAGGAGCTGACCAGAGCAGAGCATTAGTTTTGAAATGTTTCATCAAATGGTCCCAAAGAAATTCGCAAATCAAAAAATGCTCTTCCTATAGAAACTAGGTCCTAAATATAACTTCCTACTGACGACCGCCAGAAGGTTAATATATATATATATACATATATATATGTATATATTACCTACTGACGGTCGCCAGTAGGTAGTTATAGTTAGGATTGGCTACCATAGGAAATCCGCAACATTCCATTGGTAATTACTCTGGTGCCGGTTGAGGAATTTGTGTGTAATTTTCAAAAATTTTGGCCAGCTCCGCTGCGCTCGTTCCCTGAAAGTTTTGGGGGGATTCGAGAAGTGGGGGCTGAGAAAAAACGGCGGTCCCAAAATGTGTTTTCTCCATGGTAATTACCATAGGATGGGCTGACAAGTCTAAAGCCCGAACCGCTGAAAGGAATTACGCCAGTGGTTTTTTAGAAAATTAACTTCAAAAACACATATATATCTATAGGCGCACTGCGGGCTCTCACTGGTGCGCGTACCGGGGAGCGCACCCGGCGTGCTACGGGAGTGCGCGAGCTGAAAGCTGATTGGCTGTCGGGTGTCTGTCAACATTCTAATCAGTCTGGAGAGTCTGCCATATTGTGTCTCGGTAGAATTGAGACACAAGAGGTGAAAAAGAAAGGGGGAAATAATTAAAAGGGGGCAGAGTAGACACCCCCTGACCCCCTAGGTTTTCTGAGGGGGGCCTAGAAGGACCCTGAAAAGCAAAAAAAACGCTGGGTGCGTTCCCGGGTACGCTCTCCGGTTCGCGCACCCTGAGCGCACCATGGGGAAAAACAGTGTGAGTAAAAAAATAAAGTAGAGTGTTTAGAGGAAAGTGATGCATTGCTGGAGTGTGTCAAAAAAATGATGCAACTCCAGCAATGTATCCTTTCATATTGGCTAGTCCCATGTGAAAGGGCCTGCGTCAGTTTTACGCCTGCTGTGAGGCAGGCACAAGAAAAGTGACGCAGTGAAATCTCATAGATTTTACTGTGTCACTTCTACGACCCTTTCTTGCGTCAATATGCCCCCTTTGCATATATTACACCTGGCGCAGGTATAATGTGGCGCAGGTGTTACAAAAGTGACGCAACTCCAGCAATGCATCCTTTCACATGGGGCCAGCCCCATGTGAAAGGGCTTGCGTCAGTCTTACGCCTGCTGTAAGGCTGGCGCAAGATTTTGACGCAACGGTGTCCTAAAATTGACGTAGTGAAATCTCATAGATTTCACTGCGTCACTTCTACGACCCTTTCTTGCGTCAATACGCCCCCTTTGCATACATTACACCTGGAGCAGGTATAAAGTGGGGCAGGGGTTTACAAAGTGACGCATTTACCTAGATGCGTCACTTTGTAAATATGACTCAACAAGGTGCATTTTTTACACCACTGGGGCGTATCAATAGTGACGCACCTGTGGCGTAAAAGTGATGGATGGCCTCATAAATGAGGCCTTCAGTCTTCTACTCATGAGTCATATTTATTGTATGACGCATTATGTCGCAAGGAGTTACAGATACGTCAGTATTTCTGACGTACCTGTAAGCGCAAAAGTGATGCATTGCTGGAGTGTGCCACAAAAGTGACGCAACTCAAGCAATGCATCCTTTCACATGGTGCCAGCCCCATGTGAAAGGGCTTGCATCAGTCTTACGCCTGCTGTGAGGCATGTGCAAGACTTTGACGCAACGGTGTCGTAAAAGTGACGCAGTGAAATCTCATAGATTTCACTGCGTCAGTTCTACGACCCTTTCTTGCGTCAATACGCCCCCTTTCCATACATTACACCTGGCGCAGGTATAATGTGGCGTAGGGGTTTACAAAGTGACGCATCTACCTAGATGCGTCACTTTGTAAATATGACTCAACAAGGTGCATTTTTTACACCACTGGTACGTCACAAAAAGTGACGCACCGGCAGCGTAAAAGTGACGCGTGGCCTAATAAATGTGGCCTTCAGTCTTCTACTCTAACTTTTTTTTTCACTTTCTCTGTTTCTTCACTGCCTTACTCACCTTGTCTTACACTCAATTGACATGATCCAGTCTGTATCTCCACTCTTTCCTAAAAATCACTGCTCTTTTCTTACCCTTCCACACCACCGTTCTTTTACTATATTTTCTTCACTTATCCACATTCCCCATGTTCACTCTCCTTCTCCTCACTCTCGTTCCCCACACTCACCTTCTTTCAGTCTCCCTTCTTCACTTCCCTTCCCCTCTCATCCCTTTCTTTGCTTTCTCACTCATTTTCCTCTCTTCTCTCACTGCAGTCCACTTCAGTTACTCTTTTTCATTTTTTTAAGAATACAGCTCTTTGATGAGAATTGGAGGAAGTTCTGAAAAGAACCTTTTTTTTCTTCTTTTTTCCTTTTTTTTCAACAGAAACAAAAACAGGGAATTGGAAACTGCTCAACAGGAGCAAAGAAAAATAACCAAAATAAGGACTGGGGTTGGCAGCGGTGGTTGTCTATTGCTCGAACCATGAGCATTACACTTTGTTCCCCATAACAAAGTAGCTGATCACATTTTTTGCATTTAATTACGGCTTCATTAAATGCAGGCTGATTGTTAGGGATAAGCTCTTCTGGTCGCCCCCTCACCGATGTAATTGGTCCTCCAGTTGAAGTAGAGGCACCTTCCCTGGGAGCCTCTTGTGCCAGAGATCTAACACTCTCCCGGGCAAAGTTCAGGGGGTGCCTCCTCTCGACGTGGCGAATCATAGTCAAGTTCCCAAATGAATATTTTTTGGTGGGGTCACCCTGTGAGAGGACAGTATGACAAAACTGGCAGTCCACCTTTCAATCAATCAATCAATCAATCAAAGCATTTATATAGCGCACTACTCACCCAGAGGGTCTCAAGGCGCTAGGGGAGGGGGGGTCCGCTACTGCTCGAACAGCCAGGTCTTGAGCTGCTTCCTGAAGGCAAGGTGGTCCTGGGTCAGGCGGAGGTGGGTCGGGAGGGAGTTCCAAGTCTTGGCGGCCAGGTAGGAGAAGGACCTTCCTCCTGTGGTGGCTTTTCAGATGCGGGGGACGGCGGCGAGGGCGTGGCCAGTTGATCGAAGCTGGCGTGTGGGAGCGTAGAAGTTGAGGCGGCTGTTGAGGTATCCTGGGCCTTGGTTGTGTAGGGCTTTGTGTGCGTGGGTGAGGAGACGGAAGGTGATTCTCTTGTTGACCGGGAGCCAGTGCAGATCCCTCAGGTGTCCGGAGATGTGGCTGCGACGGGGGATGTCCAGGATGAGTCGTGCTGAGGCGTTCTGAATCCGCTGGAGTCTCTTCTGGAGTTTGGCGGTGGTTCCGGCGTAGAGGGAATTGCCATAGTCCAGACGGCTGGTGACGAGGGCCTGGGTGACCGTCTTCCTGGTCTCAGGGGGATCCACCGGAAGATCTTACGTAGCATGCGCAGGATGTTGAAGCAGGACGAGGAGACGGCGTTGACTTGTCTGGTCATGGAGAGGGAGGAGTCCAGGATGAAGCCCAGGTTGCATGCGTGGTCTGTTGGTTTGGGTGCGCTGCCCAGGGCGGGGGGCCACCAGGAGTCATCCAAGGCGGAGGGTGAAGATCCCAGGATGAGGACTTCCGTCTTATCCGAGTTCAGTTTCAGGCGGCTGTTCGTCATCCACTTGGCTACGTCTGTCATCCCTTCATGTAGGTTGGCTCTGGCGGTGGCGGGGTCGTTGGTGAGGGAGAGGATCAGCTGGGTGTCGTCGGCGTAGGAGATGATGTTGAGGTTGTGTTGGCGTGCGATGGCAGCAAGGGGGCTCATGTAGACGTTGAAGAGGGTTGGGCTGAGCGAGGAGCCTTGAGGAACGCCGCAGATGACTTTGGTGGCTTCTGATCTGAACAGGGGGAGGCGGACTCTCTGTGTCCTTCCGGCGAGGAACAAGATGATCCATTCCAGTGCCTTCTCCTGGATTTCGACATTGCTGAGGCGCCGCACTAGGGTACGGTGGCAGACAGTGTCGAAGGCCGGGGAGAGGTCTAGGAAGATGAGGGCCGCTGTTTCTCTGTTGTCGAGCAGGGCTCGGATGTCATCAGTGGCTGCGATCAGGGCGGTCTCGGTGCTGTGGTTGGCCCGGAAGCCAGACTGCGAGAGGTCGAGTGATCCGTTCGTCTCGAGGAAGGCGGCCAGCTGCTTGTTGACGGTCTTCTCAATGACTTTTGCAGGAAACGGGAGCAGCGAGATGGAGCAGTAGTTCTTGAGGTCGGTGGGATCGGCAGATGGCTTCTTTAGTAGAGCGCTGAGTTCGGTGTGCTTCCAGCTCTCCGGGAAGGTAGTGGTGTCGAAGGAGGTGCTGATGATGTCCCGCAGGAGGGGTGCGATGACAGCGTCGGCCTTGTTGAAGACGTGGTGAGGGCAGGGGTCGGTCTGAGATCCGGAGTGGATGGAGTTCATTGTGCGGATGGTGTCTTCGGTGCTGATCGGGGTCCAGGCGCGGAGGGTGGTGGTGGGGGGGCGGTGGTTCGGTCGTGGCGTGCGTCGGTTGAATGCTGAAGCTGTTGTGTATGTCCGCGATCTTGTTGTGGAAGTAGGAGGCGAGGGAGTTGCAGAGGTCTTGCAAAGGGGTGATGTCGTTGTTTCCGGCATTGGGGTTGGAGAGCTCTTTAACGATGTTGAAGAGTTCCTTGCTGTTGTGTGCGTTGTTGTCCAGTCGTTCCTTAAATGCTGTTTTCTTGGTGGCGTGGATCAGTTGGTGGTGTTTTCGGGTGGCGAGCTTGAGGGCAGTCATGTTGTTCGGTGTTGGGTCTCTGCGCCAGCCTTTCTCGAGTGCTCGGCAGTTCTTCTTGGAGCTCTTGAGTTTGTCGGTAAACCATGGGGCTTTCTTGCTGCCGGGTCTGCTAGGCGGGGTCTTCAGAGGGGTGAGGTCGTCTGCACAGTTGCTGATCCACTTTGCGAGGTTGTTGGCCGCCTGGCTTGGGTTCGTTGCGCTGGTGGGAGGGTTCATGCTCAGGGACGTCGTGAACTGGTCGGCTGTGATCTTGTTCCAGCTTCTGCGTGCAACCTGTTGCTGGTGGTGGTGGATCGTGGTCCTTCTGAAGCTGAAGTGGACGCAGCTGTGGTCCGTCCAGTGGAGTCCGGTGGCATGCCTGAAGGTGATGTCCTTGCTGGATGAGAACACGGGGTCGAGTGTGTGTCCGGCGTAGTGGGTGGTCACCAGCTGCTTGAGACCGAGGTTGGCGAGGTTGTCCAGCAGGGTGGTGGTGTTGCGGTCGTTGTTGTTCTCCAGGTGGAAGTTGAGGTCCCCGAGGAGGATGTAGTCAGCGGAGAGGAGGGCGTGCGGGCTGATGAAGTCGGCAATGTCTTCGCTGAATTGTGTGCGTGGTCCCTGGGGTCTGTAGATGAGGGTGCCTCTGAAGGTGGTCTTGGGGTTGATGTGGATCTGGAAGTGCAGGTGTTCTGCGGGTGCGAGGGTGTCATCGGTGTTGGTCATGATGCGGATGGTGTTCCTGTGGATGATGGCGAGGCCTCCTCCTGTCTGGTTGACGCGGTCCCTCCGGATGATCTTGTAGCCGTCCGGGATGGCGATGGCGATGTCGGGCGCTGAGGAGGCGTTCATCCAGGTTTCCGTGAGGAAGGCGACGTCTGGGGCTGTGGTGTCGAGCAGGTTCCAGAGCTCGTTGGCGTGTCTGTGGATGGAGCGGGTGTTGAGCAGGATGCACTTGGTGGTTTCTGCTGGTGCTCGGCTTGGTGGGTGCTGGTGTAGTGCAGGTCCAGGTGCAGGTGAACTTGCAGGAGTGGCAGCAGAAAGGTCCGTGGGTGCGTCTCGGGGTGGCTCGATAGCAGCCCAGGATTCGCCGGCGTTGAGTGCGTAGAGTTTGGGGGCATCGTAGGTCCGGCGGGTGGGCTGGTGTCTGCAGGAGCCAGGGGTCCTGGCACTGGGCGCGGTCCAGGCGCGGACGGGCGCAGACGGGCTTACCTTTGGCACACTTTCGGCGCTCAGTCGGCGCTCCCGCTGCGCGCGTCCACTGCATGGTCGCTCTGGGGGCGTCATAAGTAGGGGGATGGGAGGGCGGGTCAGCTGGGTTGGCGGGAGCGGGGCGGCCAATGGGCTGGTGGTGGGCGGGGCCGCAGGGGGTCAGCGGCAGGAAAAACTGGTGGCCGGGCGGCTCAGCTGTGGCTGGGTCGCTCAGTGCAGGGAGGGCAGCGGCAGCAGGAGCAGGTGGGCGGGAGTCCTCAGCAGGATCGTCAGGTGTCGGCAGGAACAAGGGGGTGACCCGGCCTACTGAAAGGTGCAGTGGTCACTCCCGAGCACACCCGGCGATCCCCTTAAGTAGGGGGACGGGAGGGCGGGTCAGCTGAGTTGGCGGGAGCGGGCGGCCAATGGGCTGGTGGTGGGCGGGGCCACAGGGGGTCAGCGGTGGGAAAAACTGGCGGCCGAGCGGCTCAGCTGTGGCTGGGTTGCTCGGGTGCAGGGAGGGCAACGGCGGCAGGAGCAGGTGGGCGGAAGTCCTCAGCAGGATCGTCAGGTGGCGGCAGGAAAAAGGGGGTGACCCGGCCTACTGAAAGGCGCAGTGGTCACCTTTGGAGCATTTACTTTTTTTTGATCATGTGGAATGGAAAAAAACTTCCATATGAAGTGTTCTTTTACCCGGGGTGGAGGAACCTCTTCATCAATAAATGTAACTCTGTCATCATCACTGCTGGATGTTCTGGCAGCCATGGTAATCCACGAAAGATCCAAGAGCAAAAAACAGGTCTTTCAGTCACAAAAGTGAAGGAAGAAGTGAAGGAAATGGGTGGGGATTTCATTCTTTGTAAAAAAAACTGTTAGCAACCAATGAAAAGAGTTATTTTAAGGTCAAATGACTTGACGCGCTTATGCTGAGCGCACCGGAGCGCTTCGGGGGCGCTGACGCGCCTGAGTGACGTTTTGATAGATTTATGGAAATGGAAATTCATTTTCATTTCGTAAATTAAAAATATTGCTTTTATAAGTATGGTACTAAATGTCTTGCGTTATTATTTACTTTTCATACATATTTTTTTTAACAAACGCAGAAATAGCGCTCTTGGTGCGCTCTCGGGAGAGCTTACCGGTGCGCGCACCCTGAACGCCCCAGGAAAAAATGAGAAAAAAGAAAAGAAAACATTGGAAACATAATATTTAAAAATTAAATTATTAATAATTAATACTTACACAAAACAGCAAATAAAAAAATAAAAAATCGTAGGTTACAAACTCGATATAGGAAGGAATTAGCTTTAAAAAATCTTTGAAATTCAGTGAAAAAAACAGAGGTTTAACAATCCTTATAGTTAGGAATTAGCATTTAAAAAACCATTGAAATTCACAAAAAAAACATAGGTTTCATATCAGTTATAGTTAGCTTGACATTTTATTCATATAAAACCATTGAAATTCCCACGGTATAGTTAGTTGTACTCACTATAACTCGCGCGCCCACAATCCACTGCTGATGATGTCACATATTACATCATTCATGACATGGCCAGTGACATCACTCATGACATCACTCATGACATCTCAAATGACATCACTGATGACATCACTGATGACATCATCCAGTGAAAGTGTGCCTTTTTGAAAAAAAAATATGTTTTATTGATTGAAGTCCCCTTTGCTGCTTGTGGTCCTTAAGGGCCAACTAGCCTACCCGTTACCTCCAGTAAGCCCAACACAGTGGGATTGCTGAGAGGTGTATACACGCCACAACCCCTTTCTCTTCCACGCTGCAAACAAACCTACTGGTGCGCTATTGGTTGGGGGATGAAGTCTCCTTGCCTCCTGAGGGTCCCAGAGGCCAATTAGCCCTCCTGTTACCTCTAGTAAGCTCCACACAGCTGGATTGCTGAGATTGGTCAGAGGCATTGCCCCCTTTTTACACCACTCTGGAAATGCGCCTCCTGGTGCACTACTGCTTGAGAGATAAAGCCTACTTTAGATCTGAGGTCCTCAGGACACAGGGGAACCTCTTCGCCCCACCAGCAGTGTGCCAAGGGACATGTTTGCAGAGTGGTGTAATAAAAGGCATGGCCCCTGACCACCTCTCAGCAATCCCACTGTGTGGGGCTTACTGGAGGTACCTGGTGGGCTAGTTGGCCCCTAAGGACCCTTACCAACAAAAGGGACTTCATCCAACAACCTAGAATGCACCAGGAGGCACATTTGCAGAGTGGTGCAGAGAGGGGGTGGGGCCTCCGGCAAGTTGCCAGTTTCTTTTTCTTTTTTCTTATTTTAGGATGGGGAGCTGTGAGGCCCCCCTTCTCTTGAGTCTTTTGGGTCCTAGGGACTACACCCCCGTGGCTTAAACCATTTAAAAAAATGTAGGTGGGCACACAAGGCCGATTACGGGTCAGTGGATCCCATCCCCTGGGGCCAGGCCTTTGATTAGTTATTTATTTACAGAGGGTAGAGTGGCTGTGCAGCCCCTGTCCCTGTCATGTGCTTATCTAGGTTCCTGATCGATACTGTGACCTTATGCCCCTATTCGGCTATAAATCCATTTATTCCCTATATTGGCATAACCGTTCAAGTGCGATTTTCTGTAAAGTCATCTCTGGCCTCACACGAGCAGAGCCACAGAGCCACATTCCAGCATGACTCTCTGCTACTTCCTTTGCGACCAATTAGTGCAATGACAGAGCAGCAGTCACTATCTGATATTCCTAGATAACACTCCGAGTTCTTCAACAAGATAAAAACTTAGCAAACCTGGAAATCCCTGCTTGCTATGTTTTGATTAGTAATGGAACTCTAATGAGCAACTGATAGCTGCCACTTCCTAGTGACATCTTTAATTGACGTCTTATGTCCAGCAAACTTGCGTCAAACCCGGCACCTGTCAGGTATAAATATTACCAACGTTGCCTTAAGCAATGAGCGAACATGTTGCTGATGCCAGCTGCCTGCATGACCCCGTGTTGGTAAAAACTAGCACTCTGTCGCTGCAGCCTGCTATCCTGTGGTGGTGAAGCTACTGATTACCATTATCGCCGCTACAGCGCGACCTATGGTGCAGTACGCTTGAGGAGCCGTGCAGCCGTCCTCTGCGAAGACATCCAGCCCAGCTGCCCGCGGACGCTGTCACCCCTCCTTCCTCCAGACGCGCTGAAGAGAGCCGCTGCCTTTCTCGTGCAGAGAAATCCAGTCCCGGCGCTTCCGGTTTACCCTCGCGGGTGACTGGGATATCGAGAGAGACCCCTGAAGGAGATACCAATCCTCCATCATTCTATTCAGAGGTATGGTGTTGACTAAACCCTTAGACGAGAATTCTTGAAACAAACCTTGGCAAAACCAACTTAACTTAAGCTACTTACTTACTCCCCCTTCTCACGTGTTAGGCCTAGGTCAGGCACACTGGGGTAGGCTTAGTTAGAAGCACCAGTTGAGTATGTTAGCCTAATGTATATATGACTGTATATATGTTTTATTACTTTTAAACCATTGTATGGCTAAGAAACCATATCAATGCTTTTACAGTTCTATTTCGCTATTCTTATCTTACTGTACGTACTTTTCATAATAACAGTTACTGCAATTGTGGCAATACATTTCTCTTGTATGAGAAGAAAGACTGTTCAATAAATGTTAACCCTTTATTGATAAACGCCCGTCTCTCTATTCTCTACATACTGTGAAAGTAAACTGCACTAGACTGACTGAGTGAAATCTGTGTCTATTGTTTCACACGACCCTAGAGATCGACTCTTGATCTGAGGAGCAAAGTTGTCATGTTGCACGGTTGTTGGAAAGCTGAATCCCTTCTTGTCTGTGCCAAGGAAGCTGATCACTTCCTATGCAGAGAAGAAAGTTTCCAGTGACCTCTGAGCTAGTTGGTAACACAACCCAATTAAGTTTAGCATAGTCAGTGGAGGCCTGGAATATAAGCAGTTCCACGTCGATACTACTGTTTATGTTATTCCAATGCGCAGGGCCTAGTGGGAAACTAGGAACTACACTACATGGCGCCCTAACGTTTGGTAAGGCGATAAACTAACGCAAGACTTGTACAGTAACTCAGTCGTGCATATTTCACACCCCTTTCTCCCGTAAATACTCCAATAGACGTCTGGAGTGGGTGAAAGGTTAAAATCCGCCCGACCTTAGTAGGAAGAGATTCCTATGTAAAGCTCTGGTTTATTCAACGTTGAAGGATACAGTGTTCCAAAATATTGTGCATCTAATCTTTGTCTCCTTGGAGACCTACTCTGCAAAAACTGCATTTTCAAAATGTCAGACAATGAAGAAGCAGCTAGGCTGGCTTCCATACTAATAGAGGAGGACTCGAGTCTCCTACAGGCAGACCCGGGTGCTATTATCATCCCGGTCCAGTTAAGAAGATCTATAACTTTAAAACTTATAGAAAACGGACTGCCACCTCAAGGTGGTACAGTAATTTTCGTGATAGAGGCTCACGAGTATCGGCAGACAGAGGTATTCTATTCATGGATAAACTTTCCAGCGGTAAACGCTATAACACAAGAGTTTCACTATTACAAAATAGAGGAACCTCCGGATGAGTACGCCCCTTTCGAGGAGGTTGAAATTCCACTTAAATTTCAAGAGCACCTGCTCTGGTTTAATGGCGCCCTAAAACACAATGATCACATAACCAGGCTCGGTCCACTAGGTAGACCAGGAGCCACGTGGCCGGTTCTAGCCAGCTACACACCACATCCTGACATTATAAGAATGTCTAGAGAAGAGCTGTTAGCACAGCTAAACACATTAATAAAAATACATAGGCAATTAGTCCAATATGTAATACGGACTGCAACAGTCCAGCCAGCTGTTAATACACCACAGCTGACCCCTCATCAGGGGAACACAAATAAAATTACACCACAGAACATACAGTCATGTCTTGGTAAAACACCCGTAAAACGGGAACAAATTCCTTTCTGGTTAGCCCAGAAAATCACTCAAATAGAGGCAGTATTTCCTGATACTACCCCTATTGAGAAACACAGGATCTTGACCATCTGCCTTCCTATGGGAATCGCACCACACGTGGAGGACTGCGACACTTGGGGTACAGTCTTTGCTTCCATTTACACAAAAACACACGGTGTTCCGTCTATGGCGGTAATACCAGACGTGCTAAAACAGATTCAAAATGAATTCGGTCCAGAACCAGCTTTAAATCTAGGTATGAAATTACTGAAAGACTTCAAGCAGGTCACGGCTATATTATTAGCCAATGTAAAGGGAGAAGCAGCATCTGTGGCGATTCGCCAGAAGTTGAGGGAAACAGATATAAAAGATCCTGTTGAGCTTGCCAAAATCATAGAAAAATGCTATGAAGAATTAGGTAGAGACAGCTTGGGTGGGAAACCAGTTAAGCCCCAACTGCTCGAAAATCCAGAAAAATTATTTATTAAAAATAATTTAAACACTCCTAAAAAGAGCTGGGATGGAAATAAACAATCCAGTCCCAAGGAAAAAGTTTTCCAGTCCAGAGGAAGGTCTCCTCGACGGAGGGAAAGAACTCCGACTCGAGAACGCCAGTCTCCCCAACGGGAGCCCTCTGAGAAAAGATATAACCTTAGAAATAGGGATAATATAAAAAAACCTGATAGATATCAAAGTATTGATACACGTCCCTCTCGATCTCTTCCACAGAATTCGGAAAGAAGAGGACGGTCAGACCCAGGAGAGCACACCAAGTCCAAAGACAAGGAACCTGCTCAAAATAAGAAATCTCAATTTCAGAAAAAGAAGGTAGCCAGTATTAGAGTAATCAACCATGCCGAGAATACTGAGGACACAGTTGAAAAACGGGGAGTGGGCATTGACAATGTTGGACAGTGCAGCAGAGATCAGTATAGCGCGCAAGATCTTGATGAGTCATCTGGAGACAGTGGACACGAATGAATACATTCAGGTTGAAACTGCCGACGCCAGACTTAGCGAGCCCCATAAAATATACGAAATAACATTGCGTATAGAGGGTGATAAGACTAGGAAAATTAAGGGTCTATTTTGGGATAAGCTCTCAAAAGGCTATGATATTCTGTTAGCTGAAAAAGATTGGCCCCCGGAGTTTGTCAGGGAGTGCCCTCGTGGCGAAGAAGTGATTATGCCTGCCTTCTCGAATCACATACCGATTCACAAAAAATACACATATGCAAGGAAATGGGCTGTAGCCCAGGCACCTGCATTGTATAAAAATCATGTAGGATGGGATGAGGATTCTACACCTCACAAAATCCAACTAAAAAGTGAACCAACTGCCCAACGGCAGTATCCCATAAAGCAAGAAGCTAAAAAACAAGTCAGGGAGATCTTAGATCAACTTGAGTACCAGGGGGTGATTGAAACATGCACCTCTCAAATGAACAATCCTTTGTTTCCTGTCTCCAAGCCAGACAATTCATATCGTCTAGTTTTGGACTACAGACACCTTAATACATGTTGCAAAACTTTTGCAGTACAAAACTCGCATAGTGCAGCACTAATGAATAACATAGTTAGGAAAAAATACAAAACGACATTAGACATTTCTAATGGTTTCTTTTGTCAAAACATTGCACCAGAAAGCAGATACTTGACCGCTTTCTCCGCATTTGGGTCACAGAAAAAATTCTGTCGACTCCCACAGGGGTTCAAGAACAGCCCAGGACTATTCTCAGCTAGGGTAACAGAGTTACTACAAATCTATGATGATGAAGCATTGTCTTACGTAGATGATATTTATCTCACAGACGACGACTTGGATACTCACTTGAAAAGAGTGAACACCATTATACTTGGGTTCGCAGCAGAGGGTTACAAATTCAACTTTAAAAAGTCCCGAATTGCCCATCTGACAGTACTATTTTTAGGGTACGAATTATCAAGTGAAGGGAAAAGCCTAGCGGACAACTTCTTAGAGAAGTGCGCTGTACTCCAAGCTCCAAAAACGCTGAAGAATTTACAATCAATACTAGGTTTTCTGAATTTCGGAAGAACTTACATTCTAAATTACGCAGAAAGGGTTAAACCTCTCTACGAACTAATTAAACCTGATTTAAAACAAATCAATTGGACTCAAAAACACACAGAAATTTTGAGATCACTGCAAACAGACATGTTAGCAAAAACTAAATTAGATACACGTGACAACACGATCGATCTTGTAATCCGAGTCATCCCAGGAAGATGCGGATTCACGTACCTGACCTCTAATGAGGGAGAAAAGGTACCAATTTCAATTAAGTCTCACTTGTACACACAAGCAGAAAAAACATTCAGTCGCACAGAAAGAACTGTGAACGCAGTGCAAATCGCATTAGCAAATGAACGAGAACTAGCACACGGCAAACGGATTAATATCCTTACAGCGGAATCCGCCTTCGAGGCGCTATTCAGCCCAGTAAACCTGCCTACAGTGTCACTGGATCCAAAATGGATACAGTATATAGATTCTCTAGGAGCGGAAGACGTGAAATACTATTTCGCCCCGCAATACGAAGAACTGAATGATTTAGAATATGAAGAAGAATATCCTCTGCCAATCGAAATCCTGCCTCTCCCACTATATGCCTGTATAATCTATACAGATAGCTTTGTACAGCATTTTAATGTAGAGAGTAAATCCTACAATGCAGCATGTGCGATCATTAAAGGTCGTTGGCTGTGCGGTAAATTCAGACCGAAAGTAACAAAAACTGAATCTGTAAGAAACTGTTCGGTTCAAAGAACTGAAATCAGATCTTTAAAGATGGCGCTCGAAAATGCAGAACGCGAATTCCCCACACTTATAGTGTGCGATTCTCATTTTTGCGTCAATTCTTACAACAACAAACTGCAGAGTTGGATCGAATACGACTACAAAGATGACACAGGTGCCACAATAAAGCATAAAAAGCTCTGGAACGAGGTAGCTCTTTTACACAAAGAACTACAAAAGACTCACGTGATTCACGCACAGAGTCTTCAACGTGATGGCGTTCACGTTGCAGGGAATTCATTGGCTAATACAGCCACCGCGGAAGCAACTAACCCGGCTTCCGTAGCCACAAAAAAGCGTACAGATAAGTATATAGACGGGGAAACCATGCTAGCAGTAAAAACGACCGTAAAAGGCGACTGTGCAGCACTACCCGTAAACTATCCACTCAAGTATGCATACATAATCGATGCAAACTCCGTTCCTTTTGCTCGAATCCCTGGAGTGGGGGATAGAGTAATTCCAAACATGAACAGGAGAATATTTTTAATAGCAGACGCACACATGGGTTTGGGTCTTAGGCACAGAGAGATCAAGGAATCACTGACTGAATTACAATCAGTATTCTGGTGGCCGGGAATGAGTGTAGAACACCAACTATATGCAAACAACTGTGAAAACTGTAATAGGGATCGCAGTAGCGAACCTTGCTACCGGCTACCAGTCAGAAAGAGCGTAACGCTGCCTACACCCCATCCTGCGTCCTATTAACAGTTAAGACGAAAAGCACTTAAAATAATGAGGCCACCAGCGCTCGGCTGACGCTAGAACTGTTATAAAAGATTAGCGAGTCCATATCGGCACATACGCAATTACCACGTTCCATTCTGACCAGGGTCCTGCTTTCAGCTCTCGAGCCTATAGGAGGGCCATGGCTAGCATGGGAATTGGGTTGTGGTATTCTTGTCAGTCATACCCCGGGAGGGAATAGTGTGATAGAAAGAAAAAACCGGGACATAAAGCAATCTATAACAGCGAAGGTATTAGGTTCAGGTGCTGGGTGGGTCAAACATTTAATAAGTGTCCAGACTAGTCTTAACAACATGCCAAGAAATTCTCTAAAAGGTTTCAGCCCATACGAACTATTGTTCGGAATTAGAATGAACGTTCAGGACCTCGATAGTCAGATGTCAGTGGTACAAGAAGAAACAAAGCAGTTTGAAGTAAAAGACCGTTTGGCTGTTTTACAGGAACTGAATGAAACAAGAAAATCATTAAGCAACATAAAGTTAAAGCAACAGCCAAATACCACTGACGAGGCACCACCCGCAACAGCCCCAGCAAGGACTGTCTGGATTCCAAAGATTGGGGATCTAGTCAGAGAAAAGATCGCGGTTAAGAAGGAATTTGGGCCTTCTTACAGAAAAGCAGTACCTGTCTTAGCAGTCACCGGAACAAGATCAGTTGTGCTACCGCCCCTTGCTGGTAAAAAGGAGAACAGAGTCGTGTCCATCGACCTGGTAAAACCACAAGCATGTGGCCTATAATCAACAGTAGGCCCAGTGGACTCCCAAGAAACAACAGAATACCCAAACTTGCAACAATCCAAGAGGTTCAAACTGAAAGACTAATCACATTCGATCAGCCTGCAGTGCACAATGAAGGACTATGCAATAATGCCATGGAACTCGTGCCTCTTGAAACACAGATTGAAACAGTTCGTCAAGAAACAACACCAGTCTACAATGATGTGGCATCAGAAAGTGCTACCGAGAGACAGATTGAAAGAACAATCCCATCAATTGACAGAACTGCCTCTGGTTATTTCATCAACTTCGACAACTTCTCTGAAGATTTAAATGACCCGGAAGTGATGCCAGAAACAAAGAAGTATTCTAAAGAAAATACAACAGGACTCCTTCAACAAATCAAAGAACTATATCTGGATTCACCGTTGATTGAGCATTGGATCATCTCAGGGGTATTCATACTCCTACTATGCCTAATTTTAGTTTTAATTTTAGGAAGGTTCATTACAATTGAATGGACACAGCAAGTCAGAACATCAACCTAGTCCTGAAACCACACAGATCATCCCACGTGAAGAAAAGAGAACTGTCAACAGTAAATGTCACAGCAATTCCAATACCTGGTGGGGTAGTATGGGAGAAAACAGACTATGAGATCTATGGTCCGGTCGAAATCCTGAAGTATCCTCATCAACTAAAGGTTTCCTTAAGTGACTTTGTGACACCAAGTACATTCTCTGATGATTGGGACTTTAACAGTATTAATGACATGATGTCTGATTTAGTAATGTCAGCTAGATTCACAGATCATGATTATTTACAAGGTTCATCTAGTTATGAGCAGTTATTCTGTTATACCCACTATGGGGATCATTACTTGCATAAATCTGCACAGCCTAGAAATGTTTTTATGTATAATCAATGGGAACATTGTGCTACACCACCTAAAAGCAGTTCTAAAGCATTTTTGGAGAAATTCAAATACTTCTCAGGGTTTAACACCAGTGATGCAGAAACGTTTTATTACAAACTGTTAGATAAAACAGGAATGAAAACAATGCTGACAAATTCAAAATTGATATATTCAGAAGCATTTTATGACAAAATGATGACATTTGGTTTTGATTATTGGAAAAATAATATTGAAACGAAATCAATTTGGGGTACAAAAGATTGGCAGGTGCAAGGCATGGAAGCACTGTTTAGAACCTGCATGATACCAGAACAAATGTTATTTTTAAATGACACTGTACACCAAACATCTTGTCTTGGCCTAGCTAAGAACAAAGAAATGAAAACACCGTCTATACCAAAGCCAATAGCTGAGAATACAACTGCAGATAATGAGTTAGACGTGTCACACATTTTACATTTCAACAGAACACATCCTGATTGGAAAAAGTGGTTAATCTGGCCTACAGACACAAATAGCTGTCAAGATAGATTCCTGAATAAAACACAGGGTTTAAAAATGACCAGATTAGACCCTAGATATTCCCAGAGACAACATCCAGGAATTATAACCACATACAGTGTAGGTAAACTCTGCCTAGAATGGCTAACTTCATCCACACTGGCTGAAATTAAGCAACACTTGTCTTTATTAAAAGATGGTGCTGATTTGCGCGATTTCATTCTTGGACCACGCAAACAGCGTCAAAAGCGTTTCATAGCGACCAGCATCTATGCTGCTTACAACGAGGCTTGGAAAGTAAAGCAAATTGAAACTGCTGAAAAGATACGAGAAATTGATCGTATTAATTTGGAAAAATCACTTTCTGTGGTAGACAATGGGTTAATGACTCTGTCTTCCAGAATATATTCTTTGGACAATATTGTATCCTCTGCCTTTGATGTGATAGACAGAGATTTGCTAATGTTACAACATGGCCAGTCTCAATTACGCTCTATTATAGAATTAGGCTGGACGCTGCAAAATCTTCGTTCAGGCTATGTGCCTTGGCGTCTGATAAACACAACGTCATTATTTTCCATTCTTAACCTTACTGATAAACAGATCAGTTTGGCACAGAAAGGAGCAGACTATACAATTTTGAGCATCGAGAAACTCGAGAGATTATCATTGACAATGTCAGAGAGCCCTGTCATTGAATGGATAATACACGGAATTATCACAATTCCGATAACAACTTTCCGATTTCATAAATGCCTTGAATACATACCTGCTGGCCAGTATGAACAATTGGGTAAGGGATATGTTAAATCCGAATGGAAATTACCATACACTCATTCTTGCTATAGTGACAGCGACAAAAATGTATTTCTTAGTGGTGACAACTGTAAACACTCACTAAGCGGTATACTTTTGTGTCAGGGTATTAATTTACACGGAGCATGTGATGGCAATTCAAACAACCTTTCATGCCACCAGCTAGTCACACCTGCAACTCAGATAGAGCCCTTCTTTATGCAACTCGCAAACGGGAGTTACATTCTAAGAACGGATCACAGGTGCTGTGGCCTCGCGCCCGGACTAAGTTATCTAGTAGAAGTAACGTCCATGGTCAAATGTTGTATGCAAGCATTGTTCCCGAGCGGGCCTCCAGACACAGTGACTCCCCTCTGGCCTCGTCTGAATCTCTATTCTATACGAATTGATACATTAAGCAAAATGAAATCTGTGCTTTTACAGACACCAGTGCCTATAACGTCATCTAAAGAGACGTATGATCTTCTAGTCGCAAGGACGGCTACTGAGGTCCATGACCTTTTATCAACAAATTGCCCCGTGCATTTCGTACAAATACTCGACCAACTCCTTAACATGTCTAGTGCTACAAGCATCCCAGGCATATTTAAGACAGTCTTTACGGGACTGCTAACACCCTTCCAGGCAATTTTGGGAATCTTTCCTAATTTTGTGCACTCCATCTTTGGTGGTATTCCACTATTTTTTGGACTCATCGCAGGGATTCTATTTTTGACCCTTCTGCTACGTTATGGCAAGCCTCGGCTCAGACATAGCTCCCATGGGAATGGAAGAAACAATCCTAGCAATGCGCTACAGGGACAGGATAACTAACGTCCTCGGATTGGCCAGGCTGAGAGATCTAAACATGACCTGGTTCCTTTCATTCAGACCGATATGGCAAAATTGCATTTTACCTGTGCTACGGTGTATGCTTTGCGGCGATGAATGCGTGTTGGACATCTGTCTTTCACTTCCATCAGCAGTACCAACGGACGTCGATACTTTGCTAAGTCCAATAACGGCTCATGCATTGTGTTGTCCCCAGCGGCTACCAATCCTGATGACGGCATTCGTGGAGACTCCTGTACTACAGCCAAGTGGTAACAGTGGAGCGAGTGACAAAAGCAACATCATCCAGGTACAACGTTCTGTGAGCATTGCTGATCCTGCCTTCGATGACAGCAATCATTCTCACACCTGCCAAGTTTCAGCGCTATCTAATTTGGTTGAACTATCACCTGATTTTGTAGACCAATTCTTTGCGAGCCTGTCTGATACGATGTTCTCACCCACAGAGAAACAATAACTTTGAATAGCTTTCCGACACACGGCGTTCCCATGAACTCTGAATTCGGCCTTCAGTTTTGATCAACATAAAACTGCCAGGAGCTTTGGTAAACTGATTTTTCTTTGAATTGGACAATTTTTTAATATTGACCCTTTCCTTTTGGCACGAACAATTCTTTGCTTAACGTAAAAACTATTCTTAGAGAACAGAAGCTTCACACTTCTATTTCTAAAAAACACATCTAGAGACATAACGACATAACACCAGCCTCTAGCACACATATTATTACAATGCATTTTTATGTGATGATTTATCTCGCATTTCTTCTGTCAGAGATACTTCATGTGTAATTCTTTATGCATAATCGTTCATTGATTTCATATGCAATACCTTTTGAATGGTTACTATGCTTTAAAAAAACGTACAGTACCTAAATTCCATGTATTACAAGTACGCCTATTTCGAATGCATTTATGTATTTTGGGGTGGGCAATGTTACACATACATCTAATTGCTTAGTTTTAGTAATTTTGATGGACATGAATTCGTGGAGTGGGTGTCATGTGCTTATCTAGGTTCCTGATCGATACTGTGACCTTATGCCCCTATTCGGCTATAAATCCATTTATTCCCTATATTGGCATAACCGTTCAAGTGCGATTTTCTGTAAAGTCATCTCTGGCCTCACACGAGCAGAGCCACAGAGCCACATTCCAGCATGACTCTCTGCTACTTCCTTTGCGACCAATTAGTGCAATGACAGAGCAGCAGTCACTATCTGATATTCCTAGATAACACTCCGAGTTCTTCAACAAGATAAAAACTTAGCAAACCTGGAAATCCCCGCTTGCTATGTTTTGATTAGTAATGGAACTCTAATGAGCAACTGATAGCTGCCACTTCCTAGTGACATCTTTAATTGACGTCTTATGTCCAGCAAACTTGCGTCAAACCCGGCACCTGTCAGGTATAAATATTACCAACGTTGCCTTAAGCAATGAGCGAACATGTTGCTGATGCCAGCTGCCTGCATGACCCCGTGTTGGTAAAAACTAGCACTCTGTCGCTGCAGCCTGCTATCCTGTGGTGGTGAAGCTACTGATTACCATTATCGCCGCTACAGCGCGACCTATGGTGCAGTACGCTTGAGGAGCCGTGCAGCCGTCCTCTGCGAAGACATCCAGCCCAGCTGCCCGCGGACGCTGTCACCCCTCCTTCCTCCAGACGCGCTGAAGAGAGCCGCTGCCTTTCTCGTGCAGAGAAATCCAGTCCCGGCGCTTCCGGTTTACCCTCGCGGGTGACTGGGATATCGAGAGAGACCCCTGAAGGAGATACCAATCCTCCATCATTCTATTCAGAGGTATGGTGTTGACTAAACCCTTAGACGAGAATTCTTGAAACAAACCTTGGCAAAACCAACTTAACTTAAGCTACTTACTTACTCCCCCTTCTCACGTGTTAGGCCTAGGTCAGGCACACTGGGGTAGGCTTAGTTAGAAGCACCAGTTGAGTATGTTAGCCTAATGTATATATGACTGTATATATGTTTTATTACTTTTAAACCATTGTATGGCTAAGAAACCATATCAATGCTTTTACAGTTCTATTTCGCTATTCTTATCTTACTGTACGTACTTTTCATAATAACAGTTACTGCAATTGTGGCAATACATTTCTCTTGTATGAGAAGAAAGACTGTTCAATAAATGTTAACCCTTTATTGATAAACGCCCGTCTCTCTATTCTCTACATACTGTGAAAGTAAACTGCACTAGACTGACTGAGTGAAATCTGTGTCTATTGTTTCACACGACCCTAGAGATCGACTCTTGATCTGAGGAGCAAAGTTGTCATGTTGCACGGTTGTTGGAAAGCTGAATCCCTTCTTGTCTGTGCCAAGGAAGCTGATCACTTCCTATGCAGAGAAGAAAGTTTCCAGTGACCTCTGAGCTAGTTGGTAACACAACCCAATTAAGTTTAGCATAGTCAGTGGAGGCCTGGAATATAAGCAGTTCCACGTCGATACTACTGTTTATGTTATTCCAATGCGCAGGGCCTAGTGGGAAACTAGGAACTACACTACATCCCCAGGCTGATTTCAGCCCAAGGGACCCGATCCAACCGGCCCTGCCCTGCATTTGGGGACCACAGACAGCCCCAATCTCCCCGCGGTTCCTGCCGGCTCCCTACTCCTGCTGGAACCTGCCTTGCTTTTTGGAAAAGGGAGCTGCTAACATGCATCTCCCTTTGCCCAAAAGCAATTCTGCTTTGTTTCATAGAAGTAAAAGCAGGTTTCCTGCTCTCACTTCCATGAAGCAATGCAGTCTTTGCTATAGCAGGGCAGAAGCTGTGCTCCTGCTCTGTCATAGCAAACTTCAATGTCCCAGGGGTGGGCACCCTGGGACATTGCTGGAGCCAATCCTGGCAGGTGGCGGTTCCCAGGGCCATCTAGGGCTCCCTGAGGGGGGCCACGCTGCACCCTCCAATAAGTTTAAAGCCCCAGGGAGGTGGCAGCCCCCGGGGCGGGGATCCACAACAGACCCTGATATTTGCATAAAGTGTGCCCCTGGGAGATGGTGGTCCCCCGGGGCAGTGGAGGGGCTCAAGCCCCCAAAATCTGTTTTTTAAAAAGGCCCCTTAAATTAAGCAGGAGCCGCCCCCACTCATTATACATACATATACTTATACATGGAGGTGGCAGTCCCCAGGGCTGCTGGAGCCCCCGCAGGCCCGATACCTAATTATATGTTTCTCTTGGGACCTGGTCCACGGGGGACTTAAAACAAGCAAAGCACGACAGACAGCGCTTCTTTTTTATTAATTTTCAGCGGGATTCGCAAACCCTACGTGAATACTGCTGATATATATTTTGTGGGAGGCCTAGGGGGTCAGGGAGTTTCTAACATGACTCTTTACTTGTTTGTTGACCTTTTTTCTTGTGACTTAGTTCAACTGAGTCACAAGATGGCTGCCAACACTTTCTGGTTTGAAGTGTTGACAGACAATCAGAATCAAGCTTGTGCTAGAATCCACCGTAGTCACAAGATATATAAAGATATTAAAATATGAATATTTCAGGAACTATTGAACGGATTTACACCACTTAAAATTCTTTCTGAACCAAGAGCTACCTTTTTGACAAAGGTGGTTTAATTCCATTCAGCCGTTCTGGCTGTAGCTTGATGAATCACCCCGAAAATTTTAAAACAGGAGCTGACCAGAGCAGAGCATTAGTTTGGAAATGTTTCATCAAATGGTCTCAAAGATATTCGCAAATCAAAAAATGCTCTTCCTATAGAAACCAGGTCCTAAATATAACTACCTACTGACGCCCGCCAGAAGGTTAATATATATATACATATATCCATAGGTTTCACACACATTATAGTTAGGAATTAGCATTAAAAAAACCTAGCAAATTCATTAAAAAAACCATAGGTTTCATATCAGTTATAGTTAGCTTCACATTTTACTCATACAAAACCATTGAAATTCCCTCGTTATAGTTAGTTGTACTCACTATAACTGGCGCGCCCGCAATGCACTGCTAATGACATCACATATTACATCACTCATGGCATAGTCAGTGACATCACTCATGACAACACTGATGTAAGTTAATCTTACTAAATACATGTATTAGAAATTATTGTTTACATTTGTAAATATCTGTATCACTGTCTCACTTTATCTATAGATGGCTGCTTGGGTTGGTGAGTACCGACATGAGTGTCTCTAGGGGTTATTAGTTTTTTTTTGGAGTATTAATATGAGTGTCTGTATGGTTTGGTGGGGGGATATAGATGAATGAATGAGTGGCTTACTGTTTGTATATGTTTTGAAAACATCATGTGTGCAGGACTTTATGGGTGGAAGAGTGTGTGTATGGGTGTGTTAGTGAGTGAATGACTGTCTCAATCATATCCTTATGAGTAACTACATATGTTTTAAATTAGTATAAGTGAGAATTTATGAATATAGGTAAGTATGTGTGAGAGTGAGAGATTGTAAGAGTTTTTGTATAAACAAGTTTTTGTTCTAATAAGGGATTGTTTTAGTAAAAAAGTATGTGTACGTTTCTGTAGAAGTAATGGTGTATGTATAGCTGTATAAGCAAGTGGATGGTTGTTTTACAATTTATTTGTATGTGTGAGTATGTGTGTGAGTAACTCTAAGGATGAGTGTCGGTGTGTATTACAAAATGCATAGGTGAATGAGTATATATCCTGATTGAGTATGTGTATGAGTAACTATATTGAAATGTTGGTGAATGAGTTAATGCATATGTAGATTTTGCAATTTCTGAATAGGTTGTTGTAACTGGAATTAGTTTCTCCATTGTTTTGAAATTTTGTGATTCTATTTTTGAATGTGTATCAAAACTTATATTACACTGAGAGAGGGTCTGCCATTCTTTCACAAGGATGATGTCATCAGTGATGTCATCAGTGATGTCATTTGAGATGTCATCAGTGATGTAATGAGTGATGTCACTGACTATTTCATGAGTGATGTAATATGTGACGTCATTAGCAGTGCATTGCGGGCGCGCCAGTTATAGTGAGTACAACTAACTATAACGTGGGAATTTCAATGGTTTTGTATGAGTAAAATGTCAAGCTAACTATAACTGATATGAAACCTATGGCTTTTTTTCAAATTAATTTGCTAGGTTTTTTTAATGCTAATTCCTAACTATAACCTGTGTGAAACCTATGGTTTTTTCAGTGAATTTGCAAGGTTTTTTAAATGCAAATTCCTAACTATAACATGTGTGACACCTATGCTTTTTTTTTAGTGAATTTGCAAGGTTTTTTAAATGCTAACCCCTAAATAAAATATGTGTGAAAATGTTAGATTTTTTATGAATATAAATACATCAAAACACTGAAAGTAGTTTTTTTTCTCCTTTCTTTACTGCCCTTCCCTTAGTTTTTCACTCCCCTTAACTCACTCCCCTATTTTTAGTCCCCTTATTTCAGTCACTCTTCAACTCCTCTTTTGTCACTCACCATACTCCCCCATTCGAAACAATGAAAGACACAGTATATTAGGAATATAACTCTTTTTAGAGAATTGAATGAGTTCTGAAAATAACTTTTTTTTTCTTTTGTTGTTTTGTATTTTTTTTTGCATTTTGTTTAAGTTTTATATATTTTTTTGTTTTTTTGAAGAAAATTCAGGAACTGCAACATGGAAACTGTTCAACAAGAACAAAATAAAGGAAAAATATGAACAAATGCATCTCCTTTAAGAGCATTTATGATTCTGAATGCTGCATTCAATTAGATTCATGCTCTGTTCTCCAAAAACAATAAGATCAAAACATTTGCTGCACCGCATATGCGCATGCGCCAAATATGGCTTAAGGTCCATTTCTGCTGTTGCTGGCGATGGAGGCGGAGCTGTAGATGTCCTGGCCACAGCTGGTGGAATGTGCTGGGCCTGAGCTCTTGTGCCTGCTTGGGCATATTGCACAGGGTGCACATTTTTTACATGTCGGATCATAGAATGGATTGAAAAGGAGTATTTTTTGAGAGGGTTTCCCCTTGAAAGAACAGTACCACAAAGGGTACACGTTACTTTAGGGGCATTTACGTTTTTTAGTCCCTTAGGAAAAGTAAAAAACTTCCAAATAAAAGAAGATTTCTCCTTCTTGGCTCGCTGGCGATATTCTATGTGGGAGTCAGAAAAAGAAGAGGTTGTTTCCTGTCTTTCTGCCATCCTGTTGTTTTTTCTGCTTCCAGCTCCAAAAATGGTCCTTCTTCCAGGAGAAAAAAGCAAATAGTTAGGTAAATTGGTGGGGTTTTTAAAGATTCTAGATCTGAAACTACTATGAACCAATGAAAAGTATTGTTTTCAAATCACATGACTTGACGTGCGCGCACGTGGTGCGCGCACCCGGTCGCGCACGTCGCTTTAAAATGGCGTTTTACCCGATTTACATAAAAGTTTCATGACATAAAAAGGAGACAGTGTAGACACTCCCTGACCCCTTAGAGCTTCTCAGGGAGTCCCTAAGGAACCCCGACAGGCAAAAAAAACCCGTTTTTAATTTAAATTGCGAGGGGCGCTACCGGTTGTTCCCGTCTGAGTTCTTTAGGGACCCCCTGAGAAGCTCTTGGGGGGTCAGGGAGTGTCTACCTTGCCTCCTTTTCACATTTTGAAACTTTTATGTAAATTGGGTAAAACGCCATTTTGAAGCGACAAGCGCGACCGGGAGCGCGCACCCCACAATTTTTTTTTTTTTAAAGTTTTTTTTGCCCGTCTGGATTCTTTTGGGACCCCCTGAGAAGCTCTAGGGGGTCAGGGAGTGTCTACCTTGCCTCCTTTTCACGTTTTGTAACTTTTATGAAAATCGGGCAGAACGACATTTTAATGCGACGTGCACGACAGGGTGCGCACATGTGGTGCACGCACCCGAGCGCGCACGTCAAGTCATGTGACTCGAAAACAACACTTTTTTTTGGTTAAAAGTAGTTTCTGTTCTAGAATCTTCAAAAACCCCACCCACTTCCCTCACTATCTGTTTCACTCTCATGGGAGAAGGAGCCTTTGCAACTTTCCTGAGAATTTTCTGAAATGGCTGCAAGACAGGATTCATCTTCTGATTCTGGGGAAGAATATCGGCTACCTCAAAGAAAAGGGAAGGAATCTTTCATATGGAAATGTTTTACTTTTCCTGAAGGGCTAAAAAAGTGAATGCCCCGAAAGTCACGTGCACTATATGTGTCACTGTTCTCTCAAGAGGAAACCCTTCAAAAAAATATTCCTTTTCAATACATACAATGATAAGGCATGTTAGACAAGTGCACCCTGTGCAATTTGCACAGGCATCAACAAGAGCTCTGGCCACACAAATACCACCAGCTGTGGCCAGCACATCATCTGGAGGACCACCTGCACCTCCATCCACTGCAGAGATGGACCTAAGACCATTCTTGACAAAAGTTCACATGAGATGCAACAAATGCTTTGAAATTATTGTGTATGGGGAGCGGAGCCTCACTCTGATCGAGCGGAGAATTCATGAACTCCAATGCTCCCAGAGAAGATGATGTTTTTCAAAGTTTGGATTTATTTTGTTCCTGTTGAACAGTTTTGCAGTTGAAGATTCCTGTTCCTGTTTGAAAAAAAAATTATATAAAACTTTCTCAAAAGAAAAAAAATATATAAAACAACAAAACAAACAAAAAGTTATTTTCAGAACTAACTCACTTCTCTAAAAAGAGCTGTATTTCTAACACAATGTGTCATTTTTTTCTTTTGAATTAATGTATAGTGAATAAATGAATGACTAAAATGACTGACTGTAAGGGGAGGAAGCGACTGAGGGAATGAGTGAAGAATGGAGAGTATGGTGAGTAAGGAAAGGTGAGTCAAAGAGTGACTTAAAAAAAGGACTAAGGGTAGGGGAGTGAGTTAAGGGGAGTTAAAAAGTAAGGGACGGGCTCTAAGAAAATGAGAGTAAGGGAGGGGTAGTGAAAGAAGGAGAGCGGGGTGGAGACAAGGAAGGAGTGTAAGGGACGGATAGAGGGAAATAGAGTAGGGTAAGGGGAGTGAAGGTATGAAAAGTGGAGTAATGCAATGCAATGCATTAGAAATAAGTCGGCGTATTTACAATCCTGTTGTGCCACTTTTGAGTCAGTAACGCAGTAGGCACTTCCATATAGACACCACTTGAATGCGGGACAATAACAAAAAAGTAAATGTGCTAGGCACACTGCACACGTAAAATCGTACTGTTACCTTCACTTGTAATGCTTCACCTTATTAAGTCACATCTACATAACTTTAAACTGTGGAGTGGTGTGGCTCACTGGTTAGAGGCGGCAGACCCGGAAGCAGAGGACGGCCCGGGACCAGGGTTCAATTCCCGACACGGCATGGTCGTGAACCAGGGTCAGTGGACTCGATAATTCTCGCCTCAGTGCCTGCTCTAACCAGGGATCACACTCGGCAACTCTGGGCATTAGCTTGCCTCATCTCCACAACGGCCCCCCACAAACGCCGGGGATGCCTGGTTTCACATTGGAGATACCCAGGAGGGAACATCTCACAGGGAAAGCCAGGACGGGTTCCCCAGCGGTCTATAGCGCCAGGACGCCTCCGGGTAGCAGTGCGCTTTACAAGACACACACATTAAACTCTTTTTTGTTTTTTGTTTTGCAGATTACCTATTGTACGTCTTTTGGAGTCCACATCACAATTTGTTTATAATATTGTTTTATTAAAGTTATTTTTCTCGTTGTTTATTAAATTATCTTTAAGTTACGTTTACAGTTATTGTTGTTTTAATAAAAGTTATAAAAAAAAACGATATACTTTTTTTTGGGGGGGGGGATGGGACGGTCCACAACAAAAATAATATTTATAATTTGAAATACTATAGTAAGATGTTTGACAGTAGGGTTCAAAATTCCTGGCTGTACAATAAATTATTTTTTCTCATGATGGACTACATTAAAAGGAAATCAAAGTAATACAATGTGTACCACATTTACAAACCTCTTGCGACATTTTCGCATGCAAACCTACCCCTCTACAAAATTAACTGTGTGGGCCTCAATGACGCCCCTAAAACCACGAAAACAACCACCCCCCGGAGATTTCTATATAGTGTGATGGAGGCTGAGTGGCCACCACCTGATGCCCTGGAGTCTGCCACACCCAGACCCGGTTCCTGCAGTGTCCTGGGGTAAAACAGCCATTACAACGCAGTCATAACCAAGCCTGATTGTTACCACAAATTCATTAGCACGCATATGGCTTTACCACGCATACCTTTACCACACATGCTTTTACAACTAGTATACATTTTCCACGCATGATAAAGGCATAAGCATGATAATGCCTTTGTGGTAACGGACACGCGTTGTAATAGCTGTGGTTACGTGCTTCAAATTAGTTTTTAGGTATGCGTGTGACCAAGTCTGATAACATCAGAGTCAAAGGACAAATAGTCTGTTGCAGGAAATCTCATGGATCACAGAGAAGATAGGCGGGGGGTAAATTGATAGTAGCAAGTATAATAAAAATATTGGAGGAAAAGTATTAAAATAGCGGAGGACGGTGTATGTAATTAAGGTTTGGCACCTCAGCAATACGTTTCAAATAAATATAGATAGAATATGACTATTAATATTTTACAAAAGTATAGCAGCAGATGAGGCACACGACCCGGCAGAAGAAAGTGGAAAATGTAATACCTGAAATGAGGAGAGGTTTTCTTGGCGAACTTGAAGAAAAACAAAGAAGCGTGGGCTTGGAAACAAGATTGCACATGCGTAGAGAGTACAACCGGTGCAGAAAAAAACCTGAAAGTTTTACACACTATCATAGAAATATAGCTCTTTTTTTGACCAGTAAAGTTAGTTCTGAAATGAACTGTTTTTTATGAGCCCCAAAGCCCCCACGGTCCCAGCCGTCTCCTCGCGTTCTTCGGGAGCCGGCATTGCTTTTTGTCACCCCGGGCACTGCAGAAGGAGACACTGTAGGCACCCCGGGACACTGCAGAAGCCGGCCCTGAAAGAACATTCAAAAGCCCTGAGGGGTAGTATTCCCTGTGACTGGTTTGTCCCCTCTATTTTCTATAATAGAGCCTTGGGGAGATGGCGGTCCCCGGGGCACGTGTGAGGGGCTTGAAACCCCCCCACACTGTTTTTTTTAAATAAAAAGAGGCCAACGGGACTGGTGATCCACGGGGCTCCAAGGGGGCCATGAGCCCCCCGCATACATATAGTTAAAGCCCCAGGGGATGGTGATCCCCAGGGCAGAGGGACCCCTCTGGGCCCCCCATTATGAAAAATAAATTGCCCCCGATATTTCCCCCCAGGGGCTAATTAAAAATAAAGCAATCTTTTTTCCCCAAAACGCGTACCAGTACCACGCGATTTTAAAGTTATTCACTAGGGTGAGAGGAGGTCTGCCACTCTTTTTACAAGGATGATGTCATCAGTGATATCATCAGTGATGTCATTGGAGATGTCATCAGTGATGTCATGAGTGATGTCACTGACCATGTCATGAGTGATGTATTATGTGACGTCATAAGTAGTGCATTGCGGGCGCGCGATTTATAGTTAGCTGAACTAACAATAACGGGGGAATATCAATGGTTTTATATGAGTGAAATGTCTAGCTAACTATAACATTTGTGAAACCTATGGTTTTTCAGTGAATTTGCAAGGTTTTTTAAATTCTAATTCCTAACTATAACGTGTGTGAAACCTATAGTTTTTTCAGTGAATTTCTAAGGTTTTTACAAATGCTAATTCCTAACTATAATGTGGCTGAAACCTATGGTTTTTTCAGTGAATTTCAAAGGTTTTGTAAAGGATAATTTTTAAATGTATTAATTATTATATTTTTTTATACTGATTTACTACATTATTTTAAATTATTTATTTTTATTTATTTTATTTTTTAATTACATTACATATTTTTAATATAAATTAAAAAATAAATGTTTTTAAAAATATTGAAATTGTAATATTTTTTTAAAATATTTTTTTAATTTATATATATTTTATCTCGCAGGCAATGATATCCTATGGAAGGAAATTCAAGTTACTGTAACTACAAATAGAATTACTTTTCAGGATCAGTAGTGGGCCGAAAGATACAACACTGAGGTCTCTCCTAATAACAGGTGAGTAAATCAGAATTCGTAGTTCGGCTCACTTTTGAGGAAGTTTTTAAACTTCCAAAACTCCACACTTAGAAGAATTTCCAGGTAAAACATGTCAATGTTAGCCTACGGAAGGAAATTCAAGTTACAGTAAGTATGGTAACATTTACGTTTCAGGGTCTGTCCTGGGCTCAAAGATGCAACACTGATGTCTCTCGTGATAACAGGTGAGTAAATCGGAATTCGTAGTTCGGCTGATTTTACAGGAAGGTTTTAAACTTCCAAAACTCCTCACTTAAAAATTTTTCCATGTGAAACCAGTCAATGTTTGTTTATGGAAGGAAATTCAAGTTACTGTAAGTATGGTTACATTCACTTTTCAGGGTCGGTCCTGGGCTCAAAGATGCAGCACTGACGTCTCTGGTGGTAACAGGTGAGTAAATTGAAATTCGTACTTTGCCTGATTTTAGAGGAATATTTCGCTCAATAGTGAAGGAAGGGGGCGGGGCCTGAAGGGACATGTGTGCAAACCCACCCTGTGGCACGTTTTAGGTTGGGGAACATATTCCATCAGGTTCCTTCAGTTTGCGCCAGGGAGCTGCGTTGCAGAGAGGTGTTCAGAGGGCACGCCCCTTTTTTACAACACTCTGCAACGCAGCTCCCTGGCATTTACTAGAGGTACCCGTTGGACTAGTTGGCCCCTAGGGGACCTCTGGATTGAAGAGAAATATATTCCTCAACCTAAAATGAGCCATAAGGCATTTTTGCACATATGTCACCTCAAGCCCCACCCTCTACCTTCACCACTGTGCAAACATGCCCCCTAACGCGTTCTAAGTTGGGGGATTAAGTCCCCTTGCATACTGGGGGTCCCTGGGGGCAACTAGAACACCAGGAAACCTCCAGTATGTGCCAGGGGGCTGTGTTGCAGACAGGTGTAAAAAGGGGCGTGGCCTCATTACACCTCTCTGCAATGCAGCCCCCTGGCACGTTTGCAGAGGGGGAACTAATTCCGCTTGCATACTGGAGGTCCCTGAGGGACAACTAGCCCACCAGGAACCCCCAGTATGCGCCAGTGGGCTGCGTTTCAGAGAGGTGTAATGAGGCCACGCCCCTTTTTACACCTCTCTGCAACACAGCTCCCTGGCGTGTTTGCAGAGGGGGAACTAATTCTCCGTGCATACGGCGGGTCCTGGGGGCCAACTAGCCCAACAGGAACCTCCAGTGTGCTCCAGGGGGCTGCGTTGCAGAGAGGTGTAAAGAGGCCACACCGCTTTTTACACCTATCTGCAACGCAGCCCCCTGGGGCTTTTTCGGAGGGGGAACTAATTCCCCTGGCATACTGGGAGTCACTGGGGGCCAACTAGCCCACCAGGAACTCCAGTATGCGCCAGGGAGCTGTGTTGCAGAGAGGTGTAAAAAGGGGCGTGGCCTCATTACACCTCTCTGCAAGGGAGCCCCCTGGCCCATACTGGAGGCTCCTGGTGGGCTATTTGCCCCCCAGGGGCCCCCAGTATGCAAGTGGAAGTACTTCCACCTCTGCAAACGCACCAGGGTGCATGTTTGCAGAGAGGTACAGGGAGGGGGCGTGGCCACCTCCCAATCCCATTTAAAGAAAAAAAAACTTTTAAGAAGGGGGGCTGTGTAGCCCCCTTTCTTTTTCTTTTTTTTGGCCCTGGGGACCCCATCCCCCAGGGCCTGCCCCCAATACTTTTGTTTTTTTGGCCCCCCTCCCCTGGCCAATTCTGCCCCGGGACCCCATCCCCCAGGGCATGGACAACTTTTCTTTTTTTTTTAATGTGGAGGAGCCCCCTCCTATGTCCCTTTAAGGCCCCGGGGACCCCATCCCCCGGGGCCTGGCCCTCCTCGTTGGGGGCCATTGGGGGTCCCGACATTGCTTTACTGCATTGGGAGCAGAATACGGGGAGCCAACATTGCTTTACTGCATGGGGAGCAGCTAACACACTGCTCCCCATGCAGAAAAGCAATCTGCTTTGATTTTTGAAAGAGAGAGCAGGTTTCCTGCTCTCTCTTTCAAAAATCAAAGCAGTTTGCTGTGGTAGGGTGGGAGCCGCGAGGCTCCCTCCCTACCACAGCAAACAGCAGTGTCCCGGGGGTGGGCACCCCGGGACAGGGCAGGAGCTGGCCCTGGGGGGTGGCGGTCCCCAGGGCCATCGAGGGCTCCAAGAGGGGGCCCCCTCCCAACATCTACAAAGCTGGGGGGTCCATCACCCCCTAATTTACATATTAGTGGCCCGGGCGGTGGCGGTCCCCGGGGCGTCAAGGGGGGGTTGAGCCCCCCCACACAGGTTTTTTTATTTTTAAAGCAAGCCCTCGGGGTAGCCGTCCCCGGGGCTGCGGGGGGCCTGTGAGCCACCCACATACTTAGACAGAAAGCCCCGGGGGTGGAGGTCCCCGGGGCTTAGGGGGCCATGAGCCCCCACATACTTAGAAAGAAAGCGCCGGGGGGTGGCGGTCCCCGGTGCTCGGGGGCCTTAGAGGCTGATATCAAAGCCCCAGGGGGTGGTGGTCTCCAGGGTTGCAGGGGGCTGTTATGCCCCCGCTATCATAATTACTTTGTCTGAGAGTGGCGGTCCCCGGGGCAGTGTGGTGGGGGATTGACCCCCCCCACACTTTTTTTCTCATTTTGCCCCTGGGATTTGGTCCACCCAGGGGCTACTTTTTAAAAAAACGGACCAGGTTTTTTTTTTCCAGCAAAGCTTGCGTACGTACGCGGACCCCGGGATTAAAAAAAATACATATGTTGGAGCCTTGGGGGTCCTTGTGGGACCCCCTGAGCAGGACTAGGGGGTCAGGGTGTTTCTACCCTGCCCCCTTTCTGCGTTTTGCACATTTTTTTCTCTGCTTTCTTGTGCCTCGGTAGAACCAACACTTCCTGGTTTGGAGTGTTGACAGCCAATTAGCATTCAGCTCGTGCTCTGGAAGGTACAGAGTACAGTACAGTAAGCTTACAGTAAGCTCCTACAGATATACTTATGATTTTACTTATGATTTTACTTATGATTTTCTCAGGAACTACTGATTGGATTTACACCATTTAACAAAAAGCGTGATCTGCGAACTGAACTCTACCTTTTTGCCAAATTAGGTGTAATTCTGTTCAGCCGTTCGGGCTGTTGCCCAGGCTAAAAGTCCTATGGAAAATTGCACTGGGAAAAGACGTTTTGGGACCCCCTTTTTTTCTCAGCCCCTGCCTCACGAATCACCCCAAAACTTTCAGGGAAGGAGCAGAGCGGAGCAGGCCATTAAACTTGGAGAAATTTGCAAAGATTCGTCCACCGGTGCCAAAGTTATTCCAAATAGAATGTTGCGGATTTACTAAGGAAAATAGGTCCTAACTCAAACTACCTATATATATATATATATATATATATATATATATATATATATATATATATATATAAAAAAGAGCTCCACACAACCTCCGGCAAGCAGCCAAGCAACGCCGGCGAAGAAGGAGACGGACCGCTGGTTCAGGTACGAGTCTTTATTTCCACTTCACAGAGAACAATTGCGCGTTTTAGGCTACAAGAGCCCTTGTTCACACTTCCAATATATATATATATATATATTTCACCAAAATGCCCTAAGCTTTAACAGGGCACATAACATCACCCCAGCCAGCCAGCGTGTAATGCAGCTTGCCGTGATTCCCCTCCTTTAATTATTGTTCGCCAACGCGTTTCAGGACACTGCGGCCCCTCCTTCCTGGGCAGCTTACAAACAACACTGAGGCTCGCAATTACTCCTTCCTCGGTTTTTATGACAAACAATTTCTGAACTTACTTTAAGGAAATGGTTGCTCGTAATATGGTGACTACATGCCCCATCAGGCATTGCAGCAGCACAAGTTGGGAGGAGCTGCTGCTGGGACATGTGGTGGTAATAAAAACCGGGGAAGGAATAATTCCATACTGTTCTTTCTATATTAAGTTAGAACAAGGTTGCTTTACATCTGCCTGATGACACCACCCATATGCATTTTAAAAGGTTTGAGAGATGCAAGTATATCCGAGTTACTTATTGGTTTTAAAATGATTTTATTGTTCTCACTTTTTATTAATACGTGGTCGGGTTTAGTTTTACAGCTTAGAGTTTTTTAACAGCAATATCTAGGAATATTTATATTTTAAACATATTTATGTATTTATTTATATGTTTTATATTTATTCTAAATTGCTGTTATATGCATTATTATTCACTCGACTCTATGGCCATTTGATTAACTGAATGTTTAAATCAATTTTGATATATTGCAAATGACGCTTTTACATGTACTCACTGCAGTATGTTTTCTATGTTCATGCTGTAGCTGTTGTAATTACATGTCATGATTGGTTACACTTTAAAAGGAGTATCCCGCTTTTTCAACGATGTCATGTGATCAAGGCCTCCTTAGGCTGAAGCGCGTCATGGCGGTTTTTGGTTTTGGGCATTTAATAAATCTAAAACGCACCAGTTCCTGGTTTCGCCTCCTCCTTTGCCTACCTGTATAAAGACGTTCTTCTGCCACAAATGTTTTTCGAGATTGCTTCCTTGAACTGGCGATAACCCCTCCATGAATTGGGACGTGCGGCTTGAAGCAGTGATTCCGAAGCTTTTGGAATCCCCTTTCTGCTCCAAACAGGAGAAGCCGCGGTTGCCCCGGGAAAGCGGAAGTGCATGCTGTGAGGCACGGAGTAGTTCCAGGTTGGAGGTCAGTTGATCAAGGACGGGAGTTGAGACGTCAGTACTTGCCTGCATTGGGAGCTCCGCTGATTGTCCTGTGTGGAGAGTGCAAGATTCCGACAGTGATATGATCAAAGGACGGAATATGATTGTAAGTAGTGATTGCCCATTGTGACACCATGTCCGCAGACACATTGAAAGGACCTAAAGAAGCAGCTAATGGCATGTTTGCGCTTCCCCAGCTGGGGAATGTGTACAAGGTGCGATATCCAGCGTGCCGCAGGAATAGCAATGTAATATAAAAGAACTATTTAAAGCACTTGAAAAGGCAAGCAAAACAGAGCAAGCCAAATGGTGGGGAGCATTGCTCCCTTACGAGATACTTGGAGGTGGGCAGAATCCAGCAGGGTTCAAGGATTATGCTGGCACCATCTTATGAGAACCCAGACCCCCGCATGTTACTAGAATGGGCAGAAAGCAACCTGGAGTGCTCTCTGCGTTTAGTTGAAATATTGATTAAATACATGGAGAGCGACCGGGTTGTACTGCAAGCGGAGATTGAAGCTTTAAACTGTGAAATTGAAAAACTGCCAAGTACTCCCCTGATTGCAAAATACTGTGAATAAATGATAGCATGTTTAAAATGGGAGGAGGAAGTAATTAAAAACAGGAAAACATATCAATTTCAGCGGGATCGTCTGGATTACGAGCACGCCCAAATATTTACTTTTGCTAAGAAGTACGATAACCTTAAGGCCAATAAAAAACATTTTCCAACACAACCACTTTGAAACAACCAGCTGGTGCTGAAGCCCCAGAGATTTCATCGGTCTCAGATTTAAGTTCCAATTTAGATAGTGAATCGGATAATGACCAACGGAGATCCCAGAGGTTGGGGTTTTGCAAATTTACTTTGGCACAGGAGCTCGAAGTGGTCCAACAAGATCGGAAACAGACCTTGCGTTCTGGTGCACGAGGTGCAAACACAAACAAAGCACCAACTACAAACCGAGCGCAAGGAGGCGACGCAACAAACAACGGAGGCGCAATCAACAAAACTTCCATCCAAATGCCGCGGAGACAGTGGAAACGCAATTATTTCTCACACAAGAAGATGCGCAAACCATTGTTAACTTAACTGACATGCCATTGACTGACAATGAAACAAACATTTTGCCATTGGATTTATCTTTCAGTGCAAAAAGCAATTTTGATTATGCCGGCGCAAAAATTGATCTATTCAAATATGTGCACAAGCTTAAACTCCCTAAATACCACTCTTTACACAAAACAGCACAACTAACATCAGTTCATTTGCTGGTTTTGAACTCGCCACCATTAACTGCAGGAGACTCTAATTTGTTGCTTGAAATATTGGAGATGCAAAATGAATCTGATTTTCCATCAATAAGTAACAATAGAGGGTTAGACAACATCACTGTTCCAACCACTTTCAAACCGATATCTACTTTTTGCCCCCTCATGCTAAAAGACAATATTGATATGTTCCATGAAAAGGTGTCTCTTGAACTCATGGCACTATATTTGAAACAAACAAAAAATTCCAAAAAACATCATTATCGTGACTTTGGATACCATTAATTGATTAAGAAGTTTCAAAACAATGAGAACATTATTATCCGCCAGTCGGACAAGGGCGGTAATGTGGTGCTCTGGCCGAGACAAATGAACATGGAAGAAGCTCTTGGCCAACTCAATGATAGAGATTGTTACAAGAGGACTAACTTGAGTGAAGTTAAGCAGGCTTGAAATTGTATATATACGAACGTGATGGAGTGGAGAAGCATGGGCTTAATATCTATGGTATGGAGGAGTTCAAGTTTATGAAAAAAGAACATCCAGTAATGCCCGTAGTATACTTCATCCCAAAGATACATAAGAACTGTATAAAGTCACCAGGTCGACCAATCATTTCCACCTGCAACAGTATCCTAGACAATGTTGATAAATATGTGGATTTCTTTCTCCAAGAGTATGTTAAACAATTGCCATCTTTTTTTTTAGATACAGGAGACTTATTAGAGAAATTGGCTAATGTTTTATGGCTATCTACTGATATCTCTAGATGTTGCCTCCCTGTATACCAGCATCTCCCACAGGGATGGTTTAAAAGCTGTGCATCATTATCTAAGCATGAGACCCTCTTGTTGGAATGAACATAACAAAATGATTTTATCTATGATTAACCTATGTCTTGAAAATAACTTTTTTCTATTCGCTAACCAGTTGTTTCAGCAGGTCAGGGGTGTGGCTATGGTTGCCTGTTTCTCCCCCAGTTATGCCTGTCTGCATATGGGATACTGGGAGGAACAGGTCCTCATACCCAACAACCCGACAATATGTGTTCAAAAGTCGTCAAATGGATAAGATACATCGACGATCTCTTGATTGTTTGGGATAGTCTGGAAAGCGAAGCTGTTCAGTTCATAGATAATCTTAATGACATCAATCTGAATCTTGGGTTTAAAAGCCAAATTAGCGCCAAATCAATATGCTTTTTGGATGTAGAGATTTTTATTCGAAATGGAAAATTGGAAACCAAACTGTTCAGGAAGCCCACAACCGGCAACGCCGTGCTACATGCTTCAAGTCATCATCCTGCCCATTCCATACGAAGTATACCGGACGGAGAAATGCTCCGCATCAGGAGAATATGTAGTACTGACCTTTACTGTAGAGTGGCCCAGATAGCATGTAAGGTCAGATTTTTGAGAAGAGGTTACAAACTTGATCTCTTAGACAAGGCAATGAGTGGAGCCAATTCACAGGGAAGGTTACAGCTATTGACCAGTAGCATATGCAGTAATAGGAATAGAGCCAACAGTGAACAAACTGAGTCCAGGCTGATTTTCACATACAGTTGCCAACACCAAACTATTCTCAGTATTGTGAAAAGAAATTGGGCTCTCATTACTAGTGACCGAATACTGGGCAATCAGGTAACTGGCTCTCCTAGTGTTGTTTACAAAAGAGCTAGATCCATGAATAAGTGTTTGGTTTCTAGTAGTCCAAAAGTTAGAACTACTGGCTCTTGGGTAAATAGCAGTACAGGCTTCCTCAAATGTTCAACATGTAAGGCATGCAGTAATGGAATCAGCAAAACTGAATATAACACCCCTTTCAGTGAGAAACCTGTATGTATCAAATACAAGCTGACATGTAGGACTGAGTACGCGATGTATGTACTGGAGTGTCCCTGTGGCCTGCGCTACATGGGTAGTACCAGGCTACAGGTGCACAAGAGAATACTCCAGCACTTACGAGCCATTACCAACGGCGAGACCGCGTACCAAGTCGTACGACATTTTGGGGAAAAACATAACAAAAACCCTACAGATCTCAGGTATTTTGTAATTGATACAGTTCCTCCCCGGAGGAGAGGTGGTGACCGAGAGGCACTACTACGGAAATTAGAGGCTAGAAACATTATTCTATTAGATTTCAAGACACCTAATGGATTGAATGCTAGTGAGGACTGTTTTACTTACCTGTGAACAATAATCAATTATGCTTGTAATACTGTACCCAGAATTAGCTGCTTTGTTATTTGACCATTTTGGTAAAATGTAATATTTTTGTAAGAATTGCATTTGTCACTTTTTTTACAGGGTTTGTATTGTAATTCATGACTGTATTTCTTTGCGTAATTTGCACACTGTCTTTGAATACCAATAGGTCAACAAGGACTTACCCACTTGGGCTATATTCCATACTGTTCTTTCTATATTAAGTTAGAACAAGGTTGCTTTAGATCTGCCTGATGACACCAACCATATACATTTTAAAATGTTTGAGAGATGCCAGTATATCCTAGTTATTTATTGGTTTTACCAGGATTTTATTGTTCTCACTTTTTATTTATATGAGGTCGGGTTTAGCTTTACAGCTTAGATTTTTTTAACAGCAATATCCAGGAATATTTATATTTTAAACTTATTTATTCTTTTATATGTTTTATATTTATTGTAAATTGCTGTTATTTGTGATATTATTCACTCGATTCTATGACCTTTTGATTAACTGAATGTTTAAATCAATTTTGATATATTGCAAATTACCCTTTTACAAGTACTCACTGCAGTATGTTTTCTATGTTCATGCTGCAGCTGTTGTAATTACATGTCATGATTGCTTACACTTTAAAAGGAGTATTCAGCCTTTTCAACGTTGTCATGTGATCAAGGCCTCCTTAGGCTGAAACGCGTCATGGCGGTTTTGGTGTTGGACATTTAATAAATCTAAAACGCACCAGTTACTGGGTTCGCCTCAACCTTTGCCTACCAGTGTAAAGACGTTCTTCTGCCACACTCACACACACATATATATTACCTACTGGCGGTCGCCAGTAGGTATATATAGTTAGGATTTTTTTCCTATGGGATTTCTGAAAATTCCATGTCAAATAACTTTGGCGTTTGTGAACGGAATTGGCTGAAAATTTCAGGAAAATGGCACATTTTGTTTCTGAGCAGCCCCTTAAAATTTGGGGGGGTTTCGTCGAGCGGGGGCCGAGAAAAAAGGGGGGTCCCAAAACGTGTTTTTAACATTGAGTTTTCCATAGGGCGGTTGGACTCACTTTTAGCTCGAACGGCTGAATGGATTTTCATGAAACTTGGCAAAATTGTAGATATGGTTTGCCCGACGTGCCTTTGCTATGTCTCAATATATGTGCTCCAGTTTATTTTGAGAAATTAATATTTTAAAAAACAGATATATCTGTGACAGCGCTCCGGTTAGCGCCCCGGTTCGCGTACCTGACGCGTAACGGAACTTCGCGAAGCGAAGCTGATTGGCTCTCCGGTGTCTGTCAACATTCTAAACAGTCCAGAGCAGCCGCCATCTTGTCTCTCGGTAGGATCGAGAGACAAGAGGTGGTGAAAAACAAAGGGGGAAATGAAGGAAAGGGGGCAAGGTAGACACTACCTGACCCCCTTACGTCACAGGTTTTCTTTGCGCTGCAGAGCCGATACGTCACGGTTATGCGACGCGTCATGAGGCGTCTCACTTGGCTACGTGATACGTCACGTAATAAAGAATATATTTACAGCTATAGATATTAGCTTTTAAAAAACCAATGAAATTCACTGAAAAAACCATAGGTTATAGACCATATATAGTTAGGAATTTGCATTTACAAAACCTTGACAATTCACTGAAAAACCATAGGTTAGAGACCATATATAGTTAGCTGGACATTTTATTGATATAAAACCAATGAAATTCCATATATAGTTAGTTGCACTAACTATATATTTCGCGCATCCACAATCCAATGCTGATGATTTCACATATTACATCATTCATGACATGGTCAGTGACATCAGTGATGACATCACTGATGACATCTCAAATGACATCACTGATGACATCACTGATGACATCTCATTTAACATCAATGATCACACCACTGATGATATACTTCATGTGATAATGCAATGCACCTCCTTACACTCTAATATAACCTCTGTTACACCTAGTGAAAAATACAGAGTATCATTTTTGAAACCATTGACACACGAATAACCTTTACTACATACGCACTCACTGATTCCTACGTCTACACACACATTCACTCATTCACCCATACAATCACTTGTACATACAGTCACTCATCATTACAACACTATCATATGCACTCATACACCTATGCAGACACTCACACACTGCCACTCTTCCATGGAGTTACTCACACACCTAGTCAGTCCTGTAAAGAATCAATCACACTTTGATTTCTTCATCTATACAGTTAAACACAGAACAGCTTACATTTTCACAGATATACTAACACATGCTTACTCACTTATACAATCAAATCCTTCATCCATACTCTTATACATCCACTCATTCTTCAATATGTAAAACATATTTAAACTAAAGAAAAACACACAGACACTGGATGATGTCATCAGTGATGTCATCAGTGATGTCATTTGAGATGTCATCAGTGATGTCATCAGTGATGTCACTGACCATGTCATGAATGATGTAATATGTGACATCATCAGCATTGGATTGCGGATGCGCGAAATATATAGTTAGTGCAACTAACTTTATACGGAATTTCATTGGTTTTATATCAATAAAATGTCCAGCTAACTATATATGGACTCTAACCTATGGTTTTTTCAGTGAATATATATATATATATATATATATATATATATATATATATATATATATATATATATATATATATATATATATATATTACCTACTGGCGATAGCCAGTAGGTATATATAGTTAGGATTTTTTCCCTATGGGATTTCTGAAAATTCTATGTCTAATAACTTTGGCGTTTGTGGACGGAATTGACTGAAATTTTCAGGAAAATGGCACATTTTGTTTCTGAGCAGCTCCTGGAAATTTGGGGGGGGTTCGTCAAGGGGGGGCCGAGAAAAAAGGGGGGTCCCAAAACGCGTTTTTCCCATGTTAATTTCCATAGGGCAGTTGGACTCACTTTTAGCCCGAACGGCTGAATGGATTTCCACGAAACTTGGCAAAATTGTAGGGACTGTTAGCCCGATGTGCCTTTGCTAGGTCTCAATATATGTGCTTCAGTGAATTTTGAGAAATTAACGTTTAAAACAAGATATATATCTGTAACAGCGCTCCGGGCTGCGCTCCGGTCCGCTTACTTTTCGCGTATCGGAACTTTGCGAAGCGAAGCTGATTGGCTCTCCGGTGTCTGTCAACATTCTAAACAGTCCGGCGCGGCCGCCATCTTGTCTCTCGGTAGGATCGAGAGACAAGAGGAGGCCAAAACAAAGGGGGAAATGAAGGAAAGGGGGCAAGGTAGACCCCTTCTGATCCCCTAGGATTGATGAGGGGATATTATAGAGTCACGCTGGGCCCAAAAAAAAAAAAAAAAATTCCGATTTTTTCGCCGTAGAGACGCGTCTTGGTACGCGAACCGGGCAGCTAACCGGGAAGCTAACTGGCAGTGTAACGGGAGTCTGACGAGTAGCTGATTGGCTGTCAACATTGTAAACAGTCCGGAGCGCCGCCATCTTGTCTCTCGATAGGATCGAGAGACAAGAGGAGGCCAAGACAAAGGGGGAAATGAAGGAAAGGGGCAAGGTAGACCCCTTCTGACCCCCTAGGATTGATGAGGGGATATTATAGAGCCACGCTGGGCCCAAAAAAAAAAATAAAAAAATTCTGTTTTTTTCGCCGTAGAGACGCGTCTTGGTACGCGAACCGGGCAGCTAACCGGGCAGCTAACCGGCAGTGTAACGGGAGTCTGAGGAGAAGCTGATTGGCTGTTATCATTGTAAACAGTCTGGAGCGGCCGCCATCTTGTCTCTCTGTGGGATCGAGAGACAAGAGGTGGAAAAAAAAAAGGTGTAAATGAATGAAAGGGGTAAGGCAAACCCCTCCTGAACCCCTAGGATTGATGAGGGGGCTATTAAAGTTCCCTGGGGGTGAAAAAAAAAATTGCGATTTTTCGCGGTAAAGGTGCTTCCTGGTACGTTAACCGGGCAGCTAACCGGCAGCGTAACGGGAGTCCGACATATTGTGTTTTTTGAACGTTTATGATATGTGCACGTGTGGATTTTGTCTAATTAAGGTTAAAAAAATATATATATATCTTTAAGCGTGTTCTGGCGCGCTTACGTTTTGGGTTTGGTTTGCGCTGCAGAGACGATACGTCACGGTTATGCGATGCATCCTGAGGCGTCTCACGGGCTACGTGATACGTCACTTAATAAAGAATATATTTTACAGCTATAGATATTAGCTTTTAAAAAACCAATGAAATTCACAGAAAAAACCATAGGTTATAGACCATATATAGTTAGGAATTTGCATTTACAAAACCTTGAAAATTCACTGAAAAAACCATAGGTTATAGACCATATATAGTTAGGGATTAGCATTTAAAAAACCTTATTTTACTCGCACAAAACCATTGAAATTCCATATATAGTTAGATGCACTAACTATATATCGCGGACCCGCAATCCACTGCTAATGATGTCACATATTACATCATTCATGACATGGTCAGTGACATCACTGATGACATCACTGATGACATCTCAAATGACATCACTGATGACATCACTGATGACATCTCAAATGACATCACTGATGACATCACTGACATCTCATTTGACATTACTGATTACATCACTGATGATATCATTTATGTGATAATACATCTTCAGACTCTAATATAACCTTAGATACACTCAGTGTAAACAGGCACTCACAGACTGTCACACATCCATGGAGTTACCCACACACCTAGTCAGTCATGCAAAGAATCAATCCCACCTCCATTTCCTCAACTATACAGTTATACACACCTTACTTATTCAAACATATACTAACACATATTTACTCTCTTATACAATCCTTGATACAAGTTCACAATGATTCATACAGCCACTCTCACATTCACTGGCTCTTATGTTCAGTTATTTATATATGTCAACTCTCACATGGAGTGTGTTTTACATATGTACTTACTTTAACATGTAGAACTGAGATATCCATTCACTCACCAATATACTCATGCACACAGTCAACTGTCCATACAGCTGTTTCTACATGCACTTTTGAACCCATACACCTAGGGAATCAACTGCTCACACATCTATGCACAGAGTTATACACCTCCCAGCCACCCACACACATACTCAGTCTCCCATACAAATACTTGGGCAACCATTTAATAACCCATATAGTTAATGATATAGCTACTGATTTAAACATGCAGCAGTTTACAGAAGAACATAAATAATGATTGCCAAATTAAGACACTTTAATCACTAACCCATGCACTCAGTGAGACACATTTAATCATTCTCTCATACAGTCAGTCATGCACCTACTAAATCCTTCATCCAGACACTTATACATCCACTCATTCTTCAATATGTAAGACATATTTTAACTTTACAGAAACATACAGTCACTGGGTGTTGTCATCAGTGATGTCATCAGTGATGTCATTTGAGATGTCATCAGTGATGTCATCAGTGATGTCACTGACCATGTCATGAATGATGTAATATGTGACATCACTAGCAGTGGATTGCGGGTCCGCGATATATAGTTAGTGCATCTAACTATATATGGAATTTCAATGGTTTTGTGCGAGTAAAATAAGGTTTTTTAAATGCTAATCCCTAACTATATATGGTCTATAACCTATGGTTTTTTCAGTGAATTTTCAAGGTTTTGTAAATGCAAATTCCTAACTATATATGGTCTATAACCTATGGTTTTTTCTGTGAATATATATATATATGATATATATCTATATATATATATATAATATATATCTATCTATCTATATATATATATATATATATATATTGATATATATATATATATTCGAGCTCCGCAGGTCGAAAAACCGGCAAAAATCAGCACTCACAGCAGATTAAACCAAATACGGTTTATTTGCGCATAAATTCAAAAAACCAGACGCGTTTCAGCACTTGCCTTCGTCAGTGTCAGCTGGCGTCGGCAAGGCGGAAGTAAAATAAAGCATTAATCATAGAAAGTAAAAACGGACCATAAGCATAATTAAAGCGCCATCTTTGAGTGGTGAAATAACGCTCATTACGATACAAGAGAAACTCATTTCTAGCAGTGCATATAAAGCTGTACAAATTAATCGCTTTTCAATACAAATTGAATTTAAATTAAATCATCTACTTTTGACATTTAGCCCTGGATGGGCAATTAGTAGTTTAAAGTTGAAACCTAAATCCATAAGTCAGCATCAAATGGATTGCTCGACTAGTCAATGTATTTCGCTGGTAAACAGTTCAAAAAGTTCATAAACCCCATAAATCTGCAATGAATTGATTCAGTGATTATGGCCTGGATGGCCAGGTTATTGAGACTGCAAATCAAATTAACCAAACTTTATAAGGGACTAATGAAGCAATTCCAATGTCTATTCATCAAAGGGGTCAGACTGTAAACCAATTAATTTCTTAAAGCATTTTGTGTAGGTGTAAATCTCTCAGACAGTGACACAGTTCAAGGTACGATAATCGTGTTATAAGTGTGATAGTAGCTCTTCCCCTGCGTTGAGTCCTCCTGGTAACTTCGTTTGGAGGTCGATAATATATCGTGACTCCAATCGTCTAAGTCTACGTTTCAGATCTCCACTCCTGATGTCTTGGGGGATGCAGTCTAAGCTGAAGAAGCTAAGTAGAGTCCTATCGCTATTGTGGTGGCTAGCAAAATGTCGGGCCATCGGATAGCTTTCATCCTTATTGGCGATGGCCCGTTGGTGTTCTACGATTCTGAGCTTAACTGCTTTCGTTGTGCTCCCCACGTACATCCGTCCGCAGGGGCATTTCAGGCAGTACACCACGAATGTGGTAGAACAAGTGATAAACTTGTTGATTTTAATCTTGGAATCTTTATGTGGCACCTGATAGCTCAATACCCTCTGACTGTTACTGCAGGCCTTGCATTTCCCGCATGGATATGAGCCATGCATGGCGTGCAGTTCTCCTTTAGACTTCTCCTTTGGTAAGTGACTCGTGACCAATCTGTCTTTTAATGATCTTATTCTCCTGAATGTTATCATTGGGTGTTTTTGTAGATCCTTCCCAATTATGGTATCCGATTGGAGGATATATATATATATATATATATATATATATATATATATATATATATATATATATATATGTCCAACTAACTATAACACCCCTGAAACCTATGGTTTTTCAGTGAATAATATATAAATATTCTGAGTGAAATCTATATGGATAAACCTAATTTCACCTTTAGAAAGGCCCACTTTATGAAATCCGACCTTGTAAAAACCAGCCCTGAAATGTTCAATAAAGAAATCTGGCTATCTGCCCGCAATGGTTTTTTTAAATGTGCATCTTGCAGAGCCTGCAAATTTGGGTCCAACACCACCACATACACAACCGCTTTCTCAGATCGACCCATTAAAATCAAAGGTCATTACACATGTAAGACTGAGTATGTTGTGTATATTCTAACATGTGTTTGTGGTTTAAGATATGTTGGAAGCACTAAGCTTCCAGCACAGGCTAGATTTTGCAGCACCAACGGGCCATAGTAAATTCAGACCCTAACTACCCCGTAGCTAGACACATTAAAACAGAACATGGTAACAATCTGAATGCCATTACATATTTTGTAATTGATCATGTCCCTAGCAGTAAAAGAGGGGGAGATAGGGAGAAAAAACTTTGCAGACTGGAAACCAGCTACATTTTAGAGCTGGATAGCAAGAGTCCTAAGGGCCTGAATACATGTGACGATTGTACCACTTCCTTTAAATGTCCGGACGACTTGGAACCCTGATAATAGTTGAAGGGCAGTGTATTTACTACTCTTGCAAGAAAGCAACAGAGGAGTATGAATCACCTTATTTCCTGAAAAAATTTTCAGTGACAGATAGGATAACCTTTTATATTTTATATCGTAGATTTTTTATATAAGGGTTTTAAATGTATCATATATTTATAGAATTGTTATATGGTGTTCCTTAAATAGGATCCTTTGGTGATTCAGATAAAATTAATAACAGCAAAATAATATACACTGCCTTGGCCAACGATCAGGATACAAAATGAACGGACATCAATTAAAGGGTACTATAATCAATCAGAAGGAGAATATTGTCCCAAAATAAAACACTCTGTATTGGAAATATGGAAACATGATATAGTATTGCTATATTGTATTTGTACAGATATTAAGATAAACCCATAAGATTATTTAAATCCACCTCTCGGTCTCTCTTAAATCCCTCTTTTTAAATGCAAAATATGAATTTTATAGTATGGTAGTTGTATACTTCCTGCGGGAGGATAAACGTGATACCATTACTAATTATGTTTTTTTTTACACTTTTTTGACCACATGTGCACATATTAAGTTATTGGTCCAAAATGCATCTGTGAAAATCGAGACTAGTACAAACAAGAATCCTTTTATTATGCAGTACTTTCAAAAACTTATGATCATCCATGAAAGTAAATGGATCAATCTCAATAATTAGAAACTCCATACATGCATTAATTGTGACACTTTATATTATACGGTTTGAAAATGAATGTTAAAATATTTTTAAACTCGCACTGTCAATATATGCAATAATGAGAATATGAGTTTCTATAAAGATAAAATGAATGCTGCTATTTTTGATGATGAAAATGGGTTCAACGTTGCAATGTATAGTATGTTTACTATTTCTATGTTAATGCATTGACCAATCATAAAGCACTTTATAATTTAAATAATGGAGGGAACCTCACGATCACCACCAGCGAGCAAGGCGTCAGGTACGCCGAAACGCGTTTGGTTAGGCACGGTAATGCACTTGAAGAAACTGTAAAAATAAAGACCATCAGCGGCTGCTGAATTTGAAAAAGAGTCCGTCTCTCTCGTTTTTTGTGAAACGCCTCACGGATACTGGCGTTCAGAGTGGAATCAGGATATATATATATATATATATATATATATATATATGTATATATATATATATATATATATATTACCTACCGGCGGTCGCCAGTAGGTAGTTATAGTTATATTTTTTTAATGCAAAATCTCAACATTCTATTGGGGCTAACTTTGGCGCCGGTTGAGGAATCTGCCTGTAAATTTCCTCAAAATTGCCTTGCCGAGCTCCGGTCCTTCCCTCAAAGTTTGGGGCGGATGCATCAAGCGGGGGCCGAGATAAAAGGGGGGTCCCAAAACGCGTTTTCCCCATGTTAATTTCAATAGGGCGGTCAAACTCACTTTTAGCCCGAACGGCTGAATGGATTTACACCAAATTTGGCAAAATTGTAGGGACTGGTAGCCCGATGTGCCTTTGCTATGTCTCAAGATATGTGCTCCAGTGGATTTTGAGTAATTTAGGCTCAAAAAAATATATATATCTATAGGCTATAGGTGTAGCACCGATGAGGAGCTTAACACATGCACAGCCCAAGCACTAGACAGATTCAGGGAGCGAGGATATAGAGAAAACATATTTAAGAAAGCTGTTAATAAAATGCAAACAAGAGCGAGGGAAACCCTATTTAAATCAGTAGAGGCAAATGAGGCCCCGATAGGATGTTCGGCTGAATCTCCTATCAGATTTATTACCGCATATAGCTGCCAGGATAGAAAAATCCAGTCTATTCTAAGTAAGAGTTGGCCCATACTTAAAACTGATGCGGTATTATCCCATCATTTACCAGCACGGCCAGATATTACGTTTCGGAGGGGACCCTCCCGACGTACGCACATCTCTAAACCTTGCCTCGAACTCTCTATGAAAAAAGCTTGGTTCCCACCCCGTTTGGGGTTTTACAAATGCAGCAGCTGCAGAGCCTGAAAATTTGGAATCAACACACAACAGTACAATACTCCATTCCGTCCAGTACCATTGCCTATTAAAGGAAGTTACGGTTGAAAAACAGAGTATGCTGTTTACGTCTCGGCATGCACTTGCGGTCTGAGGTATGTGGGAAGCACCAGGCTTCCAGTGCATGCCAGGATAGTGCAGCATATTCGAGCAATCGTTAACAACGATAGCTCCTATCCGGTAGCTAGACACTTCAAGAGTGTGCACAACAACAACCTCCAAAGTCTTAGCTATTATGTTCTTACCTCAGTAACCAAACCCAGATGGGGAGGAGACCATGATAAGATGCTAAGGCAATTAGAATCCAAGATGATCTTAGAATTGGATTCTAAGGTACCAAATGGACTGAATACTACGGAAGACCTGTATCATTTTCTGTAAACAATAACAACCAGCAGGCTCCGTAGTCAGATATGAGCACCAGAACTGTGTTAACCACAGAAAGATTGTGAGCTGTGCTCCAACCCAGTATTATCTAATAATTTATTATTATGACTATGTCCCAGTCCGACACCCAGAACAGACTTGTTTAAATTCTCTCTTTTTTTTCTTTCAACTGTTTATAACAGGGATGAATCATGGTTCCCCCTGTGAAAATTCAGTCACTTTATAAAAAATATTATTTTGTGTAGGTCTCGTTAATCACCAGAATAGGGGTTGCCATCTATTTTTAGATGTCCCTGATTGTTCGGGTAGTTGGCTCAAGGGAAATAAAGGATTCGAAATTGCATCTTGATATCTTGCGCTGTATTGCACATTTTGCGTTATGTTGCACATTTGAGTGTCAAGTTTACAACATCACCATTGCACTTTAAAAAATTATATTGAAATTATGAAATTGTATAATACATTTTTATCCAACAAAAAAGTTTTTAAGTATGTACAGTTTTACTTTTAAACTATGAATTAATATGTATGGAGACTGATATATGCATATTTTATTGAAATTTGTTTTATGTCTATTTATATTGTGAATAGGATAGAATAATTTTGATATTGCAACATATTTATTGTCACTCTTTTGCACATGCTAAACAGTGCAAGCACAACGCACTTTATTGCAGTTTCTGTGAATCGATATGTACAACTCAAGCATTTATGCAGATATCAAATGGATGGATGTCATCCATAAAACAACAATATACTATTCCAAATATGCCACTCGGAATTTATGTTGTATTGCAAAGTGACCCACTAGTATTTTCTTTATGTTTATTATTTGTGCATCACATGGTGTATACAAATGTGGTTAAAAAGAGGGCATGATGAGAAATATTTTTTATGTGAGCAAGGGCAACCGCCCGAAATGCGTCATCTGCTAACGCTATCCTTTGAATAAAGTACCTTTTGCCAGCATCTTTGGGATTCGTTGGTCTCTTCCTTGTGGAATCTCCAAAATGACTGGTGATTTAGTAGTGACCTGTGTTGTTGAGATATATATATATATATATATATATATATATATATATATATATATATATATATATATATATATATTTATATATATATTACCTACTGGCGGTCGCCAGTAGGTAGTTATAGTTAGGATTTTTTTCAATGTTAAATCTCAAAATTCTATTTGGAATAACTTTGGCGCCGGTTGACGAATCTGCCTGAAAATCTACTCAAAATGGCCTCGTCGAGCTCTGGTCCTTCCCTGAAAGTTTAGGAGGGATGCGTCAAGTGGGGGCCGAGATAAAAGGGGGGTCCCAAAACGCGTTTTCCCCATGTTAATTTCCATAGGGCGGTCGACCTCACTTTTAGCCCGAATGGCTGAATGGATTTACACCAAATTTGGCAAAATTGTAGGGACTGGTAGCCCGATGTGCCTTTGCTATGTCTCAAGATATGTGCTACAGTGGATTTTGAGTAATTTAGGTTCAAAAAAATATATATATCTATAAGCGCGCCCCGGTACGCGCTCCGGGGAGTGCTCCGGGCGCGACACGCGACTTGCTCGCAGAAAGCTGATTGGTTCTTGGGTGTCTGTAAACATTCGAAACAGTCCGGAGCGGCCGCCATCTTTTGTCTCGGTTGGATCGAGACACAAGAGGTGGCCAAAACAAAGGGGGAATTGACCATAAGGGGGCAGGGTAGACCCCCCTGACCCCCTAGGTTTGATGTGGGGGCTTTAAAAGGGTCCCGCTGGGCAAAAAAAACATTTTTTTATTTCGATTTGCGCGGGGGGAGCGCCCGGTACGCGCACCGGGGAGCGCACCGGGGAGCGCACCGGGGAAAAAAGAGAATGGCAGAGTTTAAAAATTTAAGTCATTTTATATAAATGGGAGGTAGTTCTGAAAAGAACTGTTTTTTTTTCTTTTTGTTGTTTTATATTTTTTTGTTTTTTGGAACCTTTTTTCTTTCTTTTTTGGATTTTCAGAACAATTTTATATTTTTTTTGTAGTTTTTCTGGGGTGAAACAAAAGACAGGGAATTGCAAACAGCTCAACTGGAGCAAAAAAATAGAAAAAAATTAAGGTTGCTTGCTGCAGTGATGGTTGTCTGCAGCTCGGTTAAGTAAAGTGATGCTCTGCTCACCATAAGATATAGTTATGTTGCAATATATGCAAACAAATTTAAATTTGGAAAACTTGGTTTGAACATTTGGGACCATCTCCCTAGCCTCTTCACCCGATGGAGTGGGTTGGTTGGAGTTGCTGGAAGTAGAAGGTTGGGGAGGGTTCTTGGTCAGTTGCCTGACTTCTGCTCTTGATTAATTGTTTGGGTGCTTCCTCTGCATGTGCCTTATCATCGTGTGGTTCCCAAACGGATATTTCCTGTTTGGGTTCCCTCTTGACAGTTCTTGGTCACAGATGAGGCAAGTCACCTTTGCTGCATTTACTTTTTTGGCACCCTTTGGCATTTTGAAAAACTCCCAAATAAAATTTTCTTTGGGTTTGTATGGGGGAGTGTCCTCAGGCAGAAATTGCCTCTCCTCCTGCTCCTCTTCGTCCTCCTCTTCTTCATGACCACCAATATGGTCTTGTGGCGGTTGTTGTGGTGGTGGTGGAGGTCGTGGTGGTCCAGATGCACCTGCAGCTGCTACTACTGAAGCCATTTTCACAGAATGCAGGTCTTCTTCACTCAAACAACAAAGTGAAAATGAGGAAAAAAGGTGGGGTCTTTTATCATTTGGAAAACAAAACTGTTGTGAACCAATCAAAAGTGTTATTTTCAGGTCACATGACCCGACGCGCTTACGCTACGCGCCCAGGGGCGCGTCGCGTAAGCGCGTCGAATGCTTGCAGATGCGTTTACGCCGTGCGTATCACGCGGACGCAGCTACTCGATACGTCACGATCATGTTTTCGTTCGCGACATTGGTGCTTATGGGACGCTTCCCGGTTAGCGCACCGGGGCGCTTCAAACGAGTACGCTCTCCGGGGCGCTCACTGGGGCGCGCACCGGGAGCGCTCCAAGGCAAAAAATAATAAATCAATTTTTTTTAAAAAGGAAAAAATTGTAGGGACTGGTAGCCCGATGTGCCTTTGCTATACTCAAGTGGTTTTTACGAAAAATAACTTTCAAAAAAATATATATTGTGCTACATTGGGCTATATATATGTTAGAGCCCAAATGTAGCCCCAATCTAGCCCAATGTAGCCCAAAGATGGCCACCAGAGACAAAAAAAACCAAATGTAGCCTAAATATCAGCCATATGTAGCCCAACTATAGCCCAATGATAGAATGTACCAGCGTGTTCTAAAGAACAACTAGAGCGTTAACAGTCTTACTTATAAAGTGAGACTTATAGTTAGGAATTAGTATTTAAAAAAACTATGAAATTCACTGAAAAAACCATAGGTTTCACACCAGTTATAGTTAGGAATTAGCATTTAAAAAACCTATTAAATTCACTGAAAAAAACATAGGTTTCACACCAGTTATAGTTACCTGGAAATTTTACTGACATAAAACCATTGAAATTCCACGTTATAGTTAGTTGGACTCACTATAACTTGCACGCCTGCAATGCACTGCTGATGACGTCACATATTATATAACTCATGACATAGTCAGTGACATCACTCTGTAGACTATCAATTCGATGAGTTCCGGTGGAGCCCCAACGTGACCCGGTAGGGAAGAACTTGCCCTCCTCTTTTTTGAGTGATGGTTCTTGTTGCCTGTCCCCTCTGTTGTCATCTAACAGAACCTTTTTGGATTGCCGAGTGAGAAAAAAAAAGGTGGGGCTTTCATCGTTTGGGAAAAAAAATGTTTTAATCCAATGAAAAGTGTTATTTTTAGGTCATATGATCAAGCCTTCCATTATTAGGAAACCAAAAGTAAAATGAACCAATGAAAAGTTTTTAAAACAAGTCACATGACCTGTTATGCGGCTTTGGGCTATAAAAAGCCAAAAAAATCAGTTGGCCCGTGAGGCGGCGTCAGTAGCGGACCGATGTGCGAATAGGCCGAAGGCAGCACAACGCGCCGAGATCCGGATGGCACCGAGGTGGTGTCCAGCAAGTTGCCGCACTGGTGTGGCCATCCTACAATGCTGCGCCGAAAGTCGCCGTGGGGTGCCCTGTTGGCCTGTGAGGTGGCGTCAGTAAGTGGGGGCTGTTTGAGGATCTGACTGCATTGGAAAGCAATGTGATGTGGTGCCTCGCCCCCAAGATGGAGGCTCCTCGGCTGCAGTGGGGCGCCCCTTGGTGTTTCACTCGCTATCCAGCTGAGTTGCGTCCGCACTTGCGGCTACAGTAGGCCGAAGGCAGCACAACGCGCCGAGATCTGGATGGCACCGAGGTGGTGTCCAGCAAGTTGCCGTACTGGTGTGGCCATCCTACAATGCTGTGGGGGGGGAGGCGGTGCAAATGAGCCTCTCCCGCCTCTCCAGGTGGAGGCATTTCATCTGCAGTGGGGCGCCGTCTAGCTGAGTTTCACCCGCTCTTGCTGCTATAGCGATAGGCGGCTGCAACAGGACTCTCAAAATGGCGGCCTGTTCTTTGGATTTGGGCCTGGTACACTAAAATGGCCCTGGGACACCTTGGAACTCGGACGCTCAAATTTTTTTCCTTTCCTCCACATGCAAAAAGGTAAATGCCCAGTACGTTACCTGCCTCATCTGCCACGATGTACTCTCCAGAGGAACCGAAAAAAGATATAGTTATGGTAATTATACCATGCATCGTCATATGGAGAGGTGGCACCCGATTAATTATAGTGCTGCCCAAATTTGAGATTTGGTGGATAACCCCCGACCTGCCAGTACATCCACCAATGAAGTGGCAGTGACAGCATCAGAGGCAAGGGAAACGGTTCTAAATCTTCAGAAGAACTTTGGACAAATGAAAATGACATGTTTAACTTGCGGCAAATTAATTTCATGTGGAGAGAGGAGTGTTAGTCTAATCAATAGAGCTTATGAACATCATCATAGTCGATGGTTGGTGGAGACATTTTGACTATATCCTGGACCTGCTCGGCCTCGCCCAAAATGGCGCCGGTATAAATGGGACTCGTAACTCCTTGTTGTGTACTGGTTGCCCAACCTTGATATCACGAGATACGTATGCAGTTTTGAAGCACATGGCGGGCGGGGACGAGAAATGATTGAACATTTCGACATCCCTATTGATATTAAGTTCTGATGTGTTATTGATTACTGTACTATTGAAAGTTCGAATTAACGTCACCCATGGTACTTGCCCGCAAATGTATATCTAGATAATTTTATTGTAACTGGCTTGTCGTATTTTAATTATAAAATGTACGTCCATCGATTCCGCAACTGTTAGACACCTTAGTTCTTGCAACCTAACGGCCCGCCCGTTACGTTCTTCTACAGTGTAAATGTCCCCTCATCATATACGATTCCAGTTTGCTCCGTGGCTGCCCCACGTGGTTATAGGCTCGTATTTGTATACTGACATTTTCACAACAAAGGTTTTTAAAAGAAAACATGGTAGTAGTACTTACATTGGTAAAGTTTTGAATAATAGCCACTGTTTTCAAATCAGTAAAAGGCAAGTGAAATAAAGCAGTCCAATTACATGACGGTTAAAAGGTATAATACGCTGGAACGCAGTAAAGATAAATGGTCAAGGGCTGTTGTGTTTTCTACTCCTGCAACATAAAGTGATCGATAAGAATCTGATATTCATGCCTATCAGCAACTAAGACAGCAGGCCGAGCCTCTTTTGCTCAACGGTTCCCTCATGGGACGAAGAAACGCCCTTTTTCTCGAAAAAGGAATATTTTACTTGCAGGACAGTTGTAAATTTCCCGGGAAAATACATTAGCCTGGAACATTGTTAGTGATAAACTGTAAATGCATCTGGGTCCTTTGCTTTACAAGTCAGAGTGAGAAAAAAAAAGGTGGGGCTTTCATCATTTGGGAAAAAAAAACGTTCGAAAGCAATGAAAAGCGTTATTTTTAGGTCATATGACCAAGCCTTTCATCATTAGAATAACAAAAGTAAAATAAACCAATGAAAAGTTTTATTAACAAGTCACATGACCTGTTATGCTTACGTTACGCGCCGCGCTCTGGATCACTTCTGGGAAGCTGCGCCTCGCGCACCGGAGCACTTCCAGGTGCGCTAACGCGACGCGTCATATGACGCATTACGCGACAACGTAGGTCCAGAATATAGTCAAAATGTCTCCACCAACCAGCGGTCGGAACACAACCCCTTTCAGTAGTCCAAAAAGTTCTGTAAAATGACAACAGAAGGGACAGGCAACAAGAACCATCACTCAAAAAAGGGGAGGGCAAGTTCTTTTCTACCGGGTCACGTTGGGGCTCTACCGGAACTGATCGAATTGGTAGTCTACAGTGTTTCTGGATGTTTCAGATTGAAGCTGGTGTCAGCATGAGAGCACCCCGTGGCTACGTCGTGGCCATTCCGCGAGCAATCATGGCAGTCGCTCACCACCGGAAGTCTGCGGGAGTCGGGGGCCCCGGTGACTTTTGTAGAATCTTCAAGGCTGAGGGGACGCTTTTGGGAATGGGGTCCATGCCCTAGCAGTCAAGCGTCCGAGTTCCAAGGTGTCCCAGGGCCATTTTAGTGGGCCAGGCCTAAATCCGAAGAGCCGGCCGCCATTTTGAGAATCCTGTGGCAGCCGCCTATCGCTGCACTGCAAGAGTGGGCGCAATTCAAGTGGATGGTGGGCGAGACGCTGTAGCCGCAAGAGCGGGCGCAACTCAGCTGGTTGCGTAAAGCGCTGGGGTGTACCTGAAAAACCTCCACCTGGGGAGGTGGGGGAGGCTCGTTCGCGCCGCCTCTCCCTTCTAGTGCATCCCACGCCGTTTCCTGGCGCAGGAATATGTGATGGTCGGACTAGGGCACTGCGGGACGTGTCTTCAGGTCGAACGGATTGTGGGACAAGGTCCAGAATGGAAGAGTCACCAAAAGGCAAAAAGTTCTGCTTGACCCCGGGAGCCGGCCGCCTATGTCGGGGGCGATCTCAGGCCACACCAGGGCAGCCAGACTTGGGGAGGGGGTCGGAGCCAAACGCCCCCTCCGAGTCCGCGCCATCACACCGCCCCTCGGGGGCCTCCGTCAAGCGGTTTAGGGAGGCTCCGCATCACATTGTTTTCAAATGCAGTCAGGTCCACAAACGGCCCCCACTTACTTTGAGAATAGTGAAGCTGCAGCAGGTGCAAATAAGCTTCAGACAGTGTTACAAGCGCTGCTCAGAACTCTGAACTATGGCACCCAACATCCAGGACTTATGCCATTTGTGCAAGGCAGTGACATCGAAGCATCTCAGGGACCAAAACCATGAACGTACACTCATGTATGAAAATCTTACTATTAATGCTTGACTGAGGCCAAGGAGATCAGAGTGCATGAGTCTCATGCTCGATCGATTGAGCTAGCCGGATCGGGCAACAAAAAGTATAAAATAGTTATGTAAATAGTTATTTAATAAAATGTTTTACCCTGTTACTTTGCTGGTGTGTTGTATATATTTATAATATTTGCATAGGGTTTGTTGTTATTTTGTTTGGGGTGGGTGGCGGAGCCGAGCTGTCTTGCAGCCATCATGGTGTGGAGCTCAGTTCATCTCACTAGTTTCGTATTTCTCATGAGGGGTTGTTGTTAATGTTTCTATTTTAGCGAGGTCAAAAAGAGATCCCATTAGTGGCCTACTGATTTTGCTCGATTCCTTTTGTTTTTTTAAACGATTTTTCACTATCTGCAAAGACTAAACAGAGTATTGCGACTCTGTGCTTGTTTGTAAATAGAGAATGAACCAAAGAGAACCAATTCTAAAACAGTAAATGCTTGGATAACAATCAATCAAATGGAGAGAGAAGCAGGCACGACGGATTACAACGGGGGCAAAGGCCTGCGTTAACTACCCTTTACTATCTGCAAAGAGAGAGTACTCCTAAGAGAAAAGAGGGGGGGAGGGGGGGCAGCGTTCAAAGCACATCAGCGTGCATAAACACGAAAATGTTTTTACCTATCACGTACTTGACATTTTACAGCTTTTGATATTTGCTATTAAAAAACCATTGAAATTCACTGAAAAAACCATAGGTTATAGACCATATATAGTTAGGGATTAGCATTTACAAAACCTTGAAAATTCACTGAAAAAACCATTGGTTATAGACCATATATAGTTAGGGATTAGCATTTACAAAACCTTAATTTACTCGCACAAAACCATAGAAATTCGCATATATAGTTAGTTGCATTAACTATATATCGCGCACCCGCAATCCACTGCTGATGATGTCACATATTACATCATTCATGACATGGTCAGTGACATCACTGATGACATCACTGATGACATCTCAAATGACATCACTGATGACAACATCCAGTGACTGTATGTTTCTGTAAAGTTAAAATATGTCTTACATATTGAAGAATGAGTGGATGTATAAGTGTCTGGATGAAGGATTTAGTAGGTGCATGACTGACTGTATGAGTGAGTGATTTATTGTGTCTCACTGAGTGCAGGAGTTAGTGACTAAACTGTCTTAATTTGTGCATCATTATGTCTGTTGTTCTGTAAACTGCTGCATGTGTTGATCAGTAGCTATATGAGTAACTATATGGGTTTTTGATTGGTTGCCCAAGTATTTGTATGGGAGACTGAGTGTGTGTGTGGGTGGCTGGGAGAAGTGGGTCGTTGATTCACTAAATGTATGGGTTCAAAAGTGCATGTGGAAACAGCTGCATGGGTGGTTGACTGTGTGTATGAGTGTATTGGTGAGTGAATTGATATCTCAGTGCTACATGTCAAAGTGAGTACATATGTAAAACACAGTACATATGAGAGTTGACATATATAAATAACTGTGCATAAGAGCCAGTGAATGTGTGAGTGGCTGTATGGATCATTGTGAACTTGTATCAGGGATTGTATAAGAGTAAATATGTTTTAGTATATGTTTGAATAAGTAAGGTGTGTATAACTGTATAGTTGAGGAAATGGAGGTGTGATTGATTCTTTGCATGACTGACTAGGTGTGTGAGTAACTCCATGGATGAGTGACAATCTGTAAGTGTCTGTTTACACTGATTGTATCTAAAGTTATATTAGAGTCTGAAGAGGTTCATCGTATTATCACATGAATGATATTATCAGTGATGTGATCAGTGATGACATCAGTGATGTCATTTGAGATGTCATCAGTGATGTCATTTGAGATGTCATCAGTGATGTCATTTGAGATGTCATCAGTGATGTCATCAGTGATGTCACTGACCATGTCATGAATGATGTAATATGTGACATCATCAGCAGCGGATTGCGGGTGCGCGATATATAGTTAATGCAACTAACTATATATGCGAATTTCTATGGTTTTGTGCGAGTAAATTAAGGTTTTGTAAATGCTAATCCCTAACTATATATGGTCTATAACCAATGGTTTTTTCAGTGTATATATATATATATATATATATATATATATATATATATATATATATATATATTACCTACTGGCGGTCGCCAGTAGGTATATATAGTTAGGATTTTTTCTCTATGGGATTTTTGAAAATTCTATGTCTAATAACTTTGGCGTTTGTGGACGGAATTGGCTGAAATTTTCAGGAAAATGGAACATTTTGTTTCTGAGCAGGCCCTGACGATTTGGGGGGGTTTCATCAAGGGGGGGCCGAGAAAAAAGGGGGGTCCCAAAACACATTTTTCCCATGTTAATTTCCATAGGGCGGTTGGCCTCACTTTTAGCTCGAACGGCTGAATGGATTTGCAGGAAACTTGGCAAAATTGTAGGGACTGTTAGCCCGATGTGCCTTTGCTAGGTCTCAATATATGTGCTCCAGTGGATTTTGAGTAATTTAGGTTCAAAAAAAGATATATATCTGGGCGGAGCCTAACCACACATCTGATCTGATTGGCTGTCAGCACTTCATCCAAGAAGTGTTGGCAGCCATCTTGGGACCAATATACATGATAGCACCTCATTAAAAAGCATTGTAGTTAATAGAGGGTTTTAGGACTTTAGTTACATTATAAATCATTTGTTGATGGTACCATACTCGTTTTAGGAATTGTGGTGGGTTCTAAGGTGATTTTACCATGTGAAAAAACCTTCTGCTGTGATATCATGAATATTGTTTGAAAGAAAACTAATATCTCATGATTTTCCCACAGTGGTTTGGAAGGGGATCTATAAGCTAAACTGAAAGCATATTTTCTGTAAATTCACATTATCTTTCTCAGTCATGTGAAAATGAAGTCTGACATTCTCAGTAAAACATGTACATCCAACAAGGACAGAGACTGTCAGTTGATTCCTTTGTGTTCTACTGCAGCCTCCTAGAGTGTTCTAAAGAACAACTAGAGCGCTAACAGTCCTACTTATTACAAAGGTATGGCACACCTGAAGCCATCTTGATTGGAATAAAGTGGTAACTCTTAAAACATTTAATTTAAAAAGAAACAACATGAGGGGGTATATTTTGCCATAGAAAGTATGATTAGTGCTGCAGAATGAAAAATTAGGGCACATTTTGAGTGACTTCTCAAATCCTTTTCTATTTCATTAAAACATTCTGACATGCAGTCTCCCAAAATGGCCACCAGAGACAAAAGAGCCCAAATGTAGCTCAAATATCACCCAGATGTAGCCCAAGTATAGCCCAATGACAGAATGTCCCAGAGTGTTCTAAAGAACAACTAGAGCGCTAACAGTCCTACTTATTACAAAGGTATGGCACACCTGAAGCCATCTTGATTGGAATAAAGTGGTAACTCTTAAAAGATTTAATTTAAAAAGAAACAACATGAGGGGGTATATTTTGCCATAGAAAGTATGAATAGTGCTGCAGAATGAAAAATTAGGGCACAATTGGAGTGACTTCTCAAATCCTTTTCTATTTCATTAAAACATTCTGACATGAAGTCTCCCAAAATGGCCACCAGAGACAAAAGAGCCCAAATGTAGCCCAAATATCACCCAGATGTAGCCCAAGTATAGCCCAATGACAGAATGTCCCAGAGTGTTCTAAAGAACAACTAGAGCGCTAACAGTCCTACTTATTACAAAGGTATAGCACACCTGGAGCCATCGTGATGGGAATAAAGTGGTAACTCTTAAAACATTTAATTTAAAAAGGAACAAAATGAGGGGGTATATTATGCAATAGAAGGTATTATTAGTGCTGCAGAAAGAAAAATTAGGGCACATTTTGAGTGACTTTTCAAATCCTCTTCTATTTCATTAAAAAATTCTGACATGCAGTCTCCCAAAATGGCCACCAGAGACAAAAGAGCCCAAATGTAGCCCAAATATCACCCAGATGTAGCCCAAGTATAGCCCAATGACAGAATGTCCCAGAGTGTTCTAAAGAACAACTAGAGCGCTAACAGTCCTACTTATTACAAAGGTATGGCACACCTGAAGCCATCTTGATTGGAATAAAGTGGTAACTCTTAAAACATTTAATTTAAAAAGGAACAAAATGAGGGGGTATATTTTGCCATATGAATTATGATTAGTGCTTCAGAAAGAAAAATTAGGGATCATTTTGAGTGACTTCTCAAATCCTCTTCTATTTCATTAAAAAAATTCTGACATGCAGACTGAAACATGCACTTTGAATACCAGCAGCAGACGTCCCTGGTGAGCAGTAGCTTTACTACAGTGATCTAATGTGCAACTAGAGTGCTAACATTCAGAATTTATGGCCAATGTGTGACACATCTGAATGCCTTCTTGATGGAACCAAAGTAAACAAGCATTGAAAATGCAATAGATCTCGCCCTCGTTTAAGTTAAAGCCATTCTGTTTGTAATGAGGTGGCTTTTTAGCTTTGCTTTTATTAGTGTTTTTTCAACTTTCATGTAAATAACATGCATCTGTATGCATATAAGTATATGTATGCATGCATTTATGTTTGTATTCATATAGATATACAGATTATATATGTTTATATATGTATGTATATATATATATTCACTGAAAAAACCATAGGCTATATACCATATATAGTTAGGAATTAGCATTTACAAAACCTTGAAAATTCACTGAAAAAACCATAGGTTATAGACCATATATAGTTAGGAATTAGCATTTACAAAACCTTGAAAATTCACTGAAAAAACCATAGGTTATAGACCATATATAGTTAGGAATTCGCATTTACAAAACCTTATTTTACTCACACAAAACCATTGAAATTCCATATATAGTTAGTTGCACTAACTATATATCGCGCACCCGCAATCCACTGCTGATGATGTCACATATTACATCATTCATGACATGGTCAGTGACATCACTGATGACATCACTGATGACATCTTAAATGACATCACTGATGACATCACTGATGACAACATCCAGTGACTGTATGTTTCTGTAAAGTTAAAATATGTCTTACATATTGAAGAATGAGTGGATGTATAAGTGTCTGGATGAAGGATTTAGTAGGTGCATGACTGACTGTATGAGTGAGTGATTAAATGTGTCTCACTGAGTGCATGGGTTAGTGACTAAACTGTCTTAATTTGTGCATCATTATGTCTGTTGTTCTGTAAACTGTTGCATGTGTTGATAAGTAGCTATATGAGTAACTATATGGGTTATTGATTGGTTGCCCAAGTATTTGTATGGGAGACTGAGTGTGTGTGTGGGTGGCTGGGAGGTGTATGACTCTGTGCATAGATGTGTGAGCAGTTGATTTTCTAGATGTATGGTTTCAAAAGTGCATGTGGAAACAGCTGTATGGGCGGTTGACCTTGTGCATGAGTGTATTGGTGAGTGAATGGATATCTCAGTGCTACATGTCAAAGTAAGTACATATGTAAAACACAGTACATGTGAGAGTTGACATATATAAATACCTGTGCATAAGAGCCAGTGAATGTGTGAGTGGCTGTATGGATCATTGTGAACTTGTATCAGGGATTGTATAAGAGAGTAAATATGTGTTAGTATATGTTTGAATAAGTAAAGTTTGTATAACTGTATAGTTGAGGAAATGGAGGTGTGATTGATTCTTTGCATGACTGACTAGGTGTGTGAGTAACTCCATGGATGAGTGACAGTCTGTGAGTGTCTGTTTACACTGATTGTATCTAAGGTTATATTAGAGTCTGAAGAGGTTCATCGTATTATCACATGAATGATATCATCAGTGATGTGATCAGTAATGTCAAATGAGATGTCATCAGTGATGTCATCAGTGATGTCATTTGAGATGTCATCAGTGATGTCATTTGAGATGTCATCAGTGATGTCATCAGTGATGTCACTGACCATGTCATGAATGATGTAATATGTGACATCATCAGCAGTGGATTGCGGGTGCGCGATATATAGTTAGTGCAACTAACTATATATGGAATTTCAATGGTTTTGTGTGAGTAAAATAAGGTTTTGTAAATGCGAATTCCTAACTATATATGGTCTATAACCTATGGTTTTTTCAGTGAATATATATATATATATATTAATAACCAAATGTCCAAGCTTCTAGGGGTGCACTCCCATCAGACTGCACCATCCGGTTTTCATTCAAAGGAAAGAAACTCACATTTGCTGCTCCCATGTACATTTTCTTCAGACCTGACGCGTTTCAAGGCTTTTGCGCCTCTTTCTCAAAGGTCAACTACATATTGACTTGTGCAGGGAGTTCTGTTTCATACAAGTTCATACATGCCACGTCCTTAGTGGGCCACGCTCATTGCACCCTATGCATGTTGGGATAAGTAGTCCCACACAGAACAAAGTATCACCTTAAGTAGGTCCTGCAATAGAGTTCAAATTTAAAAGCATTAGTTCGTACCCTAAGTGGGCCTAGGAGCAGCAAGCAAGTTTATTTTATCCGAGTCTGCTGCGCCGTAACAGGATCTGAATTTAGTTCCAACCCTCGGCCTCCTTATTTGCTCGAAGGATGTTGCTGCCCCCCACGGCAGGACTGGCATGTGATAAATTATTAACCAAATGTCCAAGCTTCCAGGGGCGCACTCCCGGTGTGTAACAGGAAATATAGGTGTATCACTACATATGATGAGTGAGTATATGTATGAGTGACTATATAGAACTATCTAGATGGTGGAATTACTGAATTGGTTGTTGTAACTGGTATGGGTATCTCCACTTTTTATGAAAATGTTAGTTTCTATTTTTGAATATGTGTTTCAAGGGTTACATTACACTGAAAGGAGGTCTGTCACTCCGTCACAAGGATGGTGTCATGAGTGATGTCATTGACCATGTCATGAGTGATGTAATATGTGACGTCATCAGCAGTGTATTGCAGTCGCGCAAGTTATAGTGAGTCCAACTAACTATAACGTGGGAATTTCAATGGTTTTATGTCAGTAAAATTTCCAGCTAACTGTAACTGGTGTGAAACCTATGGTTTTTTCAGTGAATTTAATAGGTTTTTTAAATGCTAATTCCTAACTATAACTGGTGTGAAACCTATGGTTTTTTCAGTGAATTTCATAGGTTTTTTAAATGCTAATTCCTAACTATAACTGGTGTGAAACCTATAGTTTTTTCAGTGAATTTCAAAGGTTTTTTTAATGCTAATTCCTAACTATATAAGACCTGAAAGCCCACCAGGAATCTCCAGTATGTGCTGGGGGACTACATTGCAGAGAAGTGTAATGAAGCCACAACCCTTTTTACACCTCTCAGCAATGCAGCCCCCATGCATGTTTGAAGAGGGGGAACTAATTCCCCTTGCATACTGGGGGCCCCTGGGGGTCAAGTAGCCCACCTGGAACCTCCAGTATGCGCCAGGGGTCTGCATTGCAGAGGTGTAATGAGGCTATGCCCCTTGTTACACCTCTCTGCAACACAGCCCCCTGCCACGTTTGTAGAGGGGGAACTAATTCCCCTTGCATACTGGGGGTCCCTGGGGGCCAACTAGCCCACCAGGAGCCTCCAGTATGCACCAGGGGGCTGCATTGCAGAGAGGTGTAATGAGGCCACACCCTTTTTACACCTCTCTGCAATGCAGGCCACTGGCGCGTTTGCAGAGGGGGGACTAATTCCCCTTGCATACTGGGGGTCCCTGGGTCATATCTGCCCAAACATATTCCGAACGATTGAAAATGACTTTTCTTGAGAAACATTTGGATTTCGATTATCATGTCCTATACTTTGGAATTTTTGAAAGACGGACTTTGAGGATGCTATAAATTACTCAAGTCTGCCCGAATTGTGTGGGTAAAATTGATACCTAGTCACTTTGAATAGGAATGTACTTAAGTCTCGTCTAACATTTGGAAGAAATATCTAGTTATATGACAACAGGATACCAACATAACTTGAAGGAAATAAGAACGCCCTGAAGAAGTTCTGTTGTACAGAACGAAATATTTCGGCTGGCTGTGGTACATAAACTTAAGGAAAATAAAAGCATTTGAATATACACCAAGATTCAGCGCTTCAATAAGGACTCTAAGTGATATGATTTGATTGGACTCATTGTGCAAGTGGTGCTGTGCCAAACTTTGGAATATTCTCCACTACTCTCTACTACTTACTCTCTCCTACTCCACTACTCTCAAATACTCACTCTCTACTACTCATTCTCTACTACTCTACTACTCTCTACTACTCTCTCTCTACTACACACTCCCTACTACTCGCTACTCACTACTCCCTACTACTCACTATCTACTACTCTCTACTACTCACTCTTTACTACTCACTACTACTCTCTACTACTCACTCTCTACTTCTCATTCTCTACTACTCTCTACTACTCACTCTCTACTACCCTCTCTCTACTACTCACTCTCTACTACTCACTCTACTACTCACTCTCTACTACTCTCTACTACTCACTCTCTACTACTCTCTCCCTACTAGTCTCTACTACTCACTCTACTACTCACTCTCTACTACTCACTACTATTCTCTCTGCTACTCACTCTCTACTACTCTCTACTACTCACTCTCTACTACTCACTCTCTAGTACTCTCTACTACTCACTCTTTACTACTCTCTACTACTCACTCTCTACTGCTCTCTACTACTCACTCTACTACTTACTCTCTACTACTCTCTACTACTCACTCTCTACTACTCACTCTCTACTACTCACTCTCTACTACTCACTCTACTATTCACTCTACTACTCTCTACTACTCACTCTCTGCTACTCTCTCTACTGCTCCCTACTACTCTCTACTACTCACTCTCTACTCTCTACCTCTCTCTACTTCTCTCTCTACTAGTCTCTACCTCTCTACCGCTACCTCTCTACCTCTACCTCTCTACCTCTACACCTCTACCTCTCTCTACACGCACACATATACACATATATGCATATATATGCATATGCATTTATATATATGTATGTGTATGTATATATATGTAAAAAAAACAACAAGAATTTTTTTTTAAAACAGCTACTTTTTCTTAAAACTGTCATTCTTTTTCCCCATGGTACACTCCCCGGTACGCTCCCGGTGCGCGTACTGGGCGCTCTCCCCGCGAAAATCCCCCCAAATTTTATTTTTTGCCCCACGGGGCCCTTTTATGGCCCCCACATCAAACCTAGGGGGTCAAGGGGGGTCTACTCTGCCCCATTATGGTCAATTCTCACTTTGTTTTAGCCACCTCTTGTGTCTCGATCCTACCGAGACACAAGATGTTGGCCTCTCCAGACTGTTTGGAATGTTTGGAATGTTTACAGACACCCGAGAGCCAATCAGCTTTCCGTACTCAGGTCGCGTAGCGCACCCGGTATGCGCCCCGGTGCGCGTACCGGGGCGCTGCCATAGATATATATATTTTTTTTAACCTAAATCTCTCAAAAACCACTGGAGCACATATCTTGAGACATAGCAAAGGCACATCGGGCTACCAGTCCCTACAATTTTGCCAAGTTTGGTGGAAATCCATTCAGCCGTTCGGGCTAAAAGTGAGTTTGACCGCCCTATGGAAATTAACATGGGGAAAACACGTTTTGGGACCCCCCTTTCATCTCGGCCCCCACTTCACGAATCCCCCCAAACTTCCAAGAAAGGACCGGAGCTCCGCGAGAAAAATTTGAGGAAATTTTCAGGCAGATTCGTCAAACGGCGCCAAAGGTTTTCCAAATAGAATTGTGAGATTTTGCATTAAAAAAAATCCTAACTATAACTACCTACTGGCGACCGCCAGTAGGTAATATATATATATATTCACTGAAAAAACCATAGGTTAGAGACCATATATAGTTAGCTGGACATTTTATTGACATAAAACCAATGAAATTCCATATATAGTTAGTTGCACTAACTATATATCGCGCACCCGCAATCCACTGCTGATGATGTCACATATTACATCAATCATGACATGGTCAGTGACATCACTGATGACATCACTGATGACATCTCAAATGACATCACTGATGACATCACTGATGACATCTCATTTGACATCAATGATCACACCACTGATGATATACTTCATGTGATGATACAATGCACCTCCTCACACTCTAATATAACCTTTGATACACCCAGTGTTAAATACAGACTACCATTCTTGAAACTATTGATACACCAATACCACTTACTACATAGGCACTCACTGATTCCTAGGACTACTCACACAACAACTCATTCACCCATACAATCACTCATACATACAGTCACTCATCAATGCAACACTATCATATGTACTCATACACCTATGTAGACACTCACACACTGCCACTCATCCATGGAGTTACTCACACACCTTGTCAGTCATGTAAGAATCAATCACACTTCCATTTCCTCATCTATATAGTTATACACACAACACCTTACTTATTGAAACATATACTAACACATACTTACTCTCTTATACAATCACTGATACAAGTACACATTGATCTGCACAGAGTCACACACCTCCCAGCCAGCCACACACACACTCAGTCTCCCATACAAATACTTGGGCAACCAATCAATAACCCATATAGCCACTCATATACATACAGCTTAATATACAGACAGTCACTGGATGATGTCATCAGTGATGTCATCAGTGATGTCAAATGAGATGTCTTCAGTGATGTCATCAGTGATGTCATCAGTGATGTCATTTGAGATGTCATCAGTGATGTCATCAGTGATGTCACTGACCATGTCATGAATGATGTAATATGTGACATCATCAGCAGTGGATTGCGGGTGCGCTATATATAGTTAGACCAACTAACTATATAGGAGGAATCTCAATGGTTTTTTATATGTTAATTCCTAACTATAAGGCCTAAAACCTATGTTTTTTTCAGTGAATTTCCAAGGTTTTTTAAAGACTAATTCCTAACTATATAAGGCCTAAAACCTATGGTTTTTTCAGTGAATATATATATATATATATATATATATATATATATATATATATATATATATATATATATTATACATATATACTTACATTATATATTACCTACTGGAGGTCTCTAGTAGGTGGTTATAGTTAGGACCTAGTTTTGTAAATGCTAATTCCTAACTATGACGTGCCTGAAACCTATGGTTTTTTCAGTGAATTTCTAAGGTTTTTTAAATACTTTCTTTTTGTACTAATTTCTTATATTTTTAATATAAATATTTATATTTCTTTTATTTTTTAGATTATATTTCATATTCTTATTATAAAATACTAACAAAACTAACAAAACTAAATTGCAAAATATTTTTGGGATGAATTATTGCTTGACTCCAATTGCAAGCATAACACAACTCCAGCAAAGCTCTCGGGCCATATGCTCACAATGCTGTATCAATCCTTACACCTGCTTCAAGCATATGCCAGGTTTTGACGCAGCATAAGCTAAAAAGTAACTGAATGAAATGTTATACATTTCACCCAGTCACTTTTAGGAGGTGTTGCTGCACCCCCTCCTGCACAGGAAAGCCTCCTTCTGGCGCAAGGCTTTACAATGTAATGCACCCTCTAGATGCATCACATTCTTAATACAACACACCATGGCACATCTTTTGCACCACCGCTGTATCACAAAAGTGATGCAACGGCTGTGTAAAAGAGGCACAAGGGGATTGTAATTCCGCCCCTCACACATACAAATTCACCCAGACAGTTTCACCAGCAGCACAAATTGAAGCACAGACTTGTAATATATTTATGTACATATGTTACATTCAAGTGCTTCGGACATACTTCAGTAAACTATAGGTAAACACCTTATAGATTTATGCTATAGCACTTCCTTATAGTTCTGCACTTTCACATTCTCCATACACTAATAATATATTCATTCATTCATTTATAAACTACACATTCATTCTGACAAACTTCTACACACTAACATAGAAATATTGGGCCAGATGTAGGTATTCAAATACCGATCGGTAACGGACGAAAATACCAAATTTCGTCCGTTACCGACCGGTATTTGGATATTGAGATGTAGGGGTCAAAAAAACTTCATAATCGTTACATTTACCAAATCGGTAAATTTACCGAATCAGTAAATTTTCCGAATCGGTAAATTTACCAAATCGGTAAATAAGAAATGGAAAAAGTGACTTTTGAGATGTAGGTAACCTCTAAAATGCCAAATTTGCATGAAATTCGGTATTTAAGAGTCGGTATTTGCCATGGATTGAAAGCAGGTGGTAACCAGGTGCTGGCTATGAACAAGGGCCCAAAATTCAAACGTTTGACCAGAATGGCGGCATTTTACATGATACCGAGGTGGCTACGGCTACAGGCAGAAGGAGAGAGGGTCTGGAGAAGGGAGGAGCAGGTCTACAGGCAGAGGATCACCCTATTCCAAATAACTGAGGCAGAGATCCTACAAAGGTACAGGCTACACCCCCAAACCATCCTGGACTTGATCAGGGATCTGCACCCTCTTCTGGAGCACCCAACCCCAAGGGCGCACGCCATCCCACCCCATGTGCAGGTACTGTGTAGCCTACACCTGCTTGCCTCAGGGAGTTACCAGAGTGTGATTGATGCGGTAGGTGGGGTGTCCCAGAGCTGCCTTTCCCGTTTCTTTAGGAAGTTCCTAGAGGCCATGATGCAGAGAATGCATCATTACATCAGCTTCCCTGAAACGCATGCAGAATTGCTCAGGACCAAGACAGACTTCTATCAAATTGCACATTTCTCCAACATCATCAGCTGTATTGATGGCACCCACATCCCAATTTGCCCACCTGCTGCCACGGAGTACATTTACAGGAACAGGAAGTCGACCCACACAATAAATGTACATGTAATCTGTGAAGCAAACTACATTATCATGGACACAGTGGCCAAGTTCCCAGGAAGTACCCACGACTCCTACATCTTTCAGAACAGTGAGTTCTACACATACCTGACAGTGGGGGAATTTGGCGAAGGATACCTGCTAGGTAAAACACTGTGTGACACTCCATTGACACATATTGCAGATGTATGTGTATATGTGCATGTGAGTAATGTCTTTTTTATTTTCAAATAGGGGATAGTGCATATGCCGTCCGCTCCTTCATCCTGACACCCTACCTCAACCCTTTAACCCCCAGCCAGAGGCGATACAACAGGGCACACAAATCAACCAGGAACGTTGTGGAGCGCACCTTTGAGCTGTTGAAAATCATTTTCCGCTGCCTCCACAAAAGTGGAGGGGCAAGCCAGTATACACCAATAACCTGCTGTAAGATGATTGCAACTTGGGCAATGCTGCACAACCTTGCGACTGAGAAGGGCACCGAGGTGGAATTGAGCGACTATGAGGACCATGATGATGAACATGCACTGACTGAACCCAACACACCAAAAGATGGCAGACACAGACGGGCAGAGATCACATGCAACTACTTTTAAGTAAGTAAGGAGACACAGACAGGTGGAGTATGCAACCAACGTAGTTTAATGTTTGGCACTACGCAGGTATTCAAAAGCACAAATTTGCAACACAAATGTCATCCATGTAATAATGGTAGTCCTGGGTCACTTCCCCATTAACTGAAAAAGTCATTTCCGCCCACGCCTACCAATTCCAGATGTAAGTGGCTGGCTTTCTTCACTGTGCGTTTGGGCTGTTGGCTCACCATGGCGCTGGCTGCTCCTCCGTGTCTCCTCACCAAGGGGGCTGGTCATGCTGCTCCTACTGGTGCTTTCCTCACTTTCTGGGATGTCCAGGGCAGCAGTTTGTGCTGTCTGTGCATTCATCATCAGCTCTATAGCACTGGTCAAACTAGCAATGCCCTTAGACACCATATTGCTGTTGTGGGTGAGTCCGTCTTGCATGTAAATGCATCGTCTGTATAGCAGGGAAGTGGCTGTGGCCAGGCGGTTTATTGCTTTACTTTGCTGCTGCGCACGCTGCCTCTCCTTGCGCCTTGTTAACATGTCCTGGTCCAGTTTGCTGCACAGAAGCTGCACTGATTGTGACATGTCCCGCATCCCTGCAGCCATCTCCTTGTTAACATCGACCAGTTCTCTAATGCCCTTCCCTATATCTTCTACATTTGTGTTCAGGTTCCTCATCTGGCGTTGCACAGACAGGATGGCCTTCCCCTGCATCCTTTGGATTTTCACCATGCTACCCTCAAGCCCACGGAAGACACAGGGACTATCCACATGAGCTGCTACAATGCTTTCTCTGTGCCTGCGGCGTCTGCTACCTGTACGGACAACCTCTGCACTGGACTGCTGTGTGGCAAGGCTACCTTCCCCAGGCAAGGTTGGTGTGGCATCCCGCTCCATGTCACCCGCTGATGACTCCATTTGGACAAGTGGGGCAACTACATGGCTCCTGCTCTTTTGTGATGCAGGAGTTTTCAGAGGCAGTGATGCAGGCAGTTCAGGTGAGGGAAGTAGCAGAGGGGATCCTGAATGTTCCGGGGACGCCTGCAGATATGGAGAAATTTCTGGGTCTTGGGATGGTGGCTGTGTAGTTGGTGCACCTGTGCCCTCTGTGACATTCTCTGGACTTGGCCCTGGCTGTCATCACTCTCTGGTGCTGTGCCTTCCATCTCCCTGGTACGCCTGTAAGATATCTCGCCTGTGGACATATAAACGTACATTAGCCTGGTGCTACTGCCTCACAGCCACTACAATCAAATAATTTTCACTTGTACAATGTACATGTTGCTTGCGCTTCACTATGTCTGAAATGAATCGCCTAACTTGTTGCTTGCTGTGCTGTATGACATGGTCCTTCATTTACTGACTACATGTCCCATAATGCATTGCTCCTGTATAGTGCTACCTCTACTGGACTGTGGTTAACTTTGCCACATAGGGTAAAGGGAAGGCTGATGGGGTGATTGCTGTGCATGCGTCTTACCTTTTCTGGTGGCAGCTCTGTCTGGGCTGTCTGCATCTCCCAGTCCATAGGCGCTCTCTGGTTCAATGGTGGACCCCACCAAGTCCTCCAGGTAATCAGGGGGGTGCACAGTTCTTCCCTCCTCGAGTTTTGTTTGCCTGTTTGTGGAGCCCAGCTATTTTTTTCTTTTTCAGGCTCCTAAGGTCATGCCACCTCTTTTTCAGGTCGTCTATGTCCCTTAGAGTCACTCCTACAGCATTCACCTTTGCTTGAATGTCCAGGCAAATCTTCCTTTTGGCAGATTCAGCCACAGTCAGGGACAGCTTGCCAAACAATTTCTGGTGTTCCTTCACCACCTCCTCCACAAGGACCTGCAGCTCCATGTTGCTACATTTGATTTTCCTCTTCCTCCCTGGCTGTTCCTTTTCACTGCTGCTTGCCATTTTCACAGTTTAAAACTGCAACACTTTTTCTGTGGCTCAGGGACTCAGCTCAGCTCCAACTGCCTCTCCAGAAGCTTCTATTTACTTGCAGCTGCCTGTGTAGCCACTTCCTGGTAGGGAGGGGTAGGTTGGTAGCACCTGATTGGCTGCCTGATTTAGTTTCACTTTTATTTGATTTCCGATTCGGTAATTACTGAATCGGTATTTACCGAATCAGTATTTCCCGTTCATTCCTATGGGTCAAAAGGCCCATAGGAATGAATGGGAAATACCAATTCGGTAAATACCTATTCAGTAATTACCGAATGGCAGATTCCGATTTTTACCGACTCGGTAAAAAATACCGAATTTTGACCTACATTGCATTTACCGATTCTAAAATACCGTATTGCTAAAATTCTGTATTTTAGAGTCGGAAAATTCCATTTACCTACATCTAGCCCGTAGCTCTTTCTTTGACCAGTGAAGGTAGTTCTAAAAAGAACTGGGTTTTTTTCTGTTTTTACTTTTCAATTTTTTTGTGTTTTGTCAACAAGTTTTTTTTTAAACTAAAAAAAATTGAACTGGAACCCATAAAGTATCAAACTGGAACAAAAGAATGAAAAAAAAACTAATGTCGAGGACAGCGATGCTTCTACATCCTGCGTTTCATCAGCTCAATAGACTGCTCTCTATAACACAAAAGTCTATCGCAATGAATGCATACAATTTTAACATCTGCAAAATCAGGATCAATTTGTGGTTGTTGACTGCTCCATCTTGAAGCTCGAGCAAAGGTATTGGGGTGCAAGTTCTTCACATGTCGCACCATATTTGCTGTGCCAAAGGAGTATTTTTTAGATGGATCACCCCTTGGAAGAGTTGTTTGGCAAATTTAACAGGGTACTTTTGGAGCATTAACCTTTTTTTGCCCTTTTCGAAAAGTAAAAAATTGCCAAATTATAGCTTCTTTCCTCTTCTTTGGAGGTTCTTCAGGAATGAAACCTCCCTCTGAAGAACTGCTGGAAGATGAGTCCATTGCTCCTTCTATTTGAAAAAATTGTCCGAAGAAATGATTCTTCTTAGAAAGTCAAAGTCGAATGATTATAATGGGATGGAACTTTCAACAGTTACAATAGGAAAACTTATGAACCAATCAAATCTCTCCTTTTAAAGTCACATGACTTTCCGTACGCTATCGATACCAGTACGCATGATGTTCTACCGCGATCTGTGTAAATGTTTTAAAAAGCAATATATGATTGTTAAAACTTAATAAAAAATCATAGTTTTCCCAAATAATATCTTCCCTTAGCATGTACATTAAATATATAAATATATGTTTTTAACCATGTAGAAACATTGGCGCCTTTCGCGTACAGGGTGCCATTCATGACGTCACACTTAACCTGTGATGCGATGCGTAACGTCAAACTATATTCATACTGTATGCTCGGGTACACGCTGACTATCATTAGCAGTTCATGTATGGTGTGATCATCCTCTCAGTGACAAATCACAGCACAGGGTGCGCTAACGAGAATGATTACAAGTAGTCACTCATTGGAGATCCGATTCTGGGCCTGCCTCTGCGCACATGATAACACCGCCCCCATCTCTCTCTGTTGTTAATTGTTGGTGCACACACTCACTTGCACATGCTCGGTCCACACTCGCCACACTCCCCACATGACACCACCTAGCATGCTTGCTATCACTAAGCCCTAAACCAATACATTAGCCAATGTCATGTCCCCCAAGGCCATCATTCTTATAGAACGTGAAAACGCTACCAATGATGCTACTGAAATTGGTTTGCTAAGCCCCCGCGGTTCCCATATATTATGAACACCGATGTGAGCATGCTCTGTTTAGCCTGCCTGTGCTGTGGTGACAGACAGAGTGTCATCATCGATTTTACTACAAACTCACAGCAACTCCGCTGTAAATTGTATATTTTTTCCTCCATCATGTGGCTCTCCTACCCCTTAATGGTTTAAAATTGTATGCACATAGTATAAAAGTTTCTATCTGCATCACGAGGTCCTATACACCTCTAATTTTATAAATTATGCGTCCATAAATTTCTGTGTCGTATTTCTGTACTACGTCACATGCTTACGCCTCTATCGTTAATCATTGTGCGTCCATCATGATATTTTTTTTTCTGCGTCACGAGGCCGTCCGAGGCAGGCCTGAACTGGCCATTGCGGGTACAGGCAATCCCCCAATACGCCACAAGAGTGGGGGCCGGTTTTGGGCCCCTGGGGGCCGATTTTGTTGCGGGGTCGCACCCCCCAACTCCCCTCTTCCCAGGGGAGGGGGTGGGGGGGCGTCTAGCAGTTTGCCAGGGCTGGTTTTGGTTTGCAGTCCGGCCCTGGTCCCAGGCCTCTATTCTTATTGATCTTCCTTTGTTGATCCTAAAATTTCCTTCTGTCTTAAGTAGCACTCCCATGCCTTTTTTTAAATAAATTGAGCTTCCATGAATTTCTGTATCCTATTTTGAAGTGTGTCACGTGCTTTAAAATGTGTTCCTTTTATTTTATGTTCATGATGGTATTCTTTTCTGCATCCCGTGCCCCTCGTACCCCTCAATGATTTTCTATGTACATAGTATAAGGAGGACCCAGGGGGAGCCGTGCGCAAGCCGCTCTCTCCCCTGGGTTAGTTCGTGCAAGGGAACTGGCCACAGGTGAAGGGGGCGGTGATTAGCTAGTTGGAGCGGAAGGGAAAAGGGATAAATAGGGGTAGAAAGGGCGGGAAAATGAACTGTGCCGGGGGAGGAGGTGGCAAAGGTTGTTTTTTCTCCACCCACCCTCTTGCTCTTTCAGGTCCTATTTGTTTGTTGTTTTATTGTGCTTTGGGTACTGCCGAAGCTGTTTATTCCTGGTTGCCAGGCTAAGACAGATCTAGGTGCAATTTTAGGTGATAGGCGCTTTTTCTGGGGGGTGGGCAGCCTGGACTGGGTTGCTCCATTCTCAACGGACAGTTAAAGGGAAGGAGGGGGGTATCAACAAGAGTCAGTTGCTCCTGGGTTTGTTTGGGTTAACTTTGTGGGTGTTTCATCTTTCATAAGGATGCTAAGATAAGTTGAAGGAATTTTTGGTTTATTAAATAATGAATAGCAAAATGTTTGATTAGAAGTTAATTTGCACCTGTCTTAATAAAGTGGCCTGTCTTCCTAACCAAGAAGTTGTGGACAGTGAGTTATTGTGCAAACGTTTCTTTCTATCCATCACGTGGCCCTCGCAGCTCTGCTTTGCTTTATTTTTCTTGAATATATGCTTTCTGGTTCATCATATTTGCTTGCTCCTAATTCTCCCATTAGTTTTAATATTTATTACTGCATCACGTGACGTCAGGCAGAGGAGGGACAGGGAGGGGGGTTGTAAAATGCGGGATATGGACGATAAAACGAATTTCGTTGCTTGCGCTGCATCACATTTGGCGATGCAGCGCGGGTAACGAAATTTGTTTCTTTTTTTCGGTACTTACCTGACAAACTCCATATCCCGCATTTTACAACCCCCACCCTGCCCCTCCTCTGCCTGACGTCACCGCCCGGCGTAACGCCCTGCACAAGCCGTGGCCCCTTAAATGCAATCGCAATTTAAGGAATCTCAAGTTAGAGATTCCTTAATTGCGATTTTGGCATTTGGAATGATGCATCCCAAAAGCAAATATACTGGTCACTAATGGAAAGATCCTGAGAATCTGCCACTTTGCAACCGTTTTTTTCTTGATGCAACTTCTTTTTAATACTCGTAAATACCAAAGAGGGTTTCAAGGATAACATTTATTTTGCAAACTACCTTTTCAATGGTTAGTATTGCTATTATGATTCCCTAATATACATCTTTTTTACATTTACAGTCTATTGAAAAGTATTGTGGTGTCTGCAACCAAAACCCTTCAGCAACTTATACAGAAAACTTTATGGCAAGAATCTTTTCTGAGTTGCGTGCATTATAATTGAAAGCTCACTATGCACCGTCAATTTCATATTCTGATTCAAAGTCAAAGCCTTTTTCATATAGATACTGCACAGGCAGAAGACAGTGGGAAATTTGTAAACTTGCTGCATTTCTTCGCACGGGTTATGAACTTTTTATTCTATCAACTACCCCGGCCAAAGGCAGCAGGAAATTTGAACACTTGCTGCCTTTCTTAGCTGGGGTTATCAATTATCCTTCTTGTAATGCAAATTCAAAGTGCAGGCCCTTTATTGAGCCTTCTTGGTAACTATTACTCGTAAATGGCAGTGGGTAGTTTGCTCACTTCCTGCCATTCATGTAGAAACAAAAGCTTAAAAGTCTAACAATATTAAAAAAAAACAGCCAGTATAGTCTATGGATATCAAATCTTCTGTTTCTTATTGACATTCAAACTACAGGCCCTTTATTGAGCATTTTTGCTAACTACTACTCATGAATGGCACTGGGTAATTTGAACACTTTCAGTCTTTCATATGTTTTTACATTATTCATCTACCACTCAATCAACAAATCATCTACACGTACACGCACCTACTGGCTGCCTTTCTTGGATATGGTTATCAACTATTCTTCGATTTCACATCCAAATTCGAAGTGCGGGCCCTTTATCGAGTATTTTTCATGTAGATACTGCACTGCCAGAAGGAAGTGGGAAATTTGCGCACTTTCTGCGGTTCATGTATGAAAAAAAGCTTAACAAAAGTCTACCAATATTAAAAAAGAGCCAGTATAGTCTATGGTTATCAAATCTTCTCTTTGTTATTCTAGTTAAAAGTGCAGGCCCTTTACTGAGCCTTCTTGCAAACTACTACCCATGAATAGCAGTGGCTAATTTGCACACTTACTGCCTTTCTTAGTTGTTAAATTATTCATATTCCACTCAATCAACACATTATCTACACGTACACACACCTACTTGATGCCTTTCTTGACTATGGTTATCAACTATTCTATTTCATATTCGTATTCAAACTACAGGCCCTTTATCGAGCCTTTTTCTGGTAACAAGTACCCCAGCCGAAGGCAGTAAAAAATACTGAAAAAAATTAATAAAACGAATGTCGTTGCCTGCACTGCATCACATTTGGCGATGCAGCGCGGGTAACAAAATTAATTTTATTTATATTTTTCGGTACTTACCTGACATTGTCCATATCCCGCATTTTACAACCCCCACCCAACACCCCGGTGTAACACCCTGCACGAGCCGTGGCTCCTTAAATGCACTTGCAATTTAAGGAATCTCAATTTAGAGATTCCTTAATTGTAATTTTTGCATTTGAGATGATGCATCCCAAATGCAAAAATACCGGTTACAAATGGAAAGATTCTGAGAATCTGCCTGTTTGCGACTGTTTTTTGCTTGATGCAACTTCTTTATAATACTCGTAAATACCAAAGCGGGTTTCAAGGATAACATTTATTTTGCAAATTACCTTTTCAATGTTTAGTATTGCTATTATGATTCCCTAATTTACATCTTTTTTACATTTACAGTCTATTGAAAAGTATTCTGGTGTCTGCAACCAAAAAGCTTCACCAACTTATTCAGAAAACTTTATGGTAAGACTCTTTTCTGAGTTGCATGCACTATACTTGAAAGCTGAATATGCACTGTCAATATGCATGTGTAATTCCTATAGCCCGAGGCACAGCACATATTGTTTGAGGTCAAGGGCAACAAGTATTTATGTGTATTGTTTCCTTGGCACAAGTAGGAACAACTCCCACCAGCACAAACCCTTTGGCTGACAGCATTACTACATAATGGGTCAGAGAAGGGCACTGTCTGTAGTTAACGTAATATGTTTGCCCATATGTTAATGCTGCTCAAACCTGTATTTATGGTTCATTAATCGAATGCATTTAATACTCGGGTGCACACTCTAAGTAAATGTTGTAACCTCTGAGTGCACAACTGTCAGTGCCTCCAGTATACAAAAGTTCAGCTCTGAAACACGCCTGACCCACGTATACTTATCAGAAATGTCTACTGCCGACTTAATATTTCTGTCCATATGTTAAAGACCTTCAAACTTCTACAACATTGATGCAGTCATTATTATTAGTTATAGTGACTCTTCCAAATAAGTGTTGTAAACTCAGACTGCACTACTATCAATTTCTGTAGTAAAAAAACTGTACACACTTCCAAAGTTTAGCACTATGAGGCTATGTCTACTGCTCCCAGAATACTCTGCGATTTGACGCAAATAATTGCAGAAGCTTGAAAGCAAGTTTGATAATAGTTTGCTTTCAAAATAAAATGTTCATAAAAAAAGGAGAAAGCAGGAAAAATAAGAGAGAGAGAGAGAGAGAAAGAGAGAGAGAGAGAGAGAGAATTCAAGAAAGTCTCAAAAGTGCTGCTATGTAATATGTCCTAGCATTAAGTGCAGCTATACAGCTTTTGTGAATTCCCAAAAATGTACACAAGTAGGACAAGAAATAGTACTCCTAGAAAATATTTGTGAACTACATTTTAGCATGAGCAAATTTGCATGTATACATTTGCTCATGCGAAAATCGGAATTTTTACAAATTCACTTTTCCCCCAACACCTTTTATCCCAACTCAGAAAGAAGATTCATGACTGCCATTGTCGGGTAGGACGTTCTTCACAATAACAAAAGATTAGACAAGAGTTCTTAAAAACGCATAAAACATAGAAGTTAGTTGGTTTGCACAGACTCAAAAGGCCATATGGGCCGGGATGCCCGCCACCCCCTCCCAACACCAATTCTCCATGGGAGGAGACAGACACAAGTTTGAACTTTTGGAAGGCGGGGGGAGTTACCCCCCCCCCCGGCCGTATTTATTAAAATATGAAACAAAATTTAAAACTTTAAATTAAAAACGTTTCATGAATCATGTACAATTTTACTTCCATTACATTTTGATGAAGACAAGTTCTTTGGCTAACCTTAACAAATCTCTAATACAAAGGTTTCCTAGCCGAGTCTAGCATCCTGAAAATGCATAAAATTCTAAAATAAAATTGTACATCCTAGCATTAAGGGCCAACGGCAAGGTCTTAACCGATGTCAGATCCCTACTACCAAATTCCCGCCCTCACGGTGTGAGTGGCGCATGCGCAGAGGACTTTACCCTCGCTGCCAACTGTAACTTCCCTTGTCGTGGGGGCCCCCTTTCACTCGACACCATCTTAAAGGTCGTCCGAGTTCTCGTGCGAGGTATCCGTAAGAAGGACAGCGTGGACTCCCCCCCCCCCCTTCCCCACACTCTCTTCCGCCGGAGCGGATATCCGGCCCCCGGGAAATTCGTAGGAGGGGCATATAGCCGTCTCCCCCTGGGAGGGGCCTATGGCCGTCTCCCCCTAGGCGACCCATCCGTAGTGGGTGCCGCCTCCCCGTGGGAGGGGCCCATGGCCGCCTCCCCCTGGGCGCTCCCATCCGTACTGGGTGGCACCCCCCCTAGGGACCTTGAAATCACTGCTCACCGATCATGACCTCACCGCCACAGGCCGGGTAGTTGACCGACTATCCGACCCCCCACACCTCCTAAAGGTCATGTCTCCTCAATGCCACTAGCCATGCTATGAAGTCTCCTATAAGTAAATCATTCCCAGCCCTTGACAGGTGAACCCCATCATTCAAATAACAGTGATCACCCCGAATACACCCATGGGGAATGCTTTGTAAATGCGCGGAGCGAAACAATTTCGCAATTTTGTTGTTGACCCTCTTTACCGAGTGGTTCAACGCCGACACAGAGATACCCCCCCGCCAGATTCTTCTGGGGATCATGTGGGACCAGGCAATCGTACACCCTGGGAGCCTCTTAGCCAACCAGCTGACTGCCGACAATATGTGTTCTACTAACACCTGTCTTCCCAGTCTTTCCAAGTCATTGCCTCCCAGATGTACTATGATTAAAGATGGCGGTGACCTTTGCCGCCCCAAGAGTTCCTCCACAAAGGTTTGAAATTGGTCACAACAGAGGCCTCCCTTCCCATGGAAGGTCACTCTGAACCAGTATTCCCCAGTTGCGTGAGTCGCGTCACCTGCCTTGAATACGTCCCCAGCTTGCCTCAGGTATGAGTGGCCCACGACCCATACCACTTGATCTCCAGTCGGTGATCCTTGACCGCTGGTCCTCTGGTGTTGGGCCGATCCAAATTTCCGCCCCGCGTCACAGGCTTGCGAAACTGTAATCCAAACAAAAGACAACAAGCGTGAGTGCATTTCATCAGTCTTTTACAACATGTGCAGTTGCACATACCTCTTGAAACAGTTCGAGGACCAACGACCTAACTGTTTCACTTCTTCCGTACCCAGACCCCGAGCCGTAGCCTCAGTAGCGGCCCCTATTCTGAATGAGTGGGTCCCAAAATCGCACGGGTTCAAGCCCGTCGCAGCAATCGTAATTGCCAGCACCCTCCGAAACTGAAATCTCGTCAACGGGGTGCCGTCCTTGGGTCTAAGCAGGGCTCCCCCCCATGTTGTCGACCTCTGTGCCAGGTAGTCCTCTAAATACCTTATGGGATAACTGGGGCTCCCTCGGGCGCGATGCAAAACGACACTATTCCCCAAAGCTTCCTGGTCTGTCTTGGACCTGGCTATCGAGATCAACAGAGAATCACCCCGTAATTGAACATGATCCCTGCATAGACCTCCCTCCACATCCTCCTTGTTCCTTGCTATGAGTTCACTTACCCGCATGGCCCCATGGAATGCCAATGCAAAAGCCGCTCGGAACAGAATTACCTCGCTGGGCGAGGAGCATGTCTCATCCAGTTTTGCTAGTAGCAAGGACAATCTGTCTAGTCCAATCGGGTGCCTTGTATCTTGTCTGCGACCTTCCAGGCGCTGCCAACCGGGGAGCGCCTTCCTGACTAAGAAGGAACCCGTCGGGTCCCGTATCCCGTGGAGCTGTCCCATGAATGATATGGCTGCCCTATATCTGTTGGCAGTTGCCGCCGATCGGCCTTCCTTATGAAGTGCCACCAAAAACCCGAGGAAGGATTCTTCCCGCCCCCAGCTATGTCTCCCTACCGGCCCTAAAAAGGTGCAGTATGAAAGAAACGCTCCCTCATAAGCTTTTCTCGTCCTGGGCGCTAAACTGGCTGCCACGAGGTCTTGTAATCCGGGGCACCGATCTGCCATAGTGCTTCGGGGAACGGTGCCGCCACTAGTTCCGCTGTGGGTAGATAACCCCTGAAAGCCTGCATGTGTGAACGAGAGAGTGCATCAGCTGCATTATTCAGTACACCTGGCACATGTTTTGCCCTGAATTGTACATTCAATCTCATGCATCGCAATACAATTTCTTTCAACAGTCTCAAGATCCACTTGCAGCGTGCTGCCTGGTGATTATTACACTCGACCACCGTCATGTTGTCTGACCAAAACCCCACTGAGCGGTTCCTAAAGTCTTCCGGCCATGCCAACAGAGCCACCCAAATGGGGAATAGCTCCAAGAACCCAATGTTACCTGTTAGGCCACTTGAGTGCCACCACGCCGGCCATGTTTGCGCCGACCATCGGTTACCAAAGATTGCGCCAAATCCCACACTTCCAGCCGATTCGGTCCACAAGCCCAGTTTGTCAGACGATGCTGGGGGTTTGTTCCACGCCACTCGACCGTTGAAATCCGCCAGGAATGCTAACCAAATGCGCATGTCCTGGCGAACCTCTGCCAACAGTCTAGTGCGGTGGTGACCTTCCCTCAGGCCCACCATAGCTTGTGCTATGCAACGTGAGAAGGGGCGAGCCATCGGTATCACTTTTAAGGCAAAATTAAGCTGACCCACTGCCTGTTGTAACTGATGTAGGGTCACTTTGTCCTTACGAAGACATTGTATCAAGGAAGCCATGAACTTGGCCACCTTCTCAATTGGCAGACGGAAACACCCCTCCACTGAGTCCAGCTCAATCCCCAGAAACTCCAGTGAGGTAGATGGCCCCACCGTCTTACCTGGCGCCAATGGGACCCCAAACTCCCGCATGAGTGTGCAGAAGTTCTGCAGTGTTTGTGCACATTCCGAAGTGCCCGCCGGACCTAGAAAAAGGAAATCATCCAAATAGTGCATCACCTGTCTTATGCCCTGTGGCCTCGGTGAACGCCCATTCCAAAAAGGAGCTGAACATTTCAAAATATGCACATGAAATTGAACAACCTATGGGCATACATTTATCCATGTAATATTTTCCTTGAAACGTGAATCCCAGCAAGCGCTGGTCCTGAGGGTGTACCGGGAGCAACCTGAATGCCGATTCGATGTCTGATTTTGCCAACAGCGCACCGGGGCCCAGGCGATTCAACAGAACGACTGCATCATCGAACGATGCGTATCTGACTGAGCATACCTCAGGATCAATACCCTCATTTACCGAGGCCCCCTTAGGAATGAGTGAATTGTGAATGAGTCTATATTCCCCCGGGTCTTTCTTCGGAACCACTCCTAAAGGTGAACACACAAATTCCACAACTGGCGGGCAGGCAAATGGTCCCGCTACCCGCCCCAAGCTGACTTCTTTCGCTATTTTTCTGGCGGCCACGGCCGGGTTGTGCTGAATAGACAGTTGGTTCTTACAGAAGGGGCTCCCCTGAAAATTTCCCGCCGGGATTTTGAAGCCATACAGAAAGCCATTCCTCAAAATCCCGGCGGACACATGATCTGGGTATCGGTTCAGCCAGGGGGTCAAAGCCAAGATATCAATGGGCGAAGATGTTTTCTTCCAAGGCACCACCTTAATCCTGCTTGGGTCCCCCCTTTCCTCCCGCACCATTGGACTTGGATCGACAGCTAGTTTCTGGGTGTGAGGAATTCCCACAGCCCGAGCATGCATGCCGGAACCTACACGTCCCTTGAGGCCTGTTACAGGTTCCCTTGTTGAATCCCCAACAAACCCCCCCTTGCCTCCGTTCCAGCCGGACCTGGGATGCAGATCCCCTCCGGCGTTCGCCCGAAAAGGCTGTGCCAGCTTCTGTTGGAATGTCCCAGGCACGCTAGCAAAAGCTGGGTATGCCACGACACTGTGTCCAGACAATCCCACGTTAAAGCCTCGTTAAACTCTTTTGCTTTTCTAAAGGTAACGTCATAACCTTTCCATTCATTCCCCCCATACATTGCATAGAAATTCATGATCCTATTCTGATAACATGATAAGTCGGGCAACACTTCAGGTTTACGCTCACCCATAACTGCCGTAAAAATAGAAAAGGCCCTGACCCAGTTCACCATGGTCTCGTCGACCCTGAATTCCGCCATCTTGGCTCGCCATACGCTGGGGTGCCACAAATCTTTCTGGGTCTTTGCATATTCCACCTCACGATGGTCAGTCAATAGTGAAAACATGTTGATGTATTTATCTCCCCATATCATTTCTTTTGAAGCCATAGGAATATGCTGCGATAAACTTTCCCGCCTTGAAGGTACTGAACTCTCCCCGACCAATGGCAATGGTGTCTTACCGGGTTCAGCCGTCTTCCCAGCCGTGTCCGTTGTCTTAGCTCGACAGTCCGCCGTGACCCCCGTCGCTACCTGCGGGGGAACAAGAGGTACATTCGCTGTCCCGGCATCCCTTGACTGCCGCAACTGCTCAATAATTAATCTGGCTTCTTCAGCCGGATCACCCGCAGCTACTGATCCCCCTGCTCTTTTCTTTAGCCAAGGTAATACCGCTGCTAACTGAAGGGCCAGTTCAGGGGGCATTTGGTCATCCCCAATTGGCGTTATCACTTCGGGGATTGGTAAACCCCCATCCGGACCTGGTACCGGGCTATCTACCGGCGCGACTGGGCTGTCTGCTCCCGGGCTCGATGGAGGCACTTCTGGGACTGGGACCTCCCTGGAACCCGCCCTCCCCTTATTCCTCTTACCCTTACCCCCTGGGGCGACATTCGGCAAGGCCGGTCCTATGACTTTTTTAGGCCGCCCCGAGGGGGTGTTCTGGGCCGCCATCTGCTTCTTGATGGCCGCTAAGCCCCGACCGAGTTCATCCACTTTACCCATCTTCCGGTCCATCACCGCTACTCGGTTCACCAAGGTGCGTAGTATCCTCCCCATCTCGGAGCTCTTTCCCGCTTTCTTGCCAGACATGACTTCGGTTACTCCGTCCGACTTGGTCCACAAGGGTACTCGATCTTCCACACGCCTGACACTGAAAGAGAAATCACAAGATTACACGTTCTCAAAATTGCCGGTTGTTCCTTCGAGGGCTCACGAGCGACGAGTGGTGCAGCCTTGAGAGCACTGGAACAAGAGGAAGCTTCGTTGGATTCCAGCTCTATTTATCCATCTGCGGGAGGGCGGGGGCCCACCTCAGGTACGCCCATCCGTGCGCGGACTTCCGGGCGGGTGTCTAGGACAACCCCTTCTGGGCGGGAAGGGCGTGCTCCGGCTACGCCGCTTTGGGCATACCAGCCGAGACACGCCCCCCGCCCACAACGGTTTCCCGGGGGGATCGGGGCACCCATCCATACGTTCGGGGGGACCGAGTGGTCTTCCCTTTCCATTCTGACCCTGGAACTATGTTTACCATGTACATACATATAAAGTTTTTATTTCAAAAAGCTATTCACCTTTAAACAATGCAATATTAATTACAACATACTTTTCACTTTCTTCTCAACAGGCCCAATGTTCCGAATGCAGCAGATGACCACCTTCAATCATGAAAAGCAAATGTAAATTATACTTGCCTTTTTCTGCCTGTATGTGTAAAAAATTTATTCATTTTTCCTATAAACACAACTTTTGGATTAGGACTATGGCATAGTGGTATAAAAATATAATACATTCTATTGTCAGATATCTACCTTGGTGATAATGGAATTACCACTACTTTTTAGACAACAATATTGTGTAGAGGAGCAGTGTTGCTTTTTCACGTTCAAAGAGGAAGATTTAAATTTATATTCCAACATATAAACAAAAATATTATTCAATTTCAAAAAGAAAATTAAGTAGGAATGTTAGACAAAGTCTGCTTCAACTCTAAAAGCATTGTGGAAATCGTAACAGGTGAAAAAATGTGTGTCTCAACATTACTTTTTAATATAATTTGGACACAAGACTAGACTGCAGGAGTTTCCAAATATTTATGCACTTTTTTTGCTGGACAGTATTGCTTCTAAACACCCTTTCACTGCTTTCTTCCAAACCTTCAAAAAAGATTTCATGAATTTACATGCATAGTCTTTCAGGTCTGTATATCTCTAATGTAAAACAATCGTACTTGTTTTGTCTCTTGTAAACTGACATATGTAAACTCATCAGTCACTCCTATAGTAAGCATTTACCATGATGAGGACTGAGTTTTGTGTGAGAGCATGGCCATACACAACCAAGCTAACTTTTCTTTAGCTACATAGAAACATGTAGTGTAACCTGTCAAACACTTTGAAATAGTACCGTCCCACTAGTCCTGGAGGTGGATGTAGAATTTAACTGTTGTTGATAAAATAGAATTGGATGTCACTAACTACAAACTATTTCTCTATTATGGAATCCCTAATGCGTCCCTTAAACATTCAAGCGAAGTCCAAACACATACTTACTGAAATACACCAACCAATAGTAACCTATAACATTTGCCAAGCAACTCTTTGAAGGTGTGATCACCCCAAAAAATACTCCTTTGGCACATCAAATATACTACAAAACACATAAACTACTTGCACCCCAACAACTTTGCTTGAGCTGCAACACAGAGATTGCAGGACAACCACTTGCTGCTGCACCAAGCACATCAATAGCTGCAACACCATCTTTAGCAAACAGTCCATACTCGGCATATTGATCTTGAGTGTCATAAACTTAAATTTCTATGCATTTATTGTGATGACCTTTTGTGTTATGCAAACACTATATCAACCTCATCAAAAACAACAAAACAGCAGCATTGCTGTCCTCAACATTACTTATTAGACATTTATCAAGATTTTTTGTACTAAAAACTACCCCATCCGAAGGCAGTTGAAAATGTGGCATACTTGCTGCCTTTCTTGTCCGTGTTATCAATTACTCTTGAATTTCATTTTCTGATTCAAACTCATGACCCTTTATCGAGCCTTTTTGTTCTACCTACTACCCCGGCCGAAAGCAGTGGGAAATTTGCACACTTGCTGCCTTTCTTGGCTAGGGTTGCCAATTGTCCTTCTTTTAATACAAATTCAAAGCGCAGGCCCTTTATTGAGCCTTCTTGGTAACTATTACTCGTGAATGGCAGTGGGTAATTTGTGCACTTCCTGCCGTTCATGTATAAACAAAATCTTAAAAGTATAACAATATTAAAAAACAACCAGTATAGTCTATGGTTAACAAACGAACACATCATCTACACGTACACAAACCTACTTGCTGCCTTTCTTGGCTATGGTTATCAACTTTTCTTTTATTTCATATCTGTATTCAAAGTGCGGGCCCTTTATCAAGCCTTTTTCATATACATACTGCACTGACAGAAGGAACTAGGGGCCAGATGCATCAAGCGAAATGCGCTCGCAAAAGGGCCAGATTCTCAGAATCTGGCCCTTTGTAAGTGCAATTTTTGCATTTGGGATGCATCATCCCAAATGCAAAAATCGCAAATAGAGAATTCGCTAAATTGCGATTGTTTGCATTTAAGGAATCTCAAATTGAGATTTCTTAAATGCAATGCATGAAAGTATCAAAAATAGCGAATTCACTAATAGGGCACGCAAATTACCACGAAGTACAACTTCATGGTAATTTGCAAAAACTTTGAAAAATGCACTTTTGTGCATTTTTCAAAGTTTCTTGTTGCGCACACACATGCCCTAAGGGCATGTGTGTGCGCAACATATGTGTACAGATCACATTCAGGGGTGTAACAGGGTGTCCTTTGGACACCCCTGCACCCTTGAACTCGCAATCTCAATTTGCGAATCGCTAATTGCGATTCGCAAATTGAGATTGTCTTCCCATTCATTCCTATGGGCCTCTAGTCCCATAGGAATTAATGGGGAGGTATTCATTAATTGCGAGTCGCAATTTGCGAGTCGCAATTAAGGAATTCTAAGGAATCGCTATTTTTATAGTTATTGCTTGATGCATTCCATTTTGCTATTCCTTATTAGCGATTCCTTATTTTTCGCTAATACGGAATCGCAAAATGGATGCTTGATGCATCTGGCCCTAGGAAATGTGCTCTATCCTCGAAAATATAAATGTCAATATACTTACTGATCACAGAATTGATAGGAATGCACAAATTGTCTCTGAATCTATCTTGGCATCTCCTAGTGAGGAGGTATTCTTTACTGGAAACGATGAGGCGGATGATGAAGAGGATGAAGAGGATGGAAGTGAGTACAGTAGCTCTGCTCAAGAGTCTCTTCTACATTCAGATTCGGAATCGGGCACCTCAGTGGACTCCGTAGCGGGTTCAGGCTCAGAAACCAACCTGTCTAAATCTGATAGTGTCTCAATCTCTTCAGGTAGCGATACAGAACCCATGGCGCAAGAGACAGCTCAAAAAATTATAAAAACAAAACCAAAAACTGTTGCCAAAGAGTTGAATAAAACTGTGGTAGACAATAAACCCAAACATAAGGGTAAGGTTAAAAATAATTCCAGGCGTAAGGATCAAGTTAGAGCGCCCCGCAGAATACACGTGAAAACAGTCGTAAAAAAACTTGATTGGGACAATACTTTGGAGAGTGGTGTACCTTCTATGGGGGAGCTTGTGAGCACAGATATAGGCACCCATGAGGCTATCTCTCAGGGAGCTGAGGGAGGTGCCTCAAACTTTGAAGTTTTATTCTCTACTTTAAAACAAATACAAGGCGAGGCTCGCGCTGAGAGCCAGAGAGCAAGTAGGAGGGCCAGACACGCAAATAAAAAAATACAATCTTCTCTGCATAAAGTCAACAAAATGTATGAAGAAATGGTAGGGAGAGTATCTGAGGTAGAGGCTAGAACGGGAAAACTGGAAGATGACTTCGTTAAAATGCAAGATGCTAGCAGAGATCAAGATAAGACAACGGCGGATATGCTCTGGAAACTAGAGGACTTTGAAAATAGACAAAGGCGAAATAACGTCAGATTAATTGGAATTCAGGAGGGAAAGAAGGGAGGAGATGTGCGGGGGTTTGTTGTTGAATTGTTGAAAGGTGCTCTTCCAGAGTTGGCTTCATGGGACTGGGAACATGAGGTACAAAGAGCACATCGATTCCCGCTGACGCGGAAAGAAACACAGGGTAAGCCCCGCGCAATATTGCTTTATGTTAGGAATTTCCTTCTGCGTGAAGAGATAATCAGTAAGGCAAAACCTCAGTCTAAACGTACCTATAAGGATATTGAATTTTTTGCTCGTCCTGATTTTTGCCATACCACCGTGGAAAGACGGTGGCGGATGAGGCAACTTATTACCCCTTTTCAAAACATAGGGTGTGAGTCTTATCTTATGTTTCCCGCACGGCTAAAGGTTGGTCTAAATGGAAATTTTAGAGTTTTTTACTCTGAAATTATCACGCAAGAATACCTCAGCTCCTTGCGCGAAAACAGAGGTCACCAAAAGACTCACCATAAGGTCCCTGAGGGCCAAGACTCACAAACTGTTGCTATCAGAAATATACCCCGTAAAAAATAAAAAGGGGATAGTGTAATAATGTTGTGGAAAAACAGAATGTTATTATAAGTTAGATTCCTAAAATCTGAGTTAAGATTGTATATTCTCAATGTGTTACTCTTTGAGTTTTATAGGTATGTTTAGAAGTGTTGATACATTGCTGTATAGACAGGTACTAGTAGTTATAAACTGGTAGACAGGGATTAAGATTATTTTTGGGTAGAGCACTTTGAGTAACATATATGATTTAGGAAAATCAGGGGGGAGAGGGTGTGACATCCTGTTGGCAAACGTCGGCCAGACATAGGTCCTTCGGACCTATTTGCCCGTAGGGGTGGAGGGTTCCTGAGGGAGGGTTTCCTGGGGTGGGGGAGGGAAAGTACAAGGGCAGGGCACAATGGTATTGAAATACATTGGGATTATGAAGAGCACACTCTGAAACAGGTATATGAGCATGATGATTGTAAGGAAGGGAATACGAAAACTAAAAATTGTGTAACATGTGCAATAGATGCAGTAGCGAACAAATTCAATAATTTAATAAATAAAAGTGAGCAGATAGCCGATTGTCCCGAAAAATGTAGACATGTCTCTTAGATTTGTAACGTGGAATGTATGTGGGTTAAATGATGTCCCAAAGAGACAAAAGATAGGTATCCGACTGCGTCAGATGAATGTAGACTTCGTATTTCTGCAAGAGACACATATAATGAGTACTCAGGAGTATTGTCTTAACCAGCTGGGGTTTCACTTAATAGCAAGATCCAAACAAGGTACAAAAAGTAGAGGGGTAGCTATCCTGTCAAGGAGTAAAAATCTGGTAACTAGGAAAAAATTAGAAGACAAATGGGGTAGGTGGGCCATGACTGAGATTCTGATCGAAGGAGTATGGACAACACTAGTGGCGGTATATGGCTCAACCAGGATGACTCGGAAATAATACAGTTCTTAGAATCTGAGTTAGCTGCCGGGCCCCCACAGGTTATTATAGGAGGAGACCTGAATATCAACGGGGCGGAGGGACTGGGAACAGGACAGATTAGAAGTTACAAAGGTCGGAAGAAAAGAGTACATAAGGCTCTTATGGATCTTCTGGAAAATAATAATCTGCAAGATGTTTGGGGTACAATTAGATCAGAACAAAAAGGATATACATATTACTCTGCACCACACCAAATTTGTGTTAGATTAGATTATTTTATGATATCTAATGATCTAATGACAAGGGTTAAGATTGATAGGCTTCCAAGAATTTTCAGTGATCATAATCCATTAGTACTGACGATGAAACTAGAAGGAGGAATAAGATTAAATCGGGTTTGGACATTTGAAAGAAGGCTCCTTTTGGACGACGACTATATATCACATATGTCAAAATGGATCAGTGAGTTTTTTGAAAATAATAGAGGGAGTGCTCCGGTGGGAGTTATATGGGATGCTTTCAAGGCGGGCGTTCGTGGAGAGACATGCAGTTATAGTGCTTATAAACGAAAAGTAGAAGGGCTCCGGCAAAGGGAGAAAGAGAGAGCTGTGTCAGAGGCAGAAGAACAGCTTAACAACTGTGTTATTAGAGGTGAACCAACCGAACAATATATTGTAGACTTAATGAAAGTAAAAAGTGAAGCTGAAGAGGATCTGGCGAAAAAGGAGGCACAATATTATACTATTAGAAGGGAGAAGTGTTACGAATATAATGAAAAAGTTGGGCATGTTCTTGCCATGCGCACTACACAGATAGCGGCAGATGGGACTGTTAGGGAAATTAGGGATGAAAATGGTAGACTGCACTCAGACTCTGAAGAAATTAGGGAAGTGTTCAGGAAATTCTACCAGACATTATATGATGCCCAACATCCTTGTAGTAATGAAGAGATAAGGCAATACCTCCAGAATATTCCGACTGAGAGGGTCTCTGATGAAGACGCAGAAGGATTAGGAAACCAGCTAGATAACATTGAGATTAAAGAAGCTATGTGCAATCTTCCTTCAGGAAAGGCAGCTGGTCCGGACCAGATGCCCTTAGAGTTTTATAAAACTTTCTGGGGAACTCTGGGCCAAGATTTAAGTAAAACGATTCAAGCTGCTCAGCTGCGTGAGTCTATTCCAAAGTCTTGGGGGGGTGCGGACATAGTTTTAATATTAAAAAAAGGGGAGCCGGCAACTGAGCCAGGGTCATATCGCCCTATTACGCTGATGAATAACGACACTAAAATATATTCGAAAGCCTTGGCAACGAGATTTGCTGAAGTGATAAGTGCCTTAGTCAGCAGTAACCAACACGGCTTTATTCCCGGAAGAGGAACAACCCATCACACTAGGAAAGTTATAACTTTGTTTGATGCCGCTGAGGTCACAGGAGATCCGATGGCAGTAATGTTGCTGGATGCTGAAAAAGCATTCGATCGGGTCTCCTGGGACTATTTGTGGCATACTTTAGTAAGAGCTGGATTTAAGGGTGTTTTTTTTAAAGCTTTACAGACCCTGTACAAGGAACCGGTTGCAGCCTTAAGAGTTAATGGGGGCATCACGGGACAATTTATGATTAAAAGAGGTACACGGCAGGGTTGCCCATGTTCCCCACTGTTATTCGCCATGTATATGGATCCATTGATTCGCAGGTTAGATTTATGTCCAGAGATAACTCCGTTACCTACATTGCTGGGACCCTGTAAGGTACTTGCCTACGCTGATGACGTGGCAGTGATAACACCAAACCCCACAGAGGCAACTGAACTAGTAGAAGCAGAGGCTCGTAGATTCGGACAAGTCTCGGGCTATGCCCTAAATGCTTCAAAGACTCAGATTATTAAAAACTCAGCGACCATTTGTGACGATAATCGAGTGGTTCAGGCAGGGACTTATTTAGGAATTAATATTTCAGCTGACATAAATACTTTGGTGGAAAAAAATATTGTCCCAATAATAGATAAAACAAAGAAAGACCTGGATCGTTATGAGAACTTACACCTGTCGTTAGTAGGTCGAGTTAACATCATCAAAATGATGGTGTTGCCAACATTTCTGTATATTTTTAGGGCAGTACCACTCTTAGTCGACAACAAATGGTTTAAAATTTGTGAACAAATGATTAATCATTTTATTTGGGCTAAAGATAAGACACGCAGGGCATTGAGGTATATGTCGCTACCGCGGGAGAGAGGGGGTTGGTCGCTACCAGATCTAAAGTTGTATTATTGGGCTGCTGCATTACAAAACATGTTGGGACTAGTCGGGGGGGGCTGAGGTGGATGGTTGGGATAATATCGGTTTGCTTGCTATTTATGGTTTGGTTTTGGGTAGAAATGCGGAAAATGTTTTTTTGAGATTTACGGAGGAAAGTTATTACAAAAGAACAAGATTTAAGACAATAATGGCTGCCTATAACATATGGAAAGGAATCTCCAAAAAGGTTGGAATTGGGAAATATAATGCATACACTAGATTAAAAAATAACCCTTCCTTATCTAGCACGGTTTTTTCAGGAGTTGTATTTCAAGACTGGGAGAGGCGGGGGATAAGAAAGATTGGAGATATGTTGGGACGTCATGGCATATTACAATTTGCAGAATTACAGAACAGATATACATTGAATACAAAGCATTTTTTTAAATACCTCCAAATAGGAAGCTGTATATCAAATAAAAAAGGGGGATCACTGGGCTTTGACAGAACTATAATGATGGATCTTATAGAAGATGGCTCTGATTGTACTATAAAGAGATTTTATTTGGAAATGACAAAAGAAAAGAAAGATGATTTGGAGAAATTGATAAATAAATGGTCTACAGATATGGACATAGCTAGGGATATTTTTACGGAGTCATTAGAAATGGGAGGAAAATTGTTGTGCTCATCATCTCTACAGGCTCAACACTATAAGATCTTATATCATTTGTACTATACACCCGGAAAAATTGCCCAATGGGGGGGTCTTTCGGGAACTACCTGTTTTAGGTATGGTAGTGCAGAGGCGGATTTGATACATATTTTCTCGCTCTGCCCACAATTAGATAGGGTAAAACAGGATATCGGAAATTTTTTTCAGAACGCATTATCAACTACAATAGAATTAAATCCAGCTGTTATGTTATTGGGGGTTAGTCCCGACGGACAGTTAAATTGTGAAAACCTTTTATTTGTAGCGATGGCTATTTTCAGATTGCTAGTGGCTTCGGCATGGCTTGATCCTAATCCTCCCACATATCATCAATGGTTGGGCAAGGTATTATCAATACAAAAATTGGAAACTGCTATCTATGCTAGGAAGGGAAAAAAGGGTAAGAAACTGGGTATGCAAATTTGGGATTTTTTCACTCGGTGGAAGCTAGGAACCGATCATTGAAAAAATTGAGAATTTAATGTACTCAATATTGTTTATATTGTTTATATTGGAATAACTATGTATGATTTTGTATTTTATGCTTTTATATATCTGTTGTATATATGAATTTGTGCTCTATGATTATGAATCCTATTATGCCCTGCTCATGTTTTAAGGGAAAAAAAGGGGGGAAAAATTCTTCAATAAAAATACTTTAAAAAAAAAAAGGAACTAGGAAATTTGCAACTTTCTTGCATTTCTTCACAGGGGTTATGAACTATTGTTCAATTTCATATTCCTATTCAAAGTGCAGGCCCCTTATCGATCCCCTTTTCTTCAATCAACTACCACAGCAGAAGGCAGTTGAAAATTTGAATACTTGCTGCCTTCCTTGGCCAGGGTTATCAATTATTCTTCTTCTAATACAAATTCAAAGTGCAGGCCCTTTATTGAGCCTTCTTGGTAACTATTACTCGTGAATGGCAGTGGGTAATTTGCGCACTTCCTCCCATTCCTGTCTAAAAAAAAAGCTTAACAAAAGTCGACCAATATTAAAAAAGAGCTAGTATAGTCTTTGGTTGTCAAACCTTCTGCTTGTTATTGTATTTCAAAATACAGACCCTTTATTGAGCCTTTTTGGTAACTACTACCCGTGAATGTCACTAGGTAATTTGCATACTTGCAGCCTTTCTTATTTTTCACATTATTCATCTAACACTCAATCAATACATCATCTACACGCACACACACCTACTTCCTGCCTTTCTTGGCTGTGGTTATCAAGTATCCTTCTTCTAATACAAATTCAAAGTGCAGGCCCTTTATTCAGCCTTCTTGGTAACTATTACTCGACAATGACAGTGGGTAATTTGCACACTCCCACTGCGGAATCCACTAACAGCCTGTAATGGACTGGAAAACCAAACACCCATTTCCTTTACAAGGCAGGGGATTGTTTCCACATCTGCTACCTTTCTTCCCTTTGACTTTATTCTGCATCCACTACCTAAAACACAAATATCTCCTAACTTTCTTGCAGCCTTTGCCAAGTATTATTCTAATTCAAAGTGGCGTCCCTGAAACGGGCCCGGTGTTGTAATTTTTCAGCCCTACCCCTCACAATGGTATCTTAATGCACTTACATTGCTTCCTTTGATATCATAGCCATTTCTTATGCTCCCACTGCAAAATTCGATGCCCTATCCATATAATGACTTGGAAATCCAAAGATCCACTTCCCTGACAACGCAGTGGATAGTTTGCACGTCTGCAGCCTTTCTAATGTTTCACCTTTTTTATTTTCCACTCAATCAACATATCATCTACACATAAAACACCCCAACTTGCTACCTTTTCTGGCTGCAGTTATCAATTCTTTTTCAATTTCATATTCTGATTCAAACAGGTGCCCTTTATTCAGCCTTTTTGTTGTAGCTACTACCCCAGTCCAAAGCAGTGGCAAATTTAGACACTTACAGCCTTTCTTGACTGGGATTATCAATTATTGGTCAATTTCATATTATGATTCAAAGTCAAGGCCCTTCATCACAGCTTTTTCATATAGATACTGCACTGGCAGAAGGAAGTGGGACATTTGTACACTTGCTAAATTTCTTCGCAGGGGTTATGAACTATTGTTCAATTTCACTTTCCTATTCAAACTGCAGTCCCTTTATCAAGCCCTTTTTATTCTATCAACTACCCCGGCCGAAGACAGTAGGAAATTTGAACTCTTGCTGTCTTTCTTAGCTGGGGTTATCAATTATCCTTCTTGCAATAGAAAGTGCAGGCCCTTCATTGAGCCTTCTTGGTAACTATTACTCGTGAATGGCAGTGGGTAATTTGTGCACTTCCTGCCATTCATGTTAAACAAAAACTTAAAAGTCTAACAATATTAAAAAAGAGCCAGTATAGTCTATGTTTATCAAATATTCTGTTTTTATTGAAATTCAAGTACAGGCCCTTTATTGAGCCTTCTTGCTAACTACTTCCTGTGAATGGCAGTAGGTAATTTGAACACTTTTAGCCTTTCATATTTTTTTAGATTATTCATTTGCCACTCAATCAACAAATCTTCTACATGTACACGCACCTACTTGCTGCCTTTCTTGGCTATGGTTATCAACTATTCTTCTATTTCATATCTGTATTCAAAGTGCGGGCCCTTGATTGAGCCTTTTTCATGTCGAAACTGCATGCCAGAAGGAAGTGGAAAATTTGCACACTTAGTGCATTTCTTCACAGGGGCTATGAAACTATTGTTAAATTTCATATTCGTATTCAAACTGCAGTCCCTTTATCAAGCCCTTTTTATTCTATCAACTACCCCGGCCGAAGGCAGTAGGACATTTGAACTTTTGCTGCCTTTCTTGGCTGAGGTTATCAATTATCCTTCTTATATTACAAATACAAAGTGCAGGCCCTTCATTGAGCCTTCTTGGTAACTATTACTCTTGAATGGCAGTGGATAATTTGTGCACTTACTGCCGTTCATGTATGAAAAAAAGCTTAACAAAACTCTACCAGTATTAAAAAACAGCCAGTATATTCTATGGTTATCAAATCTTCTCTTTGTTATTCTAGTTCAAAGTGCAGGCCCTTTACTGAGCCTTCTTGCAAACTACTACCCGTGAATAGCAGTGGCTAATTTGCACACTTACAGCCTTTCTTAGTTTTTAAATTATTCATTTTCCACTCAATCAACACATTATCTACACGTACACACACCTACTTGCTGCTTTTCTTGACTATGGTTATCAACTATTCTATTTCATATTCATATTCAAACTACAGGCCCTTTATCGAGCCTTTTTTGTGGTAACAAGTACCCCGGCCAAAGGCAGTAAAAAATTGCACACTTGCTGCCTGTCTTGGCTGCGGTTATCAATTGTTCATCAATTTCATATTATGATACAAACTCATGGCCCTTTATTGAGGCTTTTTTGTTGTCCCTACGGCTACGGCCAAAGGCAGTGAAAATTTACACAGTAACTGCCTTTATTGGCTAGGGAATATCAGTTATTGTTCAATTTCATTTTCAGATTCAAAGTAAAGGACCTTTATTGAATCTTTTTATTATAGCTAATACCCCAGCCGAATAAAGTAGGATATTTTCACACCTGCTGCTTTTCTTCACTGGGGTTGTCAATTATTTTAAAAATACCTACAAACTTAGCAACAATATTTTTTTTTGGAAACACATTTCAAACTCATCGTCTCTGTAAAACTTGTTTGACATGTTCAGTCATTTCTCCATTTCTTATTTCTTGTAGAATAGTTCCATATTCAGCATCATTTCCTTATTGCGTATTTGTAATAACTTCCTTATAATAAAAATATAACCAAATGTTACCATTACCAATGCTACATTACATCATTTACTTTTACTACCTATGGAGTATAACAACAAATTACAATACCAAAAGATATCTGGACAAGCTTGTTGTGAAGACTCTTGAAGAAAATGAAACTTCTCATTATTGATCACATAAGCATGCTATCAAACTTAATGCTTGCCTTTTTGCATGTAAGAATGCTGCAAACTCTTAAAACAGAGTATGAGATATTAGTCTCAATTTAATTAAGGCACAGATAATTGTACTATGTCCTCAGATTCTGTTAACTGTACAAAATTACATTCATCAATGTTTGTGTCGAGTAGCACCTTCAATATACATTGCAGACATCAGGGTTCACAACTTCACTTCAGCTTTCCTTCTACATTAATGACCTCATTGAATCCAGCCTTGCTTTACTTAAGACAGAGACAATTATACTGCCTCCTCAGATTCTGTTATCTGTGACTAAATAGCATTCATCGATCTTTGGGTCAACAACTGCTGTCAATCTACACTGCGGACAGCTGCGTTCACAACTTCAATTCAGCTTTCCTTCTACATTAAGGACAGTATTGTATTCTTCCTTGCTTTCCTTAAGGCAGAGACTATTATACTGTGTCCTCAGATTCTGTTATCTGTGACTAAAAAGCATTCTTCGATCTTTGTCTCAACAACTGCCTTTAATCTACACTGCGGACAGCTGAGTTAACAACTTGAAGTCAGCTTTCCTTCTACAATGAGGACAGCATTGTATTCTTGCTTTCTTTCCTTAAGGCAGACTCAATTATACTGTATCCTGAGATTCTATTATCTCTGATGAAATGGCATGCTTCGACCTTTGTGTGAACAACTGCCTTCAATCTACACTGCGGGCAGAAGGGTTCACAACTTCAACTCCGCTTTAGAAGTAAAATTATCTTCAATATCTGTCCTTACAACAACCTTCAATATATTCTGTGGTCAGTAAAAATTTTAAATTCATATCAAGAACTCCACTACTACAGAAAACATTGAATTCAGCCTCGCTTTATTTAATGTAGAGACTAATGGATTTTATGTCTTCCGATTTTGTAAAACAATGTCACCAATAGTATTCATCTGTAACTGCTCACAAAAGCTTTCAATCTACACTACGGATAGCTCAGTTCACAACTTCAATTCAGCTTTCCTTCTACATTAAACACCATTGTATTGAGCTTTACTTTCCTTAAGACAGACACAATTGTACTGCATCCAGAGATATTGTTTACATTCAACAACCTTCCTTGACAGATCTTTCAGCCAACAACGACCTTCAATCTACACTGCAGACAGCTGGGTTCACAACTTCAATTCAGCTTTCCTACTACATTGAGGACAGCATTGTATTCTTCCTTGCTTTCCTTAAGGCAGAGACAATTATAATGTGTCATTAGATTATGTTATCTGTGACTAAATAGCATTCTTCGATGTTTGTCTCAAAAACTGACTTCAATCTATACTGCAGACAGCCGGGTTCACAACATCAATTCAGCTTTCCTTCTACAATGAGGACAGCATTGTATTCTTGCTTGCTTTCCTTAAGGCAGAGACAATTATACTGTATCCGGAGATTCTATTATCTGTGATTATATGGCATTCATCGATCTTTGTGTCAACAACTGCCATCAATCTACACTACAGACAGCTGGGTTCATAGCTTGAATTCAGCTTTCCTTCTACATTAAGGACACCATTATTTTACATTCCTTAAGACAGACACAATTATACTGCGTCCACAGATACTGATAACTTGTAGAACTTTCATTGACAGATCTTTCTGTCAACAACAACCTTCAATGTACACTGCGGACAGCTGGGTTAACAACTTAAATTCAGCTTTCCTTCTACATTAAGGACAGCATTGTATTCAGCCTTGCTTCCCCTAAGGTAGAGACAATTATACTGTGTCCTCAGGTTATGCAAACAGTGACAAAATAGCTTTCATTGATCTTTGTTTCAACAACTGTCTTCAATCTACACTGCAGAGAGCTGGGTTCACAACTTGAATTCAGCTTTCCTACTACATTAAGGACACCATTGTATTGAGCTTTACTTTCCTTAAGACAGACACAATTATACTGCGTCCATAGATACTGTTAACTTGTTGAACTTGCATTACCAGATCTTTGTGTCAACAACTACCATCAATCTACACTACGGACAGCTGGGTTCACAACTTCAATTCAGCTTTCCTTCTACATTAAGGACAGCATTGTATTCAGCCTTTCTTTCCTTAAGGCAGAGACAATTATACTGTGTCCTCAGGTTAGGCAACAGTGACAAAATACCTTTCATTGATTTTTCTGTCAACAACTGCCTTCAATCTACACTGCAGACATCTGGGTTCATAGCTTGAATTCAGCTTTCCTTCTACATTGAGGACACCATTGTTTTACATTCCTTAAGACAGACACAATTATACTGCGTCCACAGATACTGATAACTTGTAGAACTTTCATTGACAGATCTTTCTGTCAACAACAACCATCAATGTACACTGTGGACAGCTGGGTTAACAACTTAAATTCAGCTTTCCTTCTACATTAAGGACAGCATTGTATTCAGCCTTGCTTCACCTAAGGTAGAGACAATTATACTGTGTCCTCAGGTTATGCAAACAGTGACAAAATAGCTTTCATCGATCTTTGTTTCAACAACTGCCTTCAATCTACACTGCAGAGAGCTGGGTTCACAACTTGAATTCAGCTTTCCTACTACATTAAGGACACCATTGTATTGAGCTTTACTTTCCTTAATACAGACACAATTATACTGCGTCCATAGATACTGTTAACTTGTTGAACTTGCATTACCAGATGTTTGTGTCAACAACTACCATCAATCTACACTGCGGACAGCTGGGTTCACAACTTCAATTCAGCTTTCCTTCTACATTAAGGACAGCATTGTATTCAGCCTTACTTTCCTTAAGGCAGAGACAATTATACTGTGTCCTCAGGTTAGACAACAGTGACAAAATACCTTTCATCGATTTTTCTGTCAACAACTGCCTTCAATCTACACTGCAGTCACCTGGGTTCACAACTTGAATTCAGCTTTCTTTCTACATAAAGCACAACAGTGCATTCAGCCTTCCTTTCGTTAAGGCAGAGACAATTAAACTGTGTCCTCACATTCTGTTAACTGTACAAAATAGCATTCATCGATCATTGCGTCAACAACTGCCTTCAATCTACACTGCGGACAGCTGCGTTCAGACCTTCAATGTAGCTTTCCTTCTACATTAAGGACAGCATTACATTCAATATTGTTTTCCGTAACGCCAATACAATTCTACTCTGTCCTAAGATTCTGTTAACTGTACAAAATACCATTCATCAATGTTTCTATTGATTAGTACCTTCGATCTACATTACAGACAGCAGGGTTCACAACTTCAATGTAATTTTCTCTTCACTATGTGTGCTGAGAACTGCCTTCAATCAATTCTGCGCTCAGTAAACTTCACAACTAGATACCAAGAGCGCCAGCACTACAGAAAACATTAAATACAATTTTGATTTATTCAAAACACAGACCATTGCACAATATCCTCACATTTTCTTAAACTTTGAACACTAGGAAATTCAGCCTTCATTGATTTAATGCACACAAAATTCTACTATATGTGTTTCACATTTTGTTTAAATAAGTGACAAAAAACATTCATCTATGTCTGTTAAGAACTGCATTCAATCCACACTGCACAGGGAACATACAAGCTCACCGCCTAAGATAATACTTACTCAGCGCACCATAAATAATCACAAACAAGTGTGAACACTTTTATGTCACAGTGAGACATAATGTCCCTTTTACATGCAATTGATGCAGAATTCAATCAACAAAAGACATTACTTCAATTACTGTACCTCACCCGACCACACATCATCACAGGGTACATTCAAGCTCAGCGCTAAAGGTATTACTAACTCAGTGCACCACAAGTCATTACCATGTCACCGTATTGAATGAGATGACTTATTTAGAGAAAAATACATCATACTTTTCGAAAATATACTTCAACTTACTTCTGTGAATGGACAACCAATATTTATTAGAAAACTTGATTTTAAAGATTTTGCTACCAATCCATGCTGCTTGCACCGCACATCATCACACACTCTACAGAAATTTCTTTCTTTAGATACACACTTGCTTTGTTTCTTGGCTGGGATTATCAATTATTGCCCAGTTTCATATTCTAATTGAACGTCAAGACCCTTTATCCAACCTTTTTCTAATTTCTACTACCCCAGAAGAAGGTTAATACTCTCAAACTAATCTGTAAAATTTAGCAAACAACTCTTTCAAGGGATGATCCATCCAAAAAATACTTCTTTGGCACACCAACTATGGTGCGACATGTAAAGACTTGCACCCCAACAACTTCACTTGAGATGCAACACAGAGATTGCATGACAACCCACTTGCTGCTACATCAACTACATCAACTGCTGCAACACAGCATCTTTCGCAAGCAGTCCATACTCACATATTGATCTTGATTTTGGTAAACATAAATTTCTATGCATTTATTGCAATGAACTTTTCTGTGACGTCAAATACTCTATCAACCTCATCAAAAATAAAAAAAAAGAACATCACTCATTACACATTTATCAAGCTTTTTTGTTCGAAGAACTATCCCATCCAAAGACAGTGAGAAATGTGTACACTTGCTGCCTCTCTTGGCTGGGGTTGCCAATTGTCCTTCTTGTAATACAAACTCAAAATGCAGGCCCTTTATTGAGCCTTCTTGGTAACTATTACTCATGAATGACAGTGGGTAATTTTTGCACTTCCTGCCGTTCATGTATAAACAAAAGCTTAAAAGTCTAACAATATTAAAAAAGAGCCAGTATGGTCTATAGTTATCAAATCTTCTGTTTCTTATTGAAATTCAATCTACAGGTCCTTTAATGAGCCTCATACTCATGAGATTTTGGATATTACTTTGAATATAATTGAAGAACTAATCGTATCTGTCACAGGCAATGACAGTGAAGAAGGAGAAATTACTGCTGCACACATGAATTGTGATTTTGAAGACGAAAGCTTTGATAGAAATTTTTAATTATGTTGACATTTTAGTACACATTAAATCAGAAACTGCTGCCTTCACTCTACACTGCGAACAGCTGGGTTCACAGCTTGAATTCAGGTTTCCTTCTATATTAAGGACATCATTGCATTCAGCCTTGCTTTCCTTAAATGACCTCAAATTCTGTTATCTGTAACTAAATAGGATTCTTCAATCTTTGTTTCAACAACTGCCTTCAATCTACACTGCAGACAGCAGACTTTACAACTTCACTTGAGCTTTCCTTCTACATTAAGGACCACATTACATTTAACATTGCTTTCCTTAGCACATATGCAATTCTACTCAGTCCTCACATTCTGTTATCTGTAACTAAATAGCATTCTTCAATCTTTGTGTCAACAATTGCCTTCAATCTACACTGCAGACAGCAGACTTCACAACTTCAATTGAGCTTTCCTTCTACATTAAGGACTGCATTACATTCAACACTGTTTTCCTTATCTCAAATACAATTCTATGTTGGCAGATTCTGTTATCTATAACTATATCACATTCTTCAATCTTTCTGTCAACAACTACCTTCAATCTACACTGCAGACAACTGTGTTGACAACTTGCATCGACCGATCTTTCTGTCAACAACTACCTTCAATCTACACTACAGAAAGCAGGGTCCACAACTTCAATTCACCTTTCCTTCTACATTAAGGACCGCATTACATTCAACACTGTTTTCCTTATCACAGATACAATGCAACTCTACTCATATTCTGTTATCGGTAACTAAATAGCAATCTTCAATCTTTCTCTCAACAACCACCTTCAATCTACAATGCAAACTGCAGAGTTCACAACTGCAATTGAGCTTTCCTTTCACATTAAGCTCCACATTACATTCAACACTGTTTTCCTTATCACAAATACAATTCTATGTCCTCAGATTCTGTTATCTGTAACTAAATAGCATTCTTCAATCTTTGTCTTAACAACTGCCTTCAATCTACACTGCAGACAGCAGGGTTCACAACTTCAATTCAGCTTTCCTTCTACATTAAGGACAGCACTGTATTCAGCCTTGCTTTCCTTAAGGCAGAGACAATTATACTGTGTCCACAGGTTAGGCAACAGTGACAAAATACCTTTTATCAATTTTTCTGTCAACAACTGCCTTCAATCTACACTGCAGACATCTGGGTTCACAACTTGAATTCAGCTTTCTTTCTACATAAAGCACAACATTGCATTCAGCCTTCCTTTCGTTAAGGCAGAGACAATTATACTGTGTCCTCACATTCTGTTAACTGTACAAAATAGCATTCATCGATCATTGTGTCAACAACTGCCTTCAATCTACACTGCGGACAGCTGCGTTCAGACCTTCAATGTAGCTTTCCTTCTACATTAAGGACAGCATTACATTCAATATTGTTTTCCTTAACGCAGATACAATTCTACTCTGTCCTAAGATTCTGTTAACTGTACAAAATACCATTCATCAATGTTTCTATTGATTAGTACCTTCGATCTACATTACAGACAGCAGGGTTCACAACTTCAATGTAATTTTCTCTTCACTATGTGTGCTGAGAACTGCCTTCAATCAATTCTGCGATCAGTAAACTTCACAACTAGATACCAAGAGCGCCAGCACTACAGAAAACATTAAATACAATCTTGATTTACTCAAAACACAGACCATTGCACAATATCCTCACATTTTCTTAAACTTTGAACACTAGGAAATTCAGCCTTCATTGATTTAATGCACACAAAATTCTACTATATGTGTTTCACATTTTGTTTAAATAAGTGACAAAAAACATTCATCTATGTCTGTTAACAACTGCATTCAATCCACACTGCAGAGGGAACATACAAGCTCACCGCCAGAGATAATACTTACTGAGCGCACCATAAATAATCACAAACAAGTGTGAACACTTTTATGTCACAGTGAGACATAATGTCCCTTTTACATGGAATTAATGCAGAATTCAATCAACAATAGACATTACTTCAATTACTGTACCTCACTCGACCACACATCATCACAGGGTACATTCAAGCTCAGCGCTAAAGGTATTACTAACTCAGTGCACCACAAATCATTACCATGTCACCGTATTGAATGAGATGACTTATTTAGAAAAAAAATACATCATACTTTTCCAAAATATACTTCAGCTTACTTCTGTGAATGGACAACCAATATTTATTAGAAAACTTGATTTTAAAGATTTTGCTACCACTCCATGCTGCTTGCACCGCACATCATCACACACTCTACAGAACTTTCTTGCTTTAGATACACACTTGCTTCCTTTCTTGGCTGGGATTATCAATTATTCCCCAGTTTCATATTCTAATTGAGCGTCAAGTCCCTTTATCGAACCTTTTTCTAATTTCTACTACCCCAGAAGAAGGTTAATACTCCCAAACTAATCTGTAAAATTTAGCAAACAACTCTTTCAAGGGATGATCCATCCCAAAAATACTTCTTTGGCACACCAACTATGGTGTGACATGTAAACACTTGCACCCCAACAACTTCACTTGAGATGCAACACAGAGATTGCATGACAACCCACTTGCTGCTACATCAACTACATCAACTGCTGCAACACAGCATCTTTGGCAAGCAGTCCATACTCACATATTGATCTTGATTTTGGTAAACGTAAATTTCTATGCATTTATTGCAATGAACTTTTCTGTGACGTCAAATACTCTATCAACCTCATCAAAAATAAAAAAAAAGAACATCACTCTCCTCAACATCACTCATTACACATTTATCAAGCTTTTTTGTTCGAAGAACTATCCCATCCAAAGGCAGTGAGAAATTTGCACACTTGCTGCCTCTCTTGGCTGGGGTTGTCAATTGTCCTTCTTGTAATACAAACTCAAAATGCAGGCCCTTTATTGAGCCTTCTTGGTAACTATTACTCATGAATGACAGTGGGTAATTTGCGCACTTCCTGCTGTTCATGTATAAACAAAAGCTTAAAAGTCTAACAATATTAAAAAAAGAGCCAGTATGGTCTATAGTTATCAAATCTTCTGTTTCTTATTGAAATTCAAACTAAGGCCCTTTAATGAGCCTCATACTCATGAGATTTTGGATATTACTTTGAATATAATTGAAGAACTAATCGTATCTGTCACAGGCAATGACAGTGAAGAAGGAGAAATTACTGCTGCACACATGAATTGTGATTTTGAAGACGAAAGCTTTGATAGAAATTTTAAATAATGTTGACATTTTAGTACACATTAATTCAGAAACTGCTGCCTTCACTCTACACTGCGAACAGCTGGGTTCACAGCTTGAATTCAGGTTTCCTTCTATATTAAGGACATCATTGCATTCAGCCTTGCTTTCCTTAAAGCAAAGACAACTCTACTGTGACCTCAAATTCTGTTATCTGTAACTAAATAGAATTCTTCAATCTTTGTTTCAACAACTGCCTTCAATCTACACTGCAGACAGCAGACTTTACAACTTCACTTGAGCTTTCCTTCTACATTAAGGACCGCATTACATTTAACATTGTTTTCCTTATCACATATGCAATTCTACTAAGTCCTCACATTCTGTTATCTGTAACTAAATAGCATTCTTCAATCTTTGTGTCAACAATTGCCTTCAATCTACACTGCAGACAGCAGTCTTCACAACTTTAATTTAGCTTTCCTTCTACATTAAGGTCTGCATTACATTCAACACTGTTTTCCTTATCTCAAACACAATTCTATGTTGGCAGATTCTGTTATCTATAACTATATCACATTATTCAATCTTTCTGTCAACAACTACCTTCAATCTACACTGCAGACAACTGTGTTGACAACTTGCATCGACCGATCTTTCTGTCAACAACTACCTTCGATCTACACTACAGAAAGCAGGGTTCACAACTTCAATTCACCTTTCCTTCTACATTAAGGACCGCATTACATTCAACACTGTTTTCCTTATCACAGATACAATGCAACTCTCCTCATATTCTGTTATCGGTAACTAAATAGCAATCTTCAATCTTTCTCTCAACAACCACCTTCAATCTACACTGCAAACAGCAGAGTTCACAACTGCAATTGAGCTTTCCTTTTACATTAAGGTCCACATTACATTCAACACTGTTTTCCTTATCACAAATACAATTCCATGTCCTCAGATTCTGTTATCTGTAACTAAATAGCATTCTTCAATCTTTGTCTTAACAACTGCCTTCAATCTACACTGCAGACAGCAGGGTTCACAACTTCAATTCAGCTTTCCTCCCACATTAAGGACCGCATGACATGTAACATTGTTTTCCTTATCACAGATACAATTCTTCTCAGTCCTCACATTCTGTTATCTGTAACTAAATAGCATTCTTCAATCTTTCTGTCAACAACTACCTTCAATCTACACTGCAGACAACTGGGTAGACAACTTGCATTGACCGATCTTTCTGTCAACAACTACCTTTGATCTACACTGCAGACAGCAGGGTTCACAACTTCGATTCACTTTGCCTTCTACATTAAGGACCGCAATGTATTTAGCCTTGCTTTCTTTAAGGCACACACAATTATACTGTATCCTGAGATTCTATTATCTGTGACTAAATGGCATTCATCGACCTTTGTGTCAACAACTGCCTTCAAACTACACTACGGACAGCTCAGTTCACAACTTCAATTGAGCTTTCCTTCTACAATAAGGACAGCATTGTATTCAACCTTGCTTTCCTTAACCCAAACACAATTCTGCTGTGACCACAAATTCTGTTATCTGCAACTGAATAGCATTCTTCAATCGTTGTATCAACAACTACCTTCAATCTAACCTGCAGACAACAGGGTACACAACTTGCATTCAGCTTTCCTTCTACATTAAGGACAGCATTGTATTCAGCCTTGCTTTCCTTAAAGCAGAGACAATTGCACTATGTCCTCACATTCTGTTAACTTTACAAAATGGCATTCATCTATATTTGTATCAATTAGTACCTACGATATACATCACGAACAGCAGGGTTCACAACTTCTATTCAATTTTGCATGTAAATTTCTCTTATATCTACAAAGAGGAGCCTTCAATAAATTCTGCGCTCACTAGAGTTCACAACTAGATACCAATAACTCCAGTAGTACAGAAAACATTCAATACAATCTTGATTTATTTAAAACACACAATTTCACAATGTCATCACATTTCCTTTCAGTTTGCACATTAGGAAATTCAGCCTTTATTTCTTAAAATTATAGATGTTTCTACTGCATGTCGTCAGATTTTGTATTAAAAAAGAGACAAAAAGCATTCCTCCATTTCTGTGTCAACTACTTCCTTCGACCTACACTACAGACAATAGGATTAACAACTTCAATTCACCTTTCCATGTACACTAACGACAACATTGAATGTAGCTTTGCTATATTTAAGAACGACAAGTGTACTGTGTCCACACAATCTGTTAACTGTGACAAAATTGCATTCATTGATCCCTTTAATGAAGACCAACAGTAAATTGAAAAGAGAAACTAACACATAATTTTTCAGACATTTTTCTTAGGAGAATGGAACGATAGATCAAGTTCTAAGCCTTTGTTTAGTGACAATTTATCTTCAGAGTAATCAAGTCAAGTCAAGTCTTGCTTTATTCGTGATAAAACACATAAAATCATTTTCATACATAGAAATCCATTAAAAAAACTTGATTTGTGCTCCTTAAAAATAGAACTATAAACTTTTAAAATTACATCAGTTGAATCATAGGTTTAAAAATGTAAAAATATAGAAAACTAATAATGCAGATGATTTTATAGCACGTTATTTACAATAGTCTGCTTATAAGTTTTTGTCTAATGGACCATGACCACCCCAGGTATTTAGCAGTAGCTATTAGTATTGGCAATGACGAATTAGTGTGAATAATTCTTAAGGGTACCGCACTACTTGTCGTTCCTAGATTTTTGCACATGGGAGTTAGCCAAATACATCTGGGTTCCACGTATGATTTACATACAAATAAAAAATGACCAATAGTTTCATTATGCACTCCACAAGATGGACAAGTTTTAGTTGATAGGCCGCCCCAACTGCCAGTCAGAGATCTCAATGGGATGGCACCTGCTCTGATCTGGAAGAGCAACCTCCTGTCCCTTGGGTTAGTGATAACGTCCCAATACAGTTCAAAATTGGGGAGGGAATTTGCTTCCAAGAATCTTCCCGCCATAGACTCTGGGTTGGTTTCGTTCCAGATTCGTCCTGCCACCTTGTCCCAATAGATCTTTTTGAGGACTTGTTTTGTTGGGAAAGAAGCACTCTCAGGGTTTTCCCATAATAGATGTAAACCAAGAACGCACAGCATGTTTCTAAGTTCTTTTAACCATCCTATTTTGTGGAAAATATCAGCTCTGATAACATCCTTAAACCCTTCAGCATAATGTAAATGTTCAGGTGTTGTCCAGAGTCTGCACCAGTACAGTACTGGGTGCAACCTTGCAAGGTCGACAACCGACATTCTACCCAGATCAAATTTAAGTGGTAACAAAGGACACCCTTTAGGAAGACCAGTAATGAGTCTAAAAAACTTGTTTTCCGCAGTCTGTAATGGTTGCAGGTTCTCGTAACACCATAACTCTGCACCATAAAATGATGATCCGAGTGCTTTAGCCTCATACACCTGCAATGCTGGTTTAACCAGTTTTTTTAGGGATTTTCTCTGTTCCGAGCCCAATGCACCAGCTATTTGCTTGTGTCTCACGGTTGTAATGTCAATGTGCTTGGTCCATCTTAGGTCATTAGATATGTGGATTCCCAAATATGTAAAAGCGTTTACCACCTCCAGATGCCGTCCATTCATAACAGTTTGGGGGCTGAGGCTACGACGAGGATTAAAAACCATCAGTTTAGTTTTAGCCACGTTTATCTCCAAGCCATGGTCCTTGCAGAATTGATCAATATTAGATAAAGCGTGCTGTAAACCACTTGGGGTTTTAGATAAAATCAAAGTGTCATCTGCAAACATTAAAATTGGTATTTTGGATCCAGCCAACGAAGGAGCGTCCACATTTGCAGCCAGCATCCGGGCAACAACACCATTTATATATAGCGTGAACAATGTCGGAGCCATTGAGCAGCCTTGACGAACACCCCGCTCGACTGGGAATTCTGGGGTAACCATTCCATATCCTCCCCACTGGATCTTTGCAAAATTAGCCTCGTGGAGCCTCATCAACAGTGACAGAAGATCAGAAGGTAAGCCGAGGCTCCTCAACACCTGCCACAGCTTGGCCCTTGGGACCAAGTCAAAGGCAGCCCGCAAGTCAACAAAAGCTGCATACAGGCTGCCCTTGCCCAGAACCACGGTTTTCCACTGAAACAAAGTGAAGCGGAAGACCTGATCCACCGTGCTGACCCGTTTTCGAAAACCTGCCTGGAATTGTGACATAGCGTTATTTTCCTCGCTCCACTCCAAAAGTCTGTTTACAACCACCCTGCCAATCACCTTTTGTATGGTGTCAATTAGGCTTATGGGCCTGTAGTTTCCTGGCAGAGATCTATCACCTTTTTTAAAGACAGGGATAATAACTGCCCCTTTCCATGACGCCGGAATGTTGGCACCTTGGGTGACTGCATTAAGGAGGAGAAGAATATATTTGCTCCAGCGTTCTTTATCACTAATGAAAAGATCCGCTGGAACACCATCCAGTACCGGGGCTCTACCGCTTGGCACTGTACTCAGGGCCATCATGACTTCTCTTTTATTGAATAGGTTACCTTTGCAGTGGGAATGGCCATGATCGTCCAAAGAAATGTCAAGCAGGGGGGCGGCGTACTGGGGCTTAAAATATTCTACCCAGTCCTCTTGAGATACTTTATTATTAGGTGACTCCGCTACACCCCCTTTACCCCACTTTATGATGTTCCAAAATAACCTAGAATCTTTTTTGTCACTTGCCTCCCTTAGCTCTTGCCAATGAAGCTCATCCCACAGTTTCTTGGCCTTGACTATACTTTTTTTGTAGTCTAAGCGGGCACAACGGATAGAGGCCAAATCCCTCCCTTTGATCGCAGCTCCTAGAGCCAATCTAGAGGCCCTACACTCAGAATTGTACCACCTAGCCTGTTTTGGTTTACTTTCATTACTTCTCTTATGTGGTTTTTGAAAGTGAGCCTTAATGTTTGAAAAAAGATTTTCATGGATTGTAGTCGCTAGGTTACTGCCTGGGTCTATTAGATTTAATTGCTCTAGGGATATTACTGCTTCATTGACCTGGGCATTGATAGTGTCGATAGTCTGCTGGCTAGTTTTCACATTTATCCATTTTAATCGGCGCATGTCATTGGTTGGCACAACCATGGGGACTTCATCGACTGTGTCTATCATTGCAGCACTAGTTGAGGACCACCACTTGTGCTCCACACACAGTGGGTTATAGTCACTTTCTATTCTGGATCTAACCATTATGTCAACCACAGACCCCCATAGATTTAAGCTACATAGGACGTAATCTATTCTGCTCCTATGCCTTCCATTGTCAAACGTGTAAGCCCCTGCCTTGTCGCTTGGGGTCCTCCCATTCATTGCCCTCAGACTGTTTTCATAGCAGATGGCATTTAAAGCAATGATATCCTCCGTCCAGCGAGTGATTGGCTTCAGATTTAATTTTGGGATGCCCCATTGACTGTCCTCGTCATCCCCAGAAGGGTCGTGTTGGATATCCAGCGGCTCAAAAGTCCGGTTTACATCGCCCGCTATCACAACACTATTTTCCAGGGAATGGGTCTCGAGAAGGGAGCCCAAAGCCGCACAAACTTCTGACCTCCCCTTCTTGTTACCTCTGGCATAGACGTTATATATATCGAGCATACCCACAGAACCCAAATTTATTCTGATAAGTTGGACATCTCTACTTCTACTGTCGACTACTTTGATGGTCAGCTTTAAACACTGCCGCACCCAAATAGTAAGGCCACCCATTGGTCGACCCTTAGGGCCCTTAAGTGCTGGAATGTGGTAATTCAAATATCCCTCAGAAAAAGCGGGTTCAGAAAGCCAGGTCTCCTGAAAGATACACAGATCAAAGGTATTTATAAAATCTTTCCAGTCTTGGGATTCCTGCTTATTTCCTAGCCCCGCTAAGTTCCACGAGACTAATTTGCCTATATCTACCCCAGTGGCCTCGGTGATTCCGCTAGTAATGGGTAAAGTAGATGTTTCAAACACCCCAACAACGTCTTTGCACGTAGTTGGATTGTACGAATCAGCAGATAGAGTCAGCCCGCCATTTGTCCCAGATTTTAGCTTAGTATTCCGACAATGCCTGGCACCCATTAACGGGACACCCACAAGCGAGGGTAGCCCCATACTTCCCTCTTTGTTCACAGTCTGCCCATCAGTTTCTATCCCTGCAGCCTTATTTATTGGACGTCAATCATTATTGTCCAATCCAGAGCAGTTGCTTTCACACGCTCGGCCCATGGACCTCGGAGTTTGCAGCTGAAGCTGAGGGCAAGATTTCCTTAACTGGATCAAGGATGGTGCGGAGGCGCTAGTTCTAAATTTTAGGGAAAAAAAGATTTTCAGCCAATGATGCATGTTTCAAGGTTAGTTCAATAGAGTCATATTTATGATATGGGGTGCTAATTCTTTTAGCCACTAAGATATCCTCCCTTATTACTGAGCGACAACCTCTAACATGCCACAACCAATGAATGGCTTTGTTTGTTAAGGAGGCGGTAGCTCAGCTCTACTGTTGGTCAATTTGGGGACGATGGTCATATATATTTTGTTATCAGAGTAGCCTTTATGATTTGCACTGGTCCCTATATCCTCCTGTCTACTAGCACCCACATTTTTATCCTGCTCTTTTGATCTCAAGGGTGTGGGTCGCTCTACTGGTGTTGAATCAGGCTTTTGGCGAATTGCCAAAGCTTTCCTTGTTACATCAACATGACTAGAGGTGGGTCCTTCTTTCGTAGGTATCTTTCTAGCATGACAAGCCTTACAAGAATCGACAGTCGATGATACAATGAGGTTATTACGGTTGTCCATGGCTGGGGCTCGCTGGGCCTTAGTTTTTAGTGGATAAGGGCCTTGCTGGCTAGTTAAAGCATTCGGTTTTATTTTTCTGTGTCCTGGGTGTTCAGCCCTAACTAGTTTTGTTAGGTTTTGTACTAGGGATTTTAATGAATCAATTTCGTCACATAGAAGTGTGATAAGGTTTATTAAGTTGGTAACTTCTTCAGTGACCACTGCACCCCCAGTACTGTTGTTAATTAGCCTGATGGCTAGCCTATCTATCTGCTCTCCAGCAGGGACAGATCCTGTGTTTAGTAGCGTCTGGGGATCAGAGGGCCCACTATGAATATCAGCCAGGACCGTAAACCTATTATGGCAGGGTATCTGGGGGACAGTAATAGAGAGCGCTCGCCCATAGTGCTGCCAGCTAGATCCTGATCTATATCTTTCGGGGCCTCACTCTGACTGATTAGACTCGCCGGAGTATTGCCCAAATTGCAACCCCGCTGCGCCGAGGCTCTGTGCTCTTTTGAGCGCCTCCAGGCGCCGGAAACGCGTTGGCGGCCTCTGCTTCGCCGCAGAGGATGATGGGGGCAGTAGTCCTCGATGGCCGCGATCGGTCCGCGGCAAGCTGTTAGCATCTACGAGGACACACACAGGGAGAAGTGTGCCTCGCCAGAGTATTGCCCAAATTGCACCCCTGCTGCCCTGATCTTTGGACTGGGTAAGAGTGGTCTGCTTAATTCAGACACTCTGTTCATCACCACCCCCTTTTCTGAATCGTTTTTGGCCACTATAGGTGTGGCAGGGTATACTCAGACATGAGTCCCTTTCTCACTGCACCATCAGGATTCAAGCAAGCCGGGCCGATGACGGCTGAAATGCCAGAAACCGGTCCCCGGTAGCTTGTCTCCTTTCTGGTGAAGAATTGGCTTGGTAGTTTAGTCTGCCCTGTTCCCATGATGCACTGGGCCAGGGACAGGCTGATTTGCATATAGCCAGGTTCTGAACTGGGATGGTGCAGTGAGATAAATAACGGTGATGGATCAAGCCCTGATCTTTGGACTGGGTAAGAGTGGTCTGCTTAATTCAGACACTCTGTTCATCACCACCCCCTTTTCTGAATCGTTTTTGGCCACTATAGGTGTGGCAGGGTATACTCAGACATGAGTCCCTTTCTCACTGCACCATCAGGATTCAAGCAAGCCGGGCCGATGACGGCTGAAATGCCAGAAACCGGTCCCCGGTAGCTTGTCTCCTTTCTGGTGAAGAATTGGCTTGGTAGTTTAGTCTGCCCTGTTCACATGATGCACTGGGCCAGGGACAGACTGATTTGCATATAGCCAGGTTCTGAACTGGGATGGTGCAGTGAGATAAATAACGGTGATGGATCAAGCCCTGATCTTTGGACTGGGTAAGAGTGGTCTGCTTAATTCAGACACTCTGTTCATCACCGCCCCCTTTTCTGAATCGTTTTTGGCCACTATAGGTGTGGCAGGGTATACTCAGACATGAGTCCCTTTCTCACTGCACCATCAGGATTCAAGCAAGCCGGGCCGATGACGGCTGAAATGCCAGAAACCGGTCCCCGGTAGCTTGTCTCCTTTCTGGTGAAGAATTGGCTTGGTAGTTTAGTCTGCCCTGTTCCCATGATGCACTGGGCCAGGGACAGACTCATTTGCATATAGCCAGGTTCTGAACTGGGATGGTGCAGTGAGATAAATAACGGTGATGGATCAAGCCCTGATCTTTGGACTGGGTAGGAGTGGTCTGCTTAATTCAGACACTCTGTTCATCACCACCCCCTTTTCTGAATCGTTTTTGGCCACTATAGGTGTGGCAGGGTATACTCAGACATGAGTCCCTTTCTCACTGCACCATCAGGATTCAAGCAAGCCGGGCCGATGACGGCTGAAATGCCAGAAACCGGTCCCCGGTAGCTTGTCTCCTTTCTGGTGAAGAATTGGCTTGGTAGTTTAGTCTGCCCTGTTCCCATGATGCACTGGGCCAGGGACAGACTGATTTGCATATAGCCAGGTTCTGAACTGGGATGGTGCAGTGAGATAAATAACGGTGATGGATCAAGCCCTGATCTTTGGACTGGGTAAGAGTGGTCTGCTTAATTCAGACACTCTGTTCATCACCACCCCCTTTTCTGAATCGTTTTTGGCCACTATAGGTGTGGCAGGGTATACTCAGACATGAGTCCCTTTCTCACTGCACCATCAGGATTCAAGCAAGCCAGGCCGATGACGGCTGAAATGCCAGAAACCGGTCCCCGGTAGCTTGTCTCCTTTCTGGTGAAGAATTGGCTTGGTAGTTTAGTCTGCCCTGTTCCCATGATGCACTGGGCCAGGGACAGACTGATTTGCATATAGCCAGGTTCTGAACTGGGATGGTGCAGTGAGATAAATAACGGTGATGGATCAAGCCCTGATCTTTGGACTGGTTAAGAGTGGTCTGCTTAATTCAGACACTCTGTTCATCACCACCCCCTTTTCTGAATCGTTTTTGGCCACTATAGGTGTGGCAGGGTATACTCAGACATGAGTCCCTTTCTCACTGCACCATCAGGATTCAAGCAAGCCGGGCCGATGACGGCTGAAATGCCAGAAACCGGTCCCCGGTAGCTTGTCTCCTTTCTGGTGAAGAATTGGCTTGGTAGTTTAGTCTGCCCTGTTCCCATGATGCACTGGGCCAGGGACAGACTGATTTGCATATAGCCAGGTTCTGAACTGGGATGGTGCAGTGAGATAAATAACGGTGATAGATCAAGCCCTGATCTTTGGACTTGGTAAGAGTGGTCTGCTTAATTCAGACACTCTGTTCATCACCACCCCCTTTTTCTGAATCGTTTTTGGCCACTATAGGTGTGGCAGGGTATACTCAGACATGAGTCCCTTTCTCACTGCACCATCAGGATTCAAGCAAGCCGGGCCGATGTCGGCTGAAATGCCAGAAACCGGTCCCCGGTAGCTTGTCTCCTTTCTGGTGAAGAATTGGCTTGGTAGTTTAGTCTGCCCTGTTCCCATGATGCACTGGGCCAGGGACAGACTGATTTTCATATAGCCAGGTTCTGAACTGGGATGGTGCAGTGAGATAAATAACGGTGATGGATCAAGCCCTGATCTTTGGACTGGGTAAGAGTGGTCTGCTTAATTCAGACACTCTGTTTTTCACCTACCCCCTTTTCTGAATCGTTTTTGGCCACTATAGGTGTGGCAGGGTATACTCAGACATGAGTCCCTTTCTCACTGCACCATCAGGATTCAAGCAAGCCCGTCCGATGACGGCTGAAATGCCAGAAACCGGTCCCCGGTAGCTTGTCTCCTTTCTGGTGAAGAATTGGCTTGGTAGTTTAGTCTGCCCTGTTCCCATGATGCACTGGGCCAGGGACAGACTGATTTGCATATAGCCAGGTTCTGAACTGGGATGGTGCAGTGAGATAAATAACAGTGATGGATCAAGCCCTGATCTTTGGACTGGGTAAGAGTGGTCTGCTTAATTCAGACACTCTGTTCATCACCACCCCCTTTTCTGAATCGTTTTTGGCCACTATAGGTGTGGCAGGGTATACTCAGACATGAGTCCCTTTCTCACTGCACCATCAGGATTCAAGCAAGCCGGGCCGATGACGGCTGAAATGCCAGAAACCGGTCCCCGGTAGCTTGTCTCCTTTCTGGTGAAGAATTGGCTTGGTAGTTTAGTCTGCCCTGTTCCCATGATGCACTGGGCCAGGGACAGACTGATTTGCATATAGCCAGGTTCTGAACTGGGATGGTGCATTGAGATAAATAACGGTGATGGATCAAGCCCTGATCTTTGGACTGGGTAAGAGTGGTCTGCTTAATTCAGACACTCTGTTCATCACCACCCCCTTTTCTGAATCGTTTGTGGCCACTATAGGTGTGGCAGGGTATACTCAGACATGAGTCCCTTTCTCACTGCACCATCAGGATTCAAGCAAGCCAGGCCGATGACGGCTGAAATGCCAGACACCGGTCCCCGGTAGCTTGTCTCCTTTCTGGTGAAGAATTGGCTTGGTAGTTTAGTCTGCCCTGTTCCCATGATGCACTGGGCCAGGGACAGACTGATTTGCATATAGCCAGGTTCTGAACTGGGATGGTGCAGTGAGATAAATAACGGTGATGGATCAAGCCCTGATCTTTGGACTGGGTAAGAGTGGTCTGCTTAATTCAGACACTCTGTTCATCACCACCCCCTTTTTCTGAATCGTTTTTGGCCACTATAGGTGTGGCAGGGTATACTCAGACATGAGTCCCTTTCTCACTGCACCATCAGGATTCAAGCAAGCCGGGCCGATGACGGCTGAAATGCCAGAAACCGGTCCCCGGTAGCTTGTCTTCTTTCTGGTGAAGAATTGGCTTGGTAGTTTAGTCTGCCCTGTTCCCATGATGCACTGGGCCAGGGACAGACTGATTTGCATATAGCCAGGTTCTGAACTGGGATGGTGCAGTGAGATAAATAACGGTGATGGATCAAGCCCTGATCTTTGGACTGGGTAAGAGTGGTCTGCTTAATTCAGACACTCTGTTCATCACCACCCCCTTTTCTGAATCGTTTTTGGCCACTATAGGTGTGGCAGGGTATACTCAGACATGAGTCCCTTTCTCACTGCACCATCAGGATTCAAGCAAGCCGGGCCGATGACGGCTGAAATGCCAGAAACCGGTCCCCGGTAGCTTGTCTCCTTTCTGGTGAAGAATTGGCTTGGTAGTTTAGTCTGCCCTGTTCCCATGATGCACTGGGCCAGGGACAGACTGATTTGCATATAGCCAGGTTCTGAACTGGGATGGTGCAGTGAGATAAATAACGGTGATGGATCAAGCCCTGATCATTGGACTGGGTAAGAGTGGTCTGCTTAATTCAGACACTCTGTTCATCACCACCCCCTTTTCTGAATCGTTTTTGGCCACTATAGGTGTGGCAGGGTATACTCAGACATGAGTCCCTTTCTCACTGCACCATCAGGATTCAAGCAAGCCGGGCCGATGATGGCTGAAATGCCAGAAACCGGTCCCCGGTAGCTTGTCTCCTTTCTGGTGAAGAATTGGCTTGGTAGTTTAGTCTGCCCTGTTCCCATGATGCACTGGGCCAGGGACAGACTGATTTGCATATAGCCAGGTTCTGAACTGGGATGGTGCAGTGATATAAATAATGATGATGGATCAAGCCCTGATCTTTGGACTGGGTAAGAGTGGTCTGCTTAATTCAGACACTCTGTTCATCACCATCCCCTTTTCTGAATCGTTTTTGGCCACTATAGGTGTGGCAGGGTATACTCAGACATGAGTCCCTTTCTCACTGCACCATCAGGATTCAAGCAAGCCGGGCCGATGATGGCTGAAATGCCAGAAACCGGTCCCCGGTAGCTTGTCTCCTTTCTGGTGAAGAATTGGCTTGGTAGTTTAGTCTGCCCTGTTCCCATGATGCACTGGGCCAGTGACAGACTTATTTGCATATAGCCAGGTTCTGAACTGGGATGGTGCAGTGAGATAAATAACGGTGATGGATCAAGCCCTGATCTTTGGACTGGGTAAGAGTGGTCTGCTTAATTCAGACACTCTGTTCATCACCACCCCCTTTTCTGAATCGTTTTTGGCCACTATAGGTGTGGCAGGGTATACTCAGACATGAGTCCCTTTCTCACTGCACCATCAGGATTCAAGCAAGCCGGGCCGATGACGGCTGAAATGCCAGAAACCGGTCCCCGGTAGCTTGTCTCGTTTCTGGTGAAGAATTGGCTTGGTAGTTTAGTCTGCCCTGTTCCCATGATGCACTGGGCCAGGGACAGACTGATTTGCATATAGCCAGGTTCTGAACTGGGATGGTGCAGTGAGATAAATAACGGTGATGGATCAAGCCCTGATCTTTGGACTGGGTAAGAGTGGTCTGCTTAATTCAGACACTCTGTTCATCACCACCCCCTTTTCTGAATCGTTTTTGGCCACTATAGGTGTGGCAGGGTATACTCAGACATGAGTCCCTTTCTCACTGCACCATCAGGATTCAAGCAAGCCGGGCCGATGACGGCTGAAATGCCAGAAACCGGTCCCCGGTAGCTTGTCTCCTTTCTGGTGAAGAATTGGCTTGGTAGTTTAGTCTGCCCTGTTCCCATGATGCACTGGGCCAGGGACAGACTGATTTGCATATAGCCTGGTTCTGAACTGGGATGGTGCAGTGAGATAAATAATGGTGATGGATCAAGCCCTGATCTTTGGACTGGGTAAGAGTGGTCTGCTTAATTCAGACACTCTGTTCATCACCACCCCCTTTTCTGAATCGTTTTTGGCCACTATAGGTGTGGCAGGGTATACTCAGACATGAGTCCCTTTCTCACTGCACCATCAGGATTCAAGCAAGCCGGGCCGATGACGGCTGAAATGCCAGAAACCGGTCCCCGGTAGCTTGTCTCCTTTCTGGTGAAGAATTGGCTTGGTAGTTTAGTCTGGCCTGTTCCCATGATGCACTGGGCCAGGGACAGACTGATTTGCATATAGCCAGGTTCTGAACTGGGATGGTGCAGTGAGATAAATAACGGTGATGGATCAAGCCCTGATCTTTGGACTGGGTAAGAGTGGTCTGCTTAATTCAGACACTCTGTTCATCACCACCCCCTTTTCTGAATCGTTTTTGGCCACTATAGGTGTGGCAGGGTATACTCAGACATGAGTCCCTTTCTCACTGCACCATCAGGATTCAAGCAAGCCGGGCCGATGACGGCTGAAATGCCAGAAACCGGTCCCCGGTAGCTTGTCTCCTTTCTGGTGAAGAATTGGCTTGGTAGTTTAGTCTGTCCTGTTACCATGATGCACTGGGCCAGGGACAGACTGATTTGCATATAGCCAGGTTCTGAACTGGGATGGTGCAGTGAGATAAATAACGGTGATGGATCAAGCCCTGATCTTTGGACTGGGTAAGAGTGGTCTGCTTAATTCAGACACTCTGTTCATCACCACCCCCTTTTCTGAATCGTTTTTGGCCACTATAGGTGTGGCAGGGTATACTCAGACATGAGTCCCTTTCTCACTGCACCATCAGGATTCAAGCAAGCCGGGCCGATGACGGCTGAAATGCCAGAAACCGGTCCCCGGTAGCTTGTCTCCTTTCCGGTGAAGAATTGGCTTGGTAGTTTAGTCTGCCATGTTCCCATGATGCACTGGGCCAGGGACAGACTGATTTGCATATAGCCAGGTTCTGAACTGGGATGGTGCAGTGAGATAAATAACGGTGATGGATCAAGCCCTGATCTTTGGACTGGGTAAGAGTGGTCTGCTTAATTCAGACACTCTGTTCATCACCACCCCCTTTTCTGAATCGTTTTTGGCCACTATAGGTGTGGCAGGGTATACTCAGACATGAGTCCCTTTCTCACTGCACCATCAGGATTCAAGCAAGCCGGGCCGATGACGGCTGAAATGCCAGAAACCGGTCCCCGGTAGCTTGTCTCCTTTCTGGTGAAGAATTGGCTTGGTAGTTTAGTCTGCCCTGTTCCCATGATGCACTGGGCCAGGGACAGACTGATTTGCATATAGCCAGGTTCTGAACTGGGATGGTGCAGTGAGATAAATAACGGTGATGGATCAAGCCCTGATCTTTGGACTGGGTAAGAGTGGTCTGCTTAATTCAGACACTCTGTTCATCACCACCCCCTTTTCTGAATCGTTTTTGGCCACTATAGGTGTGGCAGGGTATACTCAGACATGAGTCCCTTTCTCACTGCACCATCAGGATTCAAGCAAGCCGGGACGATGACGGCTGAAATGCCAGAAACCGGTCCCCGGTAGCTTGTCTCCTTTCTGGTGAAGAATTGGCTTGGTAGTTTAGTCTGCCCTGTTCCCATGATGCACTGGGCCAGGGACAGACTGATTTGCATATAGCCAGGTTCTGAACTGGGATGGTGCAGTGAGATAAATAACGGTGATGGATCAAGCCCTGATCTTTGGACTGGGTAAGAGTGGTCTGCTTAATTCAGACACTCTGTTCATCACCACCCCCTTTTCTGAATCGTTTTTGGCCACTATAGGTGTGGCAGGGTATACTCAGACATGAGTCCCTTTCTCACTGCACCATCAGGATTCAAGCAAGCCGGGCCGATGACGGCTGAAATGCCAGAAACCGGTCCCCGGTAGCTTGTCTCCTTTCTGGTGAAGAATTGGCTTGGTAGTTTAGTCTGCCCTGTTCCCATGATGCGCTGGGCCAGGGACAGACTGATTTGCATATAGCCATGTTCTGAACTGGGATGGTGCAGTGAGATAAATAACGGTGATGGATCAAGCCCTGATCTTTGGACTGGGTAAGAGTGGTCTGCTTAATTCAGACACTCTGTTCATCACAACCCCCTTTTCTGAATCGTTTTTGGCCACTATAAGTGTGGCAGGGTATACTCAGACATGAGTCCCTTTCTCACTGCACCATCAGGATTCAAGCAAGCCGGGCCGATGACGGCTGAAATGCCAGAAACCGGTCCCCGGTAACTTGTCTCCTTTCTGGTGAAGAATTGGCTTGGTAGTTTAGTCTGCCCTGTTCCCATGATGCACTGGGCCAGGGACAGACTGATTTGCATATAGCCAGGTTCTGAACTGGGATGGTGCAGTGAGATAAATAACGGTGATGGATCAAGCCCTGATCTTTGGACTGGGTAAGAGTGGTCTGCTTAATTCAGACACTCTGTTCATCACCACCCCCTTTTCTGAATCGTTTTTGGCCACTATAGGTGTGACAGGGTATACTCAGACATGAGTCCCTTTCTCACTGCACCATCAGGATTCAAGCAAGCCGGGCCGATGACGGCTGAAATGCCAGGAACCGGTCCCCGGTAGCTTGTCTCCTTTCTGGTGAAGAATTGGCTTGGTAGTTTAGTCTGCCCTGTTACCATGATGCACTGGGCCAGGGACAGACTGATTTGCATATAGCCAGGTTCTGAACTGGGATGGTGCAGTGAGATAAATAACGGTGATGGATCAAGCCCTGATCTTTGGACTGGGTAAGAGTGGTCTGCTTAATTCAGACACTCTGTTCATCACCACCCCCTTTTCTGAATCGGCAGAGGATGATGGGGGCTGTAGTCCTTGATGGCCGCGATCGGTCCGCGGCAAGCTGTTAGCATCTACGAGGACACACACAGGGAGAAGTGTGCCTCGCCAGAGTATTGCCCAAATTACATCCCGGTGCGCCGAGGCTCTGTGCTCTTTTGAGCGCCTCTAGGTGCCGGAAATGCATTGGCGGCCTCAGCTTCGCCACAGAGGATGATGGGGGCTGTAGTCCTCGATGGCAGCGATCGGTCCGCGGCAAGCTGTTAGCATCTAGGAGGACACACACAGGGAGAAGTGTGCCTCGCCAGAGTATTGCCCAAATTGCACCCGTGCTGCGCCGAGGCTCTGTGCTCTTTTGAGCGCCTCCAGGCGCCGGAATCACGTTGGCGGCCTCCGCTTCGCCGCAGAGGATGATGGGGGCTGTAGTCCTCGATGGCCGCGATCGGTCCGCGGCAAGCTGTTAGCATCTACAAGGACACACACAGGGAGAAGTGTGCCTCGCCAGAGTATTGCCCAAATTGCAACCCTAGAGTACCATTACTCTTCAGAGTAATGATTTGCATACATATGACACTAGTATTCGTACCTATGACGTTAGAAATGGTTGTGCTATTGTGAAACACAAAATTGTTCCTAGAAATGCAAAAGAAGTGTTACCTGATTATCTTTTAGGGACACGTTATAAAACTCCAGTGAACACTTCCAATTGTAGTAGTATTTATACTGTAAGTTAAGAATCTAATCTTTTTTTATGCAACTTTTTACCTAAGTATAATAACAAAAGTGTTAAACAAAAGATTAAGATATGGCAAGTACTAGACTCTTGCAAAGTGAGAGTAAATACTGGTTTGCAAAGTCATTCCCTGCCTTATCTTTCTAAAGAATTATGCCAAAGTGTTTTTCACCAATTCAGAATGTTACCAGTTCATCATACTCAAATCAGAAAATTAAACAGAACATTGTATTACGCAAAAATTCCAGCACTAATGTTAAAAAAAATTGAACAGTACTCTTTTCCGTGCATCTGTATCAGATGTAACACATGTCACTGAAAAAATTCAGCTTAGGTACTTTGGTCCTCAGGAAAACCGTGCAGAAACGGAGATATCAATAGGAGAAAATGTGGAACAGACTGTACAATGTTGTACTGTAGATAATTGTGAGCAACATACTACAAAGTCGTAGGTGATTTTACTAACACCAAAACACCAAATTATTCTTCAATTGGTGTTCAACAAACTCGTTATAAAAATCAAACCAGTACTGTTCATCTGTATTTAAAAAGGAAAATAATAATGACAAAACATTTGGCAACGTATTTGTCACAGAATTGTTTTGAATTGCATTCTAATCAGCACATTTCTAAATATTTTTATAACAAATTAGATAAGAAAAAAATGCCTCCTAGTGCTGTGCATAATAATGTAGACTTCGTAATAATTCCTTCTGAACTGATGGATTTAAATACCTAGGAGTCTATTCCTATTAAATGTGTCCATCCATTTCAGGCTATTATTCGTATAGAGCTTAACACAGAAAAATGTCCTCCTTTTCATTTACAGAGAGAACTCACCTACTGCTGCACCAAGCACAGCAATTGCTACAGCAGCATATTCAGCAAGCAATCCACACCCACAAATTAATCCCCATTTCGGTGCAATTAACATTCTATGCATTTATTGTGATGAAGTTTTCTCTTACGAGGAACAGTCTATCAACCTAATAAAAGGCATGGATCAGGAGCATCACTATGCTCAACATTACTTTCTTCACATTATCTTCTAATTAGTATGAACTACCTCAGCCGAAAGCAGTGCTTAAATTGCACACGTTCTGCCTTTCTTGACTGGTATTATCAATTATTCTTCAATATCACATTCTGATTGAACGTCAAGGCCCTGCATCAAGCCTTTTTGTTGTAACTACTTCCCCGGCTAAAGGCACTGGGTGATTTGCACACTTGCAGCCATTTTAATAAATGTGGGGCATATTACCAAGCAATAGCGATAATTATCGCTATTGCTTGGTTAGAGACAAAAATTTACTGCAGAGCTGCGGCGATTTTTATCGCAGATAAACCTTGGTATTACCAAGGTTTATCGCAAATGCGATAAAAATCGGCCGCAATGCATGAATATCGCTGAACAGTCAGCGATATTCATGTATTACCGAGCTAATGCTCTTAGCCATGTTATCCACCTCCCATTGGATAACATGGCTAAGAACTGCTCAGGGCAGGTGTTAGCTTTTGGAGATATTCGCACTTAGCGCAAATATCCCCAAAAGTTGGTAATAGGAGATATCGATGTTAGCGACTGTTTCCAGTCGCTAACATCTTGGCACGCCCACTTTGCATGTCATTAGTGATAAATATCACTGACATGCAAAGTGGGGCCCAAGATGGTCCCTATCTCCTACTAGCTGTCGCTAACTGGTGTTAGCGACAGCTAGATAATAGGGAGATAATTTTATCTCCGCTTTCTTGGCTTTTAAAGCCAAAAAAGTGGAGATAACCCCCTTGATAATATGCCCCTGTATTCTTATAACATCTCATAACTTAATAGACCTAAAATTACTTTTATCATGTATTTCATATACCTCATTATCAATTTCAAAACTCATATGATCATACTCGATGTCATGTAATTCTTCCAGAAAATCAACATCTAACCTTTAATCTAGGAAACCACAGCTAATATCTCCAGCATGTATATCGTCCTCTTCATTCTTGCTACTTGTTAAAAGTATGTTCAGCTCTTCTATGACACTGTTATTAATTTAAAAAATGTGTTCAAATTCTGTTGTTGATTTTCCATTCTGAATTTCTTCTGTTGGAGCTCCTTGTAGATAAACACTTCTTTTTATCTTTACTTTAATATCAGCTCATGTGGTGATTCCAAAAAATTATATTAAATATTTATTTTTCAAATAAAACAATATTTTGTACATGAGTATATTCTATTTGAAAAACATTGGAAAATTAAACACAATAAATACTGTCAGTCTACATTGTGTCAAGTGCTTTATTTATCCTTCCTACTGGTTTGCAAAATAAAAACAGAGACACCAGCAATGCCCCCATTAACCCCTTCCATGCGGCCGCGATTCCCCTGGTGTGCTGTAAACAACACGAACAGGGGCGGGCCGTGATGAACCCCAGCCGTCATCAGCACACGAGCACCGTAGTGCATTACGGCTGGGGTTTGTCATCAGCATGGAAGGGGTTAAGTTGTCAATTAGGGTAGAGGGAGGCAAACAAAAAACAACACTGCCACAGACGCTACGCTGTAGAACTCATTCCCAAGAGATGTAGAAACATACTCTAAAGAAAACGGAATACAAGTAAAGAAAAAGAAAAAAAACATACATGCATGACAAAGTCACTGGACTAATACTCTGTTCCCCAACATAAAAAATAATTTTGCGAAAACTATATAAACGAATATTTAAGGAGCTGCAAATGAACCCATTCCCCGGGATTCAAAAAATTATCATTAGGAACCGTGTGAGGAACACCAATGCCCACACGGTCCCAGCCGTCTCCCTGCATCCTTCGAGAGACGGCATTGCTTTCTCAGAGAGAGCACTTTATATGCTGCTCTCTAACGAAATGCAATGTAATTCCTACTTGAAAGACACAGAAGCTTAATTTGCTCTCCCTTTCAAATAGGAAACCAGTTTGCTGTGCTAAAGTGGAAGCCGCGACTCTTCCGCCCAAACAACAGTGTCTCGGGGGTACACACCCCGGGACACTGCAGGAGTCGGCCCTCAGACATGGTGGTCCCCAGAACAATCAAGAGCTCCAGGACGGAATCAGTGCTACCCCCTCCCAACATTAAAATGCCCCGAAAAGTGGTAACCCCTGGATCCTCACGGCCACCCTATTTTAAAGATTTCTGCCTTAGGAAGGTGGTGAACCCCGGAGCATATATGCCCCCTCGGCCACACTTAATAAAACATGCCTGCTAACACGTCCTACTTTGAAGCGGTGACAGCCAATCAACATGCAACTCGTGATTGTACGTCCGCGTACACCACAATTTTTCCATTGTAAATAAAAAAAACTATAAAGCTTAAAAATCCTTGAACGACCCCCCGAGCAAGCCTACAGGATCAGGATGTTTCTACCATGCCCCCTTTCCTTATTTCTCACCTTTTTTTAATTTTATTTTTTTAACTGTTTTCTTGTGACTTGGTTCTAGCGACCAACAACACGGTTGCCAACACTTCCTGCTTTGGAGTATCGACAGACAGTTGACAACCAATCAGCAAGCAGCTCGTGCACGTAAATACCCGTACTTTTCAAAATAAAAAAAATATAGAGAGCCTAAAAATCCTCGAACGACCCCCTGAGCAAGCCTATAGCATCAGGATGTTTCTACCATGCCCCCTTTCCTTATTTCTCACCTTTTTTTTAAAAACATTTTTAACTGATTTCTTCTGACTCACTTCTAGCGACCAATAACACGGGGGCCAACACTTCCTGGTTTGGGGTGTCGACAACCAATCAGCATGCTGCTCGTGCACATAAATATGTGTACTCTGCGATATTTCTATTCAAAATAAAATTTTAAAAATAGCCTAAAAATTCTAAACCTAACCCCTAATGAAGCCTACAGGGTCAGGATGGTTCTACCCTGCCCCCTTTCCTTATTTCTCAACTTTGTTTACTGTTTTCTTGTGACTCTTTTCTAGCGACGAACAAGATGGCTGCCAACACTTCCTGGTATCGAGTGTTTACAGACAGTTCACAACCAATCAGCATGCAGCTCTAGCTCGTAATTCTACGTATTTCCGTACGCATACTCCGTGATTTTTCTTTAAAAAATAAAGAAAATAGAGCCTAAACATCCATGTACAAACCCCTGAGCAAGCGTAAAGGATCAAAATGTTTTTAGCCTACCACCTTCCCTTCTTTCCCAACTTTCTTTACTGTTTTCTTGTTACTCGGTTCTACCGAGGCACAAGATGGCCGCCAACACTTCCTGGTTTCGAGTGTTGACAGACAGTTCATAGCTAATCAACAGCAGCTCACGCTCGTAATTGAACGAATTTCCGTACGCGTGCTGCACCCTGTCTTTAGATATCATTATGAATTTACTTGCAAATTTCTCAGAAACTAATAAATGCATTTACACCATTTAACAAACATTACAATCTGCGAACCGAACTCCACCTCTCTGCCAAATTTCAAGTAATTCCCTATGGAAAATTGCATGGGGAAAAAACGTTTTGGGACCCCCCCTTTTTTCTCGGCCCTCCCTTGACGAATCTCCCCCAATATTTCAGGGAAGGTGTGGAACCAAGCAGGCCATTTTCTTGGAGAAATTCACGAAGATTCGTCCACCGGCACCAAAGTTATTCCAAATAGAATGTTGTGGATTTCCAATAAAAACTAGGTCCTAACTATAACTACCTACTGGTGACCGCCAGTGGGTAATATATATATATATGTATATATATATATATATATATTTAAACAAAGTTGCCAAGCAATTGAAGACACCCACTCAGCATTTGATTTCACCTTTTATTATCAGGTTGGCAGCAGCATGACATGGCACAGGATTCAGAGCGTGATTTGGCCGTCTTGCCTTACGCGTTTCTGGGATCCATCTCCCCATGTTCACACGCTCGGCATACTGAGGCAGGAGCGTTCGCGTTTCATTTTTCAAGTATTTTCAGTTCATAGTACCCCCCACCTGGGCGTGTCTCAAAGATCATTGTGGATGGTGTAGTTTCTTATTAATCTTTGGTGGACGCGCTGTTCCAATGCCTCCAAAATTAATATCCCGTTGGGTCGCTAGTTCCTCCTGGGTCAGTAAGTTGCTTTTCTTGCACCTCAATGGAAGGTATGTCGCTCCTTTTTGTGTCCGAAACCATCAGACACAAGGACCCGCTCCAGGCAGTGGGGTGTCTTCGTGACCGAGGTAGGCCACAATATTATCTAAACGAAGTTGCCAAGCAATTGAAGACACCCACTCAGCATTTGATTTCACCTTTTCTTTCCAGTTTGGCAGCAGCATGACATGGCACAGGATTCAGAGCGTGATTTGGCCGTCTTGCCTTACGCGTTTCTGGGATCATCTCCCCTTGTTCACAGGCTCGGCATACTGGGGCAGGAGCGTTCGCGTTTAATTTTTCAAGTATTTTCAGTTCATAATACCGCCCACCTGGGCGTGTCTCAAAGAGGATTGTGGATGGTGTAGTACTGAATAGGGGCTTATCCTATTGCCCGAAGAAGGAAATGGACTACACAAAAGCACGGATAGACCTCTACAAATTCTGCAGAAAAGTAAAACTCAAAAAATACTTTATGGAGAAAAAAACTTTGCCCGAGAATTATCAAAAAGAAAAAAGCAGAACCATCGCCAATCTTGCAAAAGGAACTTCCAGTCCTCAAAACACTAACTCTGCTGAGTAAAGGAGTGTCATCTAACATTGAAGACACCCAAGATTCAATGGCCTCAGACATAGAATTTTGCAGCGGAATAGTAGTAGTCACTTATAGAGGAGGGGAAAGTGGACTCAAAAAACTGTTCAGATATTGTCCACAGCTGCAAACTGGCTATACAATTGATCTGTTTCAAGAGATTATGGTGGAGGAAATTACACAAATGGCGGTGAGATCAGCCAACAGTCAAAAACAAAATAAGAGCAAAACCCAGAGAAAAAAGGACTGGAACCTCACACCTAACGAATATAAAGCTACGACAGAACTTAAAAAAGACCCCACAATAATAATCAAAGCCTCGGACAAAGGGGGTAATATCGTGGTCCAAAACATTGCAGACTATGTGGAAGAAGCCAACCGGCAATTGGGAATTGGAGAGCATTATGAACTCTTGAAAGAAAATCCAAGTGAAAAATGGATAGAAGAATATCATACCCTCCTATTAAGATGGAAAGAGAGGGAACTAATTGATTTCGATGAATATATGTACTTGAAAACGATAACCCCATTACGGCGACAAATTACTTTCTGGCGAACGCACATAAATCAGTTAACAAACCACCCGGCAGACCTATAGTCAGCTCAATTGGTTCCTTTTAGAAGCAACTTCAAGGTTCATAGACATATTCCGGATGAACTATGTGATGAAACTACCCTCGTATCTACGAGACACCATGGATTTTGTGAACAAACTGAACAACATAAAATGGGACACGGGTTATCTAATGGCAACAATGTCATTAATGATGTAATATGTGACATCATCAGCTGTGCATTGCGGGCGCGCAAGTTATAGTTAGCAGAACTAACTATAACACAGGGATTTCAATGGTTTTGTATGAGTGAAATGTCCAGCTAAACAAGTGAAATGTCCAGCTAACTATAACAGCCATGAAACCTATGTTTTTTTCAGTGAATTTCTAAGGTTTTTTTAAATACTGATTCTCAACTGTAATATGTCTGAAACCTATGGTTTTTCAGCGAATTTCAAAGGTTGTTTTAAAGATAATTTTTAAATGTAATAATAGTATTTTTTTATACTGATTTTCTACAGTTTTTTAACTGTTTATTTTTTCCATATTTTATTTTTTAAATTTGATTATATATTTTTAATGTAAATGGACACAATTTTTCTTTAAAATATTAAAATGGATATATTGTTTTTTATTTTTTTATATTTTTATTTTAATATATTTATATTATTTTCTTTGTTATTTTTTTTTCCAATCTTATTTGGGAGTCGCACACCCAAAGCGTACCTTTCACGATCAGTGCGCGGATTCTAGCTGCCATTTTGGAAATGTTGTGAAGGTTCCGCATACGGTGTGCGAAGGGTGATTATTTTCAGAGATGTTCTTGATTAATATGTGACCGGTACACGATACACATGCGCATTACTGTACGCAACGTTTGCGCCCTTCCGCGTGACATCATAAATGTTTTGGCCGTGGTGGGTGTGCGACTCCTGCGAAAAAAATTATGTCTAAAATTATATTATATATTGTGTATTGGTTGGAGATTTTTTGACAACGGAGTAAAGAATAAAAGAACATTGGGAAACTTGATATCTGTGAGTGCTGACTCATTCCCCTTCCCGTGGGAAAGGGATTTGTTCATATATACATATATATATATATATATATATATATATATATATATATATATATATATGTCTTTATATACATATTAAGGCAAGGCATTATCTAAGGTATTCATAAAAATAATATATTTTTACTTGTAGTAAACTTATATTACTTTTAAATGCAATTTCACTAAGTCATGTAGGGTGCGTGCTGCACGTGCGCACTGTGCGCGCATCCCATGTTGTAGTAGTGGGCCTCAACAAGGCCTACCAGTGCTAGGGGTTCTCCCTTCTCTGCACAGAGTCCTCAGACCATAGAAAAGAAGTTGGCAAAACAACTGGAATAGAAAATACAAGATTTATTAAACCTCATGAGGTGGAACTATATTCACACAACACCCTTCGGTAGTGTATGAAGTAGCACTCTGAATGGAAGGAGCTTGGTCCTTTAATACCCACACAGGGGCCCAAATGAAGGTGGTACAAGTACAGAATGCTGGTTTTAGGTACATTCATTTATATATGGTCATACAGAAGAATTAACAGTCAAAAAGTGGGAGGAGCTAACAGTTGCTAATTCTGGTGAACACATCCTGACAGTTACAGACTAGGGGCAGGTGCAAGGGCAGCTTCAAGCTCAACTGATCATGTGCAAAGCAGAGGAAGCTAAATATAACCTGTCTCTAGGCAGAATACATGAGCAGTTAACAGAAAGGTAGGACAGAGCACATGGTGAACACGAGGTAGCACATGGCAAACAAGATGGCTGCCAGAAATACAAAATGGATTCCAGAGAACGGGCAAGATACCCTCTCAATACAGGATGGCTTCTGTTAATGCTAACCTGATCCCTGCCAATTTACAACAGACAACCCCTTTAGCGTTAGCTGAAGACATTTGATTATCTGGGGTAATCTAGATATGCATCCTGTACATTAATGCTCATCATCTCAGCTATCTCTTTATTTAACATTTGCTGTGCTTTTATATCTGCCATCTTTCTTTTAACAGGTGTACAAGCAGTGAAGACATATGGTGTCGAAATATTGTCCGGTTGGTATTCTTCCCATTCCACATTTAGAATGTTAATTCAGACGAAAGATAATTCCTCCTACTGAAGCCTTTCCGAAAGCAAACAAAGGAGCAAACCAAGCTTGACAAGAACCATTATGGGAAAACGGTAGAGGAATAAAAGGTGTTCCTCCTCTCTTTTGATGTGCAGGTATCATTCCACACACCCAACAGCTGGTAGCATTCGTAGCATTGTGTGTATGATGCAACATCTGGATAATTGTGTTATTTAAGTAGGATTGTCGATGTTTCTGCTCATAGTAGGGAAGTGTAAAATAGTGATGTTCCACTGAAGCTGAAGTAGTGGCAACAAGAAGCTGTCGAGCAGGAGCCACTTTCTCAACAAACCAGCTGATTATCGCCATAACCACCAGAGCAACAACAAACCCTACAGCACAAATGGTTCTTTTATTATTCATTTCAGCAACAGTGATAATTGATCTTTCTGAAATTCGTTGAAAACAATCGTTGGAGCTCTTATCTCTTGGGCAGACGCTGATTTCTTCACCACGGGCCAATACTGGTGCCACTACACTAACACAGGGCTGATCCCCCCCTTGCCACATCGGCTCTCAGTTTCACTAACCCAGGGTGGTAGCTCAACCAGTCTTTTTCAACACTGCAGATTCTTACCTTGGTCTCAAGTGGTATTGCGATGCTCCAGGAAACGTGTGGTCCGGGAATACTTTCGCAGATTCATCAGGTGAGATACCTTGACCTTTCTCCATCTCCAGAATCTCTCGATGGTTGGTCAGCACTGCTGGTTCCACCAAGGCAGGCGACACACGCTTACAGTGTGTACTATGGACCCAGTTCTTCTTGTCCGTCCCTCGAACTGCTGTCCTTGTCGCAAGGAGCACTTGCTCCGGACTTCGCGACCTCAGCTCCAGGCTGTTCGATCTGTCGAAGACCTTGACCATCACATAGTCGCCAGGACGTGGGACTCACCTATAGATCTGTTAGGAAACGCTTCTCGACCCATTGATGAAAAGAAATCAGACTGTAGGTTAAATGTGCCAAATAATCATTCATCAAAACACAAGGAACATCATGTATGGGACGTGGCTTAGGAACTCCACAAATATTCATTGGTGAGACCAGATCGTGAATGTGGTACAGATCTTATGGACAACAATGCCAAGGGTAATGCATTTGGCCTCTTCAAAGACGTGGAAGCCAATATTTTCGCCAACTTCAATTTCAAAGTAGCGTTGTACCTCTTCACTAATCCTTCTGATTGTGGGTGGAAGACTGTTTGGACTTTCTGTTTGATCCCTAATCCTTTCAGGACATGCTCAACAACTTGCCCAATAAAACGAGGTCCGTCATCACTCCACAAAAGCTTACAAACACCATATCTAGGGAAAAACTCCTTTAGAAGCACCTTAGCTGTGGTGAGCGCAGTATTATCCACACTGCCCCCCTCCTTTGTAAATATAACAAAAGGGACAATATAGTGGTCATGCCCAAGGGGATGGGGTCCCAAGGGCCATAAATGGCCTCGGGAGGGGGGCCACGTGGCCGCCTTCAGTTTAAAAATAAATAAATAAACAACTTAGGGGTGAGGCCCTGGGGGATGGGGCCCCCAGGGCCCAAAATATAGGAAAGAAAGGGGGGCTACACAGCCCCCCTTCTAGAAAACAAAATAAAAAAACAGCATTGCGCCGGAGGCCCCGCCCCCTCCCAGCAGCACTATGAAAAAGCACCCTGTGGCGCGTGTTAAGTTGGGGAATTAATTCCCTTGCAATCCTGAGGGTCCCTTGGGGCTACTAGCCCACCAAGTACCTCCACTTAGTGCCACGGGGCTTCCTTGCGGAAAGGTAGTCTGAGGCCATGCCCCTTTTTACACCTCTCTGCAACGCAGCTCTGTGGCGCTTACTGGAGGTACCTGGAGGGCTAGTTGGACCATAGGGACCCTCAGGATTTAAGGGGACTTATTCCCCCAACTTAAAACCTGCCACAGGATGAGTTTGCACTGAGGTGACATGTGTGCAAACACGCCCTTTGGTGCTTTTTAAGTTGGGGAATTTATTCCCCTTCAATACTGGGGGTCCCTGTGGGCCAGCTAGCCCACCAGGTACTCCAGTAAGAGCCACAGGGCTGCGTTGCAGAGAGGTGTCCATGCCACGCCCCCTTTTACACCTATCTGCAATGCAGCTCTGTGGGGCTTACTGGAGGTACCTTGTGGGTTAGTGGGACCCCAGGGATCCTCAGGACTCAAAGGGACTTCATCCCCAACTTACAACGCACCACGGAGCGCCTTTGCACAGTGGTGAAGAGAGGGTGCGGGGCCTTAGGTGACATGTGGAAACTCACCCTGTGGTGCGTTTAAGTTGGGGACTTAATTCCCCTCAATACTGAGGTCCCCTTGGGGCTAACTGGAGATACCTGGTGGGCCAGTTGGACCCGAGGCACCCTCAGGAGTCAAGAGGACTTAATCCACCAACTTACCACATTCCAGGGGGCGTGTTTGCAGGGTAGTGGAGAAAGGGGGCATAGCCTTTGTCTACCTCGTACCAATCCCACTGCGTGGGGCTTATTGGAGGTAAAAGGTTGGCTAGTTGCCCCTAAAGGACCCAGAGCAGTTAAGGGGACTTCAATCCCCATCCAATAGCGTGCCAGGGAGCGCGTTCGGAAATTGGTGGGCAAAATGGGCATGGCCTAGTATGAGTACTTACCAGTGCTGCTGTGTGGGACTGACTGGAAGTAATAGTTTGGGAAATTGGCCCTCTAGGATGTCCTTGGGCGCCAACTACCCCTCTTGTTATCTCCACTAAGTCCCACACAGTGGGATTGCTAAGACGTCTTCGGAGGCCATGGCCCCCTTTCTCTACCACTCTGCAAATGTACCAGACTACGGGATGGGGGAGGAAGTCAAATTTATTTCGGAGGGAGTTTGGGGGACAACAATCCCTCGTGGTACCTCGCGTAAGTCCTACGCAGCGGAATTCCAGAGCATAAGTTGGACGCCCAGCACCCTTTCTCCACCACTCCGCAAGCATGACTACTAGTTAAAGTAGCATATTTCTATACCTCTGACTTAGAGGTAGTTTTAACCCCCCTGCCATTTATGTACCAGGGCCTTACAGAGGAGGTCATACTAATCACAGGGGACCCCCTATGCATAGTGTTCCCTAGTGTATTTAGGTTTTTTCACTGTATTCTAAGTGTCTTTTAGCATAACACTGGCTCTAGGCCTGGTTAGTCAGCTTCAGTTACCACTAGTACCCTTCTGAAAAAGTTGTGGTCAAGCTATCCTGGCTGAAGACAGCTGATAGCCAGAAACCGGTCTTAAGATGCTTGATTCTGGTCCAGAAAAGACATGGCTTGGCAGTTCGGGCTGAACTGTTCCCATGAGGCACAGGGTCAAGGCTGATTTGCATATGGCCATGTATGAACTGGGGTGGTGTGGAGTGCAAAAAAACAATGGATTTAGGTCCAGATCTCTGTACTGGGGTGAATGTATGACATTCTTCTGCATTCTGTCCATCAACTGTTGTTTTTGCATTTGTCACCCCGAGTGTGATGGGTATGCTCAGACGTGAGTCCCAAGCTCTCCACACCACTGGAGTCAAGCTATCTTGGCTGAAGACGGCTGATAGCCAGAAACCGGTCCTAGGATGCTTGATTCCGGTCCAGTAAAGACATGGCTTGGCAGTTCGGGCTGGTTTGTTTCCATGAGGCACAGGGTCAAGGCTGATTTGCATATGGCCATGTCTGAACTGGGGTGGTGTGGAGTGCAAAAAAACGATGGATTTAGGTCGAGATCTCTGTACTGGCGTGAATGTATGACATTCGTTGGAGCTCTTATCTCCTGGGCAGCAGCTGATTTCTGCACCACGGGCCAATAGTGGTGCCACTACCCTAACACAGGGCTGATCCCCCCCCTTGCCACATCGGCTCTCAGTTTCACTAACCCAGGATGGTAGCTCAACCAGTCTTTTTCAACACTGCAGATTCCTACCTGGGTCTCAAGTGGTATTGCGATGCTCCAGGAAACGTGTGGTCCGGGAATACTTTCTCAGATTCATCAGGTGAGATACCTTGACCTTCCTCCATCTCCAGAATCTCTCGATGGTTGGTCAGCACTGCTGGTTCCACCAAGGCAGGCGACACACGCTTACAGTGTGTACTATGGACCTAGTTCTTCTTGTCCGTCCCTCGAACTGCTGTCCTTGTCGCAAGGAGCACTTGCTCCGGACCTCTCGACCTCGGCTCCAGGCTGTTCGATCTGTCGAAGACCTTGACCATCACATAGTTGCCAGGACGTGGGACTCACCTATCAATCTGTTAGGAAACGCTTCTATAACTCGTTGATGAAAAGAAATCAGACTGTAGGTTAAATGTGCCAAATAATCATTCATCAAAACACAAGGAACATCATGTATGGGACGTGGCTTAGGAACTCCCCAAATATTAATTGGTGAGACCAGATCGTGAATGTGGTACAGATCTTATGGACAACAATGCCAAGGGTAATGCATTTGGCCACTTCAAAGACTTGGAAACCAGTATTTTCGCCAACTTCAATTTCAAAGTAGCGTTGTACCTCTTCACTAATCCTTCTGATTGTCGGTGGAAGACTGTATGGACTTTCTGTTTGATCCCTAATCCTTTCAGGACATGCTCAACAACCTGCCTAATAAAACGAGGTCCATCATCACTCCACAAAAGCTTACAAACACCATATCTAGGGAAAAACTCCTTTAGAAGCACCTTAGCTGTGGTGAGAGCAGTATTATCCACACTGCCCCCCTCCTTTGTAAATATATCAAAAGGGACAATATAGTGGTCATGCCCAAGGGGATGGGGTCCCAAGGGCCATAAATAGCATTGGGAGGGGGTCCGCGTGGCCGCCTTCAGTTCAAAAATAAATAAATAAACAACTTAGGGGTGAGGCCCTGGGGGATGGGCCCCAAGGGCCAAAAATATAGGAAAGAAAGGGGGGCCACACAGCCCCCCTTCTAGAAAACAAAATTAAAAAACAGCATTGCGCCGGAGTCCCTGCCCCCTCCCAGCAACACTAGGCAAACGCACCCTGTGGCGCGTGTTAAGTTGGGGAATTAATTCCCCTGCTATCCTGAGAGTCCCTGGGAGCTACTAGCCCACCAAGTACCTCCAGTTAGTGCCACCGGGCTTCCTTGCAGAAAGGTGGTCTGAGGCCATGCCCCTTTTTACACCTCTCTGAAACACAGCTCTGTGGTGCTTACTTGAGGTACCTGGAGGGCTAGTTGGACCATAGGGACCCTCAGGATTTAAGGGGACTTAATCCCCCAACTTAAAACCTGCCACAGGATGCGTTTGCACAGTGGTGAAGGGAGGGGTTGGGCCTGAGGTGACATGTGTGCAAACACGCCCTTTGGCGCTTTTTAAGTTGGGGAATTTATTACCCTTCAATACTAGGGGTCCTCATAGGCCAACTAGCCCACCAGGTACTCCAGTAAGAGCAACAGGGCTGCGTTGCAGAGAGGTGTTCAGGCCACGCCCACTTTTACACCTATCTGCAATGCAGCTCTGTGGCGCTTACTGGAGGTACCTTGTGGGTTAGTGGGACCCCAGGGATCCTCAGGATTCAAGGGGACTTCATCTCCAACTTACAACGCACCACAGGGCGCGTTTGCACAGTGGTGAAGAGAGGGTGCGGGGCCTGAGGTGACATGTGGAAACTCGCCCTGTGGCGCGTTTTAAGTTGGGGACTTAATTCCCTTTCAATACTGAGGTCCCCTTGGGGCCAACTGGAGATACCTGGTGGGCTAGTTGGACCCGAGGCACCCTCAGGATTCAAGAGGACTTAATCCCCCAACTTACCGCATTCCAGGGGGCGTGTTTGCAGGGTGGTGGAGAAAGGGGGCATGGCCTTTGTCTACCTCGCACCAATCCCACTGCGTGGGGCTTATTGGAGGTAAAAGGTTGGCTAGTTGCCCCTCAAGGACCCTGAGCAGTTAAGGGGACTTCAATCCCCATCCAATAGCGTGCCAGGGAGCGCATTTGTAGATTGGTGGGCAAAATGGGCATGGCCTGGTATGGGTACTTACCAGTGCTGCTGTGTGGGACTGACTGGAAGTAATAGTTTGGGAAATTGGCCCTCTAGGATGTCCTTGGGTGCCACTACCCCTCTTGTTATCTCCACTAAGTCCCACACAGTGGGATTGCTAAGACGTCTTCGGAGGCCATGGCCCCCTTTCTCTACCACTCTGCAAATGTACCAGACTGCGGGATGGGGGAGGAAGTCAAATTTATTTCGGAGGGAGTTTGGGGGACAACAATCCCTCGTGGTACCTCGCGTAAGTCCTACGCAGCGGAATTCCAGAGCATAAGTTGGACGCCCAGCACCCTTTCTCCACCACTCCGCAAGCATGACTACTAGTTAAAGTAGCATATTTCTATACCTCTGACTTAGAGGTAGTTTTAACCCCCCTGCCATTTATGTACCAGGGCCTTACAGAGGAGGTCATACTAATCACAGGGGACCCCCTATGCATAGTGTTCCCTAGTGTATTTAGGTTTTTTCACTGTATTCTAAGTGTCTTTTAGCATAACACTGGCTCTAGGCCTGGTTAGTCAGCTTCAGTTACCACTAGTACCCTTCTGAAAAAGTTGTGGTCAAGCTATCCTGGCTGAAGACAGCTGATAGCCAGAAACCGGTCTTAAGATGCTTGATTCTGGTCCAGAAAAGACATGGCTTGGCAGTTCGGGCTGAACTGTTCCCATGAGGCACAGGGTCAAGGCTGATTTGCATATGGCCATGTATGAACTGGGGTGGTGTGGAGTGCAAAAAAACAATGGATTTAGGTCCAGATCTCTGTACTGGGGTGAATGTATGACATTGTTCTGCATTCTGTCCATCAACTGTTGTTTTTGCATTTGTCACCCCGAGTGTGATGGGTATGCTCAGACGTGAGTCCCAAGCTCTCCACACCACTGGAGTCAAGCTATCTTGGCTGAAGACAGCTGATAGCCAGAAACCGGTCCTAGGATGCTTGATTCCGGTCCAGTAAAGACATGGCTTGGCAGTTCGGGCTGGTTTGTTTCCATGAGGCACAGGGTCAAGGCTGATTTGCATATGGCCATGTCTGAACTGGGGTGGTGTGGAGTGCAAAAAAACGATGGATTTAGGTCGAGATCTCTGTACTGGCGTGAATGTATGACATTCGTTGGAGCTCTTATCTCCTGGGCAGCAGCTGATTTCTGCACCACGGGCCAATAGTGGTGCCACTACCCTAACACAGGGCTGATCCCCCCCCTTGCCACATCGGCTCTCAGTTTCACTAACCCAGGATGGTAGCTCAACCAGTCTTTTTCAACACTGCAGATTCCTACCTGGGTCTCAAGTGGTATTGCGATGCTCCAGGAAACGTGTGGTCCGGGAATACTTTCTCAGATTCATCAGGTGAGATACCTTGACCTTCCTCCATCTCCAGAATCTCTCGATGGTTGGTCAGCACTGCTGGTTCCACCAAGGCAGGCGACACACGCTTACAGTGTGTACTATGGACCTAGTTCTTCTTGTCCGTCCCTCGAACTGCTGTCCTTGTCGCAAGGAGCACTTGCTCCGGACCTCTCGACCTCGGCTCCAGGCTGTTCGATCTGTCGAAGACCTTGACCATCACATAGTTGCCAGGACGTGGGACTCACCTATCAATCTGTTAGGAAACGCTTCTATAACTCGTTGATGAAAAGAAATCAGACTGTAGGTTAAATGTGCCAAATAATCATTCATCAAAACACAAGGAACATCATGTATGGGACGTGGCTTAGGAACTCCCCAAATATTAATTGGTGAGACCAGATCGTGAATGTGGTACAGATCTTATGGACAACAATGCCAAGGGTAATGCATTTGGCCACTTCAAAGACTTGGAAACCAGTATTTTCGCCAACTTCAATTTCAAAGTAGCGTTGTACCTCTTCACTAATCCTTCTGATTGTCGGTGGAAGACTGTATGGACTTTCTGTTTGATCCCTAATCCTTTCAGGACATGCTCAACAACCTGCCTAATAAAACGAGGTCCATCATCACTCCACAAAAGCTTACAAACACCATATCTAGGGAAAAACTCCTTTAGAAGCACCTTAGCTGTGGTGAGAGCAGTATTATCCACACTGCCCCCCTCCTTTGTAAATATATCAAAAGGGACAATATAGTGGTCATGCCCAAGGGGATGGGGTCCCAAGGGCCATAAATAGCATTGGGAGGGGGTCCGCGTGGCCGCCTTCAGTTCAAAAATAAATAAATAAACAACTTAGGGGTGAGGCCCTGGGGGATGGGCCCCAAGGGCCAAAAATATAGGAAAGAAAGGGGGGCCACACAGCCCCCCTTCTAGAAAACAAAATTAAAAAACAGCATTGCGCCGGAGTCCCTGCCCCCTCCCAGCAACACTAGGCAAACGCACCCTGTGGCGCGTGTTAAGTTGGGGAATTAATTCCCCTGCTATCCTGAGAGTCCCTGGGAGCTACTAGCCCACCAAGTACCTCCAGTTAGTGCCACCGGGCTTCCTTGCAGAAAGGTGGTCTGAGGCCATGCCCCTTTTTACACCTCTCTGAAACGCAGCTCTGTGGTGCTTACTTGAGGTACCTGGAGGGCTAGTTGGACCATAGGGACCCTCAGGATTTAAGGGGACTTAATCCCCCAACTTAAAACCTGCCACAGGATGCGTTTGCACAGTGGTGAAGGGAGGGGTTGGGCCTGAGGTGACATGTGTGCAAACACGCCCTTTGGCGCTTTTTAAGTTGGGGAATTTATTACCCTTCAATACTAGGGGTCCTCATAGGCCAACTAGCCCACCAGGTACTCCAGTAAGAGCAACAGGGCTGCGTTGCAGAGAGGTGTTCAGGCCACGCCCACTTTTACACCTATCTGCAATGCAGCTCTGTGGCGCTTACTGGAGGTACCTTGTGGGTTAGTGGGACCCCAGGGATCCTCAGGATTCAAGGGGACTTCATCTCCAACTTACAACGCACCACAGGGCGCATTTGCACAGTGGTGAAGAGAGGGTGCGGGGCCTGAGGTGACATGTGGAAACTCGCCCTGTGGCGCGTTTTAAGTTGGGGACTTAATTCCCTTTCAATACTGAGGTCCCCTTGGGGCCAACTGGAGATACCTAGTGGGCTAGTTGGACCCGAGGCACCCTCAGGATTCAAGAGGACTTAATCCCCCAACTTACCGCATTCCAGGGGGCGTGTTTGCAGGGTGGTGGAGAAAGGGGGCATGGCCTTTGTCTACCTCGCACCAATCCCACTGCGTGGGGCTTATTGGAGGTAAAAGGTTGGCTAGTTGCCCCTCAAGGACCCTGAGCAGTTAAGGGGACTTCAATCCCCATCCAATAGCGTGCCAGGGAGCGCATTTGTAGATTGGTGGGCAAAATGGGCATGGCCTGGTATGGGTACTTACCAGTGCTGCTGTGTGGGACTGACTGGAAGTAATAGTTTGGGAAATTGGCCCTCTAGGATGTCCTTGGGTGCCACTACCCCTCTTGTTATCTCCACTAAGTCCCACACAGTGGGATTGCTAAGACTTCTTCAGAGGCCATGGCCCCCTTTCTCTACCACTCTGCAAATGTACCAGACTGCGGGATGGGGGAGGAAGTCAAATTTATTTCGGAGGGAGTTTGGGGGACAACAATCCCTCGTGGTACCTCCCGTAAGTCCTACGCAGCGGAATTCCGGAGCATAAGTTGGACGTCCAGCACCCTTTCTCCACCACTCCGCAAGCATGACTACTAGTTAAAGTAGCATATTTCTATACCTCTGACTTAGAGGTAGTTTTAACCCCCCTGCCCTATTATGTACCAGAGCCTTACAGAGGAGGTCATGCTAATCACAGGGGACCCCTATGCATAGTGTTCCCTAGTGTATTTAGTTTTTTTCACTGTATTCTAAGTGTCTTTTAGCATAACACTGGCTCTAGGCCTGGTTAGTCAGCTTCAGTTACCACTAGTACCCTTCTGAAAAAATTGTGGTCAAGCTATCCTGGCTGAAGACGGCTGATAGCCAGAAACCGGTCCTAGGATGCTTGATTCCGATCCAGGAAAGACATGGCTTGGCAGTTCGGGCTGGACTGTTCCCATGAGGCACAGGGCCAAGGCTGATTTGCATATGGCCATGTCTGAACTGGGGTGGTGTGGAGTGCAAAAAATGATGGATTTAGGACCAGATCTCTGTACTGGGTGAATGTATGTCATTGTTCTGCATTCTGTCCATCAACTGTTGTTTTTGCATTTGTCACCCCGAGTGGGATGGGTATGCTCAGACGTGAGTCCCATGCTCTCCACACCACTGGAGTCAAGCTATCCTGGCTGAAGACGGCTGATAGCTAGAAACCGGTCCTAGGATGCTGGATTCCGGTCCAGTAAAGACATGGCTTGGCAGTTCGGGCTGGACTGTTCCCATGAGGCACAGGGTTAAGGCTGATTTTCATATGGCTATGTCTGAACTGGGGTGGTGTGGAGTGCAAAAAAAAACGATGGATTTAGGTCCAGATCTCTGTACTGGGGTGAATGTATGACATTGTTCTGCACCCTGTCCATCAACTGTTGTTTTTGCATTTGTCACCCCGAGTAGGATGGGTATGCTAAGACGTGAGTCCCATGCTCTCCACACCACTGGAGACCAGCTATCCTGGCTGAAGTCCGCTGATAGCCAGAAACCAGTCCTAGGATGCTTGATTCCGGTCCAGGAAAGACATGGCTTGGCAGGTCGGGTGGACTGTTCCCATGAGGCACAGGGTCAAGGTTGATTTTCATATGGTCGTGTCTGAACTGGGGTGGTGTGGAGTGCAAAACAACGATGGATTTAGGCCCAGATCTCTGTACTGGGGTGAATGTATGACATTGTTCTGCATTCTGTCCATCAACTGTTGTTTTTGCATTTGTCATCCCGAGTGGGATGGGTATGCTCAGACGTGAGTCCCAAGCTCTCCACACCACTGGAGTCAAGCTATCCTGGCTGAAGACGACTGATAGCCAGAAACCGGTCTTAGGATGCTTGATTCCAGTCCAGTAAAGACATGGCTTGGCAGTGCGGGCTGGACTGTTCCCATGAGGCACAGGGTCAAGGCTGATTTGCATATGGCCATGTCTGAACTGGGTTGGTGTGGAGTGCAAAAAAATGATGGATTTAGGCCCAGATCTCTGTACTGGGGTGAATGTATGACATTGTTCTGCATTTTAACCCTCAACTGTTGTTTTTGCATTTGTCACCCCGAGTGGGATGGGTATGCTCAGACGTGAGTCCCAAGCTCTCCACACCACTGGAGTCAAGCTATCCTGGCTGAAGACGGCTGATAGCCATAAACGGGTCCTAGGATGCTTGATTCCGGTCCAGTAAAGACATGGGTTGGCAGTTCGGGCTGGTTTGTTCCCCTGAGGCACAAGGTCAAGGCTGATTTGCATATGGCCATGTCTGAACTGGGATGGTGTGGAGTGCAAATAAACGATGGATTTAGGTCCAGATATCTGTACTGGGGTGAATGTATGACATTGTTCTGCATCCTGTCCATCAACTGTTGTTTTTGCATTTGTCACCCCGAGTGGGATGGGTATGCTAAGACGTGAGTCCCATGCTCCCCACACCACTGGAGTCCAGCTATCCTGGCTGAAGTCCGCTGATAGCCAGAAACCGGTCCTAGGATGCTTGATTCTGGTCCAGGAAAGACATGGCTTGGCAGGTCGGGGTGGACTGTTCCCATGAGGCACAGGGTCGAGGTTAATTTGCATATGGCCATGTCTGAACTGGGGTGGTGTGGAGTACAAAACAACGATGGATTTAGGCCCAGATCTCTGTACTGGGATGAATGTATGACATTGTTCTGCATTCTGTCCATCAACTGTTGTTTTTGCATGTGTCACCCCGAGTTGGATGGGTATGCTCAGACGTGAGTCCCATGCTCTCCACACCACTGGAGTCAAGCTATCCTGGCTGAAGACGGCTGATAGCCAGAAACCGGTCTTAGGATGCTTGATTCTGGTCCAGAAAAGACATGGCTTGGCAGTGCGGGCTGGACTGTTCCCATGAGGCACAGGGTCAAGGCTGATTTGCATATGGCCATGTCTGAACTGGGTTGGTGTGGAGTGCAAAAAAACAATGGATTTAGGACCAGATCTTTGTACTGGGGTGAATGTATGACATTGTTCTGCATTCTAACCATCAACTGTAAGGTTTTTGCATTTGTCACCCCGAGTGGAATGGGTATGCTCAGACGTGAGTCCCAAGCTCTCCACACCACTGGAGTCAAGCTATCCTGGCTGAAGACGGCTGATAGCCAGAAACGGGTCCTAGGATGCTTGATTCCGGTCCAGTAAAGACATGGCTTGGCAGTTCGGGCTGGTTTGTTCCCATGAGGCACAAGGTCAAAGCTGATTTGCATATGGCCATGTCTGAACTGGGGTGGTGTGGAGTGCAAAAAAACGATGGATTTAGGTCCATATCTCTGTACTGGGCTGAATGTATGACATTGTTTTGCACCCTGTCCATCAACTGTTGTTTTTGCATTTCTCACCCCGAGTGGGATGGGTATGCTCAGACGTGAGTCCCATGCTCCCCACACCACTGGAGTCCAGCTATCCTTGCTGAAGTCCGCTGATAGCCAGAAACCGGTCCTAGGATGCTTGATTCCGGTCCAGGAAAGACATGGCTTGACAGGTCGGGGTGGACTGTTCCCATGAGGCACAGGGTCGAGGTTGATTTTCATATGGCCATGTTTGAACTGGGGTGGTGTGGAGTGCAAAACAACGATGGATTTAGACCCAGATCTCTGGACTGGGATGAATGTATGACATTGTTCTGCATTCTGTCCATCAACTGTTGTTTTTGCATGTGTCACCCCGAGTGGGATGGGTATACTCAGACGTGAGTCCCAAGCTCTCCACACCACTGCAGTCAAGCTATCCTAGCTGAAGACAGCTGATAGCCAGAAACCGGTCCTAGGATGCTTGATTCTGGTCCAGGAAAGACATGGCTTGGCAGTTTGGGCTGGACTATTCCCATGAGGCACAGGGTCAAGGCTGATTTGCATATGGCCATGTCTGAACTGGGGTGGTGTGGAGTGCAAAAAAACAATGGATTTAGGCCCAGATCTCTGTACTGGGGTGAATGTATCACATTGTTCTGCATTCTGTCCACCAACTGTTGTTTTTGCATGTGTCACCCCGAGTGGGATGGGTATGCTCAGACGTGAGTCCCATGCCCTCAACACCACTGGAGTCAAGCTATCCTGGCTGAAGACGGCTGACAGCCAGAAACCGGTCCTAGGATGCTTGATTTCGGTCCAGGAAAGACATGGCTTGGCAGTTTGGGCTGGACTGTTCCCATGAGACACAGGGTCAAGGCTGATTTGCATATGGCCATGTCTGAACTGGGGTGGTGTGGAGTGCAAAAAACTATGGATTTAGGCCCATATCTCTGTACTGGGGTGAATGTATGACATTGTTCTGCATTCTGTCCATCAACTGTTGTTTTTGAACTAAATATAACAGCGGAATTTCACTGGTTTTGTACAAGTGAAATGTCCAACTAACTATAACGCCCCTGAAACTTATGTTTTTTTCAGTGAATTTCAAAGGCCTCCCTCGATCCCCTTGATTGCGTGCTGATTGCCAGTCCTGTGCATACTTGTCCCTGTCTACATGATAACAAATGACCCCTATCAAGCGCTCGGCCAGGCAAGGATTATCTTGCAGAGAGTGAAAGAGCATTAACAACAAGAAGTGAGACTGCTGGTGCCCACTGCTCTCACCCCCCCTGTGGCTTGTGTGTCTGATCCCTATTGTCGGTTGGTATCTACATGCGTGCAAACCACTACCCTATTAACTGCTTGCCAAACAGACTGTCATGATTTGGGGGCCATCATGTGTTTCCGAGTACAAAAAAAAGACAACATCAAGAAGCTGAGACTGCAGCTCACCCCTTCTTTCTGCTTCTATGACTGCCGACCAAGGGACAACCCTCAGCTTCCTCAATAGCACAACTTCCCAGATGTAAGGATGATGAAGAGGCTCCCCCTTCTTCTTTTGACCCCCTTGTTGCCCCCTCACTCCATACTACCTGGCAGCCTGCCCTCTGATAGTACACTGATAATCGACACTGATATTCCCAGCCTACATGCTCTTTTTGCTCTTTTATGTCAACACTGGTCTACACTGTAACTAAATTCCTAGATGCCATTAAATCCCTATATGCTCTCTGCTCAATTTATGTCTACATTGTCTGCTGATAGTCTATACTGTTATCCGTTGTCTATACACTCTTTAGCTTGCTTAACATCAGCACTTTTCTACACTGTAATTAAATGCCTGTATGTTACTATATGCTCATATGCTCTTTGTTCATTTTACGTCAATTCTGTTATCTTATGCATACCCTACCACCTTAATTTAAAACACCTTACCATAACTATCTGAAACGACATCACTCACTTTTCCTACTGTCAAACATGCACCTCTTGAATACACTGTTGCCATGTATTTGTGCTGCCCTCCTACAACTGTACCTATCACATAGACAATACCTGCTATTGATACTGTTTATCATAGACAACTTCTGCAACAAATACTGTTTATCATAGACTTCTTGCATGTACTGTTGCATACACTATTACCATAAGTTAACACACCCTACCATAACTACCTCAGGACTATACCGCACACTTCTCCTACCATCATATACTTCTCGTACACATGGTGGCCAAGTATCTTGCCTATCTGTACTTATTCCATGTGACTGTACTGACGCAAAATGTAACTCATCCAACTACTTTGCCAACTATGTAAAGCACTCCGATACATTCGGGTCAAGCTTGCATTATACAAAACTCAATATAATTCTATGCCAAGTTTCCATAGGAAGAGCTTTTTTTGTGTTGTGAATAACTGTGATGTCACAGAATTCTCCAAATGTATAATTCAGTCAGTTCAGCTGCTGTGTTGAAACTTTCAGGGGGATCTGACAAGCGGGAGCGAGAAAAAAAGGGGGGTCACAATAGTCTCCCTGTATTTTTACACTGGGATTTTGAAAATTACTACAGCCTACACCACTGAACAGAATGACACCAAATTTGGTAGAAAGCTAGTTGTTTTTCCAGAAAAAGTGCTTTTTGTGATTTGGTGTAAATCCGTTCCATATTTTTGGAGATATTAAAGGGCAAAAAAATGTTGATATATAGGGATGCAGATCCTTAGAGTTAACTTGCGGATCCGAGCGCCAAAGAAAGATTGTGATGGGCTGGCTGCAACCTCAGAGTAAAGTTGTTGAGGCCATTTTGTTTTTTGCATCAGCTGGGGGGTTGGGAAAATGAGAGCGCCAAACACATAACTGTTCAGGATACAGGTATCCTGACAGCACACCATAGTGCAGATAGAGGGGTCTCTCCACGAGTCACAGTGTGGGCCCCTGTGTAAATGCTCGGATCCAGTAAAAAGATCTGTGGATCTACAAAAAGAATTACATTCTTCTTTGAAAGGCTGAAGTGCAGACAGGCGCAGTGAATACACGTTCTCCAGAGCTGCCTTCTCACTGGCACAGTGGTATACAGCGGATGCACCTTATGGCGTCAAGGCAGGTCTTGGATGTTCATGATTTGAGGGGAGCAAAAGGGAAGGAACCAATGGAAAGTTTTGCTAATTTTAAACACTTTCTAAAAATGTTGTTGTTGGACTGGGCCTTTCCCCTGAAATTTTTCGCTTTTGCCCCCCCCTGATCTGAAATTGTCTCCCCCATGGGATTAAACCTGTATAGGCCATGAGTGGTGTGAGTCACCTTGTTAATATGTAAAGTCATGTAATGGTGTGAGCACTTGTAAATTCCCCCCATTGTAAAATGCACCTGACTGAAATGTTATGTGTTTAAAATGGATGCCATGGCCATGGGTTTTGCCACCGGACTGGCACAGGTCAGCGATCTAGATAATATTACCCAGCCACCCCTAGCTTTTGGAGGGAAAGCCTGGCACTCAGGGTGCTAAACCCCTCCCCTTGAGCCAGTTTAGGCCAGCTTTGCCAACATTCTAAAAGGTTCTGGCCCTGCCTGGGAGGAGGGTATAAGTAAGGGGGATGTGCCACCAGAGAGTCAGTCAGAGCTGGGACAAGAAAGAGAGGGGACCTGCTGCGAGGTGCTACCGCCACATGGGCCAGTGAGCTGGGCCCTGCACCCCCAAACCCCCCCCCCCCATCTGCTGTCCCAACGGGCCCCTGACAGGGGAAGGCCCCTACCCAGGTCACTGACGCAGGCCCCTACCCAGACAGCACTGCGTGAAGAAGCGCCCAGGAGGTGAGGAGTGTGCCCCTGAGGCTGACTGTGGAACTGTTCACCCCCCTGTGAGGTGTGCTGCCAGGTGCTGTGTTGCAATAGCGCTGTTCTGGGGAGGTTGATGCCTCCAAGGAAGCTGTGGCCCCCTGTGGAAGCTCTGACGCTGTGAGGCACTGCCTGTGAAGCGCTAGAAACTCGAACTGTGCCCTGCATAGCGCTGTATGTTGGAAGCGCCGAAGTTGTGTGGCCCGAGGAGAGGAGCTAAGCGCCGTGAATAGCACTGTGAGTGCCAACCCCACGTGGTTACGCCCTCTCTGGTGAAGGAGATAGCGCCACCTGTTGGCGCACTGATGTGGTGTTCAAAATAATTAATTAAAAGGGAGCCTACCCCGTATCGCCGCGGCCCAGCACCGCCTTGGAGGGACCCCCACCGTTGTGGATAACGTTGCGGGGGCCCGGCCGCGTCATCGGCCCGCCCCGCCGTGCACGGATTGGCCTGCGCGGCCGTGCCCCTGGAAGGCCGCGCAGGGATTGGCTGCCGGCCGGCAGCCGGAGAAGAGGAGCCGACGCGAGGGAGGGAGACCCAGGTGAAGTGCCGGTGCGGGCCCCCCGTGGTCAAGGGGGAGCCCCTATTGGAAGCGACTGGTGCGGGAGCCCACCCCGCCGGTCTGTACCCCTGAGTGAGGGGCCGGTGGACTAGGCGGGGCTAGGGCACACTGTCGGTGCCAGCCCCGCCTCCCCAAACGAAGCGACTCAGCGGCATCGCGGGGCTACCGGGAGGTCGAGGGAGCCCCGTGTGAGGTGGGAGGAAAGCCATGCAGGCTTCCCCCATGTGTGCCAGGGCACCGCGTGTGTCCCCTGAGGCGTCTCCAAGGCCGTCTTGAAACCCCCAGGCCCCCGTGAGCAACAGGGGCCCAGGTAACTCCGCCTGGAAAAGAGTGCCCCGTGTGTTGCTGCCGGCTGCAGGAGTACAGAGGGGAGGGCCTCGAGGCACGTGGTCTGTGCCTGGCCTCCCTCCACGGAAAAGAGAGTGAGCCCTGCAGGGGAGGAGGAACCCCAGAGTAGCCCGGTGAGTGGGGCCGTATGCACACTGTGTGGAGGGCTGGTGAGGGCGAGTCGGGGCATATGCCGGTGCCCGCCCCCGGGACTGCTCTTGAGGTATAGGTGCCCCGTCTGGCAGTGGGCACCCGCCATTGAAGAGGACTGGAGTCGGGCACAGGGTCGGTGCTCGCCCCCCTCCCCTTCCCTTGGGGTGACTGTTGCGAGGGCCCTGTTGGCCCTAAGCGTCCTGTTGAGACGCCCTGGACTGGGCAACAGCCTGAATTAAGCCCCTATAGACTGGGCTGAAGGAGCAGTAACCCCAAGCTGGGGTGAGATCCTCGACTTATTGTGGTTGTCCCAGGAAGTCATGCTCGGGTGAATAATGGCCTAGTGTTAATGCCCCTGGTTACCCTGGCCAACTGAGAAGTTATTGCTGACTAAGGAACCTTTGTTTGTCCCTTTGATGGAATAGGTATGACCCTCTAGGGAAGTGTTACTTGCCTGAGGAGACCTTTAGGTTGCCTTAATGAAATGTTTATTCCTGTACAGTGACCGGGTTAGAGGAAATGCTTGATTATCCCTGCCCATGAATGGCTGTGACCTGTTACTAATGTATATTGGTGTTTCATGCCTGCTAGGTGATCCTACGCTGATTCCAGGCTGTTATACAACTACGGTTGTGGGCCCCTGCGGATGTTATTTACCTGCCTAAGTGAGCCTAATGTACACACTGGTGAGGCGCGCAATGTGTTAGATGCCCAGGGCATTGCTCAAGAATAATGCGCCAGTATTAATATTCGTATGGTTGAATGCCTAATGTCACAGCGTAATGTGTATGCCTAAGGTTCTATTGCATACAAGGGCCTACTACCCTGATGAGATGGTCATCTCCCTGGCCTAAGGTGATGAGACCAATATCTAATGTTGATGTGCCCTTTTACTGCAGGTGTCCTGCCCCAGTGCTGTCCTGACGTGTCATTCCAGGCCCCTGGTTATATCCCATGTTAATAAGCAAGCATTGCTGATTTATTACAGGTGTTCCTGTCTGTTGGGATTTGCTGTGATGCCATGAAGTTTTCCTTTACAGGGGTCTGGTTGGAGTTATACTGACTGGGGTGTCCTGATGCTAAAGTTGTACTTTGTAGTTGCAGACTACTGCTAAGGATGACAGCCTGAGTTGTCCCCACCATAGGTACCCCAGGTTTAATAACAATTTAAACATTCTTCTTTATTTCAGCCATGGACTTACCAATTCAGCCCTTACTTCCCACGTAAATATTCCCCCCTGATACAATTGGCTCTGGTGCCAGTTGGCGCTGTGTTCTGTGTTCTATGTTTATGCATTTTTGCCTTGCAGGTTGGAGAGATACTAAACTACTTCTTTTTCCAACTCAAGCTGGTGTCCTGCCTCTTTTGTGGTGTGCCTGGTTTGTAGTCTGTGGGTACTGCGTGAGTGCTTCACATGTCCTCTGAAGTTTGGCCTGCCCGCTTGGTTCCATGCTACCCCCTTGGAGATTTGGTAACCACATTTCTTACATGTTGTTAAATGTTTTTTTTGTAGGGTTGTGAAAACCACAAAGATGAGTGTCAGTGCGCTTTGCGCGAAACAAGGACACATGTTGTAAGCACCTAAAAAGAGAAAGCTTGGCTACAGCAATAGAATTAGGGTGGAGCGGAACTCCGCTGAATTCCACATGAGTTTTTCAGCGACTCCGTGGAATTCTGTTCAGTGCAACTCCATGATCTGTGCCCACCGCTAATTGAACCCTAGTCTCTGCTATAAAAAAATTAGTTATAATAAATCCAACAAACGTACCAAGGTTAGATTTATTATAACTATTGCAGGAAATAAGTTATCGAACTTACTTTCCTGAAATTACCAAAATATCCCTGTAGCAGCCTCTACTAATTTGTCAGCCTTTGACATGCTGAGCTAAGCTCCTGATTAAGTTTGAAGTGATCTTGGCTGAAACAAAGAGATCATTTCGTAGACGGAGATCTGCTGCTGCAGATGCCAGGACAGGAAAGGGGCTGGGCCATCAAAGGGAAAAAGGCTGATATTACAGGAACAAGGCCCACCCCCATTTCCTGTACCTCCAGCCAGATGGGAGTCCCGGTAATTAAAGGACTGAAAGGACTGGAAAGGAAGTGTTGGTAAACGTTAGCAACACCTGTGGATTGGGTTATACTGACCTGAACCTCCAGGAGAGATTTTAATTTAGTTTTTAGTAAATAGTGCATTCTGAAACAAAAATATGCCACACTTCTAAGAAAGAGGTCATCACTGAGGTTAGCAACTTGAACCCCATTAGCAAGGGTGCCCCCTTTCTTGACAGCCCAGAAACTGCAATACATATGTAAGATATGCACAGCAGGTCAGATCCCTGCCTGGAAACCTCAAGAGAAGATGGACTGTCCTAATGAACCCCTAGTCTGCACCAAGAGTGGACAGCACTCACAAAGACTGCACCCGTTACACACACTGGGCTTCACCAAAGAGGACTTTGCCTGGATTTAAAAGATTGAGAAGTAGTCGCCCTGAAAGCAACAGATAGAAAAGGGCTTCACAAAGTCACCCACAACAACTCAACCAGGACAAGCCCAGCTGACCATCTTCACCTGGACAATAAAGGATTTGGCAAACACAAGGAGATGATGGATGGAGCGCTGAAACTTTTCAGACACTCACCCCCAGTCACAAATCTGGGTTGAATCCATCATCGTTCTTTAGCTTACTTCCCTACACCAGTTCAGACTCAGCTATATGCAAATCAGTCTTGACACTGTGCCTCATGGGAACAGCCCAGCCCGAACTGCCAAGCCATGTCTTCCCCGGACCGGAAACAAGCATCCTGGGACCGGTTTCGGGCTAGCAGCCCTCATCAGCCAGTCTAGCTTGAATCCAGTGGCAGAGTGAGCAAGGGATGGATGCCTGGGCATATCCTGCCAACTTAGTGCGAACAAAGCAAACACAAGGAGATAATGGACGGAGCTCTGAAACTTCTCAGACACTCACCCCCAGTCACAGATCTGGGTTGAATCCCTCATCTTTCCTTAGCTCACTTTGCCACCCCAGTTCAGATGCAGCTATGTGCACATCAGTCTTGATACTGTGCCTCATGGGAACAGTTGAGCCCGAACTGCCAAGCCATGTCATACCTGGACTGGAAACAAGCATCCTGGGACTGGTTTCGGGCTCACAGCCCTCATCGGCCAGGGTAGCTTGAATCCACTGGCCAAGTGAGCAAGGGACCAATGTCTGGGTATACCCGGCCAACTTAATCATATAATTTCAATCAATCATATAATTTGTAAAGCACACTACATACCCGCAAGGGTTTCAAGGCACTGAGGGGTAGGGAGGAACGGGGTGCTGTTGCTACTGGTCAAACAGCCAGGTCTTGAGTTGTCTCCTGAAGGTTAGACGGTCTTCAGTTTATCAAAAGATGAGGGGGAGGGAGTTCCAGGTCTTGGCGGAGCAGTGGGAGAAGGATTTGCCTCCGGCTGTGGTTCTGCAGATGCGTGGGATGGTAGCCAGGAAGAGGTCTGCGGAGCAGAGATTACTGTTGGGTACCTAGTAGGAGAGTCGACTGTTTAGATAGGCTGGGCCCGTCTTGTGGAGTGCCTTGTGTGCTTGGATCAGGAGCTTGAAGGAGATTCTTCTGTCGACAGGGAGCCAGTGCAGGTTCCTCAGGTGGGGGCGTGATGTGGTCGTGGCACGGGACTTCGAGGATCAGGTGTGCAGAGGCATTCTGGATTCTTTTCAGTCTGTTGATGAGGTTGGTCGGAGCTCCTGCGAAGAGGGCGTTTCCGTAGTCGAGTCTGCTGCTGACTAGGGCTTTGGTGACTGTTTTACTTGTGTCTGTCAAGATCCATCTGTAGATTTTGCAGAGCATACGGAGGGTGTTGAAGCAGGAGGAGGAGACAGTGTTGACTTATTTGGTTATGGTGAGTTTCAAGTCGAGGATGACTCCCAGGTTGTGTGCATGGTTGGTTGGTGGGTGCGGGCGGTGCCCAGAGATCCGGGCCACCTGAATTGTCCCAAGTTGAGGTGTTGGGCCCGAGGATGAGGAACTCTGTCTTGTCTGTGTTCAGTTTAAGGCGGCTATCCTCCATCCAGCCGGTGACGGCCTTCATTCCTAGGTGTAGTTTGGATTTGGCAGTGAGAGGGTCCTTGGTGAGGGAGAGGATCAGTTTGCGTGTCGTCGGCGTAGGAGATTATGTTGAGGTTGTGATGCCGGGCCATGGGTGCGATAGGCGCCATGTCGACTTTGAACAGCGTCGGACTGAGGGAGGATTCCTGTGGGACACCGCAGATGATCTTCGAGCGTACAAATCAAACACAAGGAGATGACGGGGTGAGTGTCCCGGGGAGGGTTTTGTCCCCCAGGGCATAAAATTCCAAAGGAGGGGGGCCCCATGTGCCTCCCTCCTTAAATGTTTTTTTGGGACTAAATGGACGAAGTGTTGGCAGTCAATTAGAATACAGCACTAGGCTGTTGAAACCATGGAGGATCACTTCCCCTAGATATACAAATTTGAATTTTGGTTACTATCTCTAAAACTATATATCACATGTTCATCACAAGGCACAGTTCTGGACCACGAGCTACCTTTTAGCCAAAGTTCGTGAAATTCGGCCCAACGATTCGGGCTGTAGGGGTGTGTAAAGTCGTTTTGGGAATCAACACTCTAAACCAGAATGTGTTGGCAGCCATCTTGCGACTCGGTAACCGTGTCACAAGAAAAAGGTAAAGCAAAGGTAAGAAAAAAGAAAAGGGAGCATAGTGGTAACACCCTGACCCCTAGGTCTGCTCCGGGGGTCCCTCGTGGACCCCAAAGGCCAAGAAAAGCATTTTTTTTAAATTGGCCGAAGTCGCGCAGGGTGCGCAATTCCAGCCCCAAAAAAAGGAAAAGAAGTGCGAGCTTCTGCGCTTCATTTGTTTCAAGCCCCCGGGTGGCCAGGTCCAGAGGGCAATGTACAGTGAATTAGCAGGTGCCCATGGGGACCCCCATCTCCCCGGAACTTAGATACTTATATGCAGGGGAACACATGGCCCCCTTCCAGAGGCTTCAATTTATTAGAGGTGGGGGGCCTCGCAGGCTTCTCAAGTCCAAGGACCACCACCTCCCCTGGGCAATGCACAGTACATTAGCTGGTGCCTCGCGGATCTCCTGCAGCCCTGGGAACTACCACCTCCCCGAGGCTTCAATTTAATAGGGGTGGGGGCGTCACTGTTCACCTCAAGCTATGGGGATCTCCATCTCCCCTGGGTAATGCCCAGTTAATTAGCAGACATTTTATTTAAAGGTGGGAACCTCATGGGCCCCCCAAGCCCCAGGGAACACCACCTCCTCGGGTCAAACATTAACTATAAGTGGGGGCCCATTGCGAACCCCCAGGGACCACCACCTCCCCAGGGCTTTGAACTCATTGGGAGGGGGCCACGTGGCCCCCCTCCTGGAACCTTAGATGGCCCTGGGGAACGCCACCCGTCAAGGCCGGCTCCTGTAATTTCCCAGGGGGCCCACCCGAGACATTGCTGTTTGCTATGGCAGGGCAGGAGCACAGCTCCGGCCCTGTCATAGCAAACAGTGCTTTACTTCATTGAAGTGAGAGCAGGAACCTGCTCTCGCATCAGCGAAGCAAAACAGATTGTTTTTGGGTAAGGGGAGCTACAGCTTAGCAGCTTTCCTTGCCCAAAATCAATGCTGGCACCCGCAGGAGGCGGGAAGCTGGCTGGGACCGTGGTGGCATCGGGGCTCCCCCCATGGTCCCCAACACTAACGGCCGGCCCCAAGGATGAGGTCCCCAGGGCTAGAAGTGGCCCAGGGGAGTGGGGCCACACAGACCCTCCCCTTAATTTAATTTAATTTAATTTCCACAAAAAATTCCAGGCTGACCAGGCCCGGGGGATGGGGTCCCCGGGCGAGAGGTGACACAGCGGAGGGGGCCACACGGCCTCCCTCCTGGCAAAAATAAAAATAACAAGGCCAGGCCCCGGTGATGGGGTCCCCGGGGCCAATAGTGGCCAGGGAAGGGGGCCACATCGCCCCCTTCCTGTTGTTTTTTAAAAAATGTTTAGGCCCTGGGGAATGGGGTTCCCATGGCCCAAGAAATGTTAAGAGAAGGGGGGGCCTCACACCCCTCACTGTACCACTCTGCAAACACACCTCCTGGCGCGTTTTGGATTGGGGATGAAGATCCCTAGCATCCTAAGGATTCCTAGGGACCAATTAGCCCACCAGGTACCTCTAGTAAGCCCCACACAGCAGGATTGCTGAGAGGTGGACGATGAGGTCTTCCTGTGTCCTGAGGACCTCAGGACTAAAGTGGATTCATCCACCAAGCAAAAGTGCGCCAGGAGTCATGTTTGCAGAGTGGTGAAAAAGGGGGCGTGGACTTTGAGCACTCTCAGATATCCTGCTGTATGGGGCATACTGGAGGTAACAGGAAGGCTAGTTCGCCCCCAGGGACCTTCAAGAGGAAAGCGGACTTCACCCCCAACCAAAAGCATGCCAAGTGGTACATTTTCAGAGTGGGGGGTAAAAGGGGGCGTGGCCTGTGTCCACCTCTCAGTAATCCCACTGTGTGGGGCTTACTGGAGATACAAGGTAGGCTAGTTGGCCCCTAAGGACCCCCATCAGCGAAGGAGACTACGATGCCCATCCTAGAGCTTGCTAGGAAGCGCATTTGCAGAATGGTGAGCAAAGGAGGCATGGTCTCAATCAATTAATCAGGGGTTTATAAAGCTGCGGATGCGGGGGTGTCTGCCAGGGTGAGGTTGGCAGACCGGAGGTTCCTTTTGGGTACGTGGAAGGAGATTCTCTCATTGAGGTATTTGCGTCCGATGTTGTGTAGGGATTTGTAGGCGTGGGTGAGAAGTTTGAAGGTTAGTCTCTTCTTGATGGAGAGCCAGTGGAGGTCTCGTAGGTATTGGGTCATGTGTTCATGGCATGGGTCTCGTGGATGAGTCTGGCTGCGTTGTTCTGGATAGTTTGGAGCTTGTGTAGAAGAGTTCTGGTAATTACGGCGAAGAAGGCGTTGCTGTAGTCCAGTCTGCTGGTTATGAGTGCGTTTGTGACTCTCTTTCTGCATTCAGGGGATACATTTGTGGTCTTGCGGAGGATGTGAAGGCAGTTGAAACTGGTAGAGGCGACGGAGTTGATCTGGTATGTCATGGTGAGGAAGGAGTCAAGGATCATGCTGAGGTTCTGTGTGTGGTCTGTAGGGGTGGGTGGACTCCAGAGGGTGGAGGGCTACCAGGTGTTATACCATGCAGAGGTGGAGGGTCTGAGGATAATGGGCCTGAGTCTTCTCTGAGTTGAGCTTCAGGCAGCCATCTTTCCTCCAGGCTGTGACATTCTTCATTCCTTCCTGGAAGCAGAGTCTGGTGTCTTTGGGGCTCTTTATGAGGGAGAGGATGAGCACAGTGTCATCAGTATAAGATACTATGCTGAGCCCATGCTGTCTGACGATGGCAGCCATGTAGATGTTGAAGAGCATGGGGCTGAGCGATGATCCATGAGTACTGAGCATTTGGTCTCTGTGGGTTTGGAGAGGAAGGGAGGGAGTCTGATCCTCTGGGTTCTGCCGGAGAGAAAGGATGGGAACCATCTTCATGAAGTCTGGCTCCGAGAGTGCGGTGTAAGACGGTGTTGAAGCCTACGGAGAGGTCTAGTAGGATGAGGGCTGCAGTGTGTCCCTGGTCGAGAAGCATGCGGATTTCATCAGTGGCAGCGAGGAGGGCGGTCTCTGTGCTGTGGTTGCTGCAGAATCCAGAATGGGAGAAGTCCAGAATGGAGTTTTCTTCGATGTAGGTGGTCAGCTGGGCATTTACAAGTCTTCTGTGGCTTTGGCAGAGAAGGGGAGGAGAGAGATGGGCCGGTAGTTTTTCAGGTCAATTGGGTTGGCTGTGGGTTTCTTCAGGAGGAGTTTGACCTCTGCTAACTTCCAGTCTTCTGGGAAGGTGCCGGATTTGAAGGAGACGTTGATGGTCTGTCCTAGTATGGGTGTGATGGCAGCAGTGGCTTTGTGGTAGATGTTCGGTGGGCAGGGGCCCGTGGGGGCTCCTGAGTGGATGTTCTTCATGGTCACAGTGATGTGTTTAATGATGGCAGGATTCCAGGTTGTGATGGTTGGCTTGTCATTGGTGGTGGAGAGGGGGTGTTTTTGGGGGTCTATTAGCTGAAATTGTCATAGAGGGCCTTTGTTTTCAGTTGGAATTAGGAGCTGAGTTTGTTGCAGAAGTCCTGGGATGGTGTGACTTCAGTGGCTTCACTGGGGGTTTGGGGAATTGCTATATGACATTGAAAAGGTCTTTGGCGTTGGTTGCGTTGGTGCGGATTTTGTTCTTCATGAAGGTCCGTATGGTGTCTCTTAAGCACTGGTGGTATTCTTTCAGGGCGCTCCTATCGTTGTTCAGGGCTTCCGTGGTTTTCAGTTTTTCCTGGTTTTCTCGAGGTGTCTGCAGGAGCGCGTGGCTTCTTGGAGTTAGGTGGTGAACCAGGCGGCCTTCGGGGATTGTTGTTTGGTGGGGTGGTGAAGGGGTGAGAGCTTGTTGGCACAACTGGAGATCCAGCTGTGAAGTTCTTTGGCTGCAGCGTTTGCGTCGGTCGTGGTGTAGGAGGTGTCTAGGAGGAGGGTGGCATTGAGGTGTTCCACTGTGATCTTGTTCCAGTTTCTTCATGACGGGTGTGGGTGGGTTTGGGTGTGGTGTTGGTGTGGTATTGGTGTTGAAGGTGAAGTGTAACAGTGGTGGTCCACCCAGGGGGCTGGGTGGTGTGGCTGAAGTGAATATTTGTCCCTCCTGTGAAGATGGGGTCGAGGGTATGTCCTGCTCTGTGAGTGGGGGTGGTGACAAGCTGCTTCAGTCCGAGGTTGGAAAAGTTGTCAAGGAGGCTGGTGGTGTCGGGTTCTCAGTGGTTGTTGAGGTGGGAATTCAGTTCTCCGAGTAGGATGTAGGCCGTGGAGGTGATGGAGTGGGGTGCGACAAGGTCGTCAATGGTAGTTGTGGTCTGGTTGCGAGGTCTTGGGGGTCTTTAGATAAAGGTGCCGCTAAGCATGGTCCTGAGGCTGGACTGGACTTGAAAGTGGAGGTGTTCTATGTTGGGGTGGGGGTTGCTTGTGCTGGAGGTGGAGAGTCAGAAGGAGGTCTTGTGTGCAATGGTGAGTCCTCCTCCTGGGCGGTGGGGTCAGTCCTTTCTCTGGATCTTGTATCCGTTGGAGATGGCGGTGCCGATGTCGGAACTGAGGTGTCATTAGTCCAGGTTTCCTTGAAGAAGGTGATGTCGGGCGAGAGGGTGTTTATCAGATCCCAGAACTCTACAGTGTGTGTTTAGGGAGCGCACATTGAGGAGAATGCATGTTAGGGCTTCTGTGGTGTGGGCATCCAGTGGACCTTCGGCAGTCATTGGGGTGCTTTTGATGGTGAAGGATCATCAGCAGTGCTGGAGAACTGTCCATGGGTGGTGTTTGGTGTTGCTCTTTGGCAGTTGGTGTATCTTCTGGGGTTTAGTGCGTGGAGGGTGGCGGAGTCATATCGGCAGGGCCTTGGAGATCCAGGGCTCTTGGTTTTTGATCCAGGGTTCCTGACACTGGCAGCAGTGGGGTCACGGATGGGTGCAGACGGGCTTGCCTTCGGCCGCCATTAAGTAGGGGAGGGGGAGAGACATGCATTAGGGAGGCAGGAGTGGGGGCAGTTAGGGGGGAGAGGTTACAGTAGGAAAACGGCAGGAAGAGGAAGGGCACAGGCACAGGTCATGGATAGAGATAGTAATACAGAAACAAAAAGTGTAACAACAACAGAAGGAAAAGCGCAAAAATAAGATTGCAATGAGGGCACAATGCAGGGGGAAATTAAGGTGATAAAACAATACCGGGGAAAACAGAGCAAAATAAAACTACAAGGAGGTCACAATGCAGTGGGAAACTAAGGTGAAAAAACAATACAGGGGAAAACAGCGCAAAAATAAACTACAATGAGGGCACAATGCAGGGGGAGACCAAGGTGAAAAGACAATACCAGCACAGGCAGGGCGCAGAGTGGCAATGGGCAACAGCGAAGTGTGGTCTCGAGCCCTGACTGAGAGAGACAACAGGCAGAGCACAGCACGGAGGAGCTGCTGGGGAAGAGCAGATCACTGACTGAGGACCTGCTATGAGAACTTAGCAATCTTGCTGTGTGGGACTTACGAAAGGTAATAGGAGGAGTAGTTTGCCCCTAAGGCTGTACCCCTCCAGAAAGACCCACACACTGGGATTGCTAAAATGTCTTCGGATTTCATGCCTATTGTGTACATAAAATTCATGAAACAATAACGAGGGTAGTTGCAAAAAAGGAATTCTAACAAATTATTAAAAATATATATATATCACTTTTAATAGTTAGAGATTTAATTAATACTCTTAGAGAGTATTAATTGCCACTCTTTTCTTTAAATTTTTAAGGATTGTGTAATGTATCAATGTTCTAATTTCTCCATGTAATAATTTTTTATGTAATGTGGATATATGTTTAATTGCTGTATGATGTTTATTTTACGTAACATTAATGTATAATATCTGTTTTTTTAACTTGAAAAACTATTAAAAGTGATATATATTTTTAATAATTTGTTAGAATTCCTTTTTTGCAACTACCCTCGTTATTGTTTCATGAATTTTATGTACACAATATTCTTTTCCCTGAAGTACGAATTATCAAACCTAATCAGGGGGTCCTTGTTATTTGCATTATATTCGGATTTCATGCCGCCACTCTGCAAATCCATCTCCTAGAAGGCGACAGAATGGGGGATGAAGTCCACTTTACTACTGAGGGCCATCGGGGCCAAGAAGCCCTCCTGGTACCTCCTTTAAGTCCTACACAGCAGAGTTCCTGAGCAGTGGTCGGAGGAGCAGCACCCTTTTCCCACCATTCTGCAAATGTGACTTCTAGTTAAGGAAGAGTTTGCAATGCAATAGGTTTCGCGTTTGCGAGAGTTAGAGCTATTGGCGTTGTAAATGTCAACGTTTTTTAATAATGTTTTTGGAGTATAGTGGCCATACGTTGTGTGTAGTGGAATTATGTGGTAAATTGTGCAGTGAAATTATGTGGATAGAAAGTATGTGGTATTTAGTGTGTAGGAATTATTTAGAGTAGTATTATGTGTTATGGAGAGTAATTATGTGGTATGGTAATCTTTGTTGTGGAGTGGTAACCTAAAGTTTAGTCTTCCTCATTTCCATAGAAGCTCAACTATGAACGCAGTCAGATAAAAAAAAGGGATCACTAAGGAGCACTTGTGGACCTAGTCAGAGGTATGAGGAGGGCCACTGGGATTATGCGACTGTTTGGCTGCATGACTTTCGCACAATTATACATTTTCCACTTCAGCCACATAATCCATCATCTGCTCCCTAATCTGCATATTTGAACAAAAAAAAGCTTTGTGTCTAGCTCAAATGCCTCAAACATTACCAAAAATGCAGCAACAAGTGTTACAGTGTGGTGGAAGGCCCTTTGCAAACCTAGAATGGTCACCTGTTACTTATTGCTAAATGTGGGTATTACATTGTTACTAATGGTGTGCAAGCCAATCTTGCCTCCTTCTGTGCCTCTCTTGCCTCTTTCTGTAATTCTGTTGCTTCTTTCTGCACATTCCTTTCTTTTTATGCACTTCTCTTTCCTCTTTCTGCACATCTCTTCCACTTTCTGAAACTCTCTTACCTCTTTCTGCACCTCACTTGTTTCTTTCTGCACCCTTGTTGACTCTTTCTGCACCCTTCTTCACTCTTTCTGTAACTCTCTTGCCTCTTTCTGTACCCCTCTTACCTCTTTCTGCACCCACTTTGTATTTTTCGGCACCTCTGTTCCTTCTTTCTGCAGTTCTTTTGTTTCTTTCTGTACCTCTCTTGCTTCTTTCTGTACCCCTCTTGCCTTTTTCTCCACCCTTCTTCCCCCTTTTTGCATGTCTGTTGCCTCTTTCTGCACTTCTGTTGACTCTTCCTATACTCTCTTGCTTCTTTCTGCATCCCACTTGCCTCATTCTGCACCCTTCTTCCCTCTGTCTGTACCTCTGTTGCCTCTTTCTGCGCCCCTCTTGCCCATTTCCACATCTCTTTTGCTTGTTTATGCACTTTTTTTATCATCATCAAATCACTTTATTCGATTAATGAAAATCATAAAAGTACATAGATGAATCACATTCAATATATACAGTATAAAACAATCAGATGGTAATAGAGAATCCATATGATATTTAATAACTTGTTTCATATATGTACAAATAAAAAGGGCTACAATAAAATTCATAGTTCAGTTATACTCCGGTCTCTTAATTTCTTACATCTTATGGCTGCAACAAGATAACTAGCAATATTAAAAATGTTCCATGTGTTATTTAGCCATTGCAAATACATTAAGGCTGGTTTAACCTGATACAAACCAAAACCTCTAAAAAGTGGGATAATAAACCTTTTCCTAATCGATGAATAATGTTTGCAAAAGAACATAAAGTGCATAGAATCTTGGAGTGAATAATTATCACAGTCACAAAATGCTGCCTTTTCAGGAACTGACCATCCCTGATATGAACCCAGTAAAAAATGTATCTGATTGAACCGAAATTTAGTTAGCAACCAGCGATGGTAAGGCTTTGTTACCACTTTTAAATACGGTTCAATAGAAGGGGTGGTGACTAATAAGAAGTGGGATCTCACTGTGGGCTTTAGTAGTTCCTCCGATTCCTGCTCCTGGAGTATTAAGGACAAAAAATGTTTTTTAACCCACGATATGTGACCTTTAACAATGTTTTCAGGGAAGTCAAAGATTTCAGGCCGCCCTAGTTTCACAAACATTCTTTTGACATATGAGAGCCACTTTATTTGGTCTCCTCGATCTAAACTGATACAATCTTTTAAAATACGGTGGTTTAATGTTAGCCCTGGGTTAAGCCAGGTTTTGATCCAGCAAATAAGAGGGGCAAAACCAATCAGATCACCAACAAACCCCATCCCCAGCTCCTGGTGGACAGCAAATGTTGGCGTAGACTGAGGGATAGATAAGAGACACCGAAACAGTTTGTTTTCAGCCCTTTGCACATCATCCATCGGGATGTAACCCCATAACGCGGCACCATAAAGTGTCAGTGCAAGACATTTGGCTTTATAAATTGCCAATATTGCATCAAATGGTCTCCCCCGGGTCAAATTTAACAAGGCTGATCCTGCTCGTACCAGAGCATTCTTTTTCGCTAACCTCTGAGGGATCCAGCAACAGCTGTTGTCAAACAGGACCCCCAGATATGTAAAAACTCGTACTCCTTGGACCTCTACCCCTCTGCAATAAAATGTTTTTGGTTTACTCCTTCGGGGGCCCATGGCCATGACATGGGACTTGGCGGAATTAACCACCAAATCCAGTGAGGCCATGAATTCCCCGAAGGAGTTCAGCAGCCTCTGTAGTCCCATCGGGGTACGTGCTATTAGTACGGCAACATTTGCGTATAGGAGGACTGGGATGGTACTGCCTCCTATATGCGGGACATCCAGGGTAGCGGTTTCCAGGCTTTTCTCTAGGGCATTAATATATAGTGTAAAAAGGAGAGGGGCCAGGATGCACCCTTGCCTAACCCCTCTCCCTGATTTAAAGTGCCTAGCGCAGATACCATCTTGAGTCATCCTAACAATAGTATATAAATCCCGGTGGAGATCTGCCATAAAACAAACCAAACTGGGATCGATCCCCATGTCCAGTAAAATTGTCCACAGCTTCGACCTATTGACTAGATCGAAAGCTGTGGACAAGTCCATAAAACCCAGGTAGACAGACCCCCTACTGGCCACTTTGTATTTGTTAATTAATAAATACAGGTTAATACACTGATCCGCAGTGCTTCTGCCCGGCCTAAATCCATATTGGGATTCTATAAAGATATTTTTTTGTGTAACCCATTCAGACACTTTAGACAGAATAACTTTACCTAAAATTTTGACAGAGGAGTCTATAAGGGAAATGGGCCTGTAACATCTCGGGTCCCCTCTCTGTCCTTTTTTAAAAATGGCAATAATGGTGGAATGGGCCCATGATGCAGGAAGCCATGAATAATAGTAGAATTAAAAACTTTTGTTATAATTGTAGCCCAAAATTTAACATTTCCCTTGTATAAATCTGGAGGGACACCGCCTTATTTGCAGCACTTATGCACTTAATTTGCCTGTTGTGTGCCCCTCTTGCCTCCTTCTGTACCTCTGTTGTTTCTTACTGCACTGCTCTAGCTTCTTTCTGAACCTCTCTTGTACATTTCTACACTCCATTTGTCTCTTTCTGCATCCCACTTCCCTCTTTCTGCACCCTTCTCCCCTCTTTGTGTACCTCTCTGGCCTCTTTCCGCACCTCTATTGCTTCTATCTACACCCCTCTTGTCTCTTTCTGCATCTCTTTTGCTTGTTTATGCACTTCTTTTGTCTGTTTCTGTACCTTTTTGTCTCCTTCTGTATCTCTGTTGTTTCTTACTGCACTGCTCTTGCTTTTTTCTACACCTCTCTTGTAAATTTTCATACCCCTTTTGCCTCTTTTGGCACCCCTCTTGCCTCCTGCACCTCTGTTGGTTCTTTCTGCACCTCCTTTGCCTCTTTCTGAAAGTCCCTTGCCTCTTTCTGCCTTCTGTTGCCTCCTTTTGCACCTCTGTTGTTTCTTTTTTGCACTTCTCTTCCTCTTTCAGCACTGCATTTGCCTCTTTCTGCGCCTCTGTTGCTTTTTTCTGCTCTTCTAATGCCTCATTCTGCACTTCACTTGCTTCTTTCTGCATCCATCTTGCCTCTTTCTTTAACCCTCTTTCCTCTTTGTGCAACTCTCTTACCTCTTTTATACACCTCTCTAGTGTCTTTCTGCACCACTCTTGCCTCTTTCCGTACCTCTGTTGCCTCCTTATGCACTTCTCTTGCCTCTTTCAGCACCCATCGTCCCTCTTTCAGCACCTCTGTTACTTGTTTCTGCACTTCTCTTCCTTCTTTCTGTACCCCTCCTACCTCCTTCTGCATCTTTGTTGCTTATTTCCTGCACTTCTCTTGGTTTTTTCTGCACTGCTCTGGCCTCTTTCTGCATCCCTATTGCCTATTTGAGCATGTCTTCTGCTATTTTTTATACTTCTTCCTCCTATTTCTGAACCCCTCTTGCCTCTCTCTGCACCTCTGTTGCTTCCTTCTGCACTTCTATCACCTCTTTCTTCACCTCTCTTGCTTCTTTCTGCACATTACTTGCCTTTTTTCAGCACCTCTGTTTCTTTTCTCTGCAGATCTCATGCTTCTTTCTGCAGCGCTCGTATCTCTTTCTGCACCTCTCGTGCCTCTTTCTGCACCCCTGTTCCATCTTTCAGCATCTTTACTGTCTGTTCTGTACCTCACTAACCTCTTTCTATATCTCTGTTGCCTCTTCTTGTACTTCTCTTGCTCTTTATTCCCCTTTATGACACATTGAGCACCTATGTGCACTTCTCTTTCTTCTTTCTGTACCCCTCCTCCTCTTTCTGTACCTCTCTTCCTTCTTTGTGAACCCCTCCTACCTTTTTCTGCACCAATCTTACCTCTTTTTGAACTTCTGTTGGTTCTTTCTGTACTGCTCTAGCTTCTTTCCACACCTCATTTGCCTCTTTCTGCTCTTCTCTTGCTTCTTACACCTCTGTTGCTTCTTTCAGCAATTCTCTTGTTTCTTTCTGCACTTCTCTTCCTAATTTGTACACCTCTCCTGCCTCGTTCTGTACTTCTTTTGACTCTTTGTACACCTCTCCTACCTCTTCCTGCACCCCTCTTGCCTCTTTTTGCCTCTTTTTGCCTCTCTGTGCCCCTCTGTTGCTTCTTTCTGCACTTCTCTTGCTTCATTTCTTCATTCTGTATCTATTACTTCTTTCTCTACCTTTCTTCATCTTTCTGGACTTATGTTGCCTCTTTCTGCATTTCTCTTACTTCTTTCTGCGCGTCTCTTCCTTTTTCTGCACCTGTCATACCTCTGTAGAAATAGATAGAAATTAGCATTTAAAAAACCTTTAAAAGTAACTGAAAAAACCATAGATTTCAGGGACGTTATGGTTAGAAATTAGCATTTAAAAACATTTTAAATTCACTGAAAAAACCGCAGGTTTCAGAAATGTTATAATTAGTTGGACATTTCATTCATACAAAACCAGAGACATTCAGCCATTAAAATTAGTTGAACTGACTATAACTTGCGCCCCCGCAGTGCACGGCTGATGACATCCAATATTACATCACTCATGACATGCTCATTGACATCACTGATGACATCACTGATGACATCTCAAATGTCATCCACTGATGACATCTCAAATGTCATCACTGAGGACATCATCCACTTAATAAAACATTGCCCCTAGGACGTGGCCCACACAGGGGCTTTAAAAAAATGAAGCCCTGGAGACAGAGTTTTTTTTTCCGGCTGGATTTGCACACCTGTCGCAACTCCGGCTGGAAAAAATATATATATATTTTTTTGGCTCACAAGGCCTAGGGGGTCAGGGTATTCTTACCCTGCCCCCTTTCTTGTTTTTAATGCTTCGCTGACCTTTTTGCTTCTCACTCAATACCTAGTCACAAGATGGCTGCCAACATTTCCTGGTTTGAAGTGTTGACAGCCAAACAGAAACAAGTGCATGATCTGGATTGTTCAGCCAATCAGATCTCACAATTCTCAAATATCGATATCTGTAAATCTTTAAATATGTCAAAAACGTCTGAACGGATACCTATACTAGTCATCATGTTCCACTTCTTTTGGAGAGACTCAACGAAGCAACATTTTCTTGCTTGTATTATTATTATTCTACATCCAATCATCATCTGGCTTTTGGGGCGAAATGGATTTAAGGTGAGTGAGGAGGATGGAGGAGCAGGGCTCGTAGTAGTGTACTTCAGTATGCAGACAGCTCCACCTTCAATATGGCAATATAAAGACTAGAAGACTGTGGGTATGGATTTGTTTTGATTCGAAGTTTCAAACCAGAAAGATAGACACACTCAAATAAAAGTAAAATAGGAAGGAAGAAAGTAAGAAGTTCAAGCCTAGTTGTCATAGAAGTATAGCTAGTCCTCAAACTCTGGGGGTTCAACAAGAAGTAGGTAATCATCTAACACACTTCTACCATCAACTAAGCCTCTGTCCTCAAATTTCTGTGTTGATTCATGTATTGTGTAATTCGGTGAAATAAAATGCTGATTCATTTTGTTCATGGTTAACCTCTCCACGTTTTTGGGTGAGAGGCTGGTCCTTTTAACTTTTACAATGGTACCAGCAGCACTGAAAACACGTTCAGAAGAGACACCTGCGCCAGGGCAAGCCAGATAGTTTATTGCCAGCCTGCTGAGCACTGGCCATTGGCCTCAATGGGTTCTGATCAATGTAGACCTCTTTTGGGTCAACCAGATAGGCCTGGACCATCCGCTCAATGTTCAGGAGTGCTACACTTTGCTTGGTCTCTTTTGTCTTTGCATCAGCACTGGACCTAGCAAGCCCTGGCTGTACAAGGTAAAACTGCAATCGCTCAGGATAAGGTTCAGAGAAGTAGCGCGTTCAGAGGTTTATTAGCGCGTTGTTTAGCTTTGTTTTGCGAGGCATTTATTTTTAGTTTCACTTTTAACTGGTGGGATCTTATTTCTCACTAGATATCTTTTAACTTTGTATGCCCGCTTACCTGCACTCTAATTGTATCCTCACCGCTGTTTAGCGGGTCTCTTGCCACAGCTATGATTACTACCGCCATCTTGGGGATAGTTGGGGCGTTTTGTGGGCGCCATCTTGGGGCAGCGTTCCAGCTGTCAGGCGGATACCTATGAAGCCTACTTAAGACGTTCTCTTTTGCAGGCCGGTCCTGTACAAGGTAAAACTGCAATCGCTCAGGATAAGGTTCAGAGAAGTAGTGCGTTCAGAGGTTTATTAGCACGTTGTTTAGCTTTGTTTTGCGAGGCATTTATTTTTAGTATTCACTTTTAACTGGTGGGATCTTATTTCTCACTACATATCTTTTAACTTTGTATGCCTGCTTACCTGCACTCTAATTGAATCCTCACCGCTGTTTAGCAGGTATCTTGCCACAGCTACGATTACTACCGCCATCTTGGGGATAGTTGGGATGTTTTGTGGGCGCCATCTTGGGGCAGCGTTCCAGCTGTCAGGCGGATACCTACGACGCCTACTTAAACCTGCCACATGCAAGCGCGCAGCGTGAGCGCCTTGGGCGTGCCGGAGGCTCGCCAGAGGCGAGCCCATCTACGCCCATCCACGACCAACCGGGACCAGGGGCCACAACCCCTGGCCAATCTATCAGGTATTGTAGAACCGCTTTATTGAAGCTTACTCAGGCTGATTTACATCCTACCCAGGAATGTACAACTTTGTTACGCCAGGAAGGACTACTCAAGTCCTCGCGGCCAAGGGAGGGGAGGGGAAATAGGAATGCTGATATGACCCTGAAGTATGGTCTTTTAAATACTCGTTCTTTACAGAGGCATAATTTAGAACTTTTTTCACTGCTGCAGGACGGCGGGGTTGATATCCTTGGGGTCACGGAAAAGTGGCTTGAGAAATCTTCTACCCCAGATGTGGTGGCCTCTCACCCTCCGAATTTCAATGCTATCTGGCTTAATCGCACGGGCACAAAGAGAGGAGGGGGGGTCGCATTCCTTTAAAATAGTTGCTGGAGGGCAGAAAGAGTATGCGCTGAAAGTCTTGGTGGAGCAGAGGTTCTAGGAGTGAAATTTGAGATGGGTACTACTTGCTTGGTCATCTTACTGCTGTACCGTCCTCCCTGGGCTAAACGTGCATTCTTGGATCTCTTTGTTGAGGTTGTCCATGACCTTAGATCCCGCTATGAGAATCTGATGGTAATGGGAGATTTTAACTTCCATTGAGAGATCTCCCCCAAGGAAGGGCAAGCAATCCATCTAGAAGAGGCTTTAACGGCCTTAGGCATGACCCAATTGGTGATCGGTCCTACCCACAATAAAGGCCATACCTTAGATCTGGTATGGACAACAGATTCTGCCCCATGACATGTCATTACAACGCCGTGTGTTTGGTCCGACCACTATTTAATTAGGGGCCAGAGGAAGGCCTATAGGGGCGGAGATAGACCGAGAGCGGCCTGGAAAATGGTAAGGAGATAGAATAATATAAATGAGGAAGAGCTGGCTGGTCATTTATTAAATTCCACTGTTTTAAACATAGTTAATGAGAACATCGAGGTTGGTAGTCAAAAGCTATTTGACAAATTGAAGAAAGCCATTGACGTTGTTGCACCGGCAAAAAAGGTGAAATGGGTTGACAAAGGGATCGGGGCACCCTGGTGTGATGATACCCTGAGAACGAAGAAACATGCTCTCCGGAAAGTGGAGAGAACCTGGATGAGGGATTATAATACTAATGCCCAGAGCCTATACTTGCAGAAGCTTGCACTTTATAAAAAGGCTATTCGGGCTCGTAAAGCAGAGTTTTTTGAGACCAGAATTGCGACAGCCCAAGACCCGCAGAAAGTAATCTTCAAGGTACTTACAGAACTGAGGAACAATAAAGAGCAGAAGCCGGAGATCTCTCAGGAAGATTGCCATAACTTCCAGGATTTCTTTACAAGTAAAATTGAAGATCTTCAGGGCGAAATATCTCCTACCCCAATTCTTGACTGTCCACCACAAATTATGCCATACACCCCTGAGGCACACCACTCCCTAAACATATTACCCTTGATTACTAAGAAGATGTTAACAAGTTTGGTGGAGAAAGTGAAATCTGGCTCTCAGGTGGACCCTTGCCCTCCTAGTGTTTTTAAGCTCGCTATGCCGGGGATTGAGGAGGACGTCCTTACCCTCATAAATAGGTCTTTGGAGACGGGACAGGATCCAACTTCCTTCAAAGAGGCCCGGCTGATCCCGTTTCTTAAGAAGCCTGGGGCCGATGTTAAAAATTTAAAGAATTATAGGCCCATCTCCCAAGTACCCTTCCTAGCTAAAGTGGTTGAGCAGCATGTTCTGACGTATCTCTCGAAACATCTGGAGACCAACGATCTGTTAGAGCGAAATCAGGCTAGCTTTCAAAAACATCATAGCACGGAGCTGGTGATGTTATCCATTTTGGATGAACTAAGATGCAGAGCTGAAAAGAAGATCCCCGGGGCCCTGGTGCTCTTAGATCTCTCCACCGCGTTTGACACGGTGTGTCATAATTTACTGTTGAAGCGTCTGAGAGATCTGGGAATCGGGGGGACCGCTCTTAGCTGGCTAACTTCATTCCTGCAGGGAAGATCGCAGAGGGTTCAGTTGTCAGACCTGGTATCTACAGCAGCAGCCATAACCTGTGGAGTTCCGCAGGGTTCTGCTCTTTCACCGCTCCTTTTTAATATATACCTGCAGCCATTGATTTCAGCTCTCAATCAGATGGATTGTCAGATTTACAACTATGCTGACGACACACAGATCATCATTCAAATTGAGGACTCATCTGGAGCCCAAGCCAGGCTGCATAACATCTTAAAGTTCACGAGTAACTGGATGTCCACCAACTCCTTGAAGATCAATCCAGAGAAGACCAAAGTGTTGCCCATTACCATCTCGGGCAACCCGTGGAACGATCGCTTCTGGCCCAAGGAGCTGGGCAGGACTCCAGTACCAGCAGAGGTGGTGAAAAGCTTGGGCATCCACATTGATGGTAGCCTATCTATGAAGAATCAAGTGTCTTCTGTGGTGGGCACATGCGTTGGCCTCCTTAGGCAACTGCGTAAAATCTCCCAACTGCTGTCCTTTTCTACTTTAAGGACTGTGGTGTCCGCAATGATCTTAGGACGTCTGGAGTACAGGAATGCCCTCTATGTTGGGCTTCCCCCGCAACAACTCTCAAGACTGCAAATAGTCATGAATGATGCAGCCAGACTTATCTTCGGAAAACCCAGGAGCACGCATGCCTCTCCTCTCCTGTGCCAACTACACTGGCTCCCCATTAGGCAGAGGATATTATTTAAAGGCCTATGCATCGCGCACAAGGCAGTCTATGGTAATGCGCCTAGCTACATCAAAGCTAGACTGGTGAAGTATATTCCTAGGAGGACTTTGCGCTCGTCTGAGGACACTCTTCTGGTCAGCCCTCGCTACCGCATGTCTTTCCTTGGTGGACGTGCCTTTTCGACCACCCTGCCGGCAGCTTGGAACAAACTACCACTCTGCCTTTGGAAGGAATCTAACCTACTTCTTTTCAGGCGGATTTTAAAAACTGTACTCTTCCGAGATGCGTGGGGCGCGATATAATCTGGTTTCCTGTTTCTGTAATGTTTCGGTCTTTCCAAGTACAAGCGCTTAGAGACCTATCGGTGATAACGCGCTATATAAATTGAATAAATAAATAAATAAATAAATAAATACCAATCCTGTACCAATTTTACTTGGGCTGATGATCCACTTCTTGCTGTTGTTGATATTGTTGGTGTCCACTCCGAGCCAAATACACTGCCCTCAGGCTCTGAAATGGAACTTGACACCAGATGCCCTGCTGCAGTACTTGTTGTGGGTTTGAGTAACGGGCCTTTAATTTCCAGCTGTTCAAAGTCACTGGCTGCCTCATCTTACCGTTGTGTACCAGGCAACATCAAGTTCTGTAAAAGGAATTAATGTCTTACTGTTCAGTGCCGATTTTTACAGTGGATCCAGAATTGTGGCACAAATGTAATGTTTTTTTGTAACAATGCAAGTTTTTACCCTTGTATTTTGAGCTAAGTGACGGGATAAGCTCTCCACCAACTCATATGCTTCAGTTTTTTTCCTCTACACCTATGTACACTTCGGACACTTCCTTCAGCTGTTGCTCAAGCATGTGCAACAATGGAATATATTGGCACATAGTACAGTACTCCTTGCTGACTTTACATGTGAAGACCTCAAAAGGAAGAAGTATCTCTGTCAGGATTTAACTAGGCCCCATTTGTCCATCAGAAGGGTCATGCCTTTCACAGTAGCATCCCCTCTTTGCATGACATATTCATTCATTGGTCTGTACTGCTAAAACAGACAGTCAAGCATGTAATAAGTTGAGTTCCAATGTGTTGCCATTTCATGGATGAGTGCTTTGACAGGCATTCTTTACTCACATTGAATGATCCACAGCTGCTTCCGGCCTTTAAAAGAATGGCTGAAATGTGTGCATATTCTTCTGCATGTGGTCAGTAAGCTGCTGACTATGGCTTCTTCTTTCAGAAAGTCTTGAACAATAATATTAATGCAGTGCCCCGAACATGGGGATTGGAAACAGGCACAATCATCCACGGCCTTAAGTATATTACTGCCATTATCTGTGGCGACAAAACACATGTTAAGCCCTCTTGGGTGCAGCCATACAAAGACCTTGCTGTTAAACTCTTCCAATATATTTGCTACAGTATTAGATTTCCCCATGGCGAACATGGCTACAGGTGCATGTTTCCGAGTGGCATGAAAAATCTCGGCAGTGTCAACAACACCTGCTTCAGATATCTGTTCTCTAACCCCCACAAAAGAGATCCAGTGTGCAGTGATGCACATGTAATCACTGTCTTGGCAAATGGTCCACATGTCTGTTGTCAGGTGGATAGTGTGATTAGCACTCTGCTGCAAAGGTTATCCAAGCAATTCTAGCACATTGTGATGTAGTGCTGGAACAGTAACTCTAGTGAAATAGGACCGGCTGGGAATCTTCCATTTAGGGCAGATGCTGACACAAATTCAAGGAAACCCACTCCTTCCACAAAAGAAAAAGGGAGAAGGTCCAGCGCTAATATTTTAGCCAGCTTTGCATTGTACAAATGTGTAGTTGGATGTTTGCGTTCGTACTGCCCCTCTGACCTAAGCATGCGGTCAATAGTAGGCTGGACTATTTTCCTTTCTGGTGCAGCTGATGCAGGTGACTTCTTCAACCCAGTTAGGCTCAACGACACACTTTTTTTCATTGCCATACTCTGTTGCTTTGGTGTCTCAGTCTGACTCTGAGTTTTCATACTACGGCACTACTGAGATGTTGCTGAGTCTGTGGGTGGTACCACTACACTGCTGGGGACAGAGCTTATCATTGCTCTCATGAGCAGCAGCTAGTCCGAGCAAGGCGACGAGGTTGATTTACATAACAGAGCGAACGGGAGAATTTCAGAGAGAGACAAAGTTGTGGAGAACCAGGAAGTTGGTGCAGCTACAAAATTAGCGGCTAGAACATTGAATACACCATATCCAGGTTCGCCCCTGATGAAGGCACTTTGGTAGTGCCGAAATGCATTGGGCTCCCTCATAAAATGTATAACATTTTGCATTGTAAATCATAACATGAATTTGTAATGTTAAGATAATATTGATTGTTATTTTGGAATATTTTTGTCAATTGATACATGTTGGAAGAGGACATATGATATGACAGATAAAAAAGAAGAGTAAAAATATAAAAAATAAAAAACAAGATACAGCAATCACAACATGTTTATGTTTTGTTAAAAAGGTATTAACAGTTCAGGTGCATAGCACCAAGTGAATAGTGCATGGTTCGTTGGGCTCACATACCCAACATAAACTAGCTATAAATCAAGGGACTGACAAACCCAGTAACCATAGCACCATAGACAAACACAGCATCAAAGAGTGCACGGAGTGCTCCCTTATCCAATAAATTGGGGACAGAGCTAGACATATCTGCCTCTTGTTCACCTTCCACCACAATCATATCTTCTTCTTTTTCTTCCCCACCAACAGCAATGGATGCAGTTTTACTTTTTTTGTACACTAAGTATTTATGCCTCTCACTGGATAATGTGGTGTTTTTTGAGATGACTTGCTTGGCCTCTGGTACCATAGTTTGCACCAAGCTTACCCAGACAAACAGTGTGTTGACAGATTGAGCATATAGCAATGTTCTCCTCCTTACTGCTAACCAAAGAAAAAGTCCCAAACTGGGGAGGTGAACTTTCTGGTGCTGCCACTTTCAATGCCAGATGAATTGGAGGGTGGGCATGGAATTTGACTCTGTACATACAGTACCACTACCTAGTGAGGTTTTGGTTGAGCTGGATTTAGGTCCACGCCAGGCCTTAACAAATGCAAATATGAAAGCTGTAGGCCGTGTTGATGTTACCTGTCTTGGTGGTATCTGTGCCACATCTCTCACAGCAATTTTGAATGGGGTAATAATAATGTCAGTCTCCATCTCCAAAGGGGCGGGAGTGATGTTCATGATGACTAGCTCATCATCATCCTCCTCTTCTACATATTCCTCCATAACTCTAAGGCTTTCTGGAACCTTCCTTTTCCCTAGCCTTCTCCCGTGGCGTGCCTCACTTTCAGACTGAGCTGGTGGCTTCCAAGTGGTATCTAGATCATCAGAAGGGGGGCTTGAAAGAGAAGTTGGACTAACCCTCCTTTTCCTTGCTGGGGATCTGAAAGACAATGGATCTTCTGAAAGAGTGGCTGTTCTCAGTCTTCTGCAGGAATCTCACTTTCCTGAACTGCCCCTACTACATGAGGAACAACTACCATTGTGGGCAGTTGTTGTGGCTGTTGTTGCCCACTTATCTGCAGAGGTTCTGCCTGCGTTGATTGGGTACTACTTTGCGATAATGACATTTCAACATCACTGCTCGTTGGTGTTTGAGCAAATAGACTCGCTACCTCTGTGACACTCAGGGGCTTGGGCCTAGGTTGGTGGAGGGGGCCCTCTGATGCGGAGTAGCTGCTCCCAGCTTGCTCCCCGGACACCACTGATGCAGGCATAATTTTTTGTTTCCCAAAAAACGAATTAGCTGACACACAAGTCTTGGTAAGCGGCAACGCCACTTCCTTCTTCTCTTCCTTCTACTCACTGGAACCTTTCTTGCTACTGGAGGACCGGGTGCCTTTCTTTGGGGCCATCTTCTTCATTCTGATGTCAGCAAGAAGCAGTTGCACAAGTTGCAGAGATGTCTGTGGTCACACATGGACGTGACATGGTGCGCAGCAGGACTTATGACTGGCAGTACAACGGGTGATGATGACACCTCCTCCTCTGTCATTTTGTGCACCTAAAAGCAAAGAAGCCACGAGAAGAACATCGGTGAAATGTTGCATTTGTTGTTGTGGTTCAATTACTACTAGTACAAACAAACAAATATAATATATAACTTAGTATGTGGTGGTCACACTTGTCAGTTTAAGTTATTAAAAAAACATAACAGTGTAGCCATTTGTGAGACTTTGACAACAAGGGCGTTCATGGTATACTGTGTACACTCAGGAAAGATAGGAAAGAAGAAGAACAAAAACAAAAAAGCATGAACTGCCGCGAGTGAGCTGCCACGGGTGAGCTGTAAGTATTCTGAAGGAGCTGTGGGTGCTCCTGTGCTCTTCCTGACACCTGCAGTACCTGGGGCGGGCACGTAGGCTCCTCCACCGACCAGGAGGCCAACTCACACTTTGGTGGGACTCCTAGTCCCAGAGTGCAACATGGGACATCATCACCAGCAGCTGCAAGGGAGGCACGGCCTGAAGCCTTTTAAACGCTGCTCGCACCCTGCGGTGACTAAACATATTTTCACAATCTGTCTCCAAATGCAGTGTGCTTTGAGCGAGCACCCCGGGACTTGTTATACATTTAAACTGGGTTGTTGTAACATGTACACTAATGTTATTAATTGTCTCACATGTACTTTTTGGTCGTCTAAATTACCCCAAGTAACTTATATTGTTGCCTTTTGGGTTTACGTATTTTCAGTCTTAGTAGCCAGAGTATTACAGTCTATGTTTACACTCCGTTTTTTGCTGCTAATTATATTAAGCACGTTGCACTTTTTCCCTTTGGGGTAGTGTATTTTTAGCATAACTAGCCTGTATGTTCTGGTTTGTGTTCAAATGCCCTCTCTGCTGCTAATTATTTTAAGCTCATTGGACTTTTGCCTTCTGGGTTAGTGTATTTTTACCCTTAGTAGCTTGTTCACTCTGGTTTGTGTTTACATGCTCTCTCTGCTGCTAATTATTTTATGCATGCTGCACTTTTGCCCTTTTGGGTTTAGGCTTTTTAGCTTCATTACATTGCACTTATTGGCTTATGTTTACATCTCCTCTCGACATTTAAGTCCCCAGTTGGTCGCATTACACGTTTTTTCCTAGGGTGAGGTTCTGTCCAGGACGGTGCTCACTCAAACCTCATTTTATTTCGATATGGGGAAGCGTGGCTATGTACCTAAAAAAATACCTCAGTACTAATACCGGCCTCACACCTCTATTGATAGTATGCTTCAGAGAGCCATTCGGGTAGTCTCAAATGAAATCAGGCTAACTGAAAGGCGGCTTTCTTTAACCCCAGATCTTTTTCCCAAACCCACTGAACCACCACTCTGCGCAAACCAGTCTGGGTTCGACCCCTAGTCCATTAAGATCTTTACCCGGATAAAGCAAGTCCTAGATATCACCCCCACAATCTCCCCCAGCAATCTCAAAAACTTGTAAAGGCAGAATAAACACCCCTTTACCCAAAGCTGTGAGACAGAAAACAGGCAAAGGGAAAGGTCCAACTAAATTGACTAGCTCAGAAATTAATTTCAGTGACGGTGTACTAATCAGACCAGGACGAGAAGTAGAATTCCTCTTCAAATCCTGCAAAAATCCTGAATGCCCTTCATGGGGGAGGAATTTGGTAGTGGAACTAGAGGCACAGATGAGAGCCATTGTAAAAGAAGAATTAGTGCTTAATCTTGGGAATTGAACCAGAGGCCAGACTCTTGCCCCGTGTGCAATAAATAATCCTCTGGCAAATACATTGTTGCCTCCAGTAGAGAAGAAAGACTGAAGCACACAGACGGATAGAACAGAGTAATCCTTATCTTCCAGAGGTCCACCTCTTCCTAGCCCATTGTGTCCACCTCCTATGAATGTTGACAAGTCCTGGGCTTGCAACTCTAACATCAATCTTAACAATTATACTGCAAGCTCCCATCCTGCCCTGAACCATGGAGGCTTATGCAGACTAAAGTCAGGGTAGTGCCCATCCCAGTACACAGCGAGGGCCGAGCCTTGGTTTCTCTGGCCTTGCCAACAATTTATTTACCCCCAGCCTCACTCCCTTATGTTATAGTTTTGACTGGTGTACCTGAATTAAAAACCAGACAGGAAGAACTACAGCTGGAACTACTCCCCTATGATAGGGCAGGTGAGATATTACTGGTTCGAAGAGTGAGATGGGTTGGCAAGAACTCTATGTCAATTAACGGTAACCGTATAGTCATCAATTTTCGGAACTCACAGACAGTCTCATTTTTGGCCCACCAGTTTCCCAGTTTTCATGCACCACCCATAGGGATCCAATTACACACTTTGGGTTTTTTCTATGCATGTGACTACCCACAACCATGGACCCCAGGCACAGGAGCTCCAACACATTGGTCCTATCTCCATCCTACATCTGGCCAATCTTTCCTGAATCCAGTATAACATCGCAGTAACTAATAGGTTTGGGGCACTTGAAGAGGTGGATTGACTCTCGCGCTGATTATTCCACTAGATTGGGTTCAGGGGGGACCACCGGGGATCCTGATCTGAATAATATTGGGTCACAGACCATGAATATTGCAGGCGTGTCTCAAGTGACTAGCTTCGACCACAAGGCCCCGCTGGTGTCCTCTCAGGAGCAGTAACAAATCAAGACTCCTGTTCTTCTGAACTTGTAACCACAACTAGGGTTAGGAATAGTTCTATACTGCAAGTGGGAACTACAGAACTCAAGATTGAGCAGGAGCCCACATTAGTCCCGAACACTTCAGGTCCCACTATGCAAGATGCTATTGCGAGCCTGGGCCTCCAGTTGAGGGTGCTGTTGTGGAACATCGCCGGAATTAAAAACAAAGTCCATAACCCTGACTGGATGCAATTTGTACAAAACTATGAGGTGTGCATGTTCCCTGAGACTTGGTCTAGATACAATATTGTTATGATGTGTTTTTCAACCTTTTATGTATTAGCCACTATGGGAGGTAGAGGTAGACCTAGGGCTAGGGACATGGGTTGCCTCTCATCTTGACTGCACCGACAGCTTGATTCCGGTCCAGGGAAGACATGGCTTGGCAGTTCGGGCTGGACTGTTCCCATGAGGCACAGGGTCAGACTGATTTGCATTTGGCCATGTCTGAACTGGGGTGGCGGAGTGAGCTAAAGAACGTGATGGATTAAACCCAGATCAGTTGACTGGGGTGAGTGTTTGTATTGTCAACGCTCCGTCCATCACAACCTTTGGTTTTTCTTTCTTCTTTCTTCTTTCCAGGTTACAATGTACCCAGGATGTATTGGCTCCTACCAATATGCATGAACATGGGGTTTAGACAGATACGGGAGGCTTTTAGAGTTATGAGCAACTACAACGTACCCCCGATTGTCTTTGCTGTGTCCCGTTTCCCAAACTCCATATGACTCAGGCGTCGCAAGTTTTTAAATCTCCCAAGCGCATGCTAAATTTACCCCTTCCATCTTCCATTTTTATGATCTTATTAAATCATGAATTTCCTGTTTTTAAATCTTAATATTTTTTAACTTGTCATGAAATTTGTACAATTAATTACTAATGGTTATATTCTGTAATGTTTAAAATTTAGTGATATATGTATTTCATCTTTTGCTTTTATGGTCTACAATGATCAAAATAAAGCTTGAAAATGGAAAAATTCAAATGTAATGGAAGTGGAACCTGTTTGGGATTAATTTGCTCATCGTATTATTCAGGGAGCTGCAGCTGGCAAAGGTGATGGAAGCAGTAAGCCACGAGGAACAAAGGAAAGACATGCAGGCCTATATGGCAAAAGCAGCACACTTATAATTACCACCAGAAATGGCCAGTAGCCACATAGACACTCACATTCACAAGCAACAAGCAGGAGACCTGCATGACAATGAACTGAAACAGGCCTATAATAGCTGGTCAAAGAAGGCATGCTAAACAACACAGCTTCAATGCAATAAAATGCAAAAATGAAATTCCACAGGGCTAAACAAGGTGTGCAAGTTACACAACAAACACACCACACACACAACAAAGGCATCTATTTAAAACACACTAAAAAAGTGAAATACCCCCAAAAAGACATATTTTGTAATTCAATCCAATGCCATTCATGCCCTAAATGATGTTTAAAATAATTTGATTCAACACACACTAAAGGAACAGTTGTTTCATCATGCACCCATGACTAGCTCTGGGCCTACTGGCTACCCACAATATTTTTGTTTTTTGAATGATGGAAAGTACAATTGAAGTTTCAGCAACTGCAATGCCCCCATCAAACAAACGATTTAGAAAAGGGGGTGGTGATGAACAGAGTGTCTGAGTTAAACAGACCACTCTTACCCAGTCCAAAGATCAGGGCTTGATCCATCACCGTTATTTATCTCACTGCCCCATCCCAGCTCAGAACCTGGCTATATGCAAATCAGTCTGTCCCTGGCCCAGTGCATCATGGGAACAGGGCAGACTAAACTACCAAGCCAATTCTTCACCAGAGAGGAGACAAGCTACCGGGGACCGGTTTCTGGCATTTCAGCCTTCTTCGGCCCGGCTTGCTTGAATCCTGATGGAGCAGTGAGAAAGGGACTCATGTCTGAGTATACCCTGCCACACCTATAGTGGCCAAAAACGATTTAGAAAAGGGGGTGGTGATGAACAGAGTGTCTGAGTTAAACAGACCACTCTTACCCAGTCCAGAGATCAGGGCTTGATCCATCACCGTTATTTATCTCACTGCCCCATCCCAGCTCAGAACCTGGCTATATGCAAATCAGTCTGTCCCTGGCCCAGTGCATCATGGGAACAGGGCAGACTAAACTACCAAGCCAATTCTTCACCAGAAAGGAGACAAGCTACCGGGGACCGGTTTCTGGCATTTCAGCCTTCTTCGGCCCGGCTTGCTTGAATCCTGATGGAGCAGTGAGAAAGAGACTCATGTCTGAGTATACCCTGCCACACCTATAGTGGCCAAAAACGATTTAGAAAAGGGGGTGGTGATGAACAGAGTGTCTGAGTTAAACAGACCACTTTTACCCAGTCCAAAGATCAGGGCTTGATCCATCACCGTTATTTATCTCACTGCCCCATCCCAGCTCAGAACCTGGCTATATGCAAATCAGTCTGTCCCTGGCCCAGTGCATCATGGGAACAGGGCAGACAAACAACACCAACTTACTTGTAAAATCTCAAATCCAAAAGTCCTCAAATCTAAACGTTTTCAAATCCAATGATGTATGATGCAGCCACCACAAAGTGTGATCTTCCAGCTCCAATCCAAATGAAAAGTGAAAAGGACATAGACAAAGCACTAGGAGGTACCTGCTGGACAGAAACAGGAAATTGGAGACTCTGGGGCACTTCCTTCCTCTCCCAAGCAAAGGTTTTTAGAAAAAAGGACTCCTTGCACAAAAAGTACAGTCAAATTACAATCTGAAGAGTTTTTTTCATCCAAATCATAATTTCCGAGAAGTTTTTATGCTGATAGAGAGATATTCTTCTCCAGATTGCAAATTTTGCATGTTCAGCATCGCGAGCTTTTCTCCAGAAAGCCGTGACTTGACCACATTCTGCACTCTCGGCAATCAGAGAAGCTATGCGAGATTGCCAATGGGGCATAAGAAAACCCCCTGGGTTTTTGCGGCCCACATGGTGTCAATTTTACCTGAAATCGACCCTGATGCCTCTTCATATGTCGATGATATTTACTTGATGGATGCTAATTAAATCCTCATCTAAAACACGTGAATTGCATGTGTACTTATTTCATGTCTTTAGGTTACAAATTTAATTTCGCAAAATCATGTTTTGCCTTTTTGTCAGCTCTTTTCCTTGCTTATGAACGGAATAATGATGGTAGGGGGTTGGCACCACACTTTTGGGGGAAATGTGCTCAATTGCAACCTCCAACTACCATCGAAAAATGACAGTCTTTGCTGGGTTTTTTGAATTTCATCAGACCCTATATTCCAGATTATGCCCAGCATATCAAACTGCTATACGCGTTGATACAACTTTCTTTTTCATCTTCCAGTTGGCTTCCGGAAGACACCACAGTGATGCGGTCTTTGCAGTCTTATTTGCTTGCAACTTCATTCTCGTTAACCAGAGACAATACCACAAATTTGATCATAAGGATTGTACCAGAAACATCAGGATTCACTTACATGACTTTTAATGAGGGGGACATGTTTCCCATTGCATATACGTCACATTTGTATACTCCTGCTTTTACTGCATTCTACAAAAAAGATGTTGACAGCTGTACAGATGGCGATTCTGATGGAACACTCTTGGGCTTAGGGCAAATGCATTGTCAAGGTTTCGCTCATGCCTGCTTTAAAATCTGTCACAAAGGCATGTGTACCAAATTCAAAAGCTCTGCATCCTCATTGAATGCAATGTGCTAGTTTATTGACCTCGGCTGATGTCAATTTCGTCTTTGATCCTTCTCTGCAGACATAAGAGATTTTACAACATGAACGGGTTCAACCTCTTCCATTGCCCCTACTCCCTCTTGATCAGTACATAAGTATAATTTACACTGATGGGTCTGCACAGCTGGGTTTGATTCTAAACATGCTTGTTCTGCACCCTGTGCTATTGTGGCAGGTACAATAGAGGACCATGATTTTAAGTCATCCATGGTTCACACACAATCTCTTGGGAAATTGCACAGCACAATTGACCAAGTTACCTGGTTTGCTCTTGGCCCTTGAGTTTGCTGATCCTAAAGTACCTACTCTTATAGTGTGCTGTTTCCTTCTACTACGTACAATCCTTTAATGACAATGCATTCTTTCGGAAACAGAATAAGTTTTGTGAGTCTAAGAGTAGCGCAATATAGCATAAAGTGCTTTACGTCCGGGTGGCTTCTCTTAAGGAACGTTTGCCACTCACACATGTTATGCATACACTTGGCCATCAACATGTGGGAGCACATGCTGTGGGTAATTCTATGGCTGATGAAGCAGCCAAATCTGCAGTAGTCACATGTTCTGTTGCAGCTGTTACAAGGTCCATGACTAAAATTGATGATGATATTTTATCAGCTGTTGCTGCGACGAAGGAGGGGACAAAGTTTCCCCAATGTTTCCCTTCGTGTTATTCCTATCACTTGACCACTGATCAGGTCCCGTTTGTGACTATTCCCTTAGTGGGTGATCGATTTATTCCCAACGAGGACCGCAGACTTTCATTGATTGTGGCTGCATGGCAGGAATGACTATTGCACATGCCACAATTTCTCTTTTACAACAACATTATGGATGGCGTGGCTTATACCAACATACCACCAAATGCAGAAATATGTTCTTTCAGGTGACATTTGTAAACAGATTAAACCTTCTACTGTTTCACATCCACCACATACTCAACTTTTCATTTCAAATCAACCGTTTGGTTGTATTTATATTAATCACTGCGGTCCATTGACATCAGACACTGCTTTCAAATATATTTTGGTTGCAGTGGATTTGTGCACTAGGTTCCCCTGGGTTTGGCCGCAGCGCTCTGCTGACGCTCGTACTGTTATAAAAGATTTGCATGTCCTTATAGGGACATATGCCTGTGGCATCTTCCATTCTGACCAAGGTCCAGCTTTTGCCTCTAAGGCGTACCTTGATTCAATGAAGTCGATGGGGATGCAGGTTCACTTCTTGCCTCCATATCAGCCTGAGGGCAACTCTGTTATGAAGCAGGTGAACCGTGACTAAAAGAAATCTTTAACAGCAAGGGTATTAGGAACATGCTGGGGCTGGTTGAATCATCTCTATGGGGTACAACGTGCACTAAATAATCTCCCAAGAAGATCTCTGGGTGGGCCCCCATACAAAATGACCTTTGGCATTAAGATGTTTGTGCCAGACCTTAACGGTCCACACATTGTGAAGGCTGCCACAACATTTGACATAGATAACCATTGTAGTATGTTATAGGATCTGCAAAAGAACGGATGCACCATTACTGGTCCCGGTTTCTTGCTGGCTTCCTAAAGTTGGTGATAGGCCTGGGAGAAGGTGGCAAACAAGAAAGAATTTGGTCCCACATACCATGCTCTGGTTCCAGCCTTTGGTCTAAAGGGCACCCACACTGTGATCTTACCTCCATTGCCTGGATGCAATGTCAGTCGGTTCATTTCAATTGAACATGTCAAGTTACACCATATAGCCGATAATCAATAGTATGACTACAAGCATTCCGTGTTGGGATTTATCACTTCTTCAGATGAATTATGTTTCCCCTGAGTCTCCCCAGCATTTGGAAAGGGAGGCTGAGACCTTCATTGATTTGTTGCATGTTTTGTCTTCAACGTCTACTACAGTGGTAAACGAGTATGCTTCCCCACATGTTGAATTTTTAGTTGATATTCAGGAAGCTATAATGTGTTATTCGCTTAATGAAGACCAACCCCCTTTGCTGAAAATCAGCTCCAGCGGTTACTATATTGAACAAGGTAACTTTTCTTCAGATACATTATTGTTGTCTTCGTCTATTGCTGTGCCTTCCTACACGGATTTGCATTTTCATATTGTGGTTGAAAAGAACTTACCTAGTCCCTCTATCGACTTACATCTGGATCGTGTTGACTATGGTGTTCCTATTTATGTGAATTGGAATTTTGACTTTCTTTTTCCTTTTGATTAATTGCCACTACTTGCTTGAGTGCTCAGCTGTGGATCTGGTTGACGGTGTATTGGCCTGCATATTTCTTCACATAAAATGAATGGAGACCAAACCCTTGTTCATAATTGCTAGTGGCATTGTTTGGGACGATGTATAAGGTCCTACAGAGACCCTACAAATTCAATATGTCTTCTGTGTTTCCTTTGGAGATGTTGTTTTACCTGGAATGCATTCAGATGATTGGGATGTTATTGCTGTTAATTCTTTGTCTTCTGAGTTGCAATATTATACTGTTTTTGATTCAGAAGATCTATATTTAAATTCATCAAATGATTCAGATTTATTTTGCTTCCAGCAATATGGACATTACTTTCTACACAAAACCAGTGCTCAGCAACCCTCTTTTAATTATACACAATGGGAACATTGTCCAACATCATCTAAAGTGAGTTCCATTACACAGAAACATAAATTTACTTATTTTACTGGTTATGATCTATCCGACCCAGCATCTTAATATTTCAAATTGAATAGCTCTACCTTGAGCAAATATATGCTTACACAGACTAAATTGATTATTCATCAACCTTTATAGCAGATCTGTCCCTGAAAGGGTACGATTTGTGGAAGGACACTGTTGACTTAAAGTCAATTTGGGGCACAAAAGTTTGGCAAGTGCAGGGGAGTGCGTCCTTGCAATGTGCGTGTTTAATTCAGTCGCAACTAAAAATGTTAAATTAGATGGTTCAACAAACTATTTCAGTTAGCCACTCCTAAAAAATACTCCCTCAATTCCGTCTCTGGCTCAATATGAGATGTGGTATACACACACCAACTACACAGTTGAAGATTTAACTTGTATGATACAAAATGGCACTTTTAATTCTTCTATGATAAATCTAGCACTGATGCTTATCATTTACATTTTATAAATGCTGCTGAGGGGTTTACCCAAAATAGACCTGATCCTCGTTACTCTCACTCACATACGGTTACCGCTTATTCAGTAGATAAATTATGTCAACAATAGATAGTTGAAGCATTCCACACTATCTTCTGTAAAGCACCATCTTTCCCTTTTGTCAGGTGACATTGATCTTTCTGATTTTCTTTAGGACCAAAATCCCCTTGAATTAAACATTTTGCTTATGCAGCATATAATGAACTTTGAAAACGATTGCAAATGGAAGCAGCACTACCCTTATGTCAAATTGATCAAGAACATTTGGACAAAGCTCTTGCTGTGGTTGATAACAGAATAAACACACTGTCTTGTATATATACACCTAGAAAATATTGTGTCATCTGTTATTGATATTGTTTAGAATGAAGCATCTACCTTGTATCATGGTCAAAGTCAACTATGTTCTGTTATGCAATTTAGTTGGACCTTACAAACAATTAAGAATGATAGACTGCCATGGGATTACCTTAATGCTTCTCACTGTTTTTACAGTTCAATTTTACACATAAGCAAAAAATGATGTCTATGAAAGAAGCAACCAACACTTTGTTACACATTGAGAAACTAGAACAGATATCATTTACTGTAGCAGAAACAGATTCTGCAGTATGTTTAATACATGGTGTTATTTCATAACCCATCTTACTTGTGTGAAACACTATCCTGTAGGTAGATATGAACCACTGGGGAGTTGTTTCTTCCACAAATTATGGTTGTTACCATTTGCATTCCATTGTCAACGTGCAGAAAAGGAGGTTTTCCTTACAGGGGAGGATTCTGATTCTACAGTCGATCACTACATTGGGTGAATGCAAGTAAAACTTCATGAAGCCTGCAACGTTTCAGCACCTAATTTGGCTTGTTTTTTTTAAAGGAACCTCGGTTCCTGCTAATATTTCAACTCTCACTTTGCTTTCTAATTTGAGTTATCTCATTCTCAACAATCAGAACTGCTGCGATTTATGGGCAGGCATCCAGTACATAGTAACAGTTTCACAATGAGTCAATTGCTGCAGCAATGTCCTATTCCCCCAACACAGGAGTGTAGATAGTTCAATATGGTCTTCCAATCTGACTTTGAAAACAGACTTCAATAAGCTAAGCAGACTCAAAGCACTATTGTTTCAAAACTAAGTGGTTCTCACGTCAGCTTGTGAGACCTTTGGGTTGCAGGTGCTGAGGACATCCAGTGAAATTCAGTCTTTGCTGAACACAAATCTCCTACTATACTTTGGGGAATTAATTCACCAAATCTTTAATACGTCTGATACGTCAGGCCTATCCCACTTTTTTAAAGTTGAGGGTTACAACATTGTCACATCATTTCAGACTATATTTATAATACCTGCTTTTATTCATTCCATTTTTCCAGCATATTCAGAGGGTTTCGCCTGCTGCTCCTCCTGGTTTGTGGCATTCTGGTACTTCTATTGCTGTTCCGCAATGGCTACTCGGTCTGTGGTACTGCCCAGCCAGGCACAGTTGCAGCAGTACTGTGATCGGATGTGGCAGCTTTTTTAGTTTAATGCTTTTGTAAGCTCTTGACATCGAATATTGTCTGACCTTCCATTATGCTTACTTTACCTGCGTGCAACCTGTGTTTTGTGGCATCCGGTGCCCTTTTCAATGGACACTGGACGTCTTCCTGTCCACTACAACACCCGCAGCCCTGGATTATGAATGTGGATGGGTCCATTGATACCCATATACAGGGCTGTTCCATGGGTATTCGTCTTGTGTACGATTCTTTATTGGGGCCGGCGCCCGAAGTGAGACCCTGCTCCCATGCACAGCACCTCTTAGGTCTGAGTTTCACCAAAATTGACACAGTTTGCACTGGAATTCTCCTTGTGGGCTCTGGATATGAGGAGCATGTCTGTTCCTTTGATTTACATAATTGCATGGCATCACTTTTTAGTCTGGAAGTATCTGAGGCCTCATTGGAACTCATGGCACATCACTTGTCACACAATGTTTTTGGCCTGGATGATGCGCTTTATTTGGATAGTAATTTGCATACCAAACATATCTTTTCCTCTTTACCTTCCTATTGTAGTCCCGATTTGGCACTTTGTGTTGAATTTGTCCTTTGAGGGAGACGCTTTGGTTCTGTTTACTAGTGACTTCCCTATTAGTCCAGGGCTAATGTCCTGACCAAGGGTAGAATGTTATGTGGCCCATGGGGACATTTTCTCTTCCCTAAGTTAGCATGAGCATGCTGTAGACTGCATACTGCTTTGCACATGTTACTACACAAGCTTATTTTGCAAATGTCTCTTTTGATACTTTAACAAGACAACCTACTGCTGTGTTCACGCTTTACAGTTTCCTTGGATCCATGACCTAACCGTGACCAGCGCCAGGGACCCTGGCCCACAAACCCACCAGTGTTACAGCTCCTTGGTCCTCCACGCACTTAACACCGGCCAGGACAACAACTGCAAGTCCTCTTTTCCTATTGACACCCACAGGCCATTCACCTGCCACCACTGTTGCCTCTCCACCTTCACTGGGACCCAGGACCCACCCCAACCTACTCACCACAACTCCACCTTACCCCAAACACTACAATGCATCCTCCTCAATGTCCACTCCCTCCACAGACAATCTGCAAAAATCTGGGACCTCCTCAACAGCACCTCTTCCGATGTCGACTTCCTTACAGAAACCTGGATGAACGCCACCTCATGACCCGACATCATGATCACCATCACTGAAGGATACAAGATTACCTGGAAGAACCATTCCAACAGCCCTGGAGGAGACATCGCCATCACACACAAATCCAAGCTCCGACTGACCTCCCACACTGACGGACCCAAAGATCTGATGGAACACCTGCACTTTAAGATATAAACTAACCCGACCACCACCCTCCGAGGCATCCTCATCTACAGATCCCCAGACCCTCCATACCTTTCACCGACAATATCACTGACATCATCACCGTGCAAACCATCACCTCCACAGAATATACCCTGCTAGCAGACCTCAACTTCCACCTCGACAACATCCAAGACCCCAACTCATCCTCCCTCCTGGACAACCTCCTCAATATCAGATTCAAACAGATAATACCAAAAGCCACGCATTCAACAAGACACACCCTCGACCCCATATTCACAGCAGGAAATGCCATCACCTTCAGCCACACCTCAGAACTCCCATGGACAGACCATTGTTGCATCTATTTCACCTTTAAAACTAATAGCCACCCACAAACGTCCACTCCCTCTCCAGCATAGCAATTGGAACAAGAACTCCAACGACCAGCTCACCGCCTCCCTCACCTGCTCTGCTCCCATCACCACGGACGACGAACTAACAACCGCTGCCGGAGCCCTGCACAATTGGATGACCGACTATGCCAAAACCATTGTGCCCTTAAGAAGGCCACTAACCCTCAGGCCAAGAGAGCCAGCTTGTTCTCTGTTGAACTTCGAAAATTGAGATGAACCTTCAGTCGCCTCGAAAAGACATGGAGGAACTCCAAAACCTCTTCAGGTTTCACACACGGCGTTCAAGATGTTAAAAGTTTTATCTCCAGCTCTTTGAATTAGAGCCCTCACACGGACCCTCTAATTTCCATCTAATTTCTGGCAGTTTTTAGGAGTTATCTCGTGAGATTAGCTTGCAAAATACGCTCCTTATACGTACAGTCCTAAGACGGACCTATGGACCTTTATTGAGACATCGGTAGTCCTCAAGAGTCCTTCCTTTACTCTTGTTTGAAAAGCTGCAACTGTTGCAAACTTGCTTTGTTTTTCTATCTTGGCTGGTTCATACATCATCATTGATCATCGACTTTAAGTCCTATATAGCAGAGTGGACCAATCCTTATGTGCTGATCAACTGGGTAGGCTCTCTACGGTTTAGCGGGTGACCCATCTTGGACCTCCATAATCCTACTGTTCAGGTCCTCAGATCCTTCCGTCCTTTTTTTAACTTGGGCAAGTTACTTGAGAGAATCTATCGTATTATACCCGCATTGTGGTTACAAAGTCTGAATTTTCTAGAAGCTAGAGTATCTATCATAACTATCGAGGTCTCATGTCTTATGTACTTGTCTTCCTGATGAAGGCGTACAGCCGAAACGCGCGTAGGATTTAGAATTTCCAGAGCCATGACAGAAATGAATGTCCCTCACATAAAACAAAAAGATAATTTGTATATGTTTATATCAACATTTAATTATTTGAAACACTTGCATGAACCAAGATTTGCACTGTTGACACTGTGGGAAGAAAAAGATTTATAACGCAGAGTTTGGATGCATGAGAGTAAACAGAATTCAAATGTGTAAATACAGTGCATTTTTGATTGTAGCGTACATAAACTTCTTTGTATGTTCTTTTAAAATTGTACAGGAATATAACTGTCTATATAAATAATATAAAATAATAATAGAAACTATTTTTGATTCCCTAATTACACAGGGTTTATGTACATTATATCATGTATGCTGTTTAGGTCCATAATTATTCTTTATTTTCCTAATTTGTTTTGTTCACATTCAATTAATACACCATGATTTAGAAAATTGTGTCAGGGGTACCCTTATCTTTACAAACACAAATATTCAAAACCTATACAGACCTCAAAAACTTCAAAGCAGCCACCGCCGCCCACCACAAGCTCATCAGGTACACCAGGAATAAAGTGTTCCAGGGCAGAATCTCTGCCCACGCACACAACAGCAAGGAACTCTTCAGCATCATCAAAGAGTTCGGCCAACCAAACAGTGAGACAGCCAACAACCCTACCCTCCCAGGACCTTGGCGACAGACACAGCTCCTTCTTCTGCCACAAAATCAAGAACATCTATGACAACTTTGATGATGACAACCTACATGAGGGACCTACACTCACCTCCCCTTACACCACACAACCTATGTTAGACAGCTAGACCATCCTCACCATCAAGCACACCCTGAAGGCTAGGAGGCTGTATTCCTCTGGAGCATAGGAAGACCATCACCCAAGCCCTCATCAGCAGAATACTGGCCTACGGTAACATACTTTATGCCAGGATTAACAAGAACCTGACCCGCAAATTCCAAAATGTCCAGAACGCTGTTATCAGACTAGTCCTCAATCTACTTCACCACTGCCACATCTCCCAAAACCTGCTGACACTACATTTGAACCCTGTCAAGAAGTGAATCACTTATAAGCTTCTCACCCACGCCCAAAAAGCCCTCCAGAAGGGTGAACCCCCTACCTGAACCACGCCTCTTGTTCCAAACACCCCAATGATCGCTCTGCTCAGCCCAGCTCTCTCTTGCGACAGTGTCAATCATCAAGAAGACTAGAACAGGAGGTTGATCTTTCTACTTCCTCATGACCAAGGCATGGAACACCCTTCCACTCCACCTCCGGCAGACACAAACACTCTCCAAGTTCATGAAGGAACTCAAGACCTGGCTCTTCAACAAATCACCGTGAACTTCCAGGAGCTGTGCCCTCCACACCCCCTCAGTGCCGTGAGTACCTTTTTGGTGAGTGGTTGTGCATTACCAACCCTCTGATTGATTAGTTGATGGGATTTAGTCTGAAAATTGTTAACATGGTCGAAAAACAATGCCTCTTGTTATTCTGTTCTGGTCAGGCCCTAGCATCTACACAAAACATAAAGATGCAGCTGTTATTTGGGAATATGTACTTTTTCATGTCTCTGTCAGATATTATTGTGGACAAGTACAAGAGTGGGAGCAAAAGGGTGTGTCTTGCAATCACTATTCATGAGAGAGTTGGGAGTGTTGTATTCTGGGGTGTCTAATCACTTGTTCATCTGTGAGTGAGTAGGAGAGAAAGTGAGGCACTATAGCTAGTTGGTCCTGGCTCATTGGTACTAAGCTGGTAGGATGACTCAGTCCCTATATACTAAGGTCCCATAATGGGTGGAGTGGTGTGGCTCACTGGTTAGAGGTGGCAGACAGGGAAAGCAGAGGTCGGCCCGGGACCAGGGTTCGATTCCCGGTGCGGCAGGGTCTTGGGCCATGGTCAGCGGACTCCATAATTCTCACCTTGGTGCCTACTCCAACCATGGGTCCCATGCTCTGCAAGGTCAACTCTGTCTCCCCACTGAGTGTAAAGACACCAGGTCTGATAGGACCGGTGCCTTTACCAATCCCAAGGATACGTGACACCCTGCAATAGAACGACAAAGTTCAATCCAGACTCCAACTTCTCAGGAAGCAAGGACCCATTGAGGTACTTTGAGACCCCTGAGACCTACTTCGTGAGTGGCCCAGCTGTCCTGAAATCATCCCCCCAAATATCTTGCCCGTGATCAGGAATTCTGCTTTTGTACACAGAACCCAGCTGACCAACCTACTCTGCACCCAGCCTACCCGGCCTGGGTCCTGGTGAACCGGCTGAGCTCCCGTGCACCAGATGCCCTTGTGACCTGAGCCCCTATTTTGGAGCTTTCCGAATTGCCTTCAAGTCTCCCATTGAAACATACTTCTACGTGGCCTTCTTTCATTGTTGTGCGCTAGCTCCCAATACCTGCAGCCCAACACCTGCAGCACCCTGTTCCTAGCTGAATCTGAGACTCTCCTGATGAACCACTGGACGCCTCCTGAACTTTGGTGGGTTACAACTCCGAATCCAGAAGGTGAACCTCTAGAACTCGCTGTGCTTTTTTCTATATATTTTTACAATTTTCTCCCCAAGAGATACATTGCGAGCAATTGCACACACCTGAACTATTCTCTGAACTTTAAGAAATTAGAAGAAATTAAGTACTAACCTGTGAATGAAGTTCTTATTTTTGCAAATTGGCCTAGATGTATTCTTTGAGTGTGTGTCTCATTTCATATCGCCTTTGTGAGTAGAACAAATGCTAAGCACTACCCTCTGATGAGCCTAACTGTTTGCCCACACAACCACAAATAGAACATTAGTATTATCTTTTTTTGCCTCCATGTAACAGTCTTGGATTCGCTGGACTCTGCACAATGTACTTCTTTTCAGTGCATTATATAGAGAGCCAGCTTCCTACATGCTGTCACTGAAATAATCATTATGATGCAGCTCAATCTTATCTTCATTATCCTCTAGAACTCTGTAATCACAACTGGGTGAGTAATTCTGAAGTAGTCATCATTGAGTGGACTGCCCTTTTAGATAAATGGGCTAATTCAGGACTTTTACACGTAGATGCCAGGAATATCTATCTGTCATGATATTTAGCCAGGGCCACTGGAATTATGAGTCAGGAGAGGGGCAAATTATGCGTCTGGGTTGAGTAATTTGTGCAGAAAGCAAATGCAAATTGTGTGGCATAGAAAGCACATTTTGTAATAGTATTAATGGTAACACTCTCTGGGCATTGGTTGCACCTCATTAGTACCAGTTTAACACTCAAAAAACAAGAATAAGCAAAAGAAAGGTGACCAGTACAGCTTTGCATAGGGATTTCCACTGCACAGAAACTTGTGATGTCATATTTTTTGTAACTTTTCAACCATTTGAGCTAGAACAAACATTTTTTTGGATAAAATCTGCAGATTGTTTGGCAGATGCTGGATTGGGTGGCAAATGCAGCACATCTATAATTGTGTGAAAACCGCAGCAGCTGCACAATCACATAATTCCAGTGGGCCTGCTTTTCGACTGTTGCGGCATTTTAGGCAAAAACATGTTATATTCCAGGATTGTAGGTTCTCCTTTCAATTTTTTTCTCTCCGCTAAAAATACCAACTTACAAATAACTGTTTGAAAACAAACCAGGGCTGGTGGAAAGTGACACATATGTTGTGGATGTGCTTATCAGCAATGCATTGACATACCTTTTCTTTCCTGCCTGACCCATCAGATTTCTGAACTCTGGACTGACCCAGGTGATAATGAACACACTTCCAAGCTTTTCTTCTGCTTCCGGTGTGAAGGGCAGGTATATCATGGGTAGCCGTATCAGGCAGTCTCTGGTGGATAGGGAAATGGTTGAGATCAATGCAAGTGCAAGACAACGGCCTGCTGATAAAGACCTATGTGCAGACCCAACAGAGACCTAAACCATGGATACCTTCTGCCTGGCTGCAGTGGCCTTAGTAATATGTCCCCGCATCCTACCAAAGAGAATGTCATATACAAAGAATGGTTGGGAGAAAGGCTCACCTTCAAACCACACTTTCAGAAGGATGACTTTTTGACTGCCACTTTTGTCAACAAACAATTTTAACCCGTGCGGCCGTTTCTGATCGCGGGTGGAATGCCGTCGGCCAATGGCCGACGGCAGCACTGGGAAGGTAGCGCTGCCGTCGGCCATTGGCCGACGGCAGCGCTTAAGGGGTTAACATCGGCCCCATTCATCGTAATATCTGCTCCAGCATTTCAAGTGAAGAGAAGGTGTTTACCCCATATGTGCTAGCTTTTCTGAAATAAATGTAATCCCTTAGTACCCACTGTGTTCTCAGGATGTTTTACAATGAGGATCTCCCATAGGTGCCTCTGGTGTCGACATACTTGGATTGGTTTGCACTAATGACTGAAATGCAGTTTATCATGGCTGTCTACCAGTGTGTAGAAGCATGCCTCAATTGCACCACAGGCATTATGAGGACATGACAGAGTGAATTTGGGCCCTGCTGACATACTGGACGTACTCGGGTTCATAAGGGGTGCTTTTCAGTGGAAAGCACTCAAAAACTAGCAAAGGACCCAGAGGCCTCTAGCCCTGCATAGGAACCATTGAACATATCTGTTCAAAGAAAGGGCAGCTAGTGACTACTATCTGAAAGGCAGATATAGAGCACAGTGCCTGCCAAAGTTAAAATCAAAGGGCCTTGCATGCACTGAGTGGTTTTCACTGACTACTATGCAAACACAGATATAAAGTGCAGTGTATTCAGTTTGAGTTTGAGTTTGAGTTTGAGTTTAAAAGTACTTTTAAAGCGCACGTATACCAGCGGTTTCTTGGCGCTATAACTAACTGGATCCGGGCTGACAGGCTGGGAGGGCTAAGGGAAATTAATCAAAAGATTTTGTAAACAGATGAGTCTTGAGGTGTTTACGAAATTGTGAATAGAGGGTGATGGTGCGAAGGTCAATGGGGAGAGAGTTCCAGAAGATAGGGGCAAGAGTGGCAAATTTAGAGCCTCCCCACTTCTTTCTCCGGTAGCGTGGGATGGTGAGGAGGGACTGGGAAGATGAACGAAGTTCCCTGGTGGGAACATATGGAACAATCTCGGAGGAGATAAACGCTGGTGCCAGGCCAAGGCGGGCCAGAAAAGTGATGGAGGCGAGCTTGAATTGAATTCTGGCTCGCACAGGGAGCCAGTGTAGGGATTTCAGAAGGGGGGTAGAATGATGGAATTTTGGGAGTTTGAAGGCCAGGCGGGCCGCCTGGTTTTGAATCTGTTGCAGGCGGCGCAAGCTGTATGCAGGAATGCCGGCATACAGAGCGTTACCATAATCCAGGCGGGACACCACCATGGCCAGGATGATAAGTTTGAGAGCAGAAAAGGTAAAGAAACGGGACACCCTGCGTATAGTGCGCAGTGACAGAAAAGAGGAAGACACCACAGAGCTAACCTGGGAGTGAAGGGTAAGTTGGGAGTTGAGTTTCATGCCTAAGGTTTTGACGGAGGGGGAGGGTGCAGGAGAGGGGCCAAGAGAGGGAGGCCAGAAGAGGGAGGACCAGGGGCTGGATGAACCACCCGTCAACACGAGCTCGGTCTTGTCGGGGTTAAGTTTGAGATGATTGTGGTTCATCCAGTCCCTGATGTGGAGCATGACAGATTGAAAGTTCAGCGCAGAAGAGGGGGAAGAGGAGAGATTGAAAACAAGCTGGAGGTCATCCGCATAATTAAATACAATGACCTCCATCTGTTGGAGAGAAAAGATTAGAGGGGCAATATACAGATTAAACAAAAGGGGGGAAAGGGAAGAGCCTTGAGGGACCCCGCACTGAACTTTCCGGAAGTCCGTGGTGAATTCGCCCAGGCGAACAGCCTGGGTACGGTCGCTCAGGAAGGAGGACAACCAGACCAGGGAAGTCCCCCCGATCCCCGCCGCCTTGATACGGGAAAGTAAGATGGTGTGGTCCACCGTATCAAAGGCGGCTGAGAGATCGAGGAGCACAAGGGCCTGGTGCTGATTGGTGTCCATACCCTCCCTGAGGTTGTCCAGGACCGAGATGACAACGGACTCCGTAGAGTGTGCGGGCGGAAACCAGCTTGGCGAGGGGCAAGAGCTCCGTGCTTCTCCACAAAGGAGCTCAGAGCGCAGGTGACATGGCGCTCGAGCACCTTGGCCAGAAATGGTAAGAGGGAGATGGGGCGGAAATTGGCCGGGACAGAGGGATCTGCCCCAGGTTTTTTCAAAATAGGCACAATAACCGGTGACTTCAAGGGGTAGGGAACCACGCCTTGAGCAAGAGAGCTGTTAAGGAGGTGAAGGGGGGGATCTGGGCAAGAAACAAAGATATGGCGGAGAATGTGAGCCGGACAGGGGTCAAGTGGGAAGCCAGATTTGACCAGGGGCACCAGGGAGGTCAAAGATTCCAGGGTGATAAGGGGGAGGGAGGTGAGTTCACCCGTGGGGGGGGGGGCCTAGGGGGTCGACGAAGGAGGCAGAGGGGGGAGGGATATTGGCCTTAATGGTGGCAATTTTGTGAATAAAGTAATTGTTAAGGGAGAGGCAGAGTTCGTCGGACGGGGCGGGTTTAAGGGTGGTTCTGTCCGAGAACGCCAGGTTGTTGACAATGGTGAAAATCTCCTTAGACTGGTTTTCCGCGGCTAGAATTTTGGAGGAGAAATAAGATGTTTTGGCCTCCAAGATTTCTTTTTTATACTGGGTAAGGGTGTTAGGGCCAGATGTAGGTAAGTAACATTTACCGAATCTTAATTACCGAAAATTACCGAATTTTACCGATTCGGTAATTAAGATTCGGTAAATGTGAGGGGTTGGTATGTAGGGAATCCAGATGTTCCCTTTTACCGAATCGGTAAAATTCGGTATTTACCGATTCGGTAAATACCGAATCGGTAAAGCCTATTGATTCCTATGGGCTTCAAAGCCCATAGAAATCAATAGGCTTTACCGATTCGGTATTTACCGAATCGGTAAATACCGAATTTCACAAGGGTGCAGGGGGTGTCACTTTGACACCCCCTGGCACCCCCTAAACAGGATTGGGTGCCATGTGGCAGGCATACAAGCCCTAGGGGCAGGTCTGCCTGTCATATGGCACAGATGTGCATGCACACATGTGCATGCACACCAGAATCGGTATTTTACCATCAAATAATATTTGATGGTAAAATACCGATTCTGTAATGCTTGTGGGACTCAGAAGAGTCCCACCTACATATCAATTTTACCGAATCGGAAAAAATACCGATTCGGTATTTTACAGAATCGGTAAATTTACCGATCGGTAAATTTACCGATTCTGTAAAATACAGGGCCCTACATCTCAAATTGCATTTACCGGTCGGTAACGGCCGAATTCGGCCGTTACCGACCGGTAAATGCCTACCTACATCTGGCCCTTAGTGTACTCCAGTTTTAGAGTGGGGCAATAGTTTCTCCTCCATGCCCGCTCAGCGCGGCGTACTTTTAGTTTGGTGGCCTTGAGCTCTTTATTGAACCACCGATTGGCATCCTTGTCACGTACAGAAGTAATGCGCTTGAGCGGGGCAACGGAGTCGCGGCCAGAGGAGAGCCACTGGTCAATGGCATCAACCTGGGAGAGGGTGGAAAGGCCCTGAAGAGAAGGGAGGGAGGAGATAAGAAGGGAGGAAAGATTTTCCAGGTTAACTCGGCCCCAAGAGCGAACCCAGGTGTTTTTTGAGCGGGGGGGCTTAGCTGGGGGGTGAATAGGGAGGGAAAAAGAAATAAGATGGTGGTCAGACCAGGAACAGGGTGAAATAGAGAGAGTTTCCACAGGGCAGTTAAGGGACCAGATCTGGTCAAGCGTATGACCCTTGATATGGGTGGGAGAGTGAACGTGCGATATGAAGTTGAGGGATTGAAGGGTTTCAGAGAATTCCTTGAAGGATGGACATTCGGCGGGGTCGAGGGGCCAGAAATTAAAATCGCCAAGGAGCAGAATAGAGGAGTTGTTGACTGTGATGGTGGCCAGGACATCCAAGAAGTCAGGGAGAAACTGAAGGGGGGATTGAGGGGGACGGTAGGTAAGGAAACAAGTCAGGGGGGGAGAGGTGGAGACAGTGCGAATCACCAGGAATTCGGTGGTTGCAATGTTAGGTAGGGGTAGAATTTGAAAAAGAAGATCGGTACGAGCGATGACCGCCACGCCACCCCCGGCTCTGCCTGAAGGGCGATCCGCACTAAGGGCGTAATAAGTGGCCGGCAAGGTGGATAGTAGGGCGGGGAGGGAGTCATCGGCGAACCAGGTCTCGGTTAGGAAAAGAAGATCAGGGGCATGAAGGTCTAGCAGAACCGAGAGTTCATGCGCATGAGCAACAGCGGACCGGGTGTTGAGGTAGTAAGCCGTAAGGGCTTTGAAGGTGGAAGTAAGAGCAATGTTGCCGGAGGAAAGGGGGGGTGTACTGTGGGGGGTGGGGGGAGAGTGGGGGTGGTGGGGGTGAGACCCAGAGAGGAAATACGAGAACAAGTAGGGGCCGTGATGGGCCAGGGGCCCTGGAGGCTGCGTAGTCGGTCCGGGGTGTAGGTGGTGAGCGGGGCAGAGTGACGTGCCCCTAGTCCCGGCCGGTCGCGGACGGGCGCAGACGGGCTTGCCTTAGGCGCGCCTTCGGCGCGCAATCGTCGTGCCCGCTGCGCACGTCCGCTGCGCTTCCTACCAAGACACATAATTTATGCAGAATGATCAAAGCATTGGAGGGGGTGTGGCCAACCGAGGGGGCGTGTCTGGTGACGCACCTCGCTCTCGGGAATGGCGATCAAGGATAGTGGTGGTCGTTGCAGCGTGAGCCCGCTGTTCCAGAAAGTGTCAGGTAGGTTTTAAAAAGCACAGAATCACACCAAAAGTTTAAAATGCTAAAAATACGCTCTCCCGGCTTTCCGCCTCAGGAGTCCTATGTCAGTGTCAAGCCTCAGAGTCAGCGCGCACTATATAGGCATATGGCGAGGGGGCGTAGCCAACAGAGGGGGCGTGTCTGGTGACGCACCTCGCTCTCGGGAATGGCGATCAAGGATAGTGGTGGTCGTTGCAGCGTGAGCCCGCTGTTCCAGAAAGTGTCAGGTAGGTTTTAAAAAGCACAGAAACACACCAAAAGTTTAAAATGCTAAAAATACGCTCTCCCGGCTTTCCGCCTCAGGAGTCCTATGTCAGTGTCAAGCCTCAGAGTCAGCGCGCACTATATAGGCATATGGTGAGGGGGCGTGGCAAACCGAGGGGGCGTGTCTGGTGACGCACCTCGCTCTCGGGAATGGCGATCAAGGATAGTGGTGGTCGTTGCAGCGTGAGCCCGCTGTTCCAGAAAGTGTCAGGTAGGTTTTAAAAAGCACAGAATCACACCAAAAGTTTAAAATGCTAAAAATACGCTCTCCCGGCTTTCCGCCTCAGGAGTCCTATGTCAGTGTCAAGCCTCAGAGTCAGCGCGCACTATATAGGCATATGGCGAGGGGGCGTGGCCAACCGAGGGGGCGTGTCTGGTGACGCACCTCGCTCTCGGGAATGGCGATCAAGGATAGTGGTGGTCGTTGCAGCGTGAGCCCGCTGTTCCAGAAAGTGTCAGGTAGGTTTTAAAAAGCACAGAATCACACCAAAAGTTTAAAATGCTAAAAATACGCTCTCCCGGCTTTCCGCCTCAGGAGTCCTATGTCAGTGTCAAGCCTCAGAGTCAGCGCGCACTATATAGGCATATGGCGAGGGGGCGTGGCCAACCGAGGGGGCGTGTCTGGTGACGCACCTCGCTCTCGGGAATGGCGATCAAGGATAGTGGTGGTCGTTGCAGCGTGAGCCCGCTGTTCCAGAAAGTGTCAGGTAGGTTTTAAAAAGCACAGAATCACACCAAAAGTTTAAAATGCTAAAAATACGCTCTCCCGGCTTTCCGCCTCAGGAGTCCTATGTCAGTGTCAAGCCTCAGAGTCAGCGCGCACTATATAGGCATATGGCGAGGGGGCGTGGCCAACCGAGGGGGCGTGTCTGGTGACGCACCTCGCTCTCGGGAATGGCGATCAAGGATAGTGGTGGTCGTTGCAGCGTGAGCCCGCTGTTCCAGAAAGTGTCAGGTAGGTTTTAAAAAGCACAGAATCACACCAAAAGTTTAAAATGCTAAGAATATGCTCTCCCGGCTTTCCGCCTCAGGAGTCCTATGTCAGTGTCAAGCCTCAGAGTCAGCGCGCACTATATAGGCATATGGCGAGGGGGCGTGGCCAACCGAGGGGGCGTGTCTGGTGACGCACCTCGCTCTCGGGAATGGCGATCAAGGATAGTGGTGGTCGTTGCAGCGTGAGCCCGCTGTTCCAGAAAGTGTCAGGTAGGTTTTAAAAAGCACAGAATCACACCAAAAGTTTAAAATGCTAAAAATACGCTCTCCCGGCTTTCCGCCTCAGGAGTCCTATGTCAGTGTCAAGCCTCAGAGTCAGCGCGCACTATATAGGCATATGGCGAGGGGGCGTGGCCAACCGAGGGGGCGTGTCTGGTGACGCACCTCGCTCTCGGGAATGGCGATCAAGGATAGTGGTGGTCGTTGCAGCGTGAGCCCGCTGTTCCAGAAAGTGTCAGGTAGGTTTTAAAAAGCACAGAATCACACCAAAAGTTTAAAATGCTAAAAATACGCTCTCCCGGCTTTCCGCCTCAGGAGTCCTATGTCAGTGTCAAGCCTCAGAGTCAGCGCGCACTATATAGGCATATGGCGAGGGGGCATGGCCAACCGAGGGGGCGTGTCTGGTGACGCACCTCGCTCTCGGGAATGGCGATCAAGGATAGTGGTGGTCGTTGCAGCGTGAGCCCGCTGTTCCAGAAAGTGTCAGGTAGGTTTTAAAAAGCACAGAATCACACCAAAAGTTTAAAATGCTAAAAATACGCTCTCCCGGCTTTCCGCCTCAGGAGTCCTATGTCAGTGTCAAGCCTCAGAGTCAGCGCGCACTATATAGGCATATGGCGAGGGGGCGTGGCCAACCGAGGGGGCGTGTCTGGTGACGCACCTCGCTCTCGGGAATGGCGATCAAGGATAGTGGTGATCGTTGCAGCATGAGCCCGCTGTTCCAGAAAGTGTCAGGTAGGTTTTAAAAAGCACAGAATCACACCAAAAGTTTAAAATGCTAAAAATACGCTCTCCCGGCTTTCCGCCTCAGGAGTCCTATGTCAGTGTCAAGCCTCAGAGTCAGCGTGCACTATATAGGCATATGACGAGGGGGCGTGGCCAACCGAGGGGGCGTGTCTGGTGACACACCTCGCTCTCGGGAATGGCGATCAAGGATAGTGGTGGTCGTTGCAGCGTGAGCCCGCTGTTCCAGAAAGTGTCAGGTAGGTTTTAAAAAGCAGAGAATCACACCAAAAGTTTAAAATGCTAAAAATACGCTCTCCCGGCTTTCCGCCTCAGGAGTCCTATGTCAGTGTCAAGCCTCAGAGTCAGCGCGCACTATATAGGCATATGGCGAGGGGGCGTGGCCAACCGAGGGGGCGTGTCTGGTGACGCACCTCGCTCTCGGGAATGGCGATCAAGGATAGTGGTGGTCTTTGCAGCGTGAGCCCGCTGTTCCAGAAAGTGTCAGGTAGGTTTTAAAAAGCACAGAATCACACCAAAAGTTTAAAATGCTAAAAATACGCTCTCCCGGCTTTCCGCCTCAGGAGTCCTATGTCAGTGTCAAGCCTCAGAGTCAGCGCGCACTATATAGGCATATGGCGAGGGGGGGTGTACTGTGGGGGGTGGGGGGAGAGTGGGGGTGGTGGGGGTGAGACCCAGAGAGGAAATACGAGAACAAGTAGGGGCCGTGATGGGCCAGGGGCCCTGGAGGCTGCGTAGTCGGTCCGGGGTGTAGGTGGTGAGCGGGGCAGAGTGACGTGCCCCTAGTCCCGGCCGGTCGCGGACGGGCGCAGACGGGCTTGCCTTAGGCGCGCCTTCGGCGCGCAATCGTCGTGCCCGCTGCGCACGTCCGCTGCGCTTCCTACCAAGACACATAATTTATGCAGAATGATCAAAGCGTTGGAGGGGGTGTGGCCAACCGAGGGGGCGTGTCTGGTGACGCACCTCGCTCTCGGGAATGGCGATCAAGGATAGTGGTGGTCGTTGCAGCGTGAGCCCGCTGTTCCAGAAAGTGTCAGGTAGGTTTTAAAAAGCACAGAATCACACCAAAAGTTTAAAATGCTAAAAATACGCTCTCCCGGCTTTCCGCCTCAGGAGTCCTATGTCAGTGTCAAGCCTCAGAGTCAGCGCGCACTATATAGGCATATGGCGAGGGGGCGTAGCCAACAGAGGGGGTGTGTCTGGTGACGCACCTCGCTCTCGGGAATGGCGATCAAGGATAGTGGTGGTCGTTGCAGCGTGAGCCCGCTGTTCCAGAAAGTGTCAGGTAGGTTTTAAAAAGCACAGAATCACACCAAAAGTTTAAAATGCTAAGAATATGCTCTCCCGGCTTTCCGCCTCAGGAGTCCTATGTCAGTGTCAAGCCTCAGAGTCAGCGCGCACTATATAGGCATATGGCGAGGGGGCGTGGCCAACCGAGGGGGCGTGTCTGGTGACGCACCTCGCTCTCGGGAATGGCGATCAAGGATAGTGGTGGTCGTTGCAGCGTGAGCCCGCTGTTCCAGAAAGTGTCAGGTAGGTTTTAAAAAGCACAGAATCACACCAAAAGTTTAAAATGCTAAAAATACGCTCTCCCGGCTTTCCGCCTCAGGAGTCCTATGTCAGTGTCAAGCCTCAGAGTCAGCGCGCACTATATAGGCATATGGCGAGGGGGCGTGGCCAACCGAGGGGGCGTGTCTGGTGACGCACCTCGCTCTCGGGAATGGCGATCAAGGATAGTGGTGGTCGTTGCAGCGTGAGCCCGCTGTTCCAGAAAGTGTCAGGTAGGTTTTAAAAAGCACAGAATCACACCAAAAGTTTAAAATGCTAAAAATACGCTCTCCCGGCTTTCCGCCTCAGGAGTCCTATGTCAGTGTCAAGCCTCAGAGTCAGCGCGCACTATATAGGCATATGGCGAGGGGGCATGGCCAACCGAGGGGGCGTGTCTGGTGACGCACCTCGCTCTCGGGAATGGCGATCAAGGATAGTGGTGGTCGTTGCAGCGTGAGCCCGCTGTTCCAGAAAGTGTCAGGTAGGTTTTAAAAAGCACAGAATCACACCAAAAGTTTAAAATGCTAAAAATACGCTCTCCCGGCTTTCCGCCTCAGGAGTCCTATGTCAGTGTCAAGCCTCAGAGTCAGCGCGCACTATATAGGCATATGGCGAGGGGGCGTGGCCAACCGAGGGGGCGTGTCTGGTGACGCACCTCGCTCTCGGGAATGGCGATCAAGGATAGTGGTGATCGTTGCAGCATGAGCCCGCTGTTCCAGAAAGTGTCAGGTAGGTTTTAAAAAGCACAGAATCACACCAAAAGTTTAAAATGCTAAAAATACGCTCTCCCGGCTTTCCGCCTCAGGAGTCCTATGTCAGTGTCAAGCCTCAGAGTCAGCGTGCACTATATAGGCATATGACGAGGGGGCGTGGCCAACCGAGGGGGCGTGTCTGGTGACACACCTCGCTCTCGGGAATGGCGATCAAGGATAGTGGTGGTCGTTGCAGCGTGAGCCCGCTGTTCCAGAAAGTGTCAGGTAGGTTTTAAAAAGCAGAGAATCACACCAAAAGTTTAAAATGCTAAAAATACGCTCTCCCGGCTTTCCGCCTCAGGAGTCCTATGTCAGTGTCAAGCCTCAGAGTCAGCGCGCACTATATAGGCATATGGCGAGGGGGCGTGGCCAACCGAGGGGGCGTGTCTGGTGACGCACCTCGCTCTCGGGAATGGCGATCAAGGATAGTGGTGGTCTTTGCAGCGTGAGCCCGCTGTTCCAGAAAGTGTCAGGTAGGTTTTAAAAAGCACAGAATCACACCAAAAGTTTAAAATGCTAAAAATACGCTCTCCCGGCTTTCCGCCTCAGGAGTCCTATGTCAGTGTCAAGCCTCAGAGTCAGCGCGCACTATATAGGCATATGGCGAGGGGGGGTGTACTGTGGGGGGTGGGGGGAGAGTGGGGGTGGTGGGGGTGAGACCCAGAGAGGAAATACGAGAACAAGTAGGGGCCGTGATGGGCCAGGGGCCCTGGAGGCTGCGTAGTCGGTCCGGGGTGTAGGTGGTGAGCGGGGCAGAGTGACGTGCCCCTAGTCCCGGCCGGTCGCGGACGGGCGCAGACGGGCTTGCCTTAGGCGCGCCTTCGGCGCGCAATCGTCGTGCCCGCTGCGCACGTCCGCTGCGCTTCCTACCAAGACACATAATTTATGCAGAATGATCAAAGCGTTGGAGGGGGTGTGGCCAACCGAGGGGGCGTGTCTGGTGACGCACCTCGCTCTCGGGAATGGCGATCAAGGATAGTGGTGGTCGTTGCAGCGTGAGCCCGCTGTTCCAGAAAGTGTCAGGTAGGTTTTAAAAAGCACAGAATCACACCAAAAGTTTAAAATGCTAAAAATACGCTCTCCCGGCTTTCCGCCTCAGGAGTCCTATGTCAGTGTCAAGCCTCAGAGTCAGCGCGCACTATATAGGCATATGGCGAGGGGGCGTAGCCAACAGAGGGGGTGTGTCTGGTGACGCACCTCGCTCTCGGGAATGGCGATCAAGGATAGTGGTGGTCGTTGCAGCGTGAGCCCGCTGTTCCAGAAAGTGTCAGGTAGGTTTTAAAAAGCACAGAATCACACCAAAAGTTTAAAATGCTAAAAATACGCTCTCCCGGCTTTCCGCCTCAGGAGTCCTATGTCAGTGTCAAGCCTCAGAGTCAGCGCGCACTATATAGGCATATGGCGAGGGGGCGTGGCCAACCAAGGGGGCGTGTCTGGTGACGCACCTCGCTCTCGGGAATGGCGATCAAGGATAGTGGTGGTCGTTGCAGCGTGAGCCCGCTGTTCCAGAAAGTGTCAGGTAGGTTTTAAAAAGCACAGAATCACACCAAAAGTTTAAAATGCTAAAAATACGCTCTCCCGGCTTTCCGCCTCAGGAGTCCTATGTCAGTGTCAAGCCTCAGAGTCAGCGCGCACTATATAGGCATATGGCGAGGGGGCGTGGCCAACCGAGGGGGCGTGTCTGGTGACGCACCTCGCTCTCGGGAATGGCGATCAAGGATAGTGGTGGTCGTTGCAGCGTGAGCCCGCTGTTCCAGAAAGTGTCAGGTAGGTTTTAAAAAGCACAGAATCACACCAAAAGTTTAAAATGCTAAAAATACGCTCTCCCGGCTTTCCGCCTCAGGAGTCCTATGTCAGTGAAAGTTGCTCAGTGCATGCAAGGCCCTTTGTTTTTAAACCCACTGCCACTATGCTTTCATATGAAAGGCAGATATAAAGCGAGGTGTCTGCCGAAGTTAAGATCAAAGGACCTTGCATGCACTGAGCCACTTGTACTCCACATCCGAATATGCTTATACTGAATATACCAGGGGCTCGCCTACCATTCGTAAACTTTGCGATGAAAATATAGAGCACAGTGCCTGCCTGGAAATGGCAGGAGGTGTGCTTCCTGATTGTGCCAGAGTTCAGGAAGAACGTCATGTTTTTCGTCCCACCCCACCGGCTGATAATCTCAGTTCAGCCAATCTGAGCTGCTATTTTGGGTGAAGGCGGGCAAGCACTCATAACAAGCCTAATATGACAATGAAGAGAGAATAAATACATGCTGGATCTCAGAATTAATCTTTAATAATAAGATGTAGGGTGCAAACTACTCCCAGGGGTTCATCGAGCTACCAGTAGCTCACAATTGACCGCTTGGAGAATGCAGAAAAATTACAACTTTCTAAAACTGGCATTGTAATTTAAATTGTGTAATTACTATAAGAGTGGATTTTCATTGCATCCAAAGACATCAATCATGAACTGCTAACCTGTTCCCATTTGAAAGCTATCACTTATTAGATGTAATAAGTTAACGCCAATATTACTCCACAAAAAGAGGAAACAGGAGCTTATGTAGGTTCAGCACACTCGCTCCTTGTATCAGTAATCTTGCGGTAAACAGTGGTGTGCAGTTCCTTAAGATTAAGAGAAAGAGGTACCAACTCGTGATTTTAATCCCAATGAGAGTTTCTGTTTGGCAAAGTAAACTTATATACAGCTTATATTTTTGCTTTCAGTTCCTGAAAATTACTGGGCACTGAAATTTACTATCTAATATCATTGATGTTTGTAAAATTGTTGGGGTAATTTCATTGCTTTAATTTTGTCCCACATTTTGTCCCACATATATATCAGGAGGATTTTGGACCAAAGCAAGGATAGTTCTTCGATTGTAAATTCAGGGTCTGTAACAGGGCCACATATTGACTTAGTGGTTCCCAGAAGCATCAGTGCAGTTTCTGTTTGTACTGCCAAAAAGGCCCAAACAGCAAAAGGCAACTAACCTTCCATGATAATTGTTAGAGCAGTAAGTGTGACTACGTGTATGGGTTTAAAGACGAAACTTTAGAGTGCATTTACATACCAATACAATGCACATATCCCATTCATTTTATTTACAGCATTGATTTGTGATAGATGCATTGGTTCTAAGCCATGATTTAAATTTTCTCACTCTCACTATTTGAAGCCAAACAAAAAAACAAAACAAGCTGAGGTTGCATAATGTTCACTCGAGTAGTATGGAAGCTAAAACAAGCAAAGGGTCTAGAGTATTTACATATGGGTAAAACGTTCCCCTGTTTTTTATAACTTTCAGTTTTAGACCACTTAGTCTATAGCAAATAAGATGTTCTAAGGAATATTTTCACACTTTGTGGCATGTTATCTAATCTGTCTCTTTAATCAACAATCTCTGATACACCAGAATGGTTTACATTTTACAGTATTAGTTACAAATTACATCTAGGGTGTTGGTTGTTTGACTGATGGGGTAAAGATACTTCTCAAGAAACAACCACGATCCTTTTTAGGGTGAACAACAGAAGTCATTAAATTAGCCTGTGCTTAACAGGCTTAAAATAAAGGCTTAATTTAGAGGCAATGTGGAAAGTACTTATTCAGCACTCAAACAGTAATACAGTGGAAACACCGTACAAGAAAAACACTGCACCAATTTAGTAAAATACATAAGAATGTAATAAATAGTAATAAAAAATAATTAGACACCAAAACGAAAATATTTCAATCAGCACAACTGGAGCTATGCATTTTTTACGTTTTTAGTAAAAACTAGCACCTACAAGATCATAACACCAACCGCAGATACATAGTCACGCAAGACTGGGGCAAAGTCAAAAGAGTGCTTTTCGGATACAGGCGGTAGATTGGGTCTGGTCTCAGATTACCTTCAGACTGAAGAAAACACTTTGAAGAAAAATGACTGAGAAGGTAAAGTTGATCACGGCAATGCAGCTTACAGTGTCCAAGGAGGAGATGCTGGATGAATTCACAGTAAAGATTTCTACGTTCAGACTTTGGGGCATATTTACAAACCCCTATCACCACCACAACATCACTTTTATAGACATTGTGGTGGCGATACTGCTTCGCCTTACTTACAAGGTGGCTTATTTACAAGGCAGTGTTAAGCCACTTAACGTGGCTTAACGCCACCTTGTAAATAAGGCACCCTTTCACACTATACTTAGCGTGAAAGGTGAGGTCAAGGGGTGTTGCAGTGGACGTTCCACTGCAAGACCCATTTGTATTGATGCTTCCCCATATTCTCAAGGATGGCATACATATGGGTCAGAGCCAAAATGAAGAACAGGGAAAACCAATTTTACCCTGGCCAAACAAGGAGAAAATTGTAATTTCTCCTTGCTTTTGCTGTTTGCATGTGTGCTGCTTTGTGCAGCACACATGGAAAAAACGAAATGCCTTTGATTGTTTATGTGCAAGAAGGTGTCTCTTCCTGCACATAAACAATCATAAAAAATAATGATGTTTTCAATTTCTATATGTCCTGCATTAAGCCGCACACATAGACATTTTTAAATCGCCATTTCAGGTTGTTTATTGGCATTAAGTTCAATTTCAAGTTCAGGGATTTGTATAGCGCACTGCTCACCCAGAGGGTCTCAAGGCGCTTGGGGAAGGGGGGTTCAATTTTTGTCGAATAGCCAGGTTTTAGGCAGGTAAATTTAGCACCAGTGGATGGGGTAATGAAGGCTGCAGCATATTCTTGTAAATATGGTGCAGCCCGCGTTTCTAAAGTGACGGAGTGGGTTGTTAGCCTTCTTGGCTTGATGACACGCTTCACCGCTTTCCTTGTAAATATGCCCCTAAGTATTTTTTGGAACTAAAAAAACTCAAACTGGATGAAGTTGCAGGCTACTGCCGATGAGGGTGCAATCAGGCCAGATACCTTTTTCAAGAGGAGCCTCTGACCAGGTTTTCCTGCAGTGGAGAACAACAGAGCGGGACTTACCGCAAAGTCAGACTAAATGGAGATGCTCCTTGGGAGGATCATCGAGCCATTAGGTCCCGCTCTCCTGTTCGGTTTGAGTTTCACATTTGGTAAAAAAAAATCCCAAGTTTTATTTTTTGACTATTTGGGCACATTTAGCACCATTTACATGCATCAGATCTGGTGTGGCACCAGTTAGAGGGCAGGATTCACTTCAGTAAGTGCCCAGTTGCAGGTTCAAGGTTGTTGGAGCTTGTGTTAGCTCAGACCACGATGCAAACCAACTAGCCCTTGAAGTCACTCTGGTAGTCCTTGGCTTAAACAGCAAAACAGGTCTCAATAACAGGGCAGACCACTGAGGGTACAAGTCAGATTTTGATTTTATTGCAAGCAAGTCAGATTACATATATTTTTCAGTAAATTCAAAATAATAAAGAACTACATACATTTCGAAATGCGTTTTAGATTTTCCAATAGCATAAAAGAAATAGAACACAACGTTTCAGCATACATATAGAAAAAAAGAAAACTAAAAAAAAGAAGAAAGAAAAACATAACAGCAAGGATAAGGCTATCCCAGTTCCCCCCTGAATCCACTGCTCAACTGGCGCCCATATTTTCCCTCCTAAGGCTCTTTTTTTCCGCCCCTTTGTTCTATAGATGGCATGTTCTAAATTATGCATAGCTAGCAAGCGAGCTCTCCAAGTACAGAAAGAAGGCGGCTCTGGACTAATCCATTCTTGAGTAATACAGCTCAGCAAAATTGCAATGGAAATAAATATCAGATTTCTCTTTTAGTCTATCAATGTAACAGAGGACATCCCTATCAGTACTAACTCCGGTGTTAATTTTACTGAAAATCCAAGTAATACGGAAAGAAAAGATGGAATTTCAGATAGCAATGGGGTTAATTGTGGACAGAGAAAAAACATATGAGCTGCATCCGCAGCAAACAGGCCACATCTACTGCATGATGTACCATCTGTTGTTCCCCATTAAGAAATTTTTGCAGGGGTGTAATATAGATCGAAAAGTGCCATATAGTGCTGTGTGCAGGTTCTACCTGTCAAAAGAATGGAGTTGGCCAGGGGGATAGAGTCCTCTATCATAATATTGTCAGAGCTCAGCTTCTCGGCCCATCTCTCTTGCACAGTCAGTATGTCGTCTGGGCATACTGATATTAATAGATTATAGAAAAATTCAATCCTTCTTTTACTGTACAAACTGTCAATCAAGGGAATCTTCTGTACACCAGAGCGTTCCAGAGGTGTTAGAATGTTAAGATAGCTATGCAACTGGAGGTATTTAAAATAATCAACATGTGTCAGATTGAACTTAAGTTGAAGGTCTAGAAAGGATATCATATGGTTATTCTGCTATAAGTCACCAAGGTAGTCAATACCACAGTTGCGCCATCTCGTCATTATACTGGTCCTGCAGTTTTTGCCCCAAATCTGGTAAATATTTACATGAACCATATAGAACTAACCTTTGCATTGAGTAGCCTCAATCCCCAAAACACCCATATTGGGTGTTGGTATAGGTACATAGATGATATTTTTTTAATCTGGAGAAACAGCAAAGAAAGTGTTAATGAATTTGTGACCTATATCAATCAAATCGAACCACACCTCACATTTACCTCAACACTGTACAAATCTACTATAGCTTTCTTAGATTTGAACATCCAACAGGCTGATGGCAAACTATTTACCTCACTTCACAGAAAACCTACTGAGAGAAATACACTACTATCTTATAGCAGCCAACATCCCAGAGCGTTGAGAGATGGCCTTCTCTTCGGTCAGTTCCTGCGAATCCGTCGGAACTGCACCCGCAAGGAAGACTATATGAAGGAGGCTGAAATTTTGAAAAAGAAATTACTATCGAGAGGCTATCCCAATAAACTTGTGAAAAGGTCATTAAAGCGTGCCTGGTATTGTCCGAGAGATGAGCTGTTAATAACAAAGACCAAACAACAGATGAATAAAATCGTCTGTGTTACCACCTTTGGGATGCACACGAATAAGATCCGTAACATCATTACCAAACACTGGAACATCATTAAAAGTATAGATCTTTTACTGAGGTCCCCTTGTTTGCTTATAAAAGAGCTAGAAATATCAAAGATCACTTGGTAAGATCCTCCACTGATGTCGTGAAGAAGACAGGCATGTTAGAATCAGCCTGGGGCCTTCCCTCCGTCCTTGGTCACCATAGATGTGGGAACTGTGTGAACTGTCCCTTTACAGAAAATACGACCACCTTTAAATACAGCAATGGCGAACACACACTTGATTTTTTCTCCAATTGCAACACACGCAACGTTGTGTATTGCATCTGGTGTCCGTGTGGTCTCCCATATATTGGACAGACCAAACAACCTATCAAGGCAAGGATACGATAACATCGCAGCCGCATCAGAAGGTCTGTTGTCTCTGCACCCCTTGTCACACACTTCGTGGACAAAAATCACACTGCTGATGAAATAAAATGGCAAGTGATTGACATTGCTAGACTACCTGAAAGGGGTGGCAGTATATCACAAATAATGCAACAACGGGAATGTCATTGGATTCCTCTGAGGAATGGAGAGGTTTTGTCGCTACTCTAGGACAATAACCAGCTTGGGACATGTCGTCTGACATGTACAACTCTGGTCACCCTGCAAACCTTTTAATTTAATTTAGATTTTTCTTTAAAATCATGAGCCTTGTTGTTTGTACTTTCTCTCTGTAAAATAACTTTACACTATATAACAGTTAAATATGGTGTTTTGTGTTTAACATCTTAATATGTTTGTAATCATTGTTATTAAATTGTAATGCATAACTGCTAGGTAATTGTGTTATGTAACTCTGTTCCCTACCGCCTGGTCCTACTCCCATTATCAGAGCTCATCGTTAACTCTGTGCCAACCTTTTTCCCTGTCCATCTCCTTCCTTCACGAAGATCGAGCGCTCTGCTCTCTTGATTTTTGCCTGCGCACACGCTACACGGCTAATCCCTTGTGTATGGCGCTGCCATCACCTCTAAGCAGTCGGACGAAGGCAGACCGCGCTTACTCCCAGGTACACGCCTGTCCTCCATATTTACTCTACCCTGTAGCAACACCCCCGGGGAGCCCTCTCTAACCCAAATTAATCTCTTCAGGCATTTTCCTGGCCAGCGCTCCATCCGTGCTCATTGTAGCACTTTAGTGGCACGATCCTTCTACTAACTGGGCAAGTTTTGTGTTGTTGCCACATACGATTGAATATTCATCATATCATTTGGCTATTTACAGTGGTAAGTACTCAACCTTGGGCTCGCCCATACAGCGTGTTGCCATTGTTTACTTTCTGTGACCACATCCCTGTTCATTTTGTTCCCTTTTCACCATAGTACCCGGCTGGGTTCATTGTGAGTACCTTTATCTTCCCCCTTTTTACACATGGTTGGCACCTACTCCATCACTGAGCCCTTGATTGCATCCTTACAGGTACCAGGCCCTTCACATACAGTCCTTTTTGTAAATTTGCCTTCCTATACACGGAGCTCACTCCCTTTTCTCACCCCCACAGATGTCCCACACCGCCCCTGTCCTGATGAGGCCCTCCATCCATTAAAGGGTCGAAACGCCGTCGACGCTCATTGGGAATGAACCTACTAATCAATGTCTATGAATTAAATAGTCATTGTATATATTATTGAATATTGTTTATATGGTCGTTTTCCCATTCCCTTGTAAATACACCCCTGTTGAAACCGTGTACATAACTGTCACTTGCTGTCACTTTAATGTGTGCTTAAACCACTCTTTCGGTTCACACTTTACACTTGGGACACCTTTTCAAAAGTCTTCACACTGTCATATGTAAATTGCAATATGTAAATATTTGAACATTCTTTGAACATTTGAACATTTTTTCGTAAAAATAACAAATGATGGTATTCAATTGGTGTTATGAGTTTTGTTTTTCCTTCCTACATCCTCGGTAACCTTCATACTATTATTAGACATTGCTCTGTATTCATCGAATATACTTTTATTGTTCCACTGGAACCACTGTTTCTTTGATATAAAATATGTACCCTGGTTCCCTAGTGGGTAGGGTTCCCTTGTTTTTCGTGTGGCTCCCTCATTGTCAGCCTAAACATGTGACTTTACCTCAGTCCAGTGAACCCAGATGACCATGAGTGGAGCATTGGTCTTTTTGGGTGCTATTTCACCTAAAACTTTAAAAACAGAACATCAGTTCTACTGGCTGGATATTTGTCTTTTAAGTGTCATTGTATTCAATAAATCTTACAATACTGTTCAGAATAGGTTTGGGATTTTTCTTGTGTAGTGTTTTCACTTTGATGCTAGTTGAGTGTTGTATGAATACTTTACACATTGGGGCTTATTTACAAGCTCCTTGTGCCTCCGGTACATCACTTTTTTCCCCATTTTAAAAGTGACACACTAGCATTGCAAGGGGCTTGTAAATAAGCCCCATTGTCTCTAAGTTAACCCTGACTGCTTCCGTGCAAAGCTACTATACGTTTAAGGACAGGTTTATTTAGTAACATTTGTAGTTCACCCTGACACGAATTGTGTTTATTACTTGAGTGGGGCTTCCAATCTTTCAAGTAATAACCCAGTTTCCTACAGTACTGAATATTTACATAAGAATTCTTTACCACATTTATGTGTACGTTGTATTGTTAACTGCACATTTGAGTGCAATTGTTCCAACACTTCCTTGGAGACCGAAAGTACATTCATTGCAGCCATCTCTCTCAAACTATCCCGGAGCAAGGACATTTTGCTTGCTCTCTCAGTGTGTATTTACCCGGGTCACTTTAAAATATCAGTTTCGCCGTCATGATGCACCTCATGGTTGAATAAGTGATAAAACAGTGCTTTATTTATAAAAATAATAAGTATTGGTGCCCAAAGTGCTGCTCAGACACCTACGAACGGTGTTAAAAAACGTTAGCTTGCGGAATACCAAGGGTGCACAGTCCTAAATATACCTAAGGATTCTTTGATTGGCTGCTAGGGACTCTCTGCCCTGTTATCTCGCTCTTACTGGTTTCTGATTTCTACCCTGGTGATGGATTTTCCGTCTTTGTAAACCCCTGCGCTACATTATACCTACACCAGGTATATTGTATGCAGGGGGGCGTTCTGACGCAAGACAGGGTCATAGAAGTGACGCAGTGAAATCTATAAGATTTCACTGCACCACTTCTAGGACACAAATGCGTCAATTTCTTACGCCTGACTCACAGCAGGCATAAGACTGACGCAGACCCTTTCACATGGGGCATGCCCCATGTGAAAGGACACATTGCTGGAGTTGCGTCACTTTTGGGACACACTCCAACAATACGTCACTTTTGCGCCATACAGATATGTCAGAAATACTGACGTATCTGTAACTCCTTTCGCCATGATGCGTCATACTGTAAATATAACGCATCATTGGTCTTGCAAAGAGGGCGCAGTGAAAAGTGACGCATCGCTGTTTTCACGCAGCGATGCGTCACTTTTCATAAATGAGGCCCCCAGTGCTCCATGACTTGTCACCAATCTAAGCTCAAATTCTGTTGTTCAGGTTAAGGGCAAAGAATGTGTTAACTTTTTGAATTTAGTCACAGCATCGTAACTTGTGACGTGTCCTGGTTTTCGGCTAAAGCTCTGATTCTATTTTAGATAATTTCCTAAAGTGGCCAACAAGCTTCCAATTATAATTTAGGTACCAACAACGAGTTAAAGTTCTTTGAAGTGAAGACGTAACATGAAAGAAACGTGCTTTCAAAGAAACTCGTCATATCTGTATGTGCTTTAGAGCCAAAGGTGATATGAAAAAAAAACACCCCAGGCAATCAAAAACGTGTATCATTAATAACGTCAGAGATAGGTGTCACGAACCTCACCATCTGGGCTGAAGTCGATGCTCAGTTTATCTACAGAGATATAATAATTCTTTTCTTCAACTGAATGTTCCAGTCAATTACATTTTGCTGCTTCCCGAACTATTCTGAGACCTTCCCCTGCCTGAGCTGACAAATCTGTTTTGTGGAAGTGTACCTTAAGGTTTCTTGTTCAGCTTGCCTTCTTGTCGTGGTAATGAGTTTCCAGCAGCACAGTCAGGTTTTGAAATATTGTGCATATTTCCTTTCAGTTTATTTTAAAAGGGGGAACTCATAATTTACCTCAAAGAGCACGCAATTGCATGTCTCTCTCAAAATAGAAGATAAACACACTCTATTTCATTATCGCTGTTTACATATATAATATTTGTATTTAAGAAATGGTACAAAACAACAGCAATGAAATAGAAATGTCAATGCCGAGCAATGTAATTAAAAAATCATAACCGAGATTATTTGTGTCACTTTGCAATACAATTAAAATTGAAGGAAATACCTATAGCGAGCCCCCTCGATGCACGGTGTTATCATCAATGATATTGTTTTAAAAGTCTTCTGTGATGCTATCAATGATCTCATAGAACACATTATTTGTGATGTAATATGTGCAGTGCATGATTAGAGTGCTAGTTATATTTTGTTCCGTTAACTATAAATGGGGAATTTCTGTGGTTATTTTAGTTAAAGATCGTATTTTAATACTGACATTTTACCCTACTTATATCATCACTTTAACCTTTGTTTTTTCAATGAGTTTCTAAGGTTTATTTTTAATGTAAATTAAGATATTATTACCATTCACACACCTAACTATTACGTCACTTTAACCTTGTTTTCTTTCAGTGAATGCCTAAGGTTTTCCCAAATGTAAAGTAATATTCTATTACCTTACATAACTATGGCAACCCCAACCTCATACCTGCATAGCATGCTGTTGACCAGGGCGCCCAACCCTTCCAGGAAGTCAGGCTCCCCATGCACATCATTAGGCTCTCTGCGGAATGGATTAACCACAGGCACTTCACAGCCACTCACTCCTGCTTTTAAAAACAACGTTTTTTTCCAATCCCATGGGACTCTTACGGGAGCCCATGCAGGACCCTGCGCTCATGAGGGGGGTTATTGCTAGAGTATTCGAGTCATGCTGCCATGCTGGCTCCCACAGAGGTCCATTAGTTTTGCAGCAACCCCATATAAAAAGAGTAGCGCCATAAGATCCAGGAGGTCAGGATACCCTTACACTACCCAACATACCTTATTGTGTTTAATTTTCAGGATACGGGGACCCAGCCCCTGTGTCCCATAATGGCAGCTGCAACATATATGCATGTTGCTGCCAGCCAATCAGAGCGCAAGCTCCCGTGCGACTTACTGGTGGTACTCCCTCTTGCCAATCATATTGCTCAATTTTTTGCAATTGCAGGCTCGCCATACCTAGGAGAGTTCTGTGTATCCAAAAATCCAAATTGCATAAATTGTGACCTTAATTTCTCAAAAAACTACCAACAGATTTACACAAAATCACAAAAGCATGCTTTCTGAGTAAGGAAATTTGCTGTAATTACGTTCAGCCATTTGGGCTGTAGCACTGTTAAAAATCCTTATGGAAAATGAATGGGCAACTTTCGTTTTAGAACCCCCTTTTTCTCAGACCCTGATTGGTGGGATTGGTGTCAGTACAACGCAGATTTTTACGTCGCATTCCGTTACAACGGAATTTTTACAACGCAGGATCCATTACAACGGATGCCATTACAACGCATGGCATTACATAGCAGATGGTATTACAACGCATGGCATTACATCGTAAGTATAGGTAAGTATACCTTTTTTAAAAATGTTATTAAGTTAATTTAATTAATTTAATTTAATTAATTTAAATAAAATACATTTTAAAAAAGCCATTAATTTAATTTAATAAAATAATATCTATTTAATAAATGTAATTTCAATAAAAAAATGGGAATAATTTAATTTAATTAAAATAATAAAATTAACTTAATGTACATATTTTTATAATTGATATTAAATTAAATTAATTGAAATAATTTATTTAATTTAATTAATTTAATTTAAAAATGTAATTAATGAAATACAATTTATTTAATTTATTAAATATATTTTAATTAATTTAAAAATGGTAAATATAATTTAATTAACCCAAAACACAAACCCCTGTACCCCAAAACCCAAACCCTGCCCTAAAACCTAAAAACACCCCTGTACCCCAAAACCCAAACCCTGCCCTAAAACCTAAAAACACCCCTGTACCCCAAAACCAAAACCCTGCCCTAAAACCTAAAAACACCCCTGTACCCCAAAACCCAAAACCCTGCCCTAAAACCTAAAAACACCCCTGTACCCCAAAACCCAAACCCTGCCCTAAAACCTAAAAACACCCCTGTACCCCAAAACCCAAACCCTGCCCTAAAACCTAAAAACACCCCTGTACCCCAAAACCCAAACCCTGCCCTAAAACCTAAAAACACCCCTGTACCCCAAAAACCAAACCCTGCCCTAAAACCTAAAAACACCCCTGTACCACAAAACTCAAAACCCTGCCCTAAAACCTAAAAACACCCCTGTACCCCAAAACCCAAAACCCTGCCCTAAAACCTAAAGACACCTCTGTACCCCAAAACCCAAACCCTGCCCTAAAACCTAAAAACACCCCTGTACCCCAAAACCCAAACCCTGCCCTAAAACCTAAAAACACCCCTGTACCCCAAAACCCAAACCCTGCCCTAAAACCTAAAAACACCCCTGTACCCCAAAACCCAAACCCTGCCCTAAAACCTAAAAACACCCCTGTACCCCAAAACGCAAACCCTGCCCTAAAACCTAAAAACACCCCTGTGCCCCAAAACGCAAACCCTGCCCTAAAACCTAAAAATACCCAAACACCCCAAAACATATACCTCAGTACCCCAAAACATATACTCCTATACTCACACTTATTTAAAAAATTACTTAAATAAATATATTTAATTAATAATATTTAAAAACATAAATAAATATTTTTATTTATTTTTATTTATAATTAATAATAATTAAATAAATTAAATAATATTAAATAAAATAAAATATACTTACCAATACTTACGATGTAATGGTATGCGTTGTAATACCATCTGCTATGTAATGCCATGCGTTGTAATGGCATCCGATGTAATGGATCCTGCGTTGTAATAGCTGCGTTGTAACAGCATTACGACGTAAAAGTTGCGTTGTAAGTGATACACACCTGATTGGTGTATCACCCTGCAATTTTCCGGAAAGGACTTCAGAAGGATTACCTTTTTTCTTAAGTTTCATGAAGATTTGTGAAAACGGCATTTAAGTTATTAGCAAACCAAAAATGTCCTTTACCAGGTCTTAAATATAGCTGCACTGTGTAAAACATAGATAGATAGATAGATAGATAGATAGATAGATAGATAGATAGATAGATAGATAGATAGATAGATAGATAGATAGACAGATTGATAGATCTATTATCTCTCAATAAAGCAATATATATATTCAGTGAAAAAAACAAAGGTTAACATGCAGTTATAAATAGATATTGAAATAATATAACAAGTAACATTTAAAAATAAAAATTAATTGAAATTCAGTTATAATTTACTGAGCTAACTATAAATTGCACCCCAGCTATGCACTGCTTATGTACCCACATGTTTCATCACTTATGACATGGTAAATTACATTATTGATGACATCACTGATGACACCTCAAATGACAGCATTAATTAGAATACTAATGACACCATACTCACATAGCAAGGAGTTACTAAGTCTGTACGTGTGGGTCCATAATGTGGTATTAGCATAAGCCCTAAAGGCAAGTTATTGAGTGCACTGTTTACAAATCACTGAAGTTTGGGGTGCAAATATTACTCAATGTTAAATAAGGTACAGGCTCAGCACACCTGATGTACAGGTAAGTTTGAAAGTAGGTTTAAGCTTAAACCCTTAGCTGCTGGGCCTTCACCCCTCCACCCAGTGCTGAGCCCTTTTTTTAGATATTTGGGGTGGTTTGTGCTTAGAGCTCCATTTCTTTTTTCAATATAACTGAAAGTGGAGAGAGCCAGGCACTGCTTTTAGTAAATTTCTGTGGAAAGGTAGAAGATTTGTAGGTGCTCTCAGGTGTCGCCCATCACTCTGGGCGAGTGTGAATGAATCAAAGTGAGTGTGGCCAATGGGTCATTGGAAACATCCCTGAGGCACTCAATGTGATATTGTTCAAAATGATTAACTGGACAGTCTTGATTCTTTATCCATATGGTTCATTTTATTTCTTTTCTATTCCATCATTGGTATTAATTTCATATCCATATGACGTGATAATTCCAAATAAGACTTTCGCTTTCACAAATGAAACATTTTATAATCCGCTCCAATGCATTTCGGGCCACCGCCCTTCATCGGGGAGCATCTACAACAAAACAGTATATTGGTGTGATCCTTATTCCAACAAACAATAAAAAGCATTGAAAAGCATGACAATACATTCGGGTAAATCGGTAAAATAAAGTGTCCCATGTTTAACTTTCACCGACGTGTGCTTATGTGGTGGGTATAACACTGTCTCTTGTGTATGGAAAAAAGTGCATTGTATGAAACCAAAGAAACGTAGGAACGTTAAAAAGGTAGAAAAGGCATGCTGGTCAGGCGGCGGAAAAATAGTTTAAACACGGTGTATCTATCCGGGGAGGTATCGAGGGTGCTAGTTAAATGATCCCAAACGGAGGCTAACCCAGGTGACTGCGCGCACTAAATGCGTTGCTTTGCGTTTAAAAGTTACTTACAATACGTGATGTTTCAAAACCTTCCGGGCGCCGGGGACGGCTGTTCTCGGTGTGTGGATAAACGCGCCAGTGTTTTGTATGCGTCATGTGATCGCTGACAGTGAACATAAAGGGAGGACTAGTCGTCCCTCATAGACCTAGATGACAGACTACGTTGTTAGGTAATGCATGCAATACGGTGATGGATAATTAAAAGTCTGAAATTATAAGAAATATGAAATACAAATAAAGCATCAGGTAAAATAAACCGGGTTAGGAAAGAAATGGTGAAATGTTTGCAATTCAGAATAAGGTAAACAAAGCATACACGAGCTGGGTTCAGAACAGGACAAAAGGCAAGGGTTGCCTTGGTTGTAGTCTATAAGTAACATGCAAATTCCACGCGTTCATTTAAGCCCGCAGGCTTGGTCGCATTCAATTTGTAAATCCAGAAATTTTCTCGTTGTAGCAACATTCTATTGTTGTCTCTGCCTTCTTTTTTCTGGATGATTTCCAATGCCATGAATCTCAGTTGTGAAATATTATGGTTCATATCCAAGAAATGGGCTGCAACTGATGATTTGAGATTATGAGTGCGGATGTTAGATTTATGTTCATTCAACCTGGTCTTTAGTTTCCGTTCTGTCTTTCCAACGTAGACTTTTCCGCACGGGCATTTAAGAAGATATATCAAGTTGTTAGAGTCACATGTTGCTGTCACTTGTAATTTAATGTTATTTCCTTTCATTGGATGGGTTATTGTGTTTCCTGGTATGATACTGTGACAGTTATTGCAATTATTGCATGGTCTCGTTCCTTTTGCAATGGTATTGAGTTCTGTGGGTTGTTTCAATATTTCGCCTAGATTTTTGCTCCTAGTGTGGGCAAATATTGGTCTGTGTTTGAACATGTCTTTGAAGTCCGGTTCTAACACTAACATTGGCCAATGTTTCATTATTATGTTTTTGTACTCAAAGGTTGCATTAGAGTATTTTGACACTATTACCATCCGGTCACTTTTTTGTTTTTTTGTCGTAGAATGTAGGAGAGTATGACGGTTTAATTTCTCCACATCTTTAGTGGCTTGTGCTAGAAGTTCTTCTGGATATTTTCTGTCTCTGAATCGGTCTTTCATTTCCTCCATTCTCATTTTTGATAAGTCCGGATCTGACGTTATGCGTTTGACTCTCATCAACTGAGATTTCGGTAGATGTTTTTTTAGGGAGGGTTGATGAAAACTGTTATAGTGTAACATGTTGTTACGATCGGTGGGTTTGCGGAAGATATCAGTTGTTATTTTGTTGTTTTGTATGGTGACTTGTACATCCAAAAATGTGATGGTTTTAGAGTCTATTGACCAGGTAAACTGTATTCGTGGATTGGCCACGTTGAGGGTTAATAACGCCTGCTCCAAATTCTGACGTGTGTTATTCCAAAGGATAAAGAATCAAGACTGTCCAGTTAATCATTTTGAACAATATCACATTGAGTGCCTCAGGGATGTTTCCAATGACCCATTGGCCACACTCACTTTGATTCATTCACACTCGCCCAGAGTGATGGGCGACACCTGAGAGCACCTACAAATCTTCTACCTTTCCACAGAAATTTACTAAAAGCAGTGCCTGGCTCTCTCCACTTTCAGTTATAACAATTTTTTGATCACTCAAAGAACCAGCAGCACGCAACTCGAGTTTCTCTATTTTTTATTCAACCACTCATCCGGACTTATCAAAAATGAGAATGGAGGAAATGAAAGACCGATTCAGAGACAGAAAATATCCAGAAGAACTTCTAGCACAAGCCACTAAAGATGTGGAGAAATTAAACCGTCATACTCTCCTACATTCTACGACAAAAAAACAAAAAAGTGACCGGATGGTCATAGTGTCAAAATACTCTAATGCAACCTTTGAGTACAAAAACATAATAATGAAACATTGGCCAATGTTAGTGTTAGAACCGGACTTCAAAGACATGTTCAAACACAGACCAATATTTGCCCACACTAGGAGCAAAAATCTAGGCGAAATATTGAAACAACCCACAGAACTCAATACCATTGCAAAAGGAACGAGACCATGCAATAATTGCAATAACTGTCACAGTATCATACCAGGAAACACAATAACCCATCCAATGAAAGGAAATAACATTAAATTACAAGTGACAGCAACATGTGACTCTAACAACTTGATATATCTTCTTAAATGCCCGTGCGGAAAAGTCTACGTTGGAAAGACAGAACGGAAACTAAAGACCAGGTTGAATGAACATAAATCTAACATCCGCACTCATAATCTCAAATCATCAGTTGCAGCCCATTTCTTGGATATGAACCATAATATTTCACAACTGAGATTCATGGCATTGGAAATCATCCAGAAAAAAGAAGGCAGAGACAACAATAGAATGTTGCTACAACGAGAAAATTTCTGGATTTACAAATTGAATGCGACCAAGCCTGCGGGCTTAAATGAACGCGTGGAATTTGCATGTTACTTATAGACTACAACCAAGGCAACCCTTGCCTTTTGTCCTGTTCTGAACCCAGCTCGTGTATGCTTTGTTTACCTTATTCTGAATTGCAAACATTTCACCATTTCTTTCCTAACCCGGTTTATTTTACCTGATGCTTTATTTGTATTTCATATTTCTTATAATTTCAGACTTTTAATTATCCATCACCGTATTGCATGCATTACCTAACAACGTAGTCTGTCATCTAGGTCTATGAGGGACGACTAGTCCTCCCTTTATGTTCACTGTCAGCGATCACATGACGCATACAAAACACTGGCGCGTTTATCCACACACCGAGAACAGCCGTCCCCGGCGCCCGGAAGGTTTTGAAACATCACGTATTGTAAGTAACTTTTAAACGCAAAGCAACGCATTTAGTGCGCGCAGTCACCTGGGTTAGCCTCCGTTTGGGATCATTTAACTAGCACCCTCGATACCTCCCCGGATAGATACACCGTGTTTAAACTATTTTTCCGCCGCCTGACCAGCATGCCTTTTCTACCTTTTTAACGTTCCTACGTTTCTTTGGTTTCATACAATGCACTTTTTTCCATACACAAGAGACAGTGTTATACCCACCACATAAGCACACGTCGGTGAAAGTTAAACATGGGACACTTTATTTTACCGATTTACCCGAATGTATTGTCATGCTTTTCAATGCTTTTTATTGTTTGTTGGAATAAGGATCACACCAATATACTGTTTTGTTGTAGATGCTCCCCGATGAAGGGCGGTGGCCCGAAATGCATTGGAGCGGATTATAAAATGTTTCATTTGTGAAAGCGAAAGTCTTATTTGGAATTATCACGTCATATGGATATGAAATTAATACCAATGATGGAATAGAAAAGAAATAAAATGAACCATATGGATAAAGAATCAAGACTGTCCAGTTAATCATTTTGAACAATATCACATTGAGTGCCTCAGGGATGTTTCCAATGACCCATTGGCCACACTCACTTTGATTTTTTCAATATAAGGCATCCATATCAAATTGGCATTTTTTTTGCCAACATCCTGTGGATTCTAAAAGTGTGTATACATGCAAGAGGGGGCCTGTGGAGATTTAAAGACCAGCGAGGGCAAACTACCCAATACTAATCAACAAACACACGTAAGTCACTCGGGTCAGTCAAGAGACAGTGAGAGAAAAAGGCAAAGAGGCTGACTAAGCAGTCGAAGTCCCTTTAAAGGACGGTTTCCCTCACCCACCAGACAGCGACGGCTCGTGGAGGGAGTTACGGTGGGGCAGGAGGGTGGGGAGGGGGAGGGGCAGGGTGGAGGTTGCTAAAAACCGGCATATGGATAATTGCAGGTAAGTAAACAATTTAATTAATAAAACGAATTTCGTAGTGCGCCTTGCATCGCAAAATGCAATGCAGTGCGAGCTACGAAATTCATACATTTAAAAATTGTCATTTACAAAACTTCCGAAATTCAATGAAAAAAACATAGGTTTCAGGCCTGATATAGTTAGGAATTAGCATTTAAAAAACCTTAGAAATTCACTGAAAAAACCATAGGTTTTAGGGGTGTTATAGTTAGCTGGACATTTCACTCGTACAAAACCATTGAAATTCCTCCGATATAGGTAGTTGTACTCACTATATCTCGTGCACCCGCAACCCACTGCTAATGATGTCACATATTACATCATTCATGACATGGTCAGTGACATCACTGATATATATATATATATATTTTATATATATATATATATAAAAAAATGAAGAGTTGCCCTCAATGAAGAAGCCACACGCAAACAAGTTTGGTCCTTATATTTGCAGAATGGGTGACATACAGACTCTTGCCCCCACACAAAATAGTCTCAGCCAGACGCGTTTCGGGCATACTCCAGCCCTTGATCACTGGCAGCAGGAAGCAGCAAAGGGGGGCAAGAGGCTGTATGTCACCCAGTCTGCAAATATAAAGACCAAACTTGTTTGCGTGTGGCCTCTTCATTGAGGGCAACTCTTCGTTTTTTCATATATATATATATATATATATATATATATATATATATATATATATATATATATATATATATATATATATATATATATATATAGATATAGATATATAGATATATATATGTATACATATATATATATACATATTACAATCCAGCCGGTAGCCGCGCCAACATTCTAAGCACAGAATCCAGCGCGTGGACACAAAAATATGCCAAAGCCAGTCTTTAGATGTTTGCTGCTTTTATTAAATTATAAAGTGCAGGGTGAAAGATGCCGAACAGACGCGTTTCGGACAAAGCGTCCTTGCTCACTGTTCATATATATATATATATATATATATATATATATGTATATATATATATATATATATATTACCTACTGGCGGTCGCCAGTAGGTATATATAGTTAGGATTTTTTCTCTATGGGATTTTTGAAAATTCTATGTCTAATAACTTTGGCGTTTGTGGACGGAATTGGCTGAAATTTTCTGGAAAAGGGAACATTTTGTTTCTGAACAGCCCCTGACAATTTGGGGGGGTTTCATCAAGGGGGGGCCGAGAAAAAAGGGGGGTCCCAAAACGCGTTTTTCCCATGTTAATTTCCATAGGGCGGTTGGCCTCACTTTTAGCCCGAACGGCTGAATGGATTTTCACCAAACTTGGCAAAATTGTAGGGACTGTTAGCCCGATGTGCCTTTGCTAGGTCTCAATATATGTGCTTCAGTGGATTTTGAGAAATTAACGTTTAAAACAAGATATATATCTGTAACAGCGCTCCGGGCTGCGCTCCGGTCCGCTTACTTTTCGCGAAACGGAACTTTGCGATGCGAAGCTGATTGGCTCTCCGGTGTCTGTCAACATTCTAAACAGTCCGGAGCGGCCGCCATCTTAACTCTCGGTAGGATCGAGAGAGAAGAAGAGGCCAAAACAAAGGCGGAAATTACCATAAGGGGGCATAGTAGATCCTCGTTGACCCCCCTAGGTTTTATGTGGAGGTTTTTTTTTTTTTTTTTGGCGTGGTGAGCGCCAAGTTCGCGAACCGGGAAGTGTTCTGGGCAGCGGACTATAAGGATAAAAGAATGATAGACTTTTCTAATACTGTATGTTAATTGTTTGTTGTTTTTGTTGTTTTTTTTTTTCTTTATTTTTAAAGTATTTTTTTTATTTTGATTGTGTTTCATAATTCATTACATTTTCTAACATTTCAGTGTCAGAAATTTCAAAATTGAATATAGGGTGTAAATTGTCCTCATTTTGAAGCAGGTTATCCCCTGCTTCAACACATTGTAGTAGTTCCTGGTCTCTACTTTGATCCATAAAATCATCAATTTTTTCTTGGCTGCTCTCCTCCAGTACAATTGTAAATTTAACTTGTTGCTCGCCTTCCATTTTGCCTGAAATTTTGATTAAAAAAATATATATTAGTAGAGATAGGGCACTGTTGGGAATAATTTTAGATAGGCAGTTTTTATCAGTGAATTTATCTTTTGGCAGTGTATAGTATCAGAGTGGAAATAGGACTATAAAAAAGTGTATGTGATATAACCAAGACAAGCCTAACTCCATTCATAACTATAACAGAGAAGTCTATCTAAATCTATAACTACTATAGAGGGATAGTATATATCTATCAGAAAAAGTCTACCATATTAAGTTATAGTGCACAATATACTTCAGTTTTAAAAATAACAACTTACCTTCACAAAGAAGTTGAATTGTTTGATAGCTATTCAAATGTGATGTACAAGTACAACAAGAAGTAGCAGTCAAAATGGCTGTGTTTTCTTCTCCTCCTTTATATATATACAGGTATATAACCAATCAAATGTTAGATAATAAAAGTAGAAAATGAAAGTAACATGTTCATTGGTTGTCAATTCCAACACTTCAGATGTGTTTTGTGAAGTAATTTACCTCACGGTACTTAGAGAGGTCTACAGGCTTAATGGCTAAATGGAATTTCAATCAAATTTGTGAAAATGAAAGGGATTGTTATGTAGTATGAGCTAATCTGTATTTGGTGAGAGTGTCTCTAGTCGTTTTTCTGTAAATTACTTTCCCACCTTTTTTTTGGACCGCTTCCCAGGAAGCGGCTCGGTTCGCGAACTTTAAGCGTCACGGGGGTCCACCATTTTGTGTTTCGGTCGCATTAAGATACAAGATGGAGGACAAATAATGTTTAGAATGGGTAGAAGGGGTCATGGTAGACTTATCTTGACCCCCTAGGTTTTCTGAGGGTGGCTGAGGAGGCTTATATGTGCGGAAAAAAACATTTTTTTAAAAAATTCCGCGAGGTTAGCTTTCGGTTCGCGAACCGGGTAGCGCCTCGGGGAGCGTAATTTGTGGAAAATTAGTAAAAAAAGTTAGAAAAAAATAATAATTGAGAGTGATCAGATGAAGGGTAGCTCTGAGAAGAGCTTTTGGGTTTATGGTACATTTAGGTACTTATAAGTAGGTACCTATGCACAGTCTTAAATTCAGAATGAAAATTCTGTTGCCCTCATCTGAGAAGTGAACTCCATCTCCTCTGTAGATATCTTGCATGTAGTAACGCAAGTTATTGTTGTACAAGGAGCCCATTCCATGGTCTCTCATGTAAGCTGAAACAGATTTGTTTACATGCTTCCTCGCTTTCTCAATTTGTGGACAAAATTGGTTGGACCACCTCCATTTCTGTCTTTGGCATATATTGGAATATACCAAGGCAGTTTGAGGTAAAAGTGCTATTAATTGCTCAAAGGTGTCCTTTAAAAGCATTTCCAGACCTACTCCAGTCAAAGTGCCCAAATCATTACCTCCACAGTGCACAATTAACAGGTCAGGTTTTGGCAAATGCATAAAGGTTTTCACCAATGGTATCAATTGGTGACATTTTAATCCTCTTTGGCCCAACCACTTAATTTCCACATCTTGTAAATTGAGGTTAGGTAAATATCTGTTTTCAGCATACCTTTGAGCCCAGTGGATGTAACTATGTCCAACAATCCAGACTTTAAACATGGTGAGAGAAGGTTGTGCTGCAGTCAGATGAAGTGTGGTAATGAAAGGGCAGTTGAAACAGTAGGAGTTTGTAAAGAAAAAAAACTGTGGAGTTTCAGTGCTAATGATTCATTAGCAGTGATTGGTGCATTTCCATTTCTGAAAACAGAAGGTTAGGGTGCATGGATGTGTTCTTTGAAAGATGCAATTTGAATGGTCAAGGAAAAAACATTTAATGAAAGATTGCACTGGATACGCAGGTGCAGTGAGAGTTCAGAGTTCAATTGAAACATTGTTGTGTGAATTTGCAAACATGAGAGGTCTTCCAGGAGGTGGTTGCTATGGAAAAAAAGGCAGAGAGGGCAGAGGGGGGAAGGGTTTTGATTTGAAAAAAGTGAGGGAAGAGTTATGATTGGCTAATATGAGAGATATGTGTAATGAATATCTGTATTTCTGTGCTTTTAATAGCTGCAGCCTCTGGAGTGCATCCTGTTTGATCTGCTCAAGACAATTTGGTGTACTTCTGAGACTGTTTTGAAACTCAAAAAGTATTTGCTAAGGTGAGAAAAGATTTATTTAATTTAGAAAGAGAATAGTATGATTTAAGGAGAAAATGATGAAGAAAGCTGTGTTTTTAAAATGTGTCTTTGTCTCAAGTGAAATACAAATAGATTTTGTTTCTTTGAGAAATTGTAATTGCATATTCGGTTTAGCATTCTGGCATGCAGTAACACAAGTTATTGTTGTACATGGAGCCCATTCCAGGGTGTCTCATGTAAGCTGAAACAGATATGTTGTGTTTAAAAACGATTTTTGAAAAGAATTACATTTTTGGATATGTTCTGCTAGAGCTTCATAGGTTGTTTGGGTCATATTTATAAGGCATTTGAGTGTCTATGATGTTATTTTTCCCTTTTTAAATGGAAAGCGTTCTTCATGGGGCAAGTTTGTTGTAAATATGCTCCCACCTGTGCTTTGCAAATTTAGATTTTGATTATGGGAGTTACATAGCCATGTTAATAATGTCCCAAAAATGGTGCAAGGGCATTCAATAAAACGCTTTCATGTGTCTCAATGACATTTTCAGTCATTTCTTCTTGAATGCAGGTATACAATTGATTTATATGCTGTGTTTAAAAACTATTTTTTCAAATCAATTACATTTCTGGATATGTACTGCTAGAGCTTCATAGGTTGTTTTGGGTCATATTTAAAAGGCATTTGAGTGTCTATGATGTTATTTTTCCCTGTTTCAATGGAAAGCGTTCCTCATGGGGCAAGTTTGTTGTAAATACGCTCCCACCTGTGCTTGGCAAATTTAGATTTTGATTATGGGAGTTACATAGCCATGTTAATAATGTCCCAAAAATGGTGCAAGGGCATTCAATAAAACGCTTTCATGTGTCTCAAGGACATTTTCAGTCATTTCTTCTTGAATGCAGGTATACAATTGATTTATATGCTGTGTTTAAAAACTATTTTTTCAAATCAATTACATTTCTGGATATGTACTGCTAGAGCTTCATAGGTTGTTTTGGGTCATATTTATAAGGCATTTGAGTGTCTATGATGTTATTTTTCCCTTTTTCAATGGAAAGCGTTCCTCATGGGGCAAGTTTGTTGTAAATACGCCCCCACCTGTGCTTGGCAAATTTAGATTTTGATTATGGGAGTTACATAGCTATGTTAATAATGTCCCAAAAATGGTGCAAGGGCATTCAATAAAACGCTTTCATGTGTCTCAAGGACATTTTCAGTCATTTCCTCTTGAATGCAGCTATACAATTGATTTATATGCTGTGTTTAAAAACGATTTTTTGAAATCAATTACATTTGTAGATATGTACTGCTAGAGCTTCATAGGTTGTTTTGGGTCATATTTATAAGGCATTTGAGTGTCTATGATGTCATCTGCAACCGTGTGTTGGCCTCACCTCAAACAAACAAAACAGGTGATGGACCGAATGTGGATCAATGACACCCATTTACCCCAGCCCAAAGATCTGGGCCCAAACAAACCTTTAGATAGGCCACACTTTATCGTCAACCTGAATAAATCATTTAAAATGTTAGGGAGAGATTTATGATTGTTGTATGCCTGTTTTATACCACTGTGTGTCATTTTTGTGACGCAGTGGTGGTGCCAAAGATTTGCTATGTTATATAATAAGTAGGGTGTTAAGTTTATGATGACTGTTATTCATTTACTGTTTGGTAATAGTGGTTAATAACAGTTTTTTTATTATATTTTTCCACAGATTCAACTGCACATCATTTATAAATTGAAAAAATGCCAACTAAAAATCGTATTACAAAGGCGAGAAAACGTCAAAGACAGCAAGATCATGTATTATTGCAGCAGTCCTCTATCCAAAATACTCGTGAAATCACCAAGAAAGCTCCGGGTAAGAGCACGAAATCATTCATAAGAAATATTTGTAGTAAAAAAAGTATTTCTCCCAAAAATGTTTTAGTCCAGAAAAAGAAAAGCAATTTAAATGGAAAGGAAAGACCCATCAAAAATGTTACTGGTAGAGGAAGAGATAACTCTGTGCATGATAGTAGAAGGAAACAACAGTTTAGGGACATTCGAAAACGAATGTTCCGCAACAGAATAATAGTTAATTTATTAAAAAATATTAAAAAAGGCCAACAGAAAGTGGCATTTTATAAGAAGAAGAAAAATGTAGAGAAAATTATTGATCATGCTTTTGAAATTAGGCGAAAGTTGTTTATTTTGGTAATCAATAGAATTAGGACACTAAGCAAGGTAATTTCTGATTTCAAATCAAATAGTAGATGGAAGAGAGTAGTAAATCGTAGTAACTTTTGTGAAGTTTTTTCCGGAGAATGGATGCATAGTTCAAGTTGTGAGGCATTTTTTAATGAGGAGAGTTATTTTCAGGATAATGATTTGGTGTTTGCAGTTGACACCAGTGGTCGAGCTTATGAAGTGAAGGATGGTTGTCCAGTTGAAAAAGAAAAACTTGTGACAACAGAGACAGACGAGGTGTTAGGTAATGAGGTTTTAGGAAGACGTCCTAAGCGTCCTGTGTACACCTGGAAGTGTAGTTCTATTTGCAGTGTGCGACAGGATTCCATCAATTTGCTTTGTGATTTTGTACGGACATTTAATAAGAAAAGTTTGAAGCAGAAAATGAAGTTGTTGCAAGAATTAGATCCTTGCAGAGTGAGACAAGTGACAGGTTTGCGTGGTCATTCACTGGCTTGTCTTTCCAGGAGAGTATGCCAGAGTGTTTTTCATCATTTCAGGATGCTAGCAGTGCATCATAATAAAGTCAGGAAAATAGTGAGAATGCTGTATCATGCTAAGAGTCCAGCAATTATGCTTAAACAATTATGTGCTGCTCTTTTGCATGGTTCTGAAATAGATGTCAAGAATATTTGTGAAGAAATTGAGTTTTGTTACTTTGGAAATAAAGATGAGAATGTTCAAATTGACCCAGAAGTAGAGGATAATGTTGAAGATAATGTACAGGTTTCCAGTACAGATAATTTTCAGAAGGAAATTGCCACGTTTCAGATGAAATCAAGTGAGAGGCCTAATTTCACTTGTGTGTGTTGTCGACGCACTTATTATAAGAATCAGACTAAGTTAGCAGATTTATATGCAAAAAGTGAAAGGGAAAATAATAGTGAATGGAAGGATTTTGCCACATACTTGATGGTAGAAAATTCTTTTAATTTGGGATCGGATCAACGTGTGTGTACTTATTGTTGTAACAAATTAAACAAAAACCAGATGCCTGCTAGGGCGGTTCATAACAATCTTGAATTAGTTGAGATTCCTTCTGAATTGAAGGATTTAAATACTTATGAATCTATTTTGATTCAAAGTATTCATCCCTTTCAGGCTATTGTAAGAATCGAGCCAAAGACAGGGAAGTTACCTCCATCAGATTTACAGAGAGGATTAAAGGGAAGAGTTGTTTATTTGCCTCTAGATTTGAACAAAAACATTAACACAATTGGAGTAGAAAAAGTTGAAGAGGAACCTTTGGTTATCTTGGTTAATGGTGTTCCGACAAAGAATAAGAAAATATGGCAAGATTTAGTGGATGTTAGGAAAGTCAAAAAGGCAACATTGTATTTGAAGAAAAATAATAAGTACTATATGAATGTATATGTTGCAGAAGAGGAAGTAAGTGATGAAGAGGATAGCGATTTGTGTGCTGGCCAAATTGAGAAAGTAGAGGCCTCTAAAAGTGAAGAAATATATGAACATTATAGTGTTCATCCTTTGCATTCCAAGGAAGTCATGGGGAATGCAATTGAGTTGTTTCAAATAAAACAAGCCAAAGGGAGTCCCATTAGTGTTTGGGAGGAAAGTTTGGAAGCTCGGTGTTTCCCACAGATATTTCCAACAGGTCAAGGAGGAAGATATGATGATCGGTCTCATCAAATTCCTGCGTCTGAATACCGGACTTTACGATTGTATGCAGAAGATCCTTGGTTTCGTCAATGCATTCCCTATTTGTTTCATCTCTTGTTTGAAAGCGATCTGTCTGGACTGTCATATGCAGTGAACCACATCTTAAAAAGTGGTATACAGATGCGAAACATCTCGGCAAGTGACTTTATGCATAAAGTCAATGTCCAAGACAGTATTTTGGATTCTCACCTAATTAATCTCATGGCGTGTTCACGTGGTACTAATGAGTACTGGTATCGTTGTCATGGTGATTTAAAATGTATGCTGAGGAACTTAGGAACTCCAACATGGTTCCTTACTCTGAGCTGTGCAGAGTATGGCTGGGAAGACTTACTTGAATTTCTACGAGAGGCAAATGGAAATATTGAAAACATTGAATTTAGAAAAGCAAGAGATTGTGAAACTTGAAGCTATTGACAAAATAGAGCATATGGGATCAACAATTATTTTGTCAGAGAATTTGAAATCAAAATTGGATTCATTAGAGAAGACTATATCTAAAACAGCGGGTTTTGAAAAGACTTTAAATGTGTGTTTAAATTGCCAAATTATTTTGAGAAGGAATTTACATGTTGAAAGAGGTCTGGTAAATGGATCAATGGGTAATGTTGTTGATTTTGAGAAATACAGAAATAGAGATGGAATAGAATTTTTAAAAATTAAATTTGATGGCATTGAGGAAGTACAGCTAATTGGTCGTTGTTCTGCTAGGTTTTTGCTTGTTAAATATGTTCGCCGTAAACAGTTTCCTGTTTGCTTGGCATATGCGGTGACAATCCATAAATTGCAAGGTTTAAGTGTAGATAGTGCATTGGTGAATATTGGCAGTTCTGTGTTCAAGGAGGGTATGGCATATGTGGCATTGTCACGAGTTAGAACTTTATCGGGATTGTACTTGATTGACTGTGATGTCACAAACATTTGTGCGGATCTAGATTGTGTTAAGGAATACAATAGGTTAAGAAGAGAGTATGCGCCACATTTGCCTCAATATCCTTTGATTGAGAAACGTGTGGTAGGCCGTAAACGAAGAAATATCAGTAATAGTAGGGAGGTTGTAGCAAAAAGCCAAAAAGTCGATGAACCGAAAATTGTAAGCAGAAAGAAAGTGGATTCTGTTGAAGATGTTGTCGGTTTTCAATTTGAAAACAGCTCTGGTGTCAACTGCTATGCAAATGTAGTGGTTAATGTTCTCTTTTCACTAGAGACTTTAAAAGAACAGATTGTGTTCAATTCGGAACAAAGTTTATGCTGTTTGTTGAATTCTGTGTTAGAGAAATGTAGCACTGATCGAACAAAAGTTGAAAGTGTGTCTGAAGTTCGTTATCTGTTAGATGAATGTTCAGGTCAAACAGACTTCTCTGAAAATAATCAGCAGGATTGTCAGGAGTTTTTAATGTATATGTTTGATGTATTGCAAGATGAGGGTGTAGATGTAGATCACCTGTTTGGGCTTTCTTATCAATGGCAGCATGACTGCGAGAACTGTAGGGTATCAAGTACTACTAGTGTAGACTCAGAAATATTTATATATTTAACTTTGCCAGACAGTAAATCAGTCTCCTTTAATAAGCTAGTAAATGCAGCGGATCACAACATGGAGTGTAGCCAATGTAAATCTGAAATGCTGTCAACATTATTTATTCGAAGTTATGGCCAGTATGTCATTTTAATGATCCAACGATGTAGGCCTGATGGATCAAAATTGTCAACTTTAATAAAAATTTTTGTTGCTTCTCAGCTGTCAATATCAGGAAGGACTTTTGTAACTGTAGCAATTATCTATCACGATGGTCCTTCAACAACATCAGGACATTACACAGCTTATTTAAAGTCTAAAAACGGCTGGTCATTCTGCAACGATTCTGTTGTAACTTTCAAAAAAAAATTGCCGTTTGACCTTAAAAATTCTTACCTGGTGTTTTTAAAACCAAAATTTTAAAGAAAGAATCTCGGGATTCCCTCTGAGGAATTGCAAAAGGTTCATCAAGTAGAGGGAATGTAAGTCTGCAATGCTGTCTAGATTATTGGTCCAAAATTTTTAATTATAATGTCGATTTAAAAATCCAACTATATAAACCTGATGCAAGCAAGTCTGCTTCATAGTAAGCAGTATCAGTGTCATAGGAAAAGGAGAACATGAGTGAGAAAGAAGGGTAAGATATTAGTAGTCCAGGATTGTGAAAATATTCTTAAATGTTTTCTTTTTGAAAGTTGCGAAAATAGAAAATGACGGGATTTGATTGGAAGAATTACAAGAGTTGTGAATCGCTGCAACATGATTTGGCCAAGTGGAAACATGTGGTAGAATGTGAGAAGTCTTTTCTTGTATGTAACATATTTTTCAAAACGATGGAGGTTTTCTTTCAGAAAGTAGCGGGCTGAAAATATTTATAGCACAACAGAGTGGACGCTGTTCATAGGACATCCTTCGACGTCATTGAAAGTAAGTTAATTTTAAGGAGTTTTGAATTCAGATTTCTTAGGTTGAATGGGTTTTTTAAACACAATCATTTTGATTGTGTTTTTTTTCCCCGCTGTTACATGATGAATACCTTCAAGTCACTGATTTAAGTGAAATTTGATACATTCTGAGAACAGCAAAAATAAACCATTTAACATGTATAATTAATGTTCTGCTTTTTGTACTTATGATATACATTTAGAAATGTGAGGTAGATATGGAGAAACTGAGTCTTCTGTAAGTGTCAAAGTTAATGCTTACAGTGCAGTACTTCTGGGTACTGTTTTCTTAAAAAAAACTGAATATGCCTCACCTCAAAGAAACCTCTTGAAAGGAGACATCTTATTTGCATCCTGAAACAATCATTTACAATGTTAGACACAATTTTATGATGGCTTTACATCTCTTTTGCGCTGCTATTGCATCACTATTGTGAGACATCAGCAATGCAAAAGAAGCACCATATTCCAAAATAGGCCTCACTTCATCAGCATGAAGATACTGTTTGTTTAAAATAAATATCTTTAGGATTGTGTAGGGGACGTAGAGAAGCAGAGGCTTCTGTAAATGTCAAAGTTGTTGAAAAACTGTTTCTTCTTGAACCTTTTCCCTTCTTTTTTCTAATTTTTAAATACATGTTTTAATATTTTTGGAAATGTTTGTTCTCTCTTTTACAGATTGAAAGTATGAACAAATATTTTTAAAAGTTAACAAAAATTATAAGGTAAATGTTTTCTACTCTTTTTACCCGCAATGCACTGCTGATGATGTCACTGACCATGTCATGAATGATGTAATAAGAGGACATGACTTACTTCATTGGTAGGCCTTCACATGTATTATCTCCTCTGTATTCTTCAACAGGCGTAAAATTGATATGCAACCCTGAGTAGGCCTCACCTTAAACAAACCTCAGGAGACACCACACCTTATCGTCATCTTAAATTAATTATTTAAAATGTTAGGGACAGATTTATGATATATGTATGTATGTTTTGCGCCACTGTGCATCAGTTTTGTGACACAGTAGCGGTGCAAAAGATATGTTATGATGCGTCGAAATTACAAATTGATGCATTTAGGCAAATGTGTCATGCAGTTTTAAAATCGTGCCACATGAAACCGATGCAGCACTGATGAAAAAGATGCACCATGTTGCAAGACAGGCCTCACAAGGAGTCATATGTATCAAGCTAATTAGAAAACTTTGGCGACATATTTCTGCTGATAAAAAAAGCAAAACTTTTATTGCCTATGTTGATGATATGGCTCTATGTTATTTACATTTCTTTGCTGTTTCAATTAATCTTTTTCAGTTATTTCTTCTTTTCTGTTTTCTATTTTTTCTCTCTGTTATTCCACATGTTTTAATTTTATTTTGAACATTCACTCACATTCTCCAAGAAACTCTTCTTTGTTATTGTTCTACTCTCTTTTTTTTCTTTCACTTCCTTATCCATTTTGTTTTTCGCAATTATACCCTCTTCCATCTTTTCTTCGTTAAATAGATCTATTAAACAGTATCTCTGGTGTACTCCCTATAGCTGTCTTTCTTTTAACATTACTCTCTGTTTACTTCCCTTATACTAACTCTTCTTTTTTAAAAAAAAAAAAAATTTGGTTCGCTTCTAGTTCGCGAACCGGGCAGCTAACTGGAAAGCGAACCAAAAGAAATAGAGCTTGCCAGAGTGCTAAACATTCTAGCAATTTTATTTGAAAGGGGAGGTAGTTCTGAAAAGAACTTTTTTAATGTTTTTGTTGTTTTATTGTTTTTTTTTTTTTTCTAAACATTTTTTGATTTTTTTGTATTTTTGCACAGTTTTATATTTTTTTTGTGTTTTTGATGGAGGGGAAACAACAAAAAACAGGCATTGAAAAAGGCTCAACAGGAGCAAAAAAAAATTTACTGTATGGGTGGGTTAGGGCAATTGTGATTCTCGTAAGCAATGTTCATTAAGTTTACGCTCATGTTCCCACATTAAAGCAATGCCCCACAATACAAGCAGGTTAGCTTCATGTGTTTGAAGTTCTTTTGAATGTTTGGCACGGTTTCCTGTGCCTCTCCTCCAGTCAGAGAGATATGCAAGGTTGACCTGGCCACAGGAGTTGTTGGGGGATTATCCTGCAGGTCACGCAACTCTGCACGGCTGTAGTTGAGTGGATGCCACCTGGTCATATGGCGATGCATGGTATAGTTTCCCATGCTATACTTTTTTTCAGTGCCTCTTGATAGCCTTTTTTTACAGATAAGGCAGGTGGCATATTTGGCATTGACTTTCTTCTCCCCTCGAGGGATTGAAAAAAACTGCCAGATAAAACTAGTTTTCCGACGGGAAACACGGGGCAACTCCTGTAAGAACTCTTGTTCTTCTCTCTCCTCTTCTTCAAGTTCATCCTCTTCCTCCTCCTCTGTGTTGGCAATGAACCGAGATGATGGTCCTCTCTTCTCATGAGGAGGTGAAGGTGGTGGTGGGGGTGCACCAGCTGAAGCAAGTACAGAAGCCATTGCTCAATTATATGTAAATGGTCTTTCTCTCACCAAGATGAAAGTCAGAGTGAGGAAAGAAGGAGGGGTTTTCATCATTTGGGAAAAGCAAAAGTTATAAACCAATGAAAACGCCGAGACGCCTGCGGGCAATTGTTCGCGCTTAACAAGTGTTAAAAAAATAAATAAATAAAAGTGTTAATTTTAGATCACATGACCTAGTATTACATCATTAGGAAACCAAAAGTGAAATGAACCAATGAAAAGTTTTATTAACAAGTCATATGACCTGTTCCGCTCACGTTACGCGGTGCGCGCCGCGTTCCGGTTCGCGGTCCGGAGCACTTCTGGGAGCGCTAACGCGGCGCGTCATAAGACGCATTACGCGACAAAGTGATACGTCGCGCTTCCGCAAAACGTCACAGTTGCGCAAACGAAACGTTTACCGGTTCGCGGACTAGGTCGCGGCATCAAGATGAGCTAACGGAAAGCTTCCCAGTTCGTGAATCGAAAGCGAAGCAAAAAAATATTTTTTTAAAAATTAATAATAAACATCTAAAATATCTTTTTGGATTTAAAGAAGAATACATTTTACAGCTTAGCTTCAGATGTTAGCTTTTAAAAAACCAATCAAATTCACTGAAAAAACCATAGGTTATAGACCACTGCTGATGATGTCACATATTACATCATTCATGACATGGTCAGTGACATCACTGATGACATCACTGATGACATCTCAAATGACATCACTGATGACATCACTGATGACAACATCCAGTGACTGTATGTTTCTGTAAAGTTAAAATATGTCTTACATATTGAAGAATGAGTGGATGTATAAGTGTCTGGATGAAGGATTTAGTAGGTGCATGACTGACTGTATGAGAGAGTGATTAAATGTGTCTCACTGAGTGCATGAGTTAGTGACTAAACTGTCTTAATTTGTGCATCATTATATCTGTTGTTCTACAAACTGCTGCATGTGTTGATCAGTAGCTATATGAGTAACTGTATGGGTTATTGATTGGTTGTCCAAGTATTTGTATGGGAGAGTGAGTGTGTGTGGGGGGGTGGCTGGGAGGTGTGTGACTCTGTGCATACATGTATATGTAGATCTATGGGTTCAAAACTGCATGTTGAAACAGCTGTATGGGTGGTTGACTGTGTACGAGTGTATTGGTGAGTGAATGGATATCTCAGTGCTACATGTCAAAGTAAGTACATATGTAAAACACAGTACATGTGAGAGTTCACATATATAAATTACTGTGCATAAGAGCCAGTGAATGTGTGAGTGGCTGTATGGATCATTGGGAACTTGTATCAGGGATTGTATAAAAGAGTAAATATGTGTTAGTATATGTTCGAAAAAGTAAGGTGTGTATAACTGTATAGTTGAGGAAATGGAGGTGTGATTGATTCTTTGCATGACTGACTAGGTGTGTGAGTAACTCCATGGATGAGTGACAGTCTGTGAGTGTCTGTTTACACTGAGTGTATCTAAGGTTATATCAGAGTCTGAAGAGGTTCATCGTATAATCACATGAATGATGTCATCAGTGATGTGATAAGTAATGTCAAATGAGATGTCATCAGTGATGTAATTTGAGATGTCATCAGTGATGTCATTTGAGATGTCATCAGTGATGTCATCAGTGATGTCACTGACCATGTCATGAATGATGTAATATGTGACATCATCAGCAGTGGATTGCGCGTGCGCGATATATAGTTAGCGCAACTAACTATATATGCGAATTTCAATGGTTTTGTGCGAGTAAATTAAGGTTTTGTAAATGCTAATTCCTAACTATATATGGTCTATAACCTATGGTTTTTTCAGTGAATTTTCAAGGTTTTGTAAATGCTAATTCCTAACTATATATGGTCTATAACCTATGGTTTTTTCAGTGAATATATATATATATATATATATATATATATATATATATATATATATATATATATATATATATATATATATATATATATATATATATTCAATGAAAAAACCATAGGTTATAGGCCATATATAGTTAGGAATTAGCATTTACAAAACCTTATTTTACTCGCATAAAACCATTGAAATTCCATATATAGTTAGCTAACTATAAGCGCTAACTATATATCGCGCACCCGCAATCCACTGCTGATGATGTCACATATTACATCATTCATGACATGGTCAGTGACATCACTGATGACATCACTGATCACAACATCCAGTGATTGTATGTGTCTGTAAAGTTTAAATATGTTTCACATATTGAAGAATGAGTGGATGTATAAGTGTCTGGATGAAGAATTTAGTAGGTGCATGACTGACTGTATGAGTGAGTGATTAAATGTGTCTCACTGAGTGCATGGGTTAGTGACTAAACTGTCTTAATTCGTGCATCAGTATGTTTGTTGTTGTGTAAGCTGCTGCATGTGTTGATCAGTAGCTATAAGAGTGGCCATATGGGTTATTGATTGGTTGCCCAAATATTTGAATGGGAGGCTGAGTGTGTGTGTGTGGGTGGCTGGGAGGTGCGTGACTCTGTGCATAGATGTGTAAGCAGTTGATTCACTAGGAGTATGAGTTCAAGAGTGCATGTGGAAACAGCTATATGAGCGGTTGACTGTGCATGGGTGTGTTGGTGAGTGAATGGATTTCTCATTGCTACATGTGCAAGTAAGTACGTATGTAAAACACAATACATGTGAGAGTTGAGATATATAAATAACTGAACATAAGAGCCAGTGAATGTGTGAGTGGCTGTATCGATCACTGTGAGCTTGTATCAGGGATTATATAAGAGAGTAAATATGTGTTATTATATGTTTGAATAAGTAAGATGTGTATAACTGTATAGTTGAGGAAATGGAGGTGTGATTGATTCTTTGCATGACTGACTAGGTGTGTGAGTAAGTCCATGGATGAGTGACAGTCTGTGAGTGTCTGTTTATACTGAGTGTATGTAAGGTTATATTAGAGTCTGAAGAGGTTCATTGTATTATCACATGAGTGATGTGATCAGTGATGACAAATGAGATGTCATCAGTGATGTCATTTGAGTTGTCATCAGTGATGTCATTTGAGATGTCATCATTGATATCATTTGAGTTGTCATCAGTGATGTCATTTGAGATGTCATCAGTGATGTCATCAGTGATGTCACTGACCATGTCATGAATGATGTAATATGTGACATCATCAGCAGTGGATTGCGGGTGCGCGATATATAGTTAGCGCTTATAGTTAGCTAACTATATATGGAATTTCAATGGTTTTATGCGAGTAAAATAAGGTTTTGTAAATGCTAATTCCTAACTATATATGGCCTATAACCTATGGTTTTTTCATTGAATTTTCAAGGTTTTGTAAATGCAAATTCCTAACTATATATCCACTATAACCTATGGTTTTTTCTGTGAATTTCATTGGTTTTTTAATAGCAAATATGAAAAGCTTTAAAATGTCAAGTACGTGATAGATAAAAACATTTTCGTATTTATGCACGCTGATGTGCTTTGAACGCTGCCCCCCCCCTCCCCTCTTTTGCCTTTGTTAGTACTCTCTCTTTGCAGATACAGAAGGGTAGTTAACGCAGGCCTTTACCCCCGTTGTAATCCGTCGTACCTCCTTGTCTCTCCATTTGATTGATTGTTGTCCAAGCATTTACTGTTTTAGAATTGGTTCTCTTTGGATCATTCTCTATTTACAAACAAGCACAAAGTCGCAATACTCTGTTTAGTCTTTGCAGATAGTGAAAAATCGTGTAAAAAAATAAAAGTAATCGAGCAAAATCAGTAGGCCACTAATTGGATCTCTTTTTGACCTCGCTAAAATAGAAATATTAGGAACAACCCTTCTTGAGAAATACGAAAATAGTGAGATGAACTGAGCTCCACACCATGAGGGCTGCAAGACAGCTCGGCTCCATCACCCATCCCGCACAAAATAATGACAAACCCTATGCAAATATTAAAAATATAGACAACACACCAGCAAAGAAATAGGGTAAAACATTTTATTAAAAAACTATTTACATAACGTTGGTTTATAAGATGATGTCAGTAGTGGACCGATGTGTGAATAGATCGAAAACAGCACAAGGCTCCAAGATCCGGATAGCAAGCTCCTGGATGTTGGGTGCCATAGTTTAGAGTTCTGAATTTCAGCCTTTTTCAATGCCTGTGCTTTGTTGAATCAAAATGGCGGCTTGACACAAAGCTGACTCAAGCGTTGTTACTGATGCTATGCAGACCAAAACTGGTTTTCAGTTTGTACATTTTTCTAGATTTTTCAATCCAAGTTTGGTTGACTTTGTAGAACGATGGCTTCAGATTTTCAACATACGGTGTGGTGGCGCTGACTGGGAGGGGGCGCTTCGCTCCTGCCCCCTCCCCAAGTAAGATTTTCATACGTGAAAGTACGTTAATGGTTTTGGTCCCCGAGATGCTTCGATGTCACTACCATTCTCAAATAGCATAAGTTCTGGATGTTGGGTGCCATAGTTAAGAGTTCTGAGCAGCGCTTGTAACACTGTCTGAAGCTTATTTCCTCCTACTGCAGCTTCACTATTCTCAAAGTAAGTGAGTGTCGTTTGTGGACCTGACTGCATTAGAAAACAATATGATATGTTACCTTCCTAAACAGCTTGACGGAGGCCCCTGAGGGGCGCTGTGATGGCCATGGACTCGGAGAAGACGCTTGGCTCCGACACCCTCCCCAAGTCTTATAGCACTGGTGTAGCCTGAGATCGCCCCCGACATAGGCGGCCGGCTCCCGGGGTCCGGCGGTACTTTTTGCCTTTTGATGACTCTTCAATTCTGGACCTTGTCCCACAATCCGTTTGACCTGAAGACAAGCTGTAGTGAGGCGCCCCTTTATCGTTTTAGTTGCCATTCCGCCCGCTTTTGCTACACTGTGCCTCTTCCGCCATTCAGCTGTTTTCCGCCCGCTCTTGCGACTACAGCGTCTCGCTCACCATGTAGTTGAGATGCGCCCGCTCTAGCGGTGCAGCGATAGGCGGCTGCCACAGGACTCTCAAAATGGCGGCCGGCTCTTCGGTTTTGGGCCTGGTCCACTAAAATGGCCCTGGGACACCTTGGAACTCGGACGCTTGTCTGCTAGGGCTTGGATCCCATTCTCGAAAAGCGTCCCCTCAGCCGTGAAGATTCTACAAAAGTCATGGGGGCCTCCGACTCCCGCAGGCTTCTGGTGGGGAGCGGCTGCCATGATTGCTCGTGGAATGGCCACGACGGAGCTACGAGATGGTAGTGGTCTCATGCTGACGCCAGCTTTAGTCTGAAACATCCAGAAACACTGTAGACTACCAATTCGATCAGTTCCGGTAGCGCCCCAACATGACCCGGAAGAGAAGAACTTGCCCTCCCCTCTTTGACTGATGGTTCTTGTTGCCTGTCCCCTCTGTTGTCATTTAACAGAACTTTTTGGACTGCTGAAAGGGGTTGTGTTCTGAACGCTGGTTGGTGGAGACATTTAGACTATATTCTTGACCTACGTTGTCGCGTAATGCGTTTTATGACACGCCGCGTTAGCGCACCCGGAAGTGATCCGAGGCGCGGCGCGCAGCGCGTAACGTAAGCATAACAGGTCATGTGACTTGTTAATAAAACTTTTCATTGGTTCATTTTACTTTTGTTAATTTAATGATGAAAAGCTTGGTCATATGACCTAAAAATTACGCTTTTTATTATTTTCGAACAATATTTTTTTTTCAAACATATGTTATAATATTCCAGGCTAATGTACTTTCCCGGAAAATTTACAACTGTCTGGCAAGTAAAATATATTCCTTTTTCGAGAAAAAGGGCGTTTCTTCCTTCCATGACGGAGCCGTTGAGTAAAAGAGATTCGGCCTGCTGTCTTAGTCGCCGATGCGCCTGATTATCAGATTCTTATCGATCACTTTATGTTGCAGACATGAAAAACACAACTGCCCTTGACCATTTATCTTTACTGCGTTCCTACATATTATACCTTTTATCCGTCATGTAATTGGACTGCTTTATTTCACTTGCCTTTTACTGATTCGAAAACAGTCACTAAAAGTAAAAACTTTACAAATGAAAATACTACTACCGTGTTTTGTTTTAAAAACCTTTATTGTGAAAATGTCAGTATACAAATACGGGCCTATAACCACGTGGGCCGGCCACGGAGCAAACTCAAATCGTATATGATGAGGAGACATTTACACTGTAGAAGAACGTAACGAGCGGGCCATTAGGTGACAAGAACAAAGGTGTCTAACAGTTGCGGTATCGGTGGACGTACATTTTGTAATTAAAATACGACAGGGCCACTTACAATAACATTTTCTAGATATACATTTGCGGGCAAGGAGTTACGAGTCCCATTTATACCGGCGCCATTTTGGGCGAGGCCGGGCAGGTCCAAGATATAGTCAAAATGTCTCCACCAACCATCGGCCAGACCAGAACCCCTTTCGGCCCTTTATGTTACAAGATGATGTCTTCCATTCAGAAAATATTGGTGGCAGCATTTTGAAAGGAAACAGAAACAGCCGTTCTCCTAGTGAGTTTCACATTGTTACATTTAGGAAGAATGTTGAAGAGTAGTATGTGGAAAATCTGAAGCCATTTTTCTACAAACTCTCAATCAGACTTGGATGGAAAAAAAAACCTGAAGAATGTACAAACTGAAAACCAATTTTTGTCTGTATAGCACCAACAGTAACGCTTGAGTCAGCTTTGTGTCAAGCCGCCATTTTCATTCAATCAATAGCGTCCCCCTGCACACATTCAGGGACCTGGTCGTGTCTTCAATCAATCAATCAATCAATGACATTTATAGAGCGCGCTACATACCCGTAGGGTCTCAAGGCGCTGGGGAGGGGGGGTGCCGCTACTGCTCGAACAGCCAGGTCTTCAGCTTCTTCCTGAAGGAGAGGTGGTCTTGGGTCAGGCGCAGGTCGGATGGGAGGGAGTTCCAGGTCTTGGCGGCCAGGTAGGAGAAGGACCTTCCTCCTGTAGTCGCTCTTCGGATGCTGGGGACGGCGGCGAGGGCGTGGTTGGCTGATCGGAGGTGGCGTTTGGGAGCGTAGAAGTTGACTCGGCTGTTGAGGTAGCTCGGGCCTAGGTCGTGTAGGGCTTTGTGTGCGTGGGTGAGGAGGCGGAAGGTGATTCTCTTGTTGATGGGAAGCCAGTGAAGGTCTCTCAGATGTCCGGAGATGTGGCTGGATCGTGGGATGTCGAGGATGAGTCTGGCTGAGGCGTTTTGGATCCGCTGGAGTCTCTTCTGGAGCTTGGCGGTGGTCCCGGCGTAGAGGGCGTTGCCGTAGTCCAGTCGGCTGGTGACGAGGGCCTGGGTGACGGTCTTCCTGGTCTCTGAGGGGATCCACCAAAAGATCTTCCGTAGCATGCGTAGGATGTTGAAGCACGCCGAGGAGACGCTGTTGACTTGCCTGGTCATGGAGAGGGAGGAGTCCAGGATGAAGCCCAGGTTTCGTGCATGGTCTGTCGGTTTGGGTGCGGTGCCCAGGGCGGGAGGCCACCAGGAGTCGTCCCAGGCGGAGGGTGAAGAGCCCAGGATGAGGACCTCCGTCTTGTCCGAGTTCAGTTTCAGGCGGCTGGTCGTCATCCACTCGGCTACCTCTTTCATCCCTTCGTGCAGGTTGGCTCTGGCGGCGGCGGGGTTGTTGGTCAGGGAGAGGATCAGCTGGGTGTCGTCGGCGTATGAGATGATGCTGAGGTGGTGTTTGCGTACGATGGCCGCGAGGGGGCTCATGTAGACGTTGAAGAGGGTGGGGCTCAGTGATGATCCTTGGGGGACGCCGCAGATGACTTCGGAGGCCTCTGACTTGTACGGTGGTAGGCGGACTCGCTGTGTTCTTCCGTCGAGGAAGGAGATGATCCATTCCAGCGCCTTGTCCTGGATTCCGATGTTGCTGAGGCGCCGTATTAGGGTGCGGTGGCAGACCGTGTCGAATGCCGCGGAGAGGTCTAGGAGGATGAGGGCCGCTGTTTCTCCTTTGTCCATCAGGGCTCGGATGTCATCGGTGGCGGCGATGAGGGCGGTCTCGGTGCTGTGGTTGGCTCGGAAGCCGGACTGTGAGGGGTCGAGGGATCCGTTCGTCTCGAGGAAGGCGGCCATCTGCTTGTTGACGGTCTTCTCGATGACTTTGGCTGGAAACGGGAGAAGCGAGATGGGGCGGTAGTTCTTGAGGTCGGTGGGGTCCGCTGTTGGTTTCTTGAGTAGAGCGCTGAGTTCGGCGTGTTTCCAGCTTTCGGGGAAGATGGCGGTGTCGAAGGATGTGTTGATGATGTCTCGCAGGTGGGGTGCGATGACAGCGTCGGCCTTGTTGAAGACGTGGTGAGGGCAGGGGTCGGTTGGTGATCCGGAGTGGATGGGGTTCATCGTGCGGATGGTGTCTTCTGTGCTGATCGGGGTCCAGGCGTGGAGGGTGGTGGTGGGGGGGGGTGGCAGGTCGGTAGTGGTGTGCGTTGGTTGGTTGTTGAAACTGCTGTGTATGTCCGTGATCTTGTTGTGGAAGTATGAGGCGAGGGAGTTGCAGAGGTCTTGCGATGGGGTGATGTCGTTGTTTCCTGCGCTGGGGTTGGAAAGCTCTTTCACGATGCTGAAGAGTTCCTTGCTGTTGTGTGCGTTGTTGTCCAACCGGTCCTTGAATGCTGTTCTCTTGGCGGCGCGGATCAGCTGGTGGTGTTTCCGGGTGGCCAGTTTGTAGGAGGTCCTGTTGTCCGGTGTCGGGTCTCTTTTCCAGACTTTCTCGAGGGCTCGGCAGTTCTTCTTGGAGCTCTTGAGTTCGTCGGTGAACCATGGGGCCTTCTTGCTGCCGGGTCTGCTGGGCGGGGTCCTCAGCGGGGCGAGTTCGTCCGCGCAGTTGCAGATCCACTTCGTGATGTTATCGGCGGCCTGGCTGGGGTTCGCTGAGCTGGCAGGAGGGTGTTGGCTCAGGGAGGTGGCGAGCTGGTCTGCTGTGATCTTGTTCCAGCTTCTGCGGGCGGTGTGTTGCTGGTGTTGGAGGGTCGTCGTTCTCTTGAAGGTGAAGTGGACGCAGCTGTGGTCCGTCCATTGAAGCTCTGTGGCGTGGCTGAAGTTGATGTCTGTGCTGGATGAGAAGACGGCGTCGAGTGTGTGTCCGGCGAGGTGGGTGGGGGTGGACACCAGTTGCTTGAGTCCCAGGTTGGCGAGGTTGTCGAGCAGGGTGCTGGTGTTGTGGTCGTTGTTGTTCTCCAGGTGGAAGTTCAGGTCCCCCAGGAGGATGTAGTCAGCGGAGGGGAGGGCATGCGGGCTGACGAAGTCGGCGATGTCCTCGCTGAATTGCGTGCGTGGTCCAGGGGGTCGGTAGATCAGGGTGCCTCTGAGGGTGGTGTTCGGGTTGGTGTGGATCTGGAAATGCAGGTGTTCGGCGCTGGTCAGGGTGTTGTCGGTGCTGGTCGTGAGACGGATGGTGTTCCTGTGGATGATGGCGATGCCTCCTCCCATCTGGTTGGCGTTTCGGTCCCTCCGGACGATCTTGTAGCCCTCCGGGATAGCGATGGCGATGTCGGGAGCTGAAGAGGCGTTCATCCAGGTCTCCGTGAGGAAGGCGACGTCAGGGGCTGTGGCGTCTAGGAGGTTCCAGAGTTCGATGGCGTGTCTGTGGACGGAGCGGGTGTTGAGCAGGATGCACTTGAGGTGGGTGCTGCTGGAGTTCGACTTTGCGGGTGCTGGTGCGAGGCAGGTCCGGATGCAGGAGAACTTGCAGGCGTGGCAGCAGAAAGGTCCGTTGGTGTGTCGTGGTGTGGCTTGATGGCATTCAGGGAGTCGGCCGGGGTTGAGAGCGATGAGGGTGGCGGCGGAGTACGTCAGGCGGGTCGGTCGGGGTCTTCGTGGGCCAGGGGTCCTGGCGCTGGTCGCGATCCGGTCGCGGACGGGCGCAGACGGGCTTACCTTTGGCGCGCCTTCGGCGCACAAACGGCGCGCCCGCTGCGCGTGACCGCTGCGCGTTCGCACGGTCGCCATTTAAGGCCAAGTGCGCGGGTGGGCGGAGCAGCTGGGAGGCGGGAGCGGGGAGGGTACAGAAGAAAAAGGGGCGGGGCTAATGGCGGTGGCGGGAAGCGGGAGCGGGGAGGGAGAGCGGCGAGGTAGGCGGGCAAGGAGGAAGGAGGCAGGCACAATGGAACACGAAGAGAAAAACGTCACAGCAAAGGCAGGCAATAATACAGGAAAAAAACGGGGGAAGAAAACAGTGTAAACACAAACTCGGGCACAGAAAGAAACAAGCACAAATTTTCGACAAAACGGCCAAAAAAAACGGGGAAAAGCAGTGGAAACACAGACTCGGGCACAGAAAGAAACAAGCACAAATTTTCGGCAAAACGGCCAAAAACCTAAGGGGAGCGCTCAGGGCAGCAGCGAGGACGGCGCTGATGCAGAGGCAGGCACTGGGGGCACACGCAGCAGCTGGTGGCCGTGCGGCGCGGGGGTGTCCCACATCTTCAGATGAAACGCATTGTAGGAAAAGAAGCAGAAAGGAAAAGGAAAAAAGTTCCGCCGGACCTAGTGAAGCTGCAGCAGGTGCAAATAAGCTTCAGACAGTCTTACAAGCACTGCTCAGAACTCTCAACTGAGGCACTCAACATCCAGGACTTGCCATTCGGATCTTGGCGCCTTGTATTTTTGTTTTGTTTTTGATGGAAGGGAAAGAACAAAAAACAGACATTGAAAAAGGCTCAACAGTGCAGGGCGCCTTGTGCTGGTTCCGACCTATTCACACATCGGTCCGCTACTGACATCACCTCATAAACCAACGGGGCACCCCACGCCGACTTTCGGCGCAGCATTGTAGGATGGACACACCAGTGCGGCAATTTGATGGACACCACCTCGGTGCCATCCAGATCTCGGCGCGTTCATTCATTCAATAGCGTCCCCCTGCACACATTCAGGGACCTGGTCGTGTCTTCAGAAGAAACGCATTGTAGGAAAAGAAGCACAAAGGAAAAGGCAACAAGTTCCGCCGGACCTAGTGAAGCTGCAGCAGGTGCAAATAAGCTTCAGACAGTTCTACAAGCACTGCTCAGAAATCTCAACTGAGGCACTCAACATCCAGGACTTGCCATTCGGATCTTGGCGCCTTGTGCTGGTTCCGACCTATTCACACATCAGTCCACTACTGACATCACCTCATAAGCCAACGGGGCACCCCACGCCGACTTCCGGCGCAGCATTGTAGGATGGCCACACCAGTGCAGCCACTTGCTGGACACCACCTCGGTGCCATCCGGATCTCAGCGCGTTCGAGTCACTGTGCCGGAAGAGTGACCGGAACTCAGCTGAACACGCCGTCTTTCGGCGCAGCATTGTAGGATGGCCACACCAGTACGGCAATTTGCTGGACACCACCTCGGCGCCATCCGGATCTCGGCGCGTTCGAGTCACTGTACCGCAACAGTGACCGCAATTCAGCTGGACACGCCGTCTTTCGGCGCAGCATTGTAGGATGGCCACACCAGTGCGGCAATTTGCTGGACACCACCTCGGTGCCATCCGGATCTCGGCGCGTTGTGCTGCCTTCGGCCTATTCGCACATCGGTCCGCTACTGACGCCGCCTCACGTGCCAACGGATTTTCTACGCTTTTTGTAGCCCTATGTCGCATAACAGGTCATGTGACTTGTTTATAAAACTTTTCATTGGTTCATTTTACTTTTGGTTTCCTAAAGATGGAAGGCTTGGTCATATGACCTAAAAATAACACTTTTCATTGGTTTAGAACATTTTTTTTTCCCAAACGATGAAAGCCCCACCTTGTTTCTGGATCATTCAGACTGAAGCTGGCGTCAGCATGAGAGCACCACCATCTCGTGGCTCCGTCGTGGTCATTCCGCGAGCGATCATGGCAGCCGCTCCCCACCGAAAGCCTGCGGGAGTTGGGAGCCCCCAAGACTTTTATACAATCTTCACGGCTGAGGGGACGCTTTTCGAGAATGGAGCCCAAGCCCTAGCAGGCAAGCATCCGACTTCCAAGGTGTCCCAGGGCCATTTCAGTGGACCAGGCCCAAAACCGAAGAGCCGTCCGCCATTTTAAGAGTCATGTGGCAGCCGCCTATCGCTGCACCGCAAGAGTGGGAACAACTCAACTACATGGTGAGCGAGACGCTGTAGTCGCAAGAGCGGGCGGTAAACAGCTGAATGGCCGCCACCTGGGGAGGCCCGTTCACGCCGCCTCCCCCCCCCCCCCCGGGCCGCCGCACGCCAATTTTTGGAGCAGCATTGTAGGATACCAAAACCAGTGCGGCAGTTTACTGGACATCACCTGGGTGCCTGTCGTACATGTTGTGTCAGCCATGTGACACTGGACACAGACCGCTACTGACGAGGCCTCCCCCCGCACCACCCGGGACGCCCCACGCTGTTTTTCTGTGCTGCATTGTAGGATCCCTAAACCAGTGCGGCACCCAGGCGACATCACCTGGGTGCCGTCCAGAACTCTGCACGTTGTGCTGCCTTGGGACTATTCGCACAACAGACCGCTACTGACGAGGCCTCCCCCCGCCCCACCCGGGACGCCCCACGCCAATTTTCGGAGCAGCATTGTAGGATCCCTAAACCAGTGCGGCACCCAGGCGACATCACCTGGGTGCCGTCCAGAACTCTGCACGTTGTGCTGCCTTGGGACTATTCGCACAAAAGACAGCTTCTAACCATTGTTGCTTTTTGTGTTAATAAATGTTTAAATGTTTTTAGTTTTTGTTCTGTTCATTATCGTTAAAAGTTAATAAAGTTTTATAACCTTACTTTGTTGGAGTGTTATCTATTTTTTGAAAAACGGGTGAATGGGGCCTTGAATCGGGTTATTGTCATGTGTGGGCTTTGGAAGTGTGCTGCTGCAGGATCGGACATTTCAAACTCAAATGCACGTTCTTTTTCTTACCTTTCCGAAGCATGGAGCGCAATAGCAAGCAGAGAAAGGGTGATGCACGTGTTGAACACTACCTGACCTGGCAAGTTGCTGGCAGTGCCCCCCCGCCCGCTCCTGAAAGAGGGCACACACACACCGCCGCCCCGAGTACTTCAGAAATCTTTAAAAGACCATGCGCTTGTTCATGAGGCTTAAATGGTTTATCACCTCTTCTAGAACCCCTACATCGACCCTCTGACGTTTCATGGAAAAATTACCATGTAACACAATACCAAGCCCTATCAGCTGAAACCCCCAAGGAATCGTGGGGCATATTAGCAAGGGGGTTTATCTCCGCTTTTTTGGCTTTAAAAACCATGAAAGCGGAGATAAAATTATTTCCCTATTATCAAGCTGTCGCTAACACCAGTTAGTGACACCTAAAAGGAGATAGCGACCATCTTGGGCCCGGCTTTGCATGTCAGTGATACTTATCACTAATGACATGCAAAGTGGCGTGCCAAGATGTTAGCGACTGGAAACAGTCCCTAACATCGCTACCTTCTATTACCAACTTTTGGAGATATTCGCACTAAGCGCGAATATCTCCAAAAGCTAACACCTGCCCTGAGCAGGTTTTAGCCATGTTATCCAATGGGAGGTGGATAACATGGCTAAGAGCATTAGGTCGATAATACATGAATATCGCTGACTTTTCTGCGATAATAGCAAGGTTTATCTGCGATAAAAATCGCCGATGTGCGGCGATAATTTTTGTCTCTAAACAAGTTATAGACAAAAATTATCGCTAGTTGTTAGTAATATGCCCCCGGGTTTTTGCTTGCAGAAATCGGGAGGCGGGAGACTAGCACTGAAATCAGTACTCACACGCCTGAATCAGGAGGATTGGCATGTCTGAATTCTCTACAGCTGGGGCCATAAACTACATCCGCAGGGGTAGGTGATAGCCTGGGACCAGCCTGGCATCTAAAATGGCTGCCGTGCACGACAAAATTGTGGCATTCGAAAAAAGGCAAGATGGCGCAGCCGCTGGAAGAGATATATCAACATATATCAGCCTCCTCAGCCACCCTCAGGAAACATAGGGGATTAGGATATGTCTCCCGCACCCCCTTATACCTAGTACTTTAATTATCGAAGCACAAAATGGCGAATTCCCGTTTCGCTACCAGTTTGCGGCCCAGTTCGCGGCCCGTGAAGCGCTTCTACCGTGAAAAATCATTTTTTTTTTATTTTCCCCACGGGACCCTTTAATAACCCCAACAACATTCCTAGGGGGTCAAGAGGGGGATACCTTGCCCCCTTTCAATAAATTCCCCCTTAGTTTTTCACCTTTTCTTCTCTCTCGATCCTACCGAGAGACAAGATGGCGGCCGCTCCGGACTGTCACGCAGCAAAAAAAAAAAAAAAGCTCACGCACAGCCGCTGGAAGAGATGTATCAACATATATCAGCCTCCTCACCCACCCTCAGGAAACATAGGGGATTAGGATACGTCTCCCGTACCCACTTATAACTAGTAATTTAATTTACGAAGCACAAAATGGCGAATTCCCGTTTCGCTACCAGTTTGCGGCCCAGTTCGCGGCCCGTGAAGCGCTTCTACCGTGAAAAATCATTTTTTTTTTCTTTTCCCCACGGGTCCCTTTAATAACCCCAACAACATTCCTAGGGGGTCAAGAGGGGGATACCTTGCCCCCTTTCATTAAATTCACCCTTCGTTTTTCACCTCTTCTTCTCTCTCGATCCTACCGAGAGACAAGATGGCGGCCGCTCCGGACTGTTTAGAATGTTGACAGACACCGGAGAGCCAATCAGCTTTCTGCGCGCAAAGTTCCGATAAGCGAAAAGTAAGCGGACCGGATCGCTGCCCAGAGCGCTGTTACAGATATATATCTTGATTTAAACGTTAATTTCTCAAAAACTACTGGAGCACATATATTGAGACCTAGCAAAGGCACATCGGGCTAACAGTCCCTACAATTTTGCCAAGTTTCGTGCAAATCCATTCAGCCGTTCGAGCTAAAAGTGAGTCCAACCGCCCTATGGAAAACTCAATGCAAAAAACGCGTTTTGGGACCCCCCTTTTTTCTCAGCCCCCCCTTGACGAAACCCCACCAAATTTTCAGGAGCTGCTCAGAAACAAAATGTGCCATTTTCCTGAAAATTTCAGCCGATTCCATCCACAAACGCCAAAGTTATTAGACATAGAATTTTCAAAAGTCCCATAGGGAAAAAATCCTAACTATATATACCTACTGGCTATCGCCAGTAGGTAATATATATATATATATATATATATATATATATATATATATATATATATTCTGAATAAGATTCCAGATTCCACAGTTTTTGCCACTGAAAGCATCCAGGCACTCACGAACAGGTTTTAGTCAAAAGCTTATTTATTTAAGCATATATCATCAACGCGTTTCGGGAGTCACGCTCCCTTGATCCCTTGATATATATACTAGCAGCCCGCCCCGGCGTTGCCAGGGGCAGAAGGGGGCTGGGGTCAGCATTGCAGCAGGAGAGGCGCAGCAGAGCATCCGGGAGCAGCAAAGCGTACTTACAGTGTTTCCTTGCTCCGGTTTTGTTGGTCCTGGCCGCTTCTGCCCATGCTCCCTGTCTGCTGTTTCCCCCGAAGTCCCGACTTTGAGGAAAAGGCTTCCGAGCACTCATGGCCCCGCCCGTCCCTCGGTGCGCACCCGCGGCTCTTGTCCGCTGTTTCCCCTGACATCCCGACTTTGAGTAAAAGGCTTGCGAGCACTCAGGGCCCCTGCCCGTCCCTCCGCCCGTCCCTCGGTGCGCACCCACTGCTGCTTCAATTACCTCAGCCGCCGCTCCTCCCCGCGCTGCTGAGTTTACCGTTCCACTGCTCCTCCGCTTCTCGCCGCGCCTCACCGCTTGTCTGCCGCTCGCCGCTCCTCCCCGCCTGTCCTTAGCTCCTCCCCGCGCTCATGTCCACCGCTCTTCCTCTTGCTCCTGAACGCCGCTCCTCCCCGCGCTCCCGATGTCATCACGCACGTCGCGGCCGGCGCTACTTACAAGGGACTACTTTTTTTTATTCCTACATTTTTTAAAGAACGTATATTTTTTATTTTTATATAGCCTATGTCCTTCTGCTTGCCCTGAGGTTTTCAAAGATGTCTTGGGAGTTTGGATTGGTGGTGTACTTTTCGAGTTTACCTGTCTCAAAGGACACAGTTCTCTCTTTATAATAGTAGTATTGATATATTTATATATATATATATATATATATATATATATATTTATATTCACTGAAAAAACCATAGGTTTCACACCAGTTATAGTTAGCTGGAAATTTTACTGATATAAAACCATTGAAATTCCCACGTTATAGTTAGATGGACTCACTATAACTTGCGCGTGCAATGCACTGCTGATGATGTCTTATTAAGCCAGTTAACCAATCAATTTTTAAAAACCATCCATTTAGACACTTATTTAAACATTTATTCTTCCATCAACTTTTACATATACATATATAAATTATATTTATTTTTCAGAAAGACACACATTCACTGGATGGTGTCATCAGTGATGTCATGAGTGATGTCACTGACCATGTCATGAGTGATGTAATATGTGATGTCATCAGCAGTGCATTGCACGCGCAAGTTATAGTGAGTCCATCTAACTATAACGTGGGAATTTCAATGGTTTTATATCAGTTAAATTTCCAGCTAACTATAACTGGTGTGAAACCTATGGTTTTTTCAGTGAATTTAATATGTTTTTTAAATGCTAATTCCTAACTATAACTGGTGTGAAACCTATGGTTTTTTCAGTGAATTTAATAGGTTTTTTAAATGCTAATTCCTAACTATAACTGGTGTGAAACCTATGTTTTTTTCAGTGAATTTCATAGGTTTTTTAAATGCTAATTCCTTTGTATATCGAGTTTCTAACCTTTTTTTTTTTTTTTACAATTTGCTGTTTTTTTTAAAGTATTCATTTTTTTTATATAATTTTTTTCTTTTGCGCTCTGGGTGCGCGCTTCGGGAAGCTTTCAGCTAAGCTCTCCGGTAAGCTTTTCCGTGAGCTCATCTGAAAGCGCACCCAGAGCGCAACTGTCGTTCGTGAAAAAAAATATGAATGAAAAGTTAATAATAATGCAAAACATTTCGTACCATACAAATAAAATTAGTTTTTTTTAATAAGGAAAATGATTATGCATTTCTGTAAAAGTTTGATGACGTCACTTCTGCGCGCAACGTAAGTGCCCTCGGAAGCGCCTATGTTCGCGGCGCATAAACGCACGCAAAAGCGCCTACGATCGCGCCACGTTTGCGCCCCGGAAGCGCCTACGATCGCGCTGCGTAAACGCACCGGAAGTGCTCCGGAGCGCGCAGCGTAAACGCGTCGGGTCATGTGACCCTAAAATAACACTTTTCATTGGTTGCTAACAGTTTTTTTTACAATGAATGAAATCCCCACCCATTTCCTTCACTTCTTCTTTCACTTTTGTGACTGAAAGACCTGCCTTTTTTGCTGTTGCATATTTCTTGCATAATCATGGCTGCCAGACCATCCAGCAGTGAAGATGACTCCAATGATTTCATTGATGAAGAGCCTCCTCAGCCGAAGGTCAAAGAGCATTTCATCTGGAAATTTTTTAAGTTTCCAGCAGACCAGAAAAAGGTGAATGCACCAAAAGTAGAGTGCAGGATCTGCAAACAGGTCCTGTCACGGGGTAACCCCCCAAAAAAGTATTCTTTTGGCAACTTCACCATGATTCGCCATGTGGAGAGGAGGCACCCCCAGAATTTTGCCCGGGAAAGTGTCGGGGCTCTGGCACAAGAGGTTCCCAGAGATGGGGCCTCTACATCAACAGGAGGAGCAACTTCTTCTGGGAGAGAGCAATCGCAGGAGCAGGTGGCAAACATACAACCTGCATTTAACCATGGGGTCGTCAAATGCAGATACTGCAATCAACTCCTCACCTATGGGGAGCAAAGTGTCCTGCTCATGGTTCGAGCATTGGAGAACCATCGCTGCCCTTCCCACCCCTAATTTTTTTCTTTTCTTTTTGCTCCTGTTGAGCAGTTTCCATTCCCTGTTTTTGTTCCTGTTCAGTTAAAAGAAGAAAACCAAAAGTTCTTTTCAGAACTACCTCCAATTCTCATCAAAGAGCTATATTCTTAAAAAAATGAAGAGTAAGTGAAATATAGTGCATTGATAATTGAAAGGAGAATGAGTAAGATAGAACAGAAAGGTATGAGAGGTGAAAGGAAGTGAAGTAGGAGGAATGAATGAAGGTGAGTGTTAGAAAAGAAAGTTATGACACAGTGAATAAACTGGAGGCCTCATTTCTGAAAAGTGACGCATCGCTACGTGAAAACAGCGATGCGTCACTTTTCTGGACGCACTCCTTATGACATTCCAGATATGTCATATTTAATATATGACTAATCAATTCGCAAGGAGTTACAGATATGTCAGTATTTCTGACGTATCTGTAAACACAAAAGTAACGCATTGCTGGAGTGCGTCACAAAAGTGACGCAACTCCAGTAATGTGTCCTTTCACATGGAAAAAGCACCATGTGAAAGGTTTGCTGTGAAGCAGGCGCAAGATTTTGGCGCAACAGCATCCTAAAAGTGACGCACTGCGTCATTATTACCAAGCTTTTTGCAGGAGAACACCCCCTCTGCATGCATTATACCTGACACTATTTTTAAAAAGTGACGCATCTAGGTACATGGGTCACTTTTTAAAACTCTGCGCCACATTATATCTGCATCAGGTATAATGTATGCAGAGGGGGCAATCCCTCGCAAAAAGCTTGGTAATAACGACGTACTGAAATCTATGAGATTTCTCTGCGTCACTTTTAGGATGCTGTTGCGTCAAAATCTTGCGCCTGCCTCGCGTCACTTTCATGTTTACAGATATGTGAGAAATACTGACGTATCTGTAACTCCTTGCAACATGATTCGTCATACATTAAATATGACACATCTGGAATGTCATAAGGAGTGCGCACAGAAAAGTGACGCATCACACCAGCAGTGTAATAAAATGTGCCTCGTTGCACTATATTTAAAGGATGCAACAGCATCCTAAAAGTGACGCAGTGAAATCTCAAACATTTCACTGCGTCGCTATTACAAAGCTTTTTGCGGGGGAACACCCCCTCTGCATGCATTATACCTCACGCAGATATAATGTGGCGCTTGATTTTAAAAAGTGACCCATCTACCTAGATACGTCACTTTTTAAATATAACGCAACGAGGCACATTTTTTTACACCACTGGTGCGATGCGTCACTTTTCTGTGCGCACTCCTTATGACATTCCAAGTAACGCATTGCTGGAGTGCGTCACAAAAGTGACGCAACTCCAGTAATGTGTCCTTTCACATGGAAAAAGCACCATGTGAAAGGGCTTGCGTCAGTCTAACACCTGCTGTAAAGCAGGCACAAGATTTTGACGCAACAGCATCCTAAAAGTGACGCAGTGAAATCTCAAAGATTTCACTGCTTCGCTATTACAAAGCTTTTTGCGGGAGAACATCCCCTCTGCATGCATTATACCTGACGCTATTTTTAAAAAGTGACGCATCTAGGTACATGGGTCACTTTTTAAAACTCTGCGCCACATTATATCTGCGTCAGGTATAATGTATGCAAAGGGGGCATTCCCCCGCAAAAAGCTTGGTAATAACGACGTACTGAAATCTATAAGATTTCTCTGCGTCACTTTTAGGATGCTGTTGCGTCAAAATCTTGCACCTGCCTCGCATCACTTTTATGTTTACAGATATGTCAGAAATACTGATGTATCTGTAACTCCTTGCAACATGATTCGTCATACATTAAATATGACACATCTGGAATGTCATAAGGAGTGCGCACAGAAAAGTGACGCATCACAACAGCAGTGTAAAAAAATGTGCCTCGTTGCACTATATTTAAAAAGTGACGCATCTAGATAGATGCGTCACTTTTTAAATATTGCATAACAATGCGCATTTTTTTACACCGCTGGTGCATCACAAAAATTGACGCACAGGAGGCGCAAAACTAGCAGCGCAAGGCCTTCATAAATATGGTCCTGGATTTTCCCCGTGCTTCGCCGGTGCGCGTACCATGCGCTTCCCCCGCGCAAAACGGAAAAAAAATAAAAAATGTAATGCCCTGCAGGACCCTATTTTAGTCCCTACATCAAACCTAGGGGGTCAGAGGGGGTCTACTCTTCCCCCTTATGGTCATTTGCCCCTTTTTTTTTCAAACCCCTTGTGTCTCGATTTTACCGAGACACAAGATGGCGGCCGCTCCAGACTGTTTAGAATGTTTACAGACACCCAAGAGCCAATCAGCTTCCTGCGCGCAAGTCGCGTGTCGCGCCTGGAGCGCACTCCGGTGCGCGCACCGGAGAGCGCATATAGATATATATATTTTTTTGAACCTAAATTACTCAAAATCCACTGCAGCACATATCTTGAGACATAGCAAAGGCACATCGGGCTACCAGTCCCTTCAATTTTGCCAAGTTTGCTGGAAATCCATTCAGCCGTTCGGGCTAAAAGTGAAATCGACTGCCCTATGGAAATTTACATGGGGAAAACGCGTTTTGGGACCCCCCTTTTATCTCGGCCCCCGCTTGACGTATCCCCCCCAAACTTTCAAGGAAGGACCCGAGCTCGACGAGGCCATTTTCAGGAAATTTTCAGGCAGATTCGTCAACCGGTGCCAAAGTTATTCCAAATAGAATTTTGAGATTTAACATTGAAAAAAATCCTAACTATAACTACACATATATATATATATATATATATATATATATATATATATATATATATATATATATATATTTATATATATATTAGGGAGTTGGGTAGTTACAGTTAGGACCTAGTTTCCATAGGAAAAGCGTTTTGTGACTTGCTTATAACTTTGGCGGTGTTCGATGAAAGCTGACGAACTTTTGCAAGACAAATGTCCGCCTAACTCTAGTTGTGCATGGAAAGTCCAGAAGTGATCTGTCAAGTGGGAGTCGAGAAAAAGGCGGCAAACAAAAGTGCATTTTCCATATTAATTCCCAGTAGATTTTATACACCACTACGGACAGAACAGCTGAAAGGAATTACACCAAATTTGGCAGAATGCTAGCTTTTGGTCGGAAAAGAGCACTTTTTGTTCTTTGGTGTAAATGCGTTCAGTAGTTACAGAGATATAAAAGAAAAACAAATTTGCACAACTGGGTGTTGCCTAAGCACAGATCTCATGGTGAGATCTGATTGGCCATCAACACTTCAACCAGGATGTGCTGGCAGCCATATTTGAACTAATATACATGATTGCATTGTAGTGAATGACAAATTTTGAGGGTCACAAAAAGGGTGATAACATATTTTAGTTAAAATAGAAATCATTTGTCGATGGTACCATACTCATTATATGAATTGTAGTGTGTTATTTTATCCTGTGAAAAAGCCTTCTGTTTAATGAATCATGTTTGAGAGAAAACTGCTTCCTCAAGATTTCCCCCATAGAGGTTATGGAAGGTGCTACAGAAGCTTAAGTGAGAGCATATTTTCAGTAAACAAGCACTTCCACAGGAGCAGCATGTAAGTTGATTCCCTTGTGTTCTACTGTTGCCTCCCAGGGAGTTCTAAAGAACAACTAGAGTGCTAACAGTGTTACTTATAATAAAAGTATGGCACACCTGAAACCATCTTGATTGATTCAAACTGGTAAAACTGAACATATTTAATTTAGAAAGGAACAAAATGAGGTATTTAATTTTGTCATAGAAATTATATTTGGTGATGTAGGAAGTAAAATTAGGACACTTTTGAAGTGAATTCTCAAATATCTTCCTCTTCCAATTTTTTAAAGCATTCTGACATAAAGACTAAAACATGCAATTTCAATGCCAGCAGCAGACTGCCAGTTAACTCCCTGGTGATCAGCAGCTTTACCACAGTGTTCTAATGAGCAACTGAAGGGCTACCATTCTGAAATTATGCAAAAAGTGTGGAACATCTGAACCTCATCTCGATGGACTCAAAGTAAAAACATTTTCTGCTGAGGAAACTGCAGTAAATTATGAAATTTGATAGCTTCATGACAAATAAGTCTCCCAAGATGATTACCAGACAAAAAGAGCCAACATTTAACACAAATATCAAGCCAATGTAGCCCTAAAAGGGTTTTATTTTATCTGGCTAATGACTAAAATATCCTCTTTTTCTGTCTATGTCAATGGGGAAAATCAATTCCTCAGTTTTATTTCAAAATCTCCCTCTTACCAAGGTACCAAGTTGAAATGTTGGAAAGTATGGTTAATTGAATCACGTAGGGCAGGGGAAATGGGGTAGGGACATCAACTTGGAAAACAGAGGTCAGGAGGGAGATGGGCAGGGGCAACAAACTGACCTTATAGGGCAGGAGTCAGGTGTTGCAGCAGTACAATACACCGCACAGGGCAAGTGGGATGGCAGTGTAGTACAATGGTGCATGGAAAGTAATAGGGAAGGTACACGGCCATGGACAACATAGAACAGAGACCAAAGATACATGGGCAGCAAGCTGACCATACCTTACAGACAGGAGGAACAGTTGTATCATAACAGACCATGAAGGGCAGGTGGGAGGGTGTAGGGCAACAACAATGAATCTGAAAAGGCAGACGAGGGGGATGGGGGTCTGCACATGGAATATGGAGGGCAGGGGGCAAGGGCCAAGGAAATAGGGCAGGAACAGCAAGCTGACCATGAAGAGCATGTGGGGTGGGCACTAGAAGCACAACACAAATTTGAATACAACAGTGAAACTACAATGGCAAACATACAGACAACAGAGGGAAAGTGGGAGAGGGCAGGGGCAGCATGATGACCACATAGTTCAAGCAGGGAGGTTAGATGCAGCACAGTAGCATGGTGGGCAAAGGGCATGCACAAAGGACCATGGAGGAAAGAAGACAGGGGTAGTGGCTGGACACAGACAAGAGAGGTCATGGATAGGGCTTCAAAACAGACTATGCAGGGCCAGCAAGTACATCAGTTGTAGCACAACAATCATTGAGGGCAGAAGGGAGTGGGAGCACAGTCGACCATGGAAGACCAGTTGGAGGGTATAAGGCAATGGAACTCGGACAGGCAAGGTAGTGGTGGTAGGGACAGGCTGCAGATATATGACCATGCTAGGCAGGTGGAGGATTAACAGAATACTCAATGGCAGGTCCATGGAACTTGGTGGGCAAAATGGAGGGGATAGGGGCATGCACACAGACATTGGAGGAGGGGGAAGGCAGGTAGGGGTAGAAAGCTGAGTAATAGTACTGTCCATGTCATTAGAGATCTAATTTTTGGGGCCATAAGCAGTGCATTGTGGGGGCATAAGGTCTATTCAGCTCAGGTAAGTATAACTGCTGAATTTCACTGGTTTTGTAGTAGTGAAATCTGAACTTAACTGTAACGTCCCTGTACCTTTGCTTTTTTCAGCTAGCCTATCATTAATCATAGTTATCCTGAATTTTGTATTTGCATTTTACCTTGTGACCTCCAATAACCTTTTGACCGCTAGTGACTTCTAAGCACCATTTTTGCAATTAATCTTTAAAAATGTTTATCTCAACTTCTACTGATTGTCTGTTTGTTGTTTTTGTCTTATTTAACTCAGATAAATATTATCTATTATTTTAAACACGTGTTGTACTTTTTTGTGGTTTATTCATTGTTTTCCAGTGTGAGTGTGTTGCAAAAATAGTTTTCACATTGCCTTTGTAGATAAGCCTGACTGCTCTGTGCCACACTACCAGAGGGTGAGCACAGATTATCTTATTGTGTCTCTAGCTTACCCTGAGTGGTGGTTCGTGCCTGGCCTGAGTGCATAACTCAGCCAACCAGAAATCCCATTTCTGAAGTAAATTATTCTGGTTTTCAGATGTGTACTGAGTTCTTCTATCTTGGATATCTGTCTTTATTTAGAAATAAAAGTTAAATATTTACAGTTTTTTTACCTTTTTTTTACATTTTGTGTGTTTTTGATGATAACTTACTTATGTACTATTGAATTTCTGTAAATGATGGCTTGAATTTTGAACTGTTTGCGTGTCATTCTCTCCTTCAATGTGTTCTATTCTTTTATGGTCTATGCAAAAAAGAAGAGGTAAGTTCTCGGTAGAGTTAGATTATTACCTTTGCACCTCAGTCACTGTCCCGCAACTTCCCTGAGTTAAGTACTTGCAGTTAGGATAGTAATTTTGCCCCCTAGTCACTGTCCAGCACCTTCGCTAAGGTAAGTATCTGACAAAGTTAGAATAGTAATTCTGCCCCCAGTCACTGTCCAGTACTTTTCCTGAGGTAATTACCTGGGGGCCTTGGAGTAGTAATTTTGTTCTCAGTCACTGTCCAGCACGTTCCATGAGGTAAGTACTCATCAGAGTTAGACTAGTAATTTTGCCCCTAGACACTGCCGAGCACCTTGCCTGTGTTAAGTATTTGATGGAGTTAGAATAGTAATTTCCCCCCAGTCCCTGTACAGCACCTTCACTAAGGTAAGTAATTGGTAAAGTTAGAACAGCAATTTTGCCTCTAGTCACTGTCCGACATTTTTCCTAGGGGAAGTACTTAACAGAGATAGAATAGTAATTTTGCCCCCAGTCACTGTCTAGCAAATTCCCTGAGGTATGTACTTGGTGGAGTTTGAATAGTAATTCACTCCCATTGGTGCCCACCACCTACCCTGAGGTAAGTACTCAGTACAGTAAGAGTAGTAATTTTACCCAAGTCACTAGCAAGCACCTTCCCTAAGATAAGTACTTCACTGAGTTACAATAGTTATTTTCACCTTCCCTGAGGTAAGTACTCGTTGGAGTTAGAATAGCAATTTTGCCCCTAATCTCAGTTCAGCTCCTTCCCGGGGTAATTACTTGGTGGATTTAGAATAGTAATTTTGCCCAAGTTGCTTTTTAACATATTCTTTGAGGTAAGTACTAGGTGGATTTAGAATACAAATGTTTCCCCAATTGCTGTCTAGCACCTTTCCTAAGGTAAGTACTCAGCGGAGTTAGAATATTAATTCCCCCCCCCCCCCCACTGTTCAGCACCTTCCCTTAGGTAACTCATTGGCAGAGTTAGAATAGTAATTTTGCCCCCAGTGACTGTCCAGCACCTTTCCTGAGATAAGTACTTGGTGGAGTTAGAATAGTAATTTTGCCCGCATCCACTCTTCAGCACCTTCCCTGAGGTAAGTACTCGTTGGAGTTAGAATAGCAATTTTGCCCCTAATCTCAGTTCAGCTCCTTCCCGGGGTAATTACTTGGTGGATTTAGAATAGTAATTTTGCCCAAGTTGCTTTTTAACATATTCTTTGAGGTAAGTACTAGGTGGATTTAGAATACAAATGTTTCCCCAATGGCTGTCTAGCACCTTTCCTAAGGTAAGTACTCAGCGGAGTTAGAATATTAATTCCCCCCCCCCACTGTTCAGCACCTTCCCTTAGGTAACTCATTGGCAGAGTTAGAATAGTAATTTTGCCCCCAGTGACTGTCCAGCACCTTTCCTGAGGTAAGTGCTTGGTGGAGTTAGAACAGTAATTTTAACCCAATTACTGCCCAGTGTCTTCCCTGAGTTGTGTACTGAGTGGCGTTAGAATAATAATGTTGTCCCCCAAGTCACTGTCTAGCACCTTCCCTGAGGTAAGTACTTGGAAGAGTTAGAATAGTCATTTTGCCCCGCCACTGTTCAGCACCTTACTTGAGGTATGTGTATATATTAAAGCTGTTAGACCTTTTCATACATATATGTTTAGATGTGTTTTTCAGTCTGGATTTATATTTAGAAAATGTGAAAAATAAATTCAATAGTTGTATTGGTTGGTGTTGTTTTGTAATAAAGTTTTAGTGATTTGCATATGGTTGAACTGTTTTGCGATGAGTTGCGTGACACTTTTATGTTGTAAATATTTTGCATGGCGCAGTAATAAATTGCATGATTTTTTGGCAGATTACGTGGTATTGTGTTATGTTGCTTGGAGATGCACCTCACAGAATTGTTTTGTTATATGGAATTGTTTGACTATTATAGTATGTAACATTACAATTGTATCGTTGCAATCATATATATATATCGTAGCAGAGGATTTAAAAGGGTCTGTTACCACAACGGGACAAATATGCACCACCCACTGGAGGGTTTAAAAACCAAGATCGGACGCTGGTAACACCACAGGTACCACAATGCAGTAGCAAAAAGGAAGTGATTCCTAAATGGACGGAGCTATCAGAGACAAAAAAACATCGAAAACCTCAACTGGCAAGCCAACGGGCTGATTTGAGGCAGGCACAACCTTGGAAAAAGTTTCTAGACGAAACGAAACATGTTGGTGAATATGCCTTGTCCTGTTGCCCTGCACGAAATAAATTGTTAAAGGCAAGTTCTTGTGCGACTCATTTATCTCTTGTGGAAGATGTTTTGTTGAATATATGTCGGCTTGGTTCCGCCGAGGAGGAAAACGCACAGCAAAACGAAGCGCCAGGCAGCCCCGCACCTGAACCACTTTGCTGAAACCGCTTCACGGATTAGGGGGTTGCGGTGCTCCCGGGGACTGGACTACGGTATTTTGCCCTCAGTTAGTCCTAAAAGCTGGCTGACATCGAGGGAACCTGCAGCATAACATCGTAGCAGAGGATTTAAAAGGGTTTGTTACCACAACGGGACAAATATGCACCACCCACTGGAGGGTTTAAAAACCAAGATCGGGCGCTGGTAACACCACAGGTACCAAAATGCAGTAGCAAAAAGGAAGTGATTCCTAAATGGGGGGAGCTATCAGAGACAAAAAAACATCGAAAACCTCACCTGTGGCAAGCCAACGGGCTGATTTGGGGCAGGCACAACCTTGGAAAAAGTTTCTAGACGAAACGAAACATGTTGGTGAAGATGCCTTGTCCTGTTGCCCTGCACGAAATAAATTGTTAAAGGCAAGTTCTTGTGCGACTCATTTATCTCTCGTGGGAGATGTTTTGTTGAATATATGTCGGCTTGGTTCCGCCGAGGAGGAAAACGCACAGCAAAACGAAGCGCCAGGCAGCCCCGCACCTGAACCACTTTGCTGAAACCGCTACACGGATTAGGGGATTGCGGTGCTCCCGGGGACTGGACTCCGGTATTTTGCCCTCAGTTAGTCCTAAAAGCTGGCTGACATCGAGGGAACCTGCAGCATAACATCGTAGCAGAGGATTTAAAAGGGTTTGTTACCACAACGGGACAAATATGCACCACCCACTGGAGGGTTTAAAGACCAAGATCGGACGCTGGTAACACCACCGGTACCACAATGCAGTAGCAAAAAGGAAGTGATTCCTAAATGGGCGCAGCTATCAGAGACAAAAAAACATCGAAAACCTCACCTGTGGCAAGCCAACCGGCTGATTTGGGGCAGGCACAACCTTGGAAAAAGTTTCTAGACGAAACGAAACATGTTGGTGAAGATGCCTTGTCCTGTTGCCCTGCACGAAATAAATTGTTAAAGGCAAGTTCTTGTGCGACTCATTTATCTCTCATGGGAGATGTTTTGTTGAATATATGTCGGCTTGGTTCCGCCAAGGAGGAAAACGCACAGCAAAACGAAACACCAGGCAGCCCCGTACCTGAACCACTTTGCTGAAACCGCTACACATATTAGGGGATTGCGGTGCTCCCGGGGACTGGACTCCGGTATTTTGCCCTCAGTTAGTCCTAAAAGCTGGCTGACATCGAGGGAACCTGCAGCATAACATCGTAGCAGAGGATTTAAAAGCGTTTGTTACCATAACGGGACAAATATGCACCACCCACTGGTGGGTTTAAAAACCAAGATCGGACGCTGGTAACACCACAGGTACCACAATGCAGTAGCAAAAAGGAAGTGATTCCTAAATGGGCGGAGCTATCAGAGACAAAAAAACATCGAAAACCTCTCCTGTTGCAAGCCAACGGGCTGCTTTAGGGCAGGCACAACCTTGGAAAAAGTTTCTAGACGAAACGAAAGATGTTGGTGAAGATGCCTTGTCCTGTTGCCCTGCACGAAATAAATTGTTAAAGGCAAGTTCTTGTGCGACTCATTTATCTCTCGTGGGAGATGTTTTGTTGAATATATGTCGGCTTGGTTCCGCCGAGGAGGAAAACGCACAGCAAAACGAAGCGCCAGGCAGCCCCGCACCTGAACCACTTTGCTGAAACCGCTACACGGATTAGGGGATTGCGGTGCTCCCGGGGATTGGACTCCGGTATTTTGCCCTCAGTTAGTCCTAAAAGCTGGCTGACATTGAGGGAACCTGCAGCATAACATCGTAGCAGAGGATTTAAAAGGGTTTGTTACCACAACGGGACAAATATGCACCACCCACTGGAGGGTTTAAAAACCAAGATCGGACGCTGGTAACACCACAGGTACCACAATGCAGTAGCAAAAAGGAAGTGATTCCTAAATAGGCGGAGCTACCAGAGACAAAAAAACATCGAAAACCTCACCTGTGGCAAGCCAACGGGCTGATTTGGGGCAGGCACAACCTTGGAAAAAGTTTCTAGATGAAACAAAACATGTTGGTGAAGATGCCTTGTCCTGTTGCCCTGCACGAAATAAATTGTTAAAGGCAAGTTCTTGTGCGACTCATTTATCTCTCGTGGGAGATGTTTTGTGTAATATATGTCGGCTTGGTTCCGCCGAGGAGGAAAACGCACAGCAAAACGAAGCGCCAGGCAGCCCCGCACCGGAACCACTTTGCTGAAACCGCTACACGTATTAGGGGATTGCGGTGCTCCCGGGGACTGGACTCCGGTATTTTGCCCTCAGTTAGTCCTAAAAGCTGGCTGACATCGAGGGAACCTGCAGCATAACATCGTAGCAGAGGATTTAAAAGGGTTTGTTACCACAACGGGACAAATATGCACCACCCACTGGAGGGTTTAAAAACCAAGATCGGACGCTGGTAACACCACAGGTACCACAATGCAGTAGCAAAAAGGAAGTGATTCCTAAATGGGCGGAGCTATCAGAGACACAAAAACATCGAAAACCTCACCTGTGGCAAGCCAACGGGCTGATTTGGGGCAGGCACAACCTTGGAAAAAGTTTCTAGACGAAACGAAACATGTTGGTGAAGATGCCTTGTCCTGTTGCCCTGCACAAAATAAATTGTTAAAGGCAAGTTCTTGTGCGACTCATTTATCTCTCGTGGGAGATGTTTTGTTGAATATATGTCGGCTTGGTTCCGCCGAGGAGGAAAACGCACAGCAAAACGAAGCGCCCGGCAGCCCCGCACCGGAACCACTTTGCTGAAACCGCTACACGGATTAGGGGATTGCGGTGCTCCCGGGGACTGGACTCCGGTATTTTGCCCTCAGCTAGTCCTAAAAGCTGGCTGACATCGAGAGAACCTGCAGCATAACATCGTAGCAGAGGATTTAAAAGGGTTTGTTACCACAACGGGACAAATATGCACCACCCACTGGAGGGTTTAAAAACCAAGATCGGACGCTGGTAACACCGCAGGTACCACAATGCAGTAGCAAAATGGAAGTGATTCCTAAATGGGCGGAGCTATCAGAGACAAAAAAACTTCGAAAACCTCACCTGTGGCAAGCCAACGGGCTGATTTGGGGCAGGCACAACCTTGGAAAAAGTTTCTAGACGAAACGAAACATGTTGGTGAAGATGCCTTGTCCTGTTGCCCTGCACGAAATAAATTGTTAAAGGCAAGTTCTTGTGCGTCTCATTTATCTCTTGTGGGAGATGTTTTGTTGCATATATATATATATATATATATTCACTGAAAAAAACATAGATTTCAATGTGTGCATCACCAACTAATGCACTAATGCAGCATGTTATACAACAACAGAGACAGTGATGCACACATTCACATAGTTTAGTTACTAATCCATGTATTAGGTGAGACACTTTTAATTACTCACTTAAACAGACAGTCAGACAGCTGCTAAATCCTCCATCCAGCCCGTTATATATCCACTCAATCTACAATACAGATCGGTATACATATGATACATATTTAAATTTCAAACTAAACCACGTTCACTGGATGATGTCATCAGTGATGTCATTTGAGATGTCATCAGTGATGACACTGACCATGTAATGAATGATGTTATATGTGACATCATCAGCAGTGCATTGCGGGCGCGCGAGTTATAGTTAGCAGAACTAACTATAACGGAGGAATTTCTATGGTTTTGTATGAGTGAAATGTCCAGCTAACTATAGCACCCCTGAAACGTATGTTTTTTTCCGTGAATTTCTAATGTTTTTTAAATGCTGATTTCTAATTAGAACGTCTCTGAAACCTATGGTTTTTTCAGTGAATTTCAAAGGCTTTTTAAATGCTAATTATTAAGTGTAATAGTAGTTATAGCTATTTTTTTGTACTGATTTTCTACAGTTTTTTTATAAATATTTTATTCATTAAATAATATTATATATTTGTCTGAAAATTGCAACAAAAAAAACTTTTTTTTAAATTAAACTGAAATATTGTTTCATTTTTTTGTTTTCTTTGTTTTTTTTAATATGTTTATATTATTTTCTTTTCCCAAACATTTTTTTGCACATTTTTTTCTGAGTCACGCACCCAAAGCGTACACATCACGGTGGGTGCGCGGATTCTAGCCGCCATTTTAGAAAAGTCATGAAGGATCCGCGTATAGTGTGCGACGGCTACATGTTTTTCAGTTACATCATATACATTTAATATTACGTGCTCCCACGCATTCGCAACACATGCGCATTACGGTGCGCTATGCTTGATTCCAGTGGCATGGAGAGCACGGGACCCACGTCTCAGAGACTTATTCGTTATGAAGTTTCCTAATTTCCTCATTTACTACAGTCTCCTCGGTAGGAAATACTTTCAGTCTTTTTACTTGGTTATATCAAGAAGGTATTCAGATGTGTCACACGTTTGCCATAAATTCTGAATATTAGCACTCTAGTTGCTCATTAGATCACTGTAGTAAAGCTTCTGCTCACCATGGAAGTCTGCTGCTGGTATTCAAAGTGCATGTTTCAGTTTGCATGTTAGACTTTTTCAATGAAATAGAAGGATTTGAGAGGTCAAAATGTGCCCTAATTTTTCTTTCTGCAGCACTAATAATCATTTCTATGGCAAAATGAACCCCTTCATTTGTTCCCTTTACATATTAAATGTTTTAAGTGTTACCATTTTATTCCAATCAAGATGGCTTCAGGTGTTCCATACTTTTGTCATAAGTAAGGCTGTTAGCGCTCTAGTTGTTCTTTAGAACACTCCGGGACATTCTGTCATTAGGCTACACTTGGGCTACATCTGGGTGATATTTGTGCTTCATTTGGGATCTTTTGTCTCTGGTGGCCATCTGAGGAGACTTCAAGTTCAAGTTCAAAAAGACTTTATTCAAATTGAATTCACAATTCATAAAAGTATACAGATAAAATCACAATTAAAATTTCATTTTTCCATTTTAAGTTAAACATTACTAAGGTTTGATATGTTACAGTTAAAAAAGAAGATTTAAAAGGAATAAAACAGTACAATCAGTTAAAATACATACAGCCTGATTCATGAAAAACGGGATTTGCGATTCTCAAATAGCGATAAATTGCGATTCGCTATTGAGAAATCGCAAATCTGAATTCATGAAGATTAGCGATAAAAAAATGCGATTCGCACGCGGGCGCAAATTCCGTTTGCGATTAACGATAATCGCAGAAAAATCGCTATTTCCGGCTACCCGCGTCCGGATTGCGAACTCGCAAATAGCGATATCGCTATTTGCGATATCGCTAATTGCGAGATCGCAAAATCGCGAGATCGGGAAAACGGGAAGTCGCATTTTGAGCACAGTGATGACATCACAACCAGGAAGCAGCCAGTTCCCACCCCCATTCACCACAGTGAGGCAGACCTCGAGGGAGCAAGTGGGAGAGCTGCTGCTATTCTGGTGATTTGTACTCTGCAACAACATTGCTGCCATGTCAGAGGAACCTGTTCCTGGCCCCAGCAACACCACAGGGCGAAAGAGGAAGCTCAAATTTTCAGAGCAGGAGCTCGAACATTTGAATAAAGGGGTGGTGGCCAACCACGCCAAACTCTTTGGCAAAGACTCCAGGAGGGTCCCGGAGCAAGAAAAAAGGAGGATCTGGCAGGGAATAGCCTCCACCATCAACTCCGTGGGTTTGGCCGATAGGTCACTAGACGAACTTAAAAAAAGATGGTACGACCTCCGAGGTCGTGCCAAAGAGAAGGTGGCGGAGCGCCTTGGAGAGGCATCGGACTCTGGAGGTGGCGGACCTACAGTCCCTCCTAACATAGCCTTGAAGGACCAGGTGGAAGACACCCTTGAGAGGGAGGCGTGCATTGGCTTCACACGTCTGGACTCATCCCGCCCCACTGAAGACACACAAGGTAAGTGGCATGCGACTGCGACCCTGTCCCCTATGAATGTCCATGACCAACTAGGCTCCCATAATGTCCCATAGTCATGCCATTGTTGCACATCAGGGAATGCCCTGAAGCATTGTGGGAGATGTAGTGTGGCCACAATGTAGTAGTACCACAATGCAGCCAGACAGGTACCAAAGTACGCAAAGCCACTGCCATTCAGGGAATGTCACCCAGCATGCATGTAGCAACTGCACGTCTGACAGATACATGCAACTAATGATCGTCCACTTACCCTCACAGGTGGCGCTGAAAGCAGCGACAGCGAAAGGCTGCTAATTGATGAGGAGGTGCCACCACAAACACAGGCACCAGCCCCTGCCGCTGCATCAACACCAGCAGCCAGGTCCACCAGCAGTGTGCCCCCTGCGTCTGGCGCACCACCTACAGCCACAGCCAGGCCCGCAACTATTGTGCCCCCTGCGTCTGGCGCACCACCTACAGCCACAGCCAGGCCCGCGACTATTGTGCCTCCAGTCCCTGCCGCACCAGCAACGCCTGCTGTGACACAACCAGCAGCTGGTGCTACAACATCTGGGCCCGCGAGAGCGGCAACACAGCGGCCAGCCACAGTGTCAGGCCAGCAGAGCAGGCGTGGCAGGTCTCGCCAGCACACCACTGCAGCAATCAGCAGGAGGGGCAATGGACAGGGGCTGGCGCGTATGAGCGTCGAAAGACGCATGTTGCGTATCCATCAGCGCCAGGCACGGCAGCAAGGTGCCATTCAGCTCCAGCTCCACAAGATTGGGCGCAATGTGGCCGGAGTGGGTGACCGCATGGACCGCATGATGGCGGCCATGGCAGGTGTGCGGGACCCCATGGACAACATGACTGCAGCCATGGCAGGTGTGGGGGAGGGAATGGCCCGCATGACTGCAGCCATGGATGCCAACACTGCAGCGATGACTACTCAGCGCAGTGCAGCACGCCAGCGCCACCATCAGCTCATGAGCCGGCTGGCCGCCTACAGCAGGTCCAATTATGTTGCAGCCAATGCAACTTCACTGTTGTCGCAGCGGTCCCTAGCACAGCAGCACCAACTTATCCAGTGCTGTGAGGACATGACCAGGGTCCTGGAGCACCTGACCACGGCGGTTACAGCACTACACCCTCCTGCTCTACCTGCCACTGTTGGGAGTGATGACGTCAGTGAGGGGGCATCCAGCATCAGCAGCCACTCTGCCTCACAAGTCCCGCCACTCAGGCGCAGCACCAGGCCCACCCCAGGTACAGGTGCCCCGGAAGAGGCGCTTGGGTGGAACGCGCAGGAGGCGCAATTGAGTACATTTGACAATTACAGGCACAGGCTGACTATAAGCCTGCCCTGTTCTTTGACACAGCAGTATGCAGTAATACTGTTAGTAGAAGATAGTTGAACTGGTACCATTTTTGTGATTGAAACAAATATATTTATTTTGCAGCACACATTAGCGTTGTGTCATTATCACATTTTGCATGCATTAGTGATTTGTGGGGTGAGGGAAGAGGGAGCACTAGAAACTGTTCACAGTGATGTGGTTGCCACGTCTGTGGCCTTCAGCTGGGTTCTCCCCGCATGCATGGCGCGCATGTGCAGGTGGCCTGTTGTCCCCTTCAGATTCACTGCCAGAGATGTCGACAGGTATCCGGCGCTTGGTTGCAATGTTATGTAGTATTGCGCAGACAGCCACAATGCGGCAGCACACTGCAGGACTGTAATACATGGCCCCACCTGTCTTGTGCAGTATGCGGAACCTGCTCTTGAGCAGGCCAAATGTCCTTTCTATGCAATTCCTTGTCCGTATGATTGCAATATTGTAGCGCCGTTGCTGTGGTGTAGCAGGGTTGAGGTATGGGGTCAGGAGGTATTCACGGAGGGCGTAGCCACTGTCACCTGAATGAGAGGAGCAGATGGTGATTGCCTGTGCTGCGCTGTTACTTCATAGCAATGTGACATTGTCGACAAAGTGTACTTACCAAGTAGGCGTCCTTCCCCAAACTCTCCCCTGACCAGTCGTGTGTGGAGGCCGCTGTGCCGGAATATGAAGGAGTCATGGCTACTCCCTGGGTACTGGGCGACAATGTCAGTGATGTATGTCTTAGCATTGCAGACCATCTGTATGTTGAGGGAGTGGTAGGACTTTCTATTCCGGAACATATACTCCGTGGCAGCTGGTGGGCAGATGGCGACGTGGGTACAGTCTATGCATCCGAGTACATGTGGAAAATGGGCTACATTGTAGAATTGTAGCTTGGTCAAGTCCAATTCCTGTTGGCTGGTGGGAAATTTGATGTGAAGGTCTAGCTGGGTGAGCATGGCGTCAACAAAAGTGTGGAGGCAGCGTGACATGGTGGGCTGGGATATCCCACCAGCAGCCGCTACTATCCCGTGGAAACTCCCGGAGGCCAGGAGGTGCAGGCTACACAATACCTGCACATGTGTAGGCACCGCATTGGTACGGCTTGTTGGGTGCTGCATCAGGGGGTCAAGGTCCTGTATTAGCTGCATTATCATTTCCCCATTCAGGCTGTATTTTGCATATATCTGCTCTCTGGTTTGGCCCAGCAAGGTGACCCGCTGGCGGAAAATCCTGTCCTGGATCCTGCGTCCCCTCCGTGCTAATCGCTGGAGCCTTCGACACCTCACCACCATGTACATTCCTGGCATTGTGGAACTCCTAATGCTGCTGCTGCTGATTGTCCTTATGTGTGATTGGTCAGGCCTGAACCTGTTGGTGATTGGCCAACGTTTTTTTAATGTAATTTTTACATGGATTTTATGGTTACCACCTGCTTTGAGTTGTCCTTAATTTGCGCGGCGCAAACTGCGATTTTTGGGATTTTCGCTATTTGCAATTTTTTATGAATGCCGATTGCGATTGTATAGCGAATTCGCTATTTATTTTGCAGAATCCGTGGTTTGTCGCATTTTCAGATTCGCTAATGCTCTCCTACCGGTATTCTGCGAATATAATAGCGAATTCGCTATTATGTGTTTGCGATTTCGCTATTTTGATGTTGAATGCCGATTATGGAAATTGCGCCCACAATTGCATTTTCGCAGCGATTGCGGGCGCAATTTCACATCATGAATCAGGCTGTAAGTAGTTAAAAGCACTTAATTAACTCTTATTATCCCATGACGATGGTCCTTCTCACTCTTAAAATTGTGTTCAAAAAGAGGCTCACTGTACTGATAGTAAGACAGTCATCTAAGGACCTAAGTTTATTATAGGCATCTCTTGCTTTCCTTAGGCCCCAAGTTAACAAGAGAGGTTTTAAGATTTGTCGTCTGGAATGGCTATATAAAGTGCAGAAAAGTGTACAGTGTATATTTGATTGAAATGATTTGTCATCACAAGGACACCGCCTTTTTACTCTCGCCCAGTCATTGCAGGTCGGGAATGATACGAGTCTATAAAAGAATTCCAGGCGAAAGTATGTCAGGAGCCTACGGTGCTGTAGGGGGTGATCTACTGCAAGATACAACTGGGGGCCCCTCAGAGATGTCACTTCATAATGGATCATGACAGATTTTTTAGTCCTTTCCCCCTTCCACCTTTGCAGTTCCAAATGTTCCAGCAACATCTTTTTGAGCATAGATCGCGAGAGCAATTCCAGTGAGGCTGGGTCAGTAAAATATTCAGGATGACCAATCTCACTGACAAAGTTCTTAATGTAAGTAAGCCATTTGATGTTTTTCAACCCATCACAGCTTAAGCAGTCCTCTATGATAGATCTGTTCAATTCTGTGGCAGGGTTGGTCCAGACGTTATGCCAAAGTAACACTGGGACAAGTTTTATAATGTCCGTGATGAAAATAAGAGCAACTTCGGCATGTAATACATATATAGGAGTGCTCCTCGGTGTAGCAGTTATAAATCGAAGGAACCTATTCTCGATTCGCTGAATCGCCTCCACTTGCTGCCAGCCCCAGATGCCAGCCCCATATGTCCCAATAGCCACACATTTCGATTTGAACATTTGAAGGAGCTCCTTGACTGGCCTGTTTCCTATTTTTTTAGCAAAGCTCATAAGAGCACCAACTGTTCTATTAAATGCCACAGCCCTTGCATTCACAGCAGACTTCCAGGTGCCTTGCCTATCGAAGTGAACCCCCAAATAACAAAAGATGTTGGCTAACTCCATCTTCCTTTCGTTTAAAACGATTGGGCATGGTAATCTATGCTTGTTTGGGCCGCACGACATAGTGAACGTCTTCGAGATGTTTACGCGCAGTCCTCTAGTGTTCATGAAGTTAGTGAAGGTCTGTACAGCTTTCTGGAGACCCACCTTGGTCTGTGAGAGGATAGCTGCGTCATCGGCATAAAGTAAAATGGGGATGGGTTTGCCATTGATTACGGGGTAATCATAATACTGTTGTGTTAGGCAAGAACTCACTCCATTAATATATAGGTTAAATAGCAGGGGGGGCAAAATTAAGCCCTGCTTACCCCTCTATTAATCTTGAAAAGCTCTGTGCATTCCCCCCTCTGACCGTATCTAACTCGTGCACCTGCCTCCACATAGAGTTCTCTGATGTAGTCTATTATTTTATTGTCCAGCCCGATATCCCTCAGAGTCTGCCAGAGATTGTCGTGCAGAACACAATCAAATGCAGAACTGAGGTCCACATATGTCACGTACAAATTGGATTTCCTTGCGTGTATATATTTCGAGGTGATTAGGGAGAGGTTTAGCCCCTGCTCAATTGTCCCCCGCCCACCCCTGAACCAATACTGGAAAGGTGATAACACTTCCTGTCCCTCCAACCAGTCCTGAATGCGAGCAAGAATGACCCTGCCTGCCATCTTCATAAAGCCATCTAGCAAGGAGATGGGCCGATAGCAGACAGGATCATTCCTGTCCCCCTTTTTGTATATCAGGACCAAAATTGCCTCCTTCCATGTTGGGATAAAACCTCTTTTGGCCATGCAGTTCAGGACTCTTGTGAGTAGAGAAGCCCACAGGTCTGGAAACGTTTTAAACACATCAATAGGGACAGAGTCTGGTCCTGGTGCTTTCGAGGGTGAACTTTCCCTTAGGGCTTTATATACCTCCCCTAGTTTAAATTGAATGTCTAGAGGGAACGGGTAATCCACAACTTCCGTAGTTATTGCTGTTTCGGAGGAAAGTACAGGCAGAACCGTAGTGCCATACAGGGTTTTGAAGTGGCATACCCACTCCTGAGCCTTGATGGCATTGTCTAAACGAGGACCTTGGTCGTCTTGATAAAAAGGAGCATTCACAGCCTTCCAAAAGGCAACAGTGTCCTTTTGTATTGCTGCTGCATGGAGGGCTTCCCGGGCTTCAACTTTTAGGTCTTTCTTTCTTCTAATCAAAGCGGCACAGTAATTACGCCTTGCCCTTTGAACCTGTGCTCTATCTAGTGGAGTAACATGCAATGCATGTTTGAGTTCCCGCAATGCCCTGGAGCAATTTGGATCAAACCACCCTGGGGTTCTCTTAACTATATTGCGCGGATTTCTAGTCAGGAGGTGTTTGATTGAACAACAGATTTTATTAAAGGAGACCAGAACTTGTTCTTCATCCTCTTCTGGAGTCAGGCACTTAATGATTTCCTTATGGGAAATGGTCACTAAATTTTTTTGGAAGCTCTCTGGTATTACCTTCTCCCATTTAATGCAAAATCTGTTACGCTGACCAAGAATAGGGTTAAAGTCATAATTACATTGAGTATTAAGGGGCCGCGTATCCAGATTTAGCTTAAAAGTAACTGAGATGGTGTAATGGTCACTGATGCCACTTGTAAGTGTCTCCCAATAATTAACTAATGGGGCATAACGTGACGAGAATAAGGTAAAATCAATAATTGACTTTGCCCCTCTTGCATTAAATGTAGGTGTAAAAATTTTAGGCACTGAACAAGCCTCATTAATGAATACCATGGAATGGTCCACCATTAAATTATTAAGCAAGTCCCCTAGTTTTGTATGGGCAAAGTGGCTTGTTGCCCCTATAGTTTCATCTTCCCAACCGCACACTCCCTGTAGACTCCTTGGACATAATGGACAATTAAAGTCCCCTACCCACATGAGGGCCAAGTCCCCCGGGCAGCTATCTACGATCGTCTTAAGGGTACTTGACAGTTTCTTAATTGTGGTTTCCACTTGTGCTATCGGGATGTTATTATAGAATTAATGATAGCTAAGTTATCCAGAGATCCCCAAGATACCCTTAATATCTGATAATATGGGGAGTCCAAGAAGCTCCCTAGGACTGTGGGACCTGAACAGATAGACAGATATATAGACAGCCCTCCCTTATGTCTACCCATTTTGGTGGGAACTGCCGGAGTAAAAAAAGTTTTAAAACCCAACAAATGGGATTGCACCCTAGCCCATGTTTCCTGGAGAGCTATACTTGAGTGGGTCATAGTTATTTATCGCCAGTCTGCATCATTGATTTTTGGGGCAAGACCCGCTATGTTCCACGTTATTATGCTGCTAGGAATTTCAATGTTAGTTGGGGATGTTACAACCGGAGGTGTCACAGGGGCCGGTTGCATTATGTTACAGGGCATAATCCCAGTCAAATTATCCAGCTGAGGGAGTAGCGTTATTTCTTCCCCATAAACTTGTATTTCAAGGTGAGGGACTATCACAGGGCAGGAGTCTAGCGTAGTGATGGTATGTACAGGAGCCAGAATATAGCTTTGGGCAGTCAAATTGTCTTTTTTGCCTTTTATCTTGTAAATTGATGACATATTAGCAGGAGGCCCAAACCGTCATTCGCAGTCATCCAGGCCTGAGAATGCTTCAAATCTGTTAGTGAGCTCAAAGGGGGTACATGGCAACAAATGGTCCATTCCCCTGATTCCTTGTGAATGATCCGATCCCCTATAGTTATTCTCGTGTCCCCTGTATGGAACGGTGTTCCACCCAAATACGTTTTTTGGCATCATGGGATTAGGAGCCTGCCACATGTATTGGTTATTAAATGTTATGGGAGGATTATTCCATAGGCCAGAAGGGGCCCCTAAAGACATTATGGGAGTTATCTGGGATCTTGGGTAGAAATAGGTTAGGTCACAAGGAGCAATTGCTGTACCATTGGTCCTTGGCATCCAATTTAGGATGTGTTTGACCGCACCTGGATCTCTAAAATTTATAATTATGAGATCACCCTCTATGTCTTTCTCTCGACTCCCCAACCAGGAGAGTCGCCGTACATGGGCAATCTCACCATTGATGTTACATGGGAGCGGTCTGTGCTGGCTAAGCCAATGCATGGCTTTGTTTTTTAGTTGACTAAAGCCTTCCCTCCTGCCATCTTGTAAGGTGGGGACGCCCGTGAGTACAACCACATAGGGGACCGCGTCAGGTGGTAATTCGACTTGGCGGCCCCTATGGTTTCCTGGTCTATCTGGATGTACCCTCCCCCCAGACTCATGTTTATTTCCTCCAAGGGCTATACTAGCCCCCTTCGGAAATTCCTTAGAAATATGTGGGGCGAGTTGATGGGCTGCCTTAGGTGGATTCGCCCTTTGGTGATTGCGGCTCACAGGGTTACTAGGTGGATTTACATCCTTTTGGATTGCAGGGGTAGAGGTTGGGACTGCGGCTGCGGGGAGGGGGACTGGCTTAGTTGAATCTTTCGTTAGACTTGCTTTGTTGGTAATGGCCGTTTCTAAGTCCCCCAGCCATTGCTCCAACCTCTTCAGCCTCTCCAGTATGGGAGATGTGAACGACCTAAGTAAATGTTCAATGCTGTCGAGGGAGACAGAGGACAATTGTTCCTTGGTCGTACAGTTCCTGGTAGATGTTGAACGAGGACTGGATACAATCTGTGTGAGGGTATTTATGGAAGATATTATTCCATGTGGAACCTCCTGACCTGGATCGGAAAGTAATGTAGCCTTTGTAGTGAGTGCAGATGTATCAATAGCCTTTTTTCCCTTCCCAAAGTCAGTATGGCTGATCTTAACTCTTTGTGGAACACCTCCCCTCCTCCGTCTCTTGTTTGGTGGCGGTCCAAAGACTTTAACGACTTCCCGTTTCCCCGCTTTCTTTTTTAAGTTCCCCACCACTACTCGGGGAGTATCGGGTATAATTTCTATAGCTGTGTTAATGTCGCTAGTAGTTAGAGTGTTATTTTGTTCCACACTATTAAGGGCAGTAGATGAAGGGGGCGTATCTCGCAGGAGCATAGGAATACCCTGCGTAGATAACGGATCCTCGTTTCCTAATATCAAGCCTACACCCGCTGGATTAATCTGGGATGGTACGACCAAAGAGGATCTGGTTATAATAGCTTCAATCGAGCGACGACGCTCTGCCCTACGTTCAGCCAGTGAGCAATCCCGTTCCATATCGGGGGCAGGTTATCTAAAGTAGTTATCCAGGGTACCTTTGCTATTTCCCCCAACTTCAACAAGCATAATTTTTTCGGGGTTAGCAGCCATGGGTGCTGAAAAGATCAGTGTTAGCGATATATTGCAGGGCTAATGTTGTTTAAATTAGTAACTTTGGTATTCCAAAGAATAACCTTTATTAATGAGAATGCGAACCCCAGATAAGCTCCCCTCCAGTGTTGTTACCCAATAGATGTATATTGTTAGAGGGGCAACCTGGTAGGAGGCCCTATGGGTGGTCACTGTGAAAATAGGACTTTGTGGAAAATGGTAATAAAAAAGACAATTATTATGCGTAAATGCAGTATAGGCACATAACAAGGGTGCTCAATATGAAAGAAGGGGCAGACTTACTAACTAAGGTGGTGGCGTTTAAACAATATAAGAGAATGGCCCCAGCCCAGCCTCCTTCAGCCACCGAACGGCCACAAAACAGCCCGCCTTTTGCCTGGGCTTCGCCCGGCATCCCGCGAGACGGGGATGACGTTGTTTTTAAGCGCCTCCTGGTGTGAAAAGCTGTGTCAGGGTGCCGCTAGGGCTCCTGGGGATTGCAGTCCTCCGCACCTCCCACTCTCCGCTCGGAGGCCACACTCCACGGTGATATCAGGAGTAAGGCAGCAGGAGGCGGGCAGGCAGATCCCCGGGGCGTGGTTCCCTTGGTCAGCAACAGCGAGCAGGTGGGTTTCAGGCAATGTAGAATGCTCCAAACCAAAACAAAGAGCCCCCACTCGACCGGGATGACATTGTTTTTAAGCGCCTCCTGGCATGAAAAGCTGTGTCAGGGTGCCTCTAGGGCTGCTGGGGATTGTAGTCCTCTGCACCGCCCACTCTCCGCTCGGCGGCCACACTCCACGGTGATATCAGGAGTAAGGTGGCGGGAGGCGGGCAGGCAGATCCCCGTGCGGGGTTCCCTTGGTCAGCAACAGCAAGCAGGTGGGTTTCAGGCAATGTAGAATGCTCCAAACCAAAACAAAGAGCCCCCACTCGACCGGGATGATGTTGTTTTTAAGCGCCTCCTGGCGCGAAAAGCTGTGTCAGGGTGCCGCTAGTGCTGCTGGGGATTGCAGTCCTCTGCACCGCCCACTCTCCGCTCGGCAGCCACACTCCACGGTTATATCAGGAGTAAGGCGGCGGGAGGCGGGTAGGCAGATCCCCGGTGCGTGGTTCCCTTGGTCAGCAACAGCGAACAGGTGGGTTTCAGGCAATGTAGAATGCTCCAAACCAAAACAAAGAGCCCCCCTTAGGAGACTTATTTGTTATGAAGTTTCCTAATTTCCTCATTTACTACAGTCTCCTCATTAGGAAATACTTTTAGTTTTTTTCTTTGATTCCATCAAGAAGGCATTCAGATGTGTCACACGTTTGCCATAAATTCAGAATGTTAGCACTCTAGTTGCTCTTGAGATCACTGTAGTGAAACTACTGCTCACTAGGGAAGTCTGCTGCTGGTATTAAAAGTGCATGTTTCAGTCTGCATGTCAGAATTTTTCAATGAAATAGAAGAGGATTTGAGAAGTCAAAATGTGCCCTAATTCTTCGTTCTGCAGCACTAATCATAATTTCTATGGCAAAGTGAACCCCCTCATTTTGTTCCTTTGCAAATGAAATGTTTTAAGTGTTGCCACTTTTTTTCCAATCAAGATGGCTTCAGGTGTTCCATACTTTTGTCATAAGTAAGAATACTAGTGCTCTACTTGTTCTTTAGAACACTCTGGGACATTCTGTCATTGGGCTGTAGTTTGGCTACAAGTGGGTGATATTTGTGCTACATTTGGGCCCTTTTGTCTCTGGTGGCCATCTTGAGAGACTTATTTGTTAAGAAGTTTCATAATTTCCTCATTTACTACAGTCTCCTCAGTGGGAAACACTTTTTCAGTTTTTTAATTTGATTCCATTCAGACGTGTCACACATTTGCCATGAATTCAGACTGTTAGCACTCTAGTTGTTCATTAGATCAGTGTAGTAAAGCTACTGCTCACCAGGGACGTCTGCTGCTGGTATTCAAAGTGCATATTTCAGTCTGCATGTCAGAATTTTCCAATGAAATTGAAGAGGATTTGTGCCCTCATTGTTCTTTCTGCAGTACTAATCATAATTTCTATGGCAAATTAAGCCCCTCATTTTGTTCCTATGCAAATGAAATGTTTTAAGAGTTACTACTTTATTCCAACGAAGATGGCTTCTGGAGTGTAAAGTTGAAACCACACAAATAAAGTTGCAAGTGTAGTTTATTGAAGGAACACAGGAGCAAGGTAGGGCACAGCCTACACAGGACTTCTTCATCAGCAACTACCCTAGTTGCTAGGGAGGGGAAACCAGGATACAGTGGAATACATACATAAACATTCTAAAAGAATTAAAGGGCAACATAACACATCTTCCCCTTTTACAAATGGAGATAAGGAAAAAAAAAAAACAAGTAAAAGAGATAAGATAATCAGCAAACAAAATCCTCTAGCCACTTGGGTTTAGAGCAAATGCGTTTCCGGTTTACAAATACATCACTGCTACATGGGAGTTCATTAACAGATGTTGAATTGACATCATGATTAGGTGGAATAAAATCAGAGGTAGCAGGAACACTAGAGGACGGAACTGACCCATCTGAATTGTAAGGAGGGTTAACAACTAGGAGGAACATTACATACATTGGGGGAGGAGAGGTTAGGATTGGAGGAAAGATTTTCAGAACCACTAAAACCACCATGATCCTCACAAGGAGTAGAATTAGGAGTAGAAGTACATGGCAAGTCAGGGGAAATAAAGGAGTCATTTGTTAGACAATTTTTACCTCTGTAGATGGCAATTCTTTTAAGATTCCACACTTTACCATCACTAAGAAGGACGGCATTTCGAAGTATCTTCTTGACCATAAGGGGTTCAGAAAATTGGGAATCTCCCTTACGGACTTTCCAGGTTTTTTTTACTTTAACCCACATACCAACATTAACTTCTGCAGTGCTAGAGCAACATTTCTTATCAAAATTTCTTTTATACTCTAGGTGCTTGTCAATAACATCAGTTCTGACTTTATTCATGCAAATGTCTAAACAGGATTTTTGGTGTAACCATTTGGGATTGCATTTAGTTCTGGCAACACGACCTCTCATGATCTCAAAGGGAGACATTTTTAAAGCATCATGAATATTGGTCCGATAGGACCAGACAGCTTTGAAGACTGAGGTTTCCCAATCCTCACCATTTTGTACAGCTATTTGTATAGCATTTTTCAAGACTCTGTTGAACCTCTCGCAAAGTCCATTACCGCTAGGGTTGTAAAGAGAGGTAGTCTTATGGACAATACCTACACGTTCAAAATAGGACTTAGTTAATTTGGACGTGAACTGAACGCCATTATCACTAATGACTTGGTTGGGCAGGCCTTCTTCAATGAAAACTCTGTCAATAAAACTCAAAACAGAAGAAGAATCAACCTTTTCTACAATGGTGACATTGGGCCATCTAGAAAATACGTCAATCATAGATATTATAAATTTATGATCGTCTCCAATTGGTCCCATAATGTCTATAGCAACAGTATGCCAAGGACCCTCTGGAACCAAGGGTTCACACATGTCGGGTTTGAGCGTGTTGAGAACTTTATCAGAATTGGCACAAGTGACGCATTCACGAACAATTCTTTCAGTAAGGACATCAATACCTGGCCACCAATACCATTGTTTAACATTTTGTTTGGTTTTCACAATGCCACAATGATCTTTGTGACACAGGTCAATAATGCCCTTCCTTAAAGAAGCAGGGGGAATGGCTTTTTCACCTCTAAAAATTGTATCATCACAAACAGTTAGTTCATTTCTAACCTCCCAATGGGGTTTAAGATCGGACGATAAATCTTTCTTATCTGTCCAACCATCCCGAATGAGGGTGATAATAGAAATTAAAACATTATCTTTGAGATAATCATCTTTCCACAACTTTTTATCTATACAAAAAGGATTACTATCAAGAATATAAGCAACGTGAAAGGAATCCCACTCATTCACCTCACATTCTTGTAAATCAGTAGGCATCCGGGAGAGAAAGTCAGCAATAACGTTGCTTTTACCAGGTAGATATTCAATCTTAACAATAAAATCTTGTAGCCGCATGGACATTCTAGCAATTCTAGCAGTAGCATTGTAAAGGCCTTCAGTAGAAAGGAGTTTAGTGAGGGGTTTATGGTCTGATCGTACAATACACTCCCTTCCCCATACAAAACTGCGAAAGTGCTCAAGAGCCCATACTACAGCTAGAGTTTCCTTCTCAATAACTGAGAATTTACTCTCCGGAACAGAAAGTGCTCTTGACGCAAATGCTACAATGCGTTCCTTACCTGAGCTGTCAATTTGAGATAAAACACTTCCCAAACCTTTATTACTAGCATCAACTGTGACTACAGAACTTAGGTCTAAATCAAAAGGGCATAACACAGGAGCATTAATGATGTCCAATTTGATACTATTGAACTCATCTTCACAAAAAGGAGACCATTCAAATTTAACTTTGCTTTTTAGGAGTTGTCTAATATTAAATACTTTGGATGAGAAATTTTTAACAAATTTAGAATAAAATTCTACCATTCCTAGAAATGATCTTACATCATCTCTACTGGCGGGAGGAGGAGCATCTTTTATGGCATCACCTAATTTAGCCTTGGTAGAAACACCATCACAACACAACACGTGTCCAAGATAAGTTACAGATTTGACTGCAAAATGGCATTTAGAATATTCAATGGTTAAACCCTTATTCTCAAGAATGCCTAGAACTTCTTCTAGAATGGTATTATGTTCATCTTTATCTTTACCGTACACTAGAATATCATCCTGAAAAAATTTAACTTTAGGATGTTTCCCAAACAATTGGTGCATGATGCGCTGAAAAATGGCAGCGGCAGACGCTAAACCAAATGGCATGCGTTTAAATTGGAAACACCCCATGGGAGTGATGAACGCAGTAAGTTGTCTACTTTCAGTGTCTAGGGAAATCTGATGGTATGCGGAGGATAAATCTATAGTGGAAAAATACATAGCACCATTAACTAGAGACAGCATTTCATTAATTTTGGGTAATGGGAATTTGTCAACGACAATATTCTCATTTAAGTGGCGGAGGTCCACGCAAAGACGGATTTTGCCATTGGCACGCCTTGCGATAACTACTGGAGAAATCCAATTAGAGGACTCGATTGGTTCAATAATGTCTTCTTTGACAAGCTTTTCTAATTCTTTTTCAACATCACCTCGAACCAGAATAGGAATATTTCTGGCTTTGAAGATTTTAGGGTTAGCATTATCTTTGAGAACAATGTGGTGAGAAAAACCTTGAAAATTTCCTATTTTACCACTAAAAACTTTAGGAAATTTTTTAAGCATGGAATCACCAATCTCAGTTCCCTCATTGATAACTAAAACAGGATCTGGACTGTTAGGGTTTAAAACGATATCTAAGTCCCACTGATCTCTCCATCCGAGGACAGAAGGCCCAACCTTGGCAACATATAATTTACAAACAGCTTCTCTTCCTTTGAACTTGAAATTTAGAGGTTTGTAACCAATTACATCAATCTTACCACCGGAAAATCCTTCTGCAGAGATGTCAGGAGAATAAAGTTCATTCCCTAAATAACGAACAAATTTAGAATTCCAAACATTTTCATTGATGATAGAATATGGAGAACCAGAGTCAGCATATATGTCAATAGGAACTCCACCGATCAGCATGTTACAAATAGGTTTCTTGAGGACATTCCTTTTCCCTGAGTCATTAACATTAAAAATGTAAACTTTTTCAAGGGGTTTAGGTATGCAGATCTCATTCATAGAACAAGGCGTGATACTCTTCACACAATCATCGTCAACATAACAATGCATAACTTTGTTACTTAAAACTTCTTCATCATCAGAAGATGAATCATAAACAATTTTAACTTTTTTGCTTTTTAGTCTGTTGCAAGCCCTTGAATAATGACCAATTAAACTGCAATTTGAACATTTTTCTTTCAATGCTGGGCAAAGCTTGTAATTAGCTAAGTGCGAACTGCTACCACAACGAAAGCATTTTAAATTATCACTCTTTTTAAATTCAGTAGGTTTGTTTTTATATTGAAGCTTTTGCTTATAGTTGGATTTTCCTTGAACTTTTGAAACAGTTTGGTCGCTAGTAGTTTTAGCATCAGAAATAGCTTTTTCTTCATTTTCAATAGCTTTAGCGCTTCGACCAGAAAGTTCTGCCTTTCTGACAATGGCTAATATGTCTTTGAGGTCTGAATCTCCGTTTATCCACAGTCTGTCTTGAATGGAAGGATCTGAAGCATGCATGACTACTTGGTCTCTAATAAACTGCTCTTGAAGATGATCGAATTTACAATCTTCAGCAATTTTTTTAAGTTCAGCAATATAAACGTCAATGTTTTCTCCAGGTCTTTGTTTCCTGTGAAAAAACTTGTAACGAGTAATACCTATACAAACCTTAGGCGAAAAATGACTGTCAAAGTCTTTTAGAATATCGTCAAAAACATTAGAATCACCACTTCCACCACTTTTAGGCATTTCTTCATAAACTTTAAGACCACCTGCACCTAATGAGTGTAAAAATAGTTTTTTCTTTTTTTCTGGTTTCATTTTACCATCCTCATCAATAGTGTCAATAAAGTTCATAAAATACGCTTTCCATTGAAGCCATTTCATACAAGGTTCCAAACCAGTAGGCCAAAAGGGTTGTGGTGACTGAATTGTAAAATTCTGAGAAGTCATTTTGAATAAAGAGATTAATAAAGAATAATAAAAATCTTACTTGAAAACTTAGGTTGATGTAGAAGAATCTCTTGACTGTGTGCTTAAAACGAAGGAAATGAAAAAAAAATTAATTAAATAATTAATTCTTAAAGTGTTTGAAATCAAAATAAATCCTTTCACAGTTGAGTGCAAACTGATGTAAAACGCTCTGAAAACGCGCTCTCAAACGCGTGGAGAAAAGTAAAATGAGGCGAGCGTAATGAAAAGGAAATTGCACTAAAACGCGCTTTCAAACGCGTAATGAAAATAGTGTTGTCAAGGAGATAGAAATGCGTCTATGCGGCGCTCTGATTGAGGACGCTCTGTGTTGCAAGGACGCTCTGCGTAGTCATGGAGATGCGCTCTGCGTAGTCATGGAGATGGACGACGCTCGTGCTTGACGCTTGTGCTTGACGCTCTGTGTTGTTAGGACGGCGCTCGTGTTTGACGCTCGTCAGTGCGTGGAGACGCTTAGGTAGGAAGACGAGTTGACGTCACAGCAAGGAGTGAAGAATGAAGAGCGAGTATAGAATGCGCTGCGCGCTGAACACCAAAGGTAACGATCACTTTAAACTTTCAAAGGATGCATCCATAAAAATGTAAGCCAAACTCTCCAAGCTTCGTAATAAAGTCAAAGAATAACTAGAATTGCATGAAAGGAGTAAGTTGTGGTCGCTGAGAGGAGCGGAGTAAACAATTAAAAAAAATTACTCACAGAATTCCTCGAGGTGGCAGTCAATAAACGTTCATCAAGGATTTTGCACGATGAAATTCGACAGAAGGAGGGTCGAAATTTAATGTTGATAAAATTATCTTTAGGAGTATCCAAGATGGATTTCCTTGAAGTTTCTCTTTTTTTTTTGAAAAAAAAATAAGAAGAAAATAGTAGAAGTATGGGTTCTTCAGGTTCCTGGTGTTCCTTGAAGCCAAGTCGCCAAAATTGTAAAGTTGAAACCACACAAATAAAGTTGCAAGTGTAGTTTATTGAAGGAACACAGGAGCAAGGTAGGGCACAGCCTACACAGGACTTCTTCATCAGCAACTACCCTAGTTGCTAGGGAGGGGAAACCAGGATACAGTGGAATACATACATAAACATTCTAAAAGAATTAAAGGGCAACATAACATGGAGTTCCATACTATTGTCATAAGTAAGACTGTTAGCTCTCTATTTCTTTTTTAGAACACTCTGTGACATTCTGTCATTGGGCTATACTTGGGCTATATCTGGGTGATATTTGTACTACATTTGGGCCCTTTTCTCTTCGGTGGCCATCTTGGGAAACATATTTGTTATGAAGTTTCCTAATGTCCTCATTTACTACAGTCTCCTCAGTAGGAAAAGCTTGCAGTTTTTTAATTTGGTTCCATCAAGAAGGCATTCAGAGCTGTCACACATTTGCCATGAATTCAGAATGTTAGCACTCATTAGACCACTGCAGTAAAGCAAGCTACTTCTCATGAGGGAAGTCTGCTGCTGGTATTCAAAGTGCATGTTTCAGTCTGCATGTTAGAATTTCTTATGAAGTAGAAGAGGATTTGAGTAGCCAGTGGCAGTGTCTCCAACCCGTTTAGCGTTCGGACTTTGGACTTTGGCAGTAAGGTTGAGACAGCGCTTGTCTGTTTTAAAGCTCTGTGTGTAAAATAAATTGTATATTGTAAATAGTGTATTGGGATTAGCGCCTTGCTAACTGCTGTGCTTTTTGTAAAATTCACCTTCCCCCTGCACCACACGCCTTACTGATAACTGCTGGATCCGCCTCCCTGCATCTCTTCGTGGGGGCACTTCCGGTCGCCCTGCTGGAAGAGCGGTTAGCGCTCTAGTGCTCTACTTCCTGCAGGCTACTTAGGCAGAGCAGGGGCTGCAGCGCGCTGCGGGAAGGAGACAGTGGCAGTGTCTCCAACCCGTTTAGCGTTCGGACTTTGGACTTTGGCAGTAAGGTTGAGACAGCGCTTGTCTGTTTTAAAGCTCTGTGTGTAAAATAAATTGTATATTGTAAATAGTGTATTGGGATTAGCGCCTTGCTAACTGCTGTGCTTTTTGTAAAATTCACCTTCCCCCTGCACCACACGCCTTACTGATAACTGCTGGATCCGCCTCCCTGCATCTCTTCGTGGGGGCACTTCCGGTCGCCCTGCTGGAAGAGCGGTTAGCGCTCTAGTGCTCTACTTCCTGCAGGCTACTTAGGCAGAGCAGGGGCTGCAGCGCCCTGCGGGAAGGAGACAGTGGCAGTGTCTCCAACCCGTTTAGCGTTCGGACTTTGGACTTTGGCAGTAAGGTTGAGACAGCGCTTGTCTGTTTTAAAGCTCTGTGTGTAAAATAAATTGTATATTGTAAATAGTGTATTGGGATTAGCGCCTTGCTAACTGCTGTGCTTTTTGTAAAATTCACCTTCCCCCTGCACCACACGCCTTACTGATAACTGCTGGATCCGCCTCCCTGCATCTCTTCGTGGGGGCACTTCCGGTCGCCCTGCTGGAAGAGCGGTTAGCGCTCTAGTGCTCTACTTCCTGCAGGCTACTTAGCCCTCGCAGGCTCTCGGGCGCGCAGCGATCGCGCGCAGCCCCACCGAAGACCCGCCAAAGAGTTGCCCGTCTGCGCCCGTCCGCGCTAAGGCAGCGCCAGGCGCCAGTCCCCCTGGCCTCTTTCATTCCATCGCTCTATCGCCATTCGGTAAGATGTGTTACTCTAAAGCGGAATTGCTTGATCTTCAGCACTCTACCTGCACCTGTGCTAGACGCAACCCAGCCCACATACGACATCCTTTATTATATCCCTCTCAACTTTGCTCTTTTATAAAAACTACACCCAAACCCCCCAAGACCCACACTCTCAGGATAGGTCATCTTAATGTGAGATCTGTGTATAAACACCATTCTGAAATCTCTGACCTCCTAACTAACCACTCTCTCGATGCCCTGTTCATGACTGAGACGTGGCTTCTTGATGAAATGGACTCCGTCTGCAACTTGGCGACTCCCACAGGTTATACCATCCACACTGTGAATAGGAACACGAGAGGGGGGGGCTTGGCCCTAATAATCAAAACCCACCTTGATTGTCAATTCAGCAAAACTGATATTAAGGGCTGTGAAAGTGCGCGTTTCTCGATCAAAGCCAACCCTCAGTTCTGCGCGACGGGGCTCTTAGTTTACAGACCCCCTGGTGCAGATACTCCCTTCATTAGCTCACTCCTTCAGTTTTTAGACACCAATATCCTCAAATCTGCTAACTTTACAATCATGGGTGATCTTAATCTTCACCTTGACAAGGACTCCGAACCCAAAATGGCCACCTTCCTTGCTGATCTTGCGGCTTTCCAACTTACTCAATTTGTGAGGGGCTCCACTCACAGAGCGGGTCACCTCCTTGACCCCATTTTCTCCAATATCACTGGTTGTTCCGCAGGCACGCCAATCCCTATGACCTGGACCGATCATCATTTAGTTACTCTGTCTATCCCGTGCACCTTGAGATCTGTAGCGGTATCTACCCCTTCAGTCCAGAAACGACCATGGAGAAAGCTTCATCTTGAAGACCTACACAATCTTCTGGCATTAAATCCTCCACCCCCTACCGAAGATTTAGACGTAAGCTATGACCAGTTCTGCCTTTGGATCACTCAGGCACTTGATACCTTGATCCCGGCCAGATGCACCAAGGCTCGCATCCACACAGCTAGCCCTTGGTATAACTCCGAATTAGCAAGCCTGAAAAAAGAATGCAAAAAGGCAGAGAGGAGTTGGCGGAAAAACTATGATGCCAATCTAAAATTAGACTATGTCATGCTTCAAAAAACCTACCATCGTAAGATCTGCAGAATAAGGGCGGCATATTATGCCAAGGAAATCAACAACAGCTCTAACACCTCGAAAGCTGTATTCAAAATTTTGAAAGATCTTACCGCAAAGAAAACGGTCAATACCACTATCACCTCCCCTGACCTCTGTAATAATATGGCCAACTTCTTTACCAACAAGATCATGAAAATCTACGACACTTTTCCTAAAGGCCCGCAGCCATTGGCCATTTTTGATCCTACTAGGCCCTCTCTCTCCTCTCTACCCACGCTTGAGCGAGAGAGTTTCCAAAAAATCTGCAAAAAGATTAAATCGGGCTCCCCGGCAGATCCCCTTAAGCCGGATACCTTCTGTGAAGCCCATGAATCTATCACTGAGCACACCTGAGATATCATCAACCGGTCCCTTTCGACCGCTAAAGTTCCCTCCAAGTGGAAGCAGGCCTGGGTTTCTCCCATTCTAAAAAAACCCACTCTAGACCCCTTGCTCCCTGAGAACTTCAGACCTATCTCCCTGCTTCCCTGGCCTGCCAAAATTATCGAGGCACACGTCAATAACATTCTGACAGATTTCCTCCTCACCAATAACATCTTGGATGACTCTCAACACGGGTTTAGAGCTGGTCATAGCACCGAGACCGCCTTGCTCAGTGTTTCAGAGGACCTCCGTACCATCCTTGACACCGGAGGCACGGCAGCACTGGTCCTGTTGGACCTTAGTGCTGCCTTCGATACGGTGTCACACGAGGTCCTCCTGATGAGATTGGAGGAAATTGGTATCACAGGGTCAGCTCTGGGATGGTTTAGAGACTTCCTTTTCAATAGGTCTTTTAGAGTCTCTACCCCTCCACACATCTCTGAGGAACATAACATTGGACAGGGAGTGCTGCAAGGCTCTTCCCTGAGCCCTACCCTGTTCAATGTATATGTCCGCCCCCTGGCAGAGGTGGCAAGAAGAAATGGACTTGCCCTGGTATCTTATGCAGACGATACCCAGTTGGTGGTGTCACTTATGGACAACAGTGGTCTGGAGGCACAACATTTCAAACAGACACTCACTGACATCACCAACTGGATGACGGCGAATTTTCTTCAATTAAACGCCGGGAAAACGGAGATTCTCCTCCTGGGCAAAAACACTTCGTCCTGGGGTGACAACTGGTGGCCGGATGCGCTAGGCCCATCCCCTACGCCTAAGGAATGTGTCAAAAACCTGGGAGTTTGGGTGGACTCTGCTCTAAAGTTCACGCACCACACAAAAAAGGTTGCCGCCACATGCTTTGGCGTCTTGCGTAACATCAGGCCCATTCTGAAGTTCTTTGACTGCCGCACTCACCAACTATCGTCCAGGCGACCATCCTTTCCAGACTGGACTATGCCAGCTCCCTTTTATTGGGGGCTAATCTAGCTGAAATTACTAGATTGCAAAGAGTTCAGAATGCGGCTGCCAGGGCACTGGTGGGTCTCCCGCGCCATTCCTCAGTATCTGGAACCCTGAAGAAACTGCACTGGCTCCCGGTGGGCAAAAGGGTCCAGTTCAAAGCATTGTGCCTCGCTTTCAAAATCCTTAAAACTTCCTCCCCCCCAATGCTTCGCCCACTCCTGTCAGAGTACATCCCTAGGAGATCGCTCCGGTCAGAGGGGCAGCATCTTGCGATCATTCCCTGCATCAGATTGGCCAGAATGGGCGGCCGCTCTTTTAGCTTCCTAGCGGCCAAGTTATGGAACAGTCTTCCTGAAGCTATCCGTGGGATACAAGATCTCCTAGCCTTCAGAAAGGCTGTTAAAACACACCTTTTTCAACAATAGCTTCACCCTTAGCGTCTCCACCTCACTGTAATCTGTATTCTGTCCTTCCGCAGCGCCGGGACGCCCCTTCGCTGGGGCAGCCGTGCGCTATACAAATCACCATAGCATAGCATAGCATAGCAAATGTGCCCTAATTTTTCTTTCTGCAGCACTAATTATATTTCTATGGCAAAATGAAACCCCTCATTGTGTTCCTTTGCAAACGAAATGTTTTAATTTACCACTTTATTCAAATCCAGATAGCTTCAGGTGGTCCATACTTTTGTCATAAGTAAGACTGTTAGCGCTCTAGTTGTTCTTTAGAACACTTTGGGACATTCTGTCATTGGGCTATAGTTGGGCTACAACTGGGTGATATTTGTGCTACATTTGGGCTCTTTTGTCTCTGGTGGCCATCTTGGGGGACTCATTTGTTATGAAGTTTCCTAATTTCTCATTTACTACAGTCTCCTCAGTAGGAAATACTTTCAGTTTTTTACCTGGGTTCCATCAAGAAGGCATTCAGATGTGTCGCACATTTGCCATAAATTCTGAATATTAGCACTCTAGTTGCTCTTTAGATCACTGTAGTAAAGCTACTGCTCACCAGGGAAGTCTGCTGCTGGTATTCAAAGTGCATGCTTCAGTCTGCATGTTAGAATGCACTAATGAAATAGAAGAGGATTGGAGAAGTCAAAATGTGCCCTAATTTTTCTTTCTGCAGCACTAATCATAATTTCTAAGGCAACATTAAGCCCCTCATTTTGTAAATTTGCAAATGAAATGTTTTAAGTGTTACCACTTTATTCCAATCAAGATGGCTTCAGGTATTCCATACTTTTGACAGAAGTAAGACTGTTAGCGCTCTAGTTGTTCTTTAGAACACTCTGGGACATTCTGTCATTGGGCTATAATTGGGCTAGATCTGGGTGATATTTGTGCTACATTTGGGCTCTTTTGTCTCTGATGGCCATCTTGGGAGACTTATTTGTTATGAAGTTTCCTAATTTCCACATTTACTACAGTCTCCTTAGTAGGAAATACTTTAAGATTTTTTACTTTGATTCCATCAAGAAGGCATGCAGATGTGTCACACATTTGCCATGAATTCAGAATGTTAGCACTCTAGTTGTTCATTAGATCAATCTAGTAAAGCTACTGCTCACCAGGAAAGTCTGCTGCTGGTATTCAAAGAGCTTGTTTCAGTCTGCATGTCTTAATTTTTCAATGAAATAGAAGAGGATTTGAGAAGTCAAAATGTGCCCTGATTTTACCTTCTGCAGCACTAATCATCATTTCTATGGCAAAATGAAGCCCCTCCTTTTGTTCCTTTGCAAATTAAATGTTTTAAGAGTTACCACTTTATTACAATCAAGATGGCTTCAGGTGCTCCATACTTTTGTCATAAGTAAGTATGTTAGCACTCCAGTTGTTCTTTAGAACACTCTGGGACATTCTGTCATTGGGCTACACTTGGGCTATATCTGGGTGATATTTGTGCTACATTTGAGCTCTTTTGTTTCTGGCAGCCATCTTGGGAGACTTATTTGTTATGAAGTTTCCTAATGTCCTCATTTACTACAGTTTCCTCAGTAGGAAATACTTTCAGTATTTTACATTGGTTCCATCAAGAAGGCATTCAGATGTGTCACACATTTGCCATCAATTCAGAATGTTAGCACTCTAGTTGCTCATTAGATCACTGTAGTAAAGCTACTGCTCACCAGGGAAGTTTGCTGCTGGTATTCAAAGTGCATGTTTCAGTCTGCATGTTAGAATGTTTTAATGAAATAGAAGAGGATTTGAGAAGTCAAAATCTGGCCTCATTTTCCTTTCTGCAGTACTAATCATAATTTCTATGCCAAAATGAAGCTCCTCATTTTGTTCCTCTGCAAATTAAATGTTTTAAGTGTTACCTCTTTATTCCAATCAAGATGGCTTCAGGTGTTCCATACTTTTGTCATAAGTAAGATTGTTAGTGCTCTAGTTGTTCTTTAGAACACTCTGGGACATTTTGTCATTGGGCTATACTTGGGCTTGATCTGGATGATATCTGTGCTACATTTGGGCCCTCTTGTCTCTGGTGGCCATCTTGGGAAACGTATTTGTTATGAAGTTTCCTAATTTCCTCATTTACTACAGTTTCCTCAGTAGGAATTACTTGCAGTATTTTATTTTGGTTCCAACAAGACGGTATTCAGATGTTTCACACATTTGCCATGAATTCTGAATATAAGCACTCTAGTTGCTCATCAGATCACTGTAGTAAAGCTACTTCTCACCGGAGTGCTTGAAACTCCTATGGAGTATGTATGTAGTAGTCTAACCACATTCACACTTGTGTTTCGATCCTACAATTCCCCAGTTAGTATCCATACACTCCAGAAAACACCCTGCGACTGCTCTTGCAATCCCGTAATGACTCTTTCAGTACCATGCACTAATCCATTCACTAAAGTAAAACTCAACCAATTATGAATTCACCCAGTGTCTCTCCTTATAGTATTGTAATTATTCAGTCACTATGCATGTACTCATGCAGTGAGCCAGGCTTTAGGGCACGGTGTGCGTCAAACTCCTATGCACTATGCCTGTAGTAGTCTAACCACCTTCACACTTGTGTTTCAGGCATACAATCCCCCAGTCAAAATCCATACACTTCAGAAAACACCCTGTGACTGCCCTTGCAATGCCATAGTGACTATTTCAGTACCATGTACTAATCCATTCACTAGAGTAAAACTCAACCAATTATGAATTCACCCAGTGTCTCTTCTTATAGTACTGTAATCATTCAGTCTGTATGCATGTACTCATGCAGTGATCCAGACTTTAGGGCATGGAGCGCTTCAAACTCCTATTGACTATGCATGTAGTAGTCTAACTACCTTCAAACTTGTGATTCAGGCCTACAATACACCAGTTAGTATCCATACACTCCAGCAAACACCTTGTGACTGCTCTTGCAATCCCATAGTGACTCTTTCTGTACCATGCACTAATCCATTTACTAAAGTAAAACTTAACCAATTATGAATTCACCTTGGGCCCGATTCACAGAACTAACTTATGACAAAATCCTAAACTTACTACTTTTGGTATACACAGAAGTTAGGATTTTGTCTTAAGACAGACTTAAGACAAAATCCTAACTTAAGTCTGTCTTAAGTCTGTCTTAAGACAAACTTAAGACAAAATCCTAACTTCTGTGAATACCAAAAGTAGTAAGTTTAGGATTTTGTCTTAAGTTAGTTCTGTGAGTCGGGCCCCTAGTGTCTTTTATTATAGTACTGTAATCATTCAGTCAGTATGCATGTACTCATGCAGTGATCCAGGCTTTAGGGCAAGGAGTGCTTCATACTCCTATGGAGTATGCATATAGAGGTCAAACCACCTTTACACCTGTGTTTTAGACCGTCAATTCCAAAGCCTGTATCCAGACACTCAAGCAAATACCCTGTGACTGCTCTTGAAATGCCATAGTGACTATTTCAGTACCTTGTTCTAATCCATTCACTAAAGTAAAACTCAACCAATTATGAATTCACCCAGTGTCTCTTCTTATAATACTGTAATCATTCAGTCTGTATGCATGTACTCATGCAGTGAGCAAGGCTTTAGGGCATGGAGTGAGCATGGGCGAATTTTGCGAATCTCGCGTTCGCGAATTTTGCGGATTTGCGAACTCGCAATCCGCAAAATCCGCGAATTCTCGTGAATTTGTGGATTTTTTTTTTGTGTTTGCGCGGGTTTCTGCCAGTTCGCGAGGGTTTTGTACACTTTCGCAAATTGCGAACTTACCTGTCGGGTCGCAAGTTTCGCGAACTTGTTGTTTCTATGTGTCCAGCCTGTTTGGGACACTCTTCTTCATCACTGCCACTCTCTGTCACCACTGCCACTCTCTGACTACTCATGCCACCCTCTGGCCCACCCATGCCACCCTCTGTTTCTTCACAGCACCCTCTGGTTGTCCAGTCAGTGTACATTATTGTGGCAACGCAAGCACACCTTCCCTGCCTCAAGTGACCTGAATTAATTTGGGGCTGATTAATGTGTCACAGAATATTTTTTTAGCTGGCACCTGCTTCCTTAGTGCTTCCTGATTAGTGATCTTTTGCACTTGCTAAGTGCTTTCATTGTTGCAAAATTAGTTACAACACCTGCCCTGCCCCAACTGACAATAATGAATTAGGGGCTGATTAATGGATTTGAACTTCCAGCCTGGCTCCTGCTTGTCTCCCTTAGCTGTAATTCAGGACCTTTGTGGCATATGTGTAACTATTCTGAGGTTCAGAGCAGGGTCACATAATAGTTGCAACTGGCAACTGAAATCTGGAGGGGCCCCTCAGGAAGCACTACAGGAATTGGCTACTAATGATGAGCCTGAACTTTTGAACCTGGTAAGTAGTTTCAGTTTTGCTAAGATCGTATTTTTGCAATTTTGCACTTATTCGCGGGGCGCGAAGTTGTACTGGGAAGCCGCGAACTCACGCGAACAGTGCGAGCAGTGCGAGCAAAATCCGCTGCTCGCGGATTTGCGGATTTTGCGGGAGATTCGCGAATCTCGCGGATTGCGAATTTCCCGAAAATCCGCAAAATCCGCGAGCGAAACGGATTTTCCGCCCATGCTTAGCATGGAGTGCTTCAAACTCATATGCAGTATGCATGTAGTGGTCTAACCACCTTCACACTTGTGTTTCAGGCCTACAATTCCCCAGTCAGTATCCATACACTCCAGCAAACACCCTTTGACTGCTCTTGCAATCCCACAGTGACTCTTTCAGTACCATGTAATAATCTATTCACTAAAGTACAACTCAACCAATTATGAATTCACCCAGTGTCTCTTCTAATAGTACTGTAATCAGTCAGTCAGTATGCATGTACTCATGCAGTGAGCCAGGCTTTAGGGCAAGGAGTGCTTCAAACTCCTATGTAGTATGCATGTAGTGGTCTAACCACATTCACACTTGTGTTTCAGGACTTCAATTCCCCAGTCAGTTTCCATACACTCCAGCAAAGACCCAGTGACAGTTCTTGCAATAAGTTTGTGACTCTATCAGTACCATGTACTAATCAATTCAGTAAAGTAAAATGCAAACAATTATGAATTCACCCCGTGTCTCTCCTTATGGTACTGTAATCATTCAGTCACTTTGCATGTGCTCATGCAGTGAGCCAGGCTTTAGGGCACATGGTGCTTCAAACTCCTATGGACTATGCATGTAGTACTCTAACCACCTTCACACTTGTGTTTCAGGCCTACAATTCCCCAGTCAGTATCCATACACTTTAGCAAACATCCTTTTACTGCTCTTGCAATCCCGTAGTGACTCTTTCAGTACCATGCACTAACCCATTCACTAAAGTAAAACTCAACCAATTATAAATTCACCCAGTGTCTCTTTTTTTAGTACTGTAATCATTCAGTCAGTATGCATGTTCTCAAGGAGTGAGCCAGGCTTTAGGGCACGTAGTGCTTCAAACTCCTATGGACTATGCATGTATACTTCAAACCACCTTCACACTTGTGTTTCAGGCCTACAATTCCCCAGTCAGTATCCATACACTCCAGCAAACACCCTGCGACTGCTCGTGCAATCCCATTGTGACTATTTCATTGCCATGTACTAATCCATTCACTAAAGTAACATTTAAATAATTATGAATTCACCTAGTGTCTCTTCTTATAGTTCTGCAATCATTCAGTCAGAATGCATGTACTCATGCAGTGAGCCAGGCTTTAGGGCAAGGAGTGCTTCTAACTCCTATGTAGGTTGCATATAGAGGTCAAACCACCTTCACACTTGTGTTTCAGACCTACAATTCCACAGCCAGTATCCATACACTCCAGCAAACGCCCTGTGACTGCTCTTGCAATGCCATAATGACTCTTTCAGTACCATGTTCTAATCCATTCACTAAAGTAAAACTCAACTAATTATGAATTCACCCACTGTCTCTCCTTGTAGTACTGTAATCATTTAGTCTGTATGCATGTACTCATGCAGTGAGCAAGACTTTAAGGCACGGAGCGCTTCAAACTCCTATGGACTATGTATGTAATAGTCTAACCACCTTCACACTTGTGTTTCAGGCCTACTATTCCCCAGTCAGTATCCATACACTCCAGCAAACACCCTGTGACTGCTCTTGCAATCCCAAAGTGACTCTTTCAGTACCCTGTACTAATCTATTTACTAAAGTACAACCCAACCAATTATGAATTCACCCAGTGTCTCTTCTTATAGTACTGTGATCATTCAGTCAGTATGCATGTACTCAAGCAGTGAGCAAGGCTTTAGGGTATGGAGTGCTTCAAACTCCTATGCAGAAAGGAAATGTAGTGGTCTAACCACCTTCACACTTGTGATTCAGGACTTCAATTCCCCAGTCAGTTTCCATACACTCCAGCAAATACCCAGTGACAGTTCTTGAAATGACTTTGTGACTCTATCAGTACCATGTACTAATCAATTCAGTAAAGTAAATTGCAACCAATTATGAATTCACCCCGTGTCTCTCCTTATAGTACTGTAATCATTCAGTCACTTTGCATGTGCTCATGCAGTGATCCAGGCTTTAGGGCACGGAGTGCTTCAAACTCCTATGGACTATGCATGTAGTACTCTAACCACCTTCACACTTGTGTTTCAGGCCTACAATTCCCCAGTCAGTATCCATACACTCCAGCAAACACCTTGTGACTGCTCTTGCAATCCCATAGTGACTCTTTCAGTACCATGCACTAATCCATTTACTAAAGTAAAACTTAACCAATTATGAATTCACCTAGCGTCTTTTATTATAGTACTGTAATCATTCAGTCAGTATGCATGTACTCATGTACTGAGCCAGGCTTTAGGGCACGGAGTGCTTCAAACTCCTATGGAGTATGCATATAGAGGTCAAACCACCTTTACACCTATGTTTCAGACCGTCAATTCCAAAGCCTGTATCCAGACACTCGAGCAAATACCCTGTGACTGCTCTTGAAATGCCATAGTGACTATTTCAGTACCTTGTACTAATCCATTCACTAAAGTAAAACTCAACCAATTATGAATTCACCCAGTGTCTCTTCTTATAATACTGTAATCATTCAGTCTGTATGCATGTACTCATGCAGTGAGCAAGGCTTTAGGGCATGGAGTGCTTCAAACTCATATGCAGTATGCATGTAGTGGTCTAACCACCTTCACACTTGTGTTTCAGGCCTACAATTCCCCAGTCAGTATCCATACACTCCAGCAAACACCCTGTGACTGCTCTTGCAATGCCATAGTGACTCTTCCGGTACCATGTACTAATCCATTCACTAAAGTAAAACTCAACCAATTATAAATTCACCCAGTGTCTCTACTTATAGTACTGTAATCATTCAGTCATTATGCATGTACTCATGCAGTGAGCCAAGCTTTAGGGCACGGAGCGCTTCAAACTCCTACGGACTATGCATGTATTAGTCTAACCACCTTCACACTTGTGTTTCAGTCCTACAATTCCCGAGTTAGTATCCATACACTCCAGCAAACACCCTGTGACTGCTCTTGCAATCCCATAGTGACTCTTTCAGTGCCATGTACTAATCCATTCACTAAAGTAACATTTAAATAATTATGACTTCACCTAGTGTCTCTTCTTATAGTTCTGCAATCATTCAGTCAGTATGCATGTACTCATGCAGTGAGTCAGGCTTTAGGGCACGGAGTGCTTCAAACTCCTATGCACTATGCATGTATTAGTCTAACCACCTTCACACTTGTGTTTCAGGCCTACAATTTCACAGCCAGTATCATTACACTCCAGAAAACACCCAGTGACAGCTCTTGCAATGCCATAGTGACTCTTTCAGTATCATGTTCTAATCCATTCACTAAAGTAATACTCAAACAATTTTGAATTAACCCACTGTATTTCCTTATAATACGGTAATCATTCAGTCTGTATCCATGTACTCATGCAGTGAGCAAGGCTTTAGGGCATGGAGTGCTTCAAACTCCTATGCACTATGCATATAGAGGTTGAACCACCTTCACACTTGTGTTTCAGGCCTACAATTCTTCAGTCAGTATCCATACACTCCACCAAACACCCTTTGACTGCTCTTGCAATGCCATAGTGACTCTTTCAGTGCCATGTACTAACCCATTCACTAAGGTAACATTTAAATAATTATGAATTCACCCAGTGTCTCTCCTTATAGTACTGTATTCATTCAGTCAGTATGCATGTACTCATGCAGTGAGCCAGGCTTTAGGGCACGGAGTGCTTCAAACTCCTATGCACTATGCATATAGAGGTTGAACCACCTTCACACTTGTGTTTCAGTCCCACAATTCTTCAGTCAGTATCCATACACTCCACCAAACACCCTTTGACTGCTCTTGCAATGCCATAGTGACTCTTTCAGTGCCATGTAGCTGGTTCATGCGTAAAGGCAATCAGCATACCCGCCGGAGTTAAACTACACAGCACAAAAAGCACACCCGTCACTGAACAGCTCTTAATTAAAAAACAGATCAAGAAGGGAAAAAAGGAGGGAGCACCAGGGCCGAATGGTATTCCACCAGCAGTGTTCAAAGAAAAACCGGAGGACTGGGCAAAAATACTGCACTCATATACACTCCATACACTCCAGCAAACACCCTGTGACTGCTCTTGCAATCCCATAGTGACTTTGTCAGTGCCATGTAGTAATCCATTCACTAAAGTCACTTTTAAATAATTATGAATTCACCTAGTGTCTCTTCTTATAGTTCTGTAATCATTCAGTCAGTATGCATGTACTCATGCAGTGAGCCAGGATTTAGGGCATGGAGTGCTTAAAACTCCTTTGCAGTATGCCTGTAGTGGTCTAACCACCTTCACACTTGTGTTTCCGGCCTACAATTCCCCAGTCAGTATCCATACTCGCCAGCAAACACCCAGTGACATCTCTTGAAATGCCATAGTGACTCTTTCACTACCATGTACTAATCCATTCAGTTAAGTAAAACTCAAACAATTATGATTTCACCCTGTGTCTCTCCCTATAGTACTGTAATCATTCAGTCACTTTGCATGTGCTCATGCAGTGAGCCAGGCTTTAGGGCAAGGAGTGCTTCAAACCCCTATGCACTATGCATGTAGTAGTCTAACCACCTTCACACTTGTGTTTCAGGCCTACAATTCCCCAGTCAGTATCCATATACTCCAGCAAACTCCCTGTGACTGCTCTTGCAATTCCATAGTGACTCTTTCAGTACCATGCACGAATCCATTCACTAAAGTAAAACTCAACCAATTATGAATTCACCCAGTGTCTCTTCTTATAGTACTGTAGTCATTCAGTCAGTATGCATGTACTCATGTACTGAGCCAGGCTTTAGGGCACGGAGTGCTTCAAACTCCTATGGACTATGCATGTAGTTGTACAACCACCTTCACACTTGTGTTTCAGGCCTACAATTCCCCAGTTAGTATCCATACACTCTAGCAAACACCCTGTGACTGCTCTTGCAATCCCATAGTGACTCTTTCAGTACCATGTACTAATCCATTCACTAAAGTGAAACTCAACCAATTATGAATTCACCCAGTGCCTTTTCTTATAGTACTGTAATCATACACTCAGTATGCATGTACTCATGCAGTGAGCCGGGCTTTAGGGCACAGAGTGCTTCAAACTTTTATGCAGTATGCATGTAGTGGTGTAACAACCTTCACACTTGTATTTAAGGTCTACAATTCGTCAGTCAGTATCTATATAGAATGTGTTTTTATAGTAATAGAAAAGTATAATTTATAAAGGTATTAATATAAATGTATTTATGTTTATTTTGTGAGGTATTGTGTATCATCATTAAAATAAAGTTATCATGCCTGAAAAATCAAGAAAGAGAAAAAGAGAGTTAACCGCATCGCTGCGGCTTTTCCCGCTGTGTGCGGCAATTTACGAAAAGCCGCATTACATGACGAGCTCAGCTCGTCATCCGCACACGACTACCGTGGCTGATGACGAGCTGAGCTCGTCATCAGCAGCGAAGAGGCTAAAGGACAGTTACTTGAAGAAAACTCAACCACAAGTATTGGATGACCAACATAATGTGGCTAAAAAGACAACATCTTCTGGTAAGACCACTAAGGAATGTATTACAAATTTTACCAGGCCCAGAAAGAATATTCAAAATGTTGAAACCTTTGAAAATGTTCCAACCAGAAAAGGATACAACATATGGTAAAAGAACAGAAAGTCAGTATGAAGAAATACACAAAAAACTATTTTATAATAGAGTAGTACATAATGTGATGAAAGATATGAAGAAATATAAGAAGAGAGCACTGTTTTATAAAAAGAAGAAGTATTTTGAATCTATTGCTGAAAAGGCTTTTGAAGTAAAGAGGAAATTATTTATTTTAGTTTTAAACAGAATTTGATCACTAGATAAACCAATCCATTTAATGAAGGCCCAAAGAAAGACTAAAAGAATAATTATTAGAATTCATTTTTGTGACTTTTTTGGTGGGGAAATGGAAACACAGTTCAAATTCAGAGCCTTTCTTTAATGAAGAGAGTTATTTTCAGACCAAAAGCGGTCAAGCTTATGAGGTTAGAAATGGTTGTCCAATTGAGAAAGAGAAAATGGTTCCATGAAATGCAGAAGAAGTGATAGCTGATGAAGTTCTAAGCAGACGTCCTAAAGCCCCAGTGTACACTCGGAATTGCAGTAGTATTTGTAGTGTGTGACACAAATCTATTGATCTTTTATGCAATTTCTTACGAGCATATACTAAAAAAAGTGTTAAACAAAAGATTACGATGTTGCAAGGACTATACCCTGGCAAAGTAAGAAACAATACTGATAATTTACTGAAGGCAAGAGGGGATTTTGCGCTTATAGTGTTTGTATTATCAAGAAGTTTATTAAACTAGCATTTGCTCTAAGGCTGAGATACAGCCCCTGCCTACAGCTGTAAGTACAGACAAACAAAGTTTGTCTATTAAACAATCACAACCAAATTCTCCTCCTGAGCAATACTAGAAACTCGTCTCAGAATCAATCCATAGAACAACACAGAAAAATTATAGAAAAAATAGAAGGTAGTTCCAATATTTTCCAAAACTTCTTCTTTATTTCTTCTTTTCAGTCACTCAGTACTTTTCCATTCTCTTTTGCTTTGCCAACACGTGTTTCGTCCTACTTTACAGTTTAAGGACTTCGTCAGGGCTGGAAGCAAATTAAACAAACTTAAAATTACTAAAATTCTAGTAATTATAAAACCATAAGAACATAACTTCAACAATAAGATCAGTTATTTATGATTATAAAGCAAGAGTAGTTATTCCAATTTAAAAAACTTAATTTCTCAAGCAAATATGAACCATTAACAGTACTGCCAGTTCTGATTTTGCTAGATTAAGGGCCAGTACATCTTTCATCAGTTTAAATTGGTCCTATTTACAGTTTACAGTACTAATACATCTTTTAGCACTTCAATTTAGAAGAATTCTTAGTAGCGAACAAGGAAGATCTTAAACCACATCAGGGAAAAAATGGGAAACCTGTATAGGTATTCTTTTACTTTTCAAATACACAACAATCCTTTACATTGCAGAGAACATATCACGCAATCTCTAGAATTCCCTATATTACATAATCATAAAGATGCTGGACTTACGGACTATCTATCTATTTTCAATATATTGGCGAAACCAAGAGGTGATCAGAACTCGAATTGTCTTAAAAAATATATATACAATTGCATTCAATAAAATACAAATCCATTCATTTAGTTTAGTTTCTTTTAAGGCTGTATTTAAACCTATAAGGTCTATTTACCTAAGTCAAACACATATTAATGTGTATAGTGTTCCCTTGTCAATTTACGTGTCCTATAAAAGTAGATAAAATATATGTCAAGAAAACAAGGGAAGAAACTATAATTATACTGACAAGTATATCCCTAATTGTAAATCTGTACATATACCTAATATCAAAACCATTTTGGTTGATATCCTCTCCCAGTAACATCTCAGTTAAGGGGACCACATTATATAAAACATTCAGCATTTTCAGTTTCTTAATTGCATTACCATAAGTTGACACTGCGAATTCTTGATGTCACAATTCATATAATCAGAGCAAAAAATTATAGCATTTAGTATCTTTTTCATCAGATGCTTTTGAAAAAACATTGTTACCTGTATTCGGCAGATGAGAGGCAAGATGGTGGCCTAGACGCTAGGCTGATTGCAGCACTCTACTGAGCTCCGAGGATGTGATTAATTGGATCGCTCCTGCGACGGATTCTACACGAAGAAACTCGTAAATCTTATAGTATGCCCTAAGAAATGTTTACATGGCTTGGGAAAGAAGGCTTGAAGAAAGGAGAGTTTCCGAAAACCCCTGATTGCTTGACCGAGTTAAACTGAGAAGAGAGGCCGATATTCTGGCACGTCGACAGCTGAAAACCCCGGGCGCCATGGGAAAAGCCATTCAATGAAAGCGCCGCTTTTTTTTTTTACACAGAATTGTAATCGACACGCTTAAACTGGGGATAAGATACAGTTGCAAGTTCCTGCGATAATGCGATACTGTTACAACGCACTAAAAGCCTTCAAACACTTGGATATACTAAATACACTTATTCTCTGGTGGAACCCGGCTCCTTTACGCGGCGTCTCCAGGGAAACAGTGTACACACAGTCAGTAGCTCTACGGAAGCCGTGTCAGCTACAGGAATTAGCGCGGCAAAACGTCAGCTCCAATGTGCACGGTTCAGTTTGGCGCTTAGAGAAGCTTTTGCGGAGAGAGGCTCAGAGGGAGAAGGACATAGTGATGCCGCCAAAAAGCGCCTCAGCTGCAGCCACCAGAGCCAGGATTGCGAAAGCAGCAAGGGTGCTGCGGAAGGAAGCAGAGAGACAGCAACGAGAAGGACTGATGGACGATGAAGACCAGCTACAGGTAAAAACAGCAAAAGCTAAAAAGCAAGTAGCTGCAACTGGTTCTCCCCTGGGGTCTTCAAGGCAGGAAATTTTAGCGACTCGTAGAAGAATAAGCAGTGCAGGAGGGAGGACTGTGCTTGAGCTAATGCTTAGAAAGACCCCAAATCAGAACAATTCACAATTAGAGACTGAGCTTGAGACCGAGACTGTATCCATTCCAGTAATGAATGGGGACCAGAGTCTTCCAACTGAGGGTCAACAAAATGCTATTTCTGACCCAGAGGAGGGAGCATCCAACTCTCTTATTAACCCTGAAAACACCGAAAACATAGCAATTACTGATGTTTTCAATGTGGAAACTCCCAATATGAATAACATTATAATTGATGAGGTCTCCAAAAACAACTTAATTGATGGACCTAAAGTAATAGTGTTGAATGAGGAAAAGCAAGCTGAGGTGGACCGGGCAATGTCTTTTTCGGGGCCCGGGGGCAATATTCTAGGGGTGCAAAATGAACAGACTAATCTTGTGTCTGAAGAGTCTTTTCCTACAATAAACAATAGCCAGATCGAGCCTAGCGTAATGGCAACAACTCCAGGATTAGACAAGACAACTACTACGGAGGAGGAGATACCAAGTGTATCCGAGGCACCCCAACGTGTAATTTCTAAACAAATTGTAGCAAATAAAGATGCAAATGATTTGCTTCCAAGTATCACTCTACAATTGCCTGCACAACCGGGACAGCTGCAAGAGGGGGAAAAAGACCTCACTGAGTTCTATTCTTTTTCCGATGACACTGAAGAGGTTGGAGCTGACAATTTAGGAGATTGGTCTGAGAGCTTGGAATCGTCTGAGGATGAAGATGAATCAGAAACACATATATATTCCTCAGAAGACAGCTATGACGAGGGGAGGCAGATGTCTAACACTGTAAAAACTAAGCCTAAAGGTAATACAAGAACTGTATCAAAGAAAATAACAACAGGTCAACTTGAATATAATCAGGCTACTTCCTCAGACATACCAGGTGATTCAGAGGCAACTCCCTCTGCAGTGGAGACCATCCTCCAGGCTATAGCAGCTCACAGAGAAGAGACTGCCCAGGATAGCAAAAGATCTCGTATAGCCTTACGTAAAATGCAGGGGGTGGTAAAGAAACTGTCTAAAACTTGCACACGGATTGGGGAGCGTGTAACTGAGATGGAACAAAGGGTAATGGCAGCAGAGAAGGACTTTTCTGAAAATTGTGAGAAAATTAAACTACAGGAAACAGAACTGATTGACATCAAATGGAAGCTTGAAGCTTTCGGAAATAGTCAACGCCGTAATAATCTTCGCATCCTGGGAATACCAGAGAAAGTTGAGGGAGAGAATATACGAGCCTTCATTATTAAACTTTTCAGTGAAGCTATGCCTGAACTACAGAGTTGGAACTGGGAAGCTGAAATTCAAAGGGTACATCGTTTCCCTTTTAATCCTCCACCCAAACCAGGGTTATATCCAAGAGCTGTTCTAGTGTACTTTGGTAATTTTCTACTAAGACAGGCGGTAGAAGAGAAGGCGAGACCAGACCGGAAGATAGCCTGTAATGGTTTTTCTTTTTTCTCGAGACCTGATTTTTGCCACGCAACCGTCGAAAGACGATGGAGTTTACGAATGTTAAATAAATCTTTTCAAGAGAAAGGTGCTCTGGCCTATTTGAACAACCCTGCTACTCTTAAGATTGTCCACCGTGGTCAGACAAAGTTTTTTCAGTCAGAAATAAAGGCAAAAGCATACTTAGATGAAATATCGTGGATAGAATTTAAATCACTTGGGTCATAATACTCTAATAACCTATAGTGGGATATGTCCTCTTCTTTATCCTCTTGACGGGTTAATTAAGTGTGCTCTTTCTTTTGGAGACAGTAACAAAGAAATGGAGGTATAATTCAGGGATGCATGGTATAGACTGTATATAGCTTTGAGATATAATATGATACACTTGAATGTGATGCAGAATCCTTTGTAGAATCCTTTGTCTTTTTTTTTTCTTTTTTTTTTTTTGCTCTTTTATGACACTTTTCTTTAAAAAAAATTTTGAGGTAGCTCAGTACAAGTGCAGCAACCTCATCACACAGACTCTGGGTGAGTCTGGAAGCCTCAGCAAGAAGGGAGGGAGTGGAGCAGGGGTGGGCAAGAGGGAGGGACGACGAAGAGGGAGGGGGGAAGGAAAAGGAGAAAATGGGAAAAAATCAGGCATAATAGTAGGAGCAGAGCTAATTTTGGAAAATATAAAGCAGGGTATGTACAGGGAATATGACTTGAGTAACATTAATCGACAAAACTACCATATGAATAATGGGTAAACTTAATATACAAACCTGGAATATAGGAGGCTTACTGACTAGAGACAAACGAGTGCGACTTGAAGAATTATTAAAGCTATACCCGGTAGACATTTTATGCCTACAGGAAACCCATATCCCATGGAGCAAAAGATCGCTATTAAGACTGAGGGGATATAATCTGATAGTAGCTTCATCACAAACGACAAACATAAGGGGGGTTGCAATATTGGCTAAGAGTTGTCATGGACAAGGAATACGCTGTGCATCAGATTCATATGGAAGATGGGCAATTGCTAAATTAGCTAGTGGAATTACGATATGCACTGTCTATGGATCTAATCAGGATGATCCTATAATTTTTGAAAAATTAGAAGCAGAATTAGCCATTTGGCAAGGTCCACTAAATTTTTGCGGCGATCTTAACATTTCTTTAATACCATCCTTGTCACCGTATGTAACTAGATTAAAATATATTGGCCGGAAACCAAAGGTTTATCGGGCTATTAGTAATTTAATTTGTAGCCTTGGGCTAACTGATATCTGGATGCAAAATAGCCCAACAGATTCTGGCTATACGTATTACTCACACCCCCATTAAAAATATGTACGGATAGATTACATTTTTATATCTAAAGATTTAACATCCTCTTCACACATAAAGAAACTTCCAAAAACATTATCAGACCATAATCCCCTATTATTATCAATTGATTATAATACTAATTATATTCAAAAAACAACATGGTCCTTTGATAGGAAATTACTATGTAACCAAGAATATATTGATTTTATTAAAGCCTGGACTGAGGAATTTTTTAGCATGAATCGATTTAGTGCTTCAAGAAATATTGTTTGGGATACTTATAAAGCCGCTCTAAGAGGGGAAACTATTAAGTACCAATCTAAAATTAGGAACGGGGAAAAACAAGAATTTGTAGTAAAAATAGCTGCGCTAGCTAAAGCCGAAGAAGAACATATCAGTAAAATTAGGCAAAGACAAGATGCAAGTCAGGTGATGATGCAGGTAGCTATACTAAAATCAGAACTAAACTCTAAACTAAGTCAGAAAGCTGCTGAGACATATCAATCACACAGGAAGCAAGTCTATGAAAGCGGAGAGAAAGTGGGCAGACAATTGGCACTTAGTACGCGTCAGAAAATTACAAGAAGGGACATAGTTACTATAATAGAAAATGGACAGACCTTCACTCATGCAGCTGAAATTAATTCCCAGTTTCAGAGGTATTATCAGAAGCTATATACAGAGGATACTAAGAGGTCTGAGACAGAAACAAAAGTTTTCATAAACAATTTTCTTAGTAACTCCGAGGCTACGAAAACATTGGACAATGATACAAGGGAGGATCTGGAAAAAGAAATAACAATTGCATAAGTTAGGACCGCATTATCATTATTGGCTTCTGGCAAAGCAGCAGGTCCAGATAAGATACCGATTGAGCTATTTAAGATACTTAGCCATCAGTTACTACCGATTCTACATGATTTGTTTCTTGGAATACAATATAATGGTGTACCTCCAATTTCTTGGGAGGAAGCTAATATAATCGTCTTTCCAAAAAAGGGAAAATCCCCAGAACTTCTCACGTCATATCGTCCTATATCCCTTATCAATTCAGACTCCAAATTATATGCAAAAATCTTAGGACTCAGGCTCAGTGGGATCATTGAACAGCTCGCTTCCCCATGGCAACATGGTTTCATCCCTGGCAAGGGAACCACCGATCACATCCGTAGGGCAATTGCCTTATTCGATGCCATGACAGCCAGGGGGGAGCGTATGTCAATGATTCTACTGGATGCTGAGAAAGCTTTCGATCGTGTCACCTGGAAATTTCTATGGGAAGTTATGATACGCAATAATTTTGGCCCCAAATTTATTAACTCAATAAAATCAATGTATCACCGCCCCAAAGCCAAAGTTCTCGCAGCCGGACTATTTTCTGAATACATTAATATAACAAGAGGTACTAGGCAAGGCTGTCCGTGCTCGCCTCTGCTATTTGCTCTATATATCAACCCTCTTATCTTGAAACTATTAGAGAGCACTAATATTAAACCGGTTGTCAGTCATCAGTTTGAAACGAAAGTACTGGCATATGCTGACGACATTGCGATCGTCACACCCGATCCAACAGAAGCTATTCATGAAATAGAGGTAACTACTTCTGAATTTGGGACTTATTCTGGGTACTCTCTCAACAAAGGAAAGACGATTATAATAAGTACACCCAACACAGTTTGTATGGATCCACGAAGAGTTGAAAAAGCTACTTACCTGGGCATTGAACTCTGTGCAAACACTAAGTTAATCTCACAAATTAATTTCGATCCATTACTGAAAAAAATCAAGAATGATTTTGAAAGGGTCAATAGCCTTCATCTATCCATTATAGGGAGAGTAAATTATGTTAAAATGAATACGCTACCCAGATGTCTCTATTTATTTAGAGCAATACCGCTAGCCATTAAAAAGGAGACTTTAATATTGATTAACTCACTTATATCTAAGTTTGTGTGGCAGAATGGGAAAATTAGGAGATCTATTGAACTATTGTCTCTTCCTATTGATAAAGGCGGCCTTGCTATACCTAATATGGTATTATATTATTGGGCAGCACAACTAAAACAGTTTACACCTTTGTTTAAAGGATATAGCGAAGAGAATTCAGAGGTCCGTGTTGAAATACCGTCAATATATGGATTTATAGTCGGTCGGGAGGCAAAAGGCTTGTTATTGCGAAAAACTGAGACAAGAAATTATAAAGATTTTAAAGGTGAAATTATGATTGATGTTTGGAAAATCTGGAGTAAAATTTTTAAATATAGTCAAGTTGAGAAAATTAATCGTTATACACCACTTTTTCATTCTAATATTATTCAAGGACAGGATTCAGATGCCTTTTTAAAACAATGGGCCAAGTTAGGAATTAAGACAATAGGTGATTTTCTAATAAATGACTATGACACAACTTTTTTAGATGTGAAAACTAAATATAAACTACCGAATGGGGATTTTCTGAAGTTCGCACAGATATTTGCTACACTAAAAGCTAAGGAATCACTAATCTGCTTGCATAAGTATGAAATTATGGATGTAATATTTAGAACAAACACTAGAATTGGAACCCTATATAATATTCTTTTAAGCATGAAGAATGAAGATCTCGATAAAACGGAAAAAAAAATGGTGCTTAAAATTGAATAATCCAAATGTGGATCTAAACCAGGTGTTAAATATGAGTCAAAAGTTATTGATGGCAAGTAATCTTAAGGCACAATTGTACAAAACTATCTTTGACCTTTACTTTACCCCTGCTAAACTATTTACATGGGGTAAACGTGAGAATGATTTATGCCCAAGATGCACTCAAGGGCCGGCAACCCTTACCCATATGTTTTATACTTGTCCTAATTTGACATTAGTTGAAAGTATGATAAATTCCTTTTGGGAGGACATTTTTGGACATATAATACCAGAATCTGAAACCTTATTTCTCTTTGGCCATGACCATACCTTAAATTTGGAAAAATCTGAAGAAAGATTAGTTTTTATTGGCATGGCTGTTTTCAGGATACTTCTATCTGCGAGATGGAAAGATGTAGAGCCTCCAAGTTTTCAGATGTGGTTAGCACGCTTTTTGGCAGCTTATAGATATGAATCTGCAATATTTAAAACAAGAGGGATAAGATCTAAATTACGAGGAGATATGCTTTGGTCTCCAATAACTGAATGGAAAAATCGCATTGTCCCTGGTGGTATTGGATGATCGGTGACTATATTTATAATTGACTTTAGAGTTTGTTTATATTGTTGTATAATCTTTATCTTTCTAAAATGTTATTTATGTTCATTTTTTAATCATTTCTGTGAATTTCAAACCCTGCGATTTATTTATTCATAATACTGTATTATTTGAGTTAATTCTGAATTGATGTACTATTGCAATGATATCCTACTTATTATGCCTGAATAAAAATAATAAAAAAAAAAAATGAAAAAACATTGTTACACTTATCCAAAAAAGACTACATCTCATCATAGAAGTATAAGCGGTACCACTCAGTTTGTCTTATTTTAAGAACCCTCTAACTCTTACGAAAGGCACGGTACCACTCAGTTTGTCATATTTTAAGAGCCCTCTAACTCTTATTAAAGGCAGTGACAAATGGTTGAGCAACAATCTTAAAATTAAACAGTACCTCCGCTTTGTATGTATTCCTCAAAGTAACAGGGCACTCATATCCAAATTTCGTGAAATCCGGTCGCAATCTATCCTTATTTCTATAAAACAAAATTCCCAATTAAAATCAGAGTATTATTCTCTGAAATACAATTTAAAATTAGTCTAACCTTTCTGGCTTAGCTCTTACCTGTAAAGAAGTAAGTTTTCTCGGCACAAGGGAGTCTTTGCACGAACGGCGTCTAGCATCGTCGCCATCTTTGTTTGGGTTATTTATACTAGATTATATTAAGAGGAGAAATGGGACTGAATTTTGTAGTTGTATTAACTTTATTGTTTACCGAAAGTAACTCACATTGCAACATGAAACTCCTATATTAATTAATTACACTAAACCTCAGTATTATACGTTTAATACGCATCTTATATTCACTATAGATAAATATTTTGACATTTTAACAAGTATTCAATCTTTTTTCTTAACACAACGAAAATTGAATTCTTACGTACCTATAAAGGAAATTCGCAAATTACCCAACCCTAATAATCTTAATTAGATCTATTAAAGTTTTGTTCGGTTAAATAAATCATGGGCGCCATCTTTACATGATCAATGTTATCATAGGCTTGCATATACGATCGTTAGTTATTTGAAGTGCCGTATTATTCCCTATCAACACATCTTATGATTAAAATGAGCAAAAAATCCGATGGTACACGTAGAATTAAACCACTGAACTCAAAAGCGTTCCGTTTTAATCAAGATGAGTTCATAAATCTTTAAATGATCAATGGTAACATAAGCCTACATATACAATCTTTAATTATTTGAAGTGCCGTATTATTCCCTATCAGCACATCTAACGCTTAAAATGAGCACAAATACGATGGTACACGAAGAATTAAACCACTGAACTCAAAAACGTTCCGGTTTAATCAGGATGAGTTCATAAATAACCATACGTCTTTTCGCTTATATGTATCACCAAATTAAGGTTAATTATTAACCCTATCATTATTTATCAGGTCTTTTATGTAAGAGTAGGGTTTAGTTATTATACATCAACTATAAACAACATATTCTCCTATTAAACCTATTGTTAATCCATCTCAATAATGAAGTATATTGAAGTATATAGTTATATATATTACTAGAAGTAATAAAGATCATAAGAAGTTAAATCTCATTATTGCTCATAAGAAGTTATATCTCATTATTGTTGTGAAATATATAATCAGTTAAGGAGATTCATCTGAAATCTAAAAATTAAAATCAATTATTCTTCCTATTAGTTTTTACAGTCCCAGAATAGTTAAGTTAATTCCAATACATAGAATATTACCACAATTAGGAAACATATATATTTGTACCTCTAGTCTAGACTAGTTACAATCTAAACATAGCACTATTATGACATTGCGTGTATATATACTGAAAATGCAAGGGATCAAAGAAGGGGAGGAAGTAGGTTGAACACTGACTCTGAATCATAATATTCCAACTTTTTCATACTGTAACATTCTAACCCAGAAAATACTGCATTTCGTCATCAATGTTATTCCCGAGTTCCACTGCCCGTAATCTAATAATCCAGCATACTTCTGTTTGTCTTACTTTAAGTTCTCTATTCCCTCCTCTCACATTAGGTGGGATGCTCTCTAGTCCATGAAATGAGAAACTTTTATTAGGACAGTTTAATGCATGTAGTCCTATGGGATACTTCTGATCCATATTTTTAAAAGCTCTATAGTGTTCTGCTATTCGTTCTTTCATGCTTCTTATAGTGCTACCTATGTAGATCTTTTGACATTTACACACTATTATATAGACTACATATTTTGTTGTATAGTCTATATGTTGTCTTATATAATATCTTTTAGATCCATTATATGCAAATTCTTTCTTATCCTTAATTGCCATTCTGCACATACTACAGTTGTTGCATTTAAATGAGCCAATGTTATGTGTGTGTAGCCAGGTCTGTTTAACTGTGTTATCCCTAAGATAGCTGGGGCTGGTGATATTACCCAATGTTCTACCTTTTCTGTATGTTATGCCTGGATATTTAGAAATATATCTCTGTAGTAGTACATTAGATGTTAAGAGATGCCAGTGTCGTTTCAAAATGCCATATATTTTATGAGACCACGGGTGGTATCCCGTAATAAGTTTAACAGGTATTATTTTGTTAGAATCCTTAATTCGCGGTTTAAATGTGTCCAACCTCTTTTCAACTTCTTAACTCGATTCTTAGCTTTAGTAAGGACTTGCGGATCATAACCTCCGAATAGAAATCTCTTTCCCATGTCTTTAAGGGCATCTATAAAATCAGTTTCATTAGCACAGTTTCTCCTTGCTCTATAGAATTTACCATAGGGAATTGCATTTATTTGAGTTTTAGGGTGGGCACTTCCAGCATGTAACAATGAGTTACAAGAAGTTTCCCTTCTGTGCATTCTACTCTTCAATTTATCACCCTCAACAAATAATTCAACATCTAGAAAAAACAAAGTTTTAGCACTGTAATTCATGGTAAATTTGATATTATAGGTATTGTTGTTTAAAAAGTCAAAACATTCTCTTAATTTTTTCACTCCTCCTGTCCATATCAAGAGACAGTCATCAATATACCTTCCAAAATACATTATATATTCCTGCCATGCTGACCCCGGTCGACCCCAGATATGCACCGTCTCAAACCGTCCCATAAAGAGACAGGCGAAAGACGGTGCAAATCTGGAGCCCATTGCCGAACCACATGTTTGTTGGTACCAATCTGTCTTGAACATGAATACATTTTGTTCTAAGATGATCCTGGCCATGTCTACCAGCATGTTGGAGTGATCCAGAAGCTCCACCGGTCTTTTATAAAGATAATATCTTAGGGCTTCTAATCCCAATTCATGGGGAATGTTGGTATATAAGGCAACAACATCTATTGTTAATAGTATCATCGTTTCCTCCCAAGATATATCTTCAATAATGTTTAATACATGTTTAGTATTTTGTATTGTAGATGGCAGAATGGCTACATATGGTTGAAGATATGTGCCTACGAATTCAGATGATTTTTTCACTTGGTCCTCCCACCCCAGACACAATAGGTCTTCCTGGTGGTCTAGTAGAATTTTCATGGATTTTAGGCAGGCAATATAGACATGGAAAATTAGGTTTATCCACTGTTAAATATTTATATTCATCCTCATTTAATAATCCAGCCGCATACCAGAGTTTCAAACGATCATTGATAAGTTTAGTAGTCTTATATATGGGGTTATTAGGAAGTTTCTTATAAAAGTTGACATTTCCCAGTTGTCCTAATATTTCATCCTCATAGTATTTTCTATCTAGAATTATTATGTTTCCCCCTTTATCAGCTCTCTTTATTACTATTTCCTCATTAGACGTTAGTATTTTCAGGGCATTGCGTTCACTAGTGGTCAGGTTATCCATGTGTTTCTTAGTTCTTTCATAATTAATCTTACCTTCTGCTTTATCCAAATCATTTAGGACCACTCTGTAAAATGCATCAATGCTATTACCACTACTCATTTGGGGTGTCCATTTAGATTTTGATTTAAGACCACTATCTATTGTTTCATTAGTGTTATATTCTAAATCTTGCAGTACTTTATGCATTGTAATTGGGTCTTCCTCATTTTCAGTAATAGATAATAGCAAAGCCGTGTCTCTTATCTCTTGTATAGAAAGATCTCCAACAACAATATCTGGTGCATGTTTTTTTATTGGTATTTTCATCAAAGGCAAAAAAAAATTTGAGTTTAAGATTTCTTATAAATCTATACAAATCAATCTTAACATTTGTTAAATCACATGGTTCAGTAGGACAGAAGCTCATGCCTTTACTTAATACTTTAGTCATATCATCTGTCAGGGGAAAACTAGATAGATTTACAATCTGAATTATATTAGTGTCATTATTTATTGTTTGGTTTTGTTCCAGGATCGGTGTTTACTCTGTCTCTGGGACCTGGATTTCCCTTTACCTCTACGTCCTCTCTTTGTCTTCCTCTTTGTCGATTCCCCTCTTTGTTCCCTATTCGAATTCTCTGGACCTTGCGCAAAAAATGACTGCCTGTTGAAGTATTTGCTGGTGTTTCTGTACTTGCCTCATCTGTTGTTAAAGAGACATTACTAGAAGAAGCTGAGCTTATGCCACTCACTAAAGAGACTTTACTACCACTACGTTGTAAATCATTTTTGACTAAGATATCAAATGTTTTAGCAAACGTAAAAACTCTCTCATTGCGGTAGTCATTTTCATCTCTCTTTAGTTTCCTTGCTTTTTTATCCTTAATCTCTTCTTCATATTTACTTAGAATCCCTTCTAAGATGGAATAATTTTTCTTAGTAGCCTCAGTGAATTTTAAATCTTCAATCTCCTTTTCTAATAAGTCAACCTGTTCTGCTGCTTGACTTACTTTCCATTCAGAGTTTTCGATTAATATATTCATTAATCTCATGGAATTCCCTGTCAGTTATTTTTCCCATATTTGTAATAGATCTTCCTCTAAATTGTCATATGTGGGGAATAGGTTAGAACGGAGACCCCTGGGTATTCTTTCTAAACTGATGTATTCCTTCAGGGTAGCTCCATCCCACCACTTAGTAATTTCTGTTTTCTTTAACCGTTCCAATCTTTCAAATTTCTTTTTCAATCCCTCATTTACCCTGGATGTACTTTGAGTGACTACTTTATTGACAGATATTCCTGCATTTAAATTTGTAAACATATCTTCTGCAACTTTACCCTGTTCTGTTCTAGAGCACATTGTGAAATAATTATAGTTAGTTTAAAATCTACACTAATTGCTGCAATCCCCAAAATATACAAATAATTTACAGAAGGCAAGAGGGGATTTTGCGCTTATAGTGTTTGTATTATCAAAAAGTTTATTAAACTAGCATTTGCTCTAAGGCTGAGATACAGCCCCTGCCTACAGCTGTAAGAACAGACAAACAAAGTTTGTCTATTAAACAATCACAACCAAATTCTCCTCCTGAGCAATACTAGAAACTCGTCTCAGAATCAATCCATAGAACAACACTGAAAAATTTTAGAAAAAATAGAAGGTAGTTCCAATATTTTCCAAAACTTCTTCTTTATTTCTTCTTTTTCAGTCACTCAGTACTTTTCCATTCTCTTTTGCTTTGCCAACACGTGTTTCGACCTACTTTACAGTTTAAGGATTTCGTCAGGGCTGGAAGCAAATTAAACAGACTTAAAATTACTAAAATTACAGTAATTATAAAACCATAAGTACATAACTTCAACAATAAGATCAGTTATTTATGATTATAAAGCAAGAGTAGTTATTCCAATTTAAAAAACTTCATTTCTCAAGCAAATATGAACCATTAACAGTACTGTCAGTTCTGATTTTGCTCAATTAAGGGCCAGTACATCTTTCATCAGTTTAAATTGGTCCTATTTACAGTTTACAGTACTAATACATCTTTTAGCACTTCAATTTAGAAGAATTCTTAGTAGCGAACAAGGAAGATCCTAAACCACATCAGGGAAAAAATGGGAAACCTGTATAGGTATTCTTTTACTTTTCAAATACACAACAATCCTTTAAATTGCAGAGAACATATCACGCAATCTCTAGAATTCCCTATATTACATAATCATAAAGATGCTAGACTTACCGATTATCTATCTATTTTCAATATATTGGCAAAACCAAGAGGTGATCAGAACTCGAATTGTCCTAAAAAATATATATACAATTGCATTCAATAAAATACAAATCCATTCATTTAGTTTAGTTTCTTTTAAGGCTGTATTTAAACCTATAAGGTCTATTTACCCAAGTCAAAAGACATATTAATGTGTATAGTGTTGCCTTGTCAATATACGTGTCCTATAAAAGTAGATAAAATATATGGCAGAAAACAAGGGAAGAAACTATAATTATACTGACAAGTATATCCCTAATTGTAAATCTATACATATACCTAATATCAAAAGCATTTTGGTTGATATCCCCTTCCAGTAACATCTCAGTTAAGGGGACCACATTATATAAAACATTCAGCATTTTCAGTTTCTTAATTGCATTACCATGAGTTGACACTGCGAATTCTTGATGTCACAATTCATATAATCAGAGCAATAAATTATAGCATTTAGTATCTTTTTCATCGGATGCTTTTGAAAAAACATTATTACACTTATCCAAAAAAGACTACATCTCATCATAGAAGAATAAACGATACCACTCAGTTTGTCTTATTTTAAGAGGGTGATAAATTGAAGAGTAGAATGCACAGAAAGGAAAACTCTTGTAACTCATTGTTACATGCTGGAAGTGCCCACCCTAAAACTCAAATAAATGCTGGTTTGCAAGGTCATTCTCTGGCTTGTCTTTCTAGAAAAGCATGTCAAAGTGCTTTTCACCATTTCAGGATTTTGGAAGTACATCATACTCAAATGCGGATGCTAGTCCGAAGATTGTATTATGCAAAAAGTCCAGCACTAAAGTTAAATGAGTTTAACAATGCTCTTTAACTTGGGTCAGTATCAGATGTGAAGAAGATTTGTCAGTTTTGTTACTTAGATCCTGAAAAAGAGAGTACAGAAACTGAGACATTATTAGAAGAAAATGTTGAAGAGAATGTGAAACATACTATTACAAAAAATGTTATTGATCAAATTACAAAGTTTATGGTGATTTCGGGTAAAAGGCCACATTTATCTTGTATTTGTTGTTAAAGAAATCTCACAATAAAAATCAGACTAGGAGTGTTGATCTGTACTTAAAAAGTGAAAGAGAAAATAATAATATCTGGAAGGAATTTGCAACTTATTTGCTGGTAGAAAATTGTGTTGATGTGGGTTCTGATCAGCGTATTTGTAAATATTGTTATAACAAATTAGATGAAAATAAAATGCCCGCTAGAGCTGTCCGTAATAATTTAGAGTTGGATGCTATTCCTCCAGAACTGATAGATTTAAATACCTATGAGTTTATTCTCATTCAATGTGTGCACCCATTTCAGGCTATTGTTCATATGAAGCCTAAAATAGGTAAAATGCCTCCTTCAGATTTACAAAAAGGATTAAAAGGAAGAGTTGTGTATTTACCATTAGATTTAAAGAAAAATATTGAAACTAAGGTAGAGAGTGTAGAAAGTGAACCACTAGTTATTCTAGTTAATGGAATGCCTACTAAGAGAAAAAAAATCTGTCAGAAGTAAGTGGATGTTAGGAAAGTACAGAAGGCAACTTTGTATTTGATAAAAGTACTATAAAAATGTTTATATGGGAGAAGATGAAATACTTTTAGCAGAAGATACTGAAACGTCAAGTGGACAAATTGATAAAGTGGACATGTCAAGAAGTGAAGAAGTCTATGAACATTACAGTGCACATCCACTTCATTCAAAAGAAGTGATGGCGAACACTATTGAGTTGTTCCAATTAGTGTATGGGAGGAGAACTTGGAAGCTCGTTGTTTTCCGCAGTTGTTTCCAACAGGAAAAGGTGGACGATATGGTGAACGTCCTGAGCAGATTCCTGCATCTGAATATCAGACAAGATTATATGCATAAGATCCAAGATTTCAACAATGTATCCATTATATATTTTATCTTTTGTTTGAAAGTGACTTGTCTGGATTTTCTGCAAAGGATTTTATGGAGAAAAGTGCATCAGAGAGATGTTCATTTAGAATGTCAGCGTGGCACTAATGAATATTGATACCGTCATCATGGAGAACTTAAATGTATGTTAGGGGACTTAGGAACTCCTACATGGTTTCTTACCCTAAGCTGTGCTGAGTTCGCTTGGGATGATTAACTTGAATTTCTTCGAGAGGCAAATTCCAACAATCCAGTCATTCTGTCCATGTGGCATGCTAACATGAATATTCAGTATGTTGCGGACATTTCCATTGCTGTTGCTCGATATGTAACGTCCTACATCACGAAATCAGATTCGACGGAATTGAAAGAAATGTGGGTAAATATTTCTCACGAGAAGACTCTAAGTAAGAAATGTTACAGTTTCAGTTTGAAGATAATATCCCATCGAGAAATTGGAGCATATGAATGCTCAGTCTATACTCCAAATCTAGAAGAATAATTTGGGTGAGTCTAGGTCTTGCTGCAATGCGAAATCGGGTGTTGAAATCTGTTCAAGAAATTGAATATTTAGCAGAAAAAGTTCCGGAAAGTACAGATATTTTGAAAATGAATATGCTGGATACATATTACCCAAACCGGAGTCATCATCTTGAGAACATGTGTCTCTATGAAGTGCTGCAAAAATACAATTTTAAACAGAATACTACAGAGAACATCAATGATGGAAAATATGGAGTGATTGGTTCTGAAGGATTTTTGGTAAAACAAACCAAAGGAAATTTGATTAATCACAGGAAGCTGAGTTGCAACACTGCTGATAAAAGGGAATTATACTATTTAGCTCTTTTGCAACTGTTCAAACCGTTCAGAATTGGAATTACTTGGAGATTTTCAGAGCTATGAAGATTTCTTCAATTCTTGTAAAGATACCATACAATGTACTGCTTTTGCAAATTATGTGAAAATGTTGTACGATGAAATTGATCAAGAAGCTACTATTGCAGCTGAGATTGCTGGAGACAGTTGTAAAGAAAGTCAAAGTTCTGCTGTGGTGAGTCATGGTCCACTAGGACAACCAATTGTTGAAAATGAAGCAGCAATTGCTATGAATGAGGTGGAAACAGCAATGCATCAAGCTCAAGAAGATGTAACGGACTTAGCAAACTTGGAAGAACAACTAAATGTTGAACAGAAATAAATATATCAGCAAGTGAGACAACAGATTGACTATGGAATTATTTATGAAAAGAAAGAATGCACATGCACATCATTCCAACCTATCCGAATGTATGTGAGTGGACAAGCTGGAATAGGAAAACTTTTTTTAATTAAAGTATTCACCAGTTATCTACAGAATACAACTGAGTCACATTTGTCTTGTGTTGTAACTGCTCCAAATGGGTTGGCAGCACACAACATTAAAGGAATTACATTACATCATTTACTAATGCTAGCTGTCGAGCATGAAAACAAATTGGAATATCACAACCTATCTGGAGAAGCTTGTTGTGAAGTTTCAAGAGCACTGAAGAAAATGAAACTTCTGATTATTGATGAAGTAAGCATGGTCTCAAACTTAATGCTTGTTTTTGTGCCTTTAAGAATGCAGCAAATTCTTAAAACAGAGTACGATGTGTTATTTGGAGCAAACCATATCATAGTTGTTGGAGATCTACTGCAACCTACTCCCGTAAAAGGACAACCAGTATTTAAAACACTTGCGCATGAAGACACCAGAAAGTATCTGGGTAGTGTTGGAAACGTTAACATTTGGTCATATTTTGAATATAAAGAACTCATTACAAATATGCAACAGGCAAATTATGTTGATTATGGAAATATTCTTCAAGATATAAGAATTGGAGTACTGTCAGAACATGGCAAACATACTTTGCAGAGTCGGTTACTTTCCAATTTGTTTCCTAATGAAAATATAGTTCCTGGGAAAATGTATATGAAAATTGCACAAAACAAATCCGTAATCTGCTTAATGCCAATACTGCGTGAGTGTTCTGTATTCAATGAACAACTTTTGAAACTAGAAAAAGAAGAAATAATAAAAATGGAAGTTGTTGATAAATATAGAGCATGAAGGAATCACAAATATTTTGACAGAAATTTTGAAGACAAAATTGGATGCTTTAGAAAAATCGATATCTAAAACTGCTGGTTCAGAAAAGAATCCATATGCATGTAGAAACTGTCGGGTAATTTTAAGGCATAATTTGGATGTTGAAAAAGGTTTAGAAAATGGAGCAATGGGCAAAATTGTGGATTTTGTTAATTATCCAAATAAAGATGGTATTGAGTTTAAAAAAATTAATTTGATCAGATTGAAGAAGTGAAACAAATTGGTTGTTGTTCAGGTCGTTATTTGCTTGGTAAAGATTTATATGTCAGTAGAAAACCTTTTCCAGTTTCTCTGGCATATGCAGTGACTATTCATAAATCTCAAGGTTTAAGTATAGTTAGTGCTTTGGTGAACATTGGAAGTACCACGTTTAAAGAGGGTATGGCATATGTTGCTTTGCCCTGTGTTACTGTGTAAAAGAGTTTAATAGGTTAAGAAAAGTGTATGCTCACAATTTTGGTAAATATCCTTTATTTGAAAAGCGTGTAGTGTGTCGAAAAAGAAGGTATGAGAATATCTGTAGTGAAGTTATAAAGAAAGAAAAGAAGCAAGATAATGTTGTGATTGGAAGCAAAAAGAAAAAGGACACTTTTGAAAAGATTGTTGGTTATCAGTTTGAAAATAGTTCAGGTGTCAACTGCTATGCTAATGTAGTGGTCAAAGTTGTTGTGTTTTTGAAGGTTTGCAACAGCAAATTATGGAGAATCAGGAAAAAAGATGTTGTTCCTTGTTGTGTCTTGTGTATTGGTTTCACCTTTGCACTGTGTTAAGTTAGCACGTGCTAGTTAAATGTTTAAACGCCATTTTTCCTTTTCTGCTACCTCTGCAAACAACACTTTTTTGTTATTATTGCTTTTCGCCTAGTTAGGTATTTTGCTTTACACGAGAATAACATGTTTGCTTATAATATCAGCTTTGATTGGTAGCTATGTCTGTACAGTGAGTACCGAGGCCTTCAATGTTGTTTCAACACAGCGCTTATTATTTGGATTGATCAGCGCACAGAGTGGACATGATATGGATGCAGCTGTGGCCAACTTTGGGTTTAGGCGCGATTAATAATGCACTGCGAACGGCAGGAGACACACACTAGATGAATATCCGTATGCAGAGTGTTGGTGTAGGAGATGATGTGATCCATTCCTGCTGAACCCAAAGGTATGGGCCCGCTACTTCTAAAACCCAAAGAGACCTTCCGTAGATATAATACAATATACTAGCTAGGGAGGGTAAAAACTGAGGTTCTATTTAGACCTGTTTCCTTTAGCATTTTAACATGCTTTCACCCTTTGCATTTTATGGAATAGTAACCATGCTGTTAACCTTGATCTTTATAATATGTTTGCTTGTATTAGCTAAGATACTGCTTTTGATAACACTGCATTAGGAATAAACATTTTGCATGTGTCCTCATTGACTCCTCATTCTGGATTGATATTTTAGTATAACGAAAGAGTGTTCAAGTGTTCCACGTTTCCTGAGGTGTTCTAAGTCCATGTTCTGGGTTGTCTAAATCATTGGGGTTTTGTAAGTACCAATGAGACACTGATAGCTAGTCTGGTAGGGGATTTTGGATGCAGTGGTGAGTTTTGGCACACCCTAATTCACTGAGGTTCCAAGTCTCTATGCACAGTTCTGTATATGAGCAGAAATCCCTCCTACAGTTGCATTCCATTAATGAAAAATTGAGAACTGATACGAGTAAAATATAAAGCGTTTGTGATGTTCGTGATCTTTTGGATGTATTTTCTAATTCTACACAATTTACGCAAAACATCCAACAAGTTGCTCAGGAATTTCTAATGTATATGCCTACCGTATTGGAAAATGAAGAATTAGAAATTGAAAATCTTTTTGGCCTTCGTTATAAATGGAAAGGGGCGACCATTCGGTCCCAACAAACGTATGGCGGAGTACCACGATCCCCCCGGGAAGCCATCTTGGGCGGGAAGCGAGTCTCGGCTGGTATGCCCGAAGCGGCGTAGCCGGGGCGCGCTTTTTCCCGCCCTGGAGTGGGCTGGCCTAGACACTGACGCGGCCGGCCACGCCCTTTGAGGTAGGCAGGGGCGGGTTGACGCCCGCCCTGAAGACGGATAAAAGGAGCAACAAGCCAAGAAAGCATCCTCTTGTTCCTGTGCTCTGAAGCTGCACCTCCTCGCTACACGTGAGCTCGAGACGGAACGAAGAGCCAATTTTGAACGTGGTAATCTTTCTTTTTGTCTTGCAGATACTCTGTCTGAGAATGCCTAAGAAAGTTGGAAAGCGAGTTACTACCGACCAGATGCTCCGTATGCTCATGAAGGAGGTAACCGATCTAAAGAGGCAGATGGCGGCTAGAGACGGGGAAGGGGGACCGAAACGACCGTTGGCAGGAGCCGCTCCGGGAGGGAAGGGCAAGAGGCCCAGACGGGGGGCAGCGGGGGGAGACACCCCGGTTCCCGATACCCCACTCGAAAGGCCAACTCCGGTGCCGACAGAGGGGAATCCGATTCCCGTGGTGGTCACCCCCGTGTCCGGGGAGGATATGCCGCCCGAGTTGGCAGCACAATTGGCAGCGTGGTTGGGGAAAGATGGCGAGGGCGCCACGGCTGACGACGCACGGGTGTTGATGAAGCAACTGCGTGAAAATAGGGAGGTGGTGAAGGCACCATCGCCAGTTATCACGCCGTCTCCGGCGGGTGGAAAATCGACAGGAGCAGGTCCAGCGGCAGACGCAGCTTCCGGTTCAGGTAAGCGGCCATTGCCGATTGCGAGGGATGAGTCTGCACCCTCACGAAGGGAAAAATTGGGTCAGCATGTTCCTTTGGCTATTAAGGAAAAGATGTGGGCAGATGAGTATGTAAACATGTTCTCGTTGCTTACTGATCATTATGAGATGGAGCATGTTAAGAGCCAAAAGGAGCTCATGCATCCGAGTGTTTGGCGCGCAAAGATGGCCGCCTTTAAGGTTGACGAAAACATTGGCAATTGGGGCAGGGCATGGGGAATTTTTACCGCCATCATGGGTGAACGTAGGCCCGAGTTGCTGTCCGAATTGCCTATTTATCAGTCACGGATCATGGAATATTCTGTATCGTATGGGGGCAATCAGTGGTTTTGTTACGATAATATTTTTAGAAAAGCGAAAGAACACGACAAGAACTTGACTTGGGATTGTTACGATTCTGTCTCATGGTCAAAAATGGAGAGTACTGGTATGTTGAAGTTACCATTGGTAGGTAGTAGCGGGGGTGAATCCTCCCGCCAATATGCTGGGACACCCTTTCGATCGAGTACAGGTAATGACTACCACTCGAAGCCGAACGGCAACGCAGGTAAAAGGGGGATTTGTTGGAACTTTAACAGGGGTAAATGTACGAGGCCCCAGGGGTCATGCAAGTTTAGACATGAATGCGGAGGGTGTGGGCAGCCATCCCATCCTGAGTCCATGTGCAGAGCCAGAACAGGTGATAACGGTGGTAGGGGAGGCGCCAAGCAGGTCTGAAATAGTCCGAGGGGCGCCTTTACCTACTCCGATTGATACCATGGCAATGATTCCTTGGCTCAGTGAGTACCCGGATCATGTTTCCGCTGGGGTGTTGCGGAACGGGTTTTCATATGGTTTCCGCATCCCAGTGGGGGATTTTCAGGGTTTAGCAAAATGTAAAAACCAACTGTCGGTCTTGCAACATACAACCGTGGTACAGGAGAAGATTGGGAAGGAGGTTACTCGAGGTCGAGTCGCCGGTCCATTTGATGAGCCACCATGTGCTAACTTTGTTTGTTCCCCTTTGGGGGTGGTCCCTAAGAAGGACCCGGGTGAGTTTAGGTTGATACATAATTTATCAGCCCCACGTGGTCTTTCCGTGAATGATGCGATAGACCCGGAAGTGTGTTCGGTGCGGTACGCATCCTTCGATGAGGCCGTCGCCATGTTGAATCGCCTAGGGCCCGGGGCGCTGATGGCAAAATCAGATATCGAGTCAGCGTTCCGGTTGCTCCCGGTACACCCAGACGATCAGCGTCTCCTTGGTTTCATGTTTCAGGGTCACTATTACATGGATAGATGTATGCCGATGGGATGCTCTATATCTTGTGCCTATTTTGAAAAGTTCAGTTGTTTTCTGCAATGGGTCTTCACAAAGAGGACGGGTTTTCAGCATGTCATGCATTATCTCGATGACTTTTTGTTTCTGGGGGCGGCTGGGGATCTAGAATGTGGACAGGCTTTGAATGAATTTTGTGTCTTAATGAAGCATTTTGGTGTGCCACTGGCACCAGGTAAGACTGTGGGTCCCTCGACTTGCCTCGAGTTCCTGGGGATCGAGCTCGATTCAGAGGAAGGTTGTTTTCGATTACCAAGTGAAAAGGTGTTAAGATTCAGGGCTACCCTGGAAAAGTGTATTAGTGAGTCTAAAGTCAGACTGCATCAATTACAACAATTGGTGGGCCAGCTGAATTTTGCCCTGAGAGTAATGCCGATGGCCCGCCCTTTTTCCCGCTCGATCGCTCAGGCCATGGTCGGCCTGAAGGAGGGTCATCATCGCACGAGACTATCGGCAGAGGTTTGCCAGGACATGCGCATTTGGTTGGCATTTCTGGCGGAGTTCAATGGTCGAATTGTCTGGAATAAACCGGCGGTGTCCTCCGAAGAGCTGGGGCTGTGGACAGATTCGGCTGGGAGCATTGGTTTTGGTGCCATATTCGGCACACAATGGTCGGCCCAGAAATGGCCGTTATGGTGGCATGAGTGTGGGCTGACAAGTAACATTGCCTTTCTTGAACTTTTTCCCATTCTGGTGGCCCTGAAAACTTGGCCTGAGGGACTCAGAGATCACTCTGTGGTTTTTTGGTCTGATAACATGACCGTGGTTGAGTGTATCAATAGCCAGGCAGCACGATGCAAATGGATTCTGAGATTGCTCAAAGAAATTGTGTTATTGTGTATGCAATTGAACGTGCTATTTAGGGCAAGACATGTGCCGGGGGTGATGAATCAAGCGGCTGATGCGCTTTCTCGTTTTCGTATGCAGGCCTTCTGGGGTTTTCTGCCCACAGCGGACCCGGTGGCGGCACCCTTTCCCGAAGCTCTCTGGTCTCTCGGTGCCCCGAACTACAGAACCTCGTGGGAGAGAGTTTAGCACCCAGGACGAGGAAGGCATATGAAGGGGCGTTCCGATCCTATTGGGCCTTTTTGGGGACTGCTAGGGGAGAGCTTTGGGGTCAGGAAGAGCTAGTGGTAAAATTTCTGCTGTCCTTACATCGGGCGGGCAAATCAGTGGCTACGGCCCAGAGGCATCGGGCCGCCATCTCCTTTATGGCAAGGGCTCATGGGATCCAAGACCCGACTGCGTCTTTCGTGGTGCAAAAAGCGCTACGTGGGTGGCAACGCCTTGAGGGTCGCAGAGTAGACGAAAGGCGCCCGATAGGTTTGGATAGGTTGGCTCTGTTGTTATCGGTACTTCCTGCAACGTGTTCATCCCAGTATGAATCAGTGTTATTCCGAGCCGCTTTTGTGCTAGCATTCCATGGGGCTATGCGAGTAAGCGAACTAGTAGCAAGGAACAGGCAGGATACCATGGGGGGACTGTGCCGAGAGCACGTTCAGGTCAGGGGGGAGACAATGTCTCGTTTGTCAGGTCCAAGACCGATCAGGGTGCGATTGGGGACTGCATAATCATACGAAGGATTCCCGGGTCTCCCATGTGCCCTGTGGTGTGCGTGGAGGAATATTTAGCACAAAGGGTGGCATCATGGGGGGGACCTTGTTGAGACACGCTGATGCCACCCCACTGACGAGGTTTCAGTTTCAGCGGGTGCTTGCGATGTCAATTTCGGCTGCGGGCTTGAACCCCGGCGAGTTTGGGACCCATTCCTTTCGGATAGGGGCTGCTACAGAGGCTACAGCCAGGGGTATGAATGTTGAACAAGTAAAACGTGTGGGGCGTTGGTCCTCGAACTGTTATAATAGGTATGTGCGGTTGCACATGTTGTGAAGCTGTAATGATGTACTCACGCTTCTTGTTTTTGTTTGGTTTTCAGTTGCGCAAGCCTACGAGGCGGGGCGGACTGTGCAGTCGACCCGACACCGGGGGGCCAGCGGTCAGACATCACCGGCTGTGAAAAAGGAGGTGTGGGTCGTGGGCCACTCATACGTGAGGCGTGCCGCGGACGTATTCAAAGCAGGTGACATGATTCACGTGGCTGGGGAATACGGGTACAGTGTGTCCTTCTACGGAAAGGGCGGGCTCTGTATTGACCAGTTTCGATCATTTTTTGAGGGTTTGTTAGGGCGGACGAGGTCACCGCCGTCTGTAGTCATAGTACATCTTGGGGGCAATGATTTGGTGACCACTGGTAGACGACTTCTTCTTGAGGCAATGCTTTCCACGGTAAGTTGGTTGGCAAGAAGAGTTCCAGGGTGCACAATTGCATGGTCCCATATGATCCCACGGAAAGTGTGGCGGGGGGCTATTTCGGTTCCTGCTCTGAATCATTCAGTAAGGAAAATTAATAATAAAATGAGTAGATTGTTCCGTTCAAGTACACTGCATTCTATTTCGCATGGTTGTATTACAGGGGACAGTATGTATTTGGGGGATGGTGTTCATTTGTCCCGGGTGGGGAACGAATTGCTCATAGGAGACCTGATAGCTTGGCTAAAGACTTTATGACATGACCTTTAGGCAGGAGTGTTGTGGGGGGTCCGGATAGCCGGTCAACTATCCGGCCTGTGGCGGTAAGGTCGTGATCGGTGAGCAGTAATTGGAAGATCCCTATGGGTGGGCGTCACCCATTACGGATGGGAGCGCTCGAGGGAGGTGGCCATTGGCCCCTCAACGGGGAGGCGGTCCCTTCTAAGGATGGGCCGCCGAAAGGAAAGGAAAGGCGGTCAAGGCCCCTTCCTGGGTAGGAGGGGCTACAGCCCCTCCTGGGGAATTTCCCGGGGCCTGGACATCTGCGACGTCAGATGTGGTAAGTTGTGTAGGGTTTGGGAGGGGGTCTACGCTACCTTCTAGATACCTCACACGAGTCCTCGGACGACCTTTAAATGGCGTCGAGTTTATTGGGGCCCCCGTCAAGTCAAGGGAAATTGGTAAATGCACTTGAGGTACACCTCTGTGCGGTCGCCCCTCACAAGTGAGGGGGATATGTCTGGTTTAGGGATCTTGACACCGGTTACGACCTTGCCATTGGCCCTTAAACGTTAGGATGTACAATTTCAAGTTAAACGTTTTGTAGGATGTTAGTTCGGCTAGGAGAACCTTTGTATTAGAGAATATGTTAAGGTTAGCCCAACATCGCAATGTGGAAATGAAATTGTACATTAATATGAAACTGTTATTTTAATGTTTTAATTTTGTTTCATATTTTAATAAATACGGCCGGGAGGGTCACTCCCTCCCGTCTTCCAAAAGTTCAGAACCGTTTCCGGTTTCCCATTCTTGGGGATTGTGTTGAGAGGGGGTGGCGGGTATCTCAGCCGTATGGAAAGGGGCGACCATTCGGTCCCCCCGAACGTATGGCGGAGTACCACGATCCCCCCGGGAAGCCATCTTGGGCGGGAAGCGAGTCTCGGCTGGTATGCCCGAAGCGGCGTAGCCGGGGCGCGCTTTTTCCCGCCCTGGAGTGGGCTGGCCTAGACACTGACGCGGCCGGCCACGCCCTTTGAGGAAGGCAGGGGCGGGTTGACGCCCGCCCTGAAGACGGATAAAAGGAGCAACAAGCCAAGAAAGCATCCTCTTGTTCCTGTGCTCTGAAGCTGCACCTCCTCGCTACACGTGAGCTCGAGACGGAACGAAGAGCCAATTTTGACCCACCCACCAGCCCCCGAGGACAGCAAGTGGTTTTGAATAAAGTTTGATGTGGTAACACTAATTTTTTGCAGGTTGTGATGACTATCGTGATGACTTTGAATATGCAATAAAGAATGGTCGAATTATAATATGTTTTGGAAATAAAGTAATTATGCACTAGTGTTGATCAGTAATCATGCCTTTTAATAGAGTTGTAAATTGTTACTGTCTTTTAGTAATTTAGTCATTTAGTAATTTAGTTAGAATTGTCGTATTTATTTTGGTCGGGCGGTAAGGTCATGATCGGTGAGCAGTAATTGGAAGATCCCTATGGGTGGGCGTCACCCATTACGGATGGGAGCGCTCGAGGGAGGTGGCCATTGGCCCCTCAACGGGGAGGCGGTCCCTTCTAAGGATGGGCCGCCAAAAGGAAAGGAAAGGCGGTCAAGGCCCCTTCCTGGGTAGGAGAGGCTACAGCCCCTCCTGGGGAATTTCCCGGGGCCTGGACATCTGCGACGGCAGATGTGGTAAGTTGTGTGGGGTTTGGGAGGGGGTCTACGCTACCTTCTAGATACCTCACACGAGTCCTCGGACGACCTTTAAATGGCGTCGAGTTTATTGGGGCCCCCGTCAAGTCAAGGGAAATTGGTAAATGCACTTGAGGTACACCTCTGTGCGGTCGCCCCTCACAAGTGAGGGGGATATGTCTGGTTTAGGGATCTTGACACCGGTTACGACCTTGCCGTTGGCCCTTAAACGTTAGGATGTACAATTTCAAGTTAAACGTTTTGTAGGATGTTAGTTCGGCTAGGAGAACCTTTGTATTAGAGAATATGTTAAGGTTAGCCAAACATCGCAATGTGGAAATGAAATTGTACATTAATATGAAACTGTTATTTTAATGTTTTAATTTTGTTTCATATTTTAATAAATACGGCCGGGAGGGTCACTCCCTCCCGTCTTCCAAAAGTTCAGAACCGTTTCCGGTTTCCCATTCTTGGGGATTGTGTTGAGAGGGGGTGGCGGGTATCTCAGCCATATGGGAACATCATTGTGAAAATTGTATGTATACATGTAGCACTAACATAGACACTGAAAGATGTATATATTTGACATTACCAGACTGTCAATCAGTGTCTTTCATTGAACTAGTTATAGCATCAAATCAAAACATGGAGTGTAGCCAATGCAAATCAGAAATGATACCAACTTTATTTACACAAACATATTGCCAATATATAATTTTATTGAAGCAACATTGTACAGCTGATGGGAGAAAATTGAACACTTTAATAAAACATTTTGTAGCAAGTCAACTAACAATATCAGGAAGGACTTTTGTAGCAGTAGCAATATTTTTCCATGATGGTCCTTCCACAGCATCTAGACATTAAACAGCCTATCTACAATGTGAAAAAGGCTGGACACTTTGTAATGATGCTCAGTTGGTTTTTAAACAACGTTTGCCAAGTAAATTACCATATTCCTACCTAATATTTTTAAAGCCAAAGTTTTAGGAACTTAATTCGGCCTCTGAAGAATTTATCAATATGTATTAATACAATTACTATTGGACAATTTAAATATAAAGGATTTCAATATTACCATTTGGCCTTGAGGAAAGGTGTTTTTTTGAATTATGGACTTTTTCTTGCACATTGTCTCGGCATATAGTTTTAAGAAACAATGTTTACAGTGTTTATAAATTTAAGGTATAACATTTTCTTAGCAGTAAGCATTTTATATATATGTGATTTGTATTATATGGTATTTTATTGAGGATGGATTCATGTTTGTTTTAAACAATCATATTGATTATTTTTTTTTGCCCTCTGTTATGTGAAGAGCACAATTGAAATCACTGTTTCTAGTGAAATTCAGTATATTCTGAGAACAGCAAAAAAGGCAAAGAAAATAGTTTGTAAAATGTTAAGATTATGCTGTGCTGTTAAAAGTATATTATTACTATATATTATAACTATTTTTTCTTTTCTTTCACAGATCCGTAATCAAAAATATGCAATTTACCGCAATTTAGATTGTAAAAAACAGTTGAATAAAATGTTTAACATTGTTTATGTCTATTACTGTGAAGGTAATTTTAACTAAGTATTAAAATGCACAATGGCCTGTGTTTGCACACAGGTGAAAAAAGGGGAGATGGATGGAGTAGATATGTGTGGAAAGATACTCTGTGGGCATTTTAAATCACAGGATAAAGTGAACATGAAAACTGACTGTCAGTGGGGGGCAACTAATCCACCACATATGTGCAAAAAGTGCGAGAGAACTGCATTGCAGACAGGTATAACATAGGACACAGCTTCAGAGCACCTCTCAGCAACACATCTGACTGGCATTCAATAAGGAGATATGGTGGGCTAGTAGGGTCCAGGGAAATTCAGGATTAAAACAGAAAAAATTGCTTAACTTAAAACACGTTACAGAGTGTGTTTGCACATGTTACATCAGGCCCCATCCTTCCCTTAACTAATCTATACATGTGTCCTATCAGTTTGCCAAAACTTTGTACCTATAAATGTATCTTGTTCTCTGTTTGAAGGGATCACTGACATAATATAGAATAAAAAAATATAGACTTACCAAAATATCGTTGCCAAAATATAGAATGCAAAAATATCGAATTCCTATCTACAAACAGGTAAGTACAAAAATATCGAATCCAAAAAATAGTCTGTAAAAAATATAGTCAGTCAAAATATCGATTTTTTTTAAATGTCTTAAAAGTAATTTAAAATAATAAAATAATAAATATAATTAACTAAAACATACTTATAAATACTCAAATAACCTTAAAATTAAGATATAATTAATTTAAGTTATTATTAAAAAATGTACAATATTTTACCGTAGGATAGCAGGAGGGTAAAAATTACTATTCCCACCCCAGAGAGTGCAACAGTAGGAAAAGCGTTGGATAGCGTAGGGGTAAAAAATACTATTCCCACTCCAGTGAGTGCAACAGTAGGGAAAGCGTTGGATAGCATAAGGGTAAAAATTACTATTCCCACTCGAGAGAGTGCAACAGTAGGGAAAGCGTTGGATAGCGGGAGGGTAAAAATTACTATTCCAACTCCAGAGAGTGCAATAGTAGGGAAAGCATTGGAAAGCAGAGGGGTAAAAATTACTATTCCCACTCCAGAGAGTGCAACAGGAGGGTAAGCGTTGGATATTGGAAGGGTGAATATTACTATTCCCACTCCAGTGAGTGCAACAGTAGGGAAAGCTTTGGATAGCGCAGGGGTAAAAATTACTACTCCCACTCCAAAGAGTGCAACAGTAGGGAAAGTGTTGGATAGCGGGAGGGTAAAAATTACTATTCCAACTCCAGAGAGTGCAACAGTAGGGAAAGCGTTGGATAGCGCAGGGGTAAAAAATACTATTCCCACTCCAGAGAGTGCAACAGTAGGGAAAGCGTTCGATAGCATAAGGGTAAAAATTACTATTCCCACTCCAGAGAGTGCAACAGTAGGGAAAGCGTTGGATAGCGTAGGAATAAAAAATACTATTCCCACTCCAGAGAGTGCAACAGTAGGAAACGCGTTGGATAGCGGGAGGGTGAAAATTACTATTCCCACTCCAGTGAGTTTAACAGTAGAGAAAGTAATGATTTAATATATTATTAAAAATAAATTAAATATCAATACCAATAAAACATTCATTGAAATTAATAACCAATTTAATATTATGTAATAATTAATTAGGAATACAAATACATATTAGTTATTAAAAATTAATAACCTATTCATAATTATTTGACAACTAAATAATTTTCAATAACAAAAACTAATTAATAATAAAAATTAATACCAATTAATAATTAACAGTAAATTAATTATCAATACACAAAAAGTATTTTTTTTATGTAATTAATTAAAATTACATTACTTCCCACCCTATTCCCCTATAAACGCACATCCCACTACAGAAAATGCATTAATGCAATTATCATAATTATCAAATATTTAATTAATACAAAATAATTACCAATTAATAAAACTTAATTGCCAATTAATAGAAATTAATTACCAATTAAAAATTAATTACCAATAAATTTAAAATCAATACCAATAAATAAATAAAAATATTTACTTAATTACAATTAAATTACTTCCCACCCTATTCCCCTATAAACCCACAACCCGCTACAGAAAATAAATTTAGAAAATTAACATAATTAACAATTAATCAATTAAAAAAAATTAATTGCCAATTAATAAAAATTAATTACCAATTAAAAACTAACAATAAATTCAAAATGAATACTAATAAATAAATAGAAATATTTAATTAATTACAATTAAATTACTTCCCACCCTATTCCCCTATAAACCCACAACCCACTACAGAACTAAAAAGCTAAATTTTATTTAAAAATGTATAATAATTGCTAAAAATTAATATTTAATTTAATATAATTAAATTACTTCCCACCCTATTCCCCTATAAACCCACAACCCGCTACAGAATTAAATTACGCAAAAATTAAATACCATAAAATTCATTACTTAAAATAAATCAAACATACATTACAAAAATTAATATACACTTTTCACACATATACTAACATACAAAACACTTTATAAAAATGTGATATTATTAAAAATTCGATATATTTAATGCCTATATTGTATACTTAGATATTTTGACTTCTATATTTTGAAAATCGATATTACTTACCTTCAATTCGATATTTTTAACCACTATATTGTGTCAATTCGATATTTTGTCCATTCTATATTTTTACTTCGATATTATGTCCATTCTATATTTTGGAATTGATAGTATGACTGTTTACCGTTTGAAGTACTGAAATCATTCTACTTATTACTCATATAGTTAAAGATTGGCCAAGCCATTTACCCTAGTATAAATTAATTTATTTATGAACTATGCATGCATATCATACTTATAACACAAGACACTCTTTCCTATTTACAAAGAGAGGAAAAGGCAGTCTGTGTACCTTTTCTTCTCCATGTAAATACAACCTCATCATACATACCACTCTGCATTGAAAGGGTGTTCTATGGGTGTTACTGTGCGTGTTTATACAAAACACTCATAGAACAAGAAACATCTCCAGATGTATCATAAATCATAAATCTGGACATGTGTGTGAATGCTGCACCATCCTCCAATTAGTGTAGCGAGGCACAACAAGGAGAAAATGTTTTCATTTCTCCTCATTTTTTCTCTTTCAATATATGCTGCATCACACATTGAAAGAGATTGTTTTTGTGCTGGAAGGTGTGTCTTCCTGCTCAAAAACAAACTCTACACGATACAGATATCCTTGCACCATGGTGCAAGGGTAGCTGTGTCACCACATGGCTGCTGTTTAAGCAGTAGTGCAGAGGGAAGCACAGACTTGCAACATATTTATGTACATATGTTGCATTCCTGTGCTTCGGAAGTACCACAGCACGCTGTAGCTACAGAGTTTACAGTGTTGTGCTGTAGCATTTCCTTATAGTTCTGCATTTACACATTCACCATACACCACAAATGCATTCTTTCAGTTAATTATGCACTACACATACATTCATCTAAACTTTCACACACTGGCATACAAATGTAGCTCTTTTTGTAACCAGAGTAGTTAGTTCTGAAAATAACTTTTTTTTTTGTTTAATATATATATATATATATATATATATATATATATATATATATATATATATATATATATATATATATATATATATATATATATATATATATATATATATATACATATATATATATATGTTATGAAAAAAAGTTAACAGGACAAACAGAACAATGAACGTTAGGGCAAAAAAAGAAAAACTCTAACATTGGTGGTTTTCCAGTGCCCTGTAAACCAAATCAACTGATCGCTCCCCGTAGCAAAGCAACCTATCACTGATGACATCTCATTTGACATTACTGATCACATCACTGATGATATCATTCATGTGATAATACGATGAACCTCTTCAGACTCTAATATAACCTTAGATACAATCAGTGTAAACAGACACTCACAGACTGTCACTCATCCATGGAGTTACTCACACACCTAGTCAGTCATGCAAAGAATCAATCACACCTCCATTTCCTCAACTATACAGTTATACAAACTTTACTTATTCAAACATATACTAACACATATTTACTCTCTTATACAATCCCTGATACAATTTCACAATGATCCATACAGCCACTCACACATTCACTGGCTCTTATGCACATTTATTTATATATGTCAACTCTCACATGTACTGTGTTTTACATATGTACTTACTTTGACATGTAGCACTGAGATATCCATTCACTCACCAATACACTCATGCACACAGTCAACCGCCCATACAGCTGTTTCCACATGCACTTTTGAAACCATACATCTAGTGAATCAACTGCTCACACATCTATGCACAGAGTCATACACCTCCCAGCCACCCACACACACACTCAGTCTCCCATACAAATACTTGGGCAACCAATCAATAACCCATATAGTTACTCATATAGCTACTTATCAACACATGCAACAGTTTACAGAACAACAGACATAATGATGCACAAATTAAGACAGTTTAGTCACTAACCCATGCACTCAGTGAGACACATTTAATCACTCACTCATACAGTCAGTCATGCACCTACTAAATCCTTCATCCAGACACTTATACATCCACTCATTCTTCAATATGTAAGACATATTTTAACTTTACAGAAACATACAGTCACTGGATGTTGTCATCAGTGATGTCATCAGTGATGTCATTTGAGATGTCATCAGTGATGTCATCAGTGATGTCACTGACCATGTCATGAATGATGTAATATGTGACATCATCAGCAGTGGATTGCGGGTGCGCGCTATATAGTTAGTGCAACTAACTATATATGGAATTTCAATGGTTTTGTGTGAGTAAAATAAGGTTTTGTAAATGCGAATTCCTAACTATATATGGTCTATAACCTATGGTTTTTTTAGTGAATTTTCAAGGTTTTGTAAATGCTAATTCCTAACTATATATGGTCTATAACCTATGGTTTTTTCAGTGAATTTTCAAGGTTTTGTAAATGCTAATTCCTAACTATATATGGTCTATAACCTATGGTTTTTTCAGTGAATATATATATATATATACATACATATATAAACATATATCATCTGTATATCTATATAAATACAAACATAAATGCATGCATACATATACTTATATGCATACAGATGCATGTTATTTACATGAAAGTTGAAAAAACACTAATAAAAGCAAAGCTAAAAAGCCACCTCATTACAAACAGAATGGCTTTAACTTAAACGAGGGCGAAATCTATTGCATTTTCAATGCTTGTTTACTTTGGTTCCATCAAGAAGGCATTCAGATGCGTCACACATTTGCCATAAATTCTGAATGTTAGCACTCTAGTTGCACATTAGATCACTGTAGTAAAGCTACTGCTCACCAGGGACGTCTGCTGCTGGTATTCAAAGTGCATGTTTCAGTCTGCATGTCAGAATTCTTTTAATGAAATAGAAGAGGATTTGAGAAGTCACTCAAAATGATCCCTAATTTTTCTTTCTGAAGTACTAATCATACTTTCTATGGCAAAATTAACCCCCTCATGTTGTTCCTTTTTAAATTGAGTGTTTTCAGACTTACAACTTCATTCCAATCAAGATGGCTTCTGGTGTGCCATACTTTTGTCATAAGTAAGACTGTTAGCGCTCTAGTTGTTCTTTAGAACACTCTGGGACATTCTGTCATTGGGCTATACTTGGGGTACATCTGGGTGATATTTGGGCTACATTTAGGCTCTTTTGTCTCTGGTGGCCATCTTGGGAGACTGTATGTCAGAATTTTTTAATGAAATTGACGAGGGTTTGAGAAGTCACTCAAAATGTGCCCTAATTTTTCTTTCTGCAGCACTAATCATAATTCATATGGCAAAATATACCCCCTCATTTTGTTCTTTTTTAAATTAAATGTTTTAAGAGTTACCACTTTATTCCAATCAAGATGGCTTCAGGTGTGCCATACCTTTGTAATAAGTAGGATTGTTAGCGCTCTAGTTGTTCTTTAGAACACTCTGGGACATTCTGTCATTGGGCTATACTTGGGCTACATCTGGGTGATATTTGGGCTACATTTGGGCTCTTTTGTCTCTGGTGGCCATTTTGGGAGACTGCATGTCAGAATTTTTTAATGAAATAGAAGAGGATTTGAAAAGTCACTCAAAATGTGCCCTAATTTTTCTTTCTGCAGCACTAATAATACCTTCTATTGCATAATATACCCCCTCATTTTGTTCCTTTTTAAATTAAATGTTTTAAGAGTTACCACTTTATTCCCATCACGATGGCTCCAGGTGTGCTATACCTTTGTAATAAGTAGGACTGTTAGCGCTCTAGTTGTTCTTTAGAACACTCTGGGACATTCTGACATTGGGCTATACTTGGGCTACATCTGGGTGATATTTGGGCTACATTTGGGCTCTTTTGTCTCTGGTGGCCATTTTGGAAGACTGCATGTCAGAATGTTTTAATGAAATAGAAAAGGATTTGAGAAGTCACTCAAAATGTGCCCTAATTTTTCATTCTGCAGCACTAATCATACTTTCTATGGCAAAATATACCCCCTCATGTTGTTTCATTTTAAATTAAATGTTTTAAGAGTTACCACTTTATTCCAATCAATATGGCTTCAGGTGTGCCATACCTTTGTAATAAGTAGGACTGTTAGCGCTCTAGTTGTTCTTTAGAACACTCTGGGACATTCTGTCATTGGGCTATACTTGGGCTACATCTGGGTGATATTTGGGCTACATTTGGGCTCTTTTGTCTCTGGTGGCCATTTTGGGAGACTTTATGTCAGAATGTTTTAATGAAATAGAAAAGGATTTGAGAAGTCACTCAAAATGTGCCCTAATTTTTCATTCTGCAGCATTAATCATACTTTCTATGGCAAAATATACCCCCTCATGTTGTTTCTTTTTAAATTAAATGTTTTAAGAGTTACCACTTTATTCCAATCAAGATGGCTTCATGTGTGCCATACCTTTGTAATAAGTAGGACTGTTAGCGCTCTAGTTGTTCTTTAGAACACTCTAGGAGGCTGCAGTAGAACACAAAGGAATCAACTGACAGTCTCTGTCCTTGTTGGATGTACATGTTTTACTGAGAATGTCAGACTTCATTTTCACATGACTGAGAAAGATAATGTGAATTTACAGAAAATATGCTTTCAGTTTAGCTTATAGATCCCCTTCCAAACCACTGTGGGAAAATCATGAGATATTAGTTTTCTTTCAAACAATATTCATGATATCACAGCAGAAGGTTTTTTCATATGGTAAAATCACCTTAGAACCCACCACAATTCCTAAAACGAGTATGGTACCATCAACAAATGATTTATAATGTAACTAAAGTCCTAAAACCCTCTATTAACTACAATGCTTTTTAATGAGGTGCTATCATGTATATTGGTCCCAAGATGGCTGCCAACACTTCTTGGATGAAGTGCTGACAGCCTCTGCCCAGATATATATATTTTTTTTAACCTAAATTACTCAAAATCCACTGGAGCACATATATTGAGACCTAGCAAAGGCACATCGGGCTAACAGTCCCTACAATTTTGCCAAGTTTCGTGCAAATCCATTCAGCCACTCGAGCTAAAAGTGAGGCCAACCGCCTTATGGAAATTAACATGGGAAAAACGCGTTTCGGGACCCCCCTTTTTTCTCCGCCACAAACGCCAAAGTTATTAGACATAGAATTTTCAAAATTCCCATAGAGAAAAAATCCTAACTATATATACCTACTGGCGACCGCCAGTAGGTAATATATATATATATATAAATATATATATATATATATATAGGACAAACAGAACAATGAACGTTAGGGCAAAAAAAGAAAAACTCTAACATTGGTGGTTTTCCAGTGCCCTGTAAACCAAATCAACTGATTGCTCCCCATAGCAAAGCAACCTATTGCATTGTACGCAATGGATTTTGGCATTAGCAAGTAGGGGCCGTATGTCCAAACCAGAAGTTGGCGCCCCAGAAGTGCTTGCAATTGGCGGTGCTGGTGGTACACTCTGTTGGAGGCTTTTGCATTCTTCTTTTGCAAGATTTACAGGATGCAAACTTTGCAGATGTGTAAGCATACTGGCATTTCAACAGGAATATTTCTTGTTGGTGTCTCCTCTAGATAAAACTTCCTTGCAAATTTTAAAGATTACCTTTGTGGCATTTACTTTTTTCAATCCTTCTAGATATATAAAAAAAATTCAGCCAATCGATTCGCATGTTTTGGGATGTGGTGGTTCTAGAACAAACCCCTCTCCATTTGAGTGTGCAGAATCTGAAGATGGTTGTTGAGAAGTCATTTTGCAAAGATACAGCACAACCAGGTCTGCAATTCAGAAAAAAACAGAAGTTCTCCTTAGCAGAGGTCTTCTCCCAAGGAAGGTCGAAGAAGAGTGATTGAAATGGGTGGGGTCCTTCAATATTTACAATAGGAAGTGTTATGAACCAATCAAATCTTTTTCTTTCTGATCACATGGGCTCCGCGTAGTAATGTGCGCACGCAGCTCGTACCCTGCACGACTCATCTAAATTGCACTTAAAACTAATGTAACTTTATTAAAAGTTAAAGAATATTATTTTAATGATTAGCTCAGATAATGACTTGTCTTAATATTTGTATTAAATATATATATATATATGTTTTTGGACATTAAAAATGTTTGCGGGAGTCACGCACCCACCGCGTACAACACACATGACGTCACGCGGATCTGCGCAACCATTGCGTAGCGTAATACATACATGTCGCGTATGCGCTACAAGTCGCGTACCAGTCGCATAGCAATCGCGTAGGAAAATGTTGACCCGTTGCACACCCTACGCGGATCCTACACAACAATCCTAAAATGGCGGCTGGGTTCCGTGCAGTAATCGAGAAAGGTGCCCTTTGGATGCGCGACTCCCCCAAAAAAATTGGAAAAAAAAACAATAACGAAAATAATATAAATATATATAAAAGTATATAGAATAATAAAAATATATATATATTATTAATTTTTTTAAATATTTTTTTATTAAATATGTGTAATATAAAATATATAAAAAAAAGAACAATAAATACATTTAAAAATTATCATTAAAAAAACCTTTGAAATTCACTGAAAAAACCATAGGTTTCAGGCATGTAATAGATAGGAATTATCATTTAAAAAACCTTTGAAATTCACTGAAAAAAACATAGGTTTTAGGGGTGTTATAGTTAGCTGGACATTTCTCTCGTACAAAACCTTTGAAATTCCTCCGTTATAGATAGTTGTACTAACTATAACTCGCACGTCCGCAATCCAATGCTGATGATGTCACATATTACATCATTCATGACATGGTCAGTGACATCACTGATGACATTACTGATGACATCACTGATGACATCACTAATGACATCAGCCACGTGACAATCAGATACACCTCATCATACTGTAGTATAACCTTTCAATACATTGTAAAATATGGAGACCATATTTGAAACCATTGACACACCAATACAAGTTTCTAAAAACCCACTCAGTGATTCCTAGATCTACACACACATCGAAACACTTACCTATAGATTCACTCATACATGCAAACAAATATCAATATAACATTATTAAATATACTTATACATCTACATCTACATTACACACCAGCACATATCCTATTCACTTATGCAGTCATCCTACTCACTTATGCAAACAATTGATCATACTTACATTTACTTAGCTACACACTTATATAAACACCACTTTATGTATTCATATAAATAGTAACCCATACTTAGGGGCTCATTAGGATAGCAGATTTTCCGCATCCTCTTGGTCGGCGGAAGCCACCGCCGGCCCGGAGGATGTGGAAAATCCGCTGCGGACCCACCAAAGTCCTGGTTTCAGTCTGCTGCTTTTCTGCGGCGGTTGGCTTACAACTGCGGCGGAAAAGCTCTAATATGGTGGCGGTGTCTCTCCGACACAGCCAGCCATATTAGGATGGGTTTAAAACAATGCTTTTCCACGGCGGGTTTTCCGCCATGGAAAAGCATGTGGAACTTCAATGCAGGGGCCCGTTGCGGGCCCCCTGGGTGAAGGGTGGTGGGGGTGCACATGGGGGGTACCTATGGTACCCCCCTGCAATTGTATGCAGAAATCGGCAGGCACCGCACGGTGCCTGCTGCTTTCTGCATACAAATGCAGCGTATGCATTTTTACCATTGCGGCGGGTGCAGCTTCAAGCCGCACCCGCTGCAATGGTAAAAATAGAGGATGTGACCGCCAGGGTGGCGGTCACATCCTAATTTGACAGGAGGGAACTCCGCTGGCCATGCGGAGGTTCCCTCCTACTCTGGGGTCGCGGACGGACACAAGTCCGTCAGCGATCCTAATGGGCCCCTAAGTGTGTTATAAAATCACTATCACAAGTATACAGTTTTCGATACAGTCACTAATACTAGCACTGAGTCTTATGTATACTTATTCATATATAACAAATAACACATACACTGCATTTTATATTTCTACTTTGTTGGACATGTATGATTGAGAAATATATTTACTCATCAACACACCCATAAAGAGATTCACTCACGCAAACAACTGTTTCCACAGTTTTAACTTCATATACCTACTAAATCAACTATTTACACATCTTTGGACAGTCACACACCTCTCACCCAACTACAAACACATTCACTCTCCCATACAAATACTCAGTTAACTAATCAATAACTAATATAGAGTTTCATGTAGCTAGAAACAATTTTATGCAGAGTGATACAGATATTATTCACATAGTTTAATCACAATCCCATATATTTAGTGAGACACTTTATATTAGTCACTTAAACAGTCAATCACTTTGCTATTAAATCATCCATCCAGACACTTATAGATCCACTTATTCTTCAATGCAGATTCCTATATATATATAAAACTTTTTTAAATATCGAACCAAACCCCATTCACTGAATGATGTCATCAGTGATCATCAGTGATGTCATTTGAGATGTCATCAGTGATGTCACTGACCATGTCATGAATTATGTAATAAGTGACATCATCAGCAGTGGATTGCGGGAACGCGAGTTATAGTATAGTGTAGTACAAATAACTATAACGGAGGAATTTCAATGGTTTTGTACGAGTGAAATGTAGTTAGTACAACTTACTATATAGGAGCAATTTCAATGGTTTTTTAAATACTAATCCCGAACTATAACATGTCTGAAACCTATGGTTTTTTCAGTGAAAAAAAAAAATATATATATATAGTCAGTCAAGTGTTCAACGTGAACCGAACAGTGATGACGCCATTCAAACCCAAGTCAACATTTTTTCCCCTCATGCCTCGTGATGCTGTAGACATCTTCAGTGACCGTGTTATCATTGAACTTAAAGCTTTAAACATGTCAATCATGTTGCAACGCAAACAACTCAAATATAATGACCAACAATACAATTTGCTCATCAACAAACTTCAATCTGATAATAATGTGATTGTCAAAAGTGCTGACAAAGGTGGCAACACTGTTCTTTGGAAAACTACGGATTACATTGCGGAAGCACAAAGACACTTATCTGACTCTACCTGCTACACCCTATCATCACAATTTGCCATGGTTCAGAATCACAACCAAATACGCAAACAGTTGAGTTCCTGGAAAAGACTTAATCTCCTCACCAAGGATGAATGTAACTTTCTGTCTAAAGACCATCCAGTGACACTCTACCTATACTTTTTGCCTAAAGTTCACAAACTTGTTACCCCCACGCCTGGTCAACCCATCATATCGGCCATTGGGAGTATGACCGAAAACATCTCCAAATATGTAGACTTCTTTCTCCAGCCCCATGTGGCGAGTCTCCCTTCTTTTTTAAAAGACACTACAGATTTCTTGACCAAGATTGGGAACGTTAATTGGTGTAATGATTATTTGTTTTTGATTCTAGACATCGAATCCCTTTACACCTCAATCAATCATCAGCATGGTGTAAACGCATGTCAGTATTATCTTAACACACGTGCCATTTGTTTCAGGGAACACAATTCCATGTTGATTGCCATGATCAAACTTTGCCTGACCTCCAACTTTTTCCGCTTCAAAAACAACACTTACCAGCAATTGCGTGGTGTGGCTATGGGCTTGTGCTTTTCCCCCAGCTACTCATGTCTTCATGTGGGTTGGTGGGAGGAGCACGAGCTCAGAGCCACACACGCACACTGGTCGTCATGTATCGCGCATTACTGGCGTTACATCGACGATATTTGCATCATCTGGAAGGGCACCCAAGATCAAGCCCTTTCGTTCGTATCTGACTGCAATGCCAATACCTTAAATCTTGAATTCACTGCCAACCTCAGCAGTTCAGAAGCGGAATTTTTGGATGTGCATTTGTTCATCAGGGACAACACCCTCATGACCAAACTACATCGTAAGAGTACTGCTGGGAATTCCATCTTGCACGCACGTAGCTCCCATCCAGCTCATACCATCCGCAGTATCCCCTTTGGTGAATTTATTCATATTCACAGAATCTGCAGCGACCCTGACTCCTTGGCAACATGCCTCGAGGATTCCAAACAACGTTTCCTGCAAAGAGGGTACTCCAGAGCCATACTTGATCAAGCTTTGGCTAAAGCTTCATCATTAGACAGGATCACATTACTCAAGCCCAAGGAGCCCCATACTGTGAACACCAAAGACAACATAGATGACTCTCAACGTACTGTCAGGCTCATAACCACTTTCAGCTCACAGGAGCGAAAAATCAGGCGCATCATTGGCACGGAATTGCCTATCATTCTGACGGATCCCATTTTGGGTCCAATGCTAAGTGAAACACCTACCATCACGTTCAGACGTGCGCCATCCATGCGCGATGCTCTTGACAGGATAGCACATGAAAACCCTCCCAAACCTACTAAGACCACCAAAATGGGCTTCTTTAAATGCACTTCTTGCAGTGCCTGTAATTTTGCCACAAATGCCAGTCACTATGTCACAGCATTCAGCAACACGCCTATTCCCATCAAAGAACACCTCACATGTAGATCTGAGTTTGTGGTTTACAAGCTCAGGTGTACATGTAATCTGGAGTATATAGGCAGTACCAAGTTGCCTGTTCATCAGAGAATATTGCAGCACATAAGGGCCATCGTCAACAGTGACAGCAATTACCCAGTGGCTAGGCATTTTGGAGCAGTCCATAATAAGAAACTTAAGGACCTTCAATACACAGTCCTTTGTTCAGTGCCTCAACCCAGCCGGGGTGGGGACCGTGAAAAACTGCTGAGACAGCGAGAATCTCAACTCATTCTGTCCCTCGACACTAAAGCCCCCAACGGGCTTAATTTGAGTGAGGATCTGAAAAGTTTCTTGTAAAACATTATATATAGTCCTACTTGGCGGTTTGGTCTCTGTCGATTTTTTCCTTTTTTTCCTTCTCTTGTTCAGTCATGGTGTCAACTATTGTTTCTGGCTCATTGCCAGGTGTTTGATATGGCGCCTACCCTTAAGTCATGTCTCTTTATTAATTTGCTTTGACTAGGATTCATGCCATTGTTTTGAATATATCCATGTCGCCGCTGAATTTACTATGTGTTCTGTTGTTTTCCCTTTTGACTTTTTATTCTTACACATTTGTGGTTGGGCTCTTGTTACTTTTATAATTTTTTCACTTTTTTAATTTATTGTGTTTTCCTTATCCTCAGCAATGTATTGCTTTACATCTTCCTTGCAGTATTTAACTTGTACCACCGTTATCTGCTTTCTATCGTGATGACGTTTTCTAGCATTTTTGAGAATGTTAAAATTGTTGGATTTTTTCAGGCACTATGTCTTGATTTTTTTCTGGCGTTCTTTAACTTTTTGGTTGGCTACTAACATTTTTGCAAAGCATAATGTAGGCACTATGTCGTGACACATGCAATGTTGCTTTCTTATTTGTTTTATCAGCCAGCTATTTTTTACTTCCATTGAACGCTTTTTTTGATCCATGTTGGTATTTTACAATACACTATGTACAAATTGCCTTGATCACTGTTTTAAATGTGCAATCATGCGTGGTACATGTTGCTGTTCATGTGAAATTAACATGTTTTTAATTTAGACACTGTTTCTTTATTTCCTCTTTTACTTTTGGGCGTGTTTTCCCAATCAAGCCCCTCCCCACACCTTGTATATATTCCTTCACTTTTTCTGAGTGCATTTGTGTGAACAAGCTCCCTAGTGGAGTGAAACGCGTTACTTCTAAATAAACGTTGAAACCTGCTACTCACTTGAGTTTGGATCGTTTGTGAGCTTTACACTTGGCTGTCTGCCGTGGCGCTTTGAGGTCTGCACCCTGCTGCTGCCTGTCATCCACTGACAGGCTGGGATTCCTTTTCATATATATATATATATATATATATATATATATATATATATATATATATATATATATATATATATATATATATATATATATATATATATATATATATATATATATATATATATATATATATATATATATATATATATATATATATATATATATATATATATATATATATATATATATATATATATATATATATATATATATATATATATATATATATATATATATATATATATATATATATATATATATATATATATATATATATATATATATGGAAACCAAATCCTGGAAGGAAAGCACAGTCCACCTTCACGAACTACAAACCGCCACACACCAGGAACGGACCAACACGAAGAGGATAGAATTTAAAGTGCAGTTTATTTAGCCATACACAACATGACGCATTTCAGCCGGGTTTCCCCAGCCTTGATCACATGACGTGTTTAGGAAAGTAACACCCCTAAATACCATGTATCAATTTAGACCCTCCCCTCTTTTTTGCTTTTTTTCATTGAGAGAGAAAACAGACCAAGTCATTACTAAAGTGCATTGAACATGAGTGCAAAATATATAAAAGTGCACTCCTATTTCTAAAAAGAAACAAAGTACTTCAAAACATCCAATTGAACTTAAATTTCAACATCGTTTCCACCAAACAAATGGTAATTGGAGAAGAATTAATTGATTATGTCATAGATATTAACATCTGGAAAAATCCGGGGCCAGTGCCCAAATCCTGCTCCAATAAATAGAATATATATATATATATATATATATATTCACTTTAAAAAACATAGGTTTCAGGCCTTATATAGTTAGGAATTAGCATTTAAAAAACCATTGAAATTGCTCCTATATAGTTAGTTGTACAAACTATATTTCGCGCACCCGCAATCCACTGCTGATGATGTCACATATTACATCATTCATGACATGGTCAGTGACATCACTGATGACATCACTGACGACATCTCAAATGACATCACTGATCGCATCACTGATGACATCTCATTTGACATCACTGATTACATCACTGATGATATCATTCATGTGATAATACGATGCACCTCCTCACACTCTAATATACAGACGTAGTGTTGATTAAACGCCAAGGCACATAGCCAGAACGAAGGTTTTGTAACGTCCAGCCTAAAAGCATTATAGACCGTAATTGAGACTGGCCATGTTGTAACATTAGCAAGTCCTGTTCCATTAGGTCTATGGCAGAGGATACAATGCTGTCCAAAGAATATATTCTGGACGACAGAGTTGTTAACCCATTGTCAACTACAGAGAGTGATTTCTTTAAATTAATACAATCAATTTCTCGTATTCTTTCAGCTGTTTCAATTTGCGTGACTTTCCATGCTTCATTGTATACAGCGTATATACCGGCGAATATGAAACGTTTATGACGTGGATTACGAGGTCCCAGTAAGAATTCTTGTAATTCAATGTCATCTTTAAGCAAATATAAGTGTTGTTTTATTTCTGGAAGTGTAGATTTCTGCAGCCACTCAAGGCATAGTTTACCTACACTATAAGTTGTTATTATCGCTGGATGTTGTCTTTGGATATATCTTGTATTGTATTGTATTGTAAGGGGAACTTGTAAAGCGCACTGACACCGTGGGTTTCCTGGCGCTGGTTGAATGCAGAAGGACCAGAGGGACTTAGCTGGATTGAGGGAAAAGCCATGTTTTTAGGGATTTACGGAAAAGAATGAGAGAGTTAGAGGTTTTGAGAGAGAGGGGAAAGGAGTTCCAACGTTTGGGGGCCAGGAATGCAAATCTCCGGCCTCCAGATCTGCAGAGTTTGATAGGGGGGATGGACAGGAAGTGAAGTAGGGCCTGATGAGGGATTTCAGAAAGACAGGACAGGAGCCAGATAAAGATTTAAAGGGGAGGCAGCCGATCTTAAAGGCTGCCCTCGAGATGACAGGGAGCCAATGCAGTTTAGAGAGAAGGGGTTAGACGGATTGCCATTTCGGAATCCCAAGGGCCAGTCTCGCCGCTTGATTTTGAACAGATTGTAGTCTGGAAAGAGATGTTTTAGGCAGACCGTGGTAAATAGAGTTCGAAAAATCAAAGCGGGAGAGGACGAGGGCCATGATAACTTACAGAAGGGCTTCAGGAGTGAGGAGATAGGCCACCTTCCTATTCCTACGCAGCTGGAACATGCAGGAGGAGACCACCGTCCCCACTTGGGGCCCGAGAGAAAGGCCGGAGTCAATATTGACCCCGAGACCCCGAGACTTTTGGATCTGGCCGAGTTACTGTGAACCCTTGTGTCTTGTTCAGGAATCTATCTTGACAGTTATTCGTGTCTGTGGGCCAGATTAATAATTTTTTTCCATTTAGGATTTGTTCTGTTCTGTTGTAAAATATGGTTTATGTCTACCTCCTCACTTGAAGTTAAATTACTATCAGGTGTGGGCTTAGGTATGGATGGTTTGTTTAAATCTTTTATCTTAGCAATGCCAAGACAAAAGGTCTGTGGAACAGTGTCATTTAAAAACATAATTTGTTCTGGGATGATGCAGGCTCTGAACAATGTTTCTAAACCTTGTACCTGCCAGTCCTTTGTGCCCCAAATAGTTTTTGTCTCAATGTTGTCTTTCCAAAAATCAAAGCCTAAGGTGGACAATTGAGCATAAAAGTCCGCAGAATAAATGTGTTTAGTATTTGTCAACATACTTTTCATGCCTGTCTTATTAACATTTTTAAAGTAAAAACTTTCTTGATTTGTAACATTAAAAGCTGTGAAATATGGACATTTTCTAATAAATGTTTTAGAAGTACCTTTTGGAGGTGTTGGACAATGTTCCCATTGATTATAAGTTAAAACATTTCTAGGGTTTGCAGATTTATGCAAGTATTGATGGCCAAAATGATTAAAACAATACATTCCTTCATAATTTGATGAACCTTCTAAGTATTCATGTTATGTAAATTTTGCTGACATTTCTAAGTCTGCCATGATGTTATTAACAGTTTCAAAGTCCCAATCATCAGAAAATGTGCTGGGTGAAACAAAGTCACTCAAGGAAACCTTAAATTGCTGTGAAATTTTCAGCAGCTCGACAGGGTCATAAATGTCATAATCAGTTGTATCCCAAGCTATTCCACCAGGTAGATGAACTGCTGCGATGTTCACTGATGACAAGTCTCGTTGTTCACAATGAGATGATTTGTGTGGCTTCAGAAGAAAGTTGATGTTCTTACTTGATGTGTCCATTTTAATGTGTTTTCCATCTATCAGCTTTCCCAGACTTAAAATAAGAATGGGCCGTAGCAGGAAATAAAATACACCTAACCCAATCCAAAATTCAACCCATGGTGACACCGGGTATGTTTTAGCAAGCTCTTAACCAAGTTCTGTAAATTTTTCCTTGAAGGTTTTATTTGCTGGCATAGTTTCAGGTTCACTGGGATCCTCAAACGATCTTTGATATCAAATGGTTTTTGTTCCACCACTGAAGTGTGACGATCGAGGTCTTCAACCACTATTCTAGTACTAAAAAGGAAATCTTAGGGAGTGATTCCACCCAGAGAATTTCTTGGCATGTTATTATGACTACGTTGGACATTTATTAGATGTTTGACCCACCCATCACCCGAACGTAATACCCTAGCTGTTATAGATTGCTTTATGTCACTTTTTTTCTCTCCACAACCAAATTTCCCTCAGGATGGAATAAACTCGAAAATCGCAATGCAATGCCCAAGCTGGCCATGACCTCTTTGTAAGCCCTAGAGCTAAATGCAGGACCCTGGTCAGAATGTAGCGTGCTGATTGCATATGTGCCGATAAAGACTCGCAAATCTTTTATAACATTTCGGGCGTCAGCCGAACGCTGATGCCACATCCAAATGAATCTTGAGCATGAATCTACTGCGACCATGATATATTTATAGTTGCCATCCCTTTGTAAGGGATGGCAACTATAGTGGTCCAGATTAACGCATGCTAGTGGATCTGAAATCAGAAGGGGTGTCTGCGCTAGGAGTTTCACTGGAACGTATTCCGCTGGAGGTTCCTCCATCTTTTAGTAGTGGAACACATGTGTTGTTGGATTTGCTTGTGGAAAGACAATCCATGAATAGAATACCTCTGTCTGCTGATATTCATGTGCCTCTATGACAAATATAACCGTACCACCTCTCGGTGATAGGCCATTTTCAATAAGCCTTATAGCTATAGCTTTTCTTACGTTTTCCGGGATGACTATAGCATCCGGGTCATTTTCATTAAACCCTGTGGTCTCTAAACCTGGTTGATGAGTTCCAGATCCACCGGCTTCGGTGTTGTCATTATTCAACATTGTTTAATGAAAGTTTGCAGAGCAAGTTTCAAGGAAACAAAGATAAGGTGCACAATATTTTGGAACACTGTATCCTTCAATGTTGAACAAACAAAAAACTAATACATAGGATTTTCGTCCTACTCAGTTATGGCTGATATTTTATCCTTTTACCCACTCCAGACATCCATTGGAGTATTTTGCGGGGAAAAAGGGTCCTGACTCGTGCAGATCCGGTTGCTCCCCTCTGTCCTCCTGGGTATCGTAGCGCCTCTCCTACGCTGCTTGTGATCTTGGCATTATTCCTGCATTATTACCATAGCGCCGCATTGTGTATTAAACGTGCTCTGTCCTCAGCGCTGCTTTGCTGCTTTATTGATTGCACTGTGCTCAATTTCATAGCGCCGCTTGTTACTTTTAATGTGCTGTGTTCATAGCGCTACTTTGTCTCAGCCATTTCATTAGTAAAATATATGTTTTTGTAATAGCGCTCCACTGCTCGCCCCAACCTCTCCCTGCGTTAAGTTTTTGTTATTGTTGCAGCCATTTGCTTCTTGTGACGTCCAAGCCCGTCCCTCCAATCACGCTCCCGCCTCCCAGCTGAGCCTGCCTCGCCCCTCCCCTTCCACTATCCACTTATGACAGTAGCATTTGCGCGCAGCGGACACGTGCAGCGGTCGCGCCCCAGTTGCGCCGAAGTTGCGCCAAAGGTAAGCCCGTCTACGCCCGTCCGCGCCTGGACCGCGACCAGCGCCAGACCCCCTGGTTCCCGTAATGCCCTGGCTACTCGCATCACTTACGATGCCACCTCCCTACTAGCCCTTAACCCCGGCCGATCCCCCAACTGCATCCAAGCCGCTCCTGGACTCACCCATGGACCCTTCTCTTGCAACTCCTGCAAGTTCGACAGCACCAAAACCAACTCCTCATCCACCATCACCAATCAGAGACCTGACACCAACCACCTAAAATGCATCCTGCTCAACACCCGCTCGGTCCACAGACATGCCATCGACCTCTGGAATCTACTAGACACCATCTCACCGGACGTCGCCTTCCTAACAGAAACATGGATGAATGCCTCTTCAGCCCCTGACATCACCATTGCCATCCCGGAAGGATACAAGATCATCCGTAAGGACCGCATCAAGCAAACAGGAGGAGGCATCGCTATCGTCCATAAGAACTCCATCCGCATCTCAACCAGTTCAGACGTCAACCTTGCCAGCGCCGAACACCTTCACTTCCAGATCCACACCGACCCCAAGACCACACTCAGAGGCACCCTCCTCTACTGGCCTCCAGGACCCCGTGCACAATTCAGTGACGACATCACTGACTTTATCACCCCACACGCCCTCCCCTCCGAGGACTACATTCTATTGGGAGACCTCAATTTTCACCTGGAATAAAGCAACAACAGCAGCGCCACCACCCTTCTGGACAATCTTACCAACCTCGGACTCAAACAACTTGTCACCACCCCCACCCACATTGCAGGTCACACACTCGACCCCATCTTCACCTCCAGCAAACATGTCTCATTCAGTCACACCACAGCGCTTCATTGGACGGACCACAGCTGCGTCCACTTTACCTACAATAAGACCACAATCCACAACCATCCTCAACCCACCCTGCGAAGAAGCTGGAACAAAATCACCATCGACCAGATCTCCTCATCGCTTCTTCTAAACCCCCCTGCCCACTCATCGAACGCCAACCAAGCAGCCATTAACCTCACCCAATGGCTATCCAACAGCGCCGACATCCTAGCACCGTTGAAAAAACGTCAAAGCAAACTAGGCAGCAAAAACGCCTCCTGGTTCAACGATGATCTTAAGAAATCGAAGAAACTCTGTCGCTCCTTCAAGAAGGCCTGGAAAAAAGACCCAAACTCCAGCACCAGGGACACCTTCAAAAACGCCACCCGCATACACCACCAACTAATTCGATCTGCCAAGAAAGCCGCATTCAAGGATCGACTAGATAACAACGCCCACAATAGCAAGGAATTATTCAACATCGTCAAAGAATTTACCAACCCATCAGCCAACTCCAACGACATCACCCCCTCCCAAGCCCTCTGCGACTCCCTAGCTTCCTTCTTCCACAACAAAATCGCAGACATCCACAACAGCTTCGACAACCGACCCGGAGACCAACCCACCCAACCTTCTGCAGGACCTCCACCCCCCTTGAACATCCTTAACGACTGGAACCCAATCTCCTCTGAGGACACCATCCGCCTGATGAACTCCATCCACTCAGGATCCCCAACTGACCCATGCCCTCACCACATCTTCAACAAAGCAGACTCCATCATAGCACCACACCTCCGAGACGTCATCAACTGCTTCCTCAAATCCGGCACCTTCCCAGAAAGCTGGAAACACGCCAAACTCAGCGCCCTTCTGAAAAAACCCACAGCGGACCCCACCGAACTCAAAAACTACCGCCCCATCTCGCTTCTTCCATTCCCGGCCAAAGTCATTGAGAAAGCTATCAACAACCAGCTCGCCACCTTCCTCGAAACCAACAAATCCCTCGACCCCTCACAGTCCGGCTTCCGAGCCAAACACAGCACTGAGACCGCACTTATCGCAGCAACAGACGACATTCGAACTCTACTGGACAATGGAGACACAGTCGCCCTCATCCTCCTCGACCTCTCCGCTGCCTTCGACACTGTCTGTCATAGCACCCTTCTACAGCGCCTTAAAAACGTCAGAATCTAAGGAAAAGCACTGGAATGGATCACCTCGTTCCTCACCGGAAGAACCCAGAGAGTCCGCCTCCCACCATTCAAGTCAGTGGCCTCTGAAGTGATTTGCGGCGTGCCACAAGGATCGTCACTCAGCCCCACCCTCTTCAATGTATACATGAGCCCCCTTGCGGCCATCGCTCGCCAACACAATCTCAACATCATCTCCTACGCTGACGACACTCAACTGATCCTCTCACTCACCAAAGACCCTAACACCGCCAAAACCAACTTGCACGAAGGAATGAAAGAAGTAGCCGAGTGGATGAAGCACAGCCGTCTGAAACTGAACTCAGACAAAACAGAAGTCCTCATATTAGGCAACTCCCCATCCGCCTGGGATGACTCTTGGTGGCCAGAAGCCCTTGGAAAAGCACCCATCCCGACGGACCACGCACGGAACCTGGGCGTCATCCTGGACTCCTCACTCTCGATGACCAGACAAGTCAACGCCGTTTCTTCATCTTGCTTCAACATTCTTCGCATGCTCAAAAAAACATTTCGCTGGATCCCCACCGAAACTAGAAAAACGGTCACCCACGCACTGGTCACGAGCCGCCTGGACTACGGAAACACCTTATACGCCGGTACCACCGCAAAACTCCAGAAAAAACTCCAACGCATCCAGAACGCTTCAGCCAGGCTCATACTAGACATCCCGCGTAAAAAACACATCTCTGGTCACCTGAAAAACCTCCACTGGCTCCCCGTAAATAAGAGGATTACTTTCCGCCTCCTTACCCACGCACACAAAGCACTTTACAAACTTGGACCCGAATGCCTCAACACATGACTGTCCTTCTACACCCCCTCCCGTCAGCTACGATCCTCCAACCAAGCCCTGGCCACTATACCTCGCATCAACAAAACCACCATGGGAGGTAGAGCCTTCTCCTACCTGGCAGCTAAAACCTGGAACTCACTTCCCACTTACCTTTGTCTTACTCAGAACCACCTATCATTCAGAAAGCAACTTAAAACTTGGATATTCGACAAGTAACTCCCCACCCTTCCTCAAGCGCCTTGAGACCCTATGGGTATGTAGCGCGCTATATAAATCCATTGACTTGACTTGACTTGACTCTGTGTAAAGCACAACTGAGTTACTCTAGTATCTAGCGTTAAATTAGTGCCTTACCAAACGTTGGGCGCCATGTAGTGAAGTTCCTATAGACCCAATAGGCTCTGCGCATTGGAATAATATATCCTATAGATTAGACATAGGACTGAGGTCTACTGCATCTCTATGGAATATATTAGACTTAATTGTGAGTGCCAGCTAGCTCAGAGGTCACTAGACACTTTCTCAAATTCACAAGAAGGGATTAGTTCCTGATAACCGCATAAACACGACAACTTTGTTTCCCCAAGATAAAACTGATCTTCAGAGTCGTGGAAACAATAGATATATATTTCACTCAGTCAATTGTGCATGCTTCGTTTCACCAGAGGTGCAGAGAAATAGATAGACGGGCATTTTCAATAAAAGGATTTATTGAACAGGCTTCTTTCTCAAGCATAAGAAATTAACTGCTACAATCGTAAAACTGGTTGTAAAATATAATGCATACAGTATAAAAAGTAGAGCAAAATAATACTGTAAGAGCATTGTATGGTTCCTAAACCATAGAAAAATACATACATGAATAACGGAGGCTAAAAGAACTCAACTGGTGCTTCTAAAATAAGGCTAACCCGGTGTACCTAACCTAAGCTTAGTACGGGGGAAGAAGTAAGTGAGGTGTAGCATAAATGTAGTATTCTTTTGCCAAGAATCTGTCCAAGATTTCTCTTAGGGTCTAATCAGCTCCGTACCTTAGTTTAGAATGGAAAAGGTCAGTCTCAGGACTCGATTTCCCAACAACCCTCAAGGGTAGCTTGGAAACACCTGAGCTGGATTTCTTGGCAGGAGAAAAGACAGCATCTCACTCAGTGCATCTGCTGGAGGGTTGGCTTCCTTCGGCACTTGCTGTAGCAGGATGCGTCGGGCAAGTAGATAGTTGTACTGCTCCAAACCACTGTGTGTTTGCTAAGGCACGTGTGGGCATAGTTATACCATGAAGTTGCCATGTGTGACGTAAAGGTGGACATAATAATGCCATCAAAGAGTCTCAGTTCTTTGAAAACTCCATGAGTTCTTGGACAAGTCAGTTCTCGAGCAAGGGAAAGTCCCTAGCTGCTGAAGCCGAGTTTTCCAATGTAGATTTTCAGAACTAGTGGAAGTAGCCCTGCCTTATATGGACTGCATGAGCTGCATGAGCTGCATGAGCTATGTCTAAATATGGTTATGATTCTTATGCCTATATAAGGACATCGTGATTTATTCCTATATAAGGACATGAATCGGGAAATTTACAATAGTGTCCTAAAATGGTTTACAACAGTAGAGAGCGAGTAGTAGAGAGTGAATAGTGGAGAGTGAGTAGTAGAGAGTAGTATAAAGTGAGTAGTAGAGAGTGAGTAATAGAGATTGAGTAGTAGAGAGGAGTAGAGAGTGAGTAGTAGAGAGAGAGTAGTAGAGAGTGAGTAGTAGAGATTAGTAGAGTGAGTAGTAGAGAGTGAGTAGTAGAGAGAGAGTAGTAGAGTAGTAGAGAGTGAGTGGTAGAGAGTTGTATAGAGTAGTAGAGAGTGAGTACTATAGAGAGTAGTAAAGAGCAGTAGAGTAGTAGAGATTGAGAAGTAGAGAGTGAGTAGTAGAGAGCAAGGAGAAGAGAGAAAGTAGTGGAGAGTAAGAAGTGAAAAATGAGTAGAAGAGAGTAGTAGAGAGTGCGGAGTAGAACGTGAATAGTAGAGAGTGAATAGTAGAGAGTGAGTAGTAGAGAGTGAGTAGTTGAGAGTGAGTAATAGAGAGTAGTATAGAATGAGTAGTAGAGAGTGAGTAATAGAGAGTGAGTAGTAGAGAGCAGTAGAGAGTGAGTAGTAGAGAGAGAGTAGTAGAGAGTGAGTAGTAGAGATTAGTAGAGTGAGTGGGAGAGAGTAGTAGAGCATAGTAGAGAGTGAGTAGTATAGAGAGTAGTAAAGAGCAGTAGAGTAGTAAAGAGTGAGTAGTAGAGAGTGAGTAGTAGAGAGTAGTAGAGAGCAAGGAGAAGAGCGTAAGTAGTGGAGAGTAAGAAGTGGAGAGTGAGTAGTAGAGAGTAGTAGAGAGTGAGTAGTAGAAAGTGAATAGTAGAGAGTAAATAGTAGAAAGTGAGTAGTAGAGAGAGAGTAGTGGAGAGAGAGTAGTAGAGAATGAGTAGTAGAGAGAGAGTAGTAGAGAGTAAGTACTAGAGAGTAGTAGAGAGCAAGTAGTAGAGAGTGAGTAGTAGAGTGAGTAGTAGAGAGTAGTAGAGATCAAGTAGTAAAGGGCAAGTAGTAGAGTGTGTAGTAGTAGAGTGAGTAGTAGATTGTGAGTAGTAGAGAGAGTATTAGAGAGTAGTAAAGTAGTAGTGAGTGAGTAGCAGAGAGCGAGTAGCAGAGAGAGAGTAGTTGAGAGTAGTAGAGAGCAAGTAGTAGAAAGTGAGTATTAGAGATTGAATAGTAGAGAGTGCATAGTAGAGCGAGAGTAGTAGAGAGTGAGTAGTAGAGAGAGAGTAGTAGAGAGTGAGTAGTATAGAGAAGTAAGGAGTAGGTAGGAGAGAGTGAGTAGTAGAGTGAGTAGCAGAGAGCGAGTAGTAGAGGGCAAGTAGAAGAGAGTGTGTAGTAGAGAGAGTAGTAGAGAGAAGTAGAGCGTGAGTAGTATGGAGTAGTGGAGAGCGAGTACTGGAGAGTGAGTAGTGGAGAGTGAGTAGTCGAAAGTAGTATAGAGTGAGTAGTAGAGAGAGAGTAGTACAGAGTGAGTAGTACAGAGTAGTAGAGAAGTAAGTAGTAGACAGTAGTAGAGCGTGAGAAGTAAAGTGAGTAGTAGAGAGTAGTAGAGAGCGAGTAGTAGAGGGCAAGTTGTAGAGAGTATGTAGTAGAGAGGGAGTAGTAGAGAGTTGTAGATAGTGAGTAGTAGAGAGAGTAGTAGAGAGTAGTAGAGAGTGAGTAATAGAGAGTAGTAGAGAGTGATTATGAGAGAGAGAGTAGTAGAGAGTGAGTAGTAGAGAGAGACTAGTCAAGAGTAAGTAGTAGAGTAGTAGAGAGTAGGAGTAGAGAGTAGTAGAGTAGTAGAGAGTGAGTAGTAGAGTGAGTAGTAGAGAGTGAGTATTTGAGAGTAGTAGCGAGTGAGTAGTAGAGAGTTAGTAGTAGTGAGAGAGTAGTAGACAGTGAGTACTAGACAGTAAATAGTAGAGAGTAGTAGGGAGTGAGCAGTTGAGAGATTGTAGTAGAGAGTAGTAGTAGAGTGTGCGTAGTAGAGAATAGTAGAGAAGTAGAGAGTAAGTAGTAGAGAGTGAGTAGTAGAGAATAGTAGAGTAGTAGAGAGTGAGTAGTAGAAAGTAGTAGAGAGTGAGTAGTAGAGAGTGACTAGTAGAGAGAGTAGTAGAGACTGAGTAGTAGAGAGGAGTCAGTCTAGAGCTACAGCTAGAGAAGCTCTGCTGACCTGGTTCTCTGGCTCTAAAGCAGCTCTGCTGACCTGGTTCTCTCCTTCTAGAGCAGCTCTGCTGACCTGGTTCTCTCCCTCTAAAGCAGCTGTACTGACCTAATTTCTCTGGCTCTACACAAGCTCTGCTGACCAGGTTCTCTGGCTCTAGAGCATCTCTGCTGACCTGGTTCTTAGGCTCTAGAGCAGCTCTGCTGACCTGGTTCTCTGACTCTAAAGCAGCTCTGCTGACATTGTTCTATGGTTCTGAAGCAGCTCTGCTGACTTGTTTCTCTGGCTCTAGAGCAGCTCTGCTGACCTGGTTCTCTGACTCTAAAGCAGCTCTGCTGACATTGTTCTCTGGCTCTAAAGCAGCTCTGCTGACCTGGGCCTCCCCCTCTAAATCAACTCAGCTCACTTGGTGCTCTGCCTCTAGAGCAGCTTTGCTGACCTGGTTCTCTGGCTCTTAAGCAGCTCTGCTGACCAGGTTCTCTAACTCTAGAGCAGCTCTGCTGACCTGATTCTCTGGCTCTAAAGCAGCACTGTTGACATGGTTTATCTGGTTCTAGAGCAGCTCTTCTGACCTAGTTCTCTGGCTCTAAAGCAGCTCTGCTGACCTGGTTCTAAGGCTCCAAAGCAGCTCTGCAGACCTGGTTCTCCGGCGCTAAAGCAGTTCTGCTGACCTAGTTCTCTTCCTCTAAAGCATCTCTGCTGACCTGGTTCTATGGCTCTAAAGCAGCTCTGCTGGCCTGGATCTCTGGCTCTAAATCAGCTCTGCTGACCTGGTTCTCTCCCTATAAAGTAGCTCTGCTGACCTGGTTCCTCTGGCTCTACAGAAGCTCTGCTGACCTAGTTCCTAGGATCTAAAGCAGCTCTGCTGACCTGGTTCTCTGGCTCTAAAGCAGCTCTGCTGACCGTGTTCTCTGGCTCTAAAGCAGCTCTGCTGACCCGGTTATATGTCTCTAAATCAGCTCTGCTGACCTGGTTGTCTGGATCTAGAGCAGCCCTGCTGACCTGGCGCCTTGGCTCTAAAGAAGATCTGCTGACCTGGTTCTCTACTTCTAAAGCAGTTCTGCTGACCTGGTTCTCTCCCTGTATAGCAGCTCTACTGACCTGGTTTCTCTGGCTCTACAGCAGCTCTGCTGACCTGGTTCTCTGGCTGAAGAATCAGCTATCCTGACAGGGTTCTTAGGCTCTAGAGCAGCTCTGCTGACCTGGTTCTCTGGCTCTAAAGCAGCTCTGCTGACCTGGTTCTATGACTCTAAAGCAGCTCTGCTGACCTTGTTGTCTGGCTCTAGAATAACTCTGATGACCTGATTCTCGGGCTCTAAAACAGCTCTGCTGATGTGATTCCCTTGTCAGTGACAGCGCCGGGACGCCCCTTGGCTGGGGCAGCTGAGCGCTATACAAAACCATTCAACATAACATTCTCTCCCTTGAAATCAGCACTGCTGACGTGTTCTCTGCCTCTAGAGCGGCTTTGCTGACCTGGTTCTATTGCTCTAAAGCAGCTCTGCTGACCTTTTTCTCTGGCTCTAGAGCAGCTCTGCTGACCTGGTTCACTGGCTCTCGGACAGCTCTGCTGACCTGGTTCTCTCCCTCTGAAGCAGCTCTGCTGACCTGGTTCTCTGCGTCTAGAGCAGCTCTGATAGATCTGGTTCTCTGGCTCTAAAGCAGCTCTGCTGACCTGGTTCCCTGGCCCTAAAGGAACTCTGCTGACCTGGTTCTCTCCCTCTAAAGAGTTCTGCTGGCCTCGTTCTCTGGCTCTAAAGCAGTTCTGCTGACCTGTTTCTCTCCCTCTAAAGCAGATATGCTGACCTGGTTTCTCTGGCTCTACAGCAGCTCTGCTGAACTGGTTCTCGGCCTCTAGAGCAGCTCTGTTGACCTGGGTCCCTGGCTCTAGAGCAGCTCTGCTGACCTGGTTCTCTGGCTCTGGAGCAGCTCTGCTGACCTGGTTCTCAGGCTCTGGAGCAGCTCTGCTGACCTGGTTTTTATGGCTCTAGAGCAGCACTGCTGATCTGGTTCTATGGCTCTAAAGCAGATCTGCTGACCTGGTTGTATGGCTATAGAGCATCTCTGCTGACCTGGTTCTCTGGCTCTAAAGCAGCTCTGCTGATCTGGTTCTCTCCCTCCAAAGAGCTTTGCTGAAGGTTCTCTGGATCTAGAGCAACTCTGCTGACCTGGTTCTCTGGCTTTAAAGCAGATCTGCTGACATGGTTCTCCCCCTCTAAATTAGCTCTGCTGACCTGTTCTCTGCCTCTAGAGCAGCTCTGCTGACCGGGTTCTTAGGCTCTGGAGCAGCTCTGCTGACCTGGTTCTCTGGCTCTAGAGCAGCACTGCTGATCTGGTTCTATGGCTCTAAAGCAGATCTGCTGACCTGGTTGTATGGCTATAGAGCATCTCTGCTGACCTGGTTCTCTGGCTCTAAAGCAGCTCTGCTGACCTGGTTCTATGGCTCTAAAGCAGCTCTGCTGACATGGTTCTCTGGCTCTAGAGTAACTCTGATGACCTGATTCTCGGGCTCTAAAGCAGCTCTGCTGACCTGATTCTCTCCCCCTAAATTAGCTCTGCCGACCGGTTCTCTGCCTCTAGAGCAGCTCTGCTGACCTGGTTCTATTTTTCTAAAGCAGCTATGCTGACCTTTTTTTTCTGGCTCTAGAGCAGCTCTGCTGACCTGGTTCACTGGCTCTAAAGCAGCTCTGCTGACCTGGTTCTCTCCCTCTAAAGCAGCTCTGCAGACCTGTTTTCTCTGGCTCTAGAGCAGCTCTGCTGATCTGTGTCTCTCCTCTGAAGCAGCTCTGCTGACCTGGTTCTCTGCCTCTAGAGCAGCTCTGATAGGATAGACCTGGTTCTCTCCCTCTAAAGCAGCTCTGCTGACCTGGTACTATGGCTCTAAAGCAGCTCTGCTCACCTGGTTCTCTCCCTCTAAATTGTTCTGCTGACCTGGTTCTCTCCCTCTAAAGCAGCTCTGCAGACCTGGTTCTCTGGCACTAGAGCAGCTCTGCTGACCTGGTTCTCTGGCTCTAAAGCAACTCTGCTGACCTGGTTCTATCCCTCTAAAGAACTCTGCTGACCTGGTTCTTTGGCTCTAAAGCAGTTCTGCTGACCTGGTTCTCTCCCTCTAAAGGAGATCTGCTGACCTGGTTTCTCTTGCTCTACAGCAGCTCTGCTGAACTGGTTCTCAGCCTCTAGAGCAGCTCTGCTGACCTGGGTCCCTGGCTCTAGAGCAGGTCTGCTGGCCTGGGTCTTTTGTTCTAGAGCAGCTCTGTTGACCTGCTTCTTAGGCTCTAGAGCAGCTCTGCTGACCTGGTTCTCTGGCTCTAAAGCATCTCTGCTGACCTGGTTTCACTAGCTTTACAGCAGCTCTGCTGGCCTGGTTTCTATGGCTCTAAAGCAGCTCTGCTGACCTGGTTCTCTGGCTCTACAGCAGCTTTGCTGGCCTGGGTCTCTGGGTCTACAACGGCTCTGCTGACCTTGTTCTCTGGCTCTAAAGCAGATCTGCTGACCTGTTCTATGGCTCTAAAGCAGCACTGTCCACTCCTACATTCATCCTGACATAGGCATGTCCTTATCTAATCACTCTGCATAAACATAAGTGCTTATAAACGTATCCTGCTGTCAACTACTAGCACTCTAGGAACCCAGTCAATGTCTATGCACTTGCAGAATGACTCAGGCATTGAGACAAGAAGTGGTGAAGCCAAATGTGCACAATATATGTGGTCCCTTAACCCCTTGCTGACTACTGAGTCAGTCCTGCAAACGTCCAGGTAAAAGTCATGCTTGTCTGGAATTACACTGAGAGTCTGTGTCCACTCCTACAATCATCCTGACAGAAGCATGTCCATATCTAATCACTCTCCTGAAACATAAGTGCTTATAAACTTACCTTGCTGTCAATTACTAGCACTAGTTTCAACTGCCTTCGTATCCTCAGAAGGACCTCCAAATGGTTCCCCCGAGTGCAGATAGACGGTCACCCACGCACTCTTAACCAGCAGACTGATCTCCGACAATGCCCCCTATGCCAGAATCAAAGGAACTCTTCTACGCAATCTACAAACCATCCTCGGGACCCAACACATATGAGGCATCCACTGGCTCCCCGTCAAGAAGAGGGTCACCTTCAAACTCCTCACCCATGCCTACAAATCCCGGTCCTAGGATGCTTGATTCCGGTCCAGGGAAGACATGGCTTGGCAGTTCGGGCTGGGCTGTTCCCATGAGGCACAGATTCAAGGCTGATTTGCATAAGGCCATGTCTGAACTGGGGTGGTATGGAGTCCAAAAAACTGATGGATTTAGGCCCAGATCTCTGTACTGGGGTGAATATATGACATTGTTCTGCATTCTGTCCATCAACTGTTGTTTTTGCATTTGTCACCCCGAGTGGGACGGGTATGCTCAGACGTGAGTCCTGTGCTCTCCACACCACTGGAGTCAAGCTATCCTGGCTGATGACGGCTGATAGCCAGAAAACCGGTCCTAGGATGCTTGATTCCGGTTCAGGGAAGACATGCCTTGGCAGTTCGGGCTGGACTGTTCCCATGAGGCACAGGGTCAAGGCTGATTTGATTATGGCCATGTCTGAACAAGGGTGGAGTGGAGTGCAAAAAAAACGATGGCTTTAGGCCCAATTCTCTGTACTGGGGTGAATGTATGACATTGTTCTGCATTCTGTCCATCAACTGTTGTTTTTACAAATCCCTCATCAACATCGAACCCAAATACCTCAACGAGAGAGTTACCTTCCACGTACCCAAGAAGAACCTCCGCTCCGCTGACCTCGCCTTGGCCGAGGTCCCACGCATCCGCAGAACCAAAACCAGCAGGCGAGCTATCTCCTACATATGTGCCCATACCTAGAACAAGCTCCTTGTGAAAATCAGATGCTCCCCGACCCTGCACACGTTCAGGAAGGACCTCAAGACCTGGCTTTTCGACTGATCCAGAGCCGCTATCCCCCCTCGGGATTTGAGACCTCACAAGGGAGTAGTGTGTTTTACAAACCCCTGATTGATTGATCTGATCCCTATATATGTTTATGGTAATGACATGCATGGTAAAGAAGTGTGTATTACTGTTATATGTGAGGTAAAAACTGCATGGTAAAGGCATGTCTGCTAAAGGCATACGTTGTTCCATCATACATCCCTCTGTTAAGTGTTCTTTGGTCACCCATCTTCTTATAACATTTGTTAATCTGAGCCTTTCACTCGTTCCATCTGTGGGTGTCTGTCAATTTGAGAATAGCACCATGGTCTGAGGCATTCCTAATCCTTCCTCTGTTATTTGCCCGCAGTGTCTCCTTGTCGCAGTTTCCTATGTTATCCAACACCTTTCCAGGTCTTCGGACTTCCCAGTTTTTGCAGTATATAGTGATGATCATAGTATTTGGGTCCAGTAGACCTTCAAGTTCAAGTTCAGGACTTTGTATAGCGTGCTACTCACCCAGAGGGTCTCAAGGTGCTTGAGGGAGGGTGGGTGCATTACTTATGGAATAGCCAGGTTTTTAGTTGTTTTCTGAAGGATGTGTAAATGTAATGTATAGGCATTTATATAGCGCACTACTTACCCGTAGGGTCCCAAGGCGCTTCGACCGCTGCGAAACCCTTCCTGGCTTCCCTGAGAGATGGTCCCTTAATGGGTATCTCCAGGGTGAGACCAGGCATCCCCGGCGGTCTGGTGGGGCCGTTAGTGAAGATGAGGCAAGCTAATGCCCAGAGTTGCCGAGTGTGATCGCTGATCAGAGTGGGCACCGAGGCGAGAGGATTATTGAGTCCACTGACCCTGGTCCAGAAACCTGCCGCGCCGGGAATCGAACCCTGGTCCCGGGCCGTCCTCTGCTCTCGGGTCTGCCGCCTCTAACCAGTGAGCCACACTACTTCACTAAGGAGAGGTGGTTCTGTGTGGGTCGGAGGTGAGTGGGGAGAGAATTCCAGGTTTTGGCCACTAAGTAGGAGAAGGATCTTCCTCCCATGGTGGATCTGTGGATGCGCGGAATTGCGGCGAGGGCTTGATTGGATGATCGTAGTTGGCGGGTGGGTGTGTAGAAGGACAGTCGTGTGTTGAGGCATTCGGGTCCTAGGTCGTAAAGGGCCTTGTGTGCGTGGGTGAGGAGACGGAACGTTATTCTCTTGTTGACAGGGAGCCAGTGGAGATCCCTCAGGTCACCGGAGATGTGAGCATGGCGGGGGATGTCCAGTATGAGTCTGGCTGAGGCATTTTGGTTGCGTTGGAGTTTTTTCTGTAGTTTGGCTGTGGTCCTGGCGTATATGGTGTTTCCATAGTCCAGTCGGCGTGGGTGACTGTCTTTCTTGTTTCGGTGGGGATCCACCGGAAGATTTTTTTAAGCAGGCGTAGTATGTTGAAGCATGAAGATGAGACGGCGTTGACTTGTCTGGTCATCGAGAGGGAGGAGTCTAGGATGAAGCCCAAGTTATGTGCTTGATCTGTTGGTATGGGTGCTGTGCCCAGGGCCGGTGGCCACCATGAGTCGTCCCAGGCAGAGGGGGATGACCCTAAGATGAGGACTTCTGTTTTGTCCGCGTTAAGTTTTAAACGGCTGTTCTTCATCCATTCGGCTACTTCTTTCATTCCTTCGTGTAGATTGGTTTTGACGGTGTTTGGGTCTTCGGTGAGGGAGAGGATCAGTTGGGTGTCGTCTGCGTAGGAGATGATGTTGAGGTTCTGTTGGCGCGCGATGGATGCGAGGGGACGCATGTATACGTTGAAGAGGGTGGGGCTGAGTGAAGATCCTTGTGGTACACCACAAATGATTTCGGTGGTCTCTGATTTGAATGGGGGGAGGCGGACTCTCTGGGTTCTTCCGGCGAGGAACAAGATGATCCAATCCAAAGCTTTTCCTTGTATTCCGACGTTGTTGAGGCGTTGTATGAGTGTGCTATGACATACTGTGTCGAAGACGGCGGAGAGGTCGAGTAGGATGAGGGCAACTGTTTCTCCGTTGTCCAGTAGTGTTCCGATGTCATCTGTGGCTGCGATGAGGACGGTTTCGGTGCTGTGTTTGGCTCTGAAGCCGGACTGTGAGAGGTCGAGGGAATTGTTGGATTCGAGGAAGGCGGTGAGCTGATTATTGACGGCTTTCTCGATGACTTTGGCCTGGGAAGGGGAGGAGTGAGATGGGGCGATAGTTCTTAAGTTCAGAGGGGTCCGCTGTGGGTTTCTTCAGAAGGGCGCTGAGTTCGGCATGTTTCCAGCTTTCTGGGAAGGTAGCGGAGTTGAAGGAGCAGTTGATGACAATGCGGGGATGGGGTGCGATGATGGAGTGTGATTTGATGAAGATGTGGTGGGGGCATGGGTCAGTTGGTGAGCCTGAATGGATGGAGTTCATCAGACGGATGGTGTCTTCAGTAGTGATTGGGTTCCAGGCGCAAAGGTTATGGGAGTGCTGTTTTGGTTCGAAGGTGGGTGGTGTGGGTTGTTCTTCGGACCGCTTTTCAAAGCTTTTATGAATGTCGGCGATTTTGTTGTGGAAGAAAGAGGATAGAGAGTCGCAGAGGTCTTGGGAGGGAGTGATGTCGTTGGTGCTGGCAGTGGGGTTCGTAAATTCTTTGACAATGTTGAATAGTTCTTTGCTGTTTTGGGTGTTGTTGTCGAGTCGATCCTTGAAAGCTGATTTCTTGGTGGATCGGATCAATTGGTGGTGTTTGCGGGTGGCGTCTTTGTAGGTGGTCACGTTGTCAGTGGTTGTTTTTTTTTCCAGGTTTTCTCAAGGGTACGACATAACTTTTTGTCCCATTTTTCCAGATTTTGACTGAGTACTAGAAATGTTTTCCTTGTCACTACTGTGTCATGAGCAGTCTACTGTAATTAAGAGTATATGCTCCTCATAGTGAAAAGCAACATTGTGATTCTTGACTTCAGTTTTGATCTGCTTGGCTTGTTGGTGTCTTAGTACGCATGGTAGGATGTGGTCAGGTGGCCTTCAAAATCAGTAAGTCTCCAACAAACTATATATGCACTTTGAAATTCCATTGGTGACCTGACATTGATTACTAGTAGTTCAGTCAGGAAAGGACCAAAGATTTAGGACATATTGATTTTTTCCATTACTGGCACTACTGAAATTCTGATGTTGCTTAGATGGGAAACATCACTTACAACGCAACTTTTACAACGAGATACTATTACAACGCAACTTTTACATCGCAAAAACTTTTACAACGCATGTATTTACAACGAATGTTTTTACAACGCAGGTACCTTTACAACGCATACCATTACAACGTAAGTATTGGTAAGTATATAATTATATTTTAAATGTTATATGTTTGGGGTAAAGGGGTATTTTTAGGGTTCAGGGTCAGTTTGGGGTTTTTGGGTAAAGGGGTATTTTTGGGGTTCAGGGTCACCTTTTAGTTTTTGGGTAAAGGAGTATTTTTGGGGTTCAGGGTCAGTTTTAGTTTTTGGGTAAAGGGGTATTTTTGGGGTTCAGGGTCAGTTTTTAGTTTTTGGGTAAAGGGGTATTTTTGGGGTTCAGGGTCAGTTTTTAGTTTTTGGGTAAAGGGGTTTTTTTGGGGTTCAGGGTCAGTTTTTAGTTTTTGGGTAAAGGGGTATTTTTAGGGTTCAGGGTAAGTTTTTAGTTTTTGGGTAAAGGGGTATTTTTGGGGTTCAGGGTCAGTTTTTAGTTTTTGGGTAAAGGGGTATTTTTAGGGTTCAGGGTCAGTTTTTAGTTTTTGGGTAAAGGGGTATTTTTGGGGTTCAGGGTCAGTTTTTAGTTTTTGGGTAAAGGGGTATTTTTAGGGTTCAGGGTCAGTTTTTAGTTTTTGGGTAAAGGGGTATTTTTGGGGTTCAGGGTCAGTTTTTAGTTTTTGGGTAAAGGGGTATTTTTGGGGTTCAGGGTCAGTTTTTAGTTTTTGGGGTACAGGGGTTCAGTGTAAAAATACATTAAAATTAAATTTAAATTAAATTACATTAAATTATATTTTTTTAAATTAATTTACGATTATAAAATTAATATATATTTAACAATACTTACGTTGTAATGGTATGTGTTGTAAAGGTACCTGCGTTGTAATAACATTTGTTGTAAATACATGTGTTGTAAAAGTTTTTGCGATGTAAAAGTTGCGTTGTAAAAGCATGCGTTGTAATAACATGCGTTGTATCGACATAGATCCTGCTTAGATGGCTTCTGTCTTTTAAATTGTATTAATGCCCAAAATAATTTATTTTAAACATTTAAAAAAAAATTAAGCATACCATTTACTTAAGTAAGTGCCATAACTCTTGCCCTGAGTCTGGCGTAATGTCAATTTCATTCTATTGTGATTCCACTGCTCTGGTCGAACGTTTTGCCTTATTAACCCCTATTTGAAAAGAAGAGATTTCTGCATGCAAAATTTTAATCTTGACATTTCTATTATTAGTGATTACTTGGACTGTTTTTGTTGGCATTAGAACTCTTTGCACTATAGCTATGCTAACCAATGTAGAGTGCTTATGCTCGCTCCCTTAAATATGGTACAATTAGCCAACATCTGGTTTGTACATTTAATTTACTTATGATATCCCTAGCAAATGGTCCAGCAGGCACTTAGACTGTGCAAATGAAATGCTACTAGAGATCAGCGCACTCAATGTGCTACCCACTAATGTGCTGCTGTAAAGCATGTCTGAGGCCTGTCACTGCACCCTCAGTGCAGTCTTAAACTGATATTTTGACATGCCAAAATAAGCCTTTTACCTAACCTTCCTTTGTAATCCTTATGTCACCCCTAAGGTAGGCCTTAAATGCTGATAGGGCAGGGTGCATGATATATGAAAGTTAGGACATGTGAACTTAAGTCTTACATGTCATGAAAGTGAAAAACACTTAAACGCTTTTTCTCTGTGACTGGGCTGTCTTTGCCAAGGTCTAACACTGGGGGATCTTATAATGCTTAATAGGCAATTCCTTCAGTTTGGGAACAGCTAGAGAAATAGGTTTTCTCATCATTCTAATTGTAATTTACATTATCTTTAATGGTGAAGTTGGATTTTAAATTACTGTACTGAAAATGTTACTTTGAGAAAGGTTGCATTTTTCTGCCTAAACCAAATCTGCCTTCATGTCTATGTCCAGGGCCACATGACCGCGAATGGCTCTCCTGTGGTGTGCTGTTTATCCCTTCCAGACATGGACACAAAGGCTGGCACTGGGTATAAGACTGGCACTTTCTGAAACTCTCATCAGAACACTCCTGGACCAGTGCGATATTAAGAAAAAGGATTGTCCAGCTTTTTGAAGAAGGAAGACTTAAGCCACTTGCCTTGAACCCAGGATACCCAGCAGTGACTCCAATGATCATTTGGCAGACTCCCTATTTGAACAATAGGGACACAACAGCTTTCAGAGGCCTTCCCTACAACTGCTCGGCTGACCTTTACCAACTGGACCTGCCTGAACCCGGCTGCTGTCCTCTGCTGGAGTCCCCCAGGGGGTGGTCCCCCCCAGGTATTGGACCACCTTTGAATGGCATCAGGATATACCCCTTCTGCTTCAAAACCAAGTTGCAGGGAAAAATCCAGAAGTTTGGGGCTCTTTGCAACCACAAGCAGACTCCTCCTATCAGCATCAGCCATCGTGCCTCCCCGTCAATGGGAAGTTCCAACCGTCACATGGTCCCTATGTCCATATTGTGCTCCATCATGGTTGGTCTGCACTTGTGTCTTTGACTCAGGGCAGCACAATCGGATATACTGGCATGGGGCATGTTCTACGTTTTGGAGCTATTTTCACCAAAAATTCGAACTCATAACTCCAGGTGTACTTCTTCGACTTGTATTATTTAGTTTCATTTAATTTATCAAATTCTATTTAATTTTTATAAATTGATTTGGGATTTTCCTTGTCTTGTGTTGTTACTTTATTATTGTTTGAGTGTTGCATACATTCTGTACACATTGCCGCTAAATCAAGTCTGATTGCTTTTGTGACAAGCTACTAGAGGGTTAGGAACAGGTTTATTTAATTACCTTTGTGGTTCACCCTAACAAGGATTGTGTTTATTACTTTAGTTGGGCTCTAATCCCTCTCAACTAATAACCCAATTTCTGACATCTAGCATCTGATATTTCAGAGTTGTTCATAGATGTCTGTCCTTTTTAATGTGGCTTTGGGAGCCATGTCTTTTTGGTTTTTCACTGGACATGGGAGGGTCATCAAATGGGGCGTCTAGTCAGGTAATTTATCAAGACTTGATCTGTTATTCCTCTCAGCAGTGTTTTTTTAAGTCAATAATCAGTTTAACAACAGAGCTTTAAGAGTACACTTCCTGCCTGCTTGAAAATACAAGCAGATAGTCCATTAGTTATACATATTTAAAATACAGCCTATTTTGTTGAGGTTTATTTGCACTAGTGCTCAGTGATATCTAATACTTTCACAACTGTTCCTGCCTTGTTGTTTGCATACTCTTTCTATGTGCAAAAATATTTATTGGGCTTATCACAATTTTTGCACTTTGAGGGTCCTCTTTTCTTTTATCCAATAACACTTAATCTATCCCTCTAGTTTTTTTTTTTCACACAGCTGCTCCCTCCATATGTTGCCCTCGCTGATGCTCCCCATCAGCTTCACTGGAGCTCCCATAGGGCCCCTCTGGATTGACACCTACACTGCTGTTTAGCCCTCTTGTGTTATCTTGTCCTGTTAGCCTGTTTCTCATTCCACCATATCTCATATGTTATCTGCCAAATACCTAGAGGTGGGCGGGATTTGCGTAGTCTCGCTACGCAAAGCTCTGCAAAATGATAAAAAATCTCCGCAAGCATGCAAAAATTCTTCAAACACGCTGAATTGCTTGTTCCGCTCCGATTGCGAGGCTTTGTTCCAGTTCGTGAATGCTGTTTGCGTGCTCGGGGAGAAACATCTCACGAAAACATGCATTTTGAAAGCGCGAACAAGCAAAAAATTCAGCTAAATTACCCAAATTCCGCGAGCGGAATGTCATTTATCACCCAGGCCTACAAATACCTCCATTGCCTGTAAGTAACCACACTTCACTTTATGGTCATCTCAGTGCTTCAGTCTAATCAAAGTTCTAGAGGTGCAGACCGATGGTGTGTGGAATTACTTTTCTCAGTACCAGGGGTAGCTTGATGGAAGGTTGAAGCTGTTAACATCATAATTTGGCTCTGCTTTCACTCTTTGCTTATACCACTCTTCTTCTCCTCACCATCTACCCCTGATTTCACACTCAATGATCCTTGATGCCAGCTGGTTTATGGAGAGGGAGTCTTCGATGTCCAATGCGTAATTACCATTACCTAACCAACATCAATGTCAAAACCAGGTCATGAGCCATTTCTTATTTCTTTGGGTTATGGGTCGTAAGACCCCTGGCTATATTTATATATTTTCACACCCCAAAAATTTTACCATCACATTTCACACAGTAACCACATTATTTACATATTATATACAAGTGAGATCTAGCCTAACAGAAACTCTAGAACATTAGAGTCACCTAACCATATCCATTCTGCTCCTGTGCAACCAATAAAAAACTCCATACCAGTTCTGAATGAGATCAACATTGGCTCTGTGCCCCTTTCTTTTACACCTCCTCCATCCGAAGGATGGGGGCCCTCTTTACGGGAGAGCCCCACCTTCCCTCTACCGTACTGGGAGCTCTCCCGCCTCGGAGGTTCTTCTGCAGGGGGCACAACTGCCCTTAGGATACCTATTGTGGGCAACCCCTATACCCACTTTCCTTTTCCCCTAAGGGCCCGTGCAAGGTTGTGCCCAAATGAGCCTGCATGTGTGGTTGATAGGTAAGGACCACATGTTAGAGACTGCCCAGAACCCCCCTGCGCCCCTGCCACGTCATTTCATTTCAACTTGGTGGCAGCACCCCTTGTAGGTTCAAGGGATGATGATGTTGAATTGGGTTTAAAAATGATGCCGTAAAAGGACTCGAAGTCTCCATTCCAATCTTGAACTCACCCTTCACAGGCCAGCATAGTTTACCGACTGTCTGCACCTACATGCACAGTGCACGTTAGCCTGTTTTCCAGAAACATTGCATTATCTTCTTTTGACAGGTGCACTCCATCCTGTAATAAAAAATACACACCCTTGATGCACCCATGAGATATGGCTGACAAACAAGCTGTCCTAAAGAACTTATACACCTTTTGGTTAAGACATTTCACTGACTCATTGTTAGCTTTGACCGATTTACCTCTCCAACTCCACCTCGGGACAATATTAAACCAAGCAAATATGGCCTTAAGGACTTCTTTGAGAGCCAACACATTGCAGAGACAATCAACTCAAATAAGTCTCTCAAACCTAGTTCCGCCAAATCATTGCCTCACAGATGTACAATTATCACCACTGGAAACGTAAGCCTCCAGGGTAACATTTTGTTGAATGCAGTTCTCCAGTGGGCCCTTGTCTGCAGAAAGTCAGCTGATATTGGCCTTTCTTTGCTTGTGATGTGTAGTCACCTACAGAATAAAAATCCTTTGCGCATGTCACATAGGAGTGGCTCAACAAAGGACATCTGTAATGCCTCTTGCTCCAGCATAGACCAGAGGCAATGAAGTATTGAGCGCCTGCATAGGAATTGGAAAATTACGGAAGAAGGAACAGGACTTTCCCAACATGTTCAATCTCACATAGTAATTGTAGCAATCAGACTTCCATCTGCCTATCCTTTGAACTGCTTTCCCCACCAATCCCATACTTGCTGCAGTGATCGCCGTGAAACGAATGGGAATTATAATCTGCTGGATTGAAAAATGCTGAGCAGAGCCCTCCCGAGCACCCTGGCAAATTGAATCCTTGTGAGTGGTGTTCCATTCATATGTACCAAAAGGTGGCCGAGCATCCCATGTACCCAGTGGGCCATGAAGGCTTCCAGATTCTCTACCAGACAGCAGTCATTCCCTGGGGCTGGATGCCACAGTATGTGTTACCCCCTACCAAATTGGTTGGTCTTAAGCAGTTAATGGTGACCGCCAAGACGCCATTTGGCCATTGAATATCTGTTTGCTACAAACCACCCCTCATTTCTTTTTTGTTCTTCACTAACAGCTCGTCCACCCTCAATGTCCAATAAAATGCCAGGGAGAACACTGCCCTAAAATGGCAAACTTTATCAGATGATCTACATACCCAGTCAAGACTGATCATGATATTTGCCAGTTTTGCAGTGTCTATGAGGTGCCTGGAGTCTTGCCTACACCCCTCTAAGTGCTACTAGCTCTTCATTGCCCTTTGCACCAGGAATGTTTTAATTCCATCTGTAAAGTCCAGCATCTTTGCAAAAAACATCCCCCCACCTCTTTTACTTTCTAAAACCTGCGATATGTGCAATATGCCCCCTCATAAGCACACCTTGTCCTGAGAGCTAAACTGGCCACTATGAGATCTGGTAGACTGGGAAACAAAGCAGCCATTTTTGCTCCAGGAACAATGACAGGAACTCCACTGCTTCTTGGTGGTGACACCTGAAAGTCTGCATCTTAAAATGAGGTAAAGCATATGCTGCATTTTTCAATACACCAGGCACATGTTTTGATCTTAAGTCATCATGTAATCTCAAGCATAGAAATATGATTTCTTTCAATAAATGCAACATCATTTGACACGTGTCAGCTCCCTGATTAATGCTCTTGGAACCCTACTTTGGAAAAGCGGCTTTCACCATTCTGGGTGATTTTAATTTTCATTTGGATGAGGTCAATTCGAAGGACACAATATCGCTGGTCGATTCACTTGGAGCATGTGACCTCGCCCAGCTTGTGAATAGTCCCACCCATAAGGGTGGGCACATTCTCGACGGGGTATTCTCTAACGACACCAGGCTCTCTACTGGCCTCCCGCTACTGTTGGTTTGGACTGATCATTGTGCCGTGCCATTGGAATTTTCCTTTTCTGCCTCATGTACTATTAACATGGGAACCTCTCCATTCATTCTTAGGGGAAATTTTAGGAAGATTTCGGATGAGGCTCTTGTCCCGCTTGTCTCCACCCCCGAATCTTTATTATCAAAAGACGTAGCTGTGGCAGCTCAAGACTTGACGGATTCTATTTCTAGGGCAGTGGAACAACTTGCCCCCTCATCTCTGGCTATGTAGCTCGCCGAAAGCCTACGGCACCTTGGTTTTCTGATCAGTTGCGACTCCTGAGGCAGGGATGTAGGAGTAGTGAGAGAAACTGGAGGAAATCTTGGGACTCCAATGATCGAGAGGCCCACAAGTCTGCACTGCGGGAATATAAACGGAGAGTGGTGACAGAGAAGCAGGAGTACTTCTCCAACCTCACCAGCTCCCTCTCCTCCTCTAGGGAGCTCTTTAAAATCGCTGACACCTTATGCTCCTTGTAACTCCCTGATCCCGTAGTTAGTTCGCAAGAACTTTGCAATAACATCTCCGACTTTTTTCACAATAAAATTCTTGACATACATGTCTCCCTGGAAGCTCATTGTCATGCTTTGGACCAAAGCGTACTGCCTGTCATTTCCAGTCTGGATTCTTTAGGTACAGATCCCTCCTGTTCTCTTATGGAATTTCTATCTTTATCCTTGGAAGGACTGAACCTGTTGCTTGACAGGACCAAATCTGCTTCCCCCCTGGACCCTCTACCTCTGAAAAAACTGAAAGAGTGTAGAAATAGCCTTCTTCCTCCTATGCTTGAGGTAATGAATAAGGCTATTACCCAGGGCTCTTTTCCTTCTGTGTGGAAGAAGGCGATTGTGAAACCTCTCCTTAAGAAGCCGTCCCTCGATCCGGCCTTGCTGAAAAATTTCAGGCCGATCTCCCTCCTCCCTGCCCCCGCCAAGATGCTTGAGGCGCATCTGAATTTCCATCTGTCCTCCTTCCTTGAATCATCCGAATACCTTGACAACACGCAACACGGTTTTAGAAAATACCATAGTACTGAGTCCGCCCTCACTTGTGTGGTCAATAACATCCGACGCAAAGTGGACTCTGGCCAAACCACGGTTTTGGTTTTGTTGGACCTCACGGCCCCATTTGACACCCTGTCCCCGGCCATTCTTACATCTCAGCTCAGGGAAGCTGGTGTCATGGGACCGGCCTCGAGTCTCCTCAACTCCTTTCTGTTGGAAAGGGAGCAGAGAGTAATGCTCGGGAACCACCTCTCCCCTGCCAAGTCATTGCAGTGTGGGGTGCCACAAGGGTCGGCTTTAAGTCTGACCCTGTTTAACATCAATGTGGCTCCCCTGGCAAGACTAGTAAGATCGCAGGGGATGGAGGGGGTGTCCTATGCAGACGACACCCAGATTATGGTGTCGCTGGCTCACTCCTCTGTTAGGACATCTGCCACCAGTTTCAGGGTATGCATGCAGTATGTGGCAGACTGGATGACTATAAATTCCCTGAAACTGAACGGCGAAAAGACAGAGGTGTTGATCTTTGGGAAGGACCAAGATGCTTGGTCAAGTGAGTGGTGGCCACCTTCTCTTGGCATCTGCCCCACCCCCTCCCAATCTGCCAGAAACCTTGGCGTAATTTTCGACACCTCGCTTTCCCTTTCCCTTCAAGTCAACAAAACCGTGGCCACTTGCTGGGGTGTGATCAGGATACTCAACAAAATCCGTGGGTATCTTTCCCCCCAGGCACGTAAACAGGTTGCAGTTGCCTTGGTAGGATCGAGGTTAGATTACTGCAACTCTCTGTATATGGAAGCCAATAAAAGCCTCATACATCGACTGCAGATTGTGCAGAATGCTGCAGCTCGCTTTGTCCTGGCCCTTCCTAAAACCTCCTCCGCTACTGCAGCCAGGAAAGAACTCCATTGGCTACCTGTCCAGCACAGAATCTCTTTTAAAATTCTGTGTTTGGCCTACAGAGCTTTGACAGAAGGCTCCTCTAGTGCTATTGGCTCTCTCCTTACGCGCTATGTCCCTACAAGAGGCCTTCATTCTGCGGGACTCTGTCAACTTGTTGTTCCGCGTTTCAAACTAGCCAGATGGGGAGCCAGAGCTTTCTCCGTGGTTGCCCCTCAGCTCTGGAATTCGATCCCTATCGAAATAAAAACCCTTCCCACAATTGAGTCATTCAAAAAGGATGTTAAAACCTGCCTCTTTAAGAGGGCCTATCAATGAGTGAATGCTGTTGAGTGGGGGGCTTAGCTACTATATTTAATTTAGGCGCCTTGACGCCCACTGGGCTAAGTTTGCGCAAGATAAGATCCGTTTCATTTATTCATTCATTCAATGCATTCTACCACTGTCATGTTATCCAACCAGAATTCCACTGAATGATTGCGGATCTGTTCTAGCCATATTGTGGGGGCAACCAAAATGGGAAAGAGCTCTGGATAACCAATATTGGTAAACAGCCCAGTTTCTACCAAGGCTCCTGGCTATTTCTGTGCACACCAAGTTGTACTCAAAATGTCATCAAAGCCGGAGCTGCCTGCAGCATCTTCAGGGAGACCCAACTCTTATTGGTCTTGGCCAGGCTTGGCCATATCACCGTCCCATTGAAGTCCTTCAAAAATGCTTCCCATATTCTCATGTCCTGGTGGATCTCACTTGACAACCTAGTATGATGGTGTCTCAACTTCGGACCAGACATGGTCTGCCCTATAGACCTTCAACATGGGCAGCCCAAGGGTATAATACAGAGTGCGATATTCAACTGCCCCACTTCTAACTGTAACTGATGTAGTGCCACCTTTTGGGCTTCTATGCATTCTTCCAACACCTGTGTGAAAGCCCTGACCTTCTCCTGGGAGATCCTAGATACACTTGACATGGAATCCAAATATATCTCCAGGAATTCAATTGTGGTTGCTGGTCCACAGGTCTTTGCTTGAGCAAGTAGTACCCCGAACACACCCATTAATTCCTGAAAGCACTACAGAGCCCTTTCACACTCCTCTGTCCCAGGCGTGCCCAGAAATAAGAAGTCACCCAAATAATGCCGTGCCCAATGTGGTCCTGATCTCTGTCTAAATACCCAGTCCAAAAAGGTACCAAGCATCTCAAAGTAAGCAGAGGAGACTGAACAGCTCATGGGCATACATTTGTCACAGTAGAAGACACCCCCAAATTGGAAACCCAATACATGAAAATCCTCAGGGTGCGCCGGAAGCAGCCGAAAGGTGGATTTTATATCTGCTGTTGTAACAAGGTCCCAGCTCCTGGAGCATTGCAATTGCCTGATCTGGGAAGGCATACTTAACTGAGCACAATGTCCTATTGATATGCTCATTGACTGACTGACCCACAGGGGCTGACAAGTTGTGTATCAGAAGGTCCTCCCCGGGTCTTTTGTGGAATCTACCCCCAAAGGGAAACACACAAAATTCTCAAAAGGGATGAAATCAAAAGCAGGTAAGAACTCAACTGCCCCCGGTATTTTTTGCCCCCACTATCCCTTTGTGAGGTACCAGTTTCTACTGACCTCTACACTGCTGATACACCTGTCACTCCTGCCTGTTCTTGTATACCCATGCCATCCAAATGTGGCACAAACTTGTTGGCCCTTTCCACATGGTCACTCTCCGCTACCCCTGCCAGTGCACCTCCCAATACCAGTGTGGACCACATGCCTACCTTTGAAAGCCAAGGCAAATCACTGGCTACATTTGCCAGCAACTCCTGCTGACCTGCAGTGTGCACTGGTGCTACCGACCTTTCCAACAATCTATTACCAGTCTGTGCACTGCTGCTGTTCGCTGGTGGCACTGCAACTGTAGGATGTGCCCCACCCTTTGGCACCACTTACTCTTCCAACTGGCACAACCGCTGCAAGAGCCGTGCCCTGTCCTTCACTTATTCCGCCCATTGGCACAACCTCAGCGGTGGCCCACGGCCGTTGACCCCCTTCACCATTTGTCCCCGGCCCCCTACCACTGGGGACAATGCTGCCTGGGGTGCAACCCCTGGCCTCCAAGGCTAATCCATCACTGCTGTCTCTATTGGCTGCCCTCCCTGAGGGCCCTGAGGATGCGAAAGTGCCTGATTATCATTTCTTCCATCCTACTAACCGGGTGTGCCCTCTTGACACCCTTCCTTGTTCCCCATGGCATCCTCACAGCGAAATACAATCTTAATGTTAAATATGATGCACTCCCTCATTAAACCTTCACCCACTCACAGAAGAAGTTCAAACTTGCCAAGCAAAAACACCTATTTGTGATGCCAAACACTCTGATGAAAGCACAACTCCTAAAATAACCAGCAAATTGGCTTGTCCCTAGAAAGCACTCAAACGTGCGTCAATCACAATAAAAGCCCTCCTGCACTTTATGCCCACTGCTCAACCAAATCTTCACTGGCAATAACAACACTTTTGCCCCAAGTGCGCCAAGCGCTCAATAAATCACCCCCAGGGTTAATATAGACCAAGAGCTCAGAAAATCTCTCATTTCGCAATCCGTTTTACCTTTGGTGCCCCTCGTGCCCTCCAGAACCAACACTGAGAGTCCAGATTTCCAACAAGGGCTTTCAGGCCAGGTGGAAAAAACTTTCCAGCACGTGCAGCCCCTGGCAGGGCATTAAGATGGGAGGGAGCCCACCAGAAACTAGCAACACATGGTTGTTGCGGGGATGTGCGTCAGGGGGAGAAGTGACTGCATCATTCTCAGCTATGAGCAGGAACCAAGAGACCTGCTCCCCATCGTGTGGCCCTTTAAATAGGGCCAGTGTTTGGGCCGTGCTACCTTGGAGGCACTTTGATTCTTCTGAGTCAGCACCCGACTAGACCCAATCACCACCGTCCTAACCATTGGGACCCGTGGGAAAACACACCCAGGTCCTTGCATGGCCCTCGTCTCCCTGCCATATTATCGACTCTGCCGAAGGGAGAACCTCTGTTATTGGAGGTATTAAAGACTGGGCATCACTCAGAGCTTCACTTAGGGGTAGCTATCTAGCATGCTGGTTTCATTTGTTTTCATTTTTATTGCAAGCATAAGGCAAAAAAAGGAAAAAAAGAAAATATACCATCTCCCTAATGTATAAGCCATATACCTGCAATAAAAAAATGTAATTTAAAATAAAATGACTAATTGGATATAATGTTAACATTTAGGGGCCGATTATGATAGCGGTTTTTCCTCATCCTCCGGGCCGGCGGAAGCCACCGCCGACCCGGAGGAATAGGAAAAACCGCTGCAGAGCCTCAACAGACCCACCGCCAAATTAGGATGGCTGATGGGTTTGGAATTACCGCCGCAGCTTTTCCGCCCCGGTCGCCTTCCGACCGTGGCGTAAAAGCTCTAACATAGCTGGCGGTGTCTATCAGACACCACCAGCCATATCAGGATGGTGGTGAATACATGCTTTTCCACGGCTGCTTTTCCGCCATGGAAAAGCATACAGACTTTCACTTCGGGGGCCCGTTGCGGGCCCCCTGGGTGAAGGGGGGATAGAGGGTACCTATGGTACCTCCCTGCATTTACGTGCACAAAGCGGCAGGCACTGCGCAGTGCCTGCTGCTTTGTGCTTGCAAATGCGATGCATGCATTTTTAACCTTGCGGCGGGTGCAGCTTGAAGCTGCACCCGCCGCAATGTTAAAGATAGAGGATGTGACCGCCACCCTGGCGGTCACATCCTAATCTACTCGGAGGGAACGCCGCAGCCTCTGCGGACGTTCCCTCCTCCTCAGGGTTGGCGGACGGACTCAAGTCCGTCCGCGATCCTAATGACCCCCTTAGTTAGAAGTAGTGTGAACATCCAGTGCTTATTGCTTTGTGAAACAAAAAAAAATGCTTCCACTGTTCTGGAGTCTTGGACTTGCATTCAGTAATGTTCTCTAGCTACCTATGCAGGTAAGTCCTCGCCTCGCCAATAATGTAGGGAATCTGTAAACTGTGGCTCTTCCTATGGGTAGGGCAAACAGTGAAAAATACAGAACCTTAAACAGACCCTCAAAAAGAATTGACGTCCATGACGTCAATAGGAAATAACTTTGGGAATAAACAATAAGAGTATTTTCTCCCTTTCTCTCGCACTTGAACCTATTCCCACATAAATTCAAATTCAATGAAACCCCTTAACTTTTTGAATATCTTTCAGCACTTGCTGAACCCCTTGCAGTTCAGTCATGTCTTAAACGTCCGTTCTATAAATAGGATCCTTTTTCTGAGTCCAGTGTTCATCCTTCCATTTAAATGACCTAGATCCTTGATTTACTCATCTAACGTCAGCCATGGCAACACATCCCTTTCATACCCTCCCTCTATTCTGCCGTGTTGAATCACCGAGCACCCAGTTAGTAAAACTGGCAATTAGACAAACAATAACCAGGAAGCGTCATCCCCCACTGTTCCATTTCATAATTAGTCTACTGAATGCAGATTATCATCCATTTACGTCTTATTAAAATTGTCACAATACAGAAATGTACTACGCGCTGCTTTGAATAAACCCATTATGACAATTAAAGCAACATCTTACCAGCTTGTAAGGCACCTACACCTGCTTTGTTTTAATAGATGCAGTGTGCAAGATGTACCACAAAAAGTAGCCACTTAGGGTAAATGTTTACCGTTTTCCAAATGGAAGACGATGTTTTCTTTTTTTAAATGTATGCATTAACTGCATGGCTAGGTTTTTATAAAGGCAATCAGCGCCATGCCACTTAGATCATAGTAATTTTGTAATGTGTCGTAAATTACCTTTTTGATTTAGTTCCCTAATTCGTTTGACATAACACAGTTCCCTCATGAAAAATTTCACAGCGTTTATTTTCACTCATAATTAGACCTTATTCATGTAAAAAAAGGAAAAAAAAGCATTTGCAATGCAATAGGTCTCGCATTAGGAACGTTTTAGCTATTGGTATTGTAAATGACAATATTTTTATTTATGTGTTGGTTTTGAAAATAGCGAAATTATTAGCTGTGTCTGTTACAATGCCAATAGTTATAACTTTCGCAAATGTGACACCTATAGCATTTGTAACGCAATATGGGTTGTATTTAGGTGACTTACATGTATTGATATTACAAATAACAATGGCTTTTATTTTTTTTTAATAATTAATAGTTAAATAAAAGTTATTGTAATTTATAATGGCAATGGATTACAATTTTGTAAATAACTTTTGTGAAGATTATGTTCAGTGTATTTTATTGTGATGAAAATCCAAGTACAGAAGAGAAATATTAATATTTTTTTGTGACATTTGTAATAAAGCTTGAAACATTGCGAGAAAATATTTGAACCAGTTGTTGTTGAATGATTGCACAGATTGATGCTGTGGTGGCGCTGAGTGATGTTGTGATGCCCGTTACTGATGCTGTGCTTATGCTGAGTGATGCTGTGGTGAAGCGATAGATAGAGTGAGTGCAATAGATAGATGGAGGTCGATAGATAGAGGGAGGTCGGTGGATAGATAGATAGATAGATAGATAGATAGATAGATAGATAGATAGATAGATAGATAGATAGATAGATAGATAGATAGATAGATAGATAGATAGATGGATAGATAGATAGGAAGATAGATAGACAGACAGACAGACAGACAGACAGACAGACAGATAGATAGATAGATAGATAGATAGATAGATAGATAGATAGATAGATAGATAGATAGATAGATAGATAGATAGATAGATAGATAGATAGATAGATAGATAGATAGATAGATAGATAGATAGATAGATAGATAGATAGATAGATAGATAGATAGATAGATAGATAGAGTGAGTGCGATAGATAGATAGCTAGACTGAGGGCATTAGATAGAGTAAGGACGATAGAGTGAGGGTGATGGAGAGATAGATAGAGTGAGTGTGATAGATAGATGGTTGTGTGTGTGGTTGTGGTTGTGTGCGGTTGTGTGTGTGGTTGTGTGAGGTTGTGTGTGTGTGGTTGTGTGTTTGTGTGATTGTGTGTGTATGTGTTTGTGTGTGTGTGTGTGTGGTTGTGTGTGTGGGGTTGTGTGTGTGTGTGTGGTTGTGTGGGTGTGTTTGTGGGTGTGTGGTGTGTTTGGAGTCGTGTGTGTGGTTGTGGGGCTGTGTGTGTGGTTGCGTTTGGTTGTGTGTGGTTGTGTGTGTGTGTGGTTGTGTGCGTGTGGGGATGTGTGTGGGGTTGGTTGTGGGTGGTTGTGTGTGTGTGTGGGGATGTGTGTGAGATGTTGTGTGTGTGTGGGGGTTGTGTGTGGGGGTTGTGTGCATGTGGGGATGTGTGTGGGGTTGTATGTGGGTGGTTTGTGTGGGGTTTTGTGTGTGGGGTTGTGTGTGTATGGGGTTGTGTGTGTGGGGGGTTTGTGTGTGTGTGGTTGTGTGTGTGGGGGTTGTGCATGTGGGATGGTTGTGTGCGTGGAGGGGTTGTGTGTGTGAAGGGGTTATGTGTGTGGGGGAGTTGTGTGTGTGGGTAGGTTGTGTTTTTGGGGGGTTGTGTATGTGGGGTTGTGTTTGAATGTGGGGCTGTGTATGTGTGAAGGGATTGTGTGTGTGGAGGAGTTGTGTGTGAGGGGGGTTGTGTGGGTGGGTTGGTTGTGTGTGTGTGGGGGGGGTTGTGTGTGTGTGTGTGTGATTGTGTATGTGGTTGAGTGTGGGGTTGTGTGTGTGAGGGGGCAGTGTGTGAGGGGTCTGTGTGAGGGGTTAGTGTGTTAGGGGCAGTGTGTGAGGTGGTAATGTGTGAGGGGGTAGTGTGTTAGGGGGCAGTGTGTGAGGGGGCAGTGTGTGAGTGGTCTGTGTGAGGGGGCAGTGTGTGAGGGGCAGTGTGTGCGGGGGCAGTGTGTTATGGGGGCAGTGTGTGAGGGCACAGTGTAATGAGAGTGTTTGAGGGTCCGAGATGCAGAGTTTGTGGGGTGTGAGGGTGCAGTGTGTGTGGCCTAAAGTAGTGTGAGTGAGCAATGTGTGAGTGCGCAGTCAGTGCGCAGTCAGTGAGTTTGCAGTGTGTGAGTGGTCTGTGTGTGTGGGCAGTGTGTGAGTGGGCAGTGTGTGGGGGCTAATGTATGAGGGGGCAGTGTGTGAGGGGGCAGTGTGAGAGGGGGCTGTGTGTGTGGGGGCAGTGTAATGAGAGTGTGTGAGGGTGCGGGTTGTGTGAGGGTGTGGGTGTGATTGTACACTGTAGTGTGGGTGAGATATGTGTGAGTGTGAAGTGTGTGAGGGGTCTCTGTGTGAGGGTGCAGTGTGTGAGGGGCAGTGTGTGAGGGGGCAGTGTGTGAGGGGACAGTGTGAGTGGGCAGCGTGTGAGTGGGCAGTGTGTGAGGGGGGCAGTGTGAGTTGGCAGTGTGTGAGGGGGCAGTGTGTGGGAGGGCAGTGTGTGAGGGGTAGTGTGTGAGAGGCAGTGTGTGAGGGGGCAGTTTTTGAGGGCAGGTGAGTGAGGGCACAGTGTAATGAATGTGTGTGAGGGTGTGAGGTGTGTGAGGGTGTAGGGTATGAGGGTGCACTGTGTGTGGCCTTAAGTAGTGTGAGTGCGCAATGTATGAGGGGGCAGTGTGTGAGGGGCAGTGTGTGAGTGGGCAGTGTGTGAGGGGCCAGTGTGTGAGTGGTCTGTGTGAGATGGCAGTGTGTGAGGGGGCAGTGTGTGAGGGCACAGTCTATTGAGAGTGTGTGAGGGTGCAGTGAGTGTGGCTTAAAGTAGTGTGAATGAGCAATGTGTGAGTACACAGTGGGTGAGGGGTCACTGTGTGAGGGGGCAGTGTTTGAGGGGGCAGTGTGTGAGTGGTCTGTGTGAGTCGGCAGTGTGTGAGGGGGCAGTGTGTGAGGGGGAAGTTTGTGAGGGCACAGTGTAATGAGAGTGTGTGAGGGTGCAAGGTGTGTGAGGGTGCGGGGTACGAGGGTGCAGTGTGTGTGGCCTAAAGTAGTGTGAGTGCACAATGTGTGAGGGGGCAGTGTGTGAAGGGGCAGTGTGTGAGTGGGCAGTGTGTGAGGGGGCAGTGTGTGATATGGCAGTGTGTGAATGGGCAGTGTGTGAGGGGGTAGTGTGTGAGGGGCAGTGTGTGAGAGCACAGTGTAATGAGAGTGTGTGAGGTGTGCAAGGGAGCGGGGTGTGAGAGTTCAGTGTGTGGGGCCTAAAGTAGTGTGAGTGTGCAATGTGTGAGGGGGCAGTGTGTGTGGACTACATTACTGTGAGTGAGCAATGTGTAAGTGCGCAGTCACAAATACTGTGCAGCATGGTTTTAAAAATTTTTTTAAAAACTTTAGTGACCTGCATGTCATTTTGTAGGTGTGCAGGCCAAGAAAATATGCACTTAAAAAATTACATGAGTGCCTTCTTTTCTATTTTTGGATCCAAGTTGAATGGGAAAACGAAAAATTAAAAAAAAGTTTGCACAAATGGTGTGCGGTACTTCTCTATCAATCTCTGCATTTTTATTATGTTATGAGTGGGAACAACTGCAAATATGCATTTTATCTTTGCTAATTAACATTGTTTTACTGTTACTAAGTGGTGACAGAGATAGTAGTGAGAAGGCTGCTTTTCCATGAAGAACTGGGGCAGTAACTAGACTGTATAAAGGTTACTCTCCATTTTATATCTTGAGTGTAGACAGGCATATTGATTTTGACAGTTGCCATATAGAGTAAAAGGTTTGGGGAAAGAAAAACGGTTGGGGGCAATAAACTAGAGCAAGGTAGATGAAAGAGAGTGTCAGGCAACGCCAAGAGAAGGCAGCAGCAGAGGCTCGGGGGAGGGGAGAACAAACATGGATGTTTTGGCAAACAGAAGAAAAAAACTAAAACACACAACGTGGGGCGTTGGGGGGCAGAAGCATCAGACAAAAAGTAAAGGCGTGTGGGGGAGAATCATACGAAGAGTGGGAGTCAAGAGGCCGAAAAGAAATGCTGAGAACAAGAGTAGTCGAGAGTGAAAGTGTGAGATGAAGGGGCAAGGTTGAAGGCAGAGAGACATTTGAGAGGAAGCAAGGGTGAAGGGAATAGAGCATGGGATGAGGGAGAGTAAAAGTCGAGAAAATTAGCTATGAAAAGTGGAGTATTAAGAGAAAAGGAGAAAGTAAGAGCGGTAGCAGAAAGAACAGATGAGGAAAGTTTTCGACACAGATGAGAAAGAAGCAAAGAGAGGAAGAAGACACGAAGAAGAAGATATAAGAAGACAAAGTGCGTAGATAAGAAATAGAGGTGGCAGAATAGTCGAGTTACTTTACAAAAGCTGATGAGAACTAAGCCTAAGGCTAGTCAGCAACAGCAACTGCCAAGAATATTTCCTAGCTAAAAACAAATGTCATAATGTTTTAGTGAGTGAGTGGTGAGGTGCGGCGTTCAGGCTTTGGGGGGAAATGGAAAGTGAAAGAGAGAATGAAAGCTCACATAGGGGAGGTGCCGCCAGATCTCAGCGGCACCAGGAAAACCCAGCAGGAAAGTCCTTGTGTTAAAGGCAAGAGAGAGCAAGAAAACACAGGCACGGAGGCAGCCTGCAAACCGCTCGGCTTGGGTCAGGAGAGTGCCCCTGAATCATCACCACCGGGACCATCTGTCAGCAAATCTGGGGAAGGGTCGTATTTGGAGGGGGAGGGGTGCAGTGGTTAAGACACCAACTTTAGAGCCCAGTGTTTGGAATAAGAGGTAGAAAGAATGAAAGAAATAAAGAGAAAGAGAGAGAGTAGAAAGCAAAGAGATGTGAAATATGTGAAAAGTCAGAGGGGGAGTGGGTATATAAAGATGCAACACTAATACAAGAAGCAGATTTTCTGTATCAGTGAAACTAATTCCAGTAATCAAAGCAGCCTATGTGCGTTCGTATGCCCAGATACCATGAACGGTAATGGAGGGCCCAAGAGCAGAATTAACAAGGGCTGAGGCTGTGTGTGTGTGTGGGTGGTATGTATGGGTGTGTGTGTGGGGGGGTGTGTGGAGTGTGGGGGTGGGTTTGTGTGTGTGTGGGGTTGTGTTTGTTGGGATCATTAAAATTACCTTTTCACAATTTACTTGTGGCTAGTTGTGTTCCAAATGATGCCACACTGTTACCTTTTTATTTCACTGTAACCTAACAACCACATGAGGACACTTGTCTCGAGCACGGCGCACTGGTAGAGTTGGGCAGAGACGTTTGCTTTGTCTCTGGCATGAGCAGTTCTTGGAGCGAACATCAGGGAACAACAATTGGGCCCACATGGAACTATCTGTTAATCGCATGGTGTTAGGCAACAGGAAAGTCCGGTCAAATCAAACAAGCAGGGCCGGTTCTTGATGTTTGGAAAGGAAGTGGCAGACTACGACTGCAGGGCCTTTTGAGGAGAAGCTGATGTATTTTACCTGTGGCTAGTTGTGTTCCAAATGATGCCACACTGTTACCTTTTTATTTCACTGTAACCTAACTACCACGTGAGGACACTTGTCTCAAGCACGGCGCACTGTCAGAGTTGGGCAGAGACGTTTGCTTTGTCTCTGGCATGAGCAGTTCTTGGAGCGGACGTCAGGGAACAAAGATTGGGCCTACACGGAACGATCTATTAATCGCATGGTGTTAGGCAACAGGAAGGTCCGGTCATGTCAAACAAGCAGGGCCGGTTCTTGGGGTTTGGAAAGGAAGTGACAGGCTATGACTGCAGGGCCTTTGGAGGAGAAGCTGGTTTCTTTAAATTCAGTATTTTCCATTGTTTAAGTTAATATATTTAAGAGCACTATTTTACACAGCCGAAAGAGAACAAGCTCTCGGCGTTGCGTGGTGAGTCGGAGGAGCAGCATTGGGTGGCGAGGGGGACGGGGGAGCGGTTTCCTTTGAAGTCTGATACGGGGCGGGGGAGCTGATTCCTTTGAAGTCTGATGCCGAGGCTCAGACAAATGGTGAGCGATGTGCGATGTGGCTGGCGATGTGCACGCACCTAGCTCACATGAACTGTACCCGATCGGCAGTTTGGGTAGACTTTTGAAAGCCTTACTATAATCTCGCCAAACAAGCATTGCTAAAGCAATGCCTTAGGCTCGACCTAAAAAGAAATGAGGGTCTGAATTCTGTGACTCAAATCCACAAAAACAGGTTCTAATGACATTTGTGCCTGCAGATGACATTTATTCCTGAAGACAATGCAGAAGATTTGCAGTTTGTTCGCTGGAGTAAAACTCCGACCATCGGTGCAGACCAGGAGTGTGACTGCCAGTTTCCCAGCAAAAGACTTGATAAGCATAAAAGTATATATTTGTGGGTATTCATAAACTTTTTGCAGACCCTATGCCTGTCTGTAAAGTTACTCGTGGCAGAGCATAAATACGTATATTTACGGGTTTGTAAAGGTACGAGTTCATTCTTCTGTTTAAAGGAGTGTAGACATTGATTTTTTCACAGTGACAAATGTTCGACAGTGAAGTAATAAATGCGAATTGTTGTCTCTTTACACATTTCTACATCGAGCACTCCTAGTGCAATCACGGGGACCTTGTCAATCTCCAAAAATGTGTAACTCTTTGAAAAATAATAGGCATAAATCTAAGATGCGTAGATTTACCCTATCAGTTGTGAAATGGGCCCACTGTGCAATCCACAATGCCTAGACCATTTGGAAAAGCTGAAATATGAAACACTCCTGTATCTTGGTATGTATACATTTTTTTAGTCTTCTCGATTCTTAATTCCATCGCAAACTCGGCCTGAAAGTATGAAAAGCTTTTACCTCAGCATCAGTGTTGTTATACAAGCAAGGCCAGCCTTGTGCATGGGGAACTGGGCCTAGGCCTGGGGCGCCAAATATTCTGAGGGACGCAGCAAGGAGTTGCCTGACCTATTGTCATGCAAACAGTAGCTATTCTCACTTGGTCTCAATTGGGCCCGTTAAAGATTGTGTAATCAGCCGAAAATGCACCTCAGTTTAATTGTTAGCACATCAACCCTCTGCCCGCCTCCTTCTTCACACAGCCTGTGGTTAAACTGTAACGGCTACCCACCCCTCAACAAATACCACATTTTTGTTCCTCCCAGGTCAGAGTCCCGGTCAATCCGATTTAGTGCTGGCCCTGTATACAAGGACACATTCACTTGTTTGTAGACACATGGGGGTAACAGAGCGCTTTACAAATACATTTACATTTACATGTGGCGGCTCCTCTCCTGAGGCGGAGGTGTGCCCCCTGCTACTATTTTTGTAGGTACACAAAGGGAAAAAAATGATAATAACTTGTGTTGTTATCATTTTATTTACTCCTACTTCCGCATCAGGGGGCAGGGGCAGGGGAGGAGTATTAGCACCATCCTAAAGTGCACAGTGACTGCTTGGCCGGCACTCTTGGGACACCCAAAACAGACTTGCGCACTTCGATTGTTCTCTGTGGAGCCTGCATTACAGCCTACATGGAGAATATGCCCAGGCCCCCAGTCAGCGCTGAAACACGGAGCTCACACCAATCACAATGCTGCTAACGCAGCATTGTGATTGGTTGACTGGGTGTGCTTCGGTAAGGCCGAGCAAAGGAGGACTGCGGGGGCGACGTAGCTGCGAGAAGTTACGTTTTAAAATTCATTACCGCTTCCGCCTGCATACCCACCTCTACCCCCCTACTCCCTGCATCCTATCCACCTCCTGCCCCACTACCTTCGATCAGTGCTGACCGTGACGGGTAGACACAGGGAGATTGAGTGATTCAGAATTACAGGAGGTTGAGCTGACAGTTGAACCTGGCTCCCCAGCTTCAAAGTCAGCAAATTTAGCTACATACTCTCCTTGTCTTGATGAGTATACAATGACCTAAAGAATCCTCTACTGCTTGCATAGGCAAAATCACTATCAGACTTGGCAGGGCTCATTGCTTTTAGATGGTAATGGAGTTTCTTTCGGATGGAGAACAGAATCAACCAGATAGACCTTTTGTTTTCATCACAGCAGCCAGTGTTATGTGTTGAACCTTCAGTCATTTTGAGGTTTAGTCAACACAGATTGCATTCTGGTACCTGCTATTTTATTTCTACTAATGTAAGTATGGACTCCAAAGTCCATGTATGTATGGACTCAAAAGTCCTAGAGCACAAGGTCCTGTGGCCTACATGTCTGAATCTCTCTGAAGGTGTAAATGGCAAATTCCACTCAACATCATGTTTTAGCTGTCAAAAATAATTCTTCAGACAAGGTGCTTACTACAGAGATGTGTTTCTACAGGTTTTTTAATGACTTTCAATGTGCCCAATGTACTTTCATAGGAATAAGCAAACACTGCATGATGGATACTTTGCAGGACATTGGCTGGGCCAGACACACAAGTCATAGAATCACACATGTACCCAAGTGAATATATTACTGATGGTACCCATTTTCAGGTTTCTGCTAGACAGCTCATGTGCTGTCTTGAAGAGACATGTTGTGTTTAATCTGTGGACTTCAGCCCACCCACAGGCTTCCTATTTGTTCGCTCCATTGTCTGTCTCATAATCTTTATCAGCATTTGGCTCTGGCATGCATGGTCTTGCCTCTTCTTGTGTTTAACCTTCCCCCCAAAACATGGACCAAGTAATTGTAAAAATCCACTGCTATCATTTTTATGACAGTTTTAGGACCTAATGTTTTTCTTTTGCATCACTTTACATAGTGTTTGTTCTTTTACCATCTCCATATCATCTCACCCGCCCCTTTTCCCCATCCACAGATCACCCCCTTCCCATCACTGCTTTACCCTTCGTTGCTTCTAAAGTATCTGTGTCTAGCCATTTTTCTTTTGTGCGAGAACATTGAACTGTTCGTGTCTCACCTTGTTGCTTCTCATTTTAAAGGGTGGGACTCTAGTTCTTCAGAGTTCTACTGTCAGGACACTTTCTTACTTTTTTTGGTTTCAGAAGGTAGTGGAGCGCTTTATGTTAGCACCAGTTACTTTTTTGTGCAGTTTATATAGAGCCAAAACCACCTGAAGTTCTTGAAGTTACATTAGCACCAGTTCCTTTTCACAATTACACATTCATTTTGTGGGCATTGGGAGATTTGTAGGTCCAGACAGATTAAGTAAGGGCCTGATTTAAATCTTGGGGGATGGATTATTCTGTCACAACGGTGGCGGATATCCCATCTTCGAAAATATAAATCCTACAGGATACAATGGTATTTATATTTCAGTGAATGAGGTGTCCATCACTGTTGTGAGGGAGTAACGCCTCTGCCAAGGTCTAAATTAGGCCCTAAGTGATTTGCCCACAATTAAGGATGTTAAGCTGATGCCGAAACTCAAACCCAGTTTACCAGCTCCATAGTTGGCAGCTGTGGTCCTTACGCGACATCCTCTCACAAGATGATGCCACATCATCTCCTTAGCCTCTTCTTTAGCTACACATTTGTTGTTTACAGCCTATTCACTTAATCTCACTGTGGCTGCCCGCATTTGCTGTTGGTTGCCTGTCCACCACTCGCCCATCCCTTCTCCCCTCACTCTTTTACAATTTTGTGCAGTTTTGTATAGCGCCAACACCACTCAAAGGTATTGCAGCGCATTATATTAACACCAGTTTCTTTTCAAAAGGACATTGTAAACATATGCAAATCACTTAATTTCTCCAAGGCAGCCCGCATTTGCTGTTGGTTGCCCATCCAATTCCTACCCGTTTCTGCTTGCCCACGCTAAACTCCCATTGCACTGATCCCCTTTGCCACCATGCCCCATCCATCAATTGGGGCAGTTTGGCTCAGAGCCCTTCTTTTTCCCATGAGTCCATGGCACATAGATGGCGTTTGATGTGCCTTTCTGCAACAGCAGGCATATTTCGACTTGGAGCCGCTAAGCTGGCTTTTCTCCAATTTAGAACTCTCATCTTCTCAGGCATTCCTGCAAATAGAGTAAGTTTCACCTGGAATCTCCCTCTGTATGCTTGATGCAGTCTTCCATGATGGCCATGTCCATGGTTCAAAGGATCCCTCCTCCAGCCAGGGTCTATCATATTGCTCTGCCTTTCAGTTCAGCTGACTAGCTGGTGGCAAAATGGTTGAGCAAAGACCTTGCCTTTTCTTCTAGATACTATCTCTCTAGAGGTCAGCTTGTTTGACAAGTGCATTCAGGAGAGACACATACGTCCTCATCACTGCTTTCCTTGTGCTTGCGCATGGGTGCCATTTTGCTTCTCCTACGCCTTAATTTAGTTTGGGCTAGGCTACCCTGATCTCTTAGTTCTTGGTTGGCCCCTCTCCTACTCTGATGATCTGGTGGAGTTCATTCTCCCAACAGGGGGCTAATTTGGGCTCATCTCCATGTGGGGGCTAGGACCTAGTTCCTCCCTCCCCGGGGGAGGATGCATGGTTCTGTTCTCCCTTTACACCACCCAGGTGGGAGCTTTCACTCTTATCATTCTCAACTCTTGATCTCCACTAACTCCCACCTAGGCTGCCTCTCTTGCTTGTTTCTGTGCGCTGTTCTCCTTGGTAGGAACTTGTCCCCCAATGTCATGCCCTGGAGGGCTGGGACCTCTTTTCTCCACTTCAATGGTGGTATCCCTACCCAGTAATGCTACCAACCTCCCAGTTGTATGAGAGCTCTTTACCGGATGGGTTGGAGTGCAGCCTCCAGACGCTAATGGGGCTTGGTGGGTTGCATATGATGGATGGGAGTTAAACTTCGAGGAATCCTGGTACCAAACTGGGATGAGGTCTGAATATTCTGGGTTTGCTGATCTGGCAACCTCCCATCCCTAGATCTAGTGGTTTGCTGCCTGGTGTGGGGGTCTGTCAGTCCCCTCAACTGGCAGATTGGTATAACCAGGAGTAGGAACTGTAGGGATGGCAGGCATTGGAGAGAGCACCTCTATGCCTTTGTATGGCGAGGGAGGTGTGGGCTCCTTTCGTGTGGGTTCTAGAGCAGAATTGTTGGTAAGGGCCACCTCGAAGATGTCACACATCAATAAAATTATTCTGCCCTACTTACTTAGTCCTCATGTGTTCTAAAATGCTGGTGTCGAAGTATCCCCCCTCTGGCCAGGGGCTCAAATCCATCTTAGTGCGTGCGTGCCATTCATGGCAACATTTATCTAGCTTTTTAGCCTGTATGGGAAACCTATTTTGCATGCGGTTTAACAGCGACTCCATGATGAGTTGGGAACCTTTTGAGAGACTAGTACACTTCAAACTTCTCAAGTCTTTTTAGATAATCCTAAATTCTATTCTGATCATGGTGAAAATATGAACAAGGGATTGTGCCAGCAATAAATACTGTTACTCTGAGCTCAGTTTATGACAAATATGTATCAAACATACTTAGTACATAAGAAAGTGCAATGTTTAATTGAAAATATTATGAATTGTGTTTCACAGCGGAAACAGCAAAATGTGACCAAATGACCACTTTTTGGTATGCATAGAGAATTTTTCACTTCGCATAGCATTTAACATAAAATATAGTTACAATAGTTTATCAGCCACACAACATCAAAAAAAAATGTAAAAGAGAAAAATGACAGAGAAGCCCACTCCTAGCGCATATCTTTCAAAAATGAGGGGCAGCTCTGTGTGATACATGGAACTAAGTGAGTCCAATAGTCTGTCAATATTGGCTTGGGAATAAAGACAGCAGAAAGTTACGCAGAGAAGACGGAGCAGCTTGACAACTACAGGCCCTTCTTGGTCAAGCACAAGCTGCACCTTACTCTCCGTTCCAAGTTTTTCCCTAACGTCAAAAATACACCCTATGTCACACCCAGGGGTAATGCGTACTGGCTGTGTTACGCCCAGTTGGCAAAGCAAATAACTCCTCTCACTTCTTTCAAATGTTGGGACTAAGGATCAGATGTAGTTTCATACTGAGTGACAGAAGCTTCAGAATGGACCTCCAACCTGCGGATTCAGCAGAACTTCCAATCAATTGCAGGGTCTGCTCACCGTTCTTTTTGTGCATCTGTGAATCCTTACAGGCAGGGTCTTTTTTCTTTGGCTGCAGTCAGGATAGAAGAACCAATCTCTCCTAGCTGGCTTGCCAAAATGTTGCTCAAATGTTAATTTACTGCGCAAAACCGAAAGACAAGATTCGTTTGACAAAACAAGAATAGTTGGCCTAATTAAACGCAGCAGTCGCGAGAACAGGTGACAAAGTTGGGATCTGATGATTGACTCTAAGTACATTGGTTTCAAGCATCATTTTATACTTTACATGAAGCATCATAAAGTAATTTATACATTCCTTTGGAGAAAGAAGCGCAGGTGTGTCTCGACTTTCCATGACACAATGTGTGTTTTGTTTTTTAATTAAAAAGGAATGGGTGCTGTGTGGCCCCCTTTTCCTGGTCTGACTTTGGTCCAGGAGATCCCATCCACTGGGGCCAGGTATTTTTAGAATGGGGAGGGGGCTGTGTGGCCCCTTCCGCGGGCCGAATACCCAAGGGTGCAGCTTTTTCTTTAAAAAAATGTTTTAATAAAGGAAGGATGTCAGCGTTGCCCCTATTCCCTGGCTGCTTTTGGCCCCAGGAACCCTATCCCCTGGGTCCTGACAACAACACTGGGTGTCCTGGTGTCACCCAGTTTCTCATGCTGGGGACCATGGGGGGAACCTGAAGGCCCGGCCGTTCCGGCTGGCTTCCTGCTTCCTGCGGTAGTCAGCATTGCTTTTGGTAAACATGCAGCTCAATCTATCCAAAAGCAATTCTGCTTCACTTCTAGCAAGCAAGAGCATTTTTGATGCTCTTGCTTGCTAGAAGATCAACAGAGTTTGCTATAGCTTGGCAGGAGTGGTAAAGATCCCCCAAACCATAGCAAACAGCTACCTCCCAAGGGTGGGTACCTCGCAAGGTAGCAGGGGCCGGCCCTTGGGGGGGGGGGGGGGGGTGGTGACAGCAGTCCCCAGCACCATGTATGGCTCCAGGAGGCCCTCCATTCTTGATTTTTCTCCAGGGAGGTTATGGTCCCAGGGCTGCAGGGGGGTCCAGGAGGCCCCCACATTTTTAAATTATAAACCCAGGATGGTGGCGGTCTTTGGGGCTACAGGGATCCATGAAGCCCCCTGCAATGTTTTAGCACAAAGCCCAAGGGAGTTGGTGGTCCCTGGTATTGGGGAGTCCATGAAGCCCCTCATTTAAAAAACAAATAGGCCCTGGGGAGGTGGTGGTCCTTGATCAGTGGGGGAGGCCATACAGGCTCCCTCACATTAATTTTTAAAGAAGACCTGGGGAGGTGGTGATCCGTGTGGCATAATTAGCCCCAGGAGGGGGGACCTGTGGGTGTGTGAGTGGCTGTATGGGTGAATAAGTGGGTGTGTGAGTAGCTCTATGGATGAGTGAGTGGCTGTGTGAGTGGCGGTACTGGTGAATGAGTAGGTGTGTCAGTGGGTGTATGGCTGTATGAGTGACTGCATTGGTGGGTGAGTGGCTGTGTGAGTAGTTGTATCTCTGTGAGTGGCTTTATGGGTAGTGACTGGATGTGTAAGTGGCTATATGGGAGAGTGATTGGCTTATTGATTAGGTGTAAGGGTAAGTGAGTGGGTTTGAGCATGGCTGTATTGCAAGGTAAGTCTCTATATTCATGACTGTATAGGTGAGGAAGTGGGAATGTGACTGCTTGTATAGATGAGCAATTGGTTGTGTTGTCAGGTTTCTTGGTGTGTGAGGGACTATATGATGAAGTACCTCTATTAGTAGCTGTATGAGTGAGCGAGTGGCTGTGTGGGTGATGGTATAGGTAAATGAGTGGGTATGCAATTATCTCAATGGATGAGTGAGTGGGTATGTGAGTAGTTGCATGGGTTTGTTAATGGGTATGTGAGTGAGTGATTGGGTGTATGAGTATGTATATGAGAGGTCGTATGGGGTTGTGAGGGTATGTGTGATTGGTTGAGTGGGTGTGTGAGTGGGGGTGTGAGTGGTTCTGTAGATGATGTCATCAGTGATATCATTTGAGATATCATGAGTAATGTCTCTGACCATGTAATGAGTGATGTAATAAGTGAAGTCATGAGCAGTGCATTGCCGGGGTGAAAGTTACATTTAGCTCTGGTAGATATAACTGCTACATTTCTATGGCTTTGTCCATGTGGAATTTAAGCCTAAATATAACAACCAGGTAACCTTTGTTTTTTTCAGTAAATTTCTATGTTTTTTAATTTCTATTTCCTAACTATATTGTCGCTGTAACCTTTGTTTTTTTTAGTGAATATGTATAGTCGAAATATGTAATGTAAAATCAATGGATTTGAGCATTAACGCACCTGCCCAGGGAGTGCATGTTTATGGAAACTGACTTTGGATATTGAATTAACTAGTGTACTCCACGGGTTTATGCACCACTTCCATACGGGTCCACTGGTTTTGGAAGGAGCGCTTTGTCGTCGGATATAAATATATATATATATATATTATAACTTTATATAAAGTATCAAATATGTCATAAGTTATCCAGGCATTTAAGCACAGATACAAACCAATGTGGAACCATGTCTTCTATGTCCATTGTTTATGTGTTTTTACTAGCACTTTAAAAGGCGGTGGTACTGTCTAAACATTGTCATGTGATCAAGGCAGCTAGTTCGGCAGAAACGCGACATGGCAGACTTTGGCAAATAAACTAAAATTGCACTTACTTGGGTCCACGCTCGTTTTTCCTTGGAGGTGGAGTGACAGCGAGGTGTTTGGGGATTTTACCTACTGGCGGTCGCCAGCAGGTAGTTATAGTTAGGACATATTATCTATAGGAAAATCGTAAAAAAAAATTCCTAATAACTTTGGTGTCGGTTGATGAATTGGCAAGCAGGGGCCGAGAAAAAAGGGGAGCTCCAAAATGTGTTTTCTCCATGTTAATTCCCATAGGAAACTTTAGACACGGCTAAAGCCCGATCTGCTAAACGGAATTACACCAAATTTGGCAAAAAGGTAGTTGGATTTGAGCCTTTTTGGCAGGTTCACCCCTAAAGTTTTTGCCTTAAGTCCCTGGCATGGTGGTAGTGATTTTGCGCCTCTGCGCTCTTTAGCACTGTGGCCCAGTGTAAAGTGCTTGCGCACTCTGAGTGAGTGTGGTGAGATTGGCCTGCCCTCCCTTAGGAATGCATGCATATGTGTGCCCATGGTAATTCCTGATATGATGGGGAGTTCAGGATCAAGTTTAGTATATGAGAACTTGTGAGAGTAAATGCTGTGCAATAGCGTGCGCAGATTTATTGTAGTTATTTTAGAAATGCCACTTTTAGAAGTTGACTGTGTGCTGTGGGATGTGAATTGCCTGTCTGCCTTGTGAATGACAGGTGCTGGATGGAGTGGCTGGCTACAGGAGCCAGGATGAGTCTGCCCAGTGGCAAATAGGGAGATCTGCATGTAAATGGGAGGGATGAGTTGCACCTGGGACCTAAATGGGGCTGTGCCTTCCCTCAACAATGCTGGCTCCAACCCCTGTGGTGCGTCTGATGCTTTGACAACCAACCCGGAAACCAACCCACCCTACCATCTGTTGACCATCTTCCCCCCGTAAACACCCTTAACGCCTGGAACCCAATCTCCACTGAGGAAACCATCCGCCTAATGAATTCCTTCCACTCTGGATCCCCCACAGACCCATGCCCTCACCACATCTTCAACAAAGCAGACTCCGTCATAGCACCGCACTTCCGAGACGTCATCAACTGCTCCTTGATATCCGCGACCTTCCCAGAAGACTGGAAACACGCTGAACTCACCGCCCTTCTGAAAAAACCAACAGCGGACCCCACCGAACTCAAAAATTACCGCCCCATCTCGCTTCTTCCATTCCCGGCCAAAGTCATCGAGAAAGCCGTCAACAACCAGCTCGCCGCCTTCCTCGAAGCCAACAAATCACTCGACCCCTCACAATCTGGCTTCCGAGCAAAACACAGCACTGAGACCGCCCTCATCGCAGCAACAGACGACATTCGAACTCTACTGGACAATGGAGACACAGTCGCCCTCATCCTCCTCGACCTCTCTGCAGCATTCGACACAGTTTGCCACAGCACCCTTCTACAACGCCTCAATAACATCGGAATCCAAGGAAAAGCACTTGAATGGATCACCTCGTTCCTCACCGGAAGAACCCAGAGAGTCCGCCTACCACCATTCAAGTCCAAGGCCTCTGAAGTCATCTGCGGCGTGCCTCAAGGATCATCACTCAGCCCCACCCTCTTCAACGTATACATGAGCCCCCTCGCGGCCATCGCCCGCCAACACAACCTCAACATCATCTCTTACGCGGACGACACTCAACTGATCCTTTCTCTCACCAAGGACCCCAGCACCGCCAAAACTAACCTACACGAAGGAATGAAAGAAGTCGCCGAATGGATGAAACAAAGCCGTCTGAAACTGAACTCAGATAAAAGAGAAGTCCTCATCTTGGGCACATCCCCCTCTGCTTGGGACGACTCCTGGTGGCCGGAAGCCCTCGGAAAAGCACCCATCCCGACAGACCACGCACGGAACCTTGGCGTCATCCTGGATTCTACACTCTCAATGAACAGACAAGTCAACGCCGTATCCTCTTCCTGCTTCAACATTCTTCGCATGCTCAGAAAAACATTTCGCTGGATCCCCTCCGAAACAAGGAAAACAGTCACCCACGCACTGGTCACGAGCCGACTGGACTACGGAAACACCCTCTACGCAGGTACCACCGCTAAACTCCAGAAGAAACTCCAACGAATCCAAAACGCCTCAGCCAGGCTCATATTAGACATCCCACGCAACGAACACATCTCCGGTCACCTTAAAGACCTCCACTGGCTCCCCGTCAATAAGAGGATCACTTTCCGACTGCTTACCCACGCACACAAATCACTCTACGACATCGGACCAGATTGCCTCAACTCTCGACTGTCCTTCTACACCCCCTCCCGCCAACTACGTTCTTCCAGCCTAGCCTTCGCCACTGTACCTCACATCAACAAGACCACCATGGGAGGCAGATCCTTTTCATACCTGGCTGCTAAAACATGGAACTCACTCCCCGCTTACCTTCGCCTCACCCAGAACCACCTAGCGTTCAGAAAGCAGCTTAAAACGTGGATTTTTGACAAATAATCCTCCTCCCCTTCCTAAGCGCCTTGAAACCCTCTGGGTATGTAGTGCGCTATACAAATTTTATGACTTGACTTGACTTGACTTGGCATGTCCTGTGAAAGGGAGAGCAGAGATGAGCAAAACTAAGTCGTCAACAGCTCCCCTGTACCAGTTGTATCTGGTTCTCCCATGCCCTACACTGTTAGAACAAAGGGAAATGCTGTATAAAAGAAGACCTGAAATATCATCTGGAGAACAACAACGACAACCACTCCTCCACCCTGATCGACAACCCCAACAACCTCGGACTAAAACAGCTCATCACGATGCCGACCCACATCGCCGGTCACACTCTTGATGCCATCTTCTCCTCAAGCTCCCACGTCACCTTCAGCCACGCCTCCGAACTCACCTGGACAGACCACCACTGCATCCACTTCTCCTTCTGAAAATCCCACACACACACAACCGCACCCTACAGATCCCCCGCCGCCACTGGGGCAAAGTCACTGAGGAACAACTACAGACAAGCCTCGTACTCAACCCTCCGACCAATCCCACTATCCCCGATGATGGTGCACTCACCCTCGAATGCTGGATGAACGACTGAACCAACACCGTAGCCCCATTGAAAACACCCATCAACAGAGACACCGGCAAAAGAGCCAGCTAGTTCACCACAGAACTCCTCGCCTCAAAGCGCACCTGCCGAAAATTGGAGAACATATGGTATAGCGACAAGACGCCAGACAGCCACGCTGCCCACAAACACGCCATCCACAACCACCACCACCTCATCAGGACCGCCAAAATGATCTCGTTCACAGACCGTCTTGACAACAACACACACAACAGCAAGGAGCTCTTTAACATTGTGAAGGAACTCTCCAACCCCAGCTCCAGCGCCATAGAAATCCAGCCATCGCAAGCCCTGTGCGACTCCCTCGCCACCTTCTTTCACCGAAAAATCACCGACATCCATGACAGTTTTAAACCCCGTACAACCCCTACGGGCCACGCCGCACCAGAATCACCACACCCCACCGTCCAAGACTCTCTGACTGGGCCAACGTGAGCACCGAGGGCATGATCAAGATCGTTGGCACAATCCACTCCGGATCCCCTTCCGACCCTCTCCCACACCACATCTTCAACAAAGCCAGCAACTCCATCGCACCCCACCTACGCAACATCATCAACCCCTCCTTCGAGACCGCTACCTTCCCTGACAACCAGAAGCACGCAGAGACTCAAGGCGGACCCAAGCAACCTCAAGAACTTCCGGCCCATCTCCCTGCTTCCGTTCCCAGCAAAGGTCATCGAGAAGATAGTTAACATCCAGCTCACCCGTCACCTCGAAGACAACAACATCCTGGTCCCCTCCCAATCAGGATTCTGCAGCAACCACAGCACCAAAACCGCCCTTATCGCCGCCACAGACGACATCAGGATCCTTCTAGACAACGGCGAGGCGGCGGCCCTCATCCTCCTAAATCTCTCCACCGCCTTCTAAACTGTCTGCCACCACACAATACATACGCGCCTCTAAGATGCAGGGATCCGGGAGAATGCCTTGTACTGGAACACCTCCATCCTCTCTGGCAGAACTCAGAGAGTCCATCTCCCCCGTTCCAGTCTGAGGCCTCCGAGATCATCTGCCGTGTCCCAGAGGAATCCTCCCTCAGCCCCACGCCCGACAGCATGACCTCAACATAATCTCCTATGCAGACAGCACACAGCTGATCCTATCCCTCACCAAGGGCCCTCTCACCGCAAAATCCCACCTCCACCAGGGAATGAAGGCCGTCACCGACTGGATGAATGAAAGTCAACTTAAGCTGAACTCAGACAAGACAGAGATCCTCAGCCTTGGACCCAAGCCCTTAGCATGGGACGACTCCTGGTGGCCAGCATCACTGGGGACACCCCGGCCCCTACCGACCACGCATGTAACCTGGGAGTCATCCTCGACTCGAAACTCACCATGACCAAACAAGTCAACGCAGTCTCCTCCAACTGCTTAAACACCCTATGCATGCTCCGCAAGATCTACAGATGGATCCCGACAAACACGAGGAAAACAGTCACCCAGGCCCTAGTCAGTAGCAGACTTGACTACGGAAACACCCTCTACACTGGAGCCTCCTCCAAGCTCATCAACAGACTACAAAGAATCCTGAAACCCTCTGCACGCCTGATCCTTGATGTCCCGTGCCGCAACCACATCACCCCCCACCTGAGGAACCTACACTGGCTCCCCGTCGACAGAAGGATCTCCTTTAAACTCCTGATCCACGCACACAAGGCACTCCACAAAACTGTCCCAGTCTACCTCAACAGCCGACTCTCCTTCTACGTACCCAACAGGATACGCCGCTCCGCTGACCACGCCCTGGCAACGGTCCCGCACATCCGTAGAACCACCTCTGGAGGCAGATCCTTCTCCCACCGCACCTCCAAGACATGGAACACCCTCCCACTCTGCCTACGACAAACCGAAGACCTACTAACCTTCAGGAGACAAATCAAGACCTCGCTTTTCCACCGGTAGCAGCATCACCCCCCGCCCCCAGCGCCTTGAAACCCCTGCGGGTAAGTAGCGCTCTTTACAAATTAACTGATTGATGATTTGATTGAGGAATCCTTCTGTCTGTCCCATGCAGTTCTCCATTCTTCCATCCAGCACTATCTACCTACGTATCCTATCACTTCACCAATACCTAAGCACTTATAAATTGAGCATGCGCCATCTTTGCAGCACTGAAATTACTCCAGTTATTAGTCATATACGTAAATAATGGCCTAGCCACTAATACAAGTTGCTGGTACAATATTTTGTACACTAAGCATGCAGGCCTTTAACCAGCTACATATTACTGAAACGCTCTTCTATATACCCTGTTAGTACCTATTCAGTATAGGAATCCTCCTGTCTGTCCCATGCATTTCTCCAATCACCCATCCAGCACTAGCTACTTATCCTATTACTCCATCAATACCTAAGCACCTATAATAACTGAAAAAAATGTTTAGCATTTTTTGATATGTACTACTGTCAAGGTAAGATTAAGTAATCCAAACACTATCAATGCACAACTACATTTAGCTGTGCACTGTATATATATATATATGAACCTCTAAAAAGCTACTTAGTAAAGTACTACCCATGCAACTTAGGAATCCTCCTGACTGTCCTATGCACTTCTCCAATTACCCATCCAACACTATCTACATATCCTATCACTCCGCAATACCTAAGTACTTCTAAATTCAACATGTACTCTCTTTGCAGCAATGAACTTATTCTAGTTACTAGTCATGTACCTAAGGAATGGCCTAGCCAGTAAAACTAGTACAGCTACAATATTCTGTGCACTATGCATGCAGATCTCTAATCAGCTACATAGCATTGATACAGTCTTTTAAATACTCGGTTAGTACCTATGTAGTCTAGGAATCCTTCTGTATGTCCCATTCACTTCTCCATTCAACCATCCATCACTATCTACGTACCCTTTAACTCTACCAATACCTAAGCACTAATAAATTTAGCATGTACTCTCTTTGCAGCACTGAAATTATTCCAGTTATTAGTCAAATACTTAAGGAAGGGCCTAGCCACTAACACAAGTGCAGGTACAATATTTTTTACACTATGCATGCAGACCTCTAACCAGCTACATACTATTGATACAATCTTCTAAATACCCAGTTAGTACCTCTGCAGTCTAGGATTCCTTCTGTCTGTCCCATGCATTTCTCCATTCACCCATCTAGTACCATCTATGTATCCTATCACTCCACCAATACCTAAACACGTATAAATTCAGCACACACTTTTTCTACAACACTGAAATTACTCCAGTTATTAGTATTATACTTAAGGAATGGCGTAGTCACTAATACAAGTGCAGGTACAATATTTTGAACGCAATGCATGCACACCTCTAACCAGGTACATACTATTGATTTGCTCTTCTAAATACCCAGTTAGTACCTATGCAGGGTAGGAATCCTCCTGTCTGTCCTATGCATTTCTCCAATCACCGATCCAGCACTATCTACTTATACTATTACTCCTCCAATACCTAAGCACTTATACATTCACTATACACTCTGTTTGTAATACTGTAATTATTCTAGTTACTAGTCATGAACTTATGGAATGGCCTAGCTACTAACACAAGTACAGCTATAAAATGTTGTGCACTATCCAAGCAGACCTCTAACTATCTACATACTATTGATACACTCTTCTAAATACCCAGTTAGTACTCATGCAGAGTAGGAATCATCCAGTCTGTCCCATGCATTTCTTTAATCATGTATATACCACTATCTACTTATCCTATCACTCCACCAATACGTAAGCACTTATAAATTAGTGTTCGCTCTGTTTGCAGCACTGTTATCATTCCAGTTACTAGTGGTATTCTTATTAAATGACCGAGACACCAACACAAGTACGCATAAAATATTCTGTGCATAATCCCAACAAATCTCTAAGCAGATACCATTAAATACTGAAGTAGTACCCATGCAGCGTAGGATACCTCCAGTCAGTCTCATGCAATTCTTCAATCACCCATCCAGCAATATGTTCTTATTGTATCGGTCTGACAATACCCAAGCACTCATGGGGCAGTTTACAAGCACCCTGCACCACCAGTACGTCACTTTTTGTAACGTAATGATGGTGCCAGGCACTCCTTCATATTTACAAGGAGAGGAAAAACCACCCTGCGTGGTTTTTTCACTCCTTGCAAACACGACCCCTTTATATACAGAACTTTGCTTTGAAGGGGTGTTCCATAGGTGTTGCTGTGGGTGTTCCTACGCAACTCCAATAGATCAAGACACATCTCCAGATTTATGAGAAATTGTAAATCTGAAGATGTGTGTGACTGCTGCGCCATTCTAGAGTTGGTGTAGCAAGGCGCATAGACGAGAATTGTTTTCATTTCTCCTCATTTTTTCCTCTTTCAATGCACGCTGCTTTCCACAGCATACATTGGAAGAGGAATATGCCTTTACTGATTGTTTTTGTGCAGGAAAGTGTTCCTTCCTGCACAAAAACAATCCCCGCACGACACAGACTTCCTTGCACCATGGTGCAAGGGTGCCTGTGTCAACGCATGTATGCAGTTTGTGCAGCAGTGCAGAGGGAAGCACAGAGTTGCAACATATTCATGTTTATATGTCACATCCCTGTGCTTTGTAAGTGCCACAGTGCAGTGAAACTAAAGAGCTTGCAGTGTAACGCTGCAGTACTTCCTCATAAATCTTCACCTATAAATTCACCATACACTACTAATGCATTCTTTCACTCAATCATGCTGTATACATCTATTCAGCCACACTTTCACACATTACCTTGCAATTATAGTTCTTTCTTTAACCAGATCAGGTAGTTTTCTTCTTTTTTGAACATTTTTTATTTTTTTGGTGTTTTTTCAAAAAAAGAATGAATAAAACAGGAAACTTGGAAATACTTATCATTCGAAAAACAAAAAACAAGAAAATTAACAACAATGGTTGCATTGCGCAGCTCAAACTGCATCCACCGACTGCTCACCGAAGCATATGTTTCTCAGACTTCATGCAGTGTTGCTCAAAGAAGGTGAATTCTGGCTTAATGTCCATTGCAGGTGTTCCTGGGGATGCTCCAGACATACTTACCACAGCAGGTGCGGGTTTCAAAGCAGCTCGCCTCATTGTCTCCCTAGCAAGATTGAGAGGATGTGTGGTCTAAAGATGCTTGTACATAGAAGCCGTGCCACAACAGTATTTTTCACTACCTCTTGACAGGACTTAGTCACAAATTTTGCACGTCACCTTTCTCACAATTATTTTCTTCTCTCCAGGTGGAAAAGTAAAGAATTTCCACAGGACAGATTCCAGCCTCTGTGGACGTGGTGCCTCCTGCAAGAATTCTTCTTCAGAAGATACTTCCTCCTGCTGCTGCTGCTGGTGTCCAGATGCCATTTGTTTGATAATTTTTGAAAAACACCAATAAAACAAGCAAAACGGGTTCTTGTAGGAAGAGAGATGTCTCTAAAGAAGCTCTAAAGAATGATTAAAATGGGTGAGGTCCTTCAAAAGTTACAGTGGGAAATGTTATGCACCAATGAAATCTTTCTTTTTGAGGTCACGAAGAACGCACCCGCAGCGACTTTGCGAAAATATATTAAAAAATAATATAAGTTTATTATAAGTACAAATATATTATTTTTACATGAATATCTTAAACTCTTGCCCTAATATGTATATTAAAGACACATACATATCATATTTTAACATACATTTTTTTTGTGGGAGTCGCGCACTCAGCACAGCCCAGCATGTATATGACGGGACCCTCCTCCGCGCAATCGTCGCGTACCATAATACACATGTGTTGCAAATGCACAGGAGCAGGAGTCCTGGACTGGATGCAAACCAATCGCGCACATCAGATAATATTAAATGTATATGATGTAACTGAAAAACACGAAGCCGTCGCACACCGTATGCGATCCCTCATGACTTTTCTAAAATGGCAGCTAGAATCTGTGCACCAAATGTGCTGTGTACACTTTGGGTGCGTGACTCCAAAAACATTTTGGGAAAAAGAAAATAATGTAAGTATATTAAAAGAAAACAAAAAAATGAAACAGTATTTCAGTTTGAATTAAAAAAAATCTTTTTGCAATTTTCCGAAAAATATATTATGGTATTTAATGATCAAAATATTTATAAAAAAACAGTTAACAAATTGTAAGAAATCAGTACAAAAAAATTGGTATAACTACCATTACACTTAAAAATTAGCATTTAAAAAAACCTTTGAAATTCACTGAAAAAACCCTAGGTTTCACAGACTTTATAGTTAGAAATTGGCATTTAAAAAACCTTGGAAATTCACCTCAAAAAACATAGGTTTCAGGGGTGTTATAGTTAGCTGGACATTTCACTCGTACAACATCCTAGAATATGTCATGAGTGATGTCACTGACCATGTCATGAGTGATGTAATATGTGACATCATCAGCATTGCATTGCAGGCGCGCAAGTTATAGTGAGTCCAACTAACTATATCGTGGGAATTTCAATGGTTTTATGTCAGTAAAGTTTCCAGCTAACTATAACTGGTGTGAAACCTATGGTTTTTTCAGTGAATTTAATAAGTTTTTTAAATGCTAATTCCTAACTATAACTGGTGTGAAACCTATGGTTTTTTCAGTGAATTTCAAAGGTTTTTTAAATGCTAATTCCTAACTATAACTGGTGTGAAACCTATGTTTTTTTCAGTGAATTTCATAGGTTGTTTAAATGCTAATACCTAACTATAACTGGTGTGAAACCTTTGGTTTTTTCAGTGAATTTCAAAGGTTTTTTAATAGCAAATTCCTATAGCTATGAAATGTCATATATTTTTTATAATGAATCCTATAATGTACATTTATGTAATACAATTTTTTTGTGTATATTGTTCATGGTTTTTTTTTTTGCCCTGGAGCGCTCCCGGTGCGCGTCCCGGTGAGCGCACATGAAAGCGCAGTCTTGCGGCGTGCCCCAGGCTGCGTACCGGTGAGCGTCCTGTTAGCGCTTTTGCCGCAAACGAAAACATCATTGTGACATATCGCATAGCCGCGTCCGCGTGATACGCACGGCGTAAACGCACCCTGAAGCACTCGAGCACATACGATCGCTCAACATAAGCATCTGACGCGCCCCGGGGCGCGCCCGGGGGCGCGTAGCATAAGTGCGTCGGGGCATGTGACCTAAAAATAACACTTTTTATTGGTGCAGGACAGTTATGGTTTCCAAATGATGAAAGCCCTGGTCATGTGACCTGAAATTAACACTTTTCATTGGTTCAGGACAGTTTATTTTTCCTAATGATGAAAGCCCCCACCTTTTTTCCTCATTCTCACTTTGAACTTTGAAATGAAGAAGACCTGTTGAAAGACCTCTCTGTACTTTTTTGGGACTGAAAAATGGCTTCAGTAGCAGCAGCAGCAGGAGCATCTCAGCCACCACCACCACCACCACCACCAAGAGGACCACCACAACACCACACTGGTGGAGATGAAGAAGAGGAAGAGGAGGAGGAGGAAGAGGAGGGGAGGAGGACATTCCTGCCAGAAGACAATACATAGGCCAAAGCCACACATTGTATGGGATTTTTTTTCCATCCCAAGTGGCCAAAAAAAAGGTGAATGCGCCAAAGGTGACTTGCCTGATCTGTAACATGGAACTTTCAAGGGGGAACCCTAACAAAAAATACTCATTTGGCAATAACACCATGATTTACCACATGCAGCGCAGGCATCCCAACAACTATGCTGCGGCAGAGGTGAGAGAACTGGCCAGTAACCCTCCCCAATCTTCACCCAGCACCTCAAAAAGAAGGCAACTCACTCCATCGGGACCAGAGACAAGGGAGATGGTCCAAAACATTCAACCCCAGTTTGGGAAATACAAGATCACTTGTATATTTTGTGGGAAAACCATCACCTATGGTGCGCAAAGCATAAAGCTCATCAACAGTGCTGGTGACAATCACAAATGCCCAAAAAACTCCATAATTTTTTCCTGTTTTTTTTTTTTGCTCCAGTTGAGCCGTTTTCAATTCCTTGTTTTTGGTTTCTCCCCATAAAAATAACAAAAAAGCCCAAAAAAGTACAAAATGTTCAAAAAAACATTAAAAAATATAAAACAAAAAGAAGAAAAAAAACAGTTCTTTTCAGAAGTACCTCCAATTTATAAAAAAAGGCTACATTTTTTAAAAACTCTGTCATTCTTTTTCCTCCATGGTACGCTCCCCGGTACGCTCCCCAGTGCGCGTACCGGGCACTCCCCCCGTGCAAATCGAAAAAAAAAAATGTTTTGCCCCGCGGGGCCCTTTTATGGCCCCCACATCAAACCTAGGGGGTCAGGGGGGGTCTACTATGCCCCCTTTTGGTCATTTCCCCCTTTGTTTTTGCCACCACTTGTGTCTCGATTCTACCGAGACACAAGATGGCGGCCGCTCCGGACTGTTTGAAATGTTGACAGACACCCGAGAGCCAATCAGGTTTCCGCGCGCGAACTCGCGAACTCGCGTAGTGCGCTGGTTCGCGCCCCAGTGCGCGTACCAGAGTGTGCTTATAGATATATATATTTTTTTTAACCTAAATTACTCAAAATCCACTGGAGCACATATCTTGAGACATAGCAAAGGCATATCGGGCTACCAGTCCCTATAATTTTGCCAAGTTTGGTGGAAATCCATTCTGCCGTTCGGGCTAAAAGTGAGGTCGACCGCCCTATGGAAATTAACATGGGGAAAACACATTTTGGGACCCCCCTTTTTTCTCGGTCCCCGCTTGACGAATCCCCCCCCAAACTTTCAGGGAAGGACCGGAGCGCCGTAAGGCAAATTTGAGGTAATTTTAAGGCAGATTTCTCACCCGCCTCCAAAGTTATTCACAATAGAATGTTGCGATTTCCCTATTCAAAATAATCCTAACTATAAATACCTACTGTAGGTAATATATATATATATATATATATATATATATATATATATATATATATATATATATATATATATATATAAGCTCCAGCCTGTCCCTCGATGCAATTTTGCATGCGGACAAGACCGGGACACCAAATGACGCCACAGCCAGACTCAAAGTACTTTCACTGGTGATATATTTTTATTCATGCATACAGGGTGCAAAGCCTTGTCAAACGCGTTTCGGGCACCGGCTGTGCCCCTGCTCACTGACCATTCGCCATGGTTAATCCACCAGTATAAATACAACAATGCAAAAAATGCGCGCCAACCTCGCAGTTCAGCAATAAACATAGGCAAAGGACTTGTACTGTTGAATGCTTCACTGAATACATAAAATGGTCCCGCCATATTGGAACGGTGCATTTAAACTAGCCGAAGGTGAACATAACAAATTAACACCAACATAGATATACCTAAAAACACATAAAACGATCATAGATCATAAAAACGTTTAAAAATGCATTATATACATAGCATTGGTTAGGTTGTTGATGTCATGTAAAAAGATGTTAAAATTCTACCAGGTGGTAGGAATAATACCATAATACCCATTGAAAACAAAGTTTCATAATCTGTTCAATGGCATATATAGGAATGCCTAAGTTAAAAAATTAGTCCCATTAAAAATATATAAAACGATTAACACTGTGCAAATACAATGTGTTGACATAACGCTATGCATGGTGCGCATAAGTGGAATATCTCTGACTAGCAATCCACTGCGTTCTGTGGCTTTAGTTGCGTGCAACTTTTTCTTTGCTTCCAAGTTTATTTTTATAGAATAATATTTTTTTAGTTTGATTTTTCTAATGAACTTGAAAATGTCCATGCGCGTGTTGCAGTAATTAAAGTTGCTCTCCGGGCAGTATGAGAGACCTAGGGAAAGCAATTGTTTTTCTGCCAGACTTAAATCAATTTTTGTAAGATTGACAATAGTGTTCTCATCTACTGCTTTTTGTTGTTCCTCCAAAATCGTTTTTTCTGTTGCTGACCTCCTTTTTGCTTTTGCGCACTTTCTGCGTTGCTTTCTCCTGGCGTTCCTGCTTTTCCTTGTTGTTGGTTCTGGTTTCTTGGACGTAGAGAGGATTTGCGTTGGGCCCGAACATATTCTATTTCTTCGGCCAGGGTGAGTTGCCTCATATCCCCTTGTTTTGCACCTGGGTCACTGTCATCAGAGTCTTCACCACTGGGAACCAGACTACCATCAGTACTCACAGCATCAGAACTATTGGCATTTGCTTCTTCATTCTGTGCCCTCTGTGCTGATTCGGTTGGTGCTTTGCCTCTTTGTCTGCGCATATGATCGAACTTGCGGGCAAAAGTGTATATTTGACCCAACTCATAGTTCTGCTGGTCCATGGCAAATTTATAGGCTTTTCTCGGTTTTATGACATCCTCATATTTCTTAAGGCGATCTTTCATATCCTTCAAATGGAAACATTGAAAATATTGAATTCAAGACACCCAGAGAACTGTGCTCTTTGGATCCAGTGAATGTATGCAGGTACTTCAATCATAGATTTGAAGCTATGATGTCTTTCATCACGAACAAGAAAAATCCACCTCTTGGAGAGTAGTTGGATTTCTTCTGGAGAAAGGAGTATCAAGCACGAGGTGCTCCTCATATACATATGCTGCTATGGATCCAAGATGCACCCAAATTTGGAACAGATCCGGATGACTTAGTGATGAATTTCATAGAACAGTATTCTACATGTGCTGTTCCAAAGACAAAGGAAAACAAAAGTCTAAGAGAACAAGTTTTACGGTTTAAAAGCCATCGTTGTGGAAAGTACTGTCGTCGTAAATTCAGAAACAAGAACAAGTACTATACAAAATGTCGTTTTGGATTTCCACGATCGGTGATATCTAAAGGAAGAGTGAACAATTTGATGTCTTCGCTGCGACATAATGTGACGAGGAAATCACCCAAAAATACATACAATTTGAAGAGAAACAAAGAGTCCAAGAACATCAATGACTACAATCCAGTGATTTTGTCCATGTGGAATGCTAACATGCATATACAGTTTGTGGCTGACAACTGTATGGCTGTGGCTCGGTATGTGACGTCTTATATCACAAAAAAAGAAAAGACAGAACTCAAGGATATGTGGGAGGACATTTCCCATGAAAAGAGCCTCAGTAAGAAGTTGTACAGTTTCAGTCTGAAGATGTTGTCGCATTGAGAAATCGGAGCTTATGAATGTTCTGACCGGTTATCTTCAGCAAGTCTCTATGCCAAATCTAGAAGTATCATTTGGGCAAGTCTTGGTCTTGCTGCAACGCATAATCGAGTTCTCAAACCTGTACAGGAAATTGAGTATTTGGCGGAGAAGGAGCCAAGCAGTACAGATATTTTGAAGACCAACATGTTGAATACATATTATCCAAATAGAAGCAGTCACCTGGAGAATGTTTTCTGTATGTGGTTCTACAAAATTACATTTTCAAGAGGAACATCACAGAAGATATTGATAAAGGAGTGTATGCTGTAATTGGAAGTGAGGGATGTCTGGTCAAGCTAAAAAAATGTCTATTGGTAAATCATCGAAAATTGGATTGCGAATCTCCAGAAAGAAAAGAGTTTTTCTATTTAGCTCTTTTGCAACTTTTCAAGCCTTGGCATGCAGAAGAGGAACTGCTTGGAGATTTCCTCTGTTACTAAGACTCTTTCAATGCAGCCAAGGAGTCCATAGAATGTCCTGTTTTCCCAAAATATCTAGAAATGTTGAATGCAGAAATCGAGCAGGAAGCAACAATAGCAGCCGAGATTGCTAGAGACAGTTCTCAGGACAGTCAGAGTTCTGTTTCATTGAGTCAAGATCCACTAGGAGGACCAGTTATCGAAAATGAAGCTGCCACTGGCATGATTGAAGTGGAAAGAGCCATGGCACATGCTCAGGAGGATGTGGTTAACTTAGAAGATTTGGAAAGACAACTCAACGTTGAGCAGAGGAAAATATATGATGAAGTTACCAGCCAAATTGATCATGGATTAAGTCATGAGAAGAAAGAGTGCTCATGTACGTCGTTGAAGCCTGTCCGACTGTACGTGAGTGGAGAAGCAGGAACTGGAAAAAGTTTCCTCATTAAAGCAATTTCATGTTATCTGCAGAAAAGAACTGAGTCATCACTGTCTTGTGTTGTCACCGCTCCAACTGGACTGGCAGCACATAATATTAAAGGTATTACTTTGCATCGGCTACTGATGCTGCCAGTGGAGCATGATAACAAATTACAATACCACAAGTTATCGGGAGATGCTTGTTGTGAAGTATCTAGAGTCCTGAAGAAGATGAAACTTCTCATCATTGACGAAGTAAGCATGGTTTCCAATGTCATGCTTGCCTTTGTGCATTTGAGAATGCAGGAAGTTCTTAAAACAGAGTATGATGTGTTATTTGGTGGCAAGCACATCATTGTTTTCGGTGATCTTCTGCAGCTGACACCAGTGAAAGGACAACCAGTGTTTAAACTGCTTACGCATGAAGATACCAGGAAGTGCCTAGGGAGCGTTGGCAACGTTAACATTCAGTTATGCTGAGCTGCGTGAAAATATGCGTCAGGCGAAGGATGAAGATTACAATAATATTCTACAAGATGTTAGAATCGGGAAAGTGACTGAGCGTGGGAAAGAAGCTTTACATGCACGATTACTGTCAAATTTGTTTCCAGAAGAAGACGTTCTGCCAGAGAATATTTTTCATAAAATTACTGAGAAGAAATTGGGAATATGTTTGATGCCAACTCTTGCAGAATGTTCCATCTTCAACAACAAAATGTTGAATTTAGAAAACCAAGAGATTGTGAAACTGGAAGCTATTGACAGAATAGAGCATATGGGTGCAACAATTGTTTTGTCTGAGAATTTGAAATCTAAATTGTATTCATTAGAGAAGACTATATCTAAAACTGCTGGTTTTGAAAAGACTCTGAATGTCTGCTTAAATTGCTGTATCATTTTGAGAAGGAATTTACATGTTGAAAGAGGTCTGGTAAATGGATCAATGGGTAATGTTGTTGATTTTGAGAAATACAGAAATAGAGATGGAATTGAATTTGTAAAAATTAAATTTGATGGCATTGAGGAAGTACAGCTAATTGGTTGTTGCTCTGCTAGGTTTTTGCTTGTAAAAGACTTATATGTTCGCCGTAAGCAATTTCCTGTTTGCTTGGCATATTCGGTGACAATCCATAAATCACAAGGTTTAAGTGTAGACAGTACTTTGGTGAATATTGGCAGTTCTGTGTTCAAGGAGGGTATGGCTTATGTAGCATTGTCACGAGTCAGAACTTTATCGGGTTTGTACTTGATAGAGTGTGATGTCACAAACATTTGTGCGGATCTAGATTGTGTTATGGAATACAATAGGTTAAGAAGAGAGTATGCGCCACATTTGCTTCAATATCCTTTGTTTGAGAAACGTGTGATAGGCCGGAAACGTAGAAATATCACTAATAGTAGGGAGGTTGTAGCAAAAAGACCAAAAGTTGATGAACTCAAAATTGTAAGCAGAAGGAAAATGAATTCTGTTGAAGATGTTGTTGGTTTTCAATTTGAAAATAGTTCTGGTGTGAACTGCTATGCTAATGTAGTGGTTAATGTTGTCTTTTCTCTAGAAACTTTAAAAGAACAGATTGTGATCAATTCGGATCAAAGTTTTTGCTGTTTGTTGAATTCTGTGTTAAAGAAATGTAGCACTGATAGAACAAGAGTAGAATGTGTGTCTGAAATTCGAAATCTGTTAGACAAATGTTCAGGTCAAACTCAATTCTCTCAAAATATTCAGCAAGATTGTCAGGAGTTTTTAATGTATATGCTTAATGTATTGCAAGATGAAGGTGTAGATGTAGATCATCTGTTTGGCCTTTCTTATCAATGGCAGCATGACTGCGAGAATTGTACGTTATCAAGTACTACTAGTGTAGACTCAGAAAGATTTATATATTTAACTTTGCCAGACACTAAATCAGTATCCTTTAATAAGCTAGTAAAAGCAGCCGATCAAAACATGGAGTGTAGCCAATGTAAGTCTGCAATGCTGTCCACATTATTTATACGAAGATATGGCCAGTATGTCATTTTAATGTTCCAACGATGTAGGCCTGATGGAACACAATTGACAACTTTAATAAAAAAATTTGTGGCTTCTCAGTTGTCAATATCAGGAAGGACTTTTCTAACTGCAGCAATTATTTATCATGAGGGTCCTTCAACAACATCAGGACATGACACAACTTATTTGAAGTCTGGAAACGGCTGGTCATTCTGCAATGATTCTGTTTTAACTTTCAAAAAAAGATTGCCTTTTCACCTTCAAAATTCTTACCTGGTGTTCTTACAACCAAAATTTTAGGGAAGGAATCTCGGGATTTGTTCTGAGGAATTTGTGTAGCACAGAGCGAAAATTGTTTGTTTTAATAAGCTAATTCAAGCAGCAGATCAAAAGAAGGAGTAGAGATAATGTAAGTCTGCAATGCTGTCCACATTATTTATAGAAACTTATCGGTGAAATGTCATTTTACAATTCCAACTATATAAACCGGATGTAAATGAATTGTCAAGTCTAATTAAAAATGTTTTGGCTGCACAGTCGTCGATTTCAGGAAGAACATTTGTAACTGCAGCTATTATATGACATGATGGTCCTTTAACAACATCAAGATATTACACAGCTTATTTGAAATGAAAAAAGGCTGGTCTTTCGGCAATGATTAGTATTTGACTATGAAGCAATGTTGCCTTTTGACTTGTTTTCAGAAGTGAGAATTTAGGGTAGGTAACTGGATTATAATGATTCTAGGTGTTGCTGTAATTTAGTGTGCTGTATTAAATTGCTTTGTATGTCTCATTTTTCTTAAAACGATGGAGCTTATCTTTCAGAAAGTGGCGGCCAGAAAATAATAACAGCACAACAGAGTATAAGCTGTTCATAGGACATCCTTTGACGTCATGGAAAGTAAGTTACTTTTGAGGAGTTCTGATTTCTGATTGATTATATTATATGGGTTTTTTAAACACAATCATTTTGATTGTGTTTTTTTTTCCCCGCTGTTATATGATGAATACCTTCAACTCACTGTTTTCAGTGAAATTTGATATATTCTGAGAACAGCAAAAATAAACCATTTAATATGTATAATTAATTCTGTACTTTGAATTGTGATTTTTAATATGTACTCATCTTGTCTCATGCTCACTCATCTTTTACTACTTTCTATCAATTTTAAAATTTTTGTTCTCTCATTCACAGATTGAAAGTATAAAAATAACAAGTGACTAAGTTAACGATAATTATAAGGTAAGTGTTTAGTACTCATTCCGTTACATCTCTTTCACATTTAACTTTTATTAGTTCCACTGCTTCATTTCTTTAATCCTCAGTTTCCTGCCTTTACTACTTCCCTCATTCCTTTTTCTATTACTTACTTACTCTACTCTTTCCACTCCTTTTTCTCAGTCCCTCTTTAAACAGTATCTCTGTGTTACTCCCTCTAGCTGTCTTTCTTTTAACATTACTCTCTGTTTATTTACTCTTCTTTTTAAAAAAATTCTAGTTTGCTTCCGGTTCGCGTACCGGCACGCGAACCGGGAAGCGAATCAAAAGAAATAGAGGTTGCCAGAGTGCTAAACATTCTAGCAATTTCTTATAAAGGGGAGGTAGTTCTGAAAATAACTTTTTTTTAATTATTTTTGTTGTTTTATATTTTTTTTATTATTTTTCTTAACATTTTTTTACTTTTTTGGTATTTTTTGAACGGTTTTATATTTTTTTCCTTTTTATTTGGGGGGGGGAACGAAAATGATTCATTATAAAGGGCTCAACAGGAGCAACAAAAAAAAAGATAATTTATTTTCTGAGGCGTTTTGGACATTTGTGATTGTCAATAGCTGTATTGATTAAGTGCATGCTACTCTCCCTGTAGCAAATCAGTTGGCCACAAAAAATGCACACGTGCTTCACATTCCCAAACTTCATTTGGATATTTGGGACCATCTCCCTCGCCTCTGGTCCCGTCACTGCCTCTTCATTTGATGTACTGGCCACAGGTGGGGGTTATCCTGCAGGTCACGTACTTGTGCAGCACTATAATTTATAGGGTGCCACCTGTCCATGTGCCGATGCATGGTATAATTGCCATAGCTGTATTTATTTTCTGTCCCTCTGGACAGATCTTTTTTGCAGATCAGACAGGTAACGTAGCGGGCATTTACCTTTTTTTGGCCCTGGGGAAATGTAAAAAATTGCCATATATAATTTTCTTTGACATGGGACCTCCTCGGCTGTTCAGGTAAAAAGCTCCTCCTCCCTTGCTCCTCTTCCTCTTCTTCCTCTTCTTCCTCCTCTTGCTGAAGGATAACCTGAGGAGGTGGTCCTCTCTTCCTAGGAGGTGGTGGTGGTGGTGGGGGTCCACCAGCTGCAGCTATTAATGAAGCCACTTCTAAGGAATCAAAGTAGGTCTTTCTCGCATGAAAATGAAAGTCAGAGTGAGGAAAAAAGGTGGGTCTTTCATCATTTGGGAAAAAAATGTTCTAAACCAATGAAAAGTGTTATTTTTAGGTCATATGACCAAGCCTTACATCATTAGGAAACCAAAAGTAAAATGAACCAATGAAAAGTTTTATGAACAAGTCACCTGACCTGTTATGCTTACGTTACGGGTTCCCGCTACGCACCCAGAGCGCTTCCGGGGCGCTGCGCTTTGCGCTTCGGTTTGCGCTCCGGAGCGCTTCCGGGTGCGCTAACGCGGTGTGTCATAAGACGCATTATGCGGCAACGCGATACGTCGCGCTTACGTGACGCGTCACGATGTTGTTTTCTAACACGGTAGTTGCGCTAACGGAACGTTTACCGGTTCGCGCACCGGGTCGCGGAACCAAATTGAGGAAACGGGAAGCTACCCGGTGCGCGGACCGGTAGCGAAACAAAAAAAAATAATAAAAAAAATATATAAATAAAAAAATTATATTACAAACATATAAAATATATTTTTGCATTAAAATAAGAATACATTTTACAGCTTTTGATATTTGCTATTAAAAAACCATTGAAATTCACTAAAAAAACCATAGGTTATAGACCATATATAGTTAGGAATTAGCATGTAAAAAACCTTAAAAATTCACTGAAAAAACCATAGGTTATAGACCATATATAGTTAGGGATTAGCATTTACAAAACCTTATTTTACTCGCACAAAACCATTGAAATTCGCATATCTAGTTAGTTGCACTAACTATATATCGCGCACCCGCAATCCACTGCTGATGATGTCACATATTACATCATTCATGACATGGTCAGTGACATCACTGATGACATCACTGATGACCTCTCAAATGACATCACTGATGACATCACTGATGACATCTCATTTGACATTACTGATCATATCACTGATGATATCATTCATGTGATAATACATTGAACCTCTTCAGACTCTAATATAACCTTACATACACTCAGTGTAAACAGACACTCACAGACTGTCACTCATCCATGGAGTTACTAACACACCTAGTCAGTCATGCAAAGAATCAATCACACCTCCATTTCCTCAACTATACAGTTATACACACCTTACTTATTCAAACATATACTAACACATATTTACTCTTTTATACATCCTTAATTGAAGTTCACAATGATCCATACAGCCACTCACACATTCACTGGCTCTTATGCACAGTTATTTATATATGTCAACTCTCACATGTACTGTGTTTTACAAATGTACTTACTTTGACATGTAGCACTGAGATAGCCATTCACTCACCAATACACTCATGCACACAGTCAACCACCCATGCAGCTGTTTCCACGTGCAGTTTTGAACCAATACATCTAGTGAATCAACTGTTCACACATCTATGCACAGAGTCACACACCTCCCAGCCACCCACACACACACACTCACTCTCCCATAGAAATACTTGGGCAACCAATCAATAACCCATATAGTTACTCATATAGCTACTGATCAACACATGCAGCAGTTTACAGAACAACAGATATAATGATGCACAAATTAAGACAGTTTAGTCACTAACCCAAGCACTCAGTGAGACATATTTAATCACTCTCTCATACAATCAGTCATGCACCTACTAAATCCTTCATCCAGACACTTATACATCCACTCATTCTTCAATATGTAAGACATATTCTAACTTTACAGAAACATACAGTCAATGGATGATGTCATCAGTGATGTCATCAGTGATGTCACTGACCATGTCATGAATGATGTAATATGTGACATCATCAGCAGTGGATTGCGGGTGCGCGATATATAGTTAGTGCAACTAACTATATATGGAAATTTCAATGGTTTTGTGCGAGTAAAATAAGGTTTTGTAAATGCTAATCCCTAACTATATATGGTCTATAAACTATGGTTTTTTCAGTGAATATATATATATATATCCTGTATTCGCTTAGGCTATATATCCGATTCATACATGTGGATCCCATGACTACCTAGTATAGTCATCCAAATAGCCAGAGCAGTACAATGCTATTGCAAGTGACGCGCTCGGAATTAAGCCTGTCAGACACTCATGCTGTGTAACTCACTAATAATACACAAGCCTTGCCGGGCCGCGATCTTACCCAGGGACCGACACTTGTTCTAAGCACTAGCAACCCCAGTCCATTTAAACATGACAGCACACACTTACTATGGTTCGCAGAAAAATAACATTGCTTCGGCGACCGAGTGGTTTGACTCCAGCGCATCTCACAAAACGCCTTTCTTAGGTAGCGCCTCACCCCACCAGGTCCCACGGTCACAATGCGCAGTTAGGGACAGGCCAAATGGAAAGGGGCGACCAATCGGTCCCCCCGAACGTATGGTGGAGTACCCCGATCCCCCCGGGAAGCCATCTTGGGCGGGAGGCGAGTCCCGGCTGGTATGCCCGAAGCGGCGTAGCCGGGGCACGCTTTTTCCCGCCCTAGAGTGGGTTGTCCTAGACACCGAAGCCGCCAGCCACGCCCCCGGAGGCGGGCGGAGGCGGGTTTACGCCCGCCCGAAGAAGGATAAAAGGAACGACAAGCCAAAGTAGCATCCTCTTGTTCCTGTGCTCTGAAGCTGCACCTCCCCGCTGCCCGTGAGCTCGAGACGGAAAGAAGAGCCAATTTTGAGCGTTGTAATTTTGTCTTTGTTCTTTCAGAGAATCATCGTTCGGGAATGCCGGGCAAGAAGGTCGGAAAGCGGGTCGGTACCGATCAGATGCTTCGCATGCTCGTGAAAGACATGGCCGAGATGAAGAAACAGATGGCGGCAATGAACGGTGTAGGAGGCCCAAAGCGAGTCGTCGGACCAGCATTGCCGGGAGTAGTCCCTAGCGGGAGAGGTAGAAGGTCCAAGAGGGGGGCGACTGGGGGAGAGACCCCGGTTCCCGAGGCGCCGCCGGCGCTCCCCGATACACCGACTGAAGCCCCGATCCCGGTCCCGAAGGAGGGGCAACCAATCCCTGTTGTAGTCACCCCTGTGAACGGGGAGGATATGCCTCCCGAGTTGGCTGCACAGCTGGCAGCGTGGTTGGGGAAAGATAGCGAAGGCACCACGGCGGATGACGCCAGGGCAGTAATGAGGCAGTTGCGGCAGTCAAGAGAGGCCGCAAAGGCACCATGTCCTTTTGTTCCCCCGCAGGCTCCAGTGGGTGAAACCGCGGCGGGCACGAGTTCGGCAGCGACTACGGTTACAGCCTCTAGTTCAGGTAAGCAGCGACTGCCGATTGCGGGGGAGGGGTCTGTACCCTCGAGAAGGGAGAAAGTGGCTCAGCATATTTTGATTGAAATCAAGGAGAGGATATGGGCTGAGAAATATGGGAACATGTTTTCTTTGCTAACTGATCATTATGAGATCGAGCATGTGAAGGGTCAAAAAGAGTTTTTGCACCCGAGTGTTTGGCGCGCCAAGATGGCCGCTTTTAAGGTCGATGAGAACATAGGTAATTGGGGTAGAGCATTTGGCATTTTCACTTCAATTATGGGGGAACGAAGGCCTGAAATGTTGGCCGAGTTACCCGTGTACCAGACACGTATTATGGAGTATTCTCAGTCATATGAGGGCAATCAGTGGTTTTGTTATGATAATTTTTTTCGGAAGGCCAAGGAGTTCGACACATCTCTGACGTGGGATTGTTACGACTCCATTTCTTGGCAAAAGATGGAGAAATCAGGCATGTTTAAGGCACCATTGGTGGGGGGAAGCGGGGGAGAGTTTTCCCGCCATTCATCTGGGGCGCCCTTTCGGGCAGGTTCAAGTAATGAGCATCACTCGAGATCGAGTGGCAATACAGGCAAAAAGGGCATCTGCTGGAATTTTAACAGAGGAAAGTGTACGAGGCCCTAGGGGTCATGCAAGTTTAGGCACGACTGTGGGGTGTGTGGGCAATCCTCGCATCCTGAGACCATGTGCAGAGCCAAAACGGGTGATAACGGAGGTAGGGGAAGCGCCAAACAGGTCTGAAATAGTCCGAGGGGCGCCTTTACCTACCCCGGTTGATACCATGGCAATGATTCCTTGGCTCAATCAATACCCGGATCATGTCTCCGCTGGGGTGTTGCGAGATGGGTTTTCCTATGGTTTCCGCATCCCAGTGGGGAATTTTCAGGGTAAGGCACAGTGTAGGAACCAACTGTCGGTCCTGCAGAATACGGCGGTGGTACAGGCGAAGATTGGGATAGAGTTGACCCGGGGTCGGGTTGCCGGACCATTCGACACGCCACCAGTTGCTAATTTTGTTTGTTCCCCCTTGGGAGTGGTCCCCAAGAAGGACCCGGGTGAGTTTCGATTAATACATAACTTGTCCGCCCCGAGAGGTCTTTCAGTGAATGATGCGATAGACCCGGAGGTGTGTTCGGTGCGGTACGCATCTTTCGATGAGGCCGTCGCCATGTTGAATCGCCTGGGGCCCGGAGCGCTGATGGCCAAATCAGACATCGAGTCAGCATTCCGGTTGCTCCCGGTACACCCAGACGATCAGCGTCTCCTCGGTTTTATGTTTCAGGGTCGCTATTACATGGATAAATGTATGCCAATGGGATGCTCCATATCTTGTGCTTATTTTGAGAAATTCAGTTGTTTTTTGCAATGGGTATTCACAAGAATGACGGGGTTTCAACATGTTATGCATTATCTTGACGATTTTCTGTTCCTGGGTGCAGCTGGGGATTCAGAATGTGCACAAGCTTTAAACAAATGTTGTGGTCTGATGAATCAGTTTGGTGTGCCATTGGCACCAGGTAAGACGGTGGGGCCATCAACTTCACTCGAGTTTCTCGGAATAGAGCTCGATTCACTGGAAGGTTGCTTCCGGCTGCCCAAAGAAAAGGTGGGAAGATTCAGGGCCTCCCTTGAGGCATGTATTCGGGAAACCAAGGTGAACTTGCATCAATTGCAGCAAACTGTGGGTCAGTTGAATTTTGCCCTTAGAGTAATGCCAATGGCCCGCCCTTTCTCCCGCTCGATTGCTCAAGCCATGGTCGGTCTTAAAGAAGGGCACCATCGCACGAGGCTCTCGGCCGAGATTCGCCAGGACATGCGCATTTGGTTGGCATTTCTGGCGGATTTCAATGGTCGGGTGGTCTGGAACAAGCCGGCGGTGTCCTCCGAGGAGTTGGGGCTGTGGACAGATTTGGCGGGGAGTATAGGCTTTGGCGCCATATTCGGTAATCACTGGTCGGCCCAAAAATGGCCGTCATGGTGGCACGAGTGTGGGCTGACGAGCAACATTGCGTTTCTCAAACTGTTCCCTATTCTGGTGGCCCTACAAACATGGCCTGAGGGGTTCCGGGATCACTCTGTGGTGTTCTGGTCGGATAACATGACCGTGGTTGAGTGTATCAATAGTCAGGCAGCACGATGCAAATGGATTCTGAGATTGCTTAAGGAAATTGTGTTACTATGTATGCAATTGAACGTACTCTTTAGGGCAAGACATGTGCCAGGAGTACGTAATCAGGCGGCTGATGCGCTTTCTCGTTTCCGTATGCCGGCCTTCTGGGGTTTTCTGCCCACAGCGGACCCGGTGTCGGCACCATTCCCCGAAGCTCTCTGGTCTCTCGGTGCCCCGAACTACAAAACCTCGTGGGAGAGAGTTTAGCACCCAGGACGAGGAAGGCATATGAAGGGGCGTTCCGTTCTTATCAGTCCTTTTTGGGTTCGGCTAGGGGGGAGCTTTGGGGCCAGGAAGAATATGTTGTAAAGTTTTTGCTGTCGTTACATCAGGCAAGCAAATCGGTAGCCACGGCCCAGAGGCATCGAGCCGCCATTTCCTTCATGGCGCGGGCTCATGGGATCCAGGACCCTACTGCATCTTTCGTAGTACAGAAAGCGCTGCGTGGGTGGCAACGCCTTGAGGGTCGCAGAGTAGATGAAAGGCACCCGATAGGTCTGGAGAGGTTGGCTCTGTTATTTTCCGTTCTCCCTGCGACTTGTCATCTCAGTCTGAAACAGTGTTATTCAGGGCCGCTTTTGCATTAGCATTCCATGGGGCTATGCGGGTAGGCGAATTGGTGGCGAGGAACAAGCAGGATACGGGGGGGGGACTGTGCCGAGAGCACGTTCTAGTTAAAGGGGATACGATGATGGTATCGTTTCCCAGGTCCAAGACCGATCAGGGTGCGATCGGGGACAGTATAATAGTCCATCGGAGTCCCGGATCTCCCATGTGCCCCGTCGTATGCGTTGAGGAATATTTGGCGCAGAGGGCGGCATCGTGGGGGGGGACCCTGTTGAGGCACACTGATGCCACCCCACTGACGAGGTTTCAGTTCCAGCGGGTGCTAGCAATGGCAATCTCGGCCGCAGGCTTGAACCCGGGCGATTTTGGGACCCATTCCTTCCGGATAGGGGCTGCTACAGAGGCTACAGCCAGGGGTCTGAGTGTGGAAAAAGTGAAACAATTGGGGCGTTGGTCCTCGAACTGTTACAAAAGGTATGTGCGGTTGCACATGTTGTGAAGCTGTAATCATGTACTCACGCTTCTTGTTTTTGTTTGGTTTACAGTTTCGCAAGCTTACGAGGCGGGGCGGACTGTGCAGTCGACCCGACACCTGGGAACCAGCGGTCAAAGATCACCGGCTGTGGAAAAAGTGGTGTGGGTCGTGGGCCACTCATACGTGAGGCGTGCCGCGGACGTATTCAAAGCAGGTGACATGATTCACATGGCTGGGGAATACGGGTACAGGGTGACCTTCTACGGAAGGGGCGGGCTCTGTATTGACCAGTTTCAACCTTTTGTCGAGGGCTTGTTAGGGCGGGCAAGGTCACCGCCATCTATAATCATAGTGCATCTTGGGGGCAATGATTTGGTGACCACTGGTAGACGACTACTTCTCGAGGCGATACTATCCACAGTGAGTTGGTTGGCGAGAAGGGTTCCAGGGTGCACAATTGCATGGTCCCATATGATTCCACGAAAAGTGTGGCGGGGGGCGAATTCTGTGTCTGCTATAAATCATTCGGTGAAGAAAGTAAATAACAAGTTGGCTAGACTGTTTCGTACAAGTGAATTGCATTCGAATCCTCATGGTTGTATCAGGGGGGACAGTATGTATCTGGAGGATGGGGTCCATTTGTCCCGGGTGGGGAATGCTTTACTCATAGGAGACCTCGTAGCCTGGCTAAAGAGTTTACAGCATGACCTTTAGGTAGGATTTTTGTGGGGGGTCCGGATAGCCGGTCAACTATCCGGCCTGTGGCGGTAAGGTCATGATCGGTGAGCAGTAATTGGAAGATCCCTATGGGGGGGCGTCACCCATTACGGATGGGAGCGCCCGGGGGGAGGTGGCCTTTGGCCCCTCAACGGGGAGGCGGTCCCTTCTAAGGATGGGACGCCAAAAGGAAAGGGAAGGCGGTCAAGGCCCCTCCCTGGATAGGAGGGGCTACGGGCCCCTCCTGGGAATTTCCCGGGGCCAGGACATCTGCGACGGCAGATGTGGTAAGTTGTGTGGGGTGGGGAGGGGGGTCCACGCTACCTTCTAGACACCTCACACGAGTCCTCGGACGACCTTAAAATGGCGTCGAGTTAATGGGGGCCCCCGTCATGACAAGGGAAATTGGTATGTGCACATGAGGTACAGTCCTCTGTGTGGCCGCCCCTCACAAGTGGGGGGGTAGTTCTGGTTTAGGGATCTGACACCGGTTACGACCTTGCCGTTGGCCCTTAACGTTAGGATGTACAATTTCAATTTAAAAATGTTTTGTAGGATGTTAGTATTGGCTAGGAGAACCTTTGTATTAGAAATATGTTAAGGTCAGCCAAAACATCGTTCTATGGAAATGAAATTGTACATGATATGAAACTGTTATTTTAATGTTTTAATTTTGTTTCATATTTTAATAAATACGGCCGGGAGGGTAACTCCCTCCCGCCTTCCAAAAGTTCAGAAATGTTTCCGTATTCCCATTCTTGGGGATTGTGTTGAGAGGGGGTGGCGGGTATCTCAGCCATATGGAAAGGGGCGACCAATCGGTCCCCCCGAATGTATGGTGGAGTACCCCGATCCCCCCGGGAAGCCATCTTGGGCGGGAGGCGAGTCCCGGCTGGTATGCCCGAAGCGGCGTAGCCGGGGCGCGCTTTTTCCCGCCCTAGAGTGGGTTGTCCTAGACACCGAAGCCGCCAGCCACGCCCCCGGAGGCGGGCGGAGGCGGCTTTACGCCCGCCCGAAGAAGGATAAAAGGAGCGACAAGCCAAAGTAGCATCCTCTTGTTCCTGTGCTCTGAAGCTGCACCTCCCTGCTGCCCGTGAGCTCGAGACGGAACGAAGAGCCAATTTTGACCCACCCCCAGCCCCTGGAGACAGCAAGTGGTTTGAAGTAAAGTCGTGATTAATGTGGTAACTCAATTTTCTTACAGGTTACTTGTTTTAAAGTTGTGATTCATTATGTAATAAAGTGGTAACGCGATTTTCTTACAGGTTGCTTTTGATTAAAAGTTGTGATTCATTGTGCAATAAAGTGGATAATTTCTTACAGTATGTTTTATGGAATAAAGTATTTGCACCAGTGTTGATCAGTGATGTTTCGACAGTTCAGATATTGAGCATCTTCTGTCTTCTGTGATTAGTCCTTTTAGTTTAATGTCGTATTTATTTTCGGGCGGGCGGGCGGGCGGTAAGGTCATGATCGGTGAGCAGTAATTGGAAGATCCCTATGGGGGGGGGCGTCACCAATTACGGATGGGAGCGCCCGGGGGGAGGTGGCCTTTGGCCCCTCAACGGGGAGGCGGTCCCTTCTAAGGATGGGACGCCGAAAGGAAAGGGAAGGCGGTCAAGGCCCCTCCCTGGATAGGAGGGGCTATGGGCCCCTCCTGGGAATTTCCCGGGGCCAGGACATCTGCGACGGCAGATGTGGTAAGTTGTGTGGGGTGGAAGGAACATTGTGGAGTGCATATCCTGAGCGCAAGGGCGTATTGTTTTGAATATATATATATATATATATATATATATATATATATATATATATATATATATATATATATATATATATATATATATATATATATATATATATATATATATATGTATGTATATATATGTATGTATATATATATATATATATATATATATATATATATATATATATATATATATATATATATGTATGTATATATATGTATGTATATATATATATATATATATATATATATATATATATATATATATATATATATATATATATATATATATATATATATATATATATTCACTGAAAAAACCATAGGTTATAGACCATATATAGTTAGGAATTAGCATTTACAAAACCTTGAAAATTCACTGAAAAAACCATAGGTTATAAACCATATATAGTTAGGGATTAGCATTTACAAAACCTTATTTTACTCACACAAAACCATTGAAATTCGCATATATAGATAGTTGCACTAACTATATATCGCGCACCCGCAATCCACTGCTGATGATGTCACATATTACATCATTCATGACATTTACAGAGCTTTTCCTGAGAAACCTAAGACACTTTTCCGAAGGTAAGTTAATAGTTTCTAAGGAGAAATATGTTGTGCACCTAAAGTTATTTTTATAAAAACGTTTCCTGTTAGATATTTACTGTCCCTCAGTTATAGTTATAGATTGAGTTAGGCTTCCCTGTTGTAGTCATGGATTGAGTTAGACTTGATCACATGCAGTACTTTATATTTCTCCTTCCTGCCTTGTAGAATACACTGCCCAAACATAAATTCACTCTTAGAAACTCAGAACGATGTTTTACACGTTAAGTTAAAAATAAAAATGTTGAAGTTTCCTACTTAAACTCTATTTCTCTCTCTCTTTTTATTCTACCTTAACAGCAATTATGGATAAAGAAGCACAGGAACCCAAAGTACAATCAGAAATACAGGACAATATTGACGATTTTTTTAATGTGACAGTAGACAAACAACTGTTGGAATTTATGGACAATTTTGAAAAACAAGAGACAATTTATGAAAATAAAGATCATGAAATTTCAGATGAAGTAATACTTGAAATTTCCAAAGATTATTAAAATTAATATCAATACCATTTTATTTATAAATTAAAAATTGTTTAAGACATTATTCATTTTTTTTCAAAATTTAAGATATAATAGTAGAGTAATTATAAAAAAAAGTCAGACTAATGGTAAAGAGTACAACATTTTTATATTACTATGTGCTAAGGGAGTGCTCAAAAGATCTGTTTCTACTTTCCCATGAATCTGAGAGAATAATTTACTTACTTGATGTGTTTTAAAAATGTGTTTTTTGACTTAAAATGACTCAAAGGCTTTGTAAATATGCCCCCTGCTGACTATGAAACTCTAGCAGTATATATCAAGAAACCTAAATGACTTCAATAAACGTTTTTAAACACATCAAGTAAGCAAATTATTCTCCCCCATTCATGGGGAAGTGACTTAAAATGCCCTAACACACATGAGGGCGTATTTACAAGGCCCTTGCACCACTTTTGCATCACTTTTAACTTGGGGAAAATAACTTGAAAGTGGCTCAAAGGCCTTGTAAATATGCCCCATGCTGGCTATGAAACTCTAGCAGTACATATCAAGAAACCTAAATGACTTCAAGAAACGTTTTTATACACATCAAGTAAGCAAATTATTCTCCCTGAATCATGGGGCAAGTGAAATATTTGTTTAAAGAAGCAGACACCATTTTTTCCTTCTCTGGGGTAAGTCTGGAAATGCTTTTAAAGGACACCTTTGAGCAATTGATGGCACTTTTCCCTCAAACTGCCTTGGTATATTCCAATATATGCCAAAGACAGAAATGGAGGGGGTCCAATCAATTTTTCCACAAATTGAGAAAGCGAGGAAGCATGTAAATAAGTCTGTTTCAGCTTGTATGAGAGACCATGGAATGGGCTCCATCTACAACAATAACTTGCGTTACTACATGCAAGATATCTACAGAGGAGATGGTGTGCACTTCTCAGATGAGGGAAACAGAGTTTTCATACAAAATGTAAGACTGTATATTGGTACCTACTTATAAGTACCTAGAACTTACACAGAACCCAAAAGCTCTTTTCAGAGCTACCTAAACTATAATTACTCTTTTAAAATGTCCAATGTACCTTTTTTCACAAATTTTCACTTATGTTCGCTTCCCGGATCGCTACCCGGTTCGCGTACCGGCAGCTAACTGCGCGAAAAATTCAAAAAAATATTTTTCCAACATATATGAGCCTCCTCAGCCACCCTCAGAAAACTTAGGGGGTCAGGATACGTCTCCCGTGCCCCCTTATACTCATTTCCCACATTGTTTTTCCTCCATCTTGTGATTAAATTCGACCGAAACACAAAATGGCGAACTCCCGTTACGCTACCGGTGAGCTACCCGGTTCGCGTACCGGGTAGCGCTTCTACCGCGAAAAAATTCGAATTTTTTATTTTTTTTATTTTTTGACCAACGGGACCCTTTATTAGCCCCCATATCATTCCTAGGGGGTCAGAAGGGGTCTACCTTGCCCCCTTTCATTAATTTCCCCCTTCGTTTTTCTCCACCTCTTGTCTCTCGATCCTACCGAGAGACAAGATGGCGGCCGTTCCGGACTGTTTAGAATGTTGACAGACACCGGAGAGCCAATCAGCTTCACTTCGCGAAGTTCCGTTACGCGTCAGGTACGTGAACCGGGGCGCTAACCGGAGCGCTGTCACAGATATATCTGTTTTGTAAAACGTCATTTTCTCAAAATCCACTGGAGCACATATATTGAGACATAGCAAAGGCACGTCGGGCAAACCATATCTACAATTTTGCTAAGTTTCGTGTAAATCCATTCAGCCGTTCGAGCTAAAAGTGGATTCCAACCGCCCTATAGAAAAATGAATGGGAAAAATGCGTTTTCGGGACCCCCCTTTTTTCCCGGCACCCCCTTGACGAAACCCCCCCAAATTTTTAGGGGCTGCTTGGAAAGAAAATGTGCCATTTTCCTGAAAATTTCAGCCAATTCCGTTTACAAACGCCAAAGTTATTCGACATAGAATTTTCAGAAATCCCATAGGAAAAAAACCCTAACTATATATACCTCCTGGCGACCGCCAGTAGGTAATATACCAATCTGTATTGAGGATTCAGTGGATATTTAACTGTCCGGATGGAGTATTTAGCAGCTGTCTGACTGTCTGTTTGAATGAGTAATTAAAAGTGTCTCGTTTATTATATATATATATATATATATATATATATATATATATTACCTACTGGCGGTCGCCAGTAGGTATATATAGTTAGGATTTTTTCTCTATGGAACTTTTGAAAATTCTATGTCTAATAACTTTAGCGTTTGTGGACGGAATCGGCTGAAATTCTCAGGAAAATGGCACATTCTGTTTCTGAGCAGCCCCTGAAAATTTGGGGGGTTTTGTCAAGGGGGGTCCGAGAAAAAAGGGGGGTCCCAAAACGCGTTTTTCCCATTCATTTTTCCATAGAGCGTTTGGCCTCACTTTTAGCTCGAACGGCTGAATGGATTTACACGAAACTTGGCAAAATTGTAGGGACTGTTAGCCCGATGTGCCTTTGCTGGGTCTCAATATATGTGCTCCAGTGGATTTCGAGAAATTAACGTTTAAAAAAACAGATATATCTGTGACAGCGTCCCGGATAGCGCTCCAGATCGCGTACTTTTCGTGTAACGGAGCTTTGCGAAGCGAAGCTGATTGGCTCTCCGGTGTCTGTCAACATTGTAAACAGTCCGGTGCGGCCGCCATCTTGTCTCTCGGTAGGATCGAGAGACAAGAGGAGGAGAAAAACGAAGGTGGAATTTAATGAAATGGGGCAAGATAGACCCCTCTTGACCCCCTAGGAATGATGTTGGGGTTATTAAAGGGTCCCGTGGGGCAAATAAAAAAATAATAATTTTTCGCGGTAGAAGCGCTTCCCGCCGATCGTGACGTCTGTTAACGTTCGATTCGAAGGAAATCAGGAAGTGTTGACCGCCATTTTGACAGTGCGAGTAAATATATTGTTAAAAATAATTGTTATAAATTAATCCGTATTGATAAACATTGTCTGCTCCATCTTGCTTTTTTAACAATGCCACACTTTTGTCGTGCACGGCAGCCATTTTAGATGCCTTGACCAGACCCACTCTCTGCACGCCGCCGATCCTCAGCATGGCTCCCCACCTTCGCATGCATCTCCCCCATGCACTGGTCACCCACGCTCTCTCTCTCCTGCATGGGCCATAAACCTCCTCCCATATGTGCTGCTCTTCCCTGAGAATCACACCCCGTGCTGAGGAAAATTCAGCCCAGATTACAACCGATGCCCAGGCTGCTGGCACAAGACGCCACTTAGTTCCCATCTTGAACGGTCACCAAATAAAGAGACGGGCACTGGAAGCAGGAACACAAGAACAGAGTTTTATTTCTCATGAGGAGAGCCTGTCATTTCAAAACATACATACATACACACAAACTCGGGCGGGGGGAGAGAGTACATGTATTATATACAAAAATCCAAGACAAAACATAGAACAGTTGCTGGCCAAAAAGATCTCTTCCTGTATGCTGCGCATCCTTAGTGTTAGGACCTGTAGCTCTTAAGGGAAGTCTAGGCCTTTCGAGTCTGTGCTGAGTGTGTTGTAATGTATTTTTCCGCCTACCATGGACTACATGTCCCAGAATGCCTTGAGGCATTATATGGAAACCATGCTTCTTTTTGCACCAATCAGCTGCAGTCTGGGAGGTTCATATGCCTCCTCCCTCTTCTTGGCGGTCCTTGGTTTTCATGTTTGGATTCCTGCCTGGTTCCCGACCAGAGTATCGCTGATACTGTTCCTGTATCCCCGTGAACTGTGTTCGTGTTCCTCCCTTCTTTCCCACCCCCGAGATAGCGCTCCTCGAGACCGTGTGGGCTCACGCGGTCTATTTCAAGAACTACTACGGTGTTTTGGTTCGTGTCTCCTGCCTTTGCCTTCGCCGACCTTGGGACCGGATTTACCCTGCCTCCACCCTAACTGTTCACAGGTGCGACGCTTGGAAGCGCTGCCTGGTTCTGTCAGTCTCTCTTCAGCTCCCCTGTGCCTCCGCACCTACACGCTGCGAAATTCTGCTGAGAACTCTCGGCCTTTTTGTTTGAGGACAATTATCCACGTAGTTATTATTTTGCACTAAGGCACGCCGGTTAAATGTAGCCGGTTTGAAGGATCCTTGGTGAACATACGCACACATTTGTGAACTTTGTGTTTTTTGCCTACGCAGAGAGGATTAACTTTTACCTACAATATCATTTGTTGGATTCTACATATTGGGAATTGATTCGAGACTATTATCTCTTACGAGGAACTACTTATCTTTATTTTGGAGAGACCAAAGTATACACCCTTCTTTTGGTTCGTATATTTCTTTTATTCCTTGGATACCTTTTGGGTTTTCTGCACTCAATGGGCAGGTAAGAGCATTGCAGCATACTTGGTACAGAAATATATTAAGCTCCTCGTTGGTGCCCTTTTTGAATCTACTAAGTCCCTGTTGTGTGTTCTGTTTTCTTTCTCCTCTGCAGGTTACTGCGTCCTCATCGCTTATCATTCCCGAGTGCCCTATCTTCTATTCAGGAGACCTATGGGTTTTGGTCTCTCTCTTTTCTGACGACCTCTCAGACCTATGTGTGTTGCTATTCACTGGGTGTGTGGTGTCGATTGTAACAGAGAGAGACACTGTCTACACTTCTGAGGAAGCTGGTTTCTGCCTGGAGCCTGTTGTTCGCCCGACAGAAAACCAAGCCCACGTTTTATTTTCCTCCCGAGTGTAGACAGTCATGGATGACGCAGCCATGCTAGGTGAGGCAGATGAGGTAACATTAAGAGAGTTAGCAACCACAGTGGTGAACTTGCAAACTGAACTAAAGTTAATTAGAAATGATAATCAAAGGTTACTAGCTGAAAACGCCCGATTAATAGAAGCAAGTAAAACCCCTGAGATACAAGCTAGACATAGAAAAAGTTATATACAACCTTCTCACTTTCAAGCGTCTAGCGTTAGCTCCTCGGGAGCCTCTCAGGACTCTACCACTCCTGTACAGGTTACTGTAGTTACCCCACCTCAAACTCCCTTAGCAATGCCAGAAAGATTTAGCGGAGACAGTCAGAAATTCAAAGTCTTTATGAATCAATGCCACCTGATGTTTTTGTGTAAAGCCGCTTCATTCCCGGATGACGCGGCTAAGGTTGCTTTTATCATTTCCTATTTAAGCGGGAATGCTGCCTCTTGGGCGGTGGCTTTAGTAGAAAATGACGATCCTGTGTTATATAATCTTGACCTATTTAAAGAGAGGATGAAAAACCTTTTTTCTAGGCACACATATATGCAGGCGAGTGATAACGAGCTTCTTAATTTGAAACAGGGTTCCAAGGATTTATTGACATATATCACTGCCTTCAATAGATTAGTGACAGAGACCCACTGGCCGGACGATAAGAGAACTTCTATATTTTATAGAGGTCTGCGAGACGAACTAAAAGATATCTTATTGCAAATAGTGGACCCTCCCGAAAACTGTTCCGAATTCATTGACCTAGTGGTCAAATTAGACCACAGACTGGCTGAAAGAAAGGGAGAAAAATCTCGTAGTGACCTCCCTAAATTCTTAATAACAAAGATGGTAAAAAGCGATCCCAAAGACACCAGCGAACCCATGCAAATAGGAGGTATTCGTGGCCCATTAACTCCCGAAGAAAAGGAAAAAAGACGTAAGCTAAATCTTTGCTTATATTGTGGAAAGGCTGGCCATTTCGCCCGAGATTGTCCTGTAAAGCCCACAAGTTCCTTGAGTGGGGGGTTACCAAAATACTCTAAGACTATGCCTTCGGGAAACTAGTTGACTTGGGGAGTACCGAGGTCGCTCTTCCAAGTCCCTCGCTGTCTCAGACCTCTAAATATGTGGCTAACACATATTCACCCATTCCTAAACCATTTACCATTTCGGTGGTGTTAGTGTTGCCTTCACAGAGAAGACATTCTATGGCTCTTCTTTTGGACTCAGGGGCAACAGGTAACTTCTTGGATATTACTCTAGCTAAATCCTTGGGTATGCAGTTCATAAAAAAAGAAGTGCCTGAAAACGTCAGAGCCGTAGATGGGTCTGCCCTATCCTCTGGGATGTTGAAATACCATACCCCTGACATTATTGTGTTATGTGACAATGGTCATAGTGAGAGCATATCCTTTGACCTAATCGATACCCCCAATTTCGGGGCTATATTGGGAGTACCCTGGCTTCAGACTCATAACCCCCATATAGATTGGGTAGCCAGAACTGTTACCCTACGCTCAGCTCACTGTCTTACTCATTGTTATAGAGACATCAACCACTGGCATACTCCTGTGTATTGTACTTCTACCACTATTGATGGGGCTACCTTACCCTCTGAATATAGACAATTTGCTGACGTTTTTGATGATGTAAAAGCAGTTGCTTTACCCCCACATCGTTCCTACGATTGTAGGATAGATTTAATAACGGGCGCTGATTTACCTGTTAGTCGCATATATGCGCTTACGGAAACAGAGACTAAATACCTGCAAGATTATCTACATGACATGTTGGCCAAAGGCTTCATCAGTCATTCCACCTCTCCAGTGTCTTCCCCCCTTTTTTTTATTCCTAAACGGGAAGGGGGACTCAGAGCTTGCCTAGACTACAGAGTATTGAATAAAGCCACAATCAAAAACAAATATCCTCTTCCCCTCATTTCCACGCTGCTTGATCAGGTTAGGAAGGCCACTATTTTTACCAAACTCGATTTACGAGGAGCCTATCACCTGATCAGAGTTAAAAGAGGGGATGAATGGAAGACTGCCTTCTGAACGAAATTTGGGCTCTATGAGTACAACGTCATGCCCTTTGGGCTATGTAATGCTCCCGCAGCGTTTCAGTTTTTTATAAACGAGATACTGCGGGAGTATCTGGACATTTTTGTCATCGTGTATATCGATGATATACTGATTTATTCCTCTAATGAGTCTGAACATGTGTCCCATGTACAAGCCATATTGGGAAAATTACAAGAACATCACCTGTTTGCAAAACTTGACAAGTGCATCTTCCATACCCACAGCGTAGCCTTTTTGGGGTTTGTTATTTCCTCCAAGGGTATACATATGGATCCTGCCAAAATTTCTGCCATCATAGAGTGGGCAAGTCCCACTTCCGTCAAGGAGATTAAATCCTTCCTAGGATTTGCCAACTTTTATAGAAGGTTTGTTGACCATTTTTCTGACCTGGTAGCTCCCATTACACGCCTGCTTAAAAAGGGAGTTGAGTTTATCTGGGATGCGGAAGCTGAACAAGCCTTTCAGGCTCTTAAGGTCAGCTTCACTTCTGATCCCATTATGAAACATGCGGACGAAACGCAACCCTACTTCTTGGAAGTGGATGCTTCACAATACGCGGTGGGTGGTGTGTTATCGCAACGTGACTGCATAAAGGGTACCCTCCATCCTATTGCATATTTTTCAAAAACCTTGACACAATCAGAACAAAACTATACTATCGGAGAAAGGGAACTCCTTGCCATCAAGCGAGCCTTCCAAGAATGGCGTCACTACCTTTTAGGCTCACCCCATGTGATCACTGTTTATTCTGATTATCAGAACTTACAATACTTCCGAACAGCTAAAGCCCTTACACCGAGACAGCTACGTTGGGTTGCATTTTTTGGGGAATACGATTTTTTGATTCACTTCAGACCAGGGATAAGACAGGGTAAGGCGGATGCTCTATCCAGACTGGGTAAGGAGAACAAGTGGGTTCAGGAGAAGCCGTTGCCTCTTATGCCTGAGAGTAGACTAGTGGCTATAGGAGAAAGAATTCCTGATTCACATACCTTCTTGGAGCACTTAGAACAGGCTTATGCCCCTTTAGATCCTCTCACCTGGTTACAAGACCCAAAAAACACCATCGTGGACAATCTGTGGTATCATGACAATAAAATCTTGTTACCTACTACAGAATTGCACCACCTTGTTTTACAATGGTGTCACAATGTGCCCTTAGCAGGTCATCCGGGGGAAAACAAAACCAAGAGTCTCTGTCAACGATGGTTTTGGTGGCCACAACTATCGCATGATGTTAAGCATCACGTCAAGACCTGTTCCACATGTGCCCGCCAGAAGGCCTCACATTCTGTACCTGCGGGGTTACTACAACCCCTTCCTGTTCCCAACTGTCCCTGGACTACCCTTAGCATGGACTTCATAACAGATTTACCCAACACTCATGGATATACCACAATTCTGGTTGTCGTGGATCTGTTGTCCAAAATGGCCCATTTTGTACCCCTAAAAAAGATCCCCTCAGCTGTGGAGTTAGCAGCAGTGTTTATCCGAGAAATTGTCCGGTTGCATGGATTACCTTCTGTTATAGTATCAGACCGGGGTCCCCAATTTATTTCCAGATTCTGGCAAGGGTTATGCAAATCTCTCTACATTGATCATAGGTTATCCTCAGCCTATCACCCCCAGACAGACGGTCAAACCGAGAGGACAAACCAAACCTTAGAGCAATATCTTAGATGTTTAATAACCACCACATGTCAGGATTGGGTGCAAGCACTACCTCTAGCAGAATTTGCGTACAATAATTCTACTCACTCTGCTTCTAAGATCTCTCCGTTTTACTTCACCACTGGTTATCACCCCAAAATACTCCCTCTTGAGGTACTCCCCTCTGACACGCTAAACCCTGCGGTTCTTGATCATCACCAAACCCTGTTACAGATATGGGAGCAAGCCAAAACAGAATTAACCCAGGCGAAAGAGCAAATGAAGGCCCAAGTAGACAAACATAGAAGATCTGCTCCCGTTTATTCAGTAGGTGATAAGGTTTGGTTATCATCTAAGAACTTGAGACTCGAAGGGCCACGTAAGTTACAACCCCGCTATCTAGGGCCCTTTGAAATACTAAAAGTCATCTCCCCTGTGGTTCTCAAATTGGTCCTGCCCCCTGAGATGCAGATACATCCTGTTTTTCATACGTCCCTTCTGAAACCTTATGTGGCCCCTCTACTCCCTGAACCTCCTCCGCCCCCAGTCATGGTTGAGGGAAACATCGAATACGAGGTGCGAAGGGTTCTAGACTCTCGCAGGCACAGAGGTAGACTCCAGTATTTAATTGACTGGGTGGGTTACCCTCCAGAAGACAGGACCTGGGAACCAGCAGAAAACATTCATGCCCCTAGACTGATACGTAGGTTCCATGCTCTTCATCCCTCCAAACCTCAACCTGTGAGAAGACCTTTAGGGGGGGGGGTACTGTTAGGACCCGTAGCTCTTAAGGGAAGTCTAGGCCTTTCGAGTCTGTGCTGAGTGTGTTGTAATGTATTTTTCCGCCTACCATGGACTACATGTCCCAGAATGCCTTGAGGCGTTATATGGAAACCATGCTTCTTTTTGCACCAATCAGCTGCAGTCTGGGAGGTTCATATGCCTCCTCCCTCTTCTTGGCGGTGCTTGGTTTTCATGTTTGGATTCCTGCCTGGTTCCCGACCAGAGTATCGCTGATACTGTTCTTGTATCCCCGTGAACTGTGTTCGTGTTCCTCCCTTCTTTCCCACCCCCGAGATAGCGCTCCTCGAGATCGTGTGGGCTCACGCGGTCTATTTCAAGAACTACTACGGTGTTTTGGTTCGTGTCTCCTGCCTTTGCCTTCGCCGACCTTGGGACCGGATTTACCCTGCCTCCACCCTAACTGTTCACAGGTGCGACGCTTGGAAGCGCTTCCTGGTTCTGTCAGTCTCTCTTCGGCTCCCCTGTGCCTCCGCACCTACACGCTGCGAAATTCTGCTGAGAACTCTCGGCCTTTTTGTTTGAGGACAATTATCCACGTAGTTATTATTTTGCACTAAGGCACGCCGGTTAAATGTAGCCGGTTTGAAGGATCCTTGGTGAACATACGCACACATTTGTGAACTTTGTGTTTTTTGCCTACGCAGAGAGGATTAACTTTTACCTACAATATCATTTGTTGGATTCTACATATTGGGAATTGATTCGAGACTATTATCTCTTACGAGGAACTACTTATCTTTATTTTGGAGACCAAAGTATACACCCTTCTTTTGGTTCGTATATTTCTTTTATTCCTTGGATACCTTTTGGGTTTTCTGCACTCAATGGGCAGGTAAGAGCATTGCAGCACACTTGGTACAGAAATATATTAAGCTCCTCGTTGGTGCTCTTTTTGAATCTACTAAGTCCCTGTTGTGTGTTCTGTTTTCTTTCTCCTCTGCAGGTTACTGCGTCCTCATCGCTTATCATTCCCGAGTGCCCTATCTTCTATTCAGGAGACCTATGGGTTTTGGTCTCTCTCTTTTCTGACGACCTCTCAGACCTATGTGTGTTGCTATTCACTGGGTGTGTGGTGTCGATTGTAACAGAGAGAGACACTGTCTACACTTCTGAGGAAGCTGGTTTCTGCCTGGAGCCTGTTGTTCGCCCGACACTTAGCATCCTAATTAATTCATCTGGGGGCTGAGCTCTTTTTACCTTTTTCTTCTCTCTTATCGTCGGCTGCCTTCGCTGGTGGCTTTGGTTGCAACTACTTACACCTTTGCCAATTGGTCGGAAACTAACCTGGTCGGGCTAATACTGAGGGGGGATCTTCGAATCATTTTTAGCGAATGGGTTTCCAGGCTGAGGCAACGGTAGGTGTTAGTCAGGAGAACAATGGGGCAGCTTTGAGTTTCATGTCTATGAGGGTGTGAGAAGGAGGTGGTAAATCTTAAACATTGGCAACATTCCTAGCCCTCCAGATGGAGGGTACTTGGGTAAACCTCACCTCGGAATATTCCTTAAACTTTCCCTATTTAGTTAAACTAGGAATTTATTCATTGGTGCACGTCATTCTTGGATGTATTATTCGGGGTGCCAAGCGAAGTCATATTTTGTCATCCTGTAATAACCCGTCAAGTTTCTGCTTCAGGCTGCCCTCCCAAGCGCTGGGTTCAGAGTGAGACATAGTCATTGTTTGCTCGTCATGTATAGGCACCATATTCAAACCCTTTTTCTCATCCCATCGGCCGGTAAGTCACCATTTTTCCGTACTTTAATCGACGTTCCGAAGTGACCTGCAAAAAAGAGGGAAAAAGAAGGGGCGGGGGCAGCGTTTAAAACACATCAGCGCGCATAAACCTGAAAAAGCTTTTACTTACTACATACTCGGCCTATCTCCACGGGATGCAGTCCCTACCATCTCGGCGTTTAAGCCCAGGGGGGACCGGTAATGTGGGAGAGATAATTATCGGAGGCCTGTGGATAGCATAGGTCGCCCAAGTGTGGCATTACGGATCATGTGCAGGGGAGGGTCAAAACAAAGGGCAGTCTGTGTAAAGGGGGGGCGAGCTCGTGCTCTCCTTTGAGGAAGAGTGATAACCTACAGTGGTACGGGGTCGTTTTCGTTCGTACTAGGGGGGCCAGGTAACATTCCTTCGGGGTGGCTTAGGGGCATTTAAAAGAACTTCCCTGATACAGGTAGCATATAAAGTAGAGGCTAAATACCAGGATCTTTATCGATTGCTTTATGCTGTACAAAAATGAAAAACACATACAACAAACCTGGACCATTCATATTTGCAATGTTTCTGCGTACTATACTTTTTAACCCATAACTAATCGAGCTGCTTCATTTCACCTGCTTTTTTTTTTTTAAATCGGAAACAGTGGCCATTTATTCGAAACTTACCAATCTACACGTTACAAATACGTTTGCTTTTTCAAAAACCTTTAATAAAAATGTTGGTGCTCAAATACGGGCCTACAACCCTGTGGGCCGGCCACGGAGCAGGCTGGAACTGTAAATGGGGGGGGGGGGTATTTATTTGTGGAAAACATAACAGAGTCAGTGGTCGTTGATTTCATAGTAAAAAGTGCGACAAGTGTAACAAAATCATATCGATAATTCATTGTGAGCAAGTACCAAAAGTGTCGACAATTCGAACGTTCAATAATAAATACAGTAATCAATGATACATTAGAACTTAATATCAATTCATTGTCCGAACGTGTAATCAGTACCCGTCCCATGTCAATTCATTGTTCGAACGTATAATCAATACCCATCTCCGATCATTCATTGTCCGAACATATAATCAGTAAAAAGTGCGACAAGTGCAACAAAATCATATCGATAATTCATTGTGAGCAAGTACCCAAAGTGTTGACAATTCGAACTTTCAATAAATACAGTAATCAATGATGCATTAGAACCTAATATCAATTCATTGTCCGAACGTGTAATCAGTACCCGTCCCATGTCAATTCATTGTTCGAACGTATAATCAATATCCATCCTGGATCAATTCATTGTCCGAACAAATAATCAGACTTATCCCATATCAATTCATGTGCTAAAAACTGCATACATATCTCATGATATCAAGGCTGAGCAATCGGGGCACAACAAGGAGTTGAGAGTTTCATTTGTACCGGCGCCATTTTGGGTGAGGTCAGGAAGGTCCAAGTATAGTCAAAATGTCTCCACCAACTCGTGGTTGGACCGGGACCTCTTTCGGCAGTCCAAAAGTTTTCGTTAAAGGGTAGCAGAGGGGACTGGTGACATGAACCATCAGTCAAAGTGGGGTGGGAGGCAACAATCTCTCCTACCGGGTCATACTGGTGTCCCACCGGAACTGATCAAGTTGGTAGTCTTGCAGGATTTTGGTCATTTCAAGACTGAGGCCGGCGCCGGCATGAGCGCGCCGACGTCCCTCGGCTACGTCGTGGTCGTTCCGTGGGTGATCATGGCAGTCATTCCCCATCGGGGGTCGGGGCCCCCGTGGCTCTTATAGAATCTTCAAAGTTGAGGAGAACGTTTCTGGACGCAGGAAACTAGAAGCGTCGTTGTACCGCAACAGTGGACGAGACCCCCGCTGGGTGAGCGGAGCATCATTGCCTCGCAATAGTGGACGAGACCTTTTGTTGGGTGAGTGGAGCATTGGGGGTGCAGCTGAGGGGCCCCCACCTGGGGGGGTGGGAGAGGCTCGTTCGCGCCGCCTCTCCCTCCCAGCGCACCCTACGCCAACACCTGGCGTTGATATCCGTGATGTCCGGACCAGGCGATAAGAGGGGAGGGGGGTCGGAGGCAGAGGCAAGACATCCCCCCCCGTGGCCTGCAGGGCACCGCTTCAGGACCGAACGGGGAGGCCAGACCAGGAGATAGGAGGGGGGGGTCGGTGGCATGTGCAAGACATCCCCCCCTTGTTGTCGCAGCCATTATTAAAGAAAGAAGAGGGATCCCGTCGGCCTCGGCTCCTCTCCTGGCCCAGGGGGGGGGGGTTGGTGGCATGTGCAAGACATCCCCCCCCCCCGTTGTCGGAGACATTATTGAAGAAAGAAGAGGGATCCCGTCGGCCTCGGCTCCTCTCCTGGCCCGGGGTGGGGGGGGTCAGTTGCATGTGCAAGACATCCCCCCCAGTGTTGTCGCAGCCATTATTGAAGAAAGAAGAAGATCCCGTCGGCCTCGGCTCCTCTCCTGGCCCAGGGGGGGGGGGTCGGTGGCATGTGCAAGACACCCCCCCCGTTGTCGCAGCCATTATTGAAAAAAGAAGAGGGATCCCGTCGGCCTTGGCACCTCTCCTGGCCCACCTTAGGCGATGACCTCCCCGGCCGACGGCTGCCAGCAGGACTCACCCTACACGTGCCGAAGGCCTCGTCTTCCGGATGGGCGTAGCCGCGAACCTGTTGCACTTCGGGAGTTTCCGGAATGGGGGTAGGTATCTGCTGATTTGTATCTATTTCATGTTACCGTTATTGGGCGTGGCGGGCGGTGAGACAGACATGCTTGGAGCAGTGGGAGGGTGGCGGAGCCTAGCTACCTCGTGGCTGCCGTAACGTCAAGCTTGGCTTCTTTCACCACTTCCATGTTTCTTATTTCTAGCGAAGTCAAAAACTCATCAGTGGCCTACTGATTTTGTTCGATTTCTTTCCCTTCCTTTTCAAGTGTGTTTCATGCTAAAGTTTCTGTTTAACAGGATACAGTGATTACTTCGTATTTTACATATGTCTTCTTTATTAGGGGTACCCTCCGGTTGAGCCAGATGATGTACCTCTAATAAATGGTCCGGGTGGAACTAGTTTCTCAATCAGTGGGGAGTAGATGGGCATGACAGATGACAACGGGGGACAAAGGTCCGCATTACCCACCCTTCACTACTTGCAAAGACTAGACAGAATATTTCTATTCCACGTTATTTGCAAACAGAGAATACCTCGAAAGAACTATTCCTTGAACAATAAATGTCCAGCCAATCAATCAATCAGTGGGGAGAAAAACAGGCATGACGGATTACAACGGGGGACAAAAGTCCGCATTACCTATCCTTCACTATCTGCAAAGGGAGACAGAATATTCCTATTCTTCTCTGTTTGTAGACAGGGAATATCTCGAAGAGCAATAATCGATAAAAAATTAGTAGGATTATAACACTTTAATAACTTATAAATATATACATTGCAACAAAAACAGTAAACACCTTAAAACATTTTTTATTAAAACATAAGCAACAATGACAACTAACAGTAGTGATATCCTGGGCGGGTGATGGAACTGGGATTGTTAATGGAAAAAGATCTATAGAGAAAGCTATTGGTGAATTATACTTCTCCGGAAATTTAAAACTCACAAATGTTTTATTTGTGTAATCGTTTCAGGTCAAACGGATTGTGGAAAAATGTTCAGAATGGAAGAGTCACCAAAAGGCAAAAAGTACACTCATGTATGAAAATCTTACTATTAATGCTTGACTGAGGCCAAGGAGATCAGAGTGCATGAGTCTCATGCTCGATCGATTGAGCTAGCCGGATCGGGCAACAAAAAGTATAAAATAGTTATGTAAATAGTTATTTAATAAAATGTTTTACCCTGTTACTTTGCTGGTGTGTTGTATATATTTATAATATTTGCATAGGGTTTGTCGTTATTTTGGGTGGGGTGGGTGGCGGAGCCGAGCTGTCTTGAAGCCATCATGGTGTGGAGCTCAGTTCATCTCACTAGTTTCGTATTTCTCATGAGGGGTTGTTCTTAATGTTTCTATTTTAGCGAGGTCAAAAAGAGATCCCATTAGTGGCCTACTGATTTTGCTCGATTCCTTATGTTTTTTTAAACGATTTTTCACTATCTGCAAAGACTAAACAGAGTATTGTGACTCTGTGCTTGTTTGTAAATAGAGAATGAACCAAAGAGAACCAATTCTAAAACAGTAAATGCTTGGATAACAATCAATCAAATAGAGAGAGAAGCAGGCACGACGGATTACAACGGGGGCAAAGGCCTGCGTTAACTACCCTTCACTATCTGCAAAGAGAGAGTACTCCTAAGAGAAAAGAGGGGGGGGAGGCAGCGTTCAAAGCACATCAGCGTGCATAAACACGAAAATGTTTTTACCTACCACGTACTTCACATTTGACAGCTTTTGATATTTGCTATTAAAAACCATTGAAATTCACTGAAAAAACCATAGGTTATAGACCATATATAGTTAGGAATTAGCATTTACAAAACCTTGAAAATTCACTGAAAAAACCATTGGTTATAGACCATATATAGTTAGGAATTAGCATTTACAAAACCTTAATTTACTCGCACAAAACCATAGAAATTCGCATATATAGTTAAATGCAATAACTATATATCGCGCACCCGTAATCCACTGCTGATGATGTCACATATTACATCATTCATGACATGGTCAGTGACATCACTGATGACATCACTGATGACATCATCCAGTGTTTGTATGTTTCTGTAAAGTAAAAATATGTCTTACATATGGAAGAATGAGTGGATGTATAAGTGTCTGGATGAAGGATTTAGTAGGTGCATGACTGACTGTATGAGAGAGTGATTAAATGTGTTTCACTGAGTGCATGGGTTAGTGACTAAACTGTCTTAATTTGTGCATCATTATGTCTGTTGTTCTGTAAACTGCTGCATGTGTTAATCAGTAGCTATATGAGTAACTATATGGGTTATTGATTGGTTGCCCAAGTATTTGTATGGGAGACTGAGTATGTGTGTGGGTGGCTGGGAGGTGTATGACTCTGTGCATAGATGTGTCAGCAGTTGATTCACTAGATGTATGGGTTCAAACGTCCATGTGGAAACAGCTGTATGGGCAGTTGACTGTGTGCATGAGTGTATTGGTGAGTGAATGGATATCTCAGTGCTACATGTCAAAGTAAGTACATATGTAAAACACAGTACATGTGAGAGTTGACATATATAAATAACTGAGCATAAGAGCCAGTGAATGTGAGAGTGGCTTTATGAATCATTGTGAACTTGTATCAGAGATTGTATAAGAGAGTAAATATGTGTTAGAATATGTTTGAATTAGTAAGGTGTGTATAACTGTATAGTTGAGGAAATGGAGGAGTGATTGATTATTTTCATGACTGACTAGATGTGTGAGTAACTCCATGGGTGAGTGACAATCTGTGAGTGTCTGTTTACACTGATTGTATCTAAGAATATATTAGAGTCTGAAGAGGTTCATCGTATTATCACATGAATGATATTATCAGTGATGTGATCAGTAATGTCAAATGAGATGTCATCAGTGATGTCATCAGTGAAGTCATCAGTGATGTCATCAGTGATGTCATCAGTGATGTCACTGACCATGTCATGAATGATGTAATATGTGACATCATCAGCAGTGGATTGCGGGTGCGCGATATATAGTTATTGCATTTAACTATATATGCGAATTTCTATGGTTTTGTGCGAGTAAATTAAGGTTTTGTAAATACTAATTCCTAACTATATATGGTCTATAACCAATGGTTTTTTCAGTGAATTTGCAAGGTTTTGTAAATGCTAATTCCTAACTATATATGGTCTATAACCTATGGTTTTTTCAGTGAATATATTATATATATATATATATATATATATATATATATATATATATATATATATATATATATATATATATATATATATAAATATGTATATATATATATGTATATATATATATATATATATATCCAACACGAAAGTTGTCCCTTTTGCGGAGAGCCCACTAGCAGGTAGGTTTTCATCATGGTTTTATTGTGCAGAATTGCATTGCAGTAACAGGAAGACAAAGTCCTTGAAATCTTGAAGCCTGACGCGTTTCATGCTCGGCAGAGCATTTCCTCAGAGGCTGTGTACGGCACTGTGTGGAGCAAGTATTGAATCCTTTTCACCTGCTCTGGTGGGCGTTGTCTCCCCCAGAGCTTGCTGGTGCTTGTAGTTCTTTTAAAACGCAAGTGCCCTGCTCCCAGTGTTAAAAAATAATTTGTCAGTGTTGAAACCCCAGTGGGTCAGGAGACACGGGTGTGCAGCGTGATTTGGCAGCAAAGGTCGGTATGCAGGAGTATACTGGCATTCCAGCAAACAGAAATTCAATCTCCTGACCCACTGGGGTTTCAACACTGACAAATTATTTTTTAACACTGGGAGCAGCGCACTTGCGTTTTAAAAGAACTACAAGCACCAGCAAGCTCTGGGGGAGACAACGCCCACCAGAGCAGGTGAAAAGGATTCAATACTTGCTCCACACAGTGCCGTACACAGCCTCTGAGGAAATGCTCTGCCGAGCATGAAACGCGTCAGGCTTCAAGATTTCAAGGACTTTGTCTTCCTGTTACTGCAATGCAATTCTGCACAATAAAACCATGATGAAAACCTACCTGCTAGTGGGCTCTCCGCAAAAGGGACAACTTTCGTGTTGGATATATATATATATATATATATATATGTGTGTATAAGCAAATGTCCCAATGATGAGAGGAGCTCTGTAGCTGGTGCCGGCGGCGAGGTTCAGGACACCCTCGCAAAATACCATTCAGCAAGATTGTTTCAATGTGAAAAGAAACACGCCGCACACTACTCCATAGGTTAGATTCTTTGGTTTATTTTCTGTAGGATCCCCACCTACGCGTTTCGGACAACAATCTGTCCCTGGTCACGGTACAAACATTAGTCCATCATTACTTTCCACATTATATATCTGAATCACCACGATGTCATCAGTGATGTCATTTGAGATGTCATCAGTGATGTCACTGACCATGTCATGAATGATGTAATATGTGACATCATCAGCAGTGGATTGCGAATGCGCGAAATATATAGTTAGTTCAGCTAACTATATAGGAGCAATTTCAGTGGTTTTTTATATGTTAATTCCTAACTATATAGGGCCTGAAACCTACGTTTTTTTCAGTGAATTTTCAAGGTTTTTTAAATGCTAATTCCTAACTATAAAAGGCCTAAAACCTATGTTTTTTTCTGTGAATTTCAATGGTTTTTTATATGTTAATTCCTAACTATATAAGACCTAAAACCTATGTTTTTTTCAGTGAATTTCAAAGGTTTTTTAAATGCCAATTCCTACCTGAATAAGGCCTGAAACCTACGGTTTTTTCAGTGAATTTGCAAGGTTTTGAAAATGCAAATTCTATTAGCGGATAACGTTAAAATATGTTAATATCCTTGTGGGACCACCTGAGCAGCCCTAGGGATCGGATTTTTGGACCGGAGCAAGATGCTCTCTGATTGGGCCGTATTTCTTGCCTTCTGCCCCCCTGATTGTGCCGTATTTCTTGGCTTCTGCCCCCCTGATTATGCCGTATTTCCTGCCTCATGCACCCTGATTGTGCCATATTTCTTGCCTTCTGCACCCTAATTGTGCTGTATTTTTTGCCTTCTGCTCCCTGATTGTGCCGTATTTGTGGCCTTCTGCCCACTAATTGTGCCGTTTTTTCTTGCCTTCTGCCCACTGATTGTGCCGTTTGTCGGGCCTTCTGTCCCCTGATTGTGCCGTTTTTTGTGCCCTTGCCCCCCTGATTGTATTATCTTTGCCAGTGTTGGTTCGCTGCTGGTATTGCCTTTGTCCGTGTTTTTTTTTTGCTGCCTTTATTGTCTTTGCCTTTTTTTCTGCCGTTATTGTCTTTGCCAGTGTTTGTTTGCTGCCGTTATTGTCTTTGCCAGTGCTTGTTCTCTGCTGGTATTATCTTTGCCAGAGCTGTGTGGGCTGTGGGAGCTGTGTGGGCTGTGAGAGCTGTGTGGGCTGTGAGAGCTGTTTGGGCTGTGAGAGCTGTGTGGGCTATGAGAGCTGTTTGGGCTGTGAGAGTGTGGGCTGTCAAGGCTGTGAGAGCTGTGTGGGCTGTGAGAGCTGTGTGGGCTGTGAGGGCTGTGTGGGCTGTGAGGCCTGTGAGAGCTGTGTGGGCTGTGAGACCTGGGGGGCTGTGAGAACTGTGTTGGCTGTGAGAGCTGTGTGTGCTGTGAGGGCTGTGAGGGCTGTGTGGACTGTGTGGGCTGTGAGGGCTGTGTGGGCTGTGAGAGCTGTGTGGGCTGTGAGAGCTGTGTGGGCTGTGAGCTCTGCTTCTTTTGTGCCTCGGTCTACCTAGGCGGGCTGTGAGAGCTGTGTGGGCTGTGAGAGCTGTGTGGGATGTGAGAGCTTTGTGGGCTGTGAGGACTGTGTGGGCTGTGAGGTCTCTGCGGGCTGTGAGAGCTGTTTGAGCTGTTTGAGCTGTGAGAGTATGAGCCATGTGGGCTGTGAGAGCTGTGTGGGCTGTGAGAGCTGTGTGGGCTGTGAGAACTGTATGGGCTGTGTTGGCTGTGAGAGCTGTGTGGGCTGTGAGGGCTGTGAGGGCTGTGTGGGCTGTGTGGGCTGTGAGGGCTGTGTGGGCTGTGAGAGCTGTGTTGGCTGTGAGAGCTGTGTGGGCTGTGAGAGCTGTGTGGGCTGTGAGAGCTGTGTGGGCTGTGAGCTCTGCTTCTTTTGTGCCTCGGTCTACCTAGCACAAGATGGATGCCAACACTTCCTGGTTTGTAGTGTTGACAGCCAATGAGCATGCAACTTTCTTTGGAAGGCATGCTGATTGGCTTCTACTGTCTATCAACACTCCAAAACAAAAACAGTTGGCAGCCATCTTGTGCTTCAGTAGACTAAGGCACAGGAAAGCAGGAAAACAAATGTGTAGAACTCAAAAAGGGGGCAGGGTAGAAGCACCCTGACCCTCTAGGCCTGCTCAGGGGGTCCCACAAGGACCCCCAAGGCCCCTAAAAATTATTATTTTTTTTTTAAAAATCGCGGGGTGCTCGCACGGTGTGCGCACGGTGCTCGCACTGTGCGCGCTTATAGATATATAATTGATTTCAACTTGAATTTTCTCAGCAACTACTGGAGGGATTTACACCATTTAAGCAAAAGCGTGATCTGCGAATCAGACTCTACCATTTTACCAAATTTTTTGTAATTCCGTTCAGCCGTTCGGGCTGTAGCCGTGTCTAAAGGTCCTTTGGAAAATTGCATGGGGAAAACACGTTTTGGGACCCCCCTTTTTTCTCTGCAACCACTTCACGAATTCCCCCGAAACTTTCAGGGAAGGAGCGAAGCGTAATGCGCCATCTTCTTTGAGAAATTCACATAGATTGATCAACCTGCGCCAAAGTTATTCCCAATAGAATGTTGCGGGTTTCCTATGGAAACTAGGTCCTAACTATATATACCTACTGGCGACCGCCAGTAGGTATATATAGTTAGGATTTTTTCCCTATGGGATTTCTGAAAATTCTATGTCTAATAACTTTGGCGTATGTGGATGGAACTGGCTGAAATTTTCTGGAAAATGGCACATTTTGTTTCTGAGCAGCTCCTGGAAATTTGGGGGGTGTTCGGCAAGGGGGGGCTGAGATAAAAGGGGGGTCCCAAAACGCGTTTTTCCCATGTTAATTTCCATAGGGCGGTTGGCCTCACTTTTAGCCCGAACGGCTGAATGGATTTCCACCAAACTTGGCAAAATTGTAGGGACTGTTAGCCTGATGTGCCTTTGCTAGGTCTCAATATATGTGCTTAATTGGATTTTGAGAAATTAACGTTTAAAACAAGATATATATCTGTAACAGCGCTCCGGGCAGCGATCCAGTTAGCAAACTTTTCGCGTATCGGAACTTTGCGAAGCGAAGCTGATTGGCTCTCCGGTGTCTGTCAACATTCTAAACAGTCCGGAGCGGCCGCCATCTTGTCTCTCGGTAGGATCGAGAGACAAGAGGAGGCCAAAACAAAGGGGGAAATTACCATAAGGGGGCATAGTAGATCCTCGTTGACCCCCTAGGTTTTATGTGGAGGTTTTAAAAGGGCCCAGGAGGGTCAAAATAAATTTTTTTTTTTTTTTTTGCGTGGTAAGCGCCAAGTTCGCGAACCGGAAAGCGTTCTGGGCAGCGTACTACAAGGATAAAAGAATGATAGACTTTTCTAATACTGTATGTTAATTATTTGTTGTTTTTGTTGGTTTTTTTTGTTTTCTTTATTTTAAATTTTTATTTTTTATTTTGATTGTGTGTCATAATTCATTAAACTTTTAACATTCAATAAACATATAAAAATAAATAATGTGTCAAACAATTTTTGAATTAAGAAATTAAAATTTATTTTTCATTTTGTTTTTCAAAATTTAAAAGAAAATCTAAAAAATCGTGATCATTTTTTTTTTCATTTTTTAGTAGAAAATCTACTGCATCTACGCATTGCAGAAGTTCATTATTTATTGTGTTGTCGTAGAAATCCATGTCATCATGTGTCTCAATTTTTTCTTCTGTTTCAGTTTTCATGTTGTTTTGTTGTTCTTCCATTTTCAATTCTGAAAAATGAATTTTTAAAAAATATATCAGTACAGAAAGGGCATTGTTGGGTTTCAGTACAGATTGGCAGTTTGGTTATTTATATAGTGTTTTTTTCACAAAGAAAGGTGTCGCCTGCAATTAAGGTCTATTGCAGGGGGCCCCCTCCTTAGGCCTCCCATGGATGGTGTCAGGAGGTATAGGGGAGGGAGAAGGAGACGCTCCCTCAATTGCAAGGAGACCATTCACAGGCACTGAGGGGGCCCATTGTCCAGCATTTTTGCGCACCCACAGTTTTAACTTTTAGACCACAATCAATTCTCACACCTATGAAGGTGTGAGATATGCGTGTGGATTTAAAGTTAAAACTGGGGGCGTCAAAATGCTGGACAATGGGGCCCCCTCAGTGCCTGTGAATGGTCTCCTTGCAAGGGGCCACTTATGTAAATTGGAGGGGGCTTCGCGCACGTTCCTTTTTAGCCTATGGTCTTGCAAATTCTTGGAATGGCTCTGCCATAACTAAAACAGAGTAGTCTATTTTTTTCTATAAGTATTACAGAGTGATAGAATATAATTCTCAGAATTTTTTTTTCTAATTAGGTTTCAGTACAGAACATACTTAAGTTTTATAAATAATATCTTACCTTTCAAATATAAGTTGAAGTTATCAGTTGATTTTTTGTTGTGCACTTCACGAAGTAGCAGTCAAAATGGCTGTGTTTCCTTGTCTTCCTTTATATATATTCAGGTATATAACCAATCAAATGTCAGGTAATAAAAGTAGAAAATGAAAGTAACATTTTCATTGGTTGTCAATTCCAACACTTCAGATGTGTTTTGTGAAGTAATTTACCTCACGGTACTTAGAGAGGTCTACAGGCTTAATGGCTAAATGTAATTTCAATCAAATTTGTGAAAATGAAAGGGATTGTTATGTAGTATGAGCTAATCTATATTTGGTGAGAGTGTCTCTAGTCGTTTTTCTGTAAATTACTTTCCCGCCTTTTTTTAGGACCGCTTCCCGGAAAGCGGCTCGGTTAGCGAACCTTAAGCGTCACGGGAGTCCACCATTTTGTGTTTCGGTCGCATTAAGATACAAGATGGAGGGCAAATAATGTTTAGAATGGGTAGAAGGGGTCATGGTAGACTTATCTTGACCCCCTTGGTTTTCTGAGGGTGGCTGAGGAGGCTTATATGTGCGGAAAAAAAACATTTTGAAAAAAAATTCCGCGAGGTTAGCTTTCGGTTAGCGAACCGGATAGCGCCCCGGGGAGCGAATTTTGTGGAAAATTTGTGAAAAAAGTTAGAAAAAAATAATAATTGCGAGTGATCAGATGAAGGGTAGCTCTGAGAAGAGCTTTTGGGTTTATGGTACATTTAGGTACTTATAAGTAGGTACCAATGGACAGTCTTAAATTCAGAATGAAAATTCTGTTGCCCTCATCTGAGAAGTGAACTCCATCTCCTCTGTAGATATCTTGCATGTAGTAACGCAAGTTATTGTTGTACAAGGAGCCCATTCCATGGTCTCTCAAGAAAGCTGAAACAGATTTGTTTACATGCTTCCTCGCTTTCTCAATTTGTGGACAAAATTGGTTGGACCACCTCCATTTCTGTCTTTGGCATATATTGGAATATACCAAGGCAGTTTGAGGAAAAAGTGCCATTAATTGCTCAAAGGTGTCCTTTAAAAGCATTTCCAGACCTACCCCAGTCAAAGTGCCCAAATCATTACCTCCACAGTGCACAATTAACAGGTCAGGTTTTGGCAAATGCATAAAGGTTTTCACCAATGGTATCAATTGGTGACATTTTAATCCTCTTTGGCCCAACCACTTAATTTCCACATCTTGTAAATTGAGGTTAGGTACATTTCTGTTCTCAGCATACCTTTGAGCCCAGTGGATGTAACTATGTCCAACAATCCAGACATTAAACATGGTGGGAGAAGGTTGTGCTGCAGTCAGATGAAGTGTGGTAATGAAAGGGCAGTTGAAACAGTAGGAGTTTGTAAAGAAAAAAAACTGTGGATTTCCAATGCTAATGATTCATTAGCAGTGATTGGTGCATTTCCATTTCTGAAAACAGAAAGTTAGGGTGCATGGATGTGTTCTTTGAAAGATGTAATTTGAATGGTTAAGGAAGAAACATTTAATGAAAGATTGCACTGGATACGCAGGTGCACTGAGAGTTCAGAGTTCAATTGAAACATTGTTGTGTGAATTTGCAAACATGAGAGGTCTTCCAGGAGGTGGTTGCTATGGAAAAAAGGCAGAGAGGGCAGAGGGGGGAAGGGTTTTGATTTGAAAAAAGTGAGGGAAGAGTTATGATTGGCTAATATGAGAGATATGTGAAATGAATATCTGTATTTCTGTGCTTTCAATAGCTGCAGCCTCTGGAGTGCATCCTTTTTCTTCTGCTGAAGACAATTTGGTGTATTTCTGAGACTGTTTTCAAAACTCAAAAAGAATTTGCTAAGGTGAGAAAAGATTTTTTTAATTTAGATAGAGAATAGTATGATTTAAGGAGAAAATGATGAAGAAAGCTGTGTTTTTAAAATGTGGCTTTGTCTCTAGTGATATACAAATAGATTTTGTTTCTTTGAGAAATTGTAATTGCATATTCGGTGTAGCATTCTGGCATGCAGTAACACAAGTTATTGTTGTACATGGAGCCCATTCCATGGTCTCTTATGTAAGCTGAAACAGATATGTTGTTTTTAAAAACGATTTTTGAAATCAATTACATTTCTGGATATGTACTGCTAGAGCTCCATAGGTTGTTTTGGGTCATATTTATAAGGCATTTGAGTGTCTTTGAAGTTATTTTTTCCTTTTTAAATGGAAAGCATTCCTCATGGGGCAAGTGTCTTGTAAATACGCTCCCACCTGTGCTTGGCAAATTTAGATTTTGATTATGGGAGTTACATAGCCATGTTAATAATGTCCAAAAAATGGTGCTAGGGCATTCCAGGAAACGCTTTCATGTGTCTCAAGGACATTTTCAGTCATTTCCTCTTGAATGCAGGTATACAATTGATTTATATGCTGTGTTTAAAAACGATTTTTTGAAATCAATTACATTTCTGGATATGTACTGCTAGAGCTTCATAGGTTGTTTTGGGTCATATTTATAAGGCATTGGAGTGTCTTTAATGTTATTTTTTCCTTTTTAAATGGAAAGCATTCCTCATGGGGCAAGTGTCTTGTAAATACGCTCCCACCTGTGCTTGGCAAATTTAGATTTTGATTATGGGAGTTACATAGCCATGTTAATAATGTCCAAAAAATGGTGCTAGGGCATTCCAGAAAACGCTTTCATGTGTCTCAAGGACATTTTCAGTCATTTCCTCTTGAATGCAGGTATACAATTGATTTATATGCTGTGTTTAAAAACGATTTTTTGAAATCAATTACATTTCTGGATATGTACTGCTAGAGCTTCATAGGTTGTTTTGGGTCATATTTATAAGGCATATGAGTTTCTATGATGTTATTTTTCCTTTTTAAATGGAAAGCGTTCTTCATGGTGCAAGTTTCTTGTAAATACGCTCCCACTTGCGCTTGGCAAATTTAGATTTTGATTATGGGAGTTACATAGCCATGTTAATAATGTCCAAACAATGGTGCTAGGGCATTCCAGAAAACGCTTTCATGTGTCTCAAGGACATTTTCAGTCATTTCCTCTTGAATGCAGGTATACAATTGATTTATATGCTGTGTTTAAAAACGATTTTTTAAAATCAATTACATTTCTGGATATGTACTGCTAGAGCTTCATAGGTTGTTTTGGGTCATATTTATAAGGCATTTGAGTGTCTATTATGTTATTTTACCCTTTTTAAATGGAAAGCGTACCTCATGGGGCAAGTTTCTTGTAAATACGCTCCCACTTGCGGTTGGCAAATTTAGATTTTGATTATGGGAGTTACATAGGCATGTTAATAATGTCCCAAAAATGGTGTAGGTCTCACCTTAAACAAACCTCAGGAGAGATCACACCTTATCGTCATCCTGAATTAATAAATAGATCTATTAAACAGTATCTCTGGTTTACTCCCTATAGCTGTCTTTCTTTTAACATTACTCTCTGTTTACTTCCCTTATACTAACTCTTCTTTTTTTTTTTTAAATATTTTTTTGGTTCGCTTCAAGTTCGCGAACCGGGCAGCGAACCGGAAAGCGAACCAAAAGAAATAGAGCTTGCCAGAGTGCTATACATTCTAGCAATTTTATTTGAAAGGGGAGGTAGTTCTGAAAAGAACTTTTTTTATGTTTTTGTTGTTTTATTTTTTTTTTTTTTTTCTGAACATTTTTTGTTTTTTTTGTATTTTTAGAACAGTTTTATGTTTTTTTTGTGTTTTTCATGGAGGGGAAAGAACAAAAAACAGGCATTGAAAAGGGCTCAACAGGAGCAAAAAAAAATTACTGTTTGGGTGGGTTAGGGGACTTGTGGTTTTCGTACACCATGTTGATTAATTTCACGCTCATGTTCCCACATGAGAGCAGAGCACCACAATATATGCAGGTAAACTTCATGTGTTTGAAGTTTTGCTGTATGTTTGGCACAGTTTCCTGTGCCTCTCTTCCTGTCAAAGAGATAGTTGACGTTGATCTGGCCACAGGAGTTGTCGGGGGATTATCTTGCAGGTCCCTTAACTCTGCCCGGCTGTAGTTTAATGGATGCCACCTGGCCATATGGCGATGCATAGTATAGTTGCCCATACTATATTTTTTATCAGTGCCTCTAGATTATCTTTTTTTGCAAATTAGGCAGGTGGCATACTTCGCATTGACCTTCTTCTCCCCTCGAGGGATTGAAAAAAATTGCCATATGAAACTTATTTTCCTTTGGGAAACACGGGGCAACTCCTCTATAAATTGTGTTTCATCTGTGTCCTCTTCTTCTAGGTCCTCCTCTTCCTCCTCTCTGTTGGAGATGAATTGTGATGGTGGTCCTCTCTTCTCATGAGGAGGTTGAGGTGGTGGTGGGGGTCCACCAGCTGAAGCAAGGATAGAAGCCATTGCTGAAATACTGGAAAATGGTCTTTCTCTCACCAAGATGAAAGTCAGAGTGAGGAAAGAAGGAGGGGTTTTCATGATTTGGGAAAAGCAAAAGTTCTGAACCAATGAAAAGTGTTATTTTCAGGTCACATGACCTAGTCATACATCATTTGGAAACCAAAAGTGAAATGAACCAATGAAAAGTTTGATAAACAAGTCACATGACCTGTTCCGCTTACGTTACGCGGTGCGCGCCGCGTCCCGGATCGTTTCTGGTTCGCGGTCCGGAACACTTCCGGGAGCGCTAACGCGGCGCGTCATAAGACGCATTACACGACAACGTGATACGTCGCGCTTCCGCGACGCATCACAGTTGCGCTAACGAAACGTTTACCGGTTCGCGGACTAGGTCGCGGCATCAAGTTGAGCTAACGGAAAGCTTCCCGGTTCGCTTACCGGAAGCGAAGAAAAAAAATATTAAACATTTTTTATCAATAAACATCTAAAATTTATTTTGGGATTTAAAGAAGAATACATTTTACAGCTACAGATGTTAGCTTTTAAAAAACCAATGAAATTCACAGAAAAAACCATAGGTTATAGACCATATATAGTTAGGAATTTGCATTTACAAAACCTTGAAAATTCACTGAAAAAACCATAGGTTATAGACCATATATAGTTAGGGATTAGCATTTACAAAACCTTATTTTACTCGCATAAAACCATTGAAATTTCATATATAGTTAGTTGTGCTAACTATATATCGCGCACCCGCAATCCACTGCTGATGATGTCACATATTACATCATTCATGACATGGTCAGTGACATCACTGATGACATTATCCAGTGACTGTATGTTTCTGTAAAGTTAAAATATGTCTTACATATTGAAGAATGAGTGGATGTATAAGTGTCTGGATGAAGGATTTAGTAGGTGCATGACTGACTGTATGAGTGAGTGATTAAATGTGTCTCACTGAGTGCATGAGTTAGTGACTAAACTGTCTTAATGTGTGCATCATTATGTCTGTTGTTCTGTAAACTGCTGCATGTGTTGATCAGTAGCTATATGAGTAACTATATGGGTTATTGATTGGTTGCCCAAGTATTTGTATGGGACACTGAGTGTGTGTGTGGGTGGCTGGGAGGTGTATGACTCTGTGCATAGATGTGTGAGCAGTTGATTCACTAGATGTATGGTTTCAAAAGTGCATGTAAAAACAGCTGTATGGGCGGTTGACTGTGTGCATGAGTGTATTGGTGAGTGAATGGATATCTCAGTGCTACATGTCAAAGTAAGTACATATGTAAAACACAGTACATGTAAGAGTTGACATATATAAATAACTGTGCATAAGAGCCAGTGAATGTGTGAGTGGCTGTATGGATCATTGTAAACTTGTATCAGGGATTGTATGAGAGAGTAAATATGTGTTAGTATATGTTTGAATAAGTAAAGTTTGTATAACTGTATAGTTGAGGAAATGGAGGAGTGATTGATTCTTTGCATGACTGACTAGGTGTGTGAGTAACTCCATGGATGAGTGACAGTCTGTGAGTGTCTGTTTACACTGATTGTATCTAAGGTTATATTAGAGTCTGAAGAGGTTCATCGTATTATCACATGAATGATATCATCAGTGATGTGATCAGTAATGTCAAATGAGATGTCATCAGTGATGTCATCAGTGATGTCATTTGAGATTTCATCAGTGATGTCATTTGAGATGTCATCAGTGATGTCATCAGTGATGTCACTGACCATGTCATGAATGATGTAATATGTGACATCATCAGCAGTGGATTGCGGGTGCGCGATATATAGTTAGCGCAACTAACTATATATGAAATTTCAATGGTTTTATGCGAGTAAAATAAGGTTTTGTAAATGCTAATCCCTAACTATATATGGTCTATAACCTATGGTTTTTTCAGTGAATTTTCAAGGTTTTGTAAATGCAAATTCCTAACTATATAGGGTCTATAACCTATGGTTTTTTCTGTGAATATATATATATATATAATATATATAATATACAAAATCTAATGTGTCTATCACTCACATAGAGACGTTACACACACTACATCACCCTGATTGGACAGTTGAGGCACTATCACAGAGAGCCTTAGTGAATCCATTTGACCCCATTTTTGAAGAGCAATGCGCCAAGCGTTTTAGGGAGGACTCACCACGACACACCTGGACCCTCCGGTCTCTGCTTGCCTGGTGAGACGCCACACGCCCACGTACTTGGAGGAGGGAGAGCTGTTGGTTCCACTGTGTTTCCGCTGTGATTCTGCTGAACCTCGCGGTCCCCACTTCGCGGGTCCCGCATCGCCCGTCTGCTGGGAGCTGGTCTTTGTCTGCTGGGGCCAACATCTATTGAGCAGTGAAGAGTGGGAACTGCAGGGCTGCGAGCGCCAGGTGAGAGACAGGGACTCCATTTCCCAGGAGTCCCTGCGTTGCCATCACCTGCACCTGGTCGCTCTCCCTGCTTGACCCGCCGCCTGAACACCTCCCACCTATAACAGGAACCATTACTTCCGCAGTGCGGGATCGCGCGGGAGCGTCCCGGGAGAAGCCCGGGACAAGGGCGGGACCGTCTGTGGCCATCGGGGCCGAGGGAGGCCGGGCTGGGCCAGCCCTCTGACATTGACCCTAACGGAATATATAGTACCAAGTAAATTGCTGTGTCAGATAAGTGCTCAACATTGAGTTTTGTAAAAGGGTTGGTGACCACAAAGTATGCCTGTATCCCCAAGTAGCATCATTCCGATGACCCTACCGGTCGAGGCTGGGCCTGTAGTTATTGGACCTTTAGACAAATTTTTTAACCGGCCGACACAGAATATTGATAAAGAAATAACGCTTGCAGAGAGGCGTGCTGAGCGTAGATTATCTATTGAACTTCTTAAAAATCCTGTAGATAAGCGCTCTGTACAAATCTATCCTGCATTGGTAACGACTTTATCATCAGTAAATCTGCCTGTTGTAGCTGAAATATGTCATGATGTTATCACTAACGAGGTGAACCAGGGTACTGTAGTTGAACCAATTTCTTCTTGTGTGAGCCATACTGACCCTATATCATGTACAGCAGAATTATGTGCCCAGGTTTCCCAGTCCCAACCTAAATCTGGATCAAAAAGAAAAAGGACTACTGCATCAAGAAAATGTTATCCAGCTAAACCCCCACACAAACTTAGAAAAGTAAGCAAAACTACATGACCCAGTAAGGCTGTCACTGAAGTAAACCGTAGTAGGGAAATTATACAAGAGGGGGATGTTGTGCTATTAGACAGCTCAGATCCTAGTACTATTAATTCTTCAGAGACTGGCTTGGCAATGGCCGGCAAACTGTTCTCTGCAACCTGTTTCCTGACTTAGAAAGGTTGCTAAGGTCAATTCTGCTCCCAATAGAGGAACGAATTAGTAAGCTCTCAGACCGGCTAGATCATTTTGAGCAGGTAACATTAGATAACTTCTTCTCAACAAAGGCATTGATAAAAACTCAAGCAAGGCTGGACGAAAGTAGTAAGCCCCAGAACAATACTCAATGTGTACCACAGGACAAGGGACGAAGGCAACAAACTAATTCTCCAATGCCACCTAAGTCAGGTAGTGCGGCTGTGAAGAGACCATCCAAGCCTCTTGACTGCTAAAAATCCCCCTAATATTGTAATCTCAGCTCAGATTGCGGCGCAACAGCCGCCGCTTAGTTTAAACCCTTTGCTTACTGTGGGAGCAGGGGGTAATGCGTGTTCTACAACAGGTACTGCCCCACCAACTGCCGCACTAACTAGTAACCAGCCTATAGCAAACAAACCTGCACCCTGCCCTGCCCCTATAGTTCCCAGACCGTCCCTACCACCCTTAATAAAGCCACCTCAAAAGAAACCCCCCATGAACCTTACCCCAGATTCCTTTCCCTTTGTAGCAGTCCTTATAAATGTCCCACCACTTTCAACGGGACAGAGAGAAACCTTCCAGATGCTTAAAAATAAGGGTATGCACTGGTTAAGGGTGAACCGGCCTCTACCAGGGGAAGTTGATGGATTAATATTGGGGGTGAGGAGAATAGACTGGAGAGGCTGTACTACCAAAAGCCTGGGGTGGACTGCATTGTGGTTAATTTTCAAGATCCAAGGGTGGCAGGATGGATAACAAGACAGGGATGGGGCACAAATAACGGAGGAATTGGTATTGTTGACCTTACTTTCTTCTATCCACGTCCTACTAGTGTTTCGACTAGCCTGCTTAATGAGCAAAACCGTCTTTCCAACCCCCCATGGCCAAGGATTTCCACACCAGTTCCACTGTTACAGTGCCAAAACCATATTACTGGCCCGAATTATAATCCCCCGGTGGGATGGCAAGATCTAGGGTGGGGATGCTGACAAACCCTTGATCACATGTATACTAGAAGGGGAGGAAATAGCAGGAACCAACAAGGGGATTGTGATGAATTTGATTTAAATGTTGGTCCGACGTTAAATGTCATGAACATTGGCAATGAGATCGTGAATATGGTGGAAGAATGTGGGGAAGTAAGTGTCAACGGTGGAGCGGGGGAGTTACCCACACTAACTGTAAATGTTGATAACGATATGGATGGGGGTAGCACGAGGGAAATCGAGAGATTTGTCGGGAATGATGAAAGCTCAATGAACCACCAACCATGTTCTAAAACAAATGCAGCACGTGGGGATGGGCATAGTTCTGGGAAGTTTATATCCTGGAATATTGCTGGGCTGGGTAGCAAGTTAGAATCACAAATCTGGTTAGATTTTATTAATGGGTTCGACGTGTGTTGTTTTCAAGAAACATGGGCCTGCGACCCTGTTTTCCTCCGTGGGTATTTAAATGTTTCAATCCCAGCCACTAGAGGGGTTAGGGGTCGGCCAATGGGAGGGCTTACAGTATGGATAAAGCAGGACCTGGACATTTCTATTAAAGTGTTGAATATGGGCCTTAGTGATATACAAATGTTAAGACTGTCCTCAGAAAAGTGGGATGTGATTGATCTGTATAACATCTACGCAAGAGGTACTAATTCAGGGAGTTCTTCCACCTTAGAGGCATTGTCCGCCTTCTTAGAAACTTGGGGCCCGATGTAGGTCGGTCGGTAACGGCCGAAAATCGGTATTTTCGGCCGTTACCGATCGGTATACATGATTTGACATGTAGGTGCACTATTTTACCGAATCGGTAACTTTACCGAATCGGTAAAGTTACCGATTCTGTAAAATACAGAATCGGTAACTTTACCGATTCGGTAAAGTTACCGATTCGGTAAAATACCGAATCGGTAATTTTACCGATTCGGAGCCACCCATATGTAGGTGGGACTCTTCAGAGTCCCAGGAGCCTTAACGAATCGGTATTTTACCATCAAATCCTATTTGATGGTAAAATAACGATTCCGGTGTGCATGCACATGTGTGCATGCACACCTATGCCATGTGACAGGCAGACCTGCCCTTAGGGCAGGTATGCCTGCCACATGGCACCCGTGCCTGTTTTGGGGGTGCCAGAGGGTGTCAAAGTGACACCCCCTGCACCCTTGAGAAATTCGGTATTTACCGATTCGGTAAATACCGAATCGGTAATGTCCATTCATTCCTATGGGCTTCAAAGCCCATAGGAATGAATGGGCATTACCGATTCGGTATTTACCGAATCGGTAAATACCGAATTCATCCGATTCGGTATTCCAGCACATCTGGAATACCTACATATCGGACCCATTGATTTACCGATTTTAAATTACCGAATCGGTAAAATTCGGTAATTTAAAATCGGTAAATCAATTTTACCTACATCGGGGCCTAAGTCTCTAGGCAACAGAGTAGTAGTAGCTGGGGATTTAAATAGGACCTTCGAACCACTTGACAGTACAAATGATCCCCTAGGTCAGGATGAGGACATGCTCAGGGGAGTACCATCTTTGTGTATAAATCCTGTCAAGCGGTGGACGAAGGACATACTGCTACTAAATGCCATGTGTATGGAGCATGGGTTAGGAGCCCTAAATGGGAGGACACCAGGGGACAAAGAAAGTGTTTGTACTTTTGACAATGGCCACAGTAGGAGCAGAATAGATTATGTAATATGTAGTCTTTCACTCTGGCAGGGGGTTCTTGATATGGTCATCAAGGGTAGATTGGAAAGCGATCACAATCCCCTTTGTGTGACCCACAAATGGTGGAATGTTGGGCCCCAAAACATGCATATAAGAAATGACCAAATCCCAGTAATGGCCAACGATATGCGAAGGTTGAAATGGCAAAGGGTACTAGCAAATGAAGAAACAATGACCTTTATTAATGTTGAGGTGGATAAGGCTCTCACTTCTATGGAAGCGGCAAAACCTACAATCCCTGGTTCTAGGGATATTACAGATATTCACAACAAGTTTTTCTGCCTCCTAAAACCACACTTTATGCAACCACAAAGTACTAAAGGTAAAAAACCTCCTAAAGCGGCCAGGTGGTTTAATCGCCAGTGTAGGTTAGCACGATTGGCACTGGGCCATGCTATTAGAGAAAGAGATAGGGCTGCAATTAGTGCAGCCAGGAAATTGTATAAAACAAGCATTTCTCAGGCAAAGAGAAAATGGGATGAAGAGCACTGGGCAGAGTTAAAGGAGGCTTCTAGTAGTAAGGACTCCAGGCTTTTTTGGAAGATTATAAAGTGGGGTAGAGGCGGTACCCCTGATAGGCCTGATAATAACGTAGCTGAAGAAGCCTGGGTTGAGTACTTTAGACCACAATATGCAGAAGTAAAGAAGGTTGGGATAGGGGAGGTGATATCGCTAGTTTTTGCCACTGACAACCTGTTTTCCCTTAAGGAAGTTGAAATAGCAATTTGCTCTGTCCAAGGGGGGAGGGCACCAGGGTTAGACGGGATACCCTCGGATGTCTTCAAATATGACTTAAAGAGGTGGGCGAGGTATGTTTTACTTTTGGGTAACGCCATTGCCAAGGGAGGGGTGGTCCCTGAGCTGTGGCAAGGTGCCATTATCATACCCATCTACAAAAAATGAGACCGGTCTCTCCCAGCTAACTACAGGCCAATAAGCTTGATTGGAACCATACAAAAAGTTATGGGGAAAATGGTTGTAAATCAGCTTATGGACTGGGTGGACGATAACAATGCTCTTTCCCCCTACCAAGCAGGATTTAGGCGGGCCACCAGCACAATTGACCAAGTTTTTCGCTTCACCATTTTGCGGTGGAGGACGGTATTGCTTGGCAAAGGCTGCCTGTATGTTGCATTTGTCGACTTGCGGGCAGCCTTTGATTTGGTCCCAAGGTGTAAGCTATGGATGGTTTTACACAAATTAGGCATTCCAGCTGAATTCCCTACCCTAATCATGCGATTGCATGAATGTAATTTTGCTAGAGTCCAGTGGGGTGGGAACGGTGAGTCATCATCGGATTTCCCGGTAGAAAGGGGGGTCCGCCAAGGCTGTGCAATGGCACCCCTACTCTTCTCACTATTTATTAATGGGATTGTGGGGAGGATGTTAGTTGTTGGTGTAGATGCAACTTCGTTAGCGGGCGTCAGGGTCCCGATCCTGATGTTCGCTGACGATACCTTAATTATGTCAAAGACTCCTGCAGGTTTACAGCGTGCCCTAAACATATTTGATGATTTTTGTAAAGAGCACGGCCTTGAAGTAAATGTGAGTAAGACGAAGCTAATGGTCTTTTCCCCGCGCTATAAAGCCCACCCTAGGGTATTCCTGAATAATACTAAGCTAGAGGTGGTTAGGGAGTTTACATACCTAGGGGTCCAAATAGCAGATGGCCTGGGTTGGTCGCATCATTTGGAAAAAACGGCATTAAAACACCAGCAAATCTCAGGGGCATTGCGGGGGGAACATAGAAAATCTAAAACCAAACCCATTAAGCCTGTCCTCATAGTGTATGATGCCAAGGTTCTAGGTGCGGCCCTATATGGTGCAGAGTTGTGGGCCTAGGAAAAGTTATTGACCTTACAGACATTAGAGAACAGGTTCCTTAGAGGAATTACAGGTGTACCCCAGAGCACCCCTCTAGTTCCACTGCTTCTTGATCTAGGTAGACGATCAATTAGTGATAGAGCGCGATTGCGCCCCATTCTCTACTGGATACGTCTTTGGGCAACTCCAGAGATTAAGCATTACGCAGATGGATTCCTGGCAATAATTAAGGAAGATAATTTTCATAAGATCAACTGGCTAAAAAATCTAAAGGCCATGTTAATTAAACTGGGCCTTTTTAATCTTTGGACCAATCCACAGGGGGAAGTCTTTCCAAGTAAAGAAGCCCTCAAGTCTCTATATTGGGATTGGGTAGATAGCAGCCTCCTGAGGGGCACGAGATCTGATTCTATGGCTGGCCGCTTTCTGGAAGTCAAAATCTGTCCTATTCTAGAAAACTATTGGGACAGTATTACTGCCCCATTGGACAGGAAGTTAGTCTTCCAGTTAAGGTCTGGATCCTTTCCGCTAAAAATAATAACTGCAGGATGGCAGAGTTCGATCTCTATGTGTTGCCCAGCGTGTAAAGCTGCTACAGAAAGTCTAGGCCATTTTTTATTTGTCTGCGATGCTTATTCGTTACCAAGGAGGGTATGGTTAACTCCAGTTTGTAAAAATCTTGGGACACGACACAGTGTAGTGGCTATGAGAATCTTGTGCACATCCACTCATGAGTCGATTGTTCTTGGAGTGGCCAAATATCTGGGGTGGGCTTGGTCAATCAGGCGGAGGTCGATAGGTAGGCTTTTTTAACCTAAGGTAATTTTTTAATGTAATTCTAATGCAATTTGTTCTTATTCTTGTGTGCAATTCTTATTGTCTAGTATTGTATGAGCTTGCACAACAGTTTTTTTAGAATATGTATATGTATAATGATGAATGAATTAACTGTTTTATCTGTATTGTATTTGATTATATGTTGTGCTTTTATGAGAAGTTATCTCGAATAAAGCTTGTACTACTACTGCTTGCCTGCCGAAAATCTCACAGTCTCCCTCCACATGGTTTCAAAGAAGTCCGACGCCATTCGGGGCAGACACTCACCTTCTTCATGGACACTGCACAGAGACACAGTAACTCACCCAGCTGATTTAAATGCAGTTTATTTAAATCTAGTCCGCCCTAAGTGGGTGTGGCTTACAATGCTGAGTTGCCAGTAATGCTGGTAACTGTAGTTATCAGGTGAGTTTTTCAATAGTCCTTGAGTAGGTTGTGCTGCTGTGTGCTACATTTGTCATCTTGTTCTCATTTCCTTCATTAGGAGCTTGGGGGGCAGGCTGCGAGATTTTAATTTCATTAAGATGTGTCGCGCTGGCATGCGAGGATAGAGTATCCTCACCACAGTCCTCACAGCCTGCTCCCCAAGCTCCTAATGAAGGAAATGAGAACAAGATGACAAATATAGCACACAGCAGCACAACCTACTCAAGGACTATTGAAAAACTCACCTGTGTCTCTGTGCAGCGTCCATTAAGAAGGGGCATGTCTGCCCCGAAACGCGTCGGACTTCTTTGAAACCATGTGGAGGGAGACTGTGAGATATTCTGCAGGCAAGCAGAGACCGGAGTGTCCAGGTGTGTCGTGATGAGCCATCGCGAAAGTGCTTGGCGCATTGCTCTTCAAAATTACCTCCGGTCTGCCTTAACCGAGGGAGGGGCTCCACGTCGTCAGGCGAACAGTAATACTGCACCCGGCAAGGACTGTGGTGAGGATACTCTATCCTCGCATGCCAGCGCGACACATCGTACCATGTGGATGTGGCAAGCCTTGTTTAATAGGGGTAATAGCAGTGGGTATAATCGGCTGAAAAGAACAAAAATATACTAATTAACCAAATTTGTGCTGCTTCCCAAGCATTTCGTATGCAGCTATTCTTTATGAAATTATCCGTGATTAATCTTACACCTGTTAGTGTATCCTGGGTTGGTTTTTTATTAGGTTTTATATGGCAACATGGTGTGATAGAACAACCCGATATTATTAAATATTAGCTCGTGGACCTAACAGGCCCTCTAAATATTGAGAACCACACGGTATAAAGGTGCACCCAAGCGTAATACTCGTGTTGATTTTCGCTTTTCCTTTAAACGAATGCAGCATGGAATCTGCCTCATTTGTAACAGAGCATGTCTGGAGAATAACACTCCCAGTTGTATACACATTTTTACGAACAATTGAGGAAATAAAAATATATCTTTCCGGGTTGGCGAACATCACTCTGGGATGTGTAAATAAAGTGCCTAAATTTCAAAATATATAGGGCAGTGCAGAACCCAGAGAAAATATGCCTCGGTAACATTGTGTTTTTATATCAAAGGGCTTGAAGTTACAAGCAAATGTCTCAAACCTGAAGAGTGGACTTCTCGTCTCAATCGATGTGTTGCAAGTGATGCATTAAAAGTGGACGAGCAGCGAAAAGCTGGCGTTTGTGAAGATTCTGTCCGCGTGGTGCTGCTGGTAGATTGCTTTGATATTTTTAAATTGCACCGAAACGTGCACTACATGGGGGCAGAAAAAGGGAGAGCTATAAACGCGTTACTGATAACTATCAATAAACATGGAAAACAAAATGCAGACATTAACCTCAGCACTCCATAGTAGAAAGGTCGAGAGTTACCTATCAATTAAAGTAATAACGCAACGTGTGACTGTGTTGTAGTTTATATAACAGTCCTGTCGGGGCACGGAATTTTATAAAGGCGTGTGAACCGCCCGAGAATAGCTGTAAAATTGGGCTGCTGATGATGCCGTCGTTCTGTAAACATAAAGAACACAGCAGTGTAACTCAAAGCAAGCGGCTATTATGATAAACATGCTGGTGAGCGCTGCGTTATAGGGGGATTACCTGAGGGGCAATAGGCCTCCTAGAAATCTGGCGCTGCGTGGCTGATGCTTAGTGGCTGATGTCAGCTCAAGAAGAAACTGAATGCCGAGAGTATGGCCGGTTTATATGAGCCATAACGTAATTGGTATATACATATATAATACATATTTAAATTTCAAACTAAACCACATTCACTGGATGATGTCATCAGTGATGTCATCAGTGATGTCACTGACCATGTCATGAATGATGTAATATGTGACATCAGCAGTGCATTGCGGGCGCGCGAGTTATAGTTAGCAGAATTAACTACAACGGAGGAATTTCTATAGTTTTGTATGAGTGAAATGTCCAGATAACTATAAAACCCCTGAAACCTATGTTTTTTCTGTGAATTTCTAAGGTTTTTTAAATGCTAATTTCTAACTACAACGTCTCTGAAACCTATAGTTCTTTTCCGTGAATATATATATATATATATATATACTGAAGAAACTATAGGTTTCAGGGACATTATAGTTAGAAATTAGCATTTCAAAATACCATAGAAATACACTGAAAAAAACACAGGTTTTAGGGACATTCTATAGTGGAGAAGTGTGGCTGAATGGTTGGAGCGGGAGACCCTGATGCAGAGGTCTAGCCCGGGACCAGGGTTCAATTCCCCGCCTCAGCGGGTCTTGGGCTCAAAATTCCACGGACCTGATAATTCTCGCCTCTGTGCCTATTCCAATCATGGAGTCCCACTCTGCAACTCTGGGCAATAGCTTGCTTAATCTCCACAACGGCCCTCACAATGCTAAGGATGCCTGGCCTCCACCTTGGGGGTGCCCAGGAGTGGACGCCTCACAGGGAAAACCAGGATGGGTTCCACAGCGGTATTCGTACAAGCGCCTTGAGACCCTTGCGGGTGAGTAGTGCGCTATAAAAGTATCAATTTACATTTATAGTTAGTTGGACATTTCACATGTACAAAACCAGATAAATTTGGTCGTTAGAGTTAGTTGAGCTAACCATAGCGCCCCGCAATGCACTGCTAATAATGTCACATATTACATCACTCATGACATGGTCAGTGAAATCACTGATGACATCACTGATGACATTTCACATGGCATCACTGATGCATCACTGATGACATCATCCAGGGACTGTGTTTCTGAAATTTTTAAGTATGTTTTATATATATATATATATATATGCCAAGGTGTATTGAAGAATGAGTGGGTGTATAAGTGTCTGAATGGATGATCTAGTAGGTGCATGACTGACTGTATAAGTGAGTGACTAAATGTGTCTTAGTGAATTTTTTATTTTTTATTTTTGTGTTTTATAGAGCGCAAAATTGATCTGTGAGGGTATCAGAGCGCTTTACAAGGTACAATGGTGAACAAAAACAAAGTTTAAAGTGCAGAAAAATACATAATCAACAACAGATAGGATGGCTAGGGTTGTGGTGCTAAGAACAAAGGGAGAAAGGGGGATACAGGAGAAGGTTAAAATCACTGTTAGTGACAGTAAAAAAAAAGGTCCCACGTATTCTCAGCAGAGAGAATGGTGAGCTGGGTGAGAGGCAATAGACTTAGATTCGTCTGTCCCAAAGTGGTGGATGAGGGCAGGCCTTAGATGAGGAATTTCCTCATGAGAAAGGTTTTCGCCACTTTTTTTAAATGTGCTAGAGAAGTGATTCTTCTGAGAGCGGGTGGGAAAGAGTTCCATATTTTTGGTGCTGCTCCGGTGAAGGCCCTATTGTAGGTTCTTTTTTTCTGAAAGAAGGCACGTTGGAATAAGAAGTTTCTAGCGGATCGGGAGTTCCTGCTTCCTCCAGATACCACTAGTTTCCGTGTTAGATAAGCAGGGGAGTTTGTGTAAACAGCTTTATGTGTAATGCATGCCAGTTTCAGCTGGATTCTGGCCTCTAAAGGGAGCCAGTTCAGCTTTTTCATGTGCATGGGGATGTGGTCAAATTTCCTGGTACCTGTGAGTAGTCTTGCAGTCGTGTTGAGACCGGCTTTTAGGGGTGCTAAGGAGATCTTGGGTAATCCTGTAAGGTTGGAACAACCATATTCCAGTCTGGAGATGACTAGTGCTTGTACTGCCATTTTTAAGTCTGGAGCGTCAATGAAAGGTTTCAGCTTTCAAAGGTAGCTCAGGTGGAATCTGGCAGCTTTAGCCATCGAGTTAATGTGATCTCGCATGTTCAGGTTACAGTCAAGGGTTATGCCCAGGGATTTGGCAGAGTCCACAACAGTCGGCAGGCAATTCAGAGCTGTGATGGCCTTGATCCACATCTGAATCTCCGGATTGGCTTTTGAAGGGGGGATTAGGAGAAATTCAGTTTTCTTTGCGTTAAGTTTGAGTTGGTTATTGGACAGCCATTGGACAGTCAGTTTCAATGTCTCATTTAGGGAGAGAATCTCCTCGAGCGAAGGGATATTGATGTAAATTTGGGTATCATCCACATATGGTAGGAGATGTTGGCGGTAGGAAGAAATTCGGTGAGTGGCTCTAAGTAAAGATTAAAGAGGGTGGGGGACAGGGTTGAACCCTGGGGACTCCAACCGTGATAGATTGCCGTTGATCAGAATCTCTGGGAGCGGTTGTGAAGGAAGGACCTGAACCATTCTAGGAACACGCCATCCAGACCCATCCTGAGTTTGAGACGTTCAAGTAGTTTTTCATGGTTGAACATGTCAAAGGCGGAGGACAGATCAAGGAGGATTAGAAGGCAGGTTTTGCCTTGGTCTAGGGTTTAAAGGGCATCATCCATGATGTGGAGCATAGTAGTTTCAGTGCTCTGCCCTGGTCTGAATCCTGATAGAAAGTCGTCAAGTACGTGGAAGTTGTTGATGTGCTGACATAGTTGCTGTTGTACACACTTCTCAAATACTTTGGCTAACAGCGGGATATTGGAGATAGGTCTGAAAATTTCAGGGGAGGCTGGATCCAGTGATGGTTTTTTCAGAATAGGAAGGACTTGGCTGGCTTTCAAAGGGTCGGGAATCGAACCCTGCTGGAGAGAGGCATTGATTATTGCAGTCCAACAGGGAACGATGGATTGGAAGGCGTCAGCAAAGAAGTTTGAGGGTAGTGGGTCAAAGAGCTTGCAAAGTCTATTCTTGGCGTTCCACAATTCCGATCTGAAGTATTCTTTTTTTAAATTGAGGATGTGCTTGTTGTAGGCATTTCTCGTCTGACGGAGAAATTTTAGATGCGTTGCTGAGGGGTGTTGTCTCCAGAGTCTTTCTGATTGCCGTAGGGATCTTCTCTCCATGTATAGGGAGCTAGTGAACCAGGGGTTCCTATCCTTCATCTGTGTTATTTTTAGTTTTAGAGGGAAAAGGTCGTCCAGAATGTTTGAGATGGATGAAACGTAATGTTCATTGAGGTCGCTGACCGAGGGAATGTGCGGGGTCAGATTTGCAGAGAGCCTCTAGTTTCATAAGGTCAAGGTTCTTGGTGTCTCTGGTCCAGCGTTTGGGAATTACCGGTGGCGACGTCTTGGACTTGGCTCTTCTGGCAGGTTCACCCCTAAAACCTTTTGCTTATGAATGTGAATTGGTGGTAGTGATTTTTGGATCCTGCGCACTTTCACTGTGTCGCAGTGGAAAGTGCTTGCGCACTCTGAGTGCGTGGAGTAAGGTTGGCCTGCCCTCCCATAGGAATGCATTGGGAATGTCTGTGTCCCATGTAGTTCCTGATGCGTGAGGTGTGCAGGCTCGAGTTTGGTATGTGCGGACTCGTGTGATTGAATGCTGCGCAATGATGTGTGCGGCGTGAATGTGTCTAGTGTGGAAGTGCCACCTCTAGACATGGGTGTGCGTGTGCAATGAGTGTGCTGGCACGTGATTGGCTGCAGCTGGCTGGTGAGCCTGGCTCCAGGAGTCTGGATGTGTCTGCCTGGTGGTGAGTGTGGAGATTAGCATGCTGATGGCTGGGGAGGAGTGCACCTGGGTCCTGAATAGGGCTTGGGTTTCCCCACACAATGCTGGCTCCGCCCCTTGTGGTGCATCTAATGTCCCTAGCCCTGCCAGTGAATAAAGTGAGGGTCTGAGCACATCAAGAGTGCTCACAAACCAGCTGCGACTGGTTTTTCCCCTCACCCTGAAGCCAGACAAAGGATTTTCTAGTATAAAAGGGGCTGTGTCCCCTTGCAAAAGGTTCTCTTCTTGATCCTATCTAGAGGGGGGCTGCTGCTGTGGCTGGGTGCCAGGAGGACCGCCACTAGGGATTGCCTCCCTGCCTAGGAGGACCCTGTGAGCTGGCTCTGGGCCCAGCTTTGCCCCCCCACCTACTGGAGGACTTTTGCTGTCTTTTGAGCCAACTAGCGCCTGGGAGCGCTTTATTTTGGCCCCCAGCGCTTTACTTTGCTTCTAACACCTGGAAGCGCTTTGTTTGCTGTTGTAATTCAAAACAAAAGGTGCTACAAGGGATTTGTTTTTAAATTATTCAGTCTGAGTTAAGAGTTGTACCACAGTAACACACTCAATAGTATCCACAGGATAACGATTTTGTCTCTATATAGATAAATTAATAATGGAAGGTGGAAAGTAAAACAGAGCAAAGGGATATGTATTTCAAAATATCTTTACTGAAAACAGATTTTGGGAGATAGATACACAAATTAATTTTAGCAAAAAATCATGAACTAAGTTTAGCAACATTTTTTTCTATAGTTCATGACTTAACACATCAGCTCCTATTAAGTGAGGGAAGACAACCCAAAATAATCAATAAAATGTGGTTGTAAATTCGTGCTAAAAAGCAACATTAGAGGAGTTGATGGAATGTCGACGTTTCGGTCTTGGTTGCAGATGTCAAGAAGACCATCATCAGGACAATGTCTATTCAATTGCTGAAGAAAGGACTCCCTATATAAGACAATAAATCAAGTTGATAAGCAAAATATATTGCTATATTTGTTACATACATAAAAGCTCTGAGATTATTAAAAACAGTAAATGTACACAGGATAATACACCTTCCAAGTATTTCCCATGAGAAATTAATAAAAACAATGTACTAATGAAGTCAAAATGTGACTCTATGAGTCTTTCAAATGAATATAATCACATTTTCATGATATAGTACAAGATGAAACTCTATTTGAAGAGTTGCAACACAAATTATCCTTTATGCATCGCTGAAAAACTGGAATCAATCATGTATATACATCATCAGTTGTTTGGAATAGCATTCAGATCACAAATAAAAATGTAGAAATAGCTCCTTGAAAACCTCTAGTATGAAAAAAGGTTAACCAAGCAATGCATTTTACGTAAACCCAACTCCATTAATCGCGAAAAGATAAAACTTATATTCTAGGTTCAGGTATGATAATGCAGGAAAAACACATAAATTAAAATATTTTAGTTTGTATGGTCGACTTGTCATCATGAATAGCCTTAAGGATGCTTATGGAAACTACTGATGGCTTCATATTGTTGACACCCCCAAGGTAATAGCGTAACCGCTCGTCTTGTTATATTATAAAAAGATTGATACCTTAGGAATTGAAAGTTCAGACCTCCTTTATCGATCTGTCAAATACTGCAAAACTTCAAATGAATTCTGGGGAGAAATGGATGCGCCACGTTATATTAAATTATTTCAAGTGTGGTCTGAAAAGTAGATACCCTTAAAATCGTGCCTACCTTTACAATAAAGATTTTGACCACCTCGGTTAGTCGTGCAAAATGAGATGGAACACCATATAATTGAGCGCAGTCTGAATCTGGACGTTCTATGAAAAATGAATAGTTTTGGGTAACTGAAGAATTATAATTCAGCATCAATGAAGAAGCACAAATGCTGCTGGTTTCTAAATTACCAATTTGAGCAAATGGTGGAGAAATGGTTAGAAAATCTAGTTTACAAAAACTGGGTTCAATCTATGTTTGCTGCATTATTAATACGAATGGTAAGGTCACTATATAGGTAGCTGGGTCCAAATACTGATTAAAAGGGACAGCGTACCCTTGGAAACTTAAGAGCAAGCAAGTTACAAATTGCAGACGGCTGTTGACACTTGTGGTCGAGAAATGGTTAAAAAATCCAGTTTGCACTAACTAGGCTCGATCTATGTAAAGTAAACTGGGTCGCATTACTGGTTTAAAAAGACAACGAGCCCTACGGAACTTCAAAGCAATGGGGTTCGAAAATGCTGGCGGCTGCTAACACTTACTTGTAAAAGAACGGACGCTCGGCAAAGCAGTGTATCGTGATTCGCACATCTGTTGGACTGACGGGACTGTTTGTTATGATTTTTAAAGACCGTGACCCGGAAGTGATCCGAGCTTCGGATTCAAAAACGGGCCGGTTTAATTAAGATATTTATGTGGATAGCTCTGCCAACTTATAACTATAAGGATCAGCATCTTAAAGACAAATTAAAGTCAAAATAGTGATCCGTTTGGAATTGAGAGAAATGTGCTTGATCCTTAACCCAGATATGATTCGATTATAGTTCAAGGGAAAACGGTGGATCACTATTTTGAGTATTTTTAGTAATGCAACCCAGTTTACTTTACATAGATCGAGCCTAGTTAGTGCAAACTGGATTTTTTAACCATTTCTCGACCACAAGTGTCAACAGCCGTCTGCAATTTGTAACTTGCTTGCTCTTAAGTTTCCAAGGGTACGCTGTCCCTTTTAATCAGTATTTGGACCCAGCTACCTATATAGTGACCTTACCATTCGTATTAATAATGCAGCAAACATAGATTGAATCCAGTTTTTGTAAACTAGATTTTCTAACCATTTCTCCACCATTTGCTCAAATTGGTAATTTAGAAACCAGCAGCATTCGTGCTTCTTCATTGATGCTGAATTATAGTTCTTCAGTTACCCAAAACTATTCATTTTTCATAGAACGTCCAGATTCAGACTGCGCTCAATTATATGGTGTCCCATCTCATTTTTCACGACTAACCAAGGTGGTCTACATCTTTATTGTAAAGGTAGGCACGATTTTAAGGGTATCTACTTTTCAGACCACACTTGAAATAATTTAATATAACGTGGCGCATCCATTTCTCCCCAGAATTCATTTGAAGTTTTGCAGTATTTGACAGATCGATAAAGGAGGTCTGAACTTTCAATTCCTAAGGTATCAATCTTTTTATAATATAACAAGACGAGCGGTTACGCTATTAACTTGGGGGTGTCAACAATATGAAGCCATCAGTAGTTTCCATAAGCATCCTTAAGGCTATTCATGATGACAAGTCGACCATACAAACTAAAAAATGTTAATTTATGTGTTTTTCCTGCATTATCATACCTGAACCTAGAATATAAGTTTTATCTTTTCGCGATTAATGGAGTTGGGTTTACGTAAAATGCATTGCTTGGTTAACCTTTTTTCATACTAGAGGTTTTCAAGGAGCTATTTCTACATTTTTATTTGTGATCTGAATGCTATTCCAAACAACTGATGATGTATATACATGATTGATTCCAGTTTTTCAGCGATGCATAAAGGATAATTTGTGTTGCAACTCTTCAAATAGAGTTTCATCTTGTACTATATCATGAAAATGTGATTATATTCATTTGAAAGACTCATAGAGTCACATTTTGACTTCATTAGTACATTGTTTTTATTAATTTCTCATGGGAAATACTTGGAAGGTGTATTATCCTGTGTACATTTACTGTTTTTAATAATCTCAGAGCTTTTATGTATGTAACAAATATAGCAATATATTTTGCTTATCAACTTGATTTATTGTCTTATATAGGGAGTCCTTTCTTCAGCAATTGAATAGACATCGTCCTGATGATGGTCTTCTTGACATCTGCAACCAAGACCGAAACGTCGACATTCCATCAACTCCTCTAATGTTGCTTTTTAGCACGAATTTACAACCACATTTTATTGATTATTTTGGGTTGTCTTCCCTCACTTAATAGGAGCTGATGTGTTAAGTCATGAACTATAGAAAAAAAATGTTGCTAAACTTAGTTCATGATTTTTTGCTAAAATTAATTTGTGTATCTATCTCCCAAAATCTGTTTTCAGTAAAGATATTTTGAAATACATATCCCTTTGCTCTGTTTTACTTTCCACCTTCCATTATTAATTTATCTATATAGAACAAAATCGTTATCCTGTGGATACTATTGAGTGTGTTACTGTGGTACAACTCTTAACTCAGACTGAATAATTTAAAAACAAATCCCTTGCAGCACCTTTTGTTTTGAATTACATATTGCCCAAGCCTACAAGGGTTTATTGGGTTTCCCCTGCCTATAACAATTTGTTTGCTGTTGTAGCACGTGGGAACGCTTTCCTTATCCCCTACAGCGCTTGGGAGCCCTTTAATTGCTGCTAGAGCCTGAGAGTGCTTTATTTTCTGTTAGCGCCTGGGGGCACTTTATCTTTCACAGCCGATGCCCACCCGGCATTGCCCCGAGAAATTGCTGCTCCCTGGACGGGAGCTCACCCCGTGTGAAAGCCCTGAATCACCACCTCCGCCCAGCCGGAAGTCAGGTAGGCCGGGGGCGGGGCAAGGCGACATCCGGAAGCCCAGGCGGGAGCCTACCCCGCCCGGAGACGTGAGGACGAGAGGAGCAGGTCTGGCGTTGCTTGCAGGGCTTTCGTGAGGAGGGGAGAGCCCCGCACCGAGGAGAGAGCCCAGCAGAGAAGAGTCCGCCGCCTGTAGAGAGCCTCGCCCTGCTCCCAGACCCCGCCCGCCACCTTTAGCAGTACCCGGCCCCCAGGAGCGGGACCGGGTGACCAGGAGAGCGCTGCCCTCGCCGAAGAGCCATGCAGAGGAGAGCCGCCCCAGGAACAGCCGCCACACAAGCCTGGTGAGTGCACGAAGCTCTCCCGTGATGAGGGAGAGAGGGGGCATATGGGGCATAGAATCGTTGCCCGCGCCCACGAAGGGCGCCACCGAGTTTTTAGAGCCTGCGAGGCTCGGTGCATTTTTGGTAATTCGAGCCCTGAGAGGCTCAGAGGTATTTGTTAGATTTCGAGTCCCCAGGAGAGGGGCTCCAACGGTGGGGGACATTTTGTGTGAAGAGCCCACAAGAGCTCAGGGGGCACCTTTTCTTGTGGTAGAGCGGCCGCAGAATGCAGCGGCCGCTCCCACCTTGCCCCACAGTGTGTTTAGAGCCCAGAGGGGCTCAGGGGCATTGCTTTGCTGTAGAGCCCAGCAAGACTCCAAGGGGACAGTTGATTTGGCCAGAGCCTGCAAGTCTTCAGGGTATTTGCCACGTCCTCATCCCGCTGCCCAGCACTTAGTGGGCAGCTGCTCCGTTTAGGCCCCTGACTTTGGGACACAGGGCGTCCTAGCCCCAACAAGGCCAGTTGGCCTAGGGACTGTCACAGGTGGTGACTTATGTGAGTGCTGCGCAATTGTTCTTACACCTCTGAATGTTTTTAGGCATCATGTGTTTTCCTTCCCTGCACCTCTGAATGTGTTTTGATGCGTCATGTGCTATGTGTTCTTGCCTATACCCCTAAATGTATGATGATACTTAGGTGGTTGTTTTTCTCCTAGTTCAGGTGTTGCTAGTGAAGACCTGGTTCCCTGTGCGACCTTTTCCTAAGGTGGTTAGGGTTGCGTAGGTGGTACTTACCTGTTACCAGTGGTCACTGGTTGTATGCTTTATGTTCTATTTTGTGCTACATTTGCTATTTGATGCTATAAGTATTCTATGTGCTAATTACCATTTCTACCAAGTACTATTTCTGAAAGTGCATATTCCTGACAGTGGTCCATGTGGCCCTGTCTTGTACATATCCCCTGTAAATTCTGCCCGTGCCTGTTGGCACATTGTAAAGTGTGTGTTTTCATCTAATGTGTTTGGGTATATTACAAAGGCTATTTTTATACATAACTTTGTGTGGGTGTTGTTGCTGGGTGCGCACGCAAACACTTAACCTACATAGCCTCCAAGTTTACCCTTGCTGCTCACGTCACGTTACCTAGAGGGTGAGCAGGGGTTATCTTGGCGTGTAACTCCCTTGCCCTGACTTAGAGTGGTGGTCTCTGACTGACTTTGACGCAAGCCTTGGCCAGCCAGAGACCCCATTTCTAATACAACGTCTTTGTCTTGTGGGTCCCGGTTAAAGTGAAAGAGATGGAGTGATGGTCAGACCAGTCACATGGGTCTATGGAGATAAGCTTGACTGAGGATTTCTTAGAAATGATCCAGTCAAGATTGGTCCCTTTAGAGTGGGTTGGTAGAGAGCAGGCTTGAGTTAGGGCTTGGTCAGTTATGAGGTCTTTGATGGTTTCCAAGAGGTGATCAGTGAAAGAGTCGTTAGAACCTGAGGGTGGTAAAAAATATGCAAGTTATAAAGGTGGAATGAGTTGCTGCAAATAGAGAGTGCGAGGTATTCGCAGGAGTCAGTGGAGTTCGCCAAGAGTTCTGTGACAAGCAGGGAAGATCGGTAGATGCAGGCAATGCCTCCTCCTTTCTTGTTGGAATGTCTGTCTGGCCTGGCGATGTTGTAGTTGGGAGGGACTAATAAGTCCAGGCAGGGGGAAGAGTATTCATTTAGCCAGGATTCAGTTAGTATAGCTAGGTCTAGGTTTTCTGTTCAGGATGAGGTCAGCGATATCAGAGGCATGCTTGACTGCTGAACGGCAGTTGATTAAGAGACCAGCTAGGTGGGGGTCTGGGGAAGTGTTAGGAGTCTGGATGGACAGAGATACAGACGCGAGACTGCTTTTTACCACACTTCTGTTATGGAGGGTAGCTGGCCTGTTGGGGTCAATGGTGACCGTGCTGATGGGGTGTTTAGGATTTATATCTAGTGGGAGGGGAATGGCTTGGACGGAGCTGTGGTCTTGGAGGATGGCTAGGATTTTGTCACCCGTGAGGTCTAGGGGGTTAGAGGTGGCGGTGGGAGAGTTGTAAGAGTGTGTGGGAGCTTGTGAATCCTCCTCTAAGAGCAGGCAAGGTTGTTTGTGCAGACGAAGATGTCTCAGAGATAGCGGGAGTGGGTGCTTGGGAGGTTCGGTGATTGGATGGTGGGAGGTATGAGGTGGCTTGAGGCTATAAAGGGAGAGCTCGGCAAGGTGAAGGAGGTTCATGAGGTCCAGAATGGAGCTATGAATGCTCCGGGTGAGTTTAACCGCTCTGGAGTGCAGAGTTTCAAGATCACTATAAGCTGGGGGTGCTAGAAGGCAGGGGTTCAAAGGTTTAGGAGCAGTCTGGGGGGCATATAGCAGTTGGAGGGGAGATAGATTGACTTGAGCAGATTCCAGGGTCTTTAGAGGAGTACCAAGCTCGCTGTTATGGTGGATGACTGGCGGGGAGGAGGTCATAAGTCTAGGGGTGGCTTTGTTAGTGGTGCTGGAGGACGAACTATAACGGCAAGGGTGCTCTGTGGGTGGAGCCATTAGAAGGCTAGCTCTATCGGATACAGGGGTCTTTGGGAGTGTATCAGACTCCCAGTCAGTGGGAGGCACTAGCTGGGAGGAGATCAAAGGTGTTGGGTAGATTCTGTAGCCCGGGACAGGAAATGTGTTGGGGGGATAGGATTAAGTATGGGCAGAAAATTCATTCTGCTCGCGAATTTTCCGCGATTTCACGATCCGCGAATCGCGCAAAATCGCTGCAAAATTCGCGAGCGGGAAGAATTTTGCTCAGGAAGCACTTACAGGGTTACATCAGGTGCCCAAGTTGAAGCTAATTTCTTTATAACCATTTACAAAATGGTTACAAAGAAATTAACTTCAACTTGGGCACCTGCTGTAACCCTGTAAGTGCTTCCTGAGCGGCGCCTCCTTGCCTACTTACAACTATTCTCTGACCCTGCTCTGACCCTCGAAGCAGGAAGCAATTACAGATATAGATAAAGCAGGTGCCTGAGTTGAAGGTCAAATTCAGTAACTCCTTAATCAGCCCCAAAAAAATTTGCGTTTTGTCGAGGCTGGGCAGGTGTGTGTTCTCCCCATATCTACCGTCGAAATACGAGTCGTGTGCACAAACGATAAGTAGAGATAAGGTAGTCGCTGTTTCAGTGCTCGCTATCAGAAAAACGTAATGTAGTGCAGCGCGATAAGTGAACTAGAACTTTGTCTCTTGCAGAATAATTTTCGCTTGCTGCCACCCACACTGTGGAAACTATTAAGCATCTGCAACTTAGGAATCACCTAGAAGGTATGTGGAGTGACCTTCTGGGATTGAGAAAAACGTGAGAAAGGTCAGAAATAACAGTGCTGATTAGTTTATTCTTATTTTTTGCTTCATAGATTATCCATCTTTTGCCTAGAATAAGAAGCCCTGATGAAAGCCCGTGAAGGATATATACGTGGCTGGAAACGCGTCAGCATTTTTTCATGATTTGAATGATTTAACTAAGGGCATTTTTTCATGATTATTTAAAGACATCAACACAGATTGAAAGAATTAATTATATGGTGATATGATATTTGATAAATAGGCAAACATTTGATATGCTGCTTGCATTGATGAGTTATATCAAGTAGCAAGTTGGAGCAATTGTTGTACATAAGTGTGTTAATGTTGTCAAATTAATTTCATTGAAGAGTAATTGTAAATATGTGTATTTAAAGTGTTGTTATTGTACTATATGTCTTCTGAGAAATAGAAGAGATTTCCTATTCCAAAAAGATTCAAATTAAAGAAAATAAGAGGTTAAATAATAAAACCCAACCACTAAAAGAATATAGTGTGGTTGTTTGAAATTCAAAAAGTGGGAACCCAGGCTCTCTGTGTTGTAATTTGATGTCAGCGCTGTAGCGCAGGTCGTATATCAGCGTCTCAGGGTGTCTTTTTAGGGTGGCGTGCTTGAATGATTTAACGTCAGTTTTGGAGAGTTTAGAGGGGTATATTAGGGTGTAGGAGTTTTCCCCAGTTGCGGACAAGCCTGGATCCGGCATGTTGGTAAGGGTAGGGCACTATAGAAGTAGAAGGGACCAATAAGCAGTAGAGGGGATGGCAGAATATAATATCCGATATCACATGATGGAGCTATAGTGGCTGAGGTAGGTCTCTCAGGAATGATGCCTGTCAATCACAAAGGCAGGGCGACAGCTCAGAAATGTTTCAGCATTTTTAAAAGCAGGAGATGAAGGAGTCAGCAGTAAAAGTGAGTTAAGTTGAAGAGGTAAGTGACTAATCTGTGTGAATGTCGGTATCAGTCTGTCAGTTGGATTGTAAGTGGCTCCATGGGTTGGTGAGTAGCTACAAGAGTGTCTATATAGGTTAATGATTGGTTGTCAGAGTACCTGTATGGATGCCTGAGTGTATGTGTGGGTGGGTGGGTGTGTGTAACTCCCTGCATGGATATGTGACAGAGTAATTCAGTGGGTGTATGGGTTCATGAGTGTGTCTGCAAGGGGCTGTATCAGTGAGTGAGTGTGTGTATGGCTGTATTCTTGAGTGAATGGATGTCTCAGTGGTATATGTGTCAGTAACAACATATGTAAAAGGCAGTCTATGTGAGTTTAGGAATATACAACTGACTATATGTGAGAGTGAGTGATTGTGAGAGTGGCTGTATAGATGAGTGTGTGCTTGTGTCAGTGATTTTATAAGAGAGTAAGTATGTGTTAGTATCTGTATGAATACATGAGGTGATGTGTGTATAACTGTATAGGTGAGTAAATGGCAGTGTGATTGACTCTTTGGGTGACTGACTTGGTGTGTGAGTATTTATGTGGATCAGTGACAGTATGTGAGTGTCAGTATGGGTGTATGAGTGCATATATTGGAGGCTGTATTGATGAGTGATTGTATGTATGAGTGACTTATCAGTGAGTGAGTAGAAATGTTTATACCCATGAATCAGTGAGTGAGTATGTATTAACTGGTATTGGTGTGTCTATGGTTTCGAGAATGGTAGACTGCATTTAAGAGTGGATGTATGAAAGGTTATATTACGGTATGAGGAGGTGCATCAAATATTAAGTGGAGGATGCCATTAGGGATATCATCAGTGATGTCATTTGAGATGTCATCAGAGATGTCATCAGTGATGTCACTGAACATGTCATGAGTAATGTAATAAGTGACGTCATCAGCAGTGCATTGCGGGGGCACAAGCTATAGATAGCTTAACTAACTATAACAGCCGAAATTCTCGGATTTTATACAAGTGAAATGTCCAACTAACTCTAACATCCCTGAAACCTGTGTTTTTTTCAGTGAATTTCTAAGGCATTTTATATGATAATTAGTAACCATAACATCCCTGCAACCTATGTTTTTTTCACTGAATTTCTAAGGTTTTTAAAATGCTAATTTATAACTATAAGTTAGTAGTTGCATTTGTAGAGTAGTGTATAAAGGGGTCTGGGACTTCCACCAGCACTCGGGAATTCCACTGTGTAGGACTTACAGGAGGTACCAGGAGGGCTTCTTGACCCACAAAATCCCTCAAGAGTAAATTAGACTTCATCCACCAAAGCCATAGTGTGCTAGGAGGCACCTTTGCAGAGTGTTGGATAAAGGGGGGGGGGGTGACCTCTAATGACCTCTTAGCAATACCACTGTGTGGGACTTACTGGAAGTAACAGGAGGGTTAGTTGGCCCCCAAGGACATCCTCGAGGGCCAACTACCCATCGTATTACCTCCAGTAGGTTCCACACAGCAGCATTTGTAAGTTCTCATAGCACGCCCCTCACCCTTTGCCCACTATTCTGCAAATGCACTCCCTGGCATGCTCTTGCATGAGGATTAAAGTTCCCTTAGATGCTGTGGGTCCTTAGAGGCCAACTAGCCTACCTGACACCTCCAGTAAACCCCAGATAGTGGGACTGCTGAGAGCTGCTCACATGACTCGCCAACTTTCTGCACCACTCTGCAAAAGCAAGACCACTGAGTCATTGTCAGTGAAATTTCTCTCCCTCCCTCGAAGCTCCACCATTAAGTGAGGCCTTACCCGAGCCCCTGCACTCTTGAGTGTTGGTGTTCGAGGCCCTCTTCTACCCGCAGGTTTCACTTGTGCCTCATCCCTGGTGGTCTCTCCTTTTTTACTTGTTTTTTCCCTCACTTCTTTCTCCCCTTCACTCTCCTTCTGGGTCTTAACCTCCATTTTCTGTCATTGTCCCCCCATTTCAAGCTCCCCCTTCACTCTCCTGTGTCTTTCCTCTGTTTTTCTCCTGTTTTTTACCCTTATCTCAATCTCCCCTTTCACTCTCTTGTGTCTTCTGTGTCTTTCCACCACTCTTTCTTGCACATTTGCTGCCTTATTTGTACGTTTCTCTCTCTTTTTGCCTTTTTTCTTTTGCCTTTTTTAGGCCGTTTTCCCCGTCACTGCTGCCCCCGTGGCCCCCCCACCCAGCACGACCAGTGCGGCCGGCCCAATCCAGCTTCCCTCCCCACTCCTGCCTCCCAGCTGTGCAGCCCTCCCCAACCCCACCGTAATGGCAGCCACTGCGGGGACAGGTGAGCAAGGCCACTGGCTCATTGTCAGTGAAATTGCTCTCCCTCGCAGCTCCACCATTAAGTGAGGCCTTCCGCGAGCCCCTACACTCTCCGGTGTTGGTGTTCGAGGTCCTCCTCCACCCACATGTTTCACCTGCACCTCATCCCTGGTGATCCAGTGAACCTCTATCTCCATTCTCTTGCTCTACTTTTCTCTCCTTTTTAACTTTTTTTTTCCCTCACTTCTATCTCTCCTTCACTCTCCTTCACCAACAACACCCTACTGGGAGACCTCAACTTCCACCTCGACAACAAACTAGATCCCTGCACCACATCCCTCTGGGACAACCTCCAAAACAATAGACTCAGATTGGGACCGAACCCACACACTAAGCAGGACACACCCTCAACCCCCTCTTCACAACAGGAAACTCAATCACCTTCAGCCACACAATCGAACTCCCATGGACTGAAAATCGATGGGTCCACTTCACCTTCAGAACACTCACCATACACAGACACCAGCACCTGCTCCCACGAAGAAACTGAACCAGAATCACTGACGACCAGCTAACCTCATCACTCAGCAACTCCACACCAACACCGCATCCCGAACCCTGCACAGATGGATCTCCGACAGCGCCAACACCATAGCCCCCCTCAAGAAAAACAATAACTGTCATGCCAATAAAGCTAGATGGTTCACCGACAAACTTTGAGAGTCCTGACGCACTTGTTGCTGCCTCGAAAAGGCCTGGAGGAACAACAAATCCACAGAAGCCAACAACAACTTCAGAGCCACCTCCAACGCTCACCACCAACTCATTAGAAAAACAAGGAAAAAAGTGATTGAAAATAGAATCTCCACTCATGCACATAACAGCAAAGAACTCTACAACATTATCAAGGAGTCCACCGACATCCCTCCCTCACAAGACCTCTGCGACAAACTCAGCACCCTTTACAACCATAAAATCAAGATCATCTACGATAACTTCGACAAAGACAACCAACACATTGAACTCTCACCAACCACCCCGACATCCTGAAGGCAGCGATCAACAACTGGACAGCCCTCACCACCGAAGACACACTGAAGACAATGACGTAAATCCATTCTGGGGGCCCACAGGCCCACAGGCCCCTGCCCTCACTACATTTTCAACAGAGCCGCCAACACCATCGCACCCATGCTCTGCAACACCATCAACCACTCCCTGGCAACCGCCTTGTTCCCTGATGACTTAAAACGCGCTGAGATCAACCCCCTCCTGAAGAAACCCTCAGTGGAACCCTCCGACCTAAAAACTACAGACCCATCTCCCTGCTCCTTATCCCAGCGAAAATCATCGAGAAAGCCATCAACAGCCAACTCACCATATTCATTGAAGAGCACAAAATACTCAACTCCGCCCAATCCGGCATTAGAAAAAATCACAGTATGGAAACCGCCCTCCTTGCGTAACATATGACATCCGTACCTTACTGGACAAAGGGGAAACAGCAGCCCTCATCCTCTTCAACCTCTCAGCGGCGTTCAACACAGTCTCTCACCGCACCCTAATACGCAGACTCCATGACGCAGGGATCCAAGACAAGGCCCTCGACTGGATCCACTCCTTCCTCTCTGGCAGAATGCAGCTGATCAGACTCCCCCGTTTCCTCTCAGGCCCTACACCTACTACCTGCAATGTCCCCCAGGGTTCCTCCCTCAGCCCAACACTCTTCAACGTCTACATGGCTCAGTTCGCCCCCATCGTCAGAACCTACGGACTCAACATTGTGTCATACGCAGACGACACCCAACTCATCCTCTCCCTATCCAATGAACCCAACACCGCCAGACACAACTTTCGCCAAGGCATGGGAGGCATCGCCAAATGGATGAAAAATAGCTACTTACAACTAAACACAAATAAAACAGAAGTACTCATCATGGACCCAAACACAGATGCCTGGAATGACATCTGGTGGCCCACCTTCCTCGGAAGTCCACCCACCCCTAAGGACCACGCACGCAACCTGGGAATCATCCTGGACTCAGAGTTCAAAATGTACTGCCAGATCAACTCCATCTCGTCCTCCTGCTTCCACACCTTCCACTACCTATGTAAGACCTTTAAATGGATCCCCCTTGAAAACAGAAAGACCGTCACTCACGCCCTGGTAACCAGCATGCTGGACTACGGTAACGCACACTATGCCGGAATAAACAAAAACCTCACCCGCAAGCTACAGAACATCCAAAATGCCACTGCAAGATTAGTTTTCAACCTGCCAAGCCACTGCCACATCTCCCAGCACCTGCGCACACTTCACTGGCTCCCTATCGAGGCTAGAGTCACCTTCAAGATGCTAACCCACGCTCACAACCATTCAGAAAAGGGGGTGGTGATGAACAGAGTGTCTGACTTAAGCAGACCACTCTTACCCAGTCCAAAGATCAGGGCTTGATCCATCACCGTTATTTATCTCACTGCACCATCCCAGCTCAGAACCTGGCTATATGCAAATCAGTCTGTCCCTGGCCCAGCGCATCATGGGAACAGGGAAGACTAAACTACCATGCCAATTCTTCACCAGAAAGGAGACAAGCTACCGGGGACCGGTTTCTGGCATTTCAGTCGTCTTCGGCCCGGCTTGCTTGAATCCTGATGGTGCAGTGAGAAAGGGACTCATGTCTGAGTATACCCTGCCACACCTATAGTGGCCAAAAACGATTCAGAGAAGGGGGTGGTGATGAACAGAGTGTCTGAATTAAGCAGACCACTCTTACCCAGTCCAAAGATCAGGGCTTGATCCTTCACCGTTATTTATCTCACTGCACCATCCCAGCTCAGAACCTGGCTATATGCAAATCAGTCTGGCCCTGGCCCAGTGCATCATGGGAACAGGGCAGACTAAACTACCAAGCCAATTCTTCACCAGAAAGGAGACAAGCTACCGGGGACCGGTTTCTGGCATTTCAGCCGTCTTCGGCCCGGCTTGCTTGAATCCTGATGGTGCAGTGAGAAAGGGACTCATGTCTGAGTATACCCTGCCACACCTATAGTGGCCAAAAATGATTCAGAAGGCACTCCATGACACCGGACCAGCAAACCTGAACAGCCGACTCAAATTCCAAGCACCCCAATGGATCCTACGATCAGCCCAGCTCTCCAATGCCATGGTGCCCCACACCAGAAAGACCAGATTGGGAGATGCTCCTTCTCCTTCTGCACAGCCAATGCCTGGAACGACCTTCCACTCCACCTCAGACAGATAACATTGCTCCCCATCTTCGCAAGAAACCGCAAAACCTGGCTCTTCAGCAGACCCCCTTCTTGATGGACTGGAACCTGTGAACCCCCCACACCCACAGCGCCTTGAGACCCTTACGGGTAAGTAGTGGTGCTTAACAAACACCTGATTTGATTTGATTTTGATTTGAACACGTCTCCTGGTGCACTCTTGGCTGGGGGAGGAAGTTTCCTTGCCTCCTGAGGGTCCCTGGGAGCCAACTAGGCCACCAAGGATCTCCAGTAAGCCCCACACAGCTGGATTGCTGAGAGTGGTCCGAGGGCACGCATCCTTTTTACACCACTTTGCAAATGCGCCTCTTGGCGCACTGCTGGAGGGGCGAGGAGGTCCACATGTGTCTTTAGTACCTCAGGACTAAAGTAGACATCACCCCGAGCAGCAGTGCATCACTCTCAGCATTACAGCTGTGTGGGGCTTATTGTAGATACCTGGTGGGCTACTTGGCCCCTAATGACTCTTAAGGATCTAGGGGACTTAATCCCCCAATCCACAATGCACCAAGAGGTGCGTTTGCAGTGTACTGCATGGAGGGGGCAGGCCTCTGGTGAGAAGCCAGCTTTTTTCCCTTTTTTTGGAGGTTAGAAGGGGGCTGTGTGGCCCGCCTTCACTCAATATCTTCTAGGCCCTGGGGACGCCGTCCTCAAGGGACTGCTACTAATCATTATTTATTTTTTTAAACAGGAAAGGGTCTGAGCGGACCCCTTCCCGAGGCTGATTTCAGCCCCGGGAACCCCATCCTCCAGGGCATGGCCACATATGTATTTAATTTTTTAATCAAATTTTTTTGTTAGGAAGGGGCTGCATGGCCCCCCCTCCTGAGGTCTTTTCAGCCCCGGGGCATTGACTAGTTTATGAATTTTTTTTTGGGAGGGGCAGCATGGCCCCCCTTCCCTGTGCCACTTTTGGCCCCGCAGACCACATTCCCCGGGGCTGGCCCTAACGTTGGGGACCATGGAAGAGCCCCGATGCCCCTGCGGTCCATGCCAGCTCCCCACCTCTTGCGGGAGCCGGCATTGATTTTGAACAAGGGGAGCTGCTGACATGCAGCTCCCCTTCTCCAAAAGCTACTCTACATTGCTTCATGGAAGCAAGAGCAGTTTTCCTGCTCTCGCTTCTACAAAGCAAAGCAGAAGTTTGCAAAAACAGGGCAGGAGCAATGTTCCCTCCCTGTCCTTGCAAACTCCAATGTCCTTAAGTGGGCGCCCCAGGACATTGCTGGAGCCCGCCTTGGTGGGTGGCGGTCCTCAGTGCCATAGAGGGCTCCCCCTCCCAACATGAAATTAGCCCCGGGTAGGTGGTAGTCCCCAAGGCTAGGGGTCTGCAATGGACACCGCCCTTAATTAAAATTACCCCAGAGAGGTGGTGGTCCCTTGGGTAGTGTGGGGAGGGGCAAGAGCCCCCTCACACTTAATACTTCTAATTTAACACCCAGGGAGGTGGCAGTCCTCGTGGTTTGGGGGGCCGGTGAGGCCCCCCTGCCCTTTATCATAAATAACTGTGAATTAGTGGTCCCCGGGGCAGCATGGGGGAGGGAGGAGCACTCATGCAATGCTTTTAAAGAAGCTCACACAGCCCCTCTGTACATTAGCAACATTGCCCCCAGGACTCGCCCACTCGGGGGCTTAATAAAACGAAGTGCCTCATTTAAAAAACAACATTTCTCAGCTAGATTTGTGCACCTAATGCGACTACCGCCGAAAAAATTAAAACATTAAATGCTTTTTTTTGGCCCTAGGGGTCCTTGAGGGACCCCCTGACCAGACCTTGGGGTCAGGATGCTTCTACCGTGGCCCCATTTTCTTTTTTTAAACTATTCTCAACCCATTTTTCTTGTGACTCCGTTTTACCGAGTCACAAGATGGCTTCCAACACTTCTTTTTTGTAGTGTTGACAGCCAATCAAAATGAAGCTTGTGATCGGAAGGGTTCACGGATCCACCGCGGTAACCAGATATCTGTATTTTTTATTTTTGAATTTCTCAGGAACTACTGAATGTATTTACACCATTAAAAAAAAAAAACGCTTTCTGAACCAAGACTTATTTTGTCTAGAGTTACCTATGGAAATGAACACATAGAAAATCCATTTTTGCACCCTTTTTTTCTCGACCACCGCTCAACGAATCACCCCAAATCCTTTCAAGACAGGAGCTGGCAGAAGTGCCCTATTAGTTTAAAACATTTGTCAAACGGCGCCAGAGATATTGGCAAATAAAAAAACTCTTTTCCTATAGAAACTAGGTCCTACCTATAACTACCTATTCTTGAAGCCCCGGGACCTACGCTGACACAACAGACCCGCGACTATCTTACCTGGGCCACAAACTTTTGCTCCTGCTCCTGCCACCAGTCTCTCCCCCGCCGCCATGGCCTTCATCATCTTTGCGTGGCCGTTGTGCGGGGGAGACTACAACTCCCAGGGGGGCATTGCGGCAGGAAGCCGCTCCACCAGACATACGCGCCTGGAGGCGCTTTAAAGCTGAGACCCTTTCCCGTGTCGCAGGACGTGCGCGGGACTGCGCCGGGCTAAGCCCGGACAAAGAGCGGGCCTTCTCTGGCCATCCGGGGCTGGTCGTGGCTGGGCTGGGCCACCCCCCTAAATCCTTGGACCCAGCATGGAACACTGATCAGGTGACATTGATTCTGTCTGTAATAATCGGACTAAGTAACCCCTTATTGTTGGACATCGTTATTGTTGTTCACCGCAAGCTTACACTTCTCCAAGGGTAAACTATGCCCCGTCTTAAGGAAAATGGGGGACCATTACTGCCTAAACCTAGTGGGGGAAGCATCACTGGTACTTTAGATGGCTTCTTTACCAGGGCAGTGGCTGTCCTGGAAAGAGAAATAGCAATCACTGAGGAAAGGTTCCTTTGTGCCAAAAGATCATCTTTGGGTAATATCATGAGTAGTAAAATCCCCGAGAGGCGAGCCAGCCAACACCTCATAGACTTAGGGTTACCAGAAACTAGCACTATTTCGGAAGGCCAAAGCATCATTATGCTAGGGAACATCACACAGGGTAGGACTACCTGTTATGATGACAGACTACAGGGTGATACACCCCCTACAAAGACCAAAGCTTGCCCCCTGTAGAGATAATTACCACCAGTAGCAAACAAACGGGGAAAATAAAACGGTGTGGGGGTGGCCAGAGAGGCAAACGGGCAAAGATCCCTAAGCTTACGGTTAAAAAGACTAACCCCCCTGGTGCACACAGCCATACACAAGCTCCTGCCCAGCTGATTAGCGCCCCAGCCCCGCTTAACACTAGGCACCATTCCCTGCCCAAAAGATCTCCACTGACTGCTCAGGGAGAAGGCAGCTTGATTGGACAAGTGGAACAGCTAGTAAAGTCGCTAACTCTCCCCCTCATAGAGAGACTTAGAGTGGTCAGTGCTACTTTAGAGAAGTTACAGCAAATCACCACAGATAATAACCACCTGCTTCAATAGTTAGTGGGTAGCAGAAGGTCCTTAGGATATGAACGAAACCCAAGCAAAGAGGAATGATAACAATAATTCATCCATACCCATCTCCTGGCAACCCCTGACGACGCCACTTATCAGAAATTTGGATGCGAGGGACATAAGACGAGTAGACAAGAAGGGTAGCCCTAAAAACCCTGGTTGCCGCTGTAGTTTACTGGAGGCTCCAAAACCCCCCTTACAAGAGGGCCTACATCCGGTTCGACAGCCCAATGGGCCCATACAGTCTAGTAGTAGGGCCCAAGGTCTGGGTAATCGACCCATCCTGCACTTGCCCCCTCACAGTACCCCATTGTTAATAATACTGAGGAAGGTTCCACCTTTGCCCTTGGGGGGGAGGGAGGACTTTTCTCAGATTAAAAACAAAGTCACCCACTGGTTAGCAAACAACACTGTAAGTGACCAAAACATAGGGCACAACATAATTATGGTACGTCGAGTAGCCTGGTTGGGGCGCACCAGGAAATGTAGAGATGAAGACTGCATCGTAATAAATTTCAACAGTAAGGTACCAGTTGAAAAGATCTTGAAGGAAGCAGAGACATACACTGGTCAGAGGGGACAAGGCATAGAAATTTTACCCCTGGGGTTCTTTTATGGGCCAGTGCAAGACCGTGTTACATATTACAGGAAAAAGATGCGCCTTAACATGCATAGAATAGGAACAGATGGGTGGAACACAATACCTGATAGGCCATTTAGTGGACAAGCGAGGGGCGGATTGGAATCTATCTCACATATAGAGTGCACAAATAGATTTAACACCCTCTCAGGTGTGAATGATTGTGACTGACTCAGGGATCACGTCGCCAAACCGTCTTCCTCCCTTGACCCTAGTCTCCAGCCTAATTGTCCGGCATTATCAAGGGGCAGCACGGTATTTACTGATGCCACCACCACAGATTATATTGGCTCAGCGGGTCTAATAGTGACACCTGGAGACCGTGAGGATCACATCACGGGAACAATGCGGCCTGGCACACCTGGTTAAGCACTGGGGAGTTCATAGATGGCAATTCAGAATACAACATCCTGTCTTGGAATATAGCAGGGATTGTAAGTAAGATCTCAGATCCTTTATGGGTGCAATCTGTAAAGCACTATTCTATTATCTGTCTTCAGGAGACATGGGCAACCGACAGTAACATCGCATTTGAGGGCTATAAATCATTTTGTGTACCGGCAACAAGCTTCAGGAGAGGGAGGGCCTCGGGCGGCTTGGTCATTTTCTTTTCCCTGGCACTAAGATGTAGCGTTAGGGCACTCCCCTCAGGCAATAAAAACTTCCAGGACATTATGTTGGGGAAAGATGAGGACAGCATGTGCGTGATCAACTTTTATAACACAACTAGCCAGGGTGAGGGCTGTAGGATCTCTGATTTGCACAATTTTATTATCCAATGTCGGGGAGCGTCCAGAAGGAATTTGCTAGTTGCTGGGGATTTTAACACCCATCTATGTGGTGATCCCATGTTACACACTTTAGTAGACTTGGGTTGTCCCCTGTATTTGGGACTCCATTTTGAACTTACAACCCAGGCTAGTGTCTCGAACCACCTACTAGATGAGCAAGACCTCCTGTTCTCTATGAACATTGCCCCACCGATGACTATACAAAAAGAACCCACTTTTAAAGGAGGAAGCCATGGAACCTTTAACGATTTTATTCTAGTTGATAGGAACCTTATGACACTCCTAACTGGTTTTCGAATAGCCCCCAGCGCTCATAGTGACCACAACCCGGTTTATGTCTCATTAAGTGGGGCCCTCATGAAAAAAACAAAAAAGGTTAACACCGCAAGAGATAACGTGCTGCAACCCATCAATGGCGGGCGACGTATAAAATGGAACAAGGTGATACCGACCGAATTCCATGAAAAACTGAAAAAGGATTGTGAGAAGGACTTTCTAATCTGTCTCAGTTCTAATTCCGAGAGTGAAGGGGTCCTTACAGCCTTTGAGAACATCGCCCGAAATGTAGGAAAGATGTTGGAGGGGGGGTAAAACCATATTGGATAAACCCAAATGGTTCTGCCACAACTGTTCAAAAGCAGCTAGAGATCTGAAAGAGGCCCTCAAAACTCTTCCCCGAGATAAAGTTTTGTTTAGATCGCTCCGACTTATTTACAAAAAGGTGTTGTTAAAAAGGAAGACCGAGCTGAAAAACGAGCTATGGGAGGAACTCTTAAACCCTTTGACCCTATCCAATAGCTCTAGATTTTTGCGTACAATTAACCAATCACCACTAGCACCATCAGGGACTACCGAAGTGGGGTCAAACATCATGGAGGGAGAATGGGTGAACCATTTTGCTACCATCTTTGAGGATAAAAACGTACAACCAGCACCATCACACGAGAGGCCAGGGCAGGATGTTGTGGTATTCTCAGTAGGTGAACTAATGGAGGGAATAAGTAACCTTTCCAACAAAAAGGCTCCAGGCCCAGATGGCATCCCTCATGACCTTTACAAATCAGACCCTACTTTTTGGGCCCCAATTCTCACAGCTGTGGGAAATGCAGCAGCAGAAAAGGCTTGTCCACCCTCATGGGGTCTCTCAACAATAGTTCCTGTATTTAAAGGGACTATCTCCCTGATAGACTCCATTGTAAAATTCCTAGGGAGTGTTATTCTGTAGAGGCTGTCCACTTGGGCAGAGGAGAACAAGATCATTTCCGACATACAATGCAGGTTCCGTGCAGGACATTCCACCATGGCCCAATGCCTCAACCTCTACCTAATCCTGGGTAAATATACCATTGCACGACCAGGAACTGTTTACATGGCCTTCATGGACCTTTCCTCTGCCTTCGACTGTGTCAACCGGGGAAAGTTGTGGCAGTCCATGGAGGCCATGGGGGTAGAGCAACATCTGGTAAACTTCCTGATGGACTTACATAGTGATACAAAGGCCAATGCCAGATATACCAGGGATTTCAAGGTTAGCCGAAGTTTTATAACCTGTCGGGAGGTCAGGCAAGGGTTCATCCTGATCCCCTTTCCTTTTAACTTATATATCAGCAACCTAAAAGATCAGCTGGTTAAGACGGGAGCAGACTACCCGTACGTGGGATGACGGGGTCTGCCAGTCCTACTGTATGCCGACAATGCCGTCCTCTAAGCCCGCACCCCCAAAGGACTACAAACACTACTGGACGCCTTTTATGGATTTATGTTGTCACGAGATTTGCACATAAATAACACTAAATCCACTGTGCTGCAGGTGGGGAAGGCAGCCAGAAAAAAGCACCCATTCAGGGTAAACGGAACTAGGTTGCCCACATGCACTACCTTTTCTAACCTGGGGGTACTCTTAGACCAACGGTTGAACTGGGTTGCACTTATGAACAGGAAAAGGGGAAAAGTAGCTAGGGCTAACGCTTTGACTTTGCAGCCAAAATGGGCAATAGACCGGTGGCGGCTATGCTAAAGGTCTACCGCTCTAAGAGCACTGCGATAGCTACCTATGGGTCTGCTACTGTCATCTGAGATACCCTGACAGCTTCCACTGTATTATTGCTGCAGTTCAACTCAAGGCAGTTGTCTGCCACATCGAAAAGCAGCCTTGAGCTGCATCCAGTTGCTGTTCCTGCCCTCCTCTGCTGCTGCACAGATTGCCTCCAGTTTCAACACAGATGAACGCATCAGGGAGCAGTAAGATTCACAGGCCCAAAGACAGCGGCCTCTGGTTGTTAGGACCACATATGAAAACCCTGGTTGCCTAACTGCATGCTCCAAGGTTGGATTGCTGAGCCAATGTTGTCCAGCACTGACATTCAAATGCTGTTAACTGCTGTCCTGCTCTCAATGTGCTGCCTCCCAGGTCTGGTGGTGTTGATTTCGGACTCTCGAGCAAGGAGAGGAGCTGCAAATCCCTGGCCTGACCAGTGCCCGAGTGCAATCAATCAATCAATCACAGAACTTGTAAAGCACACTACATACCCGTGAGGATCTCAAGGCCCTGCGGGGAGGAAGGAGAGGTGGCTGCTGCTACTGCTCGAAGAGTCAGGCCCTGAGGAGCTTCCTGAAGGTGAGCAGGTCCTGGGTCTGCCGCAAGCAGGTGGGGAGGGTGTTCCAGGTCTTGGCAGCGAGGAAGGAGAAGGATCTGCCTCCGGAGGTGGTACGTTGGATTCGTGGGACGTCGGCGAGGTCGAGGCTGGAGGAGCGGAGTTGGCCGGCGGGGTGTAGAAGTTGAGTCCGTTGTTCAGGTAGGCTGGTCCGGAGATGTGGAGTGCTTTGTGAGCGTGGGTGAGGAGTTTGAAGGTGATCCTCTTGTTGATGGGGAGCCAGTGAAGGTCTCTGAGGTGGGGGGTGATGTGGCTGCATCAGGGGAGGTTGAGGATCAGACGGGCCGAGGTGTTTTGGATGCGTTGTAGTCGCTGTAGTTGTTTGGACGGGATTCCCGCGTAGAGTGTGTTGCCGTAGTCCAGCCAGCTGCTGACAAGGGCTCGGGTCACTGTTCTTCTGGTTTCGATCGAGATCCACTTTTAGATCCTGCGAAGCATGTTGAGGGTGTTGTAGCAGCAGGATGAGACGGCGCTGACCTGCTTGGACATGGAGAGGGAGGAGTCAAGAATGACACCCAAGTTGCGAGCGTGGTCCGTGGGTGTTGGTGCTGTTCCTAGCGTAGTCAGCCACCAGGAATCGTCCCAGGCAGACGGGGTGGGGCCGAGGATGAGGACTTCTGTCTTGTCTGAGTTCAGCTTCAGACGGCTGCTCCTAATCCGCTCAGCGACGACCTTCATTCCCTCGTGGAGGTTGGTTTTTGCGGTGTATGGGTCCTTGGTGAGGGAAAGGATGAGCTAGGTGTCATCGGCGTAGGAGATGATGTTCAGGTCGTGTTGGCAGGCCACTTGAGCGAGGAGGGCCATGTAGAAGTTGAGCAGCGTCCGGCTGAGGGATGAGCCCTGGGGTACGCCGCAGATGAGGTTTGTAGCTTTGGAACGGTGAGGTGGGAGGCGGACCCTCTGGGTTCTGTCGGAGAGGAAGGAGGTGGTCCAGTCTAGGGCTTTTTTCCGGATTTTGGCTTCTTGGAGGCGTGTTCTTTGTGTGTGGTGGCAGACCGTGTCAAAGGCAGCTGACTGGTCCAGGAGGATGAGGGCTTAGGTTTCGCCGTTGTCTAGTTGGCGTCTGATGTCGTCTGTGGCGGCAACGAGGGCGGTCTCTGTGCTGTGGTTCCATCGGAATCCGGATTGCAATGGGTCTAGGATGTTGTTGTCCTTGAGGTGGTGGGTCAGCTGTATGTTGGCGATTTTCTCAATGACCTTCACCGGGAAGGGCAGCAGGGAGATGGGGCGGAAGTTATTGAGGTCCTTGGGGTCCGCCTTGAGCTTTTTGAGGAGGGTGTTGATTTCGGCGTGCTTCCAGCTTTCCGGAAATGTCGCTGAGTCGAATATTGATGACCTTTCGAAGTTGGGGTGCGATGGTGGCCTTTGCTTTGTTGAACACGTGGTGTGGGCAGGGGTCTGCTGGTGATCCCGAGTGGATGGAGTTCATGATCTTTCGTGTCTCGTCGTCATTGACGTGGGCCCAGGATGTCAGCTGGTTGGTGCAGGTGGTGTTTGGGGTGGGGTCCGTCGTGGTCGGGGCTGGCGGTGCGTTGAAGCTGTCGTAGATGTCTATGATCTTGCGCTGGAAGAAAGTGGCCAGTGAGTTGCACAGTTCTTGCGAGGGCGGGGTGTCGTTGGTGTTGGCGCTGGGGTTTGAGAGTTCCTTGACAATGCTTAAGAGCTCTTTGCAATCGTGTGCGTTGTTGTCCAGGTGGGCTTTGAAGGAGGATCTCTTGGTTGTTCTGATGATTTGGTGGTGTCTCTGCATGGCGTCCTTGTGGGCAGCGTGGTTATCTGATGTGCGGTCTTGGAGCCATTTCTTCTTTAGCATCCGGCATGTGTGTTCGGAGGTCTTGAGTTCTTCGGTGAACTAGGCGACTTTCTTGCTGTAGTGGTTGCTGGATGGCTTCTTTAGTGGGGCTAGGGTGTTGGCGCAGTCTTCGATCCACTGTCTGAGGTTTTGTGTGGCGGTGGCGGGGTCAGTGGGGTCGGTTGGAGGGTCCAGGGCAAGGGCGGAGGTTAGTTGGTTCTCTGTGATTTTGCCCCAGCAGCGGCGAGGTAGCTGTTGAGTGGTGGTGCGTGGTTGCCTTCTTGAAAGTGAAGTGGATGCAGTGGTGGTCGGTCCAGTAGAGTTCGGTGGTGCGGTTGAAGGTGACGTGGGTGCTTGTGGAGAAGATGGGGTCGAGCGTGTGGCCGGCGGCGTGGGTGGGTTTAGTGACAAGTTGTTGGAGGCCGAGGTTGGCAAGGTTGTTGATCAGGGTTCCTCTGAGAGTGGTGTTGGGGTCGGTGTGGATCCGGAAGTGGAGGTGTTCGGCGGAGTTGAGAGAGTCATCTGCGAGGGAGTGGACCTGGATTGTGGCCTTGTGGACGATGGCTATTCCTCCTCCAATACCGTTTGTGCGATCCTTGCGGGCGATCTTGTAGAAGTCCGGGATGCCTATGGCGATGTCCGGTGCCGAAGATTCATTCCACCCGGTCTCGGTCAGGAATGCTACGTCTCGGGCTGTTGTGTGGAGTAGATCCCAAAGCTATATGGCGTGTTTGCGTGCGGAGCGGGTGTTAAGGAGTATGCAGCGGTGGTGGTTGGGTCCGGTCCTTGGAGGCTTAGTGGTTCTGTCACAGGAGAAATTGCAGGTGTGGCAGGAGAAGGGTCCGTGGGTGCGTTTCGGGGTGGCCTGGAAGCAGCGCGGTCCCGGACGGTGTTGAGAGAAAAGAGGGATTTGGGGTTGTATCGGAGTCTGGCGTTGCGGGGTGTACGGGGTCCAGGGGTTCTGGCGCTGGGCGCGGTCCAGGCACGGATGGGCGCAGACGGGCTTGCCCACTGCACGCTTCCGCGAGGCGTCCTCCATAAGAAGCGAAGTGGGAGGGAGGAGCAGCTGGGAGGCGGGAAAGAGGCGACCAATGGGCGCAGGGGGACAGGGACGTGACGGGGCACAGAAGGCAAAGGGGGCGGGCCGCAGGAGTGCAGCAGCGGGAAGGGGGGGCAGGGGTACAGAGGGCAAGGGGCACTAAGGGTGCCTACTGAACAAAAACAAAGCAAAATAGAATAAACCACAATAAATGACAGACGAAAATAAGGCACAAGCAGTCACAAAAGGCACAAGCAGTCACCAGACCACGGGAGCAAACGGGACCTCGGAAGCACACCAGCGGCAGGCACTCGGCAGTGGCAGCAGGGGGTGGGAGTCACGGGCGCACAGGGGGAGACATGCGGCATGGGGGGCGACCTGACCTGTGAGCAGGGTCCAGGGTCACACTCACTGCCGCGTGGCATCCTCCATAAGAGGCCAAGTGGGAGGGAGGAGCAACTGGGAGGCTGGAGTGCAAGGAAATTACTCTGACCACACTCAGCAAAGACCCCACGTTGAGACATGAAGCTTCCGGAAGTGTACACACAAATGCTGCTCCATCCCAGAAATAGACACCACCTGGTGACAGAACCACCTCCTATGATACTCTTGGCAAAATAAGTGCATGGTAAAACCTGAAAGAGGACTGCTTCCACTGGGAGTCCCCGCCTCCACCTGAGACCACCGGCTATTCAGTCTCACAGGTAATCCAAGCTGGAATAGTTGCTGCCTCGCTCCAATGCATCTAACCCTATATTCCTGAAAAAGTTTGGCTGACCTTTCCCTCAGGTGGGCTAAGGTACAGTGCATACTACTAACTTCAAAGGCTACAAGAGGAGGCCACTAACAGACATTGTGACCACTGTATCATGTATCACTGTATCATGATCCTCCACCTCAGACTCATCTGCCAGTTGGGGTTAATAACAGGGCACCATGCACCCTCAAGCTGTGCCAGGCTTGTGAGGCTGCTGATTCCTGCATGGAAGAAAAGCACTATCGGACAATAAGAAAACAAAAGTGAATGAAACCTGAGCCCAGCCGCTGGGAGGTATAGCACAGTTCGGACAGGAGTTATTTAAAGAAAATGTGCGTCCCATTTATATGTGTCAAAACAGTTAACAAGTCAAAAACGCAACACAATAAAAATGTCATTCAAATTTATTAAAAAAAGAGAAAACATGAGAAGCAAAATGACACCAAAATCACAAAACCTAACAAAGGGGACCTGAGATGAGATTGTGTTTTAAATATTCAATAGAAAATAGAACAAGTAAAAGTAAAGTGCCAATATTATTGTATGATGGCAGGCCTATGCACAGCCACGGCCCATGGAGGGAGTTACGGTGGGGCAGGAAGGCGGGGCGGGGGATGGGCACGGTGGGGGGTGCTAAAAACCGGAATATGGATTATTTGAGGTAAGTAAACAATTTAATTAATAAAACGAATTTTGCAGCGCGCACTGCAGCGCATTTTGCCCCCCACAGTTTGACACAGCCAGTTGTCCCAAACCCACAGAAGCAACACTTGGGGGTGGAAAGACTCACTTCAGCAGAGCCCTCCAATAAGTACTTACCCATGCCCAGGCCACTGGATCTACTTTGGGAGCAGTTTTCTCCTCACTAAGTTCACTCACCTGCCAGGCAGCTACTGAAGAGCTAGTGTAAATTAGTCTCCAGGAGCTTCAGGCAGGGAAATGGTAAGGTTTTAAATTTACGTTTCCAATTTTTTTTATGTCAAATGCACAATTGAATTGGATGTGTAATAAATACTAAAAAAAGTGGTTTCATTATTTTCTAGCTGGCCCCAAACCTGATATAGCAGAATTATTATTTTAATCTGCACTCTGTTTCCCACAGAACAGCCAGGGCCTTTCACATTGGAAAAAGTGTTTGGGGGCTTGTCACTGCAGGGGCATGTGACAATAATTTTCTTTATGTACCATTTTTAAATATTATGCATCTTAACTTGAGGGCTACAAGGTCTACACAGGATTAAATAATTAATATTTATAATATGCTTTTCCCTGCCAAGAGGGATATTTTTTGACAGGCTGCTCTACAATTTTAACACTACAGCAGTTCGGCTACAATGGTAGGTTTGAAGCCATGATTTCCTTGGCATACTTGTGGATTGCACAATAAATGCTGCAGTCGATAGGTGACATTTAACTTGCAATTCCATAGGTTTATTTTCTGCATCATATACAATGGTGCACTGAGCTTAAGTGCCCCAGTGTGCAGAGTATAAAACCAGCAACACAATTAAGCAGCAGAAATAGGGGTAAAAACACAAAACTGGCATTTTCTCACTGATAATTAAAAGGAAAGTGCTGATCTTGCCCCAGTAAGAAATACATGCTGGAAAAACAGAAGATTGCCCTACCTCGCAACAAAATAAAAGCATGTGTTGAAGCCAGCTTAGATCATGCATAAAGTCCACCCCAATAACCACCACACAACACTTGCTGTGAATGTATGTGTTGGAAATTGGGTTGGGGTATGCCAGGGGTATGACCTATTGGCAAGCAGCAACCACAATCCTAGTCATGGTAAGAGGCAGGCAAACTGTGAATTGACCTGTGCTCACCCTCTCGTAGCTTGGCACTAAGCAGTCATGATTAGCTTTAGAGGGAATGTGTAAAGTATTTGGGCAACACTTAAAATAGTGAATCAGAGAAAATGCCATACAAGAAGATTCCCTATCAGGTTAGAAAAATAGAGAATAATTTAATAAATAAGGCAAGACCAAATGACAAAAATCCATTGAGTGAAACTTGACATATTTAATTTTAAAGTTTAGAGTAAAAAATAGCACAAAGAAGCAGGCGCTAGTAGGGATATCTGGTCACACAAGACTAGGACAAAGTCAAAAGTTCAGGCCAACCATGATGGAGCACTGGTCGGTTACAGGGACCCATTTTGGCATGTTGAACCAAAGTACCTTTATCCTGGTTGCAGAGCACTTGCGTGGCTTCACAGCAAATATGTGCCACACAGCAGGAGGGGGAGTGGCGGTAGTGGTGAAAAAGAGCGTTTCCTGCTCAGTTCTTCCCCTCAATTCCATCGGGAGCGCTGAGTCACTCGCCTTCACGCTCAGACTGTCCCCGGGCCAGGCTCTGAAGGGGTTGTTGGTTTATAGGCCACCGGGCCCTTTGGGTTCCTACCTGGAAGATCTGCAGACAGCTGTCTCTGAGTTGGTGCTGACCTCACAGCACTGCGTCATGGCCGGGGATTTCAACTTCCACCTTGACGTAGCGGACGACCCGGATGCGGTTAAACTGTTGGATATTACATCTCCACTGGGTCTTATACCGTTCGTGTCGGGGCCAACTCATGAGAAGGGGCATACCCTGGATCAGGTGTTTTCGTCTGTCCCTCTTGTGGAGGTTGACACCCTGCCGGTGCTCTGGTCCGATCACAGGCTGATCAGATTTTCGGTACTGGAGAGTGCGCGGCCAGATAACAGTGCCTCGGTCTTGTCTAGACCGGCCTCGAGAGCGCTGCACAAAGTGACACCTGACATGCTGAAACAGGCGCTTCTGGACCACCCATGCCATCTTTCGGGCGATCTGGATAGCGACACTGAGGCTCTGCAGCTGTGGCTCATTGACAGGCTGGACGATCTGGCCCCCAAGGCAGCCCCCCGATCCACGGTGGCACGGCAATCTGCACCGTGGTTTACCGAGGCTCTTCGTGCGGCTCGCAGCCAATGTAAGGTGGCCGAGAGGGCCTGGCGCCGTCTTTATGATGGGGAGGCTAAACTCGCCTATAAGGCGGCGGTGAAGGCCTACCATCAGGACATTCTGGGAGCTAAGAGGGACTATTTGGCTAGGAGGATCGAGGCATCCACGAACTCCTGCAAGGAGATCTTCACCATTGTGAAGGAGTTCACGACCCCTAGTTCCCAATCGCCCCCTTTGGTTTCTTCGGACACGTGGGCAGGGGATCTTGCCGGCTTCTTTACTAATAAGATCAAGGCGATTCAGGCCTCCTTTGTGGAAGGACCGGAGGATGGAAGCGGCGTCACCGGGGCTGGGTGCGGACTTCCGCACATACCGGCGGCGGTGCTGTCTGATTTTCCTGCTGTTTCCAGCGATGTGTCCAGGCAGCTGCTGGCCAATCTGAAATCTGGCTCGCCACTCGACCCCTGTCCCGCCAAATTTTTGGCTGGGATGGCGGAGGTGGTGAACCCGCTGGTTAATCCCATCCTCAACGCCTCTTTGAGGGAGGGGAGGGTCCCTAGCTCTTGGAAAAGAGCGATGGTGATCCCCCTCCTAAAGAAACCGGGTCTTGACGCCGAGGCTCTGGCCAATTATAGGCCAATTTCACTTCTTCCGGCCCTCACGAAGATCACGGAAAAACACGTCCACGGTGTCCTGTCGCGCTTTTTGGAAGCTAACAATCTGCTCCACCCATCCCAATCCGGTTTCCGTCCTAACTTTAGTACGGAAACGGCATTGTTAGAGGTCACTGAGATCATCAGGGAGACTCTGGATGTCGGCGGGAGGGCCATGCTGGTCATGTTAGATCTATCGGCGGCCTTTGACACCGTCCCCCATAAGGCGCTCTTAGCGAGGCTTTATGACATCGGCCTTAGGGGGACGGCGCTCAGGTGGTTTACATCCTTCCTTGAAGGCCGCCGCCAGACGGTCTGGGTTTCCCAGAGCTCTGCCGAGATGCCGCCATTGGGAGTTGGGGTTCCACAGGGTTCTGTGTTGAGCCCCACGTTATTTAACATCTTTATGTCCCCTTTGGCGGCCTTGGTGGAAGCATATGGGGCCCAGATCGTCTCCTACGCCGACGACACGCAACTCCTCTTCACTTGCGGGAAAGACCAGGAGTTCGATGGAGGAAGAATTCGGGACTGTCTTACGTTGGTCTTTGACTGGTTCCAACGGAACAGTCTAAGGGCCAATTCTAGCAAGTCCGAGGTTCTGTTTTTTGGTTGCGTTGTCGATCCGGAGTGGCAGCATTGGTGGCCGTCCGACATGAGCCCTCCTGCACAGTCTTCGTTGGTGGCTAAAAATCTGGGTGTCAAGCTGGACAACCAGCTGTCGCTGCGAACACATATTCTGGGTCTGGCGGGCACCTGTTATGGAATTTTGAAAATGCTCCGTAAATTCCTGCCCCTGCTGTCTGAGGAGCACAGGCGTATTACTGTGCAGGCTCTCGTCGGCTCTAGGCTAGACTATGCTAATGCCCTCTTCCTTGGCCTCCCTGATTACCTAGTTCAGCGCCTACAGGTGGTACAGAACTCTGCCGCCCGGGCTATCTTTGGCTTGCGTAGACGAACCCGAGCTTCCGGGCTGCTACAGGCATTACACTGGCTGCCTATCCGGAAGCGGATCCAGTTTAAGTCCCTGACTCTGATGCATAAAGCCCTGTTTGGATCAGGGGCCGGATACCTGCGGCGGAGACTGGCCTTCTATCGACCAGTCCGCTCCTTGCGCTCGGAATCCCTTTACAAAGCGGTGGTCCCTCGGGTGAGGAAGGCCCGTATGGGAGGACGCTCTTTCAGCTGCAAAGCTCCACAGCTGTGGAACTCGCTTCCTCTTTCGCTGCGCAGCACTGCCAATTTGTTCCAGTTCAGGAAAAGCCTGAAGACTTGGCTTTTTAATCTTTAGGCTGTTCTTATTGTTTCAGTTTCAGTTCTTTTTCTTTTTCTTATTTTTCTACTGTGTTGTGTTATTTTTATTCTGAGCTGCAGGTGGAAAGCGCCGGGACACTCTTTTTGAGTAGCCGTGCGCTATACAAGAGCGCTATAACATAACATAACATAACATAACAGCAGAGCCAACCGGTCCGGTCCTCGGATGCTTGATTCCGGTCTGGGAAAGATATGGCTGTTGTAGTTCGGACTGGACTGTTCCCATGGGGCAGAGGGTCAGAGCTGATTTGCATAAAGCCATTATCTGACCCAGGGTGGTGTGGAGTGCAAAAAACGATGGATTTAGGCCCAGATCCTTGTACTGGGGTGAATGTAAGACATTGATCTACATTCTGTCCATCAAATTGTTTTTTGTAATTTTCTCCCTGAGTGTACTGGGGTAGCTCAGACGTGGGTCCCAGAGCCTCCACACCACTGGAGTCAAGCTAGCCGGGCTGATGAGAGGTGTTACCTCGAAACCGGTCTGGTCCTCGGATGCTTGACTCTGGTCTGGGAAAGATATGGCTGTTGTAGTTCGGACTGGACTGTTCCCATGGGGCACAGGGTCAGAGCTGATTTGCATAAAGCCATTATCTGACCCAGGGTGGTGTGGAGTGCAAAAAACGACGGATTTAGGCCCAGATCCTTGTACTGGGGTGAATGTAAGACATTGATCTACATTCTGTCCATCAAATTGTTTTTTGTAATTTTCTCCCTGAGTGTACTGGGGTAGCTCAGACGTGGGTCCCAGAGCCTCCACACCACTGGAGTCAAGCTAGCCGGGCTGATGAGAGGTGTTACCTCGGAACCGGTCCGGTCCTCGGATGCTTGATTCCGGTCTGGGAAAGATATGGCTGTTGTAGTTCGGACTGGACTGTTCCCATGGGGCACAGGGTCAGAGCTGATTTGCATAAACCCATTATCTGACCCAGGGTGGTGTGGAGTGCAAAAAACGATGGATTTAGGCCCAGATCCTTGTACTGGGGTAAATGTAAGACATTGATCTACATTCTGTGCATCAAATTGTTTTTTGTAATTTTCTCCCTGAGTGTACTGGGGTAGCTCAGACGTGGGCCCCAGAGCCTCCACACCACTGGAGTCAAGCTAGCCGGATGAGAGGTGTTACCTCGAAACCGGTCCGGTCCTCGGATGCTTGATTCCGGTCTGGGAAAGATATGGCTGTTGTAGTTCGGACTGGACTGTTCCCATGGGGCACAGGGTCAGAGCTGATTTGCATAAAGCCATTATCTGACCCAGGGTGGTGTTGTGGTAAATATTTGATTTACCGTCCTAATTTCTATGCAGGTAAGTACTTAAACAAAAATAACTCAATCGGAAAGAAAGACGCAGAGTCCGTGGTGTTAGAGTTCTTAGGGGTTTTATTCCTTAAAAAGGAATGGTTCTAGAACCGGATATCGGATTCCTGACACCACTGGGGTTCAGGAAGGGATAGAGCATACTTTATTGACAAGACATAACTTTTATACTTAAATCATACAATAGATACCAATACAGGAGGCGTAACAGCTGAGTGAGACAAGATAAAAGCATACACGTGTTAGCAATACGTAATCAAAAAAGGCGTGGACTAGGCGTGAACATAGAGGTGTGTGCTAGAAACGTCACATGAAAGTGTCACAAGTAGGTGGGTACATAACAGAATCTTGCAATGTCAGCAGAAATCTGAGATCTGGATGCGCGCGCAGCTGCATGACGTGTGATTGGCGTGGAGCTGGAGGGTGCAGGGGACTTGACATTTACACTAGCGGAAAGAGACAGAAGTCTGGCATGTCAGATCAACTCGTACCTATATCATATCTGATATCTGATGTTTGGGAACCATATTATTATCTAGAGGGAAAGGTCTCTTGGGCAGAGGCTATTCTATACTGACTGTGAGTGCGTGTATAAGCGTCTACGTGTCTGCATGAGATGCGAGGGGCATGGGCCTACCATTGTAACAGGAGCTATGAATTACTTGCACGGAGACAGTGAGGCCGGGCCCTTTGCTCTGCAGCTGGAAAGATGTTTACTTGAACTAGTAGGCAGGAATGTATTTCTGAGGAGCGGAACAGATAATTCGAAGGTTGAATACAGTCTTGGCAGGCAGCAGGCTAGGCTAAGCGCCGTTAGCCGCGCAGGGAGTAAGGCAGGGGTCACGGGTACAGAGGCAGCCCAGGCTGAGGCGTTCAGAGTCAGAAGGCAGGAAAAGGCTTGATGGCAGAATTCAGGGCCTACTTCGCCAGAGCTGAAAAACGTGTAAAGTACTCTACATAAAGACGTTGGCAAGGCATACTTAGGAACGGAATATTCAACCCATTCAGGGTGGATCTGAAAGAGGACATGTTAACGTTGGACACAAATGTATTTGCGTCTTCATAGCTGGCACAGGAGGGAAGTTACATGCACTTTAAGCTCGTACATGGAGACGGTGGGGTACACGTTAGGGAACATTTCTTGACCATAAAATTTATATTTCCTCATTCCCATGGGGCACAGGGTCAGAGCTGATTTGCATAAACCCATTATCTGACCCAGGGTGGTGTGGAGTGCAAAAAACGATGGATTTAGGCCCAGATCCTTGCACTGGGGCAAATGTAAGACATTGATCTACATTCTGTCCATCAAATTGTTTTTTGTAATTTTCTCCCTGAGTGTACTGGGGTAGCTCAGACGTGGGTCCCAGACCCTCCACACCACTGGAGTCAAGCTAGCCGGGCTGATGAGAGGTGTTACCTCGAAACCGGTCCGGTCCTCGGATGCTTGATTCCGGTCTGGGAAAGATATGGCTGTTGTAGTTCGGACTGGACTGTTCCCATGGGGCACAGGGTCAGAGCTGATTTGCATAAAGCCATTATCTGACCCAGGGTGGTGTGGAGTGCAAAAAACGATGGATTTAGGCCCAGATCCTTGAACTGGGGTGAATGTAAGACATTGATCTGCATTCTGTCCATCAAATTGTTTTTTGTAATTTTCTCCCTGAGTGTACTGGGGTAGCTCAGACGTGGGTCCCAGAGCCTCCACACCACTGGAGTCAAGCTAGCCGGGCTGATGAGAGGTGTTACCTCGAAACCGGTCCGGTCCTCGAATGCTTGATTCCGGTCTGGGAAAGATATGGCTGTTGTAGTTCGGACTGGACTGTTCCCATGGGGCACAGGGTCAGAGCTGATTTGCATAAAGCCATTATCTGACCCAGGGTGGTGTGGAGTGCAAAAAACGATGGATTTAGGCCCAGATCCTTGTACTGGGGTGAATGTAAGACATTGATCTACATTCTGTCCATCAAATTGTTTTTTGTAATTTTCACACAGCAGAGCCAAGGCATCGGTTCTGAAATGCGACGAGTCTGCGGTGTGAGGTCCTAATACATGGGACTCAATAATCCTGTTGACAGGGCTTGTGATGCAAAGGCCAGTGTTGAGGATACGGGCGCAAATGAGACCATGGCCAGCTCCTATGAGTGCTGAAGCCGCAATGAGGAGGTTCAGCATCAAGGCTGTCATTTAAAAAATATGGGAGGAGCATGAGCCTGGAAAAGTGCTGTGCAGTGTCGGTTCTGAAGGCGATGCATTAGTCCCAGGATCAGGATGCAGTAGCAATGTGTGTCTTGTAATATGGGTCCTGTAGGACTTGGCCCTTTTTGGCTAAAGGTCCCTAAACTTTTTACTTCCCCCTAGACCTTTTTTCTTACATGGTGTTACCAACTTAGATGCTTTGGTCACTTTGCCAGTGCTGATCAGTGTCAAAGTGCAAGTGCTCCCTGTGTAAAGTATAATGGTAATTGGTTGTCCATGATTGATATGTCTGCCTTACTAGTAAAATCCCTAGTAACGTGCACTATGTGTGCCAGGGCTGGTAATGAAAAAATGATACTAGTGGGCCTGGAGCACTAATTGTGCTACCCACACAAGTAGCCTTTCAGAGAGCATTCAAGCCTGACACTGCAGGGCCTGCACGCAGTTTGTTAAACTGCCATGTTAATCTGACAAGTGTACCCACTTGCCAGACCTTACCGTTCCCTTTCTATGCACATCATACACCACTGGTAGGTCCAAGGTATCCTATGGGCAGGGTTCAGTGTATGTGAAAGGTAGGACATGTACTGAGGTGTGTACCATGTCCTGACAGTGAAATAATCTCCATTTCCTACTTCACTGTTGAAATGCCATCTTGCCAATAGGGCAGATTGGGGAGGCTGTGCAATATGTCTTCCAGCGTATACCCAAAGGCCTAAGATGGAGAGGTGACGTTTAGTATGCCTGAACTCACAATGTAAAAACACATCTTTTTATGAGGGGGTTTTTGCATTGTGTGTTTAGAAGCCACTCTTTTAGAAGTCGCTTGGTTTTTGTGCTCCAATATTTCTGTGTGTCTCTGCTGGTTGTGGATTGACTGTCTGGATTTGAAAGTGATATGATCTGGGGAATGTCCTGAACCAGGGGAGGAGGTGAGACAGCAACAGGATGACCTGCATCTGGAGTGTAGAAGGAGGAGTCGCCCCTAGAGGTGAAGAGGCCTGGGTTGCTGCCATAAAACAATTGTCCCATCTCCTGCTGAGTGATTGGGGAGTGATTGGGAATCCAGACCCCCACTAATCAAAGGAAGAAAGTGCACTGGCAGGGAGGCACCCAGAATTGGTTTGAACAGGGGTCAGTTCCCCCCTGAACACAAAGACGTCAAAGACATTTAGGGATTCAACTATGAGAGCTGAATCCCCTGAACTTTGGAGAAATGGATTGATCAAGTTTGAACAAGACTGAAGCTACTTCATGGTCAAGAAGAACCTTTGCCAAGAAAGAAAAAACTTAGACTGAAGGAAAGGACTGACTCGTGCTGTGTGTACCGGGGTGGCCTGTAGTTTGTTGTTTTAACCAAGGAAGAAGCTGTAGGGCCTTTGCTGTGCTGTGTCCTGAAGTACCTTAACTCCAAGGTCCCGAGGTGAGCTGGCTCCCTGTTGTGGAAACTCAGGAACACAAAAGACTCCAGAAGTATCTCAGCAATGTTGTGTGCATGTGCTTTTTGAAGCCTGGGACCTTTGTAAGCCGTGCACTGTGATATTGGGCACCTGGAGTCCAAGCGAGTCTCAGCAACACTGTGTGCATGTGTTTTTTGCAGCCTGAGCCCTTTGTGAGGATTGTCCTGTAATTGTGTGCATCTAGCATCCAAGAGAGTCTCAGTGATGCTGTGTGCATGTGCTTAGTGCAGCCTGGGACCTTGTGAGGATTGCCCTGTGACCGTGCACACCAGAAGTCAAGTGTGTCCCAGCAACGCTGTGTGCATGTGCTTTTTGCAGCCTGAGCCCCCGGAAGAATTGCCCTGTGATTGTGGGCACCAGAAGTCCAAGTGAATCTCAGCGATGCGGTGTGCGTGTGCTTCGTGCAGCCTGAGACGTGCATGAGGATTGCCCTGTGACCATGCACACCCGAGGCTAAAGGGAGTCTCAGCTATGCTGTGTGCGTGAACCCTGTTGCAGCCTGAGATCTTCGTTATTGGCATCAGCCCGGAATCAACCCAGTTGCATCAGAGGCCCACGTTGCGAGAGGCAGAGTGGAGAGCGATGTCGCACCCCCCAGGTAAAATGTGTTGGCGCCTGGGGCTGGGTGCGGGCTCGGAGAGAGAAGTTCTCAGCCTCTCCCCTTCTGGTAGCGTGAGCCACTGTCCCAGCTCAAGTCGCAGCCCATACGTGCCAAGGAGTGGCAGTACCAGGGCCGGAGCGGGGAGCTGCACTGTGGTTTACACCAGACCTGCGTTGGGGGCATATGGTGACAGAAACTGACTGTGAGTCAGTAATTACGCATTGCATTAGTTTGCAGAATGAACTACCTGATTGTTGCATTACGTATTGCAATATTTCTGCATAACAAAATGTTGTATAATGGATTGCATTTGTTTGCAAAATGAATTACTTATTGTTGCATTACGCATTGCAATATTTCTACATAACAAACTACTGGATGATTGTATGACGCATAGCATTAGTTGAATCACAAACTGCATTATTCTTACATTGTAAAGTGTCTGATTCTAGCATTACAAACTGCATAGACTTGCATTGAGACTGCATAGGATCACCTAGAAGTGCTCATTGATACGTCAGAAATTACCAGACAGACCTAATAACTGGCGAGGAGGTATATCACAAATACGCTATTGTTGAATATTTATTGTGTGGTCTCATCGTATATCTTTTCATATAAGCTTATACTTGTTTTTATATGAAAATTGTGTAGAGTCCTTTTGTGGTGTCACCATTGGGTCACGGGGAGCATGGTTGCAAATACTTTACACATTTGCCTTGAAGATAAGCTTGGCTGCTTGTGCCAAGTTACAAACGGGGTGAGCAGGGGTTATCTGAGAAGGTGTCCTTCCTTTCCCTGACTTGGAAGCAAGGGTTCTTACTTGGCCTAAGATACCTACTTCAGCCAACCAGGGATTCCGGGTCTAATAGGTCCTATCCACGCAACAGCAGCAATGCATCGGTCCAACTTTACCATAAGTTAGGATTTTAAATTAGGATTCCAGAGACACAAAACTTACCCCAGTTATATCTTCACATTTGGAAGTCACACTTACAAAATGTAATAATGTAACCCCCAATGTTATCCGATGGGAGATTTAGGTCTGCAGCAGTGATAAATGACTTTGAGAGTTTTTCACTACCAGGACAAGAAAACTTAAAAGTGTATGTCCTGCCTTTTAAATACAGTGCACCCTGCCCTCTGGGTTGTCTAGGGTTTACCTTAAGGGTGACTTATATAACAAGCATTTGCAGTGCAATTGGTCCCTCCTTTTGGACCTTATATGTAATTAGCTATGCAGCACATTAGCCTGGGTGCTGAAACATCTTCTGTTCTTTAACATGGAGGGAAAGTAAGCCCAAACTGGATGACACACCAGGTATGGGAACACAGAGATAAATATTGCCTTTTAGCTGGAAATGGTACAGTCCAAAGCTCTGTTTTTAATATAAAATCAGGGTCTTCGGTGGTCATATCACTGAAATTCAAGATTTGAAAAAAATATTATTGTCTACGGCTGCTCATGGAAGACAATTTCTTTGGACTGGAATCTAGAGAATGCTAAAGTAATTATTGTATTTTACTGACTTCTACTGGTTGTTTTCATCAAGACAGTTAAATAGAGGCAGTTGAACAGAAAAAAGTCCCTAAGTGGAAGCAGACACGTCCTAGGGCTAATTTCCAGAGCCCACAAAGTACATACACATATAAATATATACTAAAGTATATACAAGAAGTCTCGAATGCTCAAACTAAAAAAAGAGAACGTACAGGCTTGACATAAGGTTTATTTTTCCCTATTGAAAGGGCAGTATAAACTGCACACACAGGCTAGCAATGGCAGGTAAGAGCCATGGTTAGAGGGCTGCTTAAGTGGGTGGCACAAACCCACTAGAGACATTTAATTTACATGCCCTGGTCACATGAGGTTCTTTGTAATAGGTACCTATAACTAATTACATTTGCCAATTGGATATAAACCTATATTACCATGTTAAGAGGAGAGCACATGTACTTTAGCAGTGGTTAGCAGTGGTAAAGTGATCCGAGTCTATGGCCAACAAAAACAAGATCAGAAAAAGTGGAGGAGGAAGGCAGAATGTTTGGGAGTGAACCTGCAGAGGGGACATTTTCCAACAGCACCCAACAACTCATAACAGTAATGTCATTGATGAACGGTGGCCATGACACATGCTTGTGCAAAAGAGTCTCTACCCCAGGAATTGTCCAGAAACATCACTAGCTTCCTTGTAGACCATGGCATCCACACTACAATACCAAAAGGCTAAGGGGATATGAAACATATCCGGTTAATGTCACCCAATTTCTCAATGCATCATGGAAATACCTGGGTGAGCCATTAAAGATCATGAGAGAGATTCTTCTCACTCACAACAACACCAAGATGGATTTCTCACAACAAGCTGGTTTTGCCAATATTATGTAAGGGTAATTCAGACACCCATGTCACGTAAGGGTGACCCAACTGATTACACTATCCTGCTAGTTCTTTAGAAGATGTATCACCTCTGCAACCTGGAGAGCGTCTTTCAACGTGACTGGAGTTCGACTATTAGTATCTCACAAAAAGTCCACAAAACCTCTGTTATATTCTGAAGTAAGACTGACCAGTTGCAATCTGCTCATCACACCAATATCCTGAGTCTTTATCATACCTTGACCTATCTATCCCAATGTGAGAGACTAGATGGGGGCTCTTTGGAGATCTTGCAGCGGACCAAACGTGATACACACCCAGTCCCAACACAGCCCACCAGCAGTCATGTAACAACACATCAACTGAACCTTCAAACACAAAACATGCACTCTCTGCTATACTGAAGGATTAAAGAGGTTTCTCACAGGAAGAGTTCAGAAGTTTGTTGGCAAGCCTTCAAGTTCTCTAAGACTGTCTACAGAGATTCAAGTGAAACAACCAATAGAAAATAAAGCTTAGCAATGTACTTCACATGACTCCAGCAATGCTCCTGCTGTACCGTGAACCTTTGAACTCTAACACCAAAGGAACAGATTTACCAATGTGTTCCATTGCCCGTGCCTCACGCAACGGGGGGGCAAGGGTGACGCAACTCAAAAGTAAGATTTATGAAGCCATGCAAGGCCACTTTGCGTGGTCCTGCATGGCTTGATAAATCTTTAGTAACACAACACAGCTCAAATTGATTCCTTGCGTTACTCTGCATCAGGGAGGTGTTCCGTTGGTGAAACATGGGTGTTCCCAAGCACCCACTCATGGTGAAAGGTGAAAGTGAAGCGCAACGAGGTGAAATACTTGTATTTCTCTTTGTTTTTTCTCTTTCTAAGTATACTGAATTCTGCTGCTTACTTAGAAAGAGGAAAATGCTTCTGAGGATTGTTTTCGTACAGGAAGAGGCCCCTTTCTGCACTAATACCAATCCTATCTACAATGCAGGCAACCTTGCACCACTGCACAAGGGTGCCTGAGTTGGCGCTAGGCAGCTAAAAGGGCGCAGTGCGTGGAAAGGACAGGAATGCATAATGTTAGATATGGCACATTCCTGCCCTTTCACGCAGCGCAGTGCATTAAGGTGGCCTTCTGCGCTGTGCTGCGTGAAAGTACTCTAAATCTGCAACAAACTGTCTTGAGCATCAGCAAGGGAGACCAACTCTGTACTTTTAGGATATGGTCCTACTGTCTAAAGGTTCTAGCCTTTGTCTGCATCAGTGTTCGTGGCCTAAATCACATTAGGTTGAACTATAAACTTGAAGTACTGCTGCAGCTGCATCATTGAAAAAAGATTACATGACAAATTTAAACTGGAAAAAATATGGTTAAAAAATGAAAAGATCTTTTCCCAAAATGGTTTATTGAAAAGGCAGCATAGTAAACTTATGAGAACCAAACATATGTGTCACCATGTGACTTGATTTCATAGGGCAGGAGCAGAAAACAAATTACCAGTCAAACAATAAATCAACTTGAAGAAAATATTGCAGTATTTTCTCTCGCCCCAGACGTTTAAGTACGCGACTACTCCTGAGTTATTGTATCCTCAAGGTTTACAGTAGATTGTTGTTGAACAATACACTGTTCTTACCTTCAGTGCTTCTTTGCAGCAAAACCATTTCCAATACTATTGTGTTAATTGGTCGCATCCTGTCCTGACATTACTAAACCTGAAGAGAAGGAAATTGACTTGCTCCTATGAAAAGATATTTAACAATGGGTACGTCTCTGTTTATTATCTGTGCTGCGTTTAACAAAGCGACGCCATACAACAAGCAAGGTTTATTTCAGAAATCACTGTAAACAGGTCATTCCAGTAGAGACAGGCAAGGGTGTTTATGAACTGGTGACAATAAAACCTGAACTAGTATGCCGTCTTTCCATGAACTGCAACGCCTTTAGGTTCTTTTTTAGCACGGTTTTAACCTCTCCGTCACTAGCACAAAATAAAATCGAGAACAATGCATTGCATTACATTGAATCACTTCACCAAGTCTTATTTCATAATGTACTTTTTTAAGAATGTAAGAATACATTTACCAAAAGGAAGGGTCGGATTAGCCTGTAGGGCATTTCAGGCACTGTCCGGTAGGACCGTATGACATGCCAGTGTGTGGGCCATTTTTTGGGCTGTTTTGGGGGCCTGTTTTATGGTTTACTGGCCCGGTTTTTACTGTTAATGTTTTCATTTTAAAACAAACACTGCCTGCAGAATCCTCAAAACATGCAATTTTCCATACCTGACTTAACACTTACGCAGCACGTTTTTATACGTTAAAAAATGATTCAATTTGCAAACAGCGGCCAATTTTTGAACTTTCAAATTCATTCATGGACGTTACTTTTATTTTTATTCCCGCGCATGCTTTCTGCCCGAGTCTGACCCTGCCAAAAAGGAAATGGCCCCACATACATGAATAGCAATTAGTGCTTTCCAATGCTGGCTCGACCTTTAGATCACTGTACTACACCTGCTGAGGCCCCAGGGGTCAGAAACGCAGAATATTTAGCTCATTAAGAACTTTCACAAGCTATCACTTTCAGTTGTCTTTGGCTTGCTGCTTCTTCAACCTCAGTGCCCATTCAAGTTGAGGTTCCTCAACTTGAATGCGCAGCCTTGTGTTTAACCCTGCGATGGCGCTAAGTTTAACAACTTAGCACCAACCCAGGCACCCTTGCACCAGAGTGTAAGGGGGTCTGTGTGCAGGGGAGTATTGTGTACGTACAGGAAGGTGTCCCTTCCTGCACATAAACAATCCTAAATGCAATTCTCTCCATTTCATGTGTGCTGCTTTTTGCAGCACACAAGAAAGTGACAGATTGGTATTTAAAAAAAAGGTTTCTTTATGTACAGGTAGGGACGGGGAACATCGTTTACAACGCGGTGTTTACACCGTACTACCTTAACAATGCTGCCATTACAACGCAAGCCGTTACTATGACTTGCGCTGGATGGCGCTCTTGGTTAAGGAATATTGTAATTTTATATTCCAACACCTTCCCTATTGTTACGTGGATTGGTGTTGGAATATAAAATTATAATATTTCACAATCCACGCCCTCCAACGCAAGTCGTTGTAATGACTTGCGTTGTAATGGCAGCATTGTCAAGTACCGCAATCTAAAAGATCGCGTTGTACTGACATACATGCGGTATGAGACACCTGCCTGTACAAATTGGAAATCTGGTGATTTCTAAAAGCATGGACAAGTGCCAGAACAAAAAAAGTTCTGCTAGAATTATTTCTTTTTAAAGAGAAGAATCAGAACTTTTCAGAACGTTAAACACACCTCACGTTTGAAAAAGTCCAATATTTCCAACTAAGCTATAAAACATCAATAAAGAGGTGCTTGAGATATTTCCAGGGTAAAAAAAATGAATGACATTCACAAAACAAACCCTGTTTTTACTTGTAAACAAAGCAATGCTTATTAAAAAATAAATGCATTTCCCTTTTTTCCACAGAAAGTCAAATGAAATATTAAATATCATAATGTTTAAAAATCATTAAATCATATTTCTGTTTAATTATTGTTTTCTTTTGTGTTTTAACAATTTCCTTGGCTGTACTCACATTTTTAATGAAGACATGAAGGTAAATTCAAATTAGTTCCATTTATTTTTCTTTGAAAAATTATCCAGTCACACAACAAGGACTTTAACCATGGTGCTGACAAATTAATCAGTGGGCGAGGTTTGGACGACCCCGGCCGTCCTCTGCAAACGCCCACAGTGAAGTCGAACGGCCGGAAGCATTCCGATGCATTAAACAGGTTAATGATCACATAAGTGTAATGTGACACAATTCCTTTGACTAATGGAGAAAGAACCAAAGTAGAACTTGATCAAATAAAATGAAATACATAGGATAAACAACATGGGGCAGTTCGGAAAGGAATTTATTCTGTTTTATGTATAAACCAATATTACTTGATAAAACTCCACTGAAAGGGAAACAGCCCTCATCAGTATAAACATATAAACACCAGTAAACATCAGCACAACCTACAATGCCTTTCAAATAAACAATAGGGAGGGAAAATGTGGAATTGTAATGTCTTCCTGAAGTGGTCAACACAATTTAACATTCATGTACAATGAAGCAGCAAGAACAACTGGTCTAATATTATTCTGTTAATTTTTTTTATCAAGGGATGTTACTAAGATATTGTTTTTTTTTTTCCTCCAGTTTTTTGTTCTTGAATCAAAGGTGCAAGTGTTTGAAGCATGTTTTAGGTCCGATCTAATAATAATATGGACTGTAGAGAATTAGGGAATATTAAAATCATATTTGATCTTTTGGCAATGTTTAATTATTTCACCTATTGGTGAAATGGTTGGTGATAATATTCATGGCCAATATGTATTTGCATATTTATCTGCAGACACAGAATAAGTAGAACCCTTTAATATGTCAGCCCCCTTTTCTAACACAACAGTATTGATAGTAGGTAACCTCCCAAATATACCAGGCTTTAGCATTAAGGGCCAGACATATCAAGGGATTGCATTGCCCTTGCATCATGTAGTTTGTTGCAACGGCTACGCAATCCCTAAGTCCAATGTACTAATCAATGCAAGGCTGCTTTGCCTGGTCCTCAGTCGCTTTGTAAGTTTGAAGTAACTCAGGCCAGTTCAAGTTGCTGCATTGTGTTACTCTTCCCTGGAAAGGTGTTTCATGGGTGTTCCCATGCATCTGTCTATGGCTTGTGAGGCATTCCCAGATTTACTAACACTGGTTAAACTGAGAATGTGTGAAAATGTGATGCCTTCCCAGGGAAGGGTCAATGAAGAGAAATATTTATTACATCCCTTCTTTGTTTCCTCTTCCTATGTGTACTGCATTCTACAGCACACCTATGAATATGGAAAAGTCACAGAGGATTGTCTAGTGCAAGAAACTGTTCCTTCCTGCACAAAATCAACCAGTCTTTAATACAGGCACTTGCACAATGGCACAAGACTGTCTGCAGTGGGTCTAGGCAGCAGATTGTGCTCCAGCGCAGTGAGAGAGCAGGAATTTGTCATATATTGTTAAATATGGCAAATTTCTGCTGTCTCCCTTTCATGTAGAGCAGCAAGTTGTCTTGCTTTGTTGTGTTGCATGAAATCTTGCTAGACCAGCCCCATAATGCAAGGTGTATAGACTATCCGACATAATGTCACCATGCACATGAGATAGTGGTGTAAACATGGCATGAGCCTTCCCACATACCAACAAAATCCATAATTGCAAGCTGTCTCATTCTTATGTGAGATACCGTGAGCAAAGTCTGGCTTTTTACTCAACTGCACCTATTTCTGGGAGGTTTGAGCAAAATGTTACCATGCTAACAGATACATTTCAAGTCCCAGAGTGCAAGGGGATATCTGTTTAAAGCTCTAGTAAAAGATAGGGACTCAACTACCAAAGGGATAGGGTACCAAAAAGACAAATGTCAGTAAATAAAGTTCCCCTTGGGCATATTCACTCACACATTTTCACAAAACCCAGATAAATAGGCTCACATGTAGCACACACAGAGGCAATGTAAAAAAACCTATATCAAGAAAGTATACTTCACAGTTTATTAAAAACAAGTGCAATAAAACCAATGTGGTTCATAGTATTCAAATATTTCCACAATACACAAAATTAAAAACAATAAGAATTCATATACAAGGGACAGATAACATAAAGGAAAAGTTAGTTCCTATTCGTAAACAAGGAGATACAGAGTGTAAGATCAATTTGCGTCAAAATTGTTGTACCTCAATGTTTAAAATATTTCTCCTTTTTATAAAGCATCGACGCGTTTCGGTGGCACTTATAAAATAGCCAACACCTTCTTCAGGAAAACAATACAACCATCCCAGAAAATCTTTAAAATCCTGCAATCCAAGAATAGCTTCAGTGCTTATTAGTCAGTATGAATAGCTTCATATTTAACGTGCTTCAAGCAAGCTGCTGGTACACAGACCAGACGTTTCTTGTATAAAATTCCAACACTTAAACACAGGGGCATACGCCTCCGACCAAGATAGCTCACATACTCATCCAGCGAGACACTGCTTGTTTCTTTTAAAAACCGAAAATAATACGCACAGCCAATCCTATTAGACACTACGTGTTTTTATAAACAGTATGTTCATTAAGATAGAAAATTTACGATGAATTTCACAACAATTAAATTCTTGTGCATGGGAGGATTTAACGAATTACTACTCAAATTCATGTAGTAAAATATCAAATTTCTACAAATTTCTAATTAATCCACGAATATGGATTTAAATATGCAAATTAGCAACATGAAAAAATCCAAGCTGCAGAAAATATGAAATTATTAGTTGATAGCAGAACAGATTAGTACGTAAATTTAATTTCAACCAATCAACGTAAAAGGTGCCTTAGCCCTTAGCATTGCCCTTAGCATTGTTTCATTAGAATATAGTTTTTGAGGGACAAAAACATATCCTATAGTTAAATAGATCCATTTTAATACCATAAAGAGTGAAGATCGGCAAAGTGAAAGAATATAAATTGGAAATCCCGATTGGTAACATCAGAGAGCCAGTGTCCAATTAATCCAACACCAAATCAAAAGTAAAAGATTAAAAATGGAGTAGTAAATGAAAAGGAATAATAAAAACTGTAAACAGTATCAGCAAATCAATCCTTCAAAAATTAAGCCTACAAAAATATATTCTTTCAAAATGTATTTCTTTAAAAAATAGAATAAATAAATCTTTGGGCCCATACCTTAATGCAACTATCCACTCTGACCTAAGACTATTGAGAACAGATTATACATCTCCAACCTCTTATCTGAACTAGCATCTCTTCACTAGTGTAGGGTTTAGCCCACGTATCTAAACACCGAAAATAAAAAGAAAAAAAGTAAAGTATGAGAGAATAATTCAAAAGCTATAATTAATGGTAGCGTAGGTGCAACCCTTGCAGGTTAAGCAATACCGTACAGTAATGGGAAGAGAAAGAAGAAAGGTCCAAAGAATACAACAGAGAAATAAGAAAGAAAGAAAGTTCTTTAGGAAGTCTTACAATAACTCACAAAATCCAATGATCCATGAAATTGCATACTAACTCAAACTGCTACATTATAACGCACAAATAATAGAACATTAGGATTGTAAGAGAAATGATGAAACATTCAAAAATGTAATACTATTGCAAAATGAGTTATCACTGCACTATAGTGAGAAGAATTTAAAAATAAATCTAGACTCATACTAGCGTTTGTTTCAAGTCATTCACTTCATTAAAGTTTGGAGCAGTCAGAGAGATGGTTTGAACTAATGGAGGCTAAGCAGACTGAAATTTATAGCATCTGGGGGGCGTGGGGTATGACACCCCCCAAATAATTACATTCTCGGCTTGGGAGTTGAGTCCAAGAGCTCTGTGTTGGGTCTGATATCTCTGATATTGTGCACTCGTCCTGAGTAGAAAGTGAAATACAAAATTTGATGTAAATGAGGGAGATAGCCATCTGGGAGCAGTAGTTCAAAAGGTAAAACCAGATAACCTGGAATAATTCCAATTTCCCTGCCTGTCCAAATTGTGTCATCCTAGGGAAATATTTTATTTCACAGAGCCTCCATTTTCTTTTTTCTCACATATTATCACACTTTTAAATAACTGAGTTTAGGATGTGCGTTGTACAAGCACCTCCTTTGTTTGATGTAATGGACTATAATGTTGCTCTATCTATAATACCAGTCCTGGCCCCATTTAGCATTTATACAGCTGCTGACTTGCCTCTTAGTTCAGTAATGTCATTGTCGTTGGGATGGTGAGCCTTGAAAGTTGTTTAAAAATATCACTTTTATTAAATACTGCCTATGCAGTTGTATAATCTAATGTACTAAGATGAAATTCCTCACATATTAAATTAATACACTTTTTAAAATTATGATGAGATCTTATCATACTTTTACATTATATTTGTCACAGGCTATATATGCCAAATATTTTCATGGCTCGAGCTGTGCACGAACTCTTGGAGCCAAACCATACCCAATCCTTCTCTCAGCTCTGGCTCAGCTCACCCTATTAATTTGACTGCAGAACCTCCTCTCTTTGTAGTGAGCGTAATACATCGGGCCATCAGTCCCTTGATAAAATAATTAATGAAAGGTGAGGACTAGAAACACGGAGCCCTGCCCACATGCACCAATTCGACAACTCTCCCATCAAGGCTTCTTATAGCAGAGACAAAAAGAGTGCATGCAGTGAAAATGCATTCACAGTAAGTGATCTCCGGACAGGGATTCCATGTTGTTGTGTTGTGTGTGACTGTAATTTTGAGTTCATAGGGATAATTACTAGACCTAGGTAGGATGGGCAGAGTGTAGCTTCAGCAGGTGCTTTGGATGCTTTATTAAGTATTAAAATGGTTTTAAAAAGGATTTGAACATTTATTGTTCTCTTTATTTCTTTTAAAGTCTATGACTTTCCCTACTGTTGCTTAGATTGGACTGGGAATAGTAAATCTAACCCCTCCGACGTACAACACTTTCCCTACTGTTGCTTAGACTGAAGTGGGAATAGTAACTATAACCTCCCTGAAGTCCAACGCTTTCCGTACTTTTGTTTAGAATGGAGTGGGAATAGTAAATATAACCCTTTACCTACTGTTGCTTAGACTGGAGTGGAACTATTAAATCTAACTCCTCTGGAGTGCAACACTTTCCCTCAGGTGCTTAGAATGTAGTTAGAATGGTAAATGTATTCATTCATTTATTTTAGAGTTGTTTATAGCGCTAGCCAGACCCAAAGGTATCACAGTGCTTTACAGCACTGTCACCTATAAGATACATTAATACTTTAGTATGTACAATGACTCATGAAGCATCCAACAATACTGTTGTATAAAGCACAATGTCACATGTAAGATATGTTATCACACTAGTATGTACAATGACTCATGCTACTTCACTTACTGTCGTTGTAGAGAGCACAATGACCTGTGGCGTGATGATATCAGGGAGTGGGGATACAGGAGGTAGTCATGAGGAAAGTGAGGTAGATGTCTTGATGTCAAAAGTTTCTGTGTGCAGCTGTGGGCAGGCTTAGGCGGTTAGGCTAAGGCTATCCATTTGGGAGAGATCGTTGAGGAGGAGGTCTTTGAGCCGCCTTCGAATTTTAGGTAAGAGGAGTTGGTCCTGATATGCACTGGTATGGAGTTCCATATTTTGGTTGCATTTCCTGCGAAGGATCGAGATGCGTTTTTTTGTTTGTGAGTTTTAGGAGGGATGAGGAGTAGCGTGTTGGTACTCCTTAGTCTTCTTGTCTGACCGGCCTTCTGGAGTTTGGAGGCCAGGTAGGTGGGTTTCCCTGAGTGCAGCGCTTTGTGCATGAGGCAGGCAGTTCTGAAGGTAGCATGCATTTCGATTGGGAGCCATTTTAGCTCTCTGAGTGTGTTCATATTTCATTACCCCAGTGACCATTCTGGCTGCTGCGTTTAGAGTTGATCTGAGGGGAGCTAGGCGCGATTGTGCTGCCCCTGTGTGGGTTGAATTTCTGGAGTCCAGTCTGGACAGCACCAAGGATTGAGTGGCTTGTTTGAGGTCTTTCAGAGGGATGAAGGGTTTAATTTTGTTAAGTAGTTTAAGCTTGAGGAAGGCGCTCTTTGCGGTGTTCTTGATGTGTTTGCTCATGTCTAATTAGGATTAGGATCCAGTGTGATTTTACAGAATCGGCTAGGGTGGGGTTGTAGTTGAGAGAATCGATAGCTTTTAGCCATTCTGTGATTTGGGGGCTCTTCTCCTTGTTGGAGATGAGGAGGGTTTCCATTTTGTCTTGGCTTAGTTTCAAGTGGTTGCGGGATAACCAGTGTTGGACTTCTCTTAGAGTATTGTTTATTCTCTGAATGTCTTCAATGGAGGAGGTTTCCATCTCCATAGAGGTGGAAGGGAATGTTGGTTCTTTTGAGTATGATGGCAAGGGGTTCCATATATATATTGAAAAGTTGTGGGGAGAGTACTGATTCTTGAGGGACATCCCTGTTAACGGATATTAGGTCTGACAGGAAGTTTTTATTTTTATTTTTTGGGTGCCGTTCTGTAGGAAAGAGGAGAACCACTGAAGGAAATCCTCTCCACTCCAACCCTTTCTTGAAGTGCCTTGTTGATTAGTTTGTGGTCAACTGTGTCGAAGGCTTCTGATAGGTCCAGAAGTATGAGTAGGCAGCATTGACCTTTATCGAGAGATTTGTGCATATCATCTATTACATTTAGGATTGCTGTCTCTGTGCTGCAACCTTTTATGAAGCCTGATGGGTGGGGGTCTAGAAGGTTGTTAATTTCCAGGTGAGGGTGAGTTGGAGGAGAACACATTTATTCAGGATTTTCGCTAGGAGAGGGAGGCTGGAGACGGATTTGAAGGTATTCAGATCATTTGTATCAGAACTTGTTTTTTCAGTTGAGGTGTGACTTGGCCAATTTTGAGACAATCTGGCATGAATCCAGTACTTAGGGAGTTGTTTATAATCTTGGTCCAGTGCGGGGCTATGGAAAGCTTTAGCTTTTTTGCCAGTCGGGTAGGTATGGGATCTAAGACGTGTGCTAAGGGTTTGGAGCTGGCAATCATTTTGATGACCTCTGCTTCGGAGATGGGATTGAAAGATTTCCATATATTTGGGGGGTGCTTGGGTATGATAACTTCTGTTCCTGTGGGTAATTTTCTTTTGGGGGACAGCAGTGTACATCCAAGGAGAGTTCTATCTTGGTGATTTTGTCATTGAAGAAGTTGGCACAGTTATCACACAGGTCTTTGGAGGCCGCAACTGGTATTGTAGAGGGCTTGGAGGTTTGGTGCCTGATGAGATTGAAGAATTCTTTGGGCCTGTTTTTTGCATTGCCAAGGGCATTAGAGAAGAAGGAAGTTTTTTCATTCTTTATGTGTTTTTTGTATTTCCCTCGTATTGATTTCGCCAGAGTCTTTCTGCCACTCTTAGTTCTCTTCTTTCGGAATTTATGTTTGTGTTGAACCACGATCTGGATGGTATGCTCCTGGTTCTTTTCAGTTTAAGGGGGGCTATTTGGTCTATAATGGAAGTCATAGTGGTGTTGCAGTGGGAGGTGAGTTCAGTTGTAGAGAGCTCATCAGTGTGGATGGGGAGGAGGGAGCTTACCCTTTCCTCAAGGTCTGCTAGGGGAATCTGACTTAGATTTCTCACCCAGGGATGGGGGTCTGCATATGGGGTTGGCAGTGGATCATTTGGTTGATGTGGAATAGAATGATATGGTAATCAGACCAGTCAACAGGCAAGTTGTGGTCGATGGAGACTATATCTGCTTGAGCGATAATGGCATCCAGGATTGAGCTCTGTTGTGGTTTTCCTTTTTGCAGTGTTGGGAGAGGTTGTTATTGATTAGAAGATCATTTGAGGTTTTGATTAGTGAGTTATTTTCATCATTCAAGTATAGTTTGAGGTTGCCTAGAATTATGTTGTTGGAGTCCCGGAGTGAGCACTGAGTTATCAGGTCGAAGAGGTGTTCTCCAAATGAGGGGGTGTTTCCTGGCGGATGGTAGAGGAGATGGCAGAGTAATGTTTTGTTGTCGCTCAACTTAATAGTGGCAGTAAGGCATTCGAAGGAGTGATATTTGAGAGCGTTGGTTTCCATCACTGAGATGTTGTTTTTGTTTATGATAGCAATGCCCCCTCCTCTCTGGATATTCTTGTCGTTGTGGATGATTGTGAAGCCCGGGGGCACTAGCATGTTTATAATTGGGGAAGAGAACTCATTTAGCCATGTTTCGGTGATGAACGTGATGTCTATGTTCTATCTGCAGTTAATGAGCATGCAGTTGTTATTGGATCCCTTGTTTTTGAGTTTCTTCTTTAAGGGGGTCCTGGGATATAGGTGAGGAAGGATGGGGGTATTGAGGGTCTGGGGGAGCGTTCTCTTCCAAGACCAGTGATAACCTTGATCTTGGAGCTAGAGGTGACAGGGGTGGGTGTGTTATATGAAGTGGCAGGATCCATCACCTCCCTAGTGGACATTGTGGCTCTTGTTCTTTTTTGTCTCTGTGTCTGGTTCAGGAGGGGGGTTGTGGTCCAGCTGAGCCATTGGGTTTTGGGAGGCCCTGTGTGATTGGTGTTGGTTAATGTGGATGTCAGATGTGGGTGCTGGTTGAGCTTTCGGGGTGTGGTGAGGTTAAGTAAGATTTTGGTGAGGCCTCGTATAATCGTTTATATATGGATTTCTAGTATGGAAATACGGTGGGTTGTCACTGTAGAGGAGGGGCTGGGGCATTCCAGGAGGACATTGTGGCTGTAGTTCTTTTGGGTCCCTGTGTCTGGTTCCAGAGGGAGGTTGTAGTTGAGCTAAGGTATTGAGTTTTGGGAGGTCTTGCGTGATTAGTAGCGGTAACTGTGGGTGTCATGTATGGGTGTTAGCTGGGCTCTTGGTGTCAGCTTTTGATGTTGGAGTTACCCCCTGTTAACCCTATGGGTTGTCGTGGTTGTGGGGGATGGAAGATCATGGCTTGGTTCAAGAGGCCATCTCTTGTGTGTTGGTGGAGGGAGAGATTTCGGAGTCATGGGCTGCGGAATGGGTTTGCTAGTTGTTGGGAGTTGGGGCATGTGGTGTTTGTTCGGGGCGAAGAGCCTCAACTGTGGTGAGCCACCACAACCTCAACATCATCTCCTATGCCGACGACACTCAGCTTATCCTATCCCTCACCAAGGACCCACGCACTGCCAAAACCAACATCCTCGGCGGAATGAAGGCCATTGCCGACAGGATGAGGAGCAGCTGGCTGAAACTGGGCTCGGACAAGACGGAGGTCCTCATCCTCGTACCCAACCCCTCGGCCTGGGGTGACTCCTGGTGGCCGACCACTCTCGGGACAGCAAAAACACCCACCGACCACGCACACTATCTAGGATTTATCCTCGACTCCTCCCTCTCCATGTCCAAACAGGTCAATGCTGTCTCCTGCTACAACACCCTCTGCATGCTCTGCAGGATCTACAAATGAATCCCGACCAAAACAAGAAGAACGGTGACACAGGCCCTCGTCAGCAGCAGGCTGGACTACGGCAACGCACTCTACGCCGGAATCCCAGCCAAACACCTACGACGACTACAACGCATCCAAAATGCATCCGCCCGACTGATCGTCAATGTCCCCCGCCGCAGCTACATCACCCCCCACTTGACAAACCTACACTGGCTCCGCGTCGACAAGAGGATCACCTTCAAACTCCGAACCCACACACACAAAGCACTCCACAACACCGGACCAGGCTACCTGAACAGCCGACTCAGCTTCCACACCCACACCCACCAGCTCCACTCTACCAGCATCGCCCTCGCGGCCGTTCCTCGCATCCAACGAACATCCTCCAGCGGAAGATCCTTCTCCTACCTTGCCGCCAAGACCTGGAACACCCTACCTACCCACCTACGGCAGACCGAAGACCTACTCGCCTTCAGAAGACTCCTCAAGACCTGGCTCTTCGAGCAGTAGCGAAACCCCCCCCCCTCTCAGCTCCTTGAGACCCTCACGGGTGAGTAGCGTGCTTTACAAATACCATGATTGATTGATTGATTGATTGGTGGGGCTTTTATTGATCTTGGAGGAGGGAATGAGTGGAGCGCTGTTGGGGAGGGGTAGGCAGAGGGGAGGATGGTGTCCGGAGGGGGGAAGTTGACTCTCATGTCAGAGGACTTGTGGTTGCTCTGTGCAAACTCCTGTAGGGGCTGTCTATCAGGGGATAAGGAGCTAGAAAGGTGGAAGTTGTGTGAGTGCCATGGGGCATTGCGGAGCAAAGGGAAGAGAGAGTTGAAAGCTTCTAGTTTGTCATTATTGGCTTTGCGTAGCAATGGGAGGAGAGAGTCAAAAGCTTCTAGGTTATCATTATTGGCCTGGATTATGACTGTGCCGTTGGTGTAAATGGTCACAGAGGTGCTACCGCTACGTATAGGGCGATTTGGGAGTGTGATTGTAAGTTTGCACAACAAGGGAATGTTAGTAGTTTTGGATATGTGCAGATGAGTTTTGAAGATGGTGTTACAGTTTGCAGGTCTTACGGTATGGAAAATTAGATCCATTTTTAACTGGCCTTCGGTAGAGCAGTGGTATATGTCCGTGACTAGAGTTTCTGCTTGTTGTCTAATCAGTCTGTGTTTGAGGTTTCTTTTAGCTTTTGGTGTGATGTTGGATGGGAAAGTGATGGAGAAGGACTTCAGGCAATGTGGTTTCAGTCCTTTGGGTGTGAGTGGGGCTGGGGGAATGGGGGAGGTGACATTCTGTCTAGTTTGGGAGGGTGGATGGTTATCCTGAGCCGTGTATTAGAAATGTGTTTGGGGTTGGTAACCCTCTCCATGTTTAGGTAAGCTTAGGGGAAGTGTTACTTCCTCGTTCTGACCATATATGCTCCACCTTTGAGCTCATGACATGAGATTAGCTGTAACTGGAGGTGTGGGAGCTACCTATCTGCTTACCTCTTCCACCAACAGGTGGGGTCAGTTAGCTGGGGTAGGGGGTGAGGGAACAGCCTCTCCGACCCTCAGGGGAATGGTCGTGGTGGTATGGTTGCATACCCTGCCAACTTAGGGCGAACAAAGCGATACAAAAGGGGGTGATGGACCCGGGGGTGAGTTTTTGATTTGCTCAAACGCTCCGTCCATCACTCGGGGTGAGTGTTTGATTTGCTCAAATGCTCCGTCCATCATCCCCTTTTGTATTGCTTTGTTCGCCCTAAGTAGGCAGGGTATGCTCAGACGTGAGTCCCTTGCTCACTTTGCCACTGGATTCAAGATAGCCTGGCTGATGAGGATTATGAATCCGAAACCGGTCCCAGGACGCTTGTTTCTGTTCTAGGGAAGACTTGGCTTGGCAGTTCAGGCTGGACTGTTCCCATGAGGCACAGGGTCAGACTGATTTGCATATGGCCATGTCTGAACTGGGGTGGCAGAGTGAGCTAAAGAACGATGATGGATTAAACCCAGATCAGTTTACTCAGGGTGAGTGTTTGATTCGCTCAAACGCTCCGTCCATCACCCCCTTTTGTATCATTTTGTTCGCCCTAAGTTGGCAGGGTATGCTCAGAGGTGAGTCCCTTGCTCACTTTGCCACTGGATTCAAGATAGCCTGGCTGATGAGGATTATGAATCCGGAACTGGTCCCAGGATGCTTGTTTCCGGTCCAGGGAAGACTTGGATTGGCAGTTCGGGCTGGACTGTTCTCATGAGGCACAGGGTCAGACTGATTTGCATATGGCCCTGTCTGAACTGGGGTGGCAGAGTGAGCTAAAGAACGGTGATGGATTAAACCCAGATCTGTGACTGGGGGTGACTATTTTGCCATTGTGCAACATTCCGTCTGTCGTCTTGTGTGTTTTGCTGTTCACCCTATGTGGGATTGATATGCCCAGACGTGGGTCCCTTGCTCACTAAGTCACTGGAGTCAAGCTAACGTGGCTGAAGACGGCTGATAGCCGGAAACCGGTCCTAGGATGCTTGATTCCTGTCCAGGAAAGACATGGCTTGGCAGTTCGGGCTGGACTGTTCCCATAAGGCACAGGGTCAAGACTGATTTGCATATGGCCATGCCTGAACTGGGGTGGCTTGGTGAGCAAAATAACGATGGATTAAACCCAGATCTGTGACTGGGGGTAACTGTTTTGCCATTGTGCAACATTCCGTCCATCATCGTGTGTGTTTTGCTGTTCACCCTATGTGGGAAGGGTATGCCCAGATGTGGATCCCTTGCTCACTAAGTCACTGGAGTCAAGCTATCCTGGCTGAAGATGGCTCATAGCCAGAAACCGGTCCTAGGATGCTTGATTCCTGTCCAAGAAAGACATGGCTTGGCAGTTCAGGCTGGACTGTTCCCATGAGGCACAGGGTCAAGTCTGATTTGCATATGGCCATGTCTGAACTGAGGTGACTTGGGGAGCAAAATAACGATGGATTAAACCCAGATCTGTGACTGTGGGTGACTGTTTTGCCATTGTGCAACATTCCGTCCATCATCTTGTGTGTTTTGCTGTTCACCCTATGTGGGAAGGGTATGTCTAGACGTGGGTCCTTTGCTCACTAAGTCACTGGAGTCAAGCTATCCTGGCTGAAGACGGCTGATAGCCAGAAACCGGTCCTAGGATGCTTGGTTCCGATCCAGGAAAGACATGGCTTGGCAGTTCAGGCTAGACTGTTCCCATGAGGCACAGGGTCAAGACATATTTGCATATGGCCATGTCTGAACTGGGGTGGATTGGTGAGCAAAATAACGATGGATTAAACCCAGATCTGTGACTGGGGGTGACTGTTTTGCCATTGTGCAACATTCCGTCCATCATCTTGTGTGTTTTGCTGTTCACCCTATGTGGGAAGGGTATGCCTAGACGTGGGTCCCTTGCTCACTAAGTCACTGGAGTCAAGCTATCCTGGCTGAAGACGGTTGATAGCGAGAAACCGGTCCTAGGATGCTTGATTCCGATCCAGGAAAGACATGGCTTGGCAGTTCAGGCTGGACTGTTCCCATGAGGCACAGGGTCAAGACTGATTTGCATATGGCCATGTCTGAACTGGGGTGGATTGGTGAGCAAAATAACGATGGATTAGACCCAGATCTGTGACTGGGGGTGACTGTTTTGCAATTGTGCAACATTCCGTCCATCATCTTGTGTGTTTTGCTGTTCACCCTGATGGAGCAAGGATTCGCACGAGCAGCGACTTGCTTGAATTCATGAACCTCGAATAACCCAAACTATGTAATCAACATTTTTGTCTTACTAATTTGCCCCTTTTTCATCATTATTGGGTATCCGAGTGAAGCTTTCTTATGTGTTTTCTAATCCTAATACGCTTGCATTTAAAATGGCTGCTGCTACGCAGGAATTTCTACTGCGCATGAGTCTGTCATACCCACGTGGCATGACGTACTCGCAGCTTTGGAGGGAAATCTGTCGCCTCTGTGCACTAGTGTTAATATGGCTGCTCTGTGTTCTCACATGCGAGAGGCTTGCACTGCTGCTTTTGCTAAGCTGTTCGTTCTGCCTAATCCTATTGCCATAGTCTATTATAAAGTAATGGGTATAGTGTAGAAATTCATGGTATACAGTGTATTCATGTTATTCTGTGTTCTAAATTTGTTTCCTTTACTTTTCATGTATCATAATCGTTGGGCCTGGGAGGTGCTATTTCCTCCATCTTGGAAGTCCTTTCCGCGTATTACAGTCTGCAGTGAGAAGATGAACTTTGTGTTATTGAACCCAAGCCAGATGACAGTCACAGCCAAGATGTGCCTGGGAAACTCACGTCTGATCATACTAGAAGAAGTCAAAAGTCTGCAATGTATTTGTCAACAGAATATTCATTGTTATATGAAATGAAGACATCATGTGAACCTGAATTTGATGGGCGTGAACATAAATTTGAATAGGAGACGGCAAAATTCAAAATATTAGATGGCGTGATGACCCGTCCTCCTACTTTGTCCAATCAAAATTGGGGATCCTTACACTTGCAACATTTGGGGGGTGGTACACTGACCTGGAAAACAGTATAACTAGCGTAGGTTTAGCTAGAGAAATTATCTGACTTGTCCGAATAGCTGACCTGTGACTGATCCAATGCACTCAATAGGTGATAAAGAGCAGAGGGCTGCGGAGGACTCTGTCGGGAGAGAGGGAGTAGCGCAGGCATTGCAATCGAAACTGCGGGTGCTGGTCTTAACATTTGGTGGTCCGGTCCTCATTCAAATCTGGGGTTACCTGTCCTGATTTTCTGATCTGCACCTGCTGGCTTACTGGCACTGAAATCTTTGGGGTTCTTCTGTCCTTTTGACTGACCCGTGGCCAGGGTTGGTCTTCACACTATTCTAGGTAAATATAAATCTGTGTGGGTAATCGTCAATATAAATTGCGTCTTTTTCTCTACCCTCCCTTAATTGCTGAAGCTTTATTTGCATATGTTCCTTTTCTTACCCTTCCCTTAGTAAATGAAAAATTCATGCTTTGATGTTTATTAGCGTGTTCCATATTCTTACCCACCTTTAGTTAAATTCTAAATGGTTTTCATGATTGCATAATTGTTTCCTTTTCTTTACCCTCCCTTCAAGGAGTCAAGCTTGATTATCTGAATGTATAGCTTGTTCCAATTTTTACCTTCCCTATAGTTATGTGCTAAAATTGAGTTTCGATATTGTATATTGTGTTCTCTTTTCCAAACTGTTGATAATTGCGAAAGCTGTTGGTTTAGTATGTTCCTTTTCTTTTCCCTTCTTTAGTCAAGTGGTAAAAGTTTGTTTTCAAAAATAGTATGTTCCTTGTTTTCCTTCCCTATATTTCAAAACTGCTAAATTGTTGGCATAATATATCTTTTGCATGGTTATACACTGTTTCTAATCTTGTTAATTGATAGTCTAATTACTTTCAATCTGTGGCTCATAACTTTTGAAGATGATTAGATAAAGAGTTTAAACCTTCCCCGAGTCTGTGGTTATTATATGAGTGCAAATCTTATTGTATTTTGACTGCCTTCTTTACAACTAACTCCCTGATCCATGTGGTCATAGGTACCAGTGACAAGGATTGGTAAGTCAATGGTATAGGAATTAGTGGAAATAAAATAAACTGGTAGTAGAGTGTGGGTTACCTCATTGATTAAGTGTGAAATTGAATTATGAACCCAGGTGAGTATTGGTAAAATTATAGTCCAGTGACCTGCATGCTCTATCAGTAAATTACTTTGGTAGCAGAGATATGGTTAGGGATTTGTTAAGATAGGTAGTTAGTTAGCTAGTTGGTTATGGTTTATATTTTAGTGATCGTTCAAATGTGATATTATTTGAAATGTTTTAAAATGTATTTTATTGCTGCTGTATTGATTTTATGTATTAACAAAAATCATTTGTACCTGTTATATGTTTGTTTGGAATCCCCGGGGGGAGAATAGCGGGTGGTAAATGGAAGCCACATCGCACTGAGGTCATTTACCTGCAGGAAGTTAGTTCATGGTTGAGCAGAACCGGAAGCACTAGTTTGGGTTTTCTGTATGAATGTGTGAATAAATGATAGCAAAGAGTTTGCTAGCAAAACTTTTGTTGTGATATCACCTAGTGAGGGTCACACGGAAGGAGCAGCAGGTTCGTCTGAGCTTGATTGATAGCAAAGGGGTTCGCTGGTGAAACTTTGGCCTTAGTGTATATCCCTGAGTGGATAAAGTCTGAAGGAGTAGCAGGTTCTCTAATTCTTGTGTGAAAGGTAGGCGGAAGGGATCTACTCAGAGTGTATGAAAAGTAAATGGAAGGGATTTACTTGCAGTGAAACATATCTTTCCTTTCTAGTCACTCGGGTACAGTGGCGAATGTTTTTACTTTGTTGAATAATAAAATCTGAACTTTAAAAATAAAAGAATTGAGTTTTGCAGTACCTTGTAAGGGAGGGAGTCAGTTGCAGAGCTGCGCTGAAGTCACTCCAAGCCGCGCTGGTATTGGTCTAGACAGCGGGCATGTAGCTGAGATAGTATTGTAAAGGAGGGGTGAGTACAGGAGCGTGGGAACTTGTCTCACGAGAAAGGCTGCGCACTCATTGGTTGAAATTATTTGAAACTGCATCGTTGATTGGTCAATAAAAGACGCGCTAGTATTGGAAGCATTTAGTAAACAGAATTAAGTATTATCGCAGAATTTTAATTTTTGCGAAATATATGTGGTATCCAAGGCATCCCGAAACTCGACCTGATCCAAGATACCAAGGGTTTGCTAGTGATCAGATGACAAGAGGCAGACCTCTCAATATGTACGGAAGTAAGAGACGTCATTATTTCACCACCGAATACTCCCGCATCATTTATGATGTTTGATAGGGGTTACCACTCTTGTGTATGGTTAGAGAACTGGGTGGAGTAAACAAAAGATGACAGGATTTTAGCATTTCCCTTAGAAGGCACATTTAATGGAAGAATTTTGTTTAATTTAAGGACTCGAATGAATGATTAACATCCTAGACCTCGATTAACGCAATTTGAGGCACTAGAAGAATGGGAGATTCAGGATTTTGAGCGAGACAGACCTAGAATTGACAAAGGACTGAGTAAGCTCTACCCAAAAGTCCCACAAGATTCTAAAGATAAACAAAGGAAACAATGGAGATAGAACATGTTAGTGGAAGGACTATATCCTGTACTAACTTTAGAAGAGCCCACAGGAAGTAAAAGGACTGAGAAAACCAAACATTTGATGACTAGTGGTGATTCAGACGATGATTATATGAAGGATTTATTAATGAAAAATCCACCACTTTATAATGAGGAACCAAGTACAGTAAATCCGAATTCCCCGTTTTTAAAACCACCTTTAATTCCACAAGTGCTACATGAGACCTCCATTGAAAGGGCATTACAAGAGAGAGAAAGAGAAGCTTTAAATAAAGAGAGAAGTGAGTTAATTCAGAAAATCTCTCAATTGAACACAAGTCCCGAAGCTCTGACAATTCCAGTAACTATTGGCCCAGTTGTTCCTTTGTACGGAGATAAGCAAGCTAGTTCAAAAGCTCCAGTTATAACTACATCAGTAGTACAACCAAGAAAAGAACCACTGATAATAGATGATCAGGCAAGTGAATGTGAGTCAGTAATATCCTTAATGGATTTACCGATAAGAGAACCCGAAGGTAGTTCAATAAGAAAAACCACTCCTTTAAATTCGAGAGAAATACAGATAGAGACATCTTCAGGAACAAGAAGTGCCACTGTAGTAACTCCTGAAGAGATAGACAGATGGACACGAGAAATAGAGAAACTAAAGACACAGCCAAAGCCATTAGATATATATAAATTGAGAATTGAATTAGAAGAAATGATGGCTGGGAATGTAGGATTGTAGAGATTAAATACCCTTAGTGAAGTTGAATTACTGTTTATTTGTAAAAGCATTACCAGAAATGCAAAGGTGGTTCATGAGAAATTAATGGACACTGCAGCTAGCATGGGAATTGACATTGGTAAATCTAAAGTTTTGCAGAAACCATACCGAGTAGAATTTTCTGACTATGATTTAGAAAACATGAATGTGTCAGGAAGAAAGGTGCAAATAAGAGAGCTGATGAGATTATTGTAAAAATGGGGAAAACTAGAGAAATGGAAAGCAAGGTGGGCAAAGAAGAAGAAAGAGATTCGATCAAGACAAATGTCTTCAGAGTATGTTTTAAAAGAAGCAGAAAAAGTGGAAAAATGATGTCCCATGCGAGAGGTGCCAGGTGGAGGCTATGTGCATGTTCCATGGTCCCGACAGGATATTTTGACATTCACAAATGATTTCCCAAAACTTCGTGAGAAACCTGTAGAATGGTACAGACAAGTTGAGAGATTTGTAAAAGTTTCTAAGTGTCTTTTGAATGACTTAGATTGCTTATTCGACATTGTAGTCCCCGTAGATTTGTGGACAGAATGCAAAATTGCTGTTGATTGGCCAAGTGATGAGTACCCTAGAGACCCAAAGACAGGGGCACCTTCCAAGGATGTAATGAAAAAAAGCAATCAGGTAATACTTCACCTGAAAGGAAAGGTGCCTGCAAAGAAAACAGACTGGATGAAAATAGATAGAACCACTCAGAATAAAGACGAGTCAGTGCATTCATATTATGAACGTCTATTACAGACATTTAAACCACACAGTGGATTAGACAACATCAATATGAAGGATATGACGCTCTGGGTCTGGTGGTCTGGTGGTGGCTAAGCGACTGCTAACGAGGCGATGGAAGGCGAGCGAATCCCCTACTGTGCAAGCGTGGGTATCCTCCCTTAAGGCATAGGCACGGGTGGAATGGATAACCATAAGACGGGAGGAGACAACCGGGCTCCGGAAGGAATCCATGGCGGAAAGGTGGGAGCGCATGCTTAGGAGGAGGCGGACACACAGGATACTAGAGCGGCCTAATCAGCTACCCCGGATGGTCATGCATGCCGCTGGCTCCTCTACTGTCAGGGCGTATTACTGCACTGGGCCTGTCCGCATCTATGCGCACAAGACTGAAATGCATACATGCTCGCACACAATAACACCCACGGGGTGGGACATCGGGGGGCTGGGGGGTGGGGGCGGAAGGGGAATTTTTTGCCGTTGGCTCCTGTCTTTTTCCTGTGTGTTGGACTCCATTTTGCTGGTATAGATGCTTTGGACACTTTGCCACTGCTGTTCAGTGCAAAAGTGAAAGTGCTCCCTTTGTATATTGTTGTTATGGATTGGTTCTTCTATGATTGGGTGATTTGATTTACTAGTCAGTCCCTAGTACAGTGCACTGTGTGTGCCCAGGGCCTGTAAATCAAATGCTGCTAGTGGGTTGGAGCATTGATTGTGCCACTCACATAAGCAAACTGTAAATGTAACTCTCCTTTCATTGCAGAGCCTGTGTGCAGTCTAGTACTGCCATGTCGACTTGGCAAGTGTCCCTAACCTTCCCCTTTCTTACATGTTAGTCACCCCCTAAGGGAGGCCCAAGGCACTCCTGTGGGCAGGGTGCAGTGAATGTGAAAGGTAGGACATTCCCTGGTGCGTGTGAATGACTGCCAATTTCGTTTTTCACTATTGCAAGGGTACCTGGTCCCATAGGATAGAACGGGGAGTTTGTTTATAACATTTTATAAACATAACTACCCCTGGGAAGATGGTAGGAAAATAAAGTTTAGTATGCCTGACCTCAGAATGTTAAAATGCATATTTTAGTGAGGGGGATCTTTACATTTTGTGTTTTAAAATACCACTCTTATAAAGTATGTATTTTCTTGCTTAGCCATCCAGTGTGCCCCTCTAGGTATGTGCATGGCATGTCTGGCTTTTGGAAGACAGGGGCTGGGGAGGAGCAGTAGCTCCAGAGAGCCTGATGAGTCAGGGCTGGGCTGCAAAGACCTGTGCTGCTTTTAGAGTAGGTAGTAGGAGATTTCCTTTCACCTGAATATGACTGGTCTGTCTTCCACAATACTGTCTCCACCTCCTGCCAGGAAGCTGCACCAGAGAGGATATAACCAGTTTTCACCAAGCACATGGCTTCTCTGCCACCAGAGAACAATGGCTTTTGTAGTATAAATATTGGAGCCCAGAACGTTAGATCCTTTCTGGGTTTCAAAAGGAACCTTTGCCAAGGAGAAGAGCCAGAGAAGCTGAGGGGGAATACTGACCCTGTGCTGTTTGCTGTCGGGGGCTTGCCTGCAGTGGCTACTTGCTGCCAAGGAAAGGAGAAAAATACTTTGCTGTTTGCTGTGTCCCCTGCTTGAATTGAGCTTGCTTCCTGTTCTGAAGTTTCAGGGACACAAAGACTTCACCCCCAGAACCCTTAAACTTCCTTGCTGGGAGTTCTGACCTGCACAGAGGTGCATGCTGTTGTTTTGGACCTCTAGAGACTGTTTTCCACCGGGAGCTGGAATAGTAATGCAACTTCTAGAAGCGAGACGCATCCGCACCTGTTTACGATGCATCGCCAAAGAAATCATTGCAGTGCCTGCTGCAGCTCGAGAAATCACTGCATGCCGCATCGAGTGCATCGATCTCCGAAGTCCAAGATCAATGCACTGATTTCGACGCAAGGCCTGCTGAGCAGCTGCAATAATTCATACATCGTTCCAGGGTCGCAGTGAGAAACCAACACATCACCTCCCCACACAGTAGGAAACCGACAGAACACCTCCTCTTCGGTAAGGAACCGACGCATCACCTCCCCTGTGCAGCAGTAAGGAACCAACGCATAATCTTCCCTAGAGCAAGGAACCGAAGCATCATCTTCCCTGAGTGCAAGGAAACAACGCATCACCTTCCCTGCGGCCCGTGTTGTTTTTTTGTGTGATGCATCCAAGGTACTTTGTCAGAAAAGTGTTGTATCTGCAATGTGCTTTGAGCTGAACTATTTCTACCATCTAAAAGTCATATTTTTATTACTGTATTGTGGAATCTCGTCATTTGGTCTTGTTTTAGTTTAGATAAAAATTACTTATTTTTCTAAACTGGTATGGTGTTCATTTGTAGTGTTTTAACTGTATTACTGTATATGTTCACACATACTTTACACACTGCCTCTGAGATCAGCCTGTCTACTGGTGCTAAGCTATCAAGGGTGGTGAACAGGGGTTATTTTAGGAGTGCATCCTCCATACCCTGACTAGAAGCCAGGGTCCCTATTTGGACAAAGGTACCTCCCTCTGCCAATTAGAGACCCCCATTTCTAACAATTCATCTTCTGCATTCTACATATTGAGCACCTTCTGAAACCAGACCTTCAGTTCTTCTGTCTTATGTAGTGAACTAACTCTCCCACGATGATTATATGTTTTATTAAGACATTTTTTTCCGCTGGCGGAGACAATGCAAATAGTTGCATTAAGCGGACAAAATAGCAGAAACTGGATCTGTTGCAATAGCGCTCAAGAGTTAATTTTGTACGAAGTTTGCATGCATCTTGTAAACCATGAGAAAATATTTATTTTTTTCGCAAATGTATTCCATATTCTCATCGAATGTGTTCCACCGAATTGCATGTTCAGTCTATTTCAGCGGAAGGTACAACAGAACAGGAAGGCATCCATTATGCACATGGTCTGCAGAGCATCCAGGAAACACTAATACATGCACAGCACTGCCGAGTTGATTTGATGCACTGGACAGATCTGGACAGATCTCTGATTTTATCCGTCCTCTTTGTGAGTCGCTGAATGCAGCATGGTCCACCACTGGGCATGACATTTGGAAGATGATAGCAATGTTATTATCTGAAGAAAACACTCTTTAAATAGAAAACCTCATAACATGCCACAGTTTGATAGTGTTAAACATTTAATAAATCCTTGGATTCAACTTCTTAACGACTGTAGCTTCTGTATGGAAGCAGATCTGCACCATAGACTGAAAATAAATTGTCCTTTTTTGTGGAACTCAGTACGGTGCATTTTAGGTAACATTTAGTCATGATTTCTTAATTAATATTGGCTTTTGAATCCAAAAGATTAAATCAGTTAACCAACAAATGCGGGTGTATTTTAAAATGTCACGCAGCAAACGATCTTAACAACTTTTTCGATTTGATTTCAAAGCAAAGATTTGGTTTTATACCAATTGAACAGAGCAGATGGCGTACACATATAATAATGATTTAACTCTGTCTACAGGCTATCTATTTTGCTGAATGTGGAAGTAAAATATCAAATAAAACTTTCTAATTCTCATTTCCTTCTGTTCTGTCCACATCCCACTATTTTTTTAACTGTATTTATGCTTAACATTTCCTAAAATTAATTCCACTCTACCTTTACTTGTTTTGTATTTGCTTTGATGTGCAGTGAACTATCATAAAGCTTACGTCCTCCCCCCTGTCATTTCTTTTGAGATGGAATCGAGATCTTCACAAGAAACACATCGGAGAGTAGGAGTAGGCAAGGCTTAACTACTTCGACGCTACTGACGAAACCGTTCCGTCACGCCCCTCGGGTGGGCTGTGCTCATGACGGAACGGTTCCGTCACGGCCCGGCCGCCTCGCCTGCGCAGTGCTGATCTCGCGCCTGTGTGACGGGTTTCATTAAGCGGGCGGGGCCATGACGGAACCGTTCCGTCACAAGCACAGCTCACCCACGAGCCGTGACAGAACGGTTCTGTCACCAGCGCAGGTGAGCCGCGCGCCCGCCCTCGACCGTTAGCGCTGCGGCGGAATAGTCACTGCAGCGAAGGAGTTAACCCACCCTCTGGCTGCTATAAATCATATATTTTACAGAACAGGGGACCCTAGTAATTTAGGGATCAACGGAATGATAGACATATACTAGATAGTATATATGACTACTGTCCAGCCGGACAGAGTTTTTTATTTTTCAATTCTTCAGTTTAAGAGTGTAAATATAATATTTATACAAAAGTGGGCACAGCCTGTGACCCACAAAGGACAAGACAAAACATATGACAAAACACTTATGTAAAAGCGCACAAAAGCGGTCTGTACTGTTAATCTGTTTTACAGACTAAGATTAAATCGTAGCAACCCATTGTTTTACACAGTTGGTGAATTCCAGCAAACATATGGTGCAATAAGGTCGACGGCGTTTCGATGCAATTACCAAATACATGCATCATCATCAGGACAAAAACTTTTGTGTCAAGTTTGTCTTGAGAGTTTTTTTCAATATCATTACCCCTATGGCAGTTTACATAATGTTCAATTAACATTTAAAGAAAAAAGTGAAGAAAATGGGGAAGAAAAAATAGGAGAAACACATAAACAAAAAGATAATCATTAGAGCTTGACTAGGCATAAGTACATTTTACAGTCCACATAATTTACCAGCAAAGGTGGCGAGGTGGTAATTACTGTAAATTGAGCAGGTATAGACTGTGTGAGTTCTTGGCACATGCTAGTGAGCATTCAGTGAGAAAATAGTGACATATTTCAGTTTGGCTTCATGATGCGGGACGGTGAGCAAATTGTGTCAGTTTCGACGTATTTGGATTGGGACATGCACTGGGAAAAACTCGACGCATTTAGTTTTACTCATGCAAGTGGCGATTTACACTGATTGTCCATATTTCATAAAAAACGGCGCAGTGACTTTCGGCGCAATGTGATTCATTTAAAACCCGGAAGAAAACCTTATTGGCACATACAAGAAAGAGGAACATGTGATATTCGTCGTATTTAGTTTTATACATGCTTGTGATCTGGCATAATGTACTAGTGACGATTCGCAGTAATTGACAATGTTTCATCAAAAAACGGCGCAGTGCGGGAACCTAAGCGTGATGTGAATCATTAAAACAACCCGATGCCAAAAAGGGTTGTTCTTAAATATTACCTTAAGAAGGCATAATAGCCATCCTGGGGGGTACTGTAATAGCGGAGAGCCGGGGGCTGTCTGTCAGTTTATGCCGAGGTGTGAGAGATTATGGTAATGTCTGCTCACATCGACTTCGCCGGTAATGTTATTAAAAACTAAGGGAAGAAAGTGCAAGGATTAGCTGAGGGAAGTGCACACAAGGCGGAGTGCCTGGGAACATTTGCCGAACTTACTTGGGGAAATGGAGCGGTGCTCGTATTCTCGGCGAGTCTTTAATCCATAATAGGATTTCTGGGGAGGCAGAGGGAAAGCATGGGTTAGGGCGCAAAGGGGGCCATCCCGGCTGCGAATACACGGAGCTCGTGTGCATTACTTACGGTTCAGGCTAAGCTTGATAGCAGGACAGATGGATTCTGGCGGGGATCTCTTCCTGGCCGTTGGAGGACCCAGGTGGTTATAATAAAGGGAGGACTAATAGTGAAAGTCCCTCGACTTTGGCGGCCATCTTGGAGTGGTCAAGATGCTAGGTGGTGAACATACTTCCAATATACAAACAATATGCATATACTATTCGGGTTGTAAAGCGGCTCAGTGGAGTCGGCAGGGTAAATGGTATTAATTATACGACCTATGTTGATCGAAGTGAGAAAACGGATGGTGAAAGTGAGGACGGGCGAGTGATTATGACGGCCATCTTAGAGTGGTGAAGGCGAAGTGACCCAAGTGAAGTAAAGTGCTCAGTGACCAGTCATATTATCATACTATACATTTTGTAACAGGGACATATTTACAGTATTACTGACTCAGTAAGGCTGGAACCCGAAAGTTATATTTAAAGCAAAGAGGTCCAATCCTCAACTCTGTTAAGCCCCTTTCGTATGCTGTCTGTTCTCAGGATCCAGTGCAGCTCCTCCTTATTTAAGATTTGCGAAATGTCTGCTCCTCTTGGGGGAGCCTTGACCTGTGTAATTACAGTCCATGTAAAGTCGTTTTCAGAGTGCCCTTTTTCCTGGAAATGTTCTACCAGTGGTGCATTTGCAGTTTGGCAACGAATTCGACTTCGATGTTGTCCCATTCGCAGCTTGATCTTCTGGCTGGTTTGTCCTATATATATCATCATGCAAGGACAAAAAATTGCATACACTACATTTTGTGAATTGCAGTTTGTAAAGTGATGTCTCGTATATTTGATTGTGCCATAGGTGAATGTTTTACCTTCTATGGTTGTTTCACAAGAAATACATTGACCACATTTGGCATGGCCTTTCAGAGTAGGTAAGTTCCACATATCATCTAGAGTATTTTTGGTGTCGGATTGAGGAAGTGAAGCACAAACCAGATGATCTTTTATGTTTTTAGCTCTCTTGAACGCAAACATGGGTCGGTCCAAGTTAAGTATACCAGCATTTAGAACTGGCCAATGCTTTAGGATACTCTTCTTTATGGCATTAGATGCAGGCGAGAATGTAGTCACACAAGTGATTTTCTCCTGAACATTCTTAGGGTGGGGTTCTAGTAAAGTATCTCTGGGGCAATACCATGCTCTTTTCAGTGCCCGACGTACCAGTTTCCGTGGGTACCCTCTATGTCTCAATTTTTGGCTCAACGTTTTTGCTTCTGCAAAATAGTCCTGTTTATAGTAGCAATTCCTCCGTATACGGAGGAACTGTGAGTAGGGTAGAGAATCTTTTAGGGCACGAGGGTGGTGACTTTTATAGTTTAGTAAAGTATTCCTTTCGGTTGGTTTTCGATGAAGACTTGTTATTAATCGTCCTTCAGAATGTTTTATTTCAATATCAAGAAAGGGCAAGGATTCCTTGCTGGTGGACATAGTGTATTTAAGTCCCCCACTATTGTTGTTAAGCCAGTGAGTGAATTGATTTAAAGAGGTCTCTGAGTCTGACCAAATCATGAAAATGTCATCAATATACCTCTTCCACAGGGCTATGCCACTGTGGAAGGGGTTTGATGCGTCCAGGATGGCGTGATTCTCAATATGGTCCATATAGAGAATAGCCAAGTTGGGGGCAAAAATAGCTCCCATGGATGTACCACGGACTTGTTCATAGAACTGTCCTTCAAACAGAAAGAAATTTTTAGTTAGGCATATCTCTAAGAGCTGCAGAATGAAATTGGATGGAACATTGTGGGGCCTAGGGCGTGTATCCAGAATGGTCTCTATCACGCGGAGGGACTCGAATTGGGGGATATTGGTGTAAAGTGATTCCACATCCAGCGTACACAAGGTGCTGGATGTGGGATCAAATGGGTATTCCTCTATGAGGTTAATCATAGCCATTGTATCTCTGATGTAGCAAGAGGTAGTGGGGACAAAAGGTTTGATAAAATGATCAATGTAATGTCCTAATGGTTCTAGGATTGAGCCACAGCCGGAGACTATAGGTCGTCCTGGGGGTTGTTCTGGATTTTTATGAATTTTTGGAAGACAATATATTACTGGGATTCTTGGAGATTTTGTGTTGAGGAAGTCATATTCTTTTTTAGATAGAAAGCCAGCTTCCAGGCCTTCGTTAGTGACTGCAGTTATCAATTTCTGTATTTCAACAGTAGGGTTACGTGGCAATTTACAGTAATGTTCACGTTTACCAAGTTGGCGCAGAATTTCCTGTCTGTATTGGTCAATTTCCTGAATAACAATCCCTCCGCCCTTATCGGCTGGCTTTATGACCAGTGTTTGGTTGTTCTTAAGGGTAGATATGGCATTCTTCTCTGAGGCAGAAATGTTGTAAGGGATAAATGATTTCTTATTTTCCAATACAGTAAGATCATTAAGAACTAATTTCTCAAAAGTGAGAATTTCAGGTGGGACCATAGTACTTGTGGGTGAGAACTTGGATGGAGGTTTAAATGGGGTATTAGTAACTTTCTGAGGGCAGGGGTTCAGTAGAAAGTAGCTGTGTAGCCTTACTTTTCTAAAAAACCTTAAGAGTTCCGTCTGGGCATCTAGAAAGTTGGGACGGACAGTAGGGACAAATGAAAGACCCTTACTTAAAAGTGAAATTTCACTACTAGATAGTGTGTGTTTTGTCAGATTGAAAATAGGGAGAGTAATAGTGTCGTTCTGCATGGTTGGGACAGCATCATTAGTCTCATTTTGCATGATTGAGGAAGCCCCATTAGTTTCATTTTGCATGAATGAGGTAGTAACCTGGTGTGGGTTATTATCATTTACCACCGGTAATGTTGCCGACGGGTGAAACGTTCGCCCGGAGGATTCGGCCATTTCTGTGGTTGTTTGCCTCTGCCTCTCCCCGGAGGTTCTGGTTCTCCTTGGCCTCTCGCTAAAAAATTCCTGTTGGAGGGCCCTGGGCTATCGTTTGGGTCGGAGTTCCCAGATGAGTCTGCTGAACTGTCTGAGAATCCTACAAAGTTTCTCCGTCTGTTGAATCTCCCCCACGGTCTTTGATTCTGGGGACCGTTATATGAACGGTTTATGTAATAATCCTTGACAAGATAAGGGTATGCTCTTTCGTTGCTGAAGCTTTTTATATCTTTTTTAACTTTATTGGTTTTTTTGTCAGTTTCAAATTTATGAAAATCGTCTATAGTTTTCTGAATTTGGTCTAAGAGTTTTTTTGCCTCAGTATTTGTGTTATCATCATTTATTTGTTTTTCAAGATCGGCTATTTCTACGGCCAGTTTTTTAAGTTCTTCTGTTGCGATATCAATTCCTAGCACCATCCAGTGCCGGGAACACGTAGTACTAATGTAGCTGAATCCGTTAAGGTATTTCGGATTGTCTGTAAACACACCAGGTATATTCCTAACTTGAAGTCCAATGGGGATTATGTTGGCCTTAAGGTAATCTGTAAGTAATTTTATCATTAATATCAATCTGACCTCTTTTTTCTTTGCTTTTTCTAAGTCTTCTTTTGTGGAGGAGCTGGGTGCGGTGGGGGTGTTACCTGAGTCAGAGAGAAGAGAGGGGCCTCCCAAGATTTTGTTAATATAATCTAGATTATAAAGTGGAGGGTGGGGGTCTGACATACCTAGTCAAGAGGACAAAATTCGGTGAATAGAGACAAGTGAAGGGGCAATAGAAGGGGAGTGGAGGTTGGGACCCACTTTTGGCAAAAAAGGGGGGGAGGGATACCAATCCCTTGCAATCCAGCGATTGCGCTTAACTATATTTTCACAGAACAAGGGAAAACCCAAAAGGAATAACACTAGGGTCCTTGGGCAGTAGTATATTTTACAGAACAGGGGACCCTAGTAATTTAGGGATCAACGGAATGATAGACATATACTAGATAGTATATATGACTACTGTCCAGCCGGACAGAGTTTTTTATTTTTCAATTCTTCAGTTTAAGAGTGTAAATATAATATTTATACAAAAGTGGGCACAGCCTGTGACCCACAAAGGACAAGACAAAACATATGACAAAACACTTATGTAAAAGCGCACAAAAGCGGTCTGTACTGTTAATCTGTTTTACAGACTAAGATTAAATCGTAGCAACCCATTGTTTTACACAGTTGGTGAATTCCAGCAAACATATGGTGCAATAAGGTCGACGGCGTTTCGATGCAATTACCAAATACATGCATCATCATCAGGACAAAAACTTTTGTGTCAAGTTTGTCTTGAGAGTTTTTTTCAATATCATTACCCCTATGGCAGTTTACATAATGTTCAATTAACATTTAAAGAAAAAAGTGAAGAAAATGGGGAAGAAAAAATAGGAGAAACACATAAACAAAAAGATAATCATTAGAGCTTGACTAGGCATAAGTACATTTTACAGTCCACATAATTTACCAGCAAAGGTGGCGAGGTGGTAATTACTGTAAATTGAGCAGGTATAGACTGTGTGAGTTCTTGGCACATGCTAGTGAGCATTCAGTGAGAAAATAGTGACATATTTCAGTTTGGCTTCATGATGCGGGACGGTGAGCAAATTGTGTCAGTTTCGACGTATTTGGATTGGGACATGCACTGGGAAAAACTCGACGCATTTAGTTTTACTCATGCAAGTGGCGATTTACACTGATTGTCCATATTTCATAAAAAACGGCGCAGTGACTTTCGGCGCAATGTGATTCATTTAAAACCCGGAAGAAAACCTTATTGGCACATACAAGAAAGAGGAACATGTGATATTCGTCGTATTTAGTTTTATACATGCTTGTGATCTGGCATAATGTACTAGTGACGATTCGCAGTAATTGACAATGTTTCATCAAAAAACGGCGCAGTGCGGGAACCTAAGCGTGATGTGAATCATTAAAACAACCCGATGCCAAAAAGGGTTGTTCTTAAATATTACCTTAAGAAGGCATAATAGCCATCCTGGGGGGTACTGTAATAGCGGAGAGCCGGGGGCTGTCTGTCAGTTTATGCCGAGGTGTGAGAGATTATGGTAATGTCTGCTCACATCGACTTCGCCGGTAATGTTATTAAAAACTAAGGGAAGAAAGTGCAAGGATTAGCTGAGGGAAGTGCACACAAGGCGGAGTGCCTGGGAACATTTGCCGAACTTACTTGGGGAAATGGAGCGGTGCTCGTATTCTCGGCGAGTCTTTAATCCATAATAGGATTTCTGGGGAGGCAGAGGGAAAGCATGGGTTAGGGCGCAAAGGGGGCCATCCCGGCTGCGAATACACGGAGCTCGTGTGCATTACTTACGGTTCAGGCTAAGCTTGATAGCAGGACAGATGGATTCTGGCGGGGATCTCTTCCTGGCCGTTGGAGGACCCAGGTGGTTATAATAAAGGGAGGACTAATAGTGAAAGTCCCTCGACTTTGGCGGCCATCTTGGAGTGGTCAAGATGCTAGGTGGTGAACATACTTCCAATATACAAACAATATGCATATACTATTCGGGTTGTAAAGCGGCTCAGTGGAGTCGGCAGGGTAAATGGTATTAATTATACGACCTATGTTGATCGAAGTGAGAAAACGGATGGTGAAAGTGAGGACGGGCGAGTGATTATGACGGCCATCTTAGAGTGGTGAAGGCGAAGTGACCCAAGTGAAGTAAAGTGCTCAGTGACCAGTCATATTATCATACTATACATTTTGTAACAGGGACATATTTACAGTATTACTGACTCAGTAAGGCTGGAACCCGAAAGTTATATTTAAAGCAAAGAGGTCCAATCCTCAACTCTGTTAAGCCCCTTTCGTATGCTGTCTGTTCTCAGGATCCAGTGCAGCTCCTCCTTATTTAAGATTTGCGAAATGTCTGCTCCTCTATATTGATGACATTTTCATGATTTGGTCAGACTCAGAGACCTCTTTAAATCAATTCACTCACTGGCTTAACAACAATAGTGGGGGACTTAAATACACTATGTCCACCAGCAAGGAATCCTTGCCCTTTCTTGATATTGAAATAAAACATTCTGAAGGACGATTAATAACAAGTCTTCATCGAAAACCAACCGAAAGGAATACTTTACTAAACTATAAAAGTCACCACCCTCGTGCCCTAAAAGATTCTCTACCCTACTCACAGTTCCTCCGTATACGGAGGAATTGCTACTATAAACAGGACTATTTTGCAGAAGCAAAAACGTTGAGCCAAAAATTGAGACATAGAGGGTACCCACGGAAACTGGTACGTCGGGCACTGAAAAGAGCATGGTATTGCCCCAGAGATACTTTACTAGAACCCCACCCTAAGAATGTTCAGGAGAAAATCACTTGTGTGACTACATTCTCGCCTGCATCTAATGCCATAAAGAAGAGTATCCTAAAGCATTGGCCAGTTCTAAATGCTGGTATACTTAACTTGGACCGACCCATGTTTGCGTTCAAGAGAGCTAAAAACATAAAAGATCATCTGGTTTGTGCTTCACTTCCTCAATCCGACACCAAAAATACTCTAGATGATATGTGGAACTTACCTACTCTGAAAGGCCATGCCAAATGTGGTCAATGTATTTCTTGTGAAACAACCATAGAAGGTAAAACATTCACCTATGGCACAATCAAATATACGAGACATCACTTTACAAACTGCAATTCACAAAATGTAGTGTATGCAATTTTTTGTCCTTGCATGATGATATATATAGGACAAACCAGCCAGAAGATCAAGCTGCGAATGGGACAACATCGAAGTCGAATTCGTTGCCAAACTGCAAATGCACCACTGGTAGAACATTTCCAGGAAAAAGGGCACTCTGAAAACGACTTTACATGGACTGTAATTACACAGGTCAAGGCTCCCCCAAGAGGAGCAGACATTTCGCAAATCTTAAATAAGGAGGAGCTGCACTGGATCCTGAGAACAGACAGCATACGAAAGGGGCTTAACAGAGTTGAGGATTGGACCTCTTTGCTTTAAATATAACTTTCGGGTTCCAGCCTTACTGAGTCAGTAATACTGTAAATATGTCCCTGTTACAAAATGTATAGTATGATAATATGACTGGTCACTGAGCACTTTACTTCACTTGGGTCACTTCGCCTTCACCACTCTAAGATGGCCGTCATAATCACTCGCCCGTCCTCACTTTCACCATCCGTTTTCTCACTTCGATCAACATAGGTCGTATAATTAATACCATTTACCCTGCCGACTCCACTGAGCCGCTTTACAACCCGAATAGTATATGCATATTGTTTGTATATTGGAAGTATGTTCACCACCTAGCATCTTGACCACTCCAAGATGGCCGCCAAAGTCGAGGGACTTTCACTATTAGTCCTCCCTTTATTATAACCACCTGGGTCCTCCAACGGCCAGGAAGAGATCCCCGCCAGAATCCATCTGTCCTGCTATCAAGCTTAGCCTGAACCGTAAGTAATGCACACGAGCTCCGTGTATTCGCAGCCGGGATGGCCCCCTTTGCGCCCTAACCCATGCTTTCCCTCTGCCTCCCCAGAAATCCTATTATGGATTAAAGACTCGCCGAGAATACGAGCACCGCTCCATTTCCCCAAGTAAGTTCGGCAAATGTTCCCAGGCACTCCGCCTTGTGTGCACTTCCCTCAGCTAATCCTTGCACTTTCTTCCCTTAGTTTTTAATAACATTACCGGCGAAGTCGATGTGAGCAGACATTACCATAATCTCTCACACCTCGGCATAAACTGACAGACAGCCCCCGGCTCTCCGCTATTACAGTACCCCCCAGGATGGCTATTATGCCTTCTTAAGGTAATATTTAAGAACAACCCTTTTTGGCATCGGGTTGTTTTAATGATTCACATCACGCTTAGGTTCCCGCACTGCGCCGTTTTTTGATGAAACATTGTCAATTACTGCGAATCGTCACTAGTACATTATGCCAGATCACAAGCATGTATAAAACTAAATACGACGAATATCACATGTTCCTCTTTCTTGTATGTGCCAATAAGGTTTTCTTCCGGGTTTTAAATGAATCACATTGCGCCGAAAGTCACTGCGCCGTTTTTTATGAAATATGGACAATCAGTGTAAATCGCCACTTGCATGAGTAAAACTAAATGCGTCGAGTTTTTCCCAGTGCATGTCCCAATCCAAATACGTCGAAACTGACACAATTTGCTCACCGTCCCGCATCATGAAGCCAAACTGAAATATGTCACTATTTTCTCACTGAATGCTCACTAGCATGTGCCAAGAACTCACACAGTCTATACCTGCTCAATTTACAGTAATTACCACCTCGCCACCTTTGCTGGTAAATTATGTGGACTGTAAAATGTACTTATGCCTAGTCAAGCTCTAATGATTATCTTTTTGTTTATGTGTTTCTCCTATTTTTTCTTCCCCATTTTCTTCACTTTTTTCTTTAAATGTTAATTGAACATTATGTAAACTGCCATAGGGGTAATGATATTGAAAAAAACTCTCAAGACAAACTTGACACAAAAGTTTTTGTCCTGATGATGATGCATGTATTTGGTAATTGCATCGAAACGCCGTCGACCTTATTGCACCATATGTTTGCTGGAATTCACCAACTGTGTAAAACAATGGGTTGCTACGATTTAATCTTAGTCTGTAAAACAGATTAACAGTACAGACCGCTTTTGTGCGCTTTTACATAAGTGTTTTGTCATATGTTTTGTCTTGTCCTTTGTGGGTCACAGGCTGTGCCCACTTTTGTATAAATATTATATTTACACTCTTAAACTGAAGAATTGAAAAATAAAAAACTCTGTCCGGCTGGACAGTAGTCATATATACTATCTAGTATATGTCTATCATTCCGTTGATCCCTAAATTACTAGGGTCCCCTGTTCTGTAAAATATACTACTGCCCAAGGACCCTAGTGTTATTCCTTTTGGGTTTTCCCTTGTTCTGTGAAAATATATGCTATAAATCATAGCCTATTCATAATCCTTCTGTTTTATTCCCTGTCTAATGATTGAGATGAGGAAGTAGGAGACATCACTGTACAATGCAGGAGTCTCCAGGAAGGGTGTGCAGGGATCGATGGAGGCTTCTTGGCAACCACTCTAACCTAATCACAGCTTAGATTAAGCCGGTGTGGTAACTAGATTATCTTGCTGAGTGCTTGTTTCCTGTATGCTGCCCTCTGTTTGGTTATGTATAGAATGTAGCACATCCATTGGATTATTGATTGCATGCTGGTTGAGGGTGTTATATAGACACAACTGCCTTTAAAGATTATCACACATATTCCATGAAAAGGTCGGTATAACCTAAAATCATACTTTCATTGCCTCAGAATTCGGGCATTTTTTTCTTTATATAAGTATTGGTAACTATTGTAAGATGGTGCTCCGGAAAGCGGATGTGTGATTGTTGAAAACATTATTATATGGAAGCGTACCACAAAGACCTCATATGGAGTGGTTTCTAGCTCTGGTTCTTCTGTTTCCTGGTCCAGATCATCATCTCTCCTAATGAAGAAGTCTAAGAAGTCTAGGGGTACAGAAGGGGGTGGTGATGGATGGAGCATCTGAACCAATCAAACACTCACACCCAGTCAACAGATCTCGGTTTAATCCATCACCGTTCTTTAGCCCACTCTGCCACCCCAGTTCAGACATGGCCATATGCAAATCAGTCTGACCCTGTGCCTCATGGGAACAGTCCAGCCCAAACTGCCAAGCCATGCCTTCCCAGGACCGGAAACAAGCTTCCGAGGACCGGTTTCTGGCATTTCAGCCGTCTTCAGCCCGGCTTGCTTGAATCCAGTGGCAAAGTGAGCAAGCGGCTCCCATCCAGCACCACCCCCTTTTGTAAGAAGTTTAGGGGGCAGAAGAATAAATAGGAGAATCCATCTGATGTAAATGTAAAATGTAAATTGATACTTGTATAGCGCACTACTCACCTGCAAGGGTCTCAAGGCGCTTGTACGAATACCGCTGTCGAACCCATCCTGGCTTTCCCTGTGAGGCGTCCACTCCTGGGCACCCCCAAGGTGTAGGCCAGGCAACCTTAGTGTTGCGGGGGCTGTTGTGGAGATTAAGCAAGCTATTGCCCAGCGTTGCAGAGTGGGACTCCATGATTGGAATAGGCACCGAGGCGAGAATTATCAGGTCCGTGGAATTTTTGAGCCCAAGACCCATCTAGGCAGGGAATTGAACCCTGGTCCAGGGCTAGATGTCTGCATCAGGGTCTGCCGCTCTAATCATTGAGTCACACTTCTCCATCTGATATGCTGCATAAGGATACTACCAAAACTGGGTCTCAGACACTGTATGATAATTCTTCTGGATCTGAGGAGGAAGAAACAATACTTTCAGCTAACCAGAAGGGAAAAATATATTGATAGAAAATGTGCTTGAGTTACTTGCAAGAATCTGCATTAACACAGAGGTTCACTGCAGAAGAAATGCCCAGTACGACATCAGGGCCCATTTCTAGACAATTAATGAAGACATTGTTCCACTCTTTATGTCCAAGCTTTATCCATTACAGGAAATGGGAAGATGATTCCCAAATCTGTTATGGTGGATTACCTGGTGGCACGACTTACGGGAGATGAGGGAAAGGTGCCCCATCAGAAGACAGAGCAGAAAAACGTAGAAAGATTCTTGTTTCGTCATTGTCTCAGAATCAGGTGACATCAAGACTATACGCAAGAGTACAGGGTCACTTGGTCTCTTATGTCTTTCTGGTAGATTGTGCCTGACTCCACCTAAATCCACAGATAGCTATTCTAACTAAGTACTGGAGGAGAAGATGATTTCAACAACAATTCAAATATCTCTTTTGATCCAGTGATGGCTAAGATAGACCTGAATCCGTATTCAAGAGAGCGGTCCTTAGTATATGTGTAGGAAATACACACAGGACCTGGAAATTAAATGGTATAGTGAACTGTAATGCCTATTGTGCCATCTACAGAGTGGCCTTGTAAATCATTACTTAAAGTCCCATGTAGGCTAACTAAATAGACTAAAATCCTGCTGTCAAACCTGTCAAAATGCCAATTTTTGACAGACGGGAAACCATGCTTTTAAATATTAATAAGTTACCCTAAGCACACCGTGTCACCCACAAGATAGGACGCCTAATATATAAAACTTCAACATGTGCAAAATTATAGTTAGCATGTTCCAGACTGGAAAAAGTATTTTAACTGGCAAGACTGCAGCAGAATCCTAAAAATTATAAAAGTATATATTATAAACTTTATTCTGCACCATTTGACAGAGAATTGCTATAAAAGTCTCTCAAAGGCTATTTTTAACATTCAGTACAAACCCCTGGTAACAGTAACATTTTATTTTTATTAAATATTTGAAAAAGTAACTTTTACAAAGTAACCTTTTACCTGCCTAAACCTTTAGTAGGTTTATGAACATTATTTTACTGATATCTGGTCTGCCGTTGCTTGGCCTTAATTAAGTATAACAACTATTCCCAGAGCTAGAACAAAGGCTGTGATGTTGGGAGTGGTGCAAGTAAGGGGTTTTCCCAATTGCGGGAAGACCAGTTATGGTGGACGCAGGAGCTTCATTAACTTGTAAAGAACCTGTCCTTTAACAAGGAAATATAAGTTGAGATCTGGAGAAGGCAACCCTGTATGTCCCCAGCCAGGCTGTTACTAAATCCGGGTGGTGGGGTCTACCCCCAGAACCCATTTTGAGTGACTACAAAGGAGAGGACTGCTCATTTGCCTGTTCAAACCTTTCGGTAGGCACACAGGCTCTGCTTAAGGGAGCAAGGGTATATCATCTTGAATTTTAGGACTAAGTTGCACTGGGAATTAGTTGCAGTAGGGCAAACAGGAACTGCTACAAAAGTGGATAGGGTTGCCCCTGAGACCTTTTAACTCATTGGTTAGGGTAGATTAGGAGTTACCCCCACCCAGTAGCTGGTGCCAACCAAAAAGCTTTCTGGTCATGTTGAAAGATCAGAAGGTGACGAAACCTGCTGCCTGTGACCTGAGAGGCGCCTGGAAGGACTGGACTTGCTTCCTCTTTTATCCAGTTCAAAGAAGCAATCTGATATGACTGTTGAGGGACTCTGGGTCCCAATATACATTGCTGCCTTCGAGGAGGCAGAGTAGGTGGGTCTTTGCTGTTGAGCTCTGCACTATAAAGTGCCAGCAGCACCCCAGCTGCACAGTACATGCTGGGGCAAAGCTGGGGCCACAGGAAGGAACAGAAGAGGCCGGACAGGGCCCTCCTCATGTCGTCATCTTCCCCTACATTCTTCAGTCTCCGCCCTTAATTCTGCATGTTTCATTTTCAACTGGCCATGGGCTGGATGTTGCTATTTTTCTACCAATTATTGGCTCCAATAGACTAACACCGTCTCCTACCTTTCTCCGTGGTTTGATGCTGACATGCTTTATATTGTGGGGTGAGGTATTTCAGTTTGTGAGTCTGATTCCTTTTGTTATTGAGGTCTAACCTTGACTTGTTCCCCTTCTTCCATCTGATGCCCCCCATGCACTATTTAGACATAATGGGTAAATAAAAGTTACGAGCAGCTTAGTGCAGCACCCCTAAAAACTGGTGCCAGGATGGGTTTATTGAGCCCGTATAAGGGGTCATTAATAATGAATATTTAAATAGCCTAGAGATCTCTTTCTCTCTCTCTCTCACTTACTCTCCCTATGGACACATGAGACCTGCCATCGACATTTGCATTGCACCACAATTTTTCATTGGAGCCCCAAATCCACAGTACAGTATGTAATCCATTTTGAGAAAGTTGTGTCCCTCTCTCCTTCCAACTGCTGATTCAGCTCTTGTAACACCTTCCACAACAGATATGGTCTATGTATGAAACATAAAAACCTGGGCCATATAGTTAGGTACTGTGTTGTTCCAGCCTGCTATTGGGCCCCTGAAACCTGTGCCCAATTCCCCCCCTGTGACCGATAACCTCTCCTATGAAACTAATAATGTCACAATTGACCTGCTATATGTTATGTGTCTTTGAAAACTGTCTCCTGCTCATGTATGTTCAGCTAGGATCCATTGAAAACCAATTATCTCAGTAAGGGGCAGCTGGGGACAGAATAGCGACCAATCCTTATATTGTTCCTAAGTTATTAGCTTTTTCAGTGGCAACCCAGATGCCAATGAATAGGGGTATAGACACTGGTGCAAGGAAAAAAGGGGGGTTCATCCCTCTGATAATAACCACTCATCCAGGTCAACAAGTTACTCAGCCGCATCAGGTTGCAAGTGCAAGTGACCTCTGAAGAATAAAGCCCTAGGCTTAAGTACAGCGGCCTGAAAGAATACCTATATGTCATATTCCTCCAGCTACCTGTCCCTATGTTGTGTTATAGGCAAACGTTGCCTGGTTAGCGTCTCAGGTGGTGGTCACAACAGGTCAGATAATTAAAGAGGTCACTGTAAGAAATTGGGTATTGATTCATGGGGGTTAACATTCTACTCAAGCAGCAACAACAGCCCTTGTCAGGGTGAACATCAAAAATCAGTAAATTAACCTGTGCTTAACTATCTGTTATCTCGGCACCAAAGCAATCAGCTTAATTTGGAGACACTGTGTAAAGTATTTTGTTACTTATATTCAGTTCTATTCATCCTCTCCCCAGTCATCTCAGACTGTTCCCCAAGGAGCCCTTCAACCCTCTTCCCCTAACCTACCTTCCCATCTAAACCACAAATACCCAATCAACCCTATCTAAGCAATCCTGCTATTCATATTTATTTCCATGCTTTTCCCAAGCCTTTAGGAAGGGGGAACCTCGCCACCCAGTAGTCTGTAATTCCTCTAGGCCCAAGCAGCATTAATTGTGGCCTAGCTCCAGAGTGTCCTCCAGGCTTTCATACATCTATGTTCCCATCTACATTCCCTCTCCCTGGTGATACCACTAGTATCTGCAGATCTGAGTCATGCTAAGAATTAACCACAGTATCCCAGGCCAGCTCCACCTCCAGGGAATCACTAGCTCTTTCTGCCTCTCAGATCAATGTCCCACTCCTGAATCCTGCCCAGTTAAGAATTTCACCTCACCATTTAAGCATTCTAGGGCCCCCAGCGGCCTTCCAGTTCATTGGGATGTCATGTTTTGCAAGGACCAACACCAAGTTCACAAATCTGGATGTAGCTTTATGCTTGACCAGGCATGGGAACAAGACCAAAAAACAGTGGCCCATAGAACAAGGTATGTTTCGCTTGTGCCATCATTAAACAGGCTACTACCTCCTCTCAGCCGTTTGAGGGTGACAGGCATGCCCAAATCATTTGGAACATTTCACCACCCCTCTTCCCATATCGAGGGCAAGCTGCCCTAGCCACTTGGTAGAATCTGTTCACATTTCGGGATAAGAGATATGTCTGATGGAGGAAATAGAAGGGTATTAATTTAAAACGGGCATTCCTGGACACCTTGAGAACCTGGTCCAGGGTTTTCACCTAATCCTCTTCAGGAATCAAGGTCCCCAAATTCCCCTCCCACTTCTTCTATAGATCTGTCAATACTGTAACCACATCTGACTGGAGGGACCTGTAGAAGTCTGTCACTGCTTTGTATGTGCCATGTGTGATGTACACAACATGACAGCCGCAGTGTGGGGGGGGATCTGCTGTCCAGCTCCCCAGTGCTCCCTGATTGTCACCGCCACGGCCCCATGAAGTATAAAGTTCCCCCTGGGTGGTCATGCTCCTATTTAAAGTGCTCAAACCAGAGCATCTCTCCTGCCCGATAAATGTCTCTCACCCGGATGATACCATGAACTATCCATACCAACATTCCGCGCCAGTCACTCCCATGGGTAACTCATTTAGATGCTGCAATGGTAAGTGAAGAGAATACGGGGATCACACATTTGTGCTTTCTGTAGGCAACATAGCCAACAATGCCTCAGAACGTCGAGTTACTATAGGTCACTTCCATTTATCTAAGGGGGGCTCAGGAGAAGCTGAAATGGTGTCTGCGGTGGGGATCAAGGCATTCCCTTCCCCTGCATTTGCATGCCCACTTATCACCCACTTGGTGTACCACTGCATCTGTGAAACCAAATAGTAAGCTTCAAAATCAAGGGCTGCAAGACCTCCTTCTATGACCCAGAATTGTAACTTGCTCATCGCTACTCTTCAATGGCCCATGCCCCACACAAATGCAATCATTAGGGATTCCACTTCTTGGAACAGTCTGCAGGCTACCACTATGGGCAGCAGTGTAAAAAATTAAAGCAGTGTGGTAGTGCCACCATCCTTGAGATGACAATACTGTCAGCCACAGACACCTGCAGAGTCTTCCAAAAGACAAAACTAGATTGCAAGGCCTTAATGGCTGCATTCACCTTACCCTTCAAGATGTCTTGCAGGATATGATATATTTTTGACATTCAGATATTGCAAAAATATCAGCCCCATTTAAACCCCCTTGGGATCTAGCCGGCTGCACACCCATGCAAAGGGGTAAAAAATGCTAGATTTTTCCCAGCTTACTCTCAGGCCCGAAACTAATCCAAAGCGATCTAGGTAGCACACCACTCTCGCAGCACCCGCAACTGCATTTTTAAGAAACAGTAGTCATCTGCATACAAAGCAATATGATGTGTTGATCCCTGTATCTCCAACACTTTATTAGCTGCTCCTGATCTTATGCAAGAGACCAATGAATCAAAGAGCAACGGACAGCCCAGTCAGGTTCTTCTGCCTACCTTGGACACCTATTGGTCCTCACCCTTGCTGTAGGGTGAGAGTATAAAATTCTAGTCCAGTACACAAATCTACCACCCAAGTCCATTGTTTCCAGTCCTGTATGGAGGAACTCCCATTCTAAGCAATCAAATACCCTTTCTATATTTACTGCCATGATTGCACTGCTGGCTTATCATAAGTGTCATCCATCATCAGCGCCGTGAGCGGTAAATAACGTTTACAACACATCGTTTAAAAAACATACTATTACAACGCAAGTCGTTATAGCGACGCGTTGTTACATCACATGCCATTTCAACGCACATCGTTACCATGACTTGCTGTAGGGGGCTGAAGGTGTTGCATTTGTTGGATTTTCGATCCAACACATTCCCTACTGCTGTACAAACTGCAGTTGGAATACTAAATTATACTATTCCAAACTCCAGCGCCCCCTCTACAGCAAGTCGTTTTAACGGCTTGCGTTGTAATGGAATGCAATGTAACAACACTTTTTTGTAACTGCTTGCATTGTAATGGCATCCGTTGTAAGCGCATGCATTGTAACAATAGCTGTTCGTCATGAGCCTGCACATACTGAGCAGTATTGCCACCCGGTATGAAGCCCAACTCGCCGTATGCACCATGCAACATAGATGTTGGCCTATAAGCCTTCACATCGTGGGAGTGGCAGTACGGTTTCAATAGAGCACCACAGGTAGAGGTAGATGCCAACAATTTAGGGGCAAATGACTTTATATATGGGGTGTACAATTCAAATGGATGCCTATCTTTGCGGGCACCTTTCCATGGCCTATATGTTACACAGCTGCTCTGACCTCAGTTACCTCAATATCTCTACCTAGTTCCATAACCTATTCCGATGTATGAATCGGGGGAGGGTCCTCATCTAGATTATCATCCATCCCTGGCATTATCTGGACAGCAGTACTCTCATAAAGGGATGATTAGTAGTCCGAAAACTGTCATTGATAGCATCCTGCCTATAGATTCTCTCCCTTTGCCTCAATTCAAGTTCCAGTATCATGGACCCCCAAATAGATGGGTTTGCCAATCAGGCTAAGAGCGCCTCAGATTTATCTCGCTCCGCATGTGCCCAAATCATATATGATCAATAGTCAAAGCATCAGAGCTTCTCCACTTGCCCTGCCAATCATTCTCTAACTTCTAAATGTCCAGGGGCAAAGCCAAATTCCTGGATCTAAGCCTCTATACCTCATGCAGTTCTGCCTCCTGAGTTTCAACTACTCACAACAAATTGCATCGCACCCCATCATCCCTGAAATACATTTCCTCTGGATCACCACCTTTGAGGTGGTGAGAGAGGATACACTCTCATCCTTAAACTCAAAGTATTGTTTGATCTTTTCACCAATCTGATGATGAAAAACTGGTTCCTCCAGCACCTCTACTTTTGAATGCCAGTTCGTAATATGGGGCCATATCAACACCCAACACATGGATAACATCACTGGAATATGATCGGAAACTGTCCTGGCCAAATATTCTACTTTCCTCACCATTACATGCACCCCTGAAGAGCAAAGAAATGTGTCCTGGTGGACATGTAGCTTGGGGATCAAAAAGAATCAGTAGTCCCTCTGCAACAGGTGGGCCCTCCGCCATGAGGCTCAAAGCCCACATTGGCTCTCCTGTAAATCCCCTTGGTACTCTTTTTACTGGGGATAATCTTAAGGGTAGGTGAGATCTGTCCAAGATTGGATTTGCAGCACAATTAAAATCACCTTCCAAGCTTATGGAATCCACCAAATAGGGAGCCAAAAACGGGGACAACTCGGCCGGAAAGCTTGTCTGATCCACATTAGGGGCATAAATGGTAACCAATTCCTGACCCTCTAATCTCTCCTTCACCATCACACATCACCCAACTAGGTCCACCACATCAACAGTATTTTAGAATGTAACCCCAAGGAGCACCCTGTGAGCAAGTGCAGAGAAAGTGCTATAGTAAGTTTGGCCTTGCTGTCATCTGTGAAGTGCTAATCTTTTGGCAACTGTTAGGTGGGTCTCCTGCAACAAGGCCTCATGCACCCACGCCACTTGAGGTAGGAATACTCCTGATAATGCTTGGTCATATTATTTAGCCCCCTCACATTCCAGGACATGAACTTATCTTTCAGGGAGGCATCCATGGCACATCTGCTTGAGAGCTTTGCACCATCAGGAGACAGTCAACCCCCATGCCCCACCATCCCCTCGCAGGTACACATTCACAGGTTTACTCCCTCAGCAGCATGGCACATCTAAATGAGAAACTATGCAAAAGAACTCCCAACTCCCCAATCCCATGACAAGAAGGTAACATATCCCCATCCAAGCCAACTCACAACTGAAACCAAACACACTTGCATCGCATGCAAACCAGATAAGTGCATGTGTGCCTCCGCGACTTTATATTTCCTCATACAAAAATGTATGCTCCAAATATGTACCCAGCCAAGGGGGCCCAGTTCACTTACATGTATTTTAGCCTCAGAAATCAGTGTCCCTCCAGTAGGACCCTTAACATCAACCTCACAGCTGTTATTTTAAACGGGAGTTAAAGGAAGTCGTCTGCTTATTGGGGATTCACTTGTCACAATTCAGCAACAGACCCCCCCAGTGAATACTGAGCCACTTTGAGAGTCAGTCTCTCTATCCCCTCCTCTCCCATTGTTGAGGGAGAGCTCGCTCTGAGACATTCATGATCACTGATACCTCTACTGCTTTCATTTGCTCTAGCTGTGCCTATGTTTTGGAAGGTATTACCCGGCTACAACTGCACACGTTCATCTAAGCCGATTTCTGAGAGGGCCTGAGTCTCAGGGTCTTAGAAAGGTTTGCCGAGTGTGGGCAGCCATCAATCCACTCCCAGGATTCTTGCTGTGATTTAAAGAAATGTACTCCAGTCTCTATGACCACCAGCAATTTGGCTAGGAAGAGCACAGCATGCTGAAACCTCATCTGGCTGAGTTGATTTTTAAGTTCCAAAAATGTAGTCTGCTCCTCTGGACTTCTTCAGTAGGATCACTGACATAATATCGAGGGACATATTATCGACTATCAAAAATATCGTTGACAAAATATTGACAGACAGAATATCGAGTTTGTATCTACAAACAGGTAAGTACAAAAATATTGAGTAAAAAATATCGTTTACTAAAATATAGTTTATAAACATATCGACTTTATTAAAAACAATGTTAAATTAAATTATTAGTAAAATCTACATAAAAATACTTTAATTAACTTATAATAATTAAATAATAAAAAAAGTTATAAAAAATATTTTTTAAATCATATTTGTTAAAACATATATATATAGTAACATAATATAATTAAATAATATCCAATATTATTACCGTACAATAGCGGAAGTGTAAAAATTACTATTCCCACTCCAAAGAGTGCAATCGTAGGGAAAGCGTTGGATAGCGAAGGGTTCAAATTACTATTCCCACTCCAGTAGGTGCAACAGTAGGGAAAGCGTTGGATAGCGTAGGGGTAAAAATTACTATTCCCACTCCAGTGGGTGCAACAGTAGGGAAAGCGTTGGATAGCGTAAGGGTAAAAATTACTATTCCTACTCCATAGAGTGCAACAGTAGGGAAAGCGTTGGATAGCGTAGGGGTTAAAATTACTATTCCCACTCCAGTGGGTGCAATAGTAGGGAAAGCGTTGGATAGCGTAGAGATAAAATTTACTATTCCCAATCCAGTGGGTGCAACATTAGGGAAAGCGTTGGATAGCGTAGAGGTAAAATTTACTATTCCCACTCCAGTGGGTGCAACAGTAGGGAAAGCGTTGGATAGCGTAGGGGTTAAAATTACTATTCCCACTCCAGTGGGTGCAACAGTAGGGAAAGCGTTGGATAGAGTAGAGGTAAAATGTACTATTCCCACTCCAGTGGGTGCAACAATAGAGAAAACTTTGGATAGTGTAGAGTTAAAATTTACTATTCCCACTCCAGTGGGTGCAACAGTAGGGAAAGCGTTGGATAGCGTAGGGGTAAAAATTACTATTCCTACTCCAAAGAGTGCAACAGTAGGGAAAGCGTTGGATAGCGTAGAGGTAAAAGTTACTATTCCCACTCCAAAGAGTGCAACAGTAGGGAAAGAGTTGGATAGCGTAGGAGTCAAAATTACTATTCCCACTCCAGAGAATGCAACATTAGGGAAAGTAAATACTTCATATATTATTTAAAAAAATATAAATATTATCTATAAAAAAATGTTTTCAAGTAATTACCAATTTAATATAATTTAATAATTTATCTATTAAAATTACTAAGTAACATTAATTATTACAATTAGTTACCTATTAATACAAATTAATTACAAATTAACAATTAATTATTTAATAATTAAACATTAATTAACAATTAATTAGAATTAAATACGGTTAAATAAATTTAAATATTTAATTAATTATAAATAAATTACTTCCCACCCTATTCCCCTATAAACCCACAACCCTCTACAGAAAATAAATTAGAAAAATTAACATAATTAGCAATTAATCAATTAAATTAAATTAACCTGCAATTAAAATTGTATTAATTACCCATAAAAACTTAATTAACTACTAATTCTAAATAAATATCAATAAATAATTTTACATATTTAATTAATTATAATTAAATTACTTCCCACCAAATTCCCCTATAAACCCACAACCCGCTACAGAAAATAAATGAGTAAAATTAACATAATTAGCAATTAATCAATTAATTAAAATTAATTACCAATTAAAATGTAATTAATTACCAAATATAAATTAATTAACAATTAATTAAAAATGATTACCAATAACTAAAGTTACATATTTAATTAACTATAATTAAATAATTCCCACACAATGCCCCTATTAATTCACAACCCATTACAGAAAATAAATCAGTAAAATTAACATAATTAGCAATTAATCAATTAATTAAAATTAATTACCTATTAAAATGTAATTTATTACCAAATATAAATTAATTAACAAATAATTAAAAATTAATACCAATAAATACATTTAAATATTTGATTAATTATAATTACATTACGTCCCACCCTATTCACCTATAAACCCACAACCCGCTACAGAATTAAATTATGCAAAATTATAAAAACAAAATTCATTAATTAAAATAATTATAATATAAATACACACTTTTCACACATATAATACCATAAAAAACACTATAAAAAATTCGATATGAAAAAATCGATAATTTTAATAACCTATATTATATACTTCGATATTTTAACTTTCTATATTTTTAACATTTGATATTACATTACTTACCTTAAAAACGATATTTTTGATGTCTATATTCTGTCCATTCGATATTTTGTCCTTTCTATATTTAAAACTCGATATTATGTCCATTCAATATTTTGGACTCGATATTTTGACTGTTCACCCTTCAGTAAGGTAAAGCAATACTATGGGCACAATTCACAAAAGTAATCTGAGGCAAAACCTAACTTTACAACTTTCGGTATTCACAACAGGCATTTAGATGTAAATGCCTTTTGGGAATACGGAAAAAGTCGTAAAGTTCAGATTTTGTCTCAGTTTAAAAGTAGTGAAGTTAGGAATCCTAACTTTACTACTCCCAAATGACTTTTGTGAATACAGAAAGTTGTAAAGTTATAGTTTTTTTCTCAGATTACTTTTGTGAGAATGGGGCCCGATATTCTTATGATTATCAATCCACAGATCCCCCTTCAGCCTGGCCTGGTGAAGGATGTAATCTTGTAATGGGGCAGTTTGGCCACCACTGGACACTCTATCCAACCTCTCCAACGAAAAACAGGGGGAAAAGCCCTTACAAGTCACATCTTATTTTGTTCAATTTTCCAACAGCTCCACCATATTGTGCCCCTATGTTTGTTCTGGCAGTCCTATCACCCGGATATTGTTTCTTCGCGCTCTGTTTTCAAGACATTAGCCCTATAGTCCAGTGTCTTGACTCTTTCCTCCATGACTTCCAAGCCTCCCCTCACTACTTTCATTTCAGGGGATATCATGGCCACAGTGTGCTCCGTGGCTGCTACACTTTCTACTCGGTGCCGGTGGTCATCCCGCAGAATTTCCAAATCTACCACCGCAATGTCCATTTTGAGCTCAAGAGCTTCCAGAGTCATTAATTGCCTGTAGAATAGCGTCCAACGTTACTCACTTGTGACTTATAGATGGGGAAGAACCATCACTCCTACCCACTTCATTGTCGCTGACAACTAGTGTTGGGGATGGGCGGGGATCCACTTTCTTCTTTTTCATGGCCTTCCCCATATCGTCCTATGGTTGTTGTGTTAGGAAGACCATTCAGTGGGTTACTCCCAATCCGGGCCCAAACTGCTCAGTCCTCAGGTCCTTAGCACACCAGGATTCACAGCTCAAAGAGGCACATTCTCAGCACCGGGGGTACCCAGAAGGCCCTTGTCAATTACAGTGCACCATATTCCATCAGGGATGTAGACACCAGGGCATCCCCGTGGTCTGGACCCCTTGAACAAAGGCCAATCATCCTTTAACCCCTTCCATGCTCATGACGAGCTCAGCTCGTCATGAGGCACAGTTGAGCTGTGCTGATGACGAGCTGAGCTCGTCATGAATAGAGGAGTTCACCATAAATCAGCACAGGAGGGGAAAATGCACAGCAGCCAAGGTGTTAAGTAACCCGCTTTGACTCTCCCAGAGTTCCTCCTTCCAGGTCCTCGCCACACCCGCAGCACTCACAGATTAGTTCTCCTATCCAGGGATCGGACATGTTTCCCCAGATCACCTCTGTCTGTCTTTGGTAGTGAACCCCTTAAAGCCAATTCTCTCAGGTCAATGGGGCAACCCCGTCAGGCCTTCTGGGGTATAATCAGTGCCCCCCCCCCAGTGCTGTCCTCTCTGTCAATGTGTGGGTCCCCCAACAACTCGGATGAGGTCCCCCTCCGGTCATCAAGATCTCAGGGCAGGCCTCTGCGCAGTACAGAGGCTTCACCTCCTTTACCACCAGTTCTCCATGCCTCCACACAGTTAACCTGCAGTTTAGAAATCCTCTCAGCTGCTCATCTCTATTCCCACAGAGCTGTGTTAGAGAGCAGTGCAGACTCACAATCAGGTGCACACTTGTCTCCTTGTTTCCTGTCTCAGGGGGAAAGAGGGGAGTTTCAGCACCTACCTCTACAACACAAACAGCTTCTTGGGCTCGGCTGCTGGTGTGCCCTCACATGCACTGAGCTCTGTAATAGATATGCAGCTCCTCTGTTCTTATTTGAGGCCAGTCAGGGCCCCCATAGGCAGGATTGGGCAGACAAGGCTCCCATTCACTTATCTCTTGGAGAGGGTCCCCCTCACTGTAGCAATATCCCCTGCATTGGCCCAATCACAGCCGTGCTGCCACAATTTTGATTATTGCAGCTGCACAATCTTCTAGGCCAAGTGATCCAGCAATGAAACAGCAGGTGGGGGGCAGAAGTTGGACGCACTCAGGTAGCCCCCACTACAGCAAGGCAACCCTTTGCAGGAGGCACCACTCTCAACCCTGGGCAATCTAAGTATCAACACAGATGGGAGTGCAAGCCCAGAAGCACTGAGGATATAACTTCACTCCATTGGTGTCAAGCCATGCCCCCTTAAAGGACCTAATAAGTCCTGCCTTCCCTGTCCTAGCTCCAGACTAATCATTAGTGGTATGCAGCCATTTGTGTTGAGGTAGGACACTTCCTATTCAAGTGTAAAAAGGGCTCTGCCCAGCTCCGCCCTCCCACCCTGCCAGTGATGGCCATCTAGGAACACCTAAGCTCTCTATTGAGTGTGGCTATCTAAAGGAATACAGTAACTAACAATGTCAACTGCACACAGTCTGGTGACAAAGAAACAAGCTGCAGGCACTAAACTTTCTAAAAGTGGCCTTCTCAAAATTGTGATTTATAATTCGACTTCAACATAAGAGAGTATTTTACTTTACAATTCCAAAGACATTTTTAAAAAATATATATTTTATTTATTGCTTTTCAATTAACATAACATTAAAACAGTTATACATGTTCATGTTACAGGTACAGTTCAATGCAATAATGGTTACATAGGTCACACAGGGTTGCAGAAATCAATACCTTATATATCAGAAATACCAGTGGGACTTCAGTGGGTACCCTCGTTGACAATGGAACTAGTGGCAAGATTACTTAGCCTGTAACTCTTACTCATCCATTTCATTAATTACCTCCCTCATATCGTGATCAGTGTGACTATTGCATGATTCGGTGTCACCAACACCCTCTGCCACCCCGTTCTCCTTTGCTATAAAAAAAAATGTGACAACACTATGGCGTAAACTACCACGTGCTAAGGCGCAGAGTCTATCACAACACAGCACACGATTAAATCATCTCTCAGGAAAGCATCACATAACAGAGAATGTCATAAATATGACAGGATGCGACAACATTGTAAAAGCGTGATAAATACCGCTTGAAGATGTCACCAGTGGAAGTCCACAAATGTCCTGGATGGGAGCAGAGCCATTGTGACACAGAATGCGATGCATAACTTGGGATGAGAAAATGTTCCCATTAGGCTTGATGCTGCAACACATCTCAAAAATCGAAGCACCATAGAGGCAAATCCCATTCATGTTGTAAAGCAACATAGCGGTGGACTGAGGAACACACACTGTAGAAGGAATCAAGGTCCCCAATATGTATAGTAGATGGGCACAAGGTCACACAGCGTTGACAGCAGATTGTCTCCAGTACATGCCGCACAGTAGTTGGAAAAATCAGGGTCGTAGAGTGCACCAGCGTGATATAGAAGAATGATCTGCCTATAAAGTAGATACGCTTGAAATGATAGGCAGTAGATCTTACCAGAGTAAAGTACGTACTGTAGATGAGCACAACATGCCTGCCTTAGGGCTGGCCGGTGGTGAGGCCACTGGTGGGGCTGAAAGGCATAGTGCTTCATCCTTAGTTGTTTCTTGTTGTCCTCTTTTGTTTCTTGAGAGAGAGTTGTTACTTCTTTGATGATGTCAGTATTGTTCTGTGTCAAACACTCATGTTTCTTGCTGGCAGTTGTTCCTCTCTTATGGATAACTCCTTGTGTACTTTTTGTTGTAGTCACTGCTGTGGTCTCAGTAGATTTCACCATCTCCAGGTCTACTTGTAAGTCAGGTACCTGAGATCTGCTTGTAGCTGTAGGTTTGTCACCTCGTCTCCAAAATATGTGGTGATGAATGTCCACACAAGAAGGGTGTAATTCAGGATGTTTTATTTTGGTAGGTAACATGTAGTTAATCTCAGAACATCAAGTAAGTATGTGGTAGATCGGAGCACCACCAGGTGCCTGTCAGCTGCTCAGTTCATGAACAACTGTCACTTCACCTCCCTGAGTCCCAACATTCAGAGGCATCATCAGACTCCAACATTCTAATGAGTCAAAGCACAGGCACTGGCTGAGCAGGGGTGGTAAAATACCTATCAATATAAATGCAAGATACTACAGAGTGTTTCCCACTTACCCCATGGCTGTTTACCAGCCCAAGCTAGTTTGATCAGAAGTAAGCTAAAGGTACCGAACTCGTGCACTGGCAGAGGCATAGGGATGTTTGGAATGAGGAACATGAATCTGTGGAGGATAATCATTTTCATGAGTGAGATCCTTCTGATCAGTGAGAGTGGCAGCCTGATCCATCAGGTAATATTTTCGTCCAGCCTATAAAGAGCTTTCCCATAATTATCTGTTGGTACCACTCCAGAGTCGGTATGCACCTGTATTCCTAAATAGCGGACTGAGTCTGTGGTCCATTGTGAAGTGAAATCTGGGTACCCTCGAAATGTACCTGGTGTTAAGAGAAAAATTAAGGATTTGGCCCAGTTGATATTAAGATGGGATAATTTTCTCCAGGGAGGACTGGTGTGAGTTGTTTCTTGGAGTTTCTGACATAGAGGAGCATATTATCAGTGTCAGCCGATATGATCAATCGATAGCCTGAAAATCGTCCTCCACTATGCCTGTGGTACTCCCTCAAAGCACTGATCAGGGGTTCCATTACTAAGGCATTGAGCAATGGGGATAGAGAGCATTCCTAACGTGTACCTCTGGAAATGAGTATGGGGGTGTAACTCTGTTCCCCAATCAGACTATAGCAACAGGTGCATTGTACAAGACTGTTAAGCTGGAAAACTCCTATACGCCACAGTACTGCTTTCATGAATGGCCATTGGACAGTGCCTAAAAAGACTACTACAGCTTTTACTTCTGGGTTTCTGTTTTGAATGGTGCAAAAGATAGTTCTGAGATTGTAAGTTAGGTTACGTCCGGGGAGGAAGCCTGCCTGTGATGGACCCACTAACAGCGGGTCCAGGAGGACAAATCGGTTGACTAGAATTGTGGTACTATGGACAGAATGCAGAACAATGTCATACATTCACCCCAGTACAGAGATCTGGGCCTAAATCCATCATTTCTTTGCTCACAACACCACCCCAGTTCAGACATGGCCATATGCAATTCAGTCTTGACCCTGTGCCTCATGGGAACAGTCCAGCCCAACTGCCAAGCCATGACTTCCCTGGACCGGAATCAAGCATCCTAGGACCGGTATCTGGCTATCAGCCGTCTACAGACAGGATAGCATGACTCCAGTGGCGTGGAGAGCACGGGACTCACGTCTAAGCATACCCTTCACACTCGGGGTGACAAATGCAAAAACAACAGTTGATTGACAGAATGCAGAACAATGTCATACACTCACCGCAGTACAGAGATCAGGGCCTAAATCCATTGTTTTTTGTCCACCATGCCATTCCAGTTCAGACATGGCCATTTGCAAAGCAGCCTTGACCCTGTGCCCCATGGGAACAGTCCAGCCTGAACTGCCAAAAAAACGATGGATTTAGGCCCAGAACTCTGTACTAGGGTGATTGTATGATATTGTTCTGCTTTCTGTTCATCAACTGTTGTTTTTGCAATTGTCACCCCGAGTGGGACGGGTATGCTCAAACTTGAGTCCCGTGCTCTCCACGCCACTGGAGTCAAGCTATCCTGGCTGAAGACGGCTGATAGCCAGAAACCGGTCCTAAGATGCTTGATTCCAATCCAGGAAAGACCTGGCGTGGCAGTTCGGGCTGGACTGTTCCCATGAGGCACAGGGTCAAGGCTGCTTTGCAAATGGCCTTGTTTGAACTGGGGGGGGGTGAGCAAAAAAACTATGGATTTAAGCCCACATCTCTGTACTAGGGTGAATGTATGACATTGTTCTGCATTCTGTCCATCAACTGTTGCTTTTGCATTTGTCACCCCGAGTGAGACGGGTATGCTCAGATGTGAGTCCCGTGCTCTCCATGCCACTGGAATCAAGCTATCCTGGCTGATGAGGGCTGAAAGCCTGAAACCGGTCCTAGTATGCTTGTTTCCAGTCCAGGGATGACCTTGCTTGGCAGTTCGGGCTGGACTGTTCCCATGGGGCACAGGGTCAAGACTGATCTGCATATCGCTAGGTTCAAACTGGAATGGCGAGCAAATAAACAATGGATTTAGGCCAGATCGCTGTACTGGGGTGAATGTATGAAATTGTTCTGCATTCTGTCCATCAACTGTTGTTTTTGCATTTGTCACCCTGAGTGGGACGGGTATGCTCAGACGTGAGTCCTGTCTCTCTATGCCACTGGAATCAAACTATCCTGGCTGATGAGGGCTGAAAGCCTGAAATCATTCCTAGGATGCTTGTTTCCAGTCCAGGGAGGACCTGAGTTGGCAGTTCGGGCTGGACTAGTCCCATGGGGCACAGGGTCAAGACTGATTTGCATATGGCTAGGTTCAAACTGGAATGGCAAATGCCTGTATTGGGGTGAATATATGACATTGTTCTGCATTCTGTCCATCAACTGTTGTTTTTGCATTTGAATCTAAATCTGACAAGGGTAGCCAGAGTAGGGACCATATTAACATCAAATGGTTACAAATTGTATTGAAACAAAAAAGAAGATTGCTTATCTGACTGTCACCTTCCTAAGATATATGTTATCCAGTGAGGGAAAGGGTTTAACTTTCAACTTCCTTCAGAAGTATGCTACCTTGCAACTTCCCCACAAAATGAAAAAGATTGCAATCCTTACTGTGATTTCTTAACTTTGGACATACTTATTTGCCTCTCTCATGGACAGAGGGGCGCCCTTGTATAACCTGATTTCTCCCATGTTTTTTATCGAAATAATGGCTGAATGTGCACACAGATATCTTGTGTGCTCTACAAGCAGACATGCTTGAATCGAAATATTTGCAAACCAGTGACAATAAAACCTGCCTAATTATCAGAGTCATTCCATCCCAGTCACTATGGTTACACCTATGTGACCTACAATGAAGAACAGACACACTTGAATACCCTTGCTGAAACACATTTTGCTTCCATTCAAAACATTTTGACGGCTTTGCAAACAGCTATCTTAACAGAGTGCGCAAGGAAAATATATTATCATTGTTTCTCCTGTGCCAGCACTATAGTTGTCCACAAAGGCAAGCAATTCCAATGCTTGTGCCCTAAACCTGAGATGGGTGCAGTGGGCCTCTCCTTTAAGTGAAGTGGATATAAAGTTTCAGTATGATCTCTGTCTTCCTACACAAGATTTTCTTCAATATGAACAGGATGTTGCTCTGACTCCAGCCACCTTACCCATTGGCTCTGGCCAACCTACTGTAGGAATAAAATACAAATAATTTGCAGCCTGCATGGCATTACAAAGTGTAGTGAAGGAAGGTGAATTCATCCCACATAACACCCACACTAATGTCCTAAGTGACAGTGCTGCACAATTACATTCCCTGCTGCTTGCATGACAAAAAGGCTGACTCTTCAGTTCCCACACTTATCGTGCTGATTCATACTTTTGTGCACAAGGTTATAATGTCAATTTGAAGCATTGGCAGTAGAAGGAATTTACGGATTCAAAGGGAAAACCTGAAGAGAATAAATAGCTTTGGAGAAAGGTAGCTGTTGTACAAAACAAGCTTTCATTGGTGAGGTAAGGCATACTTTTGACCATCATTGTTATGGCATTCACACCAAAAGGAATTGTGCAACTGACCAGGCGGTGAAGGCTACAATCCAGACTGTCAAAGAAGGAATCTTATGCAGATCTCAAATGAAGATTGAAACAGATATTTTAACAGCCATAAATTCAAGCATTCAATCAGGGAAACCTCTTAAAGGCTTTCCTCCCAAATACTCTCACACTCTCAATTCAGATAACATACTTGTAATCACAATACCAGGAGTGGGATACAAACTAACACCGATTAGGCTGTCTAGATTAGATTTAATCAAACAAGCACAAGAGAGGTTGGCTTCTACACATGCAGGAAGTACTGTAGCCATGCTACAGCAATGCTACAAGTGGCCTAATGTATATAAACAGACTAGGAACTGTGGGGCATATTACCAAGCAATAGCGATAATTATCGCTATTGCTTGGTTAGTGGGAAAAAAATATCGCCGAGCACCGAGGACTTTTACCGCTGAGATACCTTGATATTATCAAGGTTTATCTCAAAAGCAGTAAAAATACTGCGAAATGCATGAATATCGCTGAAATATCAGCGATATTCATGCATTATCGTGACAATGCTCTTAGCCATGTTATCCACCTTCCATTGGATAACATGGTTAAGAACTGCTTTTAGCAGGCGTTAGCTTTTGGAGATATTCGCGCTTAGCTCGAATATTTCCAAAAGTAATAGGAGTTAGAGATGTTAGCGACTGTTTTCAGGTGCTAACATCTTGGCACACCCACTTTGCATGTCATTAGCGATAATTATCGCTGACATGCAAAGTGTGCCCCTAAATGCCCACTATCGCCTACAAGCTGTCGCTAACTGGTGTTAGCGACAGCTTGGTAATAGGGCGATAAAATTATCGCCGCATTAGCGGGAAAAATTCCCGCTAATGCGGCGATAATGCCCTTGGTAATATGCCCCTATATTAGGCAGTGCAATATTTGTCAAGAATGTGATCCCTCCCCTGTGAAGAGACCCTCTATTTCAAATACCTCCTTCCAGGTTATTTCTTTTGACCACATTGGTCCCCTCCATTCAGAAACTAATATAAGTACATATTGGTAGCTATTGATTCATGTTCTCGATTCCTATGGGTTTGGCCTTAGAGAAATGCAAGCAATTCATCAGTAGTAAAAGATTTACAATGGGGACAGTTCAATAATTTCATCCAGATAGCGTTTTTCTCCAAGGTTTATTGGGAGTCAGTGCCTACTCTGGGAGTTTTTCTGCAATTTGGCAACCTTTTCAAAGCTGAACCAAACTGTGTCATAAAGAGGGGCAAAAACATTGTCAGGAGTCCTGCTACAGTTCACTCCTCTTGACTATCTCAATGAACTGGCATGACTCATACAATTCTTCCCAACACTTATGAATGAACAAACATCTTGTACCCTGTCTTTTGACTATATTACATGCTGTTGGTAATAGCAGGCTGCAGCTGGTGTCCCCCAGTTTGTTTGCAAAGGCACAATAACTTGTAAAATGTTTTACCATTCATAAGTAAGGTCAGGTTTTAGGCGCCATGGAAAAATCCAGAATATCCACCAGATTAAGCATCGAGCAACCGACCTAGATGACCTCAATGTGAACCTTCAAGGAGACAGCCCTCATCAAATTAATCCCCTGCATCTGTTTCTTTTTATATAACCAATTAGAATGCGACCTTTGTAAACATTCTAATACAGCTTCTAGAAGACAACCTCATCAAATTAATCATCTGCACCTGTTTCTTGCTATAAACAATTAGAAAGCAACCTTTGTGAACATTCTAAAACACCTTCCAAAAGACAGCCTCACCAAATTAATCATCTGCACCTGTTCCTTGCTATAAGCAATTAGGATGCACGCTTTGTGAACATTCTAAAGAACCTTCTAGATGGCAGGCTCATCAAGTTAATTATCAGCACTTGTTCCTTGTTACAAACTATTAGAATGCGACCTTTATGAACGTTCTAAAGCAGTCTAATTTAAAGACCACCCACACTCTTCCCCTCTTTGCCTGCCACTAACTTGTTTTTTGGCTTCCAGGACTCTGCCTTGCCAGCTCCCTTGATTCTCCAGCTTCGACCTCACAGCAAAGAACATCCTGCATTAGTCTTGCAAATGAATGGAAACGTGAATTTTGGAAAAGGTGATGGACAGAGTTTCTGAATGATGCAGAATACTCCTACCCAGTCAAGCGATCAGAGCTTGATCCATCACCGTTTTTTAGCTCACTGCACCATACCAGCTCAGAACCTGGCTATATGCAAATTAGTCTGTTCCTGTCCCAGTGCATGATGGGAACAGGGCAAACCAAACTACCAAGCCAATTCTTATACTGGGAAGGAGACAAGCTTCCGGGGACCGGTTTCTGGCATTTCAGCCGTCGTCGGCCCGGCTTGCTTGAATCCTGATGGTGCAATGAGCTAGGGACTCACGTCTGAGTATACCCTCCCACACTTAGTGTGGATAAAATCAATTTTGGAAAAGGTGATGGACAGAGTTTCTGAATGATGCAGAATACTCCTACCCAGTCAAGCGATCAGAGCTTGATCCATCACCGTTTTTTAGCTCACTGCACCATACCAGCTCAGAACCCGGCTATATGCAAATTAGTCTGTTCCTGTCCCAGTGCATGATGGGAACAGGGCAAACCAAACTACCAGGCCAATTCTTATACTGGGAAGGAGACAAGCTTCCGGGGACCGGTTTCTGGCATTTCAGCCGTCGTCGGCCCGGCTTGCTTGAATCCTGATGGTGCAATGAGCTAGGGACTCACGTCTGAGTATACCCTCCCACACTTAGTGTGGATAAAATCAATTTTGGAAAAGGTTATGGACAGAGTTTCTGAATGATGCAGAATACTCCTACCCAGTCAAGCGATCAGAGCTTGATCCATCACCGTTTTTTAGCTCACTGCACCATACCAGCTCAGAACCTGGCTATATGCAAATTAGTCTGTTCCTGTCCCAGTGCATGATGGGAACAGGGCAAACCAAACTACCAAGCCAATTCTTATACTGGGAAGGAGACAAGCTTCCGGGGACCGGTTTCTGGCATTTCAGCCATCGTCGGCCCGGCTTGCTTGAATCCTGATGGTGCAATGAGCTAGGGACTCACGTCTGAGTATACCCTCCCACACTTAGTGTGGATAAAATCAATTTTGGAAAAGGTGATGGACAGAGTTTCTGAATGATGCAGAATACTCCTACCCAGTCAAGCGATCAGAGCTTGATCCATCACCGTTTTTTAGCTCACTGCACCATACCAGCTCAGAACCTGGCTATATGCAAATTAGTCTGTTCCTGTCCCAGTGCATGATGGGAACAGGGCAAACCAAACTACCAAGCCAATTCTTATACTGGGAAGGAGACAAGCTTCCGGGGACCGGTTTCTGGCATTTCAGCCGTCGTCGGCCCGGCTTGCTTGAATCCTGATGGTGCAATGAGCTAGGGACTCACGTCTGAGTATACCCTCCCACACTTAGTGTGGATAAAATCAATTTTGGAAAAGGTGATGGACAGAGTTTCTGAATGATGCAGAATACTCCTACCCAGTCAAGCGATCAGAGCTTGATCCATCACCGTTTTTTAGCTCACTGCACCATACCAGCTCAGAACCTGGCTATATGCAAATTAGTCTGTTCCTGTCCCAGTGCATGATGGGAACAGGGCAAACCAAACTACCAAGCCAATTCTTATACTGGGAAGGAGACAAGCTTCCGGGGACCGGTTTCTGGCATTTCAGCCGTCGTCGGCCCGGCTTGCTTGAATCCTGATGGTGCAATGAGCTAGGGACTCACGTCTGAGTATACCCTCCCACACTTAGTGTGGATAAAATCAATTTTGGAAAAGGTGATGGACAGAGTTTCTGAATGATGCAGAATACTCCTACCCAGTCAAGCGATCAGAGCTTGATCCATCACCGTTTTTTAGCTCACTGCACCATACCAGCTCAGAACCTGGCTATATGCAAATTAGTCTGTTCCTGTCCCAGTGCATGATGGGAACAGGGCAAACCAAACTACCAAGCCAATTCTTATACTGGGAAGGAGACAAGCTTCCGGGGACCGGTTTCTGGCATTTCAGCCGTCGTCGGCCCGGCTTGCTTGAATCCTGATGGTGCAATGAGCTAGGGACTCACGTCTGAGTATACCCTCCCACACTTAGTGTGGATAAAATCAATTTTGGAAAAGGTGATGGACAGAGTTTCTGAATGATGCAGAATACTCCTACCCAGTCAAGCGATCAGAGCTTGATCCATCACCGTTTTTTAGCTCACTGCACCATACCAGCTCAGAACCTGGCTATATGCAAATTAGTCTGTTCCTGTCCCAGTGCATGATGGGAACAGGGCAAACCAAACTACCAAGCCAATTCTTATACTGGGAAGGAGACAAGCTTCCGGGGACCGGTTTCTGGCATTTCAGCCGTCGTCGGCCCGGCTTGCTTGAATCCTGATGGTGCAATGAGCTAGGGACTCACGTCTGAGTATACCCTCCCACACTTAGTGTGGATAAAATCAATTATGGAAAAGGTGATGGACAGAGTTTCTGAATGATGCAGAATACTCCTACCCAGTCAAGCGATGTGAATGGAAACGTGTACATACAAATGGCAGGGCTCTGCCAGAGAGGATTGGGTGAAGCTAACCCCATCCAAATTTGCTTGTGGGTTGGATGCTGAAATCATACTCACTACAGTTTCGAAAATGTTGATATAGGAGCCTGTATGGACAATCTAAATAAAAACAAAATAACAACAAAACTAAAGCTGGTTAAGATTTGAAAAGCTTTTGTGAGCTAATACCTTAAATGATATAGTGTATTCTTTACTAAAGCCTTTTTTTGTGTTTGTTTATAGGTACTATGTCTGCCGGTAGCATTCATCAGACTGGGTTGAATGCCTGCTGCACTCTACCTGCTCTCTCCATCCCAACCCGCTTTCCCCTGGGATTTTCCATTTGAATAGTGTCTCCTCCTGTAAACAAAGGGCAAGTCTCAGGAGGATTTGGAACTAGTGTTGCGTCACATTGGAATCATCTTGTAACCAGGTAGGTGGATTATGACAGGCATGATCAACAAGCTTTGACTGCTAGGGTGCTACGTACAGGTCTTAGTTGGTACTATAATCTGTATGGTGTTCAGAGAGCATTAAGTAAATTGGCTAGATGAGTATTGAGAGCATACACTCCATGCAAGGTACAAGTTCAAGTTTATTTATTTTTTATTTGCTTTGGTACTCAACTGAGGACCACAAATATTTTAAGCATAAAATTCAGTTTTTACACCATTTAAAATTTCTCATGTTAATACTAAGTTAAAAATGATTTTAAAAATGCGTGAAGTTTATGGCAGACAAATTCATTTGGGGAAATTTGCATAAAACGATCAGTTCCTTTGCTAAGTTAATTTTACATTTGACGTATATAGATTGCAAAAACGTTTTCCTTGCCATTACCACTTTTGGATTTGGGCATACAGATATTAAATGCTCTAGATCCTGATCTCCGCCATTACCCAAGTTACATATCGAGCTTTCCTTTAAGTACCATTTAGATGTTACGGTTTTGACTGGTAGTATGCCAAACCGGAGCAGAATGATCGCTCTTCTAATGCCATGATTTAGATTAAAAGCGATATATTGCTGAGGTTTCTGGAATGTTATTAATTCCATAAAATTCCTATGTACATTTAGTTTAGAGCAATGCGAGGAGTCTAGTTCAAAGCTAAATCTTGAAGTATAATGTTTTAAAAAGAGCTTCAACTGGGCTGGCGTCCAAGCTAGCAGCAAATCGGTGTTAATCTCTGCTAGCTTAAAAGCTATTGATATGTTCTTAGAAAATACATGTTCAGACGAGTCTCAGTTAAAGGTCTCAGTTTTGAGCAGGGATCTAAGAGTTCCTTCCTCCACATGTAGGAGATTGTACGCCCACCGGATAATATTGGCGATTCCTCGAGAATAAGAGCTGGTTAATGAAAACTCAAGGCGAAGAGCTTGTACTGGGACAGCATGAGACACCTTCATTAATCTCCGTAATATTTTCCCTTCTTTTATGTCTAGGATGCTCCATTGTTTTATAGTAATATATTCCAGGGCATATGATAGTACTGGTGGTATCTTGACACTGTACACCTTAAGCAGGAAAGAGAAGTGCCTGTGTTCCGAGGCTGCGTATAATCTTAAAAGAGCTCCCGAATGTACATCAAATTTCCTGGTCAGGTTCACAATCTGTGGCCGATTTTGTAGAGTTTTGGAAAAAATTCTGCCTAAATAGGTATATTCCTTCACCTCTTCCTCCTTTTCTCCTCCAAGGGCCCAGCAATATTTCTGGCTCATTTTCCTCCCCGAAAACGAGACTATTTATGTTTTAGTGATGTTAGGAATTAAGTCGTTTTCCTCTGTGTATTTATGGAGTGCCTGAAGATTGTTTGGTAGACCAAATGGGGTTAGGTCTAGTATGATAATATCATCTGTATATAACAGTATATGTATATTATGGGAGGCTATCTTTGGTGGAAAATGATGTACTTGCTGGAAGTATTGTGGCATGTCACTAAGATAGAGTGAAAATAATAGGGGGGCGAGGAGACATCCTTGCTTGAGGCTATTAGGGGTTGGGATAGGACTAGTTAGGCCCTTCTTCCTCCCCATTTGGACCTAGCACCAGGTGTCTGTGTGCAGAGAGATTAGTATTCGTAGTAGTTGATCTGGGATACCCATTTTACTAAGTTTTTTCCAAAGTATTCCTCTGTCCACTCTGTCAAACGCGGTCGAAAAATCGATAAAAGCTGCGTAGACGATCTGAGATTTAATTGTCACATATTTGTCTAGGATAGTTTGCAGCACAGCGATATTGTCCGTGACTGAATGCTTTGGCCTAATTCCTGCCTGGTATAGAGGAATCAGTCCAGATGGAAAGGCCTAGTTTTTAAGTTGGTCCAAGACCTCTGCCGTAAAGATCTTTCCTGTGGCATCCAGAAGAACTATTTGTCTATAATTACCAGGTTGGAGTCTTGTTGTGAATAGGAATGATGATGCTCCCCTTCCAGGACTTCGGGATTTCCCCAGTGTTAAAGATGTAGTTAAAAAGAGGGGAAAGCATCCTGCTCCATCCTTTGGGGTCGGACTGAAGGACCTTGATTGGAATTTGGTCAGGGCCTGTAGCTCCTGTTGATCTCGCTTTTCTTATGTGCATCTCGATAGAAAAGCGGTAGATGTTCTACTATTTAGAGATTTAATATCTGGGTTGCTTGAGAACGTATGAGCCATTTCTGACATGGTATTTAATTTATATAGATTGGCGAGATAAGTCTTCCATTCTTTTGGGGGAACAGGGATAGCTTGTAGTGCTTTTTTGTGCCTGTTTCTTTGGAGATTATGGACCAATAGACATGTTGATTGTAGTGCTTTGCAGCTATCTGCAGATCCACCCAGTTTTTGTCTTGGGCTATTCTCTTGTGTTTTTGTTTTTCCCTCCTGAGTTGGTTCTTAAGTTTGTTAATTTCTACCTGTCTAGACGATGATCCCTCTAGGAACTGTGCTCTTATCAGTTTATTTAAAAGCTTTGTACTGGAGGTTAGCTTTGAATTTTTGTTTTGGATCTTTGAAGGTCTCGATTGCTTCAACTTTTCCTGTAATTTTTGCGTTAGTGTATTAATGATCATTTCAAAATTTGTTATTGGATTAATAGAGTGGATTGTTTGAAGAAGCTGGTTAGTGTCTATTAAGGTAGTTATGTTATTAAGTGTCGTTGAGTTCCAATGAATCCGCCTTTGCTTATGGTTTACCATAACTGTACTGTACTTGTACATGATGTGGCTAGTTGGACATAGATATATTTTCCATTCTGTGCATAACAGCAGGATGGCATGATCGCTTCCATGGACGAAATTAATTTGAAGTTGTGAGGCAAGCCCAAACAAGTCAAGGCTACATATCATATAATCCAGAAGTGAGGAGCTGTTATTTCCCTTTCTCATGTTTGAGGCGGGAATGTCACCTTCCACATTCCCATTTAACAAGATTCCATTTAACATTGGAAGTGTTGCTAGTAAAATTTGTCCTCTTTTATCCGCCTTGGTTCCTATAGGAAATACCGGTACGGAAATTTCCAACGCCTCTTCTTTGTACCAATTGGCCCATTTTATTATTTCCTCATTGGATAGTTTTCCATTAAGGTCACCCATAATAAGAGATGATGCATAATCTTGACTTTCGATGATTTGTTCGAAGTCTTCCAAAGTTTCTATTAGCAGACCATCCATTTTTGCTCCAGGAGGAATGTATACATTCAATATTAATAGGTTTTTTAAGAGATCTAAAGGGTTTATCCCGCACTTGATCTTGATACATTGATAATGACAGGATTTCGTTGGGACTATTTCTTGGGCCCAGTTATATTCTTCGCTTAGTAGGATCGCTATCCCGCCCTTCGCATGACCTCGCTCAACCCGCAGAGCAGGGATATCATAGGTAATATATCTTTCTTGATAGAAGTTTTGTGTAGTCCATGTTTCTTGTAGGGACACAATAGCGGGTGAATTTTTTTTACTAATTCTTCCATTTTTTCTTTAGTTTTTCCCGCTATATTCCAAGAGGATATCACTAGACCTGTGCTAAACAGGAGATTTGGTGTCCTTAGTTTGTTTATTATTATTCAGGGTCTCAGCGATCCAATTCCATGACTGATCCCTTGTAGTTACTTCCTTGTTAGGGGTGTTTTTACTCCAGATTTCCCTTTCACCATTCTTTATGGAGATAAATATATTTTCTGCAGAGTGGCCTAAGGAATGGGTCTTTTGTTTATAGGTTGGTACATTTTTTGAGATCCTTCAAGCGGATGCATCATATTGTAAACTTCATTTTTTTGTACTGGGATCAAGTCGTAACCACGTTTGTGGAGAGTCTCACTCTGCTTTAAGATGATTCCTGGTAAGACTGGAGACCAGAATTCTACAATTGCAATTTTTGTTTTGGCTTTGTTGGGTAACATAACAAGGTTAATTTCATTTCGTGTTAAGGATTGTAGCAGCTGAATCTGTTGTAAAAGATTAATGATTCGACCACGATTGAGTGGAGCTTCATCAGTAAGGATTTGTAGATAGTTGGATCTTATCTCCTCTAGTTGTAATAATTTCCTCCGCGATTCTGAATGTCCTTTAGAGATCTCTCTTAATGTTGAACTTACCGGACCATATGAAAATTTTGTAGCCTTTGGATTTATTGTAGGCTATTGATAGAGATTTTTGTTTCCGGGTTTCTCTGGTGACTTCTGGTGCTTTATCTTCGATATAGGGGACAGTTCCGGCGTTCCTTCATATTTTGATATGGCAGGTAAAGGAGTTGTGTTCTGAAATTTTATTTTATTAGCCTTCTTCCTTTTAAATCTTCTTATCACCTTTCTCTTTTTTGTCTTTCTTTGCTGTTGTTTCTTTTTTGTGTTTTCCAAGTTCTGTGAATCCTCGCTGTTTAGACCAGTATTGACGTTTATTTCAGGGTCAGTTGCAGAACTAATCGTATTAGATTTAGATTTGTTTTTTGTAAAAATTGGGTAATAAGCCACAGGGTGATGGTGTGGTTCGGGATAATTTCCCTCTTTGAATAAGTTTCTAAGGGAATATGTGATGGTATCTCCCTGCTTACTCACGGCTTCCCCGGATGATTTCCTTCCGGTTTGTGTTGCAGTTTCTTTCTTCAGGGGAAATGGCTCATTGTTGGTTTTGATTGTTAAATTATCACCAATTCCCCTTTACATTTGCCACAGATTCCTGTTATTTTTGATGACCTGAATTGCTCTTTCTTCTTTTTTTTTTTGATGACCTGAATTGCTCTTTCTTCTTTTTCCATGCAAGGTTCTCTTTGGACTTCCTTTGTATCTGCCTGGTGTGGATAATTCTGAGAAGGTGGCAGATGAAAAACAATTGACTTTGAGAAATGTTTTAATGTTTTACAGAGTATCCAAGAAGTAAAAGACAAGTTGTCTAATACAAACCACTCTGACACTGCCACCTGTGAAGAGAAGATTACCACTGCTGCTGCCAGGTGGGTTCCCAGGGTTGGTGACCTAGGTTAGAAAACAATCCATGACAAGCAAGCTTTTGAACCATCTTACAGACCTGTAATAGAGAGGTAAAAGAACTGTTATTCTGTCTCCTCTGTGTGGCTCAAGGAGAAACAGACAGGTGTCTTTCAATGACGTCCAAAGGCACTATGTGGCAAGTGTAAGATTCTCACCTGATTTACCACAGGAACGTGAGAAGGCCACAATGCTAGGTCCCAACCTCCCTAATGACCTAGGTAACGCAATAATAGTCAAAGACAACTTAGTTCGAAGAGGACGAGGGGAAGAGAAGAGTAAAACAAGAATGTCCCACAAAGACTATGCTATAGTTCAGGTATCTTTTTGGGGCCATGTAAGACTCCTCCTACATGAAAGAAAAGAAGTTTGTATCAGAAAACCCTTCTAACATCTGTGTAGTTTCCTATTAGATATGACTCTTTACAATTAACTAAATACCTCAATAATTCCCCACGTCCATCTACCAGTAGGTATAATGTCAGTTAGTGATGTTATATGTATCTAGAGGTGAAAAGAGAAAGGGTGTTTAGGAAAATAAAGGTTAACATAGGAGGTAATGTAACATAATCATTCTTAGACTATAGCATACCCCATTTAATAATGTTATCTATCTAAAGAAGGGTAAGGGATCATGACTGGAATATTAAAAATGAAATGAAAGAGAAAAGCATAAACACTTAACATGCATCACTACATGCAACTCAGTTCTAGTCATAGGGCCATGTACACAATAAATATAATGAGCCTTTAAATGATATCAAAAATGTAGCAGTACTAGGTATCAAGTGTGTGGAAGATTTCAGTTTAGAAAAAAAGCACAACATAACATTGTGATTTCTGGTATTAGTATTTTTTTTCATCATAGGCATGGCTTTTATGCTGAACCCAAGAGGAAGATGCAAAATCAGATAAGTGTTGGTTTGCTCACTTTAAGTATGTCAGCGTGCACAGCAGGTCACCCTGACTGGATCTTGTAGAATGTTGATTCTTGTTTTATTTGTGTCTCTTTCCTTTTCAGGATTCCAATGAGAGATTGCACGAGAATAAGACTGTGGATCTGAAGAGGCAGACTGAGAACTCCCCAAAGTCAAAGGAAACCTGATGAGGAGCCGACGGATAATGCCACAACAACAAGGATGACTTGGAAACAGAGGTAAGGATACCAACATTAGGAAGCAAGTCAGTCAAATTTGCTTTATTCGAGGTAAAAACTCATAAAAGCACAGAACATTTAAAACCGTTTTCATTCTTGATAAAATATATAAAATTTATTTACAAACTCTAATACATTTCCTTATTATCCATGTTACATAAAGGGAGCAGTAATTACATATTGGGAATTTAAAGAATAAAGCATTTTGACTTCACTAATATAAAAAAACCTATGGTAAAACATCAATAAAAATAATAATACGACCAATGAGGACCCATCAAGGTGGTCAAAACATTCCTTGTAACTAGCACAGAGACGTAGAAGTGAAAGCTTGATCTCAACCAGGCTACTATCATGCTATCAATTTCCTTCTGATAGCCCATGCCCATCCCAAGAATTTCGCTACTGCCACAGATACAACCGGCTGGGTGCTAGTACAGATTATTCTTAAAGCCACTTTGCTCTCTCTCGTGCCAAGCAATTTACACATCACCTTTAGCCAAACACAACGGGGTGTTGAATATACCCCACAAACAAAAAGAAGGTGGGCAATGGACTCAATGCCATTATTGCCAATGCCATTATTACAAGCTGGGCAGATATTGGAATTCGCTTCTGCCCATCTTCCTGTTAGCGATCTAATTGGGAGCGACCCCACTCTAAGCTGGAAATAAGGTTTCCTGTCCTGGGCACTAGCTATAATGTCCCAATAAGGCTCCAAGAACGGGGAGACCTTCGCTTCTAAGAAGCGACCTTCCAGAGAGGTGGGATCTGCATCGTTCCAGTCTCAGTGTGCTACCATTTCCCAAAACTTTGTTTTTATGGTGTCTTTAGTCGGGAATTGGGCCATCTCTGGATTCTCCCATAATCCCATCATGCCTATTTTTTCCAGTGATTTACACAATTCCTTCAGCCAGCCTATCTTATGTAATTTATCTATTTTAATTACATCCAGGAAGCCCCTCGCATAATGCGCAAGTTCTGGGGTAACCCAGATGCGCCGCCAATATAAAATTGGTCGTAGCCTAGCCATATCAGATATGGCTTTCCTATCTAGATCATAGCGTAGTGGCTTCACAGGTGTACTTTTAGGTAGGCCAATTAGGTTTTGTAGGAATATGTTGGGCCAAGTTGTCAAAGCCCCATAATTCGGTGCCGTAAAGCGCCGCGCCAAGAGCTTTGGCCTCGTACACCTGGAGAGCTGGTGAAATCGGTTTAGTCAGGGATTTCTTATGCTCAGCACTTATAGCCCCAGCATTTTGGCAGAGTTTAAGGGCTGCCATTTCAGTGTGCTACCCCCATTTTACACCCTTAGCTATGTGGATTCCCAGGTAAGCGAAGTCCGAAACCATTTCCACTAGTTAGCCATCCATGAAGAAATTCCCTTTAAAGCTAGCCTGAGGGTTAAATACCATGAGCTTCATTTTAGCTACGTTTACTTCAAGCCCACGATCGACAACCCTCAAAAATGTTCAAGGCGTGCTGCAGACCACTAGGGGTTTTGGATATAATGAGCATGTCATCTGCAAATAGTAGAATGGGCGTTTTCACTCCATCCAAGGTAGGAGCGTCTACGGAGCCAGACAACATACGCTCAACTACCCCATTAATGTACAATGAAAAAAGCGCTGGGGCCATGGCGCAGCCTTGGCGCACACCCCGCTCTACCTGAGACTCAGCAGTGACCTCCCATGCCTCCCCCACTGGATGTTGACATAGTTTGTCTCATGTAATCTCATTGTTAGTGATAAGATTTCCAGCGGCATGCCCATCCCAGCTAACAGTCTCCATAGCAGGGACCGGGGGACTAGGTCGAAGGCTGCCCGCAGGTCAATAAAAGCAGCATACAGACTGCCCTTCCCCAACTGCACTACCTTCCAATGAAGCAACGTAAACCGGAATATCTGGTCTGTGGTGCTGGTTAGCTTACGAAAATCAACTTGGTAAGGAGACAAGATGTTCTTTCCTTCTACCCAGACAATAATTTTTGCTAGAGTCATTTTACCTATCACCTTTTGTACCGTGCCTATTAAACTGATGGGCCTGTAATTCACTGGGAGTGTCTTGTCTCCTTTTTTATACACAGGGATTATTACAGCCCCTTTCCAAGACTTTGGTACAGGTGCCCCTAGCGCCACCGCATTAGCTAACTCCAGGATATACCTGCCCCATCTCATTTTCTCATGAAGGAAGACATCCGCGGGGACCCCATCAGGTCCGGGTGCCTTCCCCGGGCAACTGTGTCCAGGGCCTCTGCTACGTCAGCGTTATTAAAAGGAAGGACAGTGAATATAGTAATGGCTACAGGCTCCCTGATCTTATCCTCGGGACAACACCTATATTGGGGTCCAAAAAAATCTAGCCAACCACTCTGGGAAACATGGTTTGACGGTGGATCGGGGAGGCCTCCCTTCCCCCACTTGATGATGTTCCAGAATAATCTGGAATCCTTAGCAGAACTGGCAGCTTAAAGGTCTTGCCAGTGCTGTTCGTCCCATTGCTTCTTGGCCGTGATTAAACTGGCCTGGTAATTTCGTCTTGCTTCCCTGATGGCTATAGGGTCTCTCTTTTTAATCGCCGTTCCCAAAGAAGTTCTAGCCTTCTTGCAGACCGCATTATACCACCCCATTTTTGGTGGGCGATGGTTCTTGCCTGTGGGGTGTGGGGCTCTCTTTTAGGAAGCACCAGGCAGGTAAAAACTAGAACGCCAAGCACCTTCCTGTTCATCATTGCACATTTTATTCCAGACGTGCTCCGCCCCTGGCGTATATGAAATACGGATTGAGGCAGATGTGACAGCAAGACCCCTACAGCCAACCTCCACAGAAACCAAGAAGGATTCAGAGTGGTGCCTCCGAGCCTCTCCCTAACCTGAAAACCCTACGACCTAAACAAAGCAGCAACATTTTGAGCTCAAGTTCCCAGCCAGGGATAGAGCGTAACTCTCTACGCAGATCATTGAGTGCAACCAATAAAGCTAATGCTACCAATGTGACAGTGGGTACTGTTCAACACAATTCCATGGTTTACTATGAAATTCCACCTGATGCTTCATCTTTGAACTGGTGCCCTTTTGAAAGCCCAATGATATTAAAAAATACTCTGGATATTTCAAAGAATACATTTCAAGCTCTTCTACAGTCACTCAGCGTCAGCAACTGCTTCATGCTTATCAGGGATTTCATGACAAGTATCTGATTGCTCCGTGGTCCTATGCCTGGAAATTTTGGGAACTTTTCTTTTCAACATGTGTTTATTAACAATACTCATCATTCTACTGCCACAAAAACAATTACCTTTCCTATGGTTCATGAACTACAGCCACACTTGTCATCCCACAGAACCAAAAGAGGTCTCTATGCTGCAAACATTCCAGCTTATCCAGTGTCTTAGGGCATAGCTTGGGAAATGGTTCCATATCGGATTACGGGATCCTCTGAGACAATGCAAATGCCTTACACAATAAAGGTTTCAACGAATGATGTTATAATGCCCCATTCTATTTCAGATGATTAGGACCTTGAGACTATTAAAATAAAGATGTCTGATTTACAGGCATGTACAACTTTGAATTATGAATATCCTTATTTGAATATATCATTACAAAGATTTGTATTGTTATCACTACTATATGCACTATGTCTAAAATAAGATTAGCTATCCTAGAGAAGTTCACAATCGCCCCTATTGGGGACATTATTAGGTGCTGCCTCTAGATAGTTATATAAGTTCATAAAGAAATTCCCTTAGTTTTAGAGTGCTCACAACCTTCACAATCAGGCTTCTATTTCACAGGGAACCCAAAGCAGCTTCCCAAAAATCTAATCACTACCAACAAGCTGATCTACTGCATTGAGTTTAATCAACACCTGGCTATTCAATCATATGAGTACTGAAATGCAAATAGTGAGAAAAACAGTATTTCGGGAGCAAAGTTTGGTAGATCCAAGTCAAAGAAGTCTTATTTTGAGCCTGTATAATAACAAAAGAAATAATCTTTCTGAGCCGAACTATCCAGCAGATAACTTGTCTGGGATTCGGAACAAGGAATGACTTAAATAAACCTTCTATTCCAAACGTCAATATGACTGTGTTCAGTAATTGGCAATTTCAACAGAATATTTATGAATCAGATAAATATGATGCAGAATGGGACCTATATTTCCATGCAATTTCCTATTGAAGGTTATGTCTTATGGCCTTACGAATCTGATACCTACATGTAGTGTTTTCTTTCAAACACTAATGGACCTAAAAGTAATTGTACTCATCCATATTACATTATATAAACACCTGTAGTAGCTACCCCATATAATGTAGGTAAGCTATGCCAACGATGGCTAGAAAACTTGAGTTTTTCAGCTGTGAAAGAACACATTTTCACCATTAGTGAGAATATGGATCTTTCTGACTTTTGTCTGGGACAGCATCCTCAAAACAAAATATTCCTTTCCACAGGAATATATGCAATTTGCAAAAAAGGAATCAATATTTTCAGAGAAAGAAAATGCAGAAAGAATTAGGATAATTGAACACGAAAACATGAAAACAGTTTTTAAAGTTATCAACAATGGAATGAACACCCTTTCTATAAGAGTGTACTCTTTAAATCACATGTTTTCCTCACCCTTAGATGTCCTGAAAGGAAACCTGAATTTATTACAACACAGGCAGGCTCCATTAGGAACAATTATACAATCAATTTAATTTACGGAAATAATAACGATGACCCTTCAGTAATTAATTATTTATCTAATGAGCTTACCAATTGGCCGCTACCAGTCATAATATGTGGTGATTTCAATATAAATCTTCCACATAACTGGTCAACTAAAGACGATTGGCAATATCGGGGCCGAAAACCAAGGATCTTTAGAGCTATTAAACAGTTATGTATCACTCATGGGTTGGTAGATGGGTGGCAGATTTCGAATCATAATCCTAATGATCCTGGCTATACTTTTTATTCCAACCGTCATGAGACACATGCCCGGCTGGATTATTTTTTAATCTCCAACTCATTAAAATCATTATTTAAACTAGAAAAGCTACCTCGTGTCCTCTCGGATCATAACCCCCTGGTATGTACAGTTGATACAGCTTCTTTAACCCAGAAACAACAAGGTTGGACATTTGATAGATTCTTGCTACTTGGGAACGAATACTGAAATCACATGAGAAGCTGGATTCTTGAGTTCCTAGCAATAAATAAAGGAAGCACAACGCTAAACTTTGTATGGGATGTTCTAAAAGCAGGAATTAGGGGAGAACCTATACAATATTCCTCTAGGATTAACAAACGTGCTAGAGAATCTCTAAGACTGTTACAGGACGAATTAAAGAGGGTGGAAGAAGATCTTATAAGGGTGACAAGTGGTCGCTCCAATATAGAGGAAATAGACAATATCCAGCAACAGGTTGCAATAGCCAGAGCATCAATCACAAATGAATACACCATTAAGGCAGTAAAAAAAGCTACAGCCCATCGCGAAATAATGTATGAAGTTAGCGAAACAATGGGGCAGCAGCTAGCTATACAGATGAGACAGCAGACCGCACAGAATGTCATACTCGAGATCCGATGACCCGACATAAGGTAGGGTAACTGACTCAGGGAAGATCAGAGAAGCATTCTGGCGCTTTTACAGTGCACTGTATACAGAGGAGGGAGAAATAGACCTAGACATGACTACTGAATATTTAGAAGCAGATACCGGTAAGCAATTAAACGTAGAAGACCAGGAAAGTCTAAAAGAGCCCCCCACTCTTGATGAAATAATAAAAACAGAGAAGGATCTCTCCCGTGGGAAGGCAGCGGGACTAGATGCTATCCCATTAGAATTTTATATAGCATTTCTGGACCCACTTCAAGAAATATTGTTAGATCTATGCCTACATGTATTTAGAGGAGGACAGCCTCCAAATACATGGTCCAGGGCAAAAATAGTGATATTCCCGAAAAAAAACAAGCCCCCCCGGACCAGATGGGCTCCTATTGTCATTTTCTCATGAAGGAAGACATCCGCGGGGATCCCATCAGGTCCGGGTGCCTTCCCCGGGCAACTGTGTCCAGGGCCTCTGCTACGTCAGCGTTATTAAAAGGAAGGACAGTGAATATAGTAATGGCTACAGGCTCCCTGATCTTATCCTCGGGACAACACCTATATTGGGGTCCAAAAAAATCTAGCCAACCACTCTGGGAAACATGGTTTGACGGTGGATCGGGGAGGCCTCCCTTCCCCCACTTGATGATGTTCCAGAATAATCTGGAATCCTTAGCAGAACTGGCAGCTTAAAGGTCTTGCCAGTGCTGTTCGTCCCATTGCTTCTTGGCCGTGATTAAACTGGCCTGGTAATTTCGTCTTGCTTCCCTGATGGCTATAGGGTCTCTCTTTTTAATCGCCGTTCCCAGAGAAGTTCTAGCCTTCTTGCAGACCGCATTATACCACCCCATTTTTGGTGGGCGATGGTTCTTGCCTGTGGGGTGTGGGGCTCTCTTTTAGGAAGCACCAGGCAGGTAAAAACTAGAACGCCAAGCACCTTCCTGTTCATCATTGCACATTTTATTCCAGACGTGCTCCGCCCCTGGCGTATATGAAATACGGATTGAGGCAGATGTGACAGCAAGACCCCTACAGCCAACCTCCACAGAAACCAAGAAGGATTCAGAGTGGTGCCTCCGAGCCTCTCCCTAACCTGAAAACCCTACGACCTGAACAAAGCAGCAACATTTTGAGCTCAAGTTCCCAGCCAGGGATAGAGTGTAACTCTCTACGCAGATCATTGAGTGCAACCAATAAAGCTAATGCTACCAATGTGACAGTGGGTACTGTTCAACACAATTCCATGGTTTACTATGAAATTCCACCTGATGCTTCATCTTTGAACTGGTGCCCTTTTGAAAGCCCAATGATATTAAAAAATACTCTGGATATTTCAAAGAATACATTTCAAGCTCTTCTACAGTCACTCAGCGTCAGCAACTGCTTCATGCTTATCAGGGATTTCATGACAAGTATCTGATTGCTCCGTGGTCCTATGCCTGGAAATTTTGGGAACTTTTCTTTTCAACATGTGTTTATTAACAATACTCATCATTCTACTGCCACAAAACAATTACCTTTCCTATGGTTCATGAACTACAGCCACACTTGTCATCCCACAGAACCAAAAGAGGTCTCTATGCTGCAAACATTCCAGCTTATCCAGTGTCTTAGGGCATAGCTTGGGAAATGGTTCCATATCGGATTACGGGATCCTCTGAGACAATGCAAATGCCATACACAATAAAGGTTTCAACGAATGATGTTATAATGCCCCATTCTATTTCAGATGATTAGGACCTTGAGACTATTAAAATAAAGATGTCTGATTTACAGGCATGTACAACTTTGAATTATGAATATCCTTATTTGAATATATCATTACAAAGATTTGTATTGTTATCACTACTATATGCACTATGTCTAAAATAAGATTAGCTATCCTAGAGAAGTTCACAATCGCCCCTATTGGGGACATTATTAGGTGCTGCCTCTAGATAGTTATATAAGTTCATAAAGAAATTCCCTTAGTTTTAGAGTGCTCACAGCCTTCACAATCAGGCTTCTATTTCACAGGGAACCCAAAGCAGCTTCCCAAAAATCTAATCACTACCAACAAGCTGATCTACTGCATTGAGTTTAATCAACACCTGGCTATTCAATCATATGAGTACTGAAATGCAAATAGTGAGAAAAACAGTATTTCGGGAGCAAAGTTTGGTAGATCCAAGTCAAAGAAGTCTTATTTTGAGCCTGTATAATAACAAAAGAAATAATCTTTCTGAGCCGAACTATCCAGCAGATAACTTGTCTGGGATTCGGAACAAAGAATGACTTAAATAAACCTTCTATTCCAAACGTCAATATGACTGTGTTCAGTAATTGGCAATTTCAACAGAATATTTATGAATCAGATAAATATGATGCAGAATGGGACCTATATTTCCATGCAATTTCCTATTGAAGGTTATGTCTTATGGCCTTACGAATCTGATACCTACATGTAGTGTTTTCTTTCAAACACTAATGGACCTAAAAGTAATTGTACTCATCCATATTACATTATATAAACACCTGTAGTAGCTACCCCATATAATGTAGGTAAGCTATGCCAACGATGGCTAGAAAACTTGAGTTTTTCAGCTGTGAAAGAACACATTTTCACCATTAGTGAGAATATGGATCTTTCTGACTTTTGTCTGGGACAGCATCCTCAAAACAAAATATTCCTTTCCACAGGAATATATGCAATTTGCAAAAAAGGAATCAATATTTTCAGAGAAAGAAAATGCAGAAAGAATTAGGAAAATTGAACACGAAAACATGAAAACAATTTTTAAAGTTATCAACAATGGAATGAACACCCTTTCTATAAGAGTGTACTCTTTAAATCACATGTTTTCCTCACCCTTAGATGTCCTGAAAGGAAACCTGAATTTATTACAACACAGGCAGGCTCCATTAGGAACAATTATACAATCAATTCAATTTACGGAAATAATAACGATGACCCTTCAGTAATTCATTATTTATCTAATGAGCTTACCAATTGGCCGCTACCAGTCATAATATGTGGTGATTTCAATATAAATCTTCCACATAACTGGTCAACTAAAGACGATTGGCAATATCGGGGCCGAAAACCAAGGATCTTTAGAGCTATTAAACAGTTATGTATCACTCATGGGTTGGTAGATGGGTGGCAGATTTCGAATCATAATCCTAATGATCCTGGCTATACTTTTTATTCCAACCGTCATGAGACACATGCCCGGCTGGATTATTTTTTAATCTCCAACTCATTAAAATCATTATTTAAACTAGAAAAGCTACCTCGTGTCCTCTCGGATCATAACCCCCTGGTATGTACAGTTGATACAGCTTCTTTAACCCAGAAACAACAAGGTTGGACATTTGATAGATTCTTGCTACTTGGGAACGAATACTGAAATCACATGAGAAGCTGGATTCTTGAGTTCCTAGCAATAAATAAAGGAAGCACAACGCTAAACTTTGTATGGGATGTTCTAAAAGCAGGAATTAGGGGAGAACCTATACAATATTCCTCTAGGATTAACAAACGTGCTAGAGAATCTCTAAGACTGTTACAGGACGAATTAAAGAGGGTGGAAGAAGATCTTATAAGGGTGACAAGTGGTCGCTCCAATATAGAGGAAATAGACAATATCCAGCAACAGGTTGCAATAGCCAGAGCATCAATCACAAATGAATACACCATTAAGGCAGTAAAAAAAGCTACAGCCCATCGCGAAATAATGTATGAAGTTAGCGAAACAATGGGGCAGCAGCTAGCTATACAGATGAGACAGCAGACCGCACAGAATGTCATACTCGAGATCCGATGACCCGACATAAGGTAGGGTAACTGACTCAGGGAAGATCAGAGAAGCATTCTGGCGCTTTTACAGTGCACTGTATACAGAGGAGGGAGAAATAGACCAAGACATGACTACTGAATATTTAGAAGCAGATACCGGTAAGCAATTAAACGTAGAAGACCAGGAAAGTCTAGAAGAGCCCCCCACTCTTGATGAAATAATAAAAACAGTGAAGGATCTCTCCCGTGGGAAGGCAGCGGGACTAGATGCTATCCCATTAGAATTTTATATAGCATTTCTGGACCCACTTCAAGAAATATTGTTAGATCTATGCCTACATGTATTTAGAGGAGGACAGCCTCCAAATACATGGTCCAGGGCAAAAATAGTGATATTCCCGAAAAAAAACAAGCCCCCCGGACCAGATGGGCTCCTATTGTCCTATTACTCTAATAAATGCTGATTCAAAAATGTATTCCAAACTACTGTCTAATCGTATTTCAACAATTATTCATAAATTCATATCCAATATCCAACATGGCTTTATCCCCGGGAGAGAAACCACAAATCATACACGGCGGGTAATCAGCTTATTCGACAGTACTCAGGTGGCAGGAGACCCGATGGCGCTAATATTACTCAATGCCGAGAAGGCTTTTGACAGGGTCTGCTGGCAATTCCTCTGGCAGGCCATGTCCCAGGTGGGATTCAAACAGGTTTTCATACAGGCAATCCAAAAGTTATATAATAATCCATGGGCCATGGTAATGGTTAACGGCTGCCTTTCTAAAGAATTGATAATTACGAGAGGAACAAGGCAGGGATGTCCTTGTTCCCCATTGTTGTTCGCCATCTATATTGATCCGTTTATTCGTAGACTGGAAGGCAGTAGGAACATAGCCCCTATATCAACACAAGGCTACCTAACAAAGACCCTCGCTTATGCGGATGACATTGCCATCGCTACGTCCAATCCAAACTTGGCTATGCCTATTATTGAGTCAGAGGCCAAAATATTCGGAAAAATCTCAGGGTATGCACTAAACCAGGGGAAAACGCAGATTATTATTAATAATAACTGTGGTATGACGGACTCGCGTATAACAGAATCTGCAACCTACCTAGGGGTGACCATCACATCTGATTTAGAAAAACTTGTCGACTTAAATCTGAAACCCGCATTGAATAAAATGCAGAAAGATCTCCACCGTATTAATATTTTACACCTCTCATTGATTGGAAGGGTCAACGCACTAAAAATGGTCCACTTTCCAAAGCTACTGTATATATTTAGAGCCATTAATCTTGAAATTTCAGACCGTTGGTTTAAGACAATGGAGCGTATCTTTACAAACTTTATCTGGTCATACAAACAACCCCGCCGTTCATACAAACTGCTGACGCTCCCCAAAGAAAGAGGAGGTCTAGCGCTCCCAAATCTTAAAACATACTACTGGGCAACAGTCTTGTTATATAATCAGGAACTCTTCCATCTCGAGGGGATAGAGGTAGGGGAAGTTAATGAGACCCCATCGATTAACCGGATAATACTGGGGGATAATAGCACTGGCTATCTGTGGAGATATCTATTCGATAGCTATCACAAAAAAGTGAGATTAAAAACGCTTATAGGAGCGTTTAAGGTATGGAAATCTGTGAGGAAGATGGTAGGTTTAGGTCGTTTATCCTATTATACACCAACTCAAAACAATCCCTCCCTACCGGAAATCTTCAAAGATAGCTGTATTAATAGGTGGAATGTGGTTGGGATCACTCATCTGGGATGTTTTTTCTCCTCAGAGGGGCTAAACTCCTTTGGAACCTTGAGGGATAAGTTTCATCTCGAATTGAAAGACTTCTTTAAGTATCTCCAGATTAGAGACTTTTTGTCAAGACATACAATGGGAGAGGGTATCATGTGTAAAATAGACATAGCCGACATTTTAAGCCACTCACAGAAAAAATTCAAGATCGGGGAGATATATTCTCTATTACTGAGATATCTTACGGATGATATTCAAAAAATCACCCAGAAGTGGCAAAGTAAAATCTCAATCTCCTCTGAGGAATTTGAACACTCATATGGGCTATCTCAAACTGTCCTCATGTCTACTAAACTTCAAACCCAATTCTATAAAATATGTTTTTTTATGTATTATACCCCGGACAAAATATCCAAATGGGGTAGTGGGAGAGGTACATGTTGTTTTCAATGCAATTTACAAAATGCGGACTGTATACATATTTTTTCTTCCTGTCCCGTTTTAATTCCACTTAAAACAAATATTGCACGTTTTCTGACTTTGATCCTCAGAATAACGATTAATCTATCAGATGAAACTGTAGTTCTGGGTGTTACAAACCCTGCTAACCACAAAGCCGGTCGCAAATTGATTTTTATCTCGATGGCCATAATGAGAATATGTATAGCCTCGGCTTGGCAAGATCCTATAGCCCCATCATATCAACAATGGTTTGCAAGATTGTTAGCAATTTTTAATTTAGAGATGGCGATATATAAAAACAAAGGCAGGAAGAGTCAGATTAAAGGACAAAAAATCTGGTCTCCCTTAATAGAATGGTCTAAAATGCAATGATATATACAGTAGTAACCAGCTTGTTTTGCTTAAACTGCAACTCAACTTTGCAATTTCACGAAATTGAATGTTAATGCATCTACTTAACTTGTAAATTTTCCTTTTCAGTATTGTTTTGTTTAGCTTTCAATTATTTTCAATTGGCCAATTTCTTGTTTTTCTGATCTGCTTGACCGGGGAGGGAGGGGCAGGGTCTGTGTTATCTGTTGTATTGTCTTTTTGTTGTAAAATCAAATAAAAATATTTTTTTTAAAAAGGAACAATTATACAACTAAATTGGGCACTACAAACACTTAGCTCAGGTTTTGTACCTTGGTAACTTCTCAATGAAATAAACCATATATTTTGATGCTTTCACAGAAAGCAATGGCTAGGAAAGAATCTACATACACCCAAGTAGGTATAGAACAGGTTGAAGATGCACCATTTATAGTAAGTGATACTTGACCTCTCACCTGGTCAATAAAAGGTATTGCTTCATGGCTCATTACAACTTTTCATTTTTAAGATTGTCAGAGATATTATTATATTAGCTGATATTGAACCGTACACAATTCTTTGAAATTTCTTTTGTCCCAAATCTATTTTAATGAAAATTTGGATGACTATGTATATCAGTACAGATAATTGAAGACATCTTCTTCAACATTTCCTTCTGTGTGACATCATTTCATTGAACAGAATGTGTTGGGGTTTGATGCCACTGTTAAGTACTGTTTCATCTGGTTCCCCCTCTGAATCCATTCATACACATCATGAAATTCTGAATACTAGTTCTCATTTATTTATAACAAAAATTACTTGCTGTGGGTTGGAATCCGGCCACAAGTGTTGTGGAAGGAAGTTGCATCCTCTTCTTAGAATTTTCATTAGGAACATCCCTTAACCTAGTATAAACATGAAATCTAAGTGTTTGGCAATTTAAACAATTATTGTGTGTTTTGTTGCATAAAGAAGTTCATTTGACATTAGCAGGTGAAGTTTTGAACCACAATTGCTTCAGAAATTCAAAGGCTGTTATACACGCAATACCTGACACATTTTGCTGATATTGTACAAACAATATTTATTATGTCTGTTACTTCTAGTGTTGTGGATCTTTTTTAGAACATTGCATCTGGTCTTCTAACTAGTACATAAACTGTCTAACTATAATTATCTTAGACTTACAAATAAGGTAGCCTCCAGTCGCTTATCTCGATGTGGAAACAGTTATTCAACCTCTACATGAGCACCAGAAACAATGGTGAGCAATGCATCTGTCCCTTCTACTGGATGCTATCTATGTCAGATCAATATCACCGGTGCCACTTTTCAATGCAGCTCTTGATGAATGGCTTGACTCACTGTTATCTTTTGAACCCCCTGGAGAGGAGATGTAACTATCATTGGGTGCTCAAGATGAGCAACCCACTGATGGTTGAACAAGCACAAAGATTGTGAACTACAAACATGCTCTGTAGGGTTTTCATAAATACCACCCTTATGCTTTGTGTGTACTTAAAGATGTCAACATGGGAAACAGGAATGTACTCAATAAGTAAACTGTTCAAAAACAAGAATTACGCTCATGTTGCACAAAAGCCTGACCGAAGTATATTCTTTTTTATAAGACTATTTTAAATTTGTGTTCCCTTTTTATGCCAACATATTGTTAAATTGGTCTATGCATATCAGCACTGCTATTTTTTAATCACCAAAACACATGCAGCATTCTAGGTAGAGTACAATATACATATTGATAATCTGAAGTAATGCAAGACTCAAAAGTATGTGTGCTTCACTACATTTATTATATGTATAATTTCTGCCATTTTACATATATGATGTATCGATTGCCTTTTTTTTATGTTCCATTATATGTGTGATATTGAATGCTTCCTATCATATTTTACATGCATAGTTTGACTAGGTGTATATTAAGTTATGTAGACCTTATTAACTAGAGGGTATGGATTTTCCTATACATTATACAAAAAGCAATTGGTTATATACACCCCTATGACATCACATTCAGATGTACAATCCTGGGATGACATACAGTCTCTAAGGTCCGATTCCATCTATATAGGTCCTCACTCCATCTTGGCTAAGGGAGGATGCCATCTTCCTTCTCTCAAACAACGGAACTTGCCACCTTTTCTGATTTACACAGAATCATTGTCATGTCTGCTATTAGACACTTATGTCACCATATCTTTCTAAGAACTGTGAAAGTGTCCAGCTACTCAATCAATGAAAGAGATACAACCATCAAAGCAGCATTCGTCTGGGTCAAATGTCTACTTTCCACCATGGCAAGGTTGAGTAATACCACATACAGACATATAACGAAGATATTATAAGGTGAATTAAAGTCCTTTTAGCTTATATGTGCATAAATAACCATCTAGGACGTGCATCTAAGTACATAATCTATGTCAGTCATTCCTAAACTTATGTCTGAAATTCCAGTTTCTGATAAAATTTAGTATATAAAGATGACCACCTGACCACTTGCCAGAAGATGTCCTTTGCCCAGATTATCTGCCAAGATTTTGCCAGAGACTGGCTCAACTACTGCCAGCACACTTTACACTTTACAGATCTTGCATCTCCGTGAAGCCAATTATGTTGAGTCCTGGAGAAAGACTGCAGTGTGTGTTTGTTCTTCATGTAGAACACTGTCTTGACACCACCACTAATAATGACAGCCTTTTATGTCAACAAGGTACGCCGTACATTTATTCTCCTTAAGACTCTCTAGAATGAAAGTTGCTCTGCATTCCGTGCGCTCTTGATATAATGCCTAGAAGTAGTCGTTAGGTTGTTAAGTTCTAGATTACTTTTTAAAAGACTTTTTAATGATGCTAGAAATGTTAATTTGTTTCTCATTATTCTTATAGTAATCAGTGTAGGTGTGTAGTTGTTTTAGGAATACTAACAAACAGATTGTTCCTGTAGTAATAAATGTTTTTAAATTAAAGTGTACATTCTTCTTAGTACAATGTGTGTCATACAGTGAATAACTAAATGAGCTTGATTGCTGTTTCCTCAGTGCCCTTATCCCTTCATGGCATTGTTAGTAACCCAAAAACAATGTTTGGAAAGTGCAAATAGTGTCTCAGACACTGGGTACATTCCATTATGAGAGTTGCAAATTGTGAGTTCCCAAAAAATTGCAATTTGCGACTCGCATAATTGAATGGTCGTACATCTGGCCCATGGTCCCCGAATCCGAACAAATGTTGAGAAAGGGCGAATATGAGGTCAGGGGAAACACACACTGTGTGATCCCGTGTTGGTACAAAATAAAAATAAATATTATTTCATGGGATTTGCAGTACCACAGCAGAACTCAGTAAGGCTCCCCTATATAGTTTGAAAAACAACTACACAGGTCCCTCTAAGGCAAGCTTCCCTGATATGGTGCTGCAATCTTATGCGAGCTTCCATACCAAGGTGCAAGATCTGTGGTACAAGTACTTGTACTGTGAATCCAGCACCAGCAGAGAAACCTTGCATGGCATTATGGTAAGGAATCTTGATCCTCAAGCCAGGATAAAAAAAAAAAGAAAGTAGTCTACTGGATATTGCCATTTGCATCTGGGGCTGGCAGTCTGCAGAGTGCTGGAAGAAGGGTCTGGTTGGATACAAGGCCCTACAGCTATTCCAAGCAGTGCACTGCCAAAGATTGTGCTTAGCAGTTGTTGCCCAAACGGAGATCGCTGGCTGCCCACAAAGGTTTGAGCACAGGACATGATCATATGTTAGCTGGAAACAGAGGTGAGGTCCAAAATAATTACATTTATAAAATGATAAAAATTCATAAAAAGGTACTGAAAAAGCAAAAGTTAAAGAGACTGTAGCCAAATGAATTCTGACCAGTTAGTCCACCCAGATTTTTTATTTTTATCACGGAGTTTGGGATCTGTACTGTGGATGAGTCTCTCTAGCTGAGTCACATCCACAGAAGTATCCTGGTTATTGGACTGAGCATGCTTCCTAACAGTGTTTTCCTTTTAAGATAAGGCCACTGTGGTATAGCTAGGGTGTGGGCCTCTGGGCTGTGTGCACATGAACACATGTGCAGGCTGCACATGAGAGCCTGGAGTTGTGTCCAGCGTGGTAATGGTGTACAGGTAGCCTGGAGCTGAAGTGACCCTGTCAGGGTAGGTGCTGATCTAGTAGAGGCCTTATAATATTATTGGGAATTCACTGATAGGTCAGTAAGGTTTACTGGAATATCTGTAGTGTAACTGTATTACATACCAAGGGGAATTCAGCCTTAAAGTGCAGTTTTTTTCTTTTTTGGCCTACACAGTCCAGCAAGGGGTCAAACTAGGAAGAGAAATGTATGCCCAGTTTGCATATGCTAGTCCTAATAAAATACAAATGCATTTTATGAGTAATTAGAAATGGTCATATTTCTCTGGCTCAGCACAGTATCAGATGACAGGTATTTTGTCACCCTGCTGGGCCAAGTTAATTACTCTCCTCCTCAGCAAAGGGAACAAAGACCTTCCACAGAAAGGGAGCAATTAGCCGTGATTGTCTCAGTTCCAGAGAAGGAAGGGGTGAGGAAGAATATATTCAGCTGGTAATTAGCTGTTGAACGGCACCTGGGTTGGGACAGCCCGGGCACCTGAACTAAGTACAAAGCCCAGGCATTTGGAGCCAACACAGGAGGGGTTTTCCTCTAACGTTTTGGTGGGAATGTATCTGGCAATGATACAGCTAGAGATGGAGCTTAGGCCCTCAAGAGAACTCTTCAAATAGAAAGCTTGAAGGTGCCATATTGGATTGTAACAGAATGCTGGGCAAGAGGGTTTGGACTGGGTGAATGGATTATATAGAATCATAGGATTATCTAGGGGCGCGCAGCATCTAGAACTTTACACTCTCATTTATAAACCCCTGCACAAGGGAGAGAGAGGGAGCAAGACCCTGGAACTGGACAGCAGCAACATCACATGGACAGCTGGAAGTAGAAGCCACCTGAGAGTGGGCTCCTGCGTGACACACCTGAGGACATGCAAGAGCGGGGACCCGGAGGGGCAGTCAGGAGTGGTCTCCCTGCACTGCCCCACCTTTTTGTAGGCACTGGACACCCCGGGTTGATCAGTGGCACTCATCAAAATAAAAGAAATGAAAAGAAAAAGCAAAATCCCAGAAACATAGTGGGAGAGCCACTACTATGGTCTTTATGCTTTTGGGGCTGGGAGAACCCCCAAGTTGCCCTTCAAGGGCCTGCTATCATATTTCTCTCTCCTTGTGGTGTCCCATAGAAGGGCAGAGGAACCACTAAAGAACTGTACATGTGCTGTGGGAGGTTGCATTGAGTGAACCAGCCCCCGGAAAGTAATTTAAAAACTTACCATAAGTCTCTTGGATCATTGAATTCATGACCCCATGCAGTGATTATTGATAGTGAATGCATTTGCACATAGTTGATGATTTTTTTGATTTTAATTGTGAATCTTAGTATGTGATGATTTTATTAAGTTTAATCTGTAGACTCCTTGACAAAGCTAACCGGCATGCTTTATTACACTCTTATATGGCAATGTTTTATCGGATATAGGTGGGTGGGTGTTATGATTATGGGACTCATGATCCATGAGGGTCAAATGTGCTTTCAGAAAGTCACCAAAGTATTTTCCTACCTTAAGTATTTATTTGAAAATTAATGTGTAGTATGTAGTAGAAACAGCACATATTGATCAATAATGTATTCAGTGTTGTTGCATGGTAGCAAATTGAGATTACTAGCCTGCATAACCTCCCTTGAGTAAGCCTTAGATTACTCTGCTTCGCTACCCTGAGAGAATCCGGTGCTACAATGGGGTACTTGGTTCCCAGTAAAGAGACAATTGTAGACCTATAACTCATGCCAGTCTCACATCCTGCACAACTAATAACCCAATTTCTTACAGTGACGGACTTGGTAGTAAAATCTTAACATGCATTAAAGAAAAATAAATGGACTGAAAATACCAAAAGTTAATATTTTGTTGTTGTTAGGTTTGGTTCTAATCAAACTTGAAACAAACTCCAGGGATTCACTGAAAAACAGTGAAAAAGTAGTTATGTTGTAATGAATTAACTATAACTTTTCCCCAATCATGCACTGCTTGTGACCTCACATGTTACATCACTCATGACATGCTAAACTATATCATCGATACAATTACAATCACATCATCAATGACCTCAATGATGATGATATCATCCAACAATTTTGACAGAATGCCATAGACTTTCTACACTGGTAGTATTTTCACTAACTACAATTGTACCCAATTCTCTATAAGTAACTGAAATGGACATAATCATTGGCAACTTGTAGGACACCTTCCATATATGCATGCTCACCCATCTTTGGAGGATGGCACTCTCTTCTTATAGGTATTCAATTGCCTAATGAAAAAATGCCTCCATAAACTTTAGTGGAGTCACATGTTTTTAACCCTTCACCCTACAAAACAGTACTCATTCTCTACCTTAGAGAAACACCTTAAATCCCTCACATGACCCATACTTTGAGTACAGATGTTGAATTAGGAACTTTAAAGATACCTTCACATGGTGTACAACTTTAGAGTCATGCTTACAGCCAGATTTGAAGTTAAACATCCCTAAATGGATTACTACTATTTTGCACATTTTTGAACAACGTTCACTGACTCCAGATCTTAAGGTAAGAACTGCAACTAAACGTGTACAACGTATAAACCCCCACTTTACATAGAACTAATTTATAGCACTTTCTGACAACTATTTAATGTGGACACATGCCCAGGCATCCACATGTGGAAAATCTATTGTGAACCAAAGTTTTGGCACTCCCAGAATCTTCGGAATCCTACTTCCATCCATGGGCGACACATGGGCTATACACTCATTAAACACACACACATACGTACACTCACGCAGAAAAACACACACACACACACACACAAGACAGATAGATGGAATGCTGTTGCAAGGTTCTCAGATTCATATACAAGTAGACCACACTTTCTGACACAAAGAAAAACATCTGATAACTTTAAAGATTCATAAAACATGGCATGCTACCACCACTGCTGTATGTTAGAACCAAGGGTAGTTACAATAGTTTGATGCCTCATATGAGTGTGTGCCTGTTGTGCCCCTTCAGATCACAGAACAGGTTCTGGACCTCTGTGCACATTCTAGATTAGTGTGATGAGAAAAAGTCAGGATACCTGTTTCACAATTAGTCAAGCACTCATGGTAGAGGTACAGGCCTGTTTATGATCCAGGGAGCATTAGTGTCCCAACAAGATTCCTTATACATAATATATCTGGAAAGGGTGAACTTTCAGACAAAAAGCCCATCTTGACTGGGTTCAGGTAAAGTGAAAAGAATCCCTCAAAGAAGTGGAAATTATCTAGCCACTTAAAAGGTTTACAGAAACACAAGTTTAAATGTGACACTTTGAACATTTTGAATCGCCCAAAGATGTGGACCTTTACAAAGCTTCCTAGCTAGGAAATAAAACTTTCCAGCCCAATAATGTAAGACACAAAAAATCATTAATATAAGCTGGAGATTTGGCCAAGAGTGTTCACATGTCATATATTGACACACCATAGGCGCAATGATGACAAAAGCTCGCTGTTTGCACCAGATGTTGAAGTGCACACGTCGTCTGTCACCTTTGCATTCTCATATCTGCATAAACTAAGAAGGCAAAGTATGAACTTAATGGGGTAACCCTGTGTCTCTCAGAACCTGGGACTGTCCGCTAGGGTTTCTGTGATCCCGTACTTGCAATTAGGATGCCACCGTCACCTTGGCGGTGGCATCCCCCATTCCCAGCATTGTGGCAGGCGGTGCTGGCACAATGCTGGGAATGCATGTTGTGCATTGGCATGCACAAGGTGACAGGCACCACGCGGTGCCTGCCACCTTGTCCATGCTAATACCGGGGGGTAACATAGTAGGTACCCCCCATGTGCACTGCCTACCTACATTGGCATGGACAAGGTGGCAGGCACCGCTCAGTACCTGTCACCTTGTGCATGCCAATGCACAATGTGCATTCCCAGCATTGTGGCGGGCAGTGCTGTGAGCACTGCCAGCCACAATGCTGGGAACGGGGGATGCCACCGCCACAGTGGCGGTGCCATCCTAATTGCAGGTAGGGAACTGCGGCACCCCTAATAGCCAGTGTTTTGCTTTGTGTTCCAACATACGTGCTATTCTTTGATTGAAGCAAATTATATAACTTTTTGATTTAGTTACTACGTATAAAGTAAATACTCTTTTAGTTGTTTATTACTTGCAAAGCAATTGCGCATACCCAACAGAACCATTGGAGCTTGTCAAAAACTAAAAAGGAAATGAAATTGCCTGAAATGGCAAGTAAATGCTGCTGGGCAACTTATAATCAGTCAAATTAACTTTAATAGGTAATTGCTACGAAAAATAAGTGTGTTTAAACACTATACTGAATCTATTTGAAATTGCTTATTGATGCTGAAAATGTTAGGTCAAAGAAATCTGATTAAATTATTTTACTGCATGTAAGAGGAAACTAAGCAAAGGGAGAAAGTTATGCTTTTCAGCAATATGTCAGGATGGATTTAGACTTTATTTCATACAAAGGAGTGATCAAAAGGCTGTGTCACCTGAGGATGGTTCACAAGGGACTTAATTTGCTAGGTACGTGGTTTCACTCTATTCTGAGCCATCCCCAGCCTACAGGATTTCATTCATTTGAAGCAGTTGATATATTGCAGAGTTATTACTAGCAGTCCTAAGTTTTCCGTCCCGCAGCATAGGGGAAAAATATTACAAAGTATTTACCTTCTTCTATTTACCCACAAAATGATCACTAGTGATTCCAACTCTATTTATGTGACAATCTGTAGTTTCTTCCCAGCTGGGGACCCCACTAAGGGCTACGCAACACATGGAGCTTAGCAATACACACCTTTAATCATCTGCTTGTAACTGCAAACTCAACATTCATAGGTAGCCTTCACTGTAATACACTGTGGGGCATATTACCAAGCTATAGCGATAATTATCGCTAAGCTTGGTTAGCGGGCAAAATAATATCGCCGAGCTTTGTCATTTTTATCACTTAGGAGCCTTGATATTATCAAGGTTTATCTCCTGAGTGATAAAAATCGAAATGCATGAATATCGCTGTAAAGGCAGCGATATTCATGCATTACCGAGCAAATGCTCTTAGCCATGTTATCCACCTACCGTTGGATAACATGGATAAGAACAGCTCAGTCCAGGTGTTAGCTTTTGGAGATAATCGCGCTTAGCGCAAATATTTCCAAAAGTTGGTACTAGGAGATAAAGATGTTAGCGACTGTTTCCAGTCGCTAACATCTTGGCACGCCCACTTTGCATGTGATTAGCGATAATTATCGCTGACATGCAAAGTGGGCACTTAAATGCCCGCCATCTCCTACTAGCTGTCGCTAACTGGTGTTAGCGACAGCTAAGTAATAAGGCGATTCAATTATCGCCGCTTTAGTGGGAAAAATTTCCGCTAAAGCGGCGATAATGCCCTTGGTAATATGCCCCGGTATTCCTTATGTCATAGCTACACTGAGTACAACAGGAGTAAAAAGGATTCCATCATTGTTACTTCGCAAGACAGTATACCTCCCACTCAGGTAAATAAAAACTTGTCATTTTCACAAAATGATACACACATATATCGATTTACATTTCTTCAATTAATCTTTTTGGCACTGGAATGGTTCGACCTGACCGTGTTGTATGAAGTTGAGACCGGCCACCATCATGATCCAAGATCTGCTGGGATGGTGAAAAGGCAGCAGCAGTCCCTGGTGTTTCAGAATCAGTCTCGCCTTCACCAGGTAGATCTGGTGACCTATGAATCAAAGGCTGAGAGTGAGAAGAGTCTCTGATGATAGCCTTCCCAGGGTGCTGAGCAGTAGCCATGTGTCTTATGGTTGACACTACTTGGAAAGGTTCTGCTTTAAAGGGAGCATTAGGTTTTCTCATCTGCCATGTGAGCACTCTGTCTCCTCTCTGGAAGACAATTCTTTTTGCATTTCTCTAGTCAGCATATGTTTTCATCTTTTTTTCTGACTCAAGTTCCTTGTACAAATGGCATTCCCATGTCTTTCTCTCTGAAGGTTCCACTGGGGTGTCTTGGTTGTAATTGAGTTTAATGCAGTTTGTAAATAGAGTTTTTCAAGTGTAGCACAATAAACTGTTTTCTTTAGCATACCCATAAACCTCTCAACCAGTCTGTTGCAGGGATAAATGAGTGCTCCTTTGATGCTTCATAGCCAAATGCTCCAAAAAGACTTTGATTTCCCAATTACTAAAAGGCATCCTGTTGTATCTTGAGTCTTCCAGCTGCTCAGCTAGAATGCATGTGATGTGGAATATTGGATGAATGGAATGTTGGCGGTTTGTGAATGTCAGTTGGGTGAGGGCTGAGCAGCAGGAAGCTGCTCCTGATGGGGAAACCGTTTCTATCTTAAATCTTAACTTAAAAAAGTAACTTGAATAATCTATCTTGAAGTACCAACATCTTTCTGATTACATCATTTCCATTATCAGATTTTAGTATGACTGGCACACTCCCTGTCACAAAGATGCCATGCAGTCTCTCAGTGACTCATTATTGAGTGGTGGATGAGAGATCCTCAATTAATAGAATCATGAATATTATCCACAAACACCATCAGGTGGTGTACATTGTCAAGTGGACTGAAAAGGTCATTGGCTATTCTCTCCAAGGTATTCTTCAGGAGTTCTGACATGTTTAGGGTGTGCTGAGCAACATTTGGGGATAAGCAGGTAAATAGATCTCAAAGTAAGAGTAGTGTACTAGCCTTTAGATTTTAAGAAAAATGTTGAAACTGTTGAGTTTGTAGATGTTAATGAACTTTGAAAGGTTACATTACACCTGTACAGAATAATATTTATTATAAGAATCTAAGTGTATATGAACAAAAATTATACTTACAAGAGGAAACACTAATCTCAAGTGGCCAAAATGAAAAAGTGGACAAGTCCAGGAGTGATGAAGTGTATGAAAATTATACTATACATCCTCTGCATTCGAAAGAAATCATAGGAAGCAAATTTCGACAGAAAAGAACAAGAAATTGTACAGTCTCAACTTGAAAATGCTTGTTCATTGAGAGATCAGATCCTACAAGAGTTTGCATTCAAAGTCAAGAGGAATCATTCGGATAAGTCTAGGTCTAGCCTCCACACAAAATACTGTATTGAATTATTTGCAAGAAATTCAAAACTGGGCACAGTATGAGCAAGAATGTGCTAATATTGTCCAAATTATTATGTTGGATACATACTAGCCTAAACAGAGTCCACAGCTTGAAAAACGATGTCTATATGACATAATTCAACATTATAGGTTTAAAAAAATGTTAGAGAAAGTATAAAAGAAGAAAAATATGCAGTAATTGGATGTGATGGATGTTTAGTGAAACATGTCAAAGGGAATCTTATTAACCACAGAAAACTGAGTTGTGCAACTGCAGATAAGAAAGAATTTTTCGATTTAGGACTTCTGCAAATGTTCAAGCCTCGGCGTAGTGAAACAGAATTACTTGGAGATTTTGACTGCTATGAATATTCTTTTAATTTCAACTAAATACAACATCCAATGTACGATTTTTCCAACTTACCTATACATTTTAAATGATGAGATTGGACAGGAAGGAACTTTTGCAGCTGAAATAGCTAGAGAAAGTTCACAAAGCAGTCAAAGTTGAGGTACAATGACTGAAGATCCACTGGGAAAACCAATTATTGAAAATTAAGCAGCAATAGCCATGAACGAGGTAGAAACTGTAATGTAGCAAACATCTCAGGATAATATTCAGTTTTAAAAGTTAGAAGAACAACTGAATATTGAACACAAATAAATATATCTACAAGTCAAACAACTGGTAGAACATGGTTTGCTGCTCGAAAAAAAAGAATGTCAATGTTCATTATTTAAACCTATTCTATTGTACATCAGTGGTCAAGCTGGAACAGGAAAAAGTTTCTTTAATTAAAGTTTTGACTAGTTATTTACACAAAACTACAGGATCACATGTATCTTGTATCCTAACGGCTCCAACTGGATAAGCAGCATACAACATTAAGGAATTACTTTTCATTGATTGATTGTCCTACCCATTGAACATGATAATGAATTGGAATATCAAAAGCTATAGGGAAAAACTTGTTATGAAGTCTCAAGAGTACTGAAGAAACTAAAACTTTTTATGAATGATGAGGTGAGCATGGTGTCAAACTTAATGCTTGCGTTTGTACACTTGCAAATGAAAAACATTTAAAAAATGGATTATGATGTTCTGTTTGGAGGAAAACATTTAAATGTATTTGGATACCTACTACAACTTACTCCCATTAAAGGACAACCTGTTTTTAAAACATAGCTCCATGTTGACACAAGGAAATCTTTGGAAAGTATTAGGAATGTATATATTTGGCTAAACTTCAAATATAAAGAATGTGTTAAGAATATGTGACAAGCAGGTGATTTAGATTATGGGAATATTCTTAAACACATAAAAATTGAATGTCAACTTAAGATGGTAAACAAGCTTTAGAAAGTCAGCTACTAAGGAACTTGTTTACATCTGAAAACACAGCGGCAGAGGTAATGTACAATATGCTTGTAGAAATCAAATCTATAGTTTGCCTAATGCCTACACTGCAAGTTTTTTACATTTAATGAACAACTTCTCAAACTGGAAAAACAACAAATCTGGAAATTAAAGCTATTGACAAGCTCGAACACCAGGGAGTAACAATTCTTTTTACTGAGACACTACAGGCTAAATTGGATTCTTTGAAAAAGTATTTATGTAAAACTGCAGGATTAGAGAAGAGTTTGCATTTATGTAAAACTGTTGAGTAACTTTGTGCCGTACTTTAAATGTAGAAGAAGTATTAATAAATGGAGCAATGGGAAAAGTTTTTGATTTTGTAAATTTTCAACTAGAGAAAAAATATACTTATTGATTGTAAAGTTTGACCAGATTAATGAGGTAAGACAGATTGGGCGTTGTGTTGTACATTTTTTGCTTGTAAAGGAATTTTAAGTTCATAGACAACAGTTTCATATGTCTCTAGCATGCAGTAACTATTCATAAATCTAAAGATTTAAGTATAGACAGAGCTTTCATAAATATTGCAAGTACCGCGTTCAAAGAGGGACTGGCATACATTGTATTGTCTCGAGTAAAAACATTGTCTGGTTTGTATTTTATAGATTTCGTAGGGTAAAAGCTTAGTGTTGATGCAAATTGTGTAAGAGAGTACAATTTGTTAAGAAGACTTGATGCTCCTCATTTAGGTGAATATCCAATATATAAGAAAAGTATAGTGTATTCAAAATAGAAATATAAAAACATTCAACTGAGGTTGAAAATAAGAAAACAATTGAAGAGAAAGTTGAAGGCGTAAAGAAAAAAAAAGTGGAAAGTAATGATGACATTGTAGGATACCAGTTGGAAAACAGTTCAGGTATCAACTGTTACGCTAATGGGATTCTGAATGTTGTGTTTTATTTTAAGTAAAAAATATGGGGGAGAAGGAGGTTAAGCTAAACTAGGTCGACCTCCAGTCTATATCAGAAAATCAGGAACCCACTGTGAAGGGTTCAGAGACCTAGTTTGTGTGTATGGTTGCTGCCAAATTTTGTCAGTTTGTACCAAAATGAGAAAGAAAAATTTCTTTCTAGAGTCCCCTCACTCACCGGGGTTTCCCCACGGTGACATGCTCATCATTGGGGCCATCCCAGTTCTCTACGAAAAGGGGCGTGCTGCGACTAGCGGACTACGCAGGAGCACTATTTTTGTGAAAGGCTATGTGTGGTGTAAAGTGTTGTGGTGGTGGAGTGGGTGTGTGATTAAAAATACCGTGCTAGTGGGCCTCAACAATTTATTCTGCTCCTAGATTGGTATGATTAAAATGGGGTAACACTGTTATCCAACCTTAAGCTCCCCAAGCTTTTCATCAGGACCATACAGTTTTATTTTAACACATATTCATCATGAAATCATCGAAAATCATGGAAAAAGATTCTGTTCTGCACTGCATCTGGAAAGGGGCGACCACTCGGTCCCCCCGAACGTATGGTTGGGGGCCTAGATCCTCCCGGGAAACCATTTTGGGCGGGGGGCGCGTCTCGGCTGGTATGCCCAAAGCGGCGTAGCCGGGGCGTGCCTTTTCCCGCCCAAGAGGGGTTGTCCTAGACACCTACACCGATGGCCACGCCCAGTAGGCGTACCAGCGGAGGGTTCACGCCCTCCCGATGAGGAATAAAGAGAGCGGGAATCCAAAGAAGCATCCTCTTGTTCCTGTGCTTGGAAGCTGCACCCACTCGTTGCACGTGAGCCCTCGACGGAACAAGGAGCAATTTTGAGAATTTATAATTCTTGTGTTTCTCTTTCAGCGACTTCAAGGCTAAAAGACCTGGGACCGTTTCTGATCGTCTTAGAGTGAATACTCGAAAGGAATGCCTGGCAAAAAGGCAGGAAAGAAGTCCGAGACTGAACAGATGCTCCGGATGTTGGTTAGTAGAATGAGGAAGATGGAACGAACCGTTGGACGAGATATGGCGACCATAAAGAAGCAGATGGCTGCGATGAACAATCCGGGTAAACCTAAGAAGGTAATAGGCCCGGCATTGCCGGGTGTTGCCCCGGAGGGTAGGGGGAAGCGGGTCAGGAATAGGGCCCCAGGGGGGGAGGTCCCCGTCCCCGAGGTACCCCCGGTGAGCCCTGCCATTCCGGTCGAGGCCCCGGTACTCCCAGACGCGGGTCAGCCGATACCGGTTGTGATTACGCCCGCTAGCGAGGAGGACATGCCGCCTGAATTGACCGCCCAGTTGGCCGCATGGCTCGGCAAGAAAACAGGGGGTGCTACGGCACCTGGAGACACGGCCGCAGAGGCCAGGTTACTAATGCAGCAGTTGCGGCAGTCGCGAGATGCCGCAAAAGCGAATCTCCCTCTTGTCCCCTCACAGGTAACCTCGGAAGGACAGGCAGCTGGCGTGGAAAAAACAGCAGGAACGTCAACCGAACCGGGTAAGCAGGCATTGTCAATTGCGTGGGGGGGGCTCATTGCCCTCAAGACGGGAGAGAGTGGTTCAACATATCCCGTTGGCCACGAAAGAGTTAATTTGGGCTGACAAGTATGTTAATATGTTTTCTCTGTTAACTGACCATCACGAGATTGAGTATGCTAAAACGCAGAAAGATCTGTGGCACCCGAGTGTCTGGCGAGCCAAGATGGCGGGATTCAAGGTGGATGAGACAATAACAAATTGGGCCAAGGCCTTTGCGATGTTTACTGCAATTATTGGGGAACGTAAGCCCGAGGTTTTGCCTGAATTGTCTTGCTATCAGGCACGAATAATGGAATTTTACGAAACGTATGAAGGTAATGAATGGATGGGTTATGACATGAAGTTCCGTAAGGCCAAGGAGTACGATTCATCTCTGAAGTGGGATTGTCTCGACTCGATTTCTTGGCAGAAGCAGCTCCTGCCGGGCGCGACGAAGACGTCCTCGCCAGGCGGGAATGGGTCGGGGTTTTCCCGCCAACAGCCCGCGGTGCCCTTTCGAGCGGGCGCCGGTGGCGATCACCAACCAAGGTCTGGTGGGAATGGGGGAAAGCGGGGGGGTCTGTTGGAGCTTTAATAGAGGCAACTGCTCCAGACCGCAAGGGGCATGTAAGTTCAGGCATGCATGTGCGGGTTGTGGGAATTCCTCACACCCGGAAAGTTCGTGCAGATCCAAAAATGGCGGGTCGGGAGGTAAGGGAGGGTCCAAACAAGACTGAGGAGGGTCACCATGTACCGTTACCTACCCCCGTTAATATCATGGCAATAACCCCCTGGCTAAACAAATACCCTGATCATGTCTCCGCTGGGGTGCTGAGGAACGGATTCTTATATGGTTTCCGCATCCCGGCGGGGGATTTTCGTGGGGAATCACTTTGTAGAAACCAATTATCGGCTCGACATAATCCGGCGGTGGTAGAGAAGAAGATTGAAAAAGAGGTTTTACTAGGCCGGGTGGCGGGCCCATATCAGCACCCTCCAGTGGCAAATTTTGTCTGTTCCCCGTTGGGAGTAGTCCCCAAAAAAGACCCAGGGGAGTTTAGGATGATCCATAACTTGTCAGCACCGAAGGGTCTCTCGGTGAACGAGGCGATTGACCCAGGAGTTTGTTCGGTGCGGTACGCATCCTTCGATGATGCCGTCACCATGTTGAATCGCCTGGGGCCCGGAGCGCTGATGGCGAAGTCAGATTTCGAGTCGGCGTTCCGGTTGCTCCCGGTACACCCACAGGACCAGCGTCTGTTAGGCTTTGTGTTCCAAGGACGTTACTACATGGATAGATGCATGCCAATGGGTTGCTCCATCTCTTGTGCCTATTTTGAGAAATTCAGCTGTTTTTTGGTGTGGGCGTTCACTGAGGCCACTGGGCATAGCCATGTTATGCATTACTTAGATGATTTTCTGTTCTTGGGGGCAGCCGGTGACACAACATGTGCGCAGGCGCTACAGGAGTTTTGCATCCTCATGAGGGAATTCGGGGTGCCATTGGCACCAGGTAAGACGGTGGGACCATCTACTTCACTCGAGTTTCTGGGAATAGAGCTCGATTCTGTGGAGGGATGTTTCCGTTTGCCAGTAGGGAAAATAGCGAAATTTAGGGCTTCCCTGGAACTGTGCCTTAGTAAGGAGAAAGTGACCCTGCATCAGTTACAACAGGCAGTGGGTCAGCTTAACTTTGCTCTGAGGGTGTTACCAATGGCCCGCCCCTTTTCACGCTCTATTGCACAGGCTATGGTCGGTCTCAAAGAAGGACACCACTGCACGAGACTGTCTGCAGAGGTTCGCCAGGACATGCGTATTTGGTTAGCATTCCTGGCGGACTTCAACGGTCGAGTAGTGTGGAACAAGCCGCCAGCCTCTTCGGATGAGCTAGGTTTGTGGACTGACTCGGCGGGGAGCGTGGGATTTGGGGCCATTTTCGGCAATCAATGGTTGGCGCAAACATGGCCGACATGGTGGCACACCAGCGGTCCCACAAGTAACATTGGTTTCCTCGAGCTCTTCCCTATATTTGTGGCTCTGAGGTCATGGCCGGACGAGTTCAGAATCGCTCGGTGCTATTTTGGTCTGACAATATGACTGTTGTTGAATGTATAAATAATCAAGCAGCACGCTGCAAGTGGATATTGAGATTGCTGAAAGAAATTGTACTAATTTGCATGAGACTAAATGTACAATTCAGGGCACAGCATGTGCCGGGGGTACTGAATCATGCTGCTGATGCACTCTCTCGTTCACATATGCAGGCGTTCAGGGGTTATCTACCTACTGCGGACCTAGCGACGGCACCATTCCCCGAAGTGCTCTGGCTACTCGGTGCCCCGGATTACAAGACCTTGTGGCAGCAAGCTTAGCCCCCAGGACAAGGAAGGCATACGAAGGAGCGTTTCGTTCCTATTGTGCATTTTTGGGTCCGGCAGGGGATCAGACATGGGATCAGGAGGATTGCTTCCTGAGGTTTCTGGTAGCATTACATAGGGAAGGCCGATCAGTGGCAACGGCCAATAGGCACCGGGCGGCCATTTCATTCATGGCGCAGGTGCATGGCGTCAAGGACCCGACATCTTCCTTTTTAGCAAAGAAAGCCCTTCGTGGCTGGCAGCGCCTTGAGGGTCGGAGAGTAGACGAGAGGCGCCCGATTGGGTTAGAGAGGTTGTCCCTGCTCATGGCGATACTACCCACGACATGTTCCTCCCAATTCGAGGCAGTTCTGTTCCGGGCCGCTTTTGCATTAGCATTCCATGGGGCTATGCGGGTGAGCGAACTGGTAGCAAAGAATAAGAACGATGTGGAGGGAGGTCTGTGTAGGAATCACATCCTGATTAGGGGTGATTCAATGGTAGTTTCAATAGCTAAGTCCAAGACTGACCAGACAGCTATGGGAGACAGTGTTGTGGTCCAGCACATGCAAGGGTCCCCCATGTGCCCGGTAAAGTGCATTGAGGAATATCTGGCGCTGAGGGCGGATACATGGGGTGGGAGTCTGCTGAGACACATCGATGCCACCCCACTGACGAGGTTTCAGTTTCAGAGGGTGCTAATATTGGCAATCGCAGCGGCGGGCTTGGACCCGGGCGATTTTGGGACCCACTCCTTCAGGATAGGGGCTGCTACTGAGGCTACAGCCAGGGGTCAGAGTGTCGAAGAGGTGAAACTGTTGGGACGATGGTCCTCGAATTGTTTCAAGAGGTATGTGCGGTTGCACATGTTGTGAAGTCAAGTTACATGCACTCACGCTTCTTGTCTTCTGTTTGATTTACAGTTTCGCGAGCATGTTATGCGGGGCGGAATTTGCAGTCGACTCGGCACCTGGGGACCAGCGGTCAGAGATCACCAGCTGAGGAGAGAGTGGTGTGGGTCGTGGGCCACTCATACGTGAGGCGGGCCGGGGACGTATTCAAAGCAGGTGACGCGACTCATGCAGCTGGGGAATACGGGTACAGAGTGACCTTCTACTGAAGGGGCGGGCTCTGTATTGACCAGTTCGAATCTTTTATCGAGGGACTCTTAGGGCGGCAGAGGTCACCGCCATCTGTAATCATAGTACACCTGGGGGGCAATGACATGGTGACACTCGGCTGGCGAGTATTACTCGAGCGAGTGTTGTCTACCGTTAGCTGGTTGGCGAAAAGGATCCCGGGGTGCACGATTGCATGGTCCCACATGATTCCCAGGAAAGTGTGGCGGGGGGGCCTTTCGGTGTCAGCACTGAACCATTCAGTAAAGAAGATCAACAACAAAATTGGTAGGTTGTTTCGCTCAGCGCAGTTGCACAGTATTCCGCATGGGTGTATTTGGGGTGATCACATGTATCTCGAGGATGGGGTTCACTTGTCCCGGGAGGGGAATGTCTTACTCATAGGAGACTTCATAGCATGGCTAAGGGGTTTAAGAAAGCATGACCTTTAGGAGGAGTTTGTGGGGGGCCGGATAGCCGGTCAACTATCCAGCCTGTGGCGGTAAGGTCATGATCGGTGAGCAGTAATTTCAAGGTCCCTAGAGGGGGGCGCCACCCACTATGGATGGGAGCACCTGGGGGGAGGCGGCCATTGGCCCCTCCCATGGGGAGGCGGCACCCACTAAGTATGGGTCGCCTAGGGGAAGACGGCCATAGACCCCTTCCAGGGGAGGAGGCGGCTATATGCCCCTCCTACGAATTTCCCGGGGCCCGGATATCCGCGACGGCGGATGTGATAGACAGTGTGGGGTGGGAGGGGGAGTCCACGCTGCCTTCTTACAGACACCTCACACGGGTCCTCGGACGACCTTTAAGATGGCGTCGAGTTTAAATGGGGGGCCCCCAACAAGACAAGGGAAATTGGAGTTGGCACAGAGGGTACAGTCCTCTGCGCATGCGCCACTCACACCGTGAGGGCAAGAGTTTTGGTAGTAGGGATCTGACACCGGTTGCGACCTTGCCGTTGGCCCGTAATGCTAGGATGTACAATTTTAATTTAGAAAGTATGCATTTGCAGGATGTTAGACTCGGCTAGGAAAACCTCTGTATTAGAGATTTGTTAAGGTTAGTCAATGAACATGTCTTCATCGAAATGTAATAAATGAAAATTGTACATGATATGAAACTTTTATTTAATGTTTTAATTTTGTTTCATATTTTAATAAATACGGCCGGGAGGGTAACTGCCTCCCGCCTTCCAAAAGTTCAGAAACTGCGTCCGTCTCCCATCATTGGGGATTGTGTTGGGAAGGGGTGACAGGCATCCCGGCCATATGGAAAGGGGCGACCACTCGGTCCCCTCAAACGTATGGTTGGGGGTCTAGATCCTCCCGGGAAACCATTTTGGGCGGGGGGCGCGTCTCGGCTGGTATGCCCAAAGCGACGTAGCCGGGGCGCGCCTTTTCCCGCCCAAGAGGGGTTGTCCTAGACACCTACACCGATGGCCACGCCCAGTAGGCGTACCAGCGGAGGGTTCACGCCCTCCCGACGAGGAATAAAGAGAGCGGGAATCCAAAGAAGCATCCTCTTGTTCCTGTGCTTGGACGCTGCACCCACTCGTTGCACGTGAGCCCTCGACGGAACAAGGAGCAATTTTGACACACCCACCAGCCCCTTATGGCAATGTTTTTTCTGCAATAAAGTTTTTTCTTTGATAAACATCTTCTTCCCTCAGGTGTTGCGATGTATGAAGGTCTAGTTTAATGATATGATTTCTGTCTGAAGGTACTGTTTTTTCTTGTAGCATAGACAAACATGCAAGTAGACAAGATGATGTTTTTTCCCTTAGTAGGTAATCAATGTCGTATTTATTTTTTGGTCGGGCGGTAAGGTCATGATCGGTGAGCAGTAATTTCAAGGTCCCTAGAGGGGGGCGCCACCCACTATGGATGGGAGCGCCTGGGGGGAGGCGGCCATTGGCCCCTCCCACAGGGAGGCGGCACCCACTAAGTATGGGTCGCCTAGGGGAAGACGGCCATAGACCCCTTCCAGGGGAGGAGGCGGCTTTATGCCCCTCCAACGAATTTCCCGGGGCCCGGATATCCGCGACGGCGGATGTGATAGACAGTGTGGGGTGGGAGGGGGAGTCCACGCTGCCTTCTTACAGACACCTCACACGGGTCCTCGGACGACCTTTAAGATGGCGTTGAGTTTAAATGGAGGCCCCCCAACAAGACAAGGGAAATTGGAGTTGGCACAGAGGGTACAGTCCTCTGCGCATGCGCCACTCACACCGTGAGGGCGAGAGTTTTGGTAGTAGGGATCTGACACCGGTTGCGACCTTGCCGTTGGCCCGTAATGCTAGGATGTACAATGTTAATTTAGAAAGTATGCATTTGCAGGATGTTAGACTCGGCTAGGAAAACCTCTGTATTAGAGATTTGTTAAGGTTAGCCAATGAACATGTCTTCATCGAAATGTAATAAATGAAAATTGTACATGATATGAAACTTTTATTTAATGTTTTAATTTTGTTTCATATTTTAATAAATACGGCCGGGAGGGTAACTCCCTCCCGCCTTCCAAAAGTTCAGAAACTGCGTCCGTCTCCCATCATTGGGGATTGTGTTGGGAGGGGGTGACAGGCACCCCGGCCATAATTTATTTCAACAGTTGGTAAGTGACAGAAGTAAAATACATACTGCTTCTGTCATTCAACATCTTTTATATATATGTACTAGTTATTTGACCTTTACTCTAAACATAGAATAAGATGCACCAGAATTTCTAATGCTCATGCTTGGAGTATTAGAAGATGAAGGAATACACACTGACAATTTATTTGGACTAAGTTACAAATGGGACCATAAGTGTGAAGAATGCTTATTTACTTCTACCACTGAAATATGTGGAGAACGATTCCTATACTTAACAATACCAGACTGCAACTCAGTACCTTTTAACAAATTGATTAAATGAGCAAATAAAGATATGACATGTTCACATTGTTGATCATAGATGTCATCTACATTATATATAGAAAGAAATGGAAAATATGGAATTTTAATGTTCCAACGCTGTAGAGAAAATGTAAGAAAATAGGAATCAAACATTACAATTTATTTTTTATTTTTTTTATTTTTTTATTGGTTCAGTTCAAAACCGATATCTTTTCATATTCATAATACAGTTATGAAGTTATACACTTCCAAAAGACAGGGGGAAACAATAGAAATTATATAGATAAATAAAAACAGTACAATAAATGGGTATTACCGAATATAAAACAATGTTGATATTACGCTACAGTGGAGATCTTCATTGGTCTACATTTGTCAAACATCATTCCTTAACCCCCATATGATCAATCATCGCCTGCCAAACCTTGATCCCCCTTTGCTTTTTCTTAATTGACTTAGTACAATATAGGTTGTACTCCAAGTAGAACACATTGTAAAATTTTGCTCTCCACATCTCATAAGCTGGAGCTTCATGTTTCTACCACATTGAGGCAATGCAAAGGCGAGCCACTGCCGTCACCATGAATAACAAATATCTATACTTGCGATACGATAAGAACACATCCAAGTCACTAGATAAACCATTTCCTTGGTGATTATGACATCATCTTTTAACACATTTGAGAGAAATTGTACAATGCATGTGAAGAATGGATTTAACGCACTACAATCAGCAAATATATGAACAATGTCAGCCATATTAGTTTGGCATCTAAAACATTTCCCATTATAACTGTTGCCCCACTTTGCCATTTTTGCTGGAGTATGGTAAAGATTAAATACAGTTTTGTAGTGCTGAGAACGTAAATTCGCCGATAAAATGATATCGGCCGCTGTATTAATAGACTCTTGTAGGGGTACAGAGCTAATAGCAAGCCTCATCAACCATTTGGACTCCTGCAGCGCAAGGTCATCCTGATGTAATTCAAGTAGATAATTATATATAATACCGATCCGTGTCGGTCTATTAAGTATTGTCAATAGACCGTTAGGCAGGATAGATATTGAATTTAGATGTTTGAAAATAAAGTCTCGTAACTGTAAATACTTAAAAAAATCATTCTGTTGGATTGCATAGGTGTCTTTAAGCTCTTGAAAAGATAACACTACACCATCTTTAAACAACGAGCCAACCGCTTTTAAGCCTTTTTCCCCCCAAATTTGCATTCTATAGTCCCAAAATATAGATGGTAGCAGTGCCGGGGAGTCGCAAGGAGTGTGGTAGTTAATGCGACGCAGCTGCATGATTTTGCTAATCATACGCCAACCCTTAAAAGCAGTGTACACCAACTTAAATTTAGTTCTCTTGTAGTAGCTAGGTTCGTAAAAACGGAGAAGCATCTGTCGTGCTCGTGGACCAAGTAATAAATAAAAAATATCAGGGTCCTCAAATTGAGGTGGGTCATTTCCATTTACAGTGAACTTAATATTCTGTAGCAAACAAGACAAATAATATAATACAAAGTTTGGGACGCCCCAGCCTCCCCTCAACATAGGAAGTGTCATGAATTTAGATGCCCGACGTGGGGATTTCCATCCCCATATGAATCTTTCAACCGTTGCTTGAAGTTTCAGCATTTCTAGGGGTGGTACCTCAAGTGGAACTGACCTAAAAAAATACAGTACTTTAGGAAGCATGGACATTTTAAGCACATTGCGTCGTCCCACCACCGATAAATGTGAACATTCAAGTTTTTCTAGTTGTTGTTTGATTGATCGTATAATATCGGTCCAATTGACCATAACCAGATCATGAAGGGATAGTCTGATTTTAATACCAAGGTACTTGGCTTCTGGGGTCACTCGATTATCATTAGGGCATAATCCTGATGTGCATACAATTTGTGTTTTTGAGATATTAAGTTTATATCCTGCTACCTGACCAAACTCTTTAGTTATAGCTTCAATCTCGGAAACTGCAGCTTCCGGGTCTGATGTTACGACTGCAATGTCGTCTGCATATGCTAGCACACGCATGCTGCCCCCCGGAAGCATCATAGATGGTATATGTGATGATGTAGTTAACGCCTGTAGAAGTGGGTCAATGTATATAGCGAATAAGAGTGGTGAACAGGGACAGCCCTGACGTGTACCACAACAAATATTTACATACCCTGAAAGCTGCCCTGACATAGAGATCTGTGCCCTGGGATGCCTATACATAACCTGGATGGCCTGCAGATAGCGAGGTCCAAACCCCACTTTAGTCATGACAGCCCATAAATACGGCCATGAGACGCGATCGAACGCCTTTTCTGCGTCTAAAAATACTAAGCCTATAGACTTATGCGTCGTCTCGGCGTAGTCCAGGGCTGTAATGATTCGACAAACGTGGTTAGTTGTATCCGGCCCAGGTAGGAATCCATGCTGTTGATTAGAAACCAATCCTGGGACCACACCGATCAGCCGGTTCGCAAGAATTTAGACTAAACTTTGACATGAACATTAATAAGCGATATAGGCCGATATAAGCCAGGCAGATATGAAGGCTTATCTTTTTTCTTAAAAACTGCTATAGTAGCGTCGTACCATGATGGCGGTGGATGTCCTGACTGGGCAGCTATAAATGTCTCTAGCATGTCTTTTTTAATGATCGGAAACAGTTTTAGATATAACTCTAATGGCAGTTTATCAGGGCCTGAAGCTTTGCCCAAAGCTAGACTTGTAATGGCTGTCTCAAGTTCTAGCATCGTGATTGGAGCTTCCAATTCCTCTCGTTGTGTATCTTCCACAGTATGTCCCGTATAACAACTGTTGACAAACTGCTCTATTAACTCTGGGAAGGCATTGTCTTGAGTGTAAAGCTCGGTATAGAATTCCTGGAAAACTCTCATGATGCCTTCGGGTGTCTCTATCCTCAAACCCTGTCTATTTTCAATAGAGGATATATGTTGCATCGTCTGTCTTTGTCGCATTCTTTGAGCAAGACACCTCCCCACCATCTCACCGTACTCATACCTTTCGGCCTTATACAATTTATATTGAGAAGCAATTTTCTGGCTCCAGACCCCCGTAATTTTCGCCTTGCATTTTGCCACTTTATCTTGGGTATTACAGCAGTCCTGTCCTCTCTTTATATTACCTACCAAATCACATTCTGCGTTGGCCAGGTCTTGCAGTAGCTGTTTCATTGCTTCCTTTTCCTTACGTTGCATTGCGCAGCCATAGCTGCATGTCTCACCACGCAGCCCCGCTTTAAAGCAGTCCCATACCATTGCACTAGTTGAGGATCCTCTATTGATATTGAGAAACTGTTGGGACCATTCTAACATTTGAGAGACATACAGCGTATCTACCAATAGTTTCTTATTAAATGTGAAAGGTCTTTGCATGCGAGGTAAGCTAGATATTAACATATCCAACACTACGGATGCGTGGTCTGATGTGATACGTGGCATTAAGGACATCCGAGCACCTACTATCAAGTCTCGTATTGAAAAAATATAATCGAGCCGAACAAATTTTTTATGTGGGGAAGAAAAAAAGGTATAACCAGGGTCTAGTGGATTTAAGAGTGGCCAGCAGTCTACCAAACCATGTTGGAGCAATAGTTGTCTTAACCCCCTAAATACCTTCAGTTTTCGGCCCCTATAGTCTCTAAAGGTTGGGTCCCAAGTATTTATATCTCCATGGATGTTGAAATCTCCCATTACCAACAAGGGGGTACGCCAGAGTGCTAATTCAACATTCAGAAATTCGAGTATAGCAGGGTCGTCGCTGTTTGAGCCATAAACAGTACATATTGTTACAGGAGTATTCCCTATCACACATTCACAAATGGCCCAGCGACCCATATTGTCAGCTTTAACTCTTGTAGTTGCAATAACTGATTGGCGTCCCAAAATAGCAACACCCCGGTTCATAGTAGACTGTTGTGATACAACTAGAACAGTATACCCTAGTTCGTTCAACACTTTACGATTTCCCCATGATATGTGTGTCTCCTGGAGACAAATAATGTGAGACAAATAATGTCTGGTTGTATCAAACGTATTTCATGCATCACTTTCTTACGTTTTACCACATTATTCAACCCACAAACGTTAAAGGAGCATATTCGAAAATTTGTACCAGACATTTTTTTTTTTACTTAATGTAGTAAATAACAGCCATCCCTTAAATCCAGAGCGTTTCACCTCAATATCTCTCACATCTTGTCGGTCTTGAACTGAGTTTTTTCCCTTTTTTACCCCCACCACCGTGCACCCTCCCCCCACCCGCCAGCCCCCAAAGCACCCCCTCCCCTACCCCAGTGACCCTCCCCCAACAATGAGGCAGTAGGGCCTATTGCCCCTTGATGTGTGTGAGAGTACCTCCAATGGCTGTGGAGATCATTATCAAAACTAGAAACAGAAAACCTTGAGATTCCAAAATATAGAAAAAAATAGTCACATAATAATCAAGTCTATGTCATCTCAGGGTAGTGAGTTCAGATATTCTTTGGCTGAAACTTCAGTCGTAAAGAATCTATTTTGCCCTTTATAAATCGTTTTCAAAGTAGCAGGTTGCAAAAGGTACACTTGCATCTCTTTTGCTTGAAATGCAGGAATTAATTGGCGGAGTCGCCACCGGTTCTCAACTGTAGCGTGACAATAATCGGGGCGGACGAAAAATTCCACCCCCAAACCTGATCTCTTTTTATTTGGTCGCGCAAGATCGTAAAGTAGCTGTCTAGCCAAGAAGTTATTCAAGGAAATTAAAATAGCCCGTGGATATCGAGCACCTTGTTTTGCTTGTGCTGGTTGTGACCGAAATGGAAAGCGGTGAGCCCGTTGGATTTCTTGCGCCCATTGCCATTCCTTGACTTCAGGAAATGCATCATTAAATAAATCTATAACAAACTTACGCACATCTTGGCCTTCACGGCCCTCGGGCACACCCAAAATGCGTAAATTATTACGCCGTAGCCTATTTTCTAGGTCAGTCAGCTTTGAGTTAACATCGGATTTTTGAGCCTTAATTTCCTTAATATCGCTTTGGTTTTGAGTCATTTGATCTTCAAGTGCAGAGATGCGTCCTTCTGCTTCAATCATTCTGTCCGTAAAATCATTGCAGGTTTTTGCTAGACGGCGGACAGTATTCTGTAGCTTTTTGCAGGCATTATGAGTTTTTTGATGATCCGCTTTAGCCTCTACACGTTGGTCAGAGATTGCCTTCAATACTACATCCAATGCCTCCTGTGCCGTTGCGCCCATATTATATACCGCTCCACCAGGTTGATCAGCATTGGAATTGGGATTATCCTCAATTAATGCCCATTCAGGAATTTCCGTAGATCCAGGATGACCACCATTATCATTAACCTTGTTGCCAGCAGTCAGGTCTGCCCAATTCATGTTCCCTTGCTCGACGGCAGTAAGATCGAGAGATAATTTCCCAGTGTTTTCGCCATAATCCTCCAAGTCTCCCTCCTCTTCCTCCTCCTCTTCCTCTTCCTCTATCTCGTCTGAGGCGTAGGAGTGCTCTGAATGTTCAGATAGTGAATAATATTCACTATCCTTGCTACCAATAAGATCCCTCTCTCCAGAGTCAACTTTATTTACTGTGATAGAGGTCGGTGTGGGGGTAGATATTAGAATGGTAGTATGGTTGGAAGCAGTTTGTATGGACTTAGGGGAGACTACCAAATCTGATAATGCCTCCGTCAGGGTAGTATCTACCACATTATCAATATTCTCAAAATTCTTTTTAAGCTCTATACCCTCGGTGTTCTCCTTTTGGGGTTTAATCTTATTTTCTGTGTCACATGTGGTCTCTTTTGTTTCTAAATTAGCAGGAATATCACTCTCAGGGGGGGCTGCTGACTCAACAGCAGGAATTGCAGAGGCCGATGCTACGTTCATTATTTTTGTTGTTGCCATTTTGCCCTTAAGTTGAAACATTTGCGTGATCTTTGGAGTCCCAGCTTGGAACCCATCAGTCTCTATAACATTACTGGGGTCCTGCTTGCCTTTAGCTGCTAGTGCTGCGCGTGTGCCAATCTGCGTCTCTCCAGTTGCTCTGGTTTTCCCACCACGTGCAGTTTTAGGTCCCATGACGAGGAGTCTATCTATTTCTTCTTAAAGGCAGTCTTAAAGGCAGTCTATATATCTAATTAGTTTGTACAAATAGATGAAAATATGGGTAATGCACCAAGTACCTGGTAAGTGTCTCTCACCCTGTATATGCGGCTGCATGTCAGCAAGGCTCAGCACCAGCCCTCCTTCAGGGCGACATATCCAGTAGTCTCTCGGGTACAGCCTGTAAACTCCACCAAAAAACTGCTCGAATTCAGCTCGTCGATATTCCCTTTAATCCATTGCTCCGTTATTGCTTTGCTGCAGTATTGCAGTACTCCGCCGGTCCGCGGTTCCGTGTGTCCGTATCCCGTGTCTCCACAGCTCCCCAACTCCGCCTGCAGCGTCGGCTCAGCTCTACCCACACCTGGGTCGGCGTGGCTCCTCCTATGCCTCAGCTCAGGCTCCAACTCAGCCCAAGCTCCGGCTCCGGTATCGTCAGCTCGAAAACGGTGAGTGTTTGTAAACCGTTCTAAATCGCCGCCGCCACCACTTTCTTAAAGATGAAACACAGAGGTTTCATAGCCAAAAACCAGCTCGATCTCCCAGCCGCAGTTGGAGCTCTCACACTCGCGTCTGACCATCAGACGCCATCTTGCCTCAAACATTACAAATTTTAAAGGAAGTCAATTATCTATTTCCGGAAGAAATTATAAAACAGTGTCTATTATTTTCCATGATGGACCTACTACAACCTCAGGCCATTATTCTGTTTATGTATAGCTTAACAAAGGATGGAGGCATTGCAATGATGCCCACATGAAATTCAAAGCTAGATTCTCAATTAGAACATTCTTATATGTTATTTCTCCAGCCAAATATTTTGAGACCATCATTCAGCCTTTTGGGGAAGATGTCCACAGAAAGCACTGCAATCTATTTGTGTTTATAATTAGTGTTATGATTATTATTTGACCTAATAGATATAATGTTTTAGAAAATGTGTTTAAAAGTAAAACATTTATATATTAGTTTTCAATATTGTACCAGATGTAAATGAGATTGTACATTGTTTCAAATGTATTTGTGATAAGTATTAGAGTTAATGTAGATGACAGAAGTGATTAAGAAAGTGTAGATAGGAAAACGCATTGTTGCACAAATTGATAATGATGTACTATACTGATATTGTATAGTCTATTCACATGTTTTTCCCCACAGTTCAATGATGATACATTCAAGTCATTGCCTGTGGTGAAGGTATGTGCAATCTGAGAACAGCAAAAAAGGTACATTGAAAATGTTATCTAATTATAAAATAATGGTACGTTCTCAAAAATGTAATATCATAATTTCTCAAATACATTATTATTAAAAAATAGTTTTTCTTTCTTTTTCTTCTTTATAGTAGGCACAGTTCAACATTGAAAACAGTTGTAATACTGTTTAGGATAATACTACTTAAACAGATTTACTGAATGATGTATCTAACTTACTTGAAAGGTAATACTACGTAATAAAATATTCATGATAAACTGGAGAATTATTTAGGATGTATGAAAATGTTATTTGTTTCCAATATGAATAATCTACTTGTTTTAAACTGTTTGAAAAGTATCGTCACACTCCTGAGAAGCACTATTACTCTCACGTTCAGCAAAAATGCATTCATTTATTAAGACACTACCCATGCAGTCATCTAATCACCCAGGTGCTACTCTTGTACTTGTCCACACAAGCATTAACTATGCACTCTTTCAAACACCCAGCTATTTTCAATGCAGTCACCTAATCACCCAGGCACTCTCCATGCACTCAGTACTGCCCATGCACACATCCAATCACCCAGTCATTACCTTTACACTCATCCATTGACTCAGGCAATCATCCATTGACTCAGGCACTACTCATGCACTCATCCAATCACCCAGGTGCTACCCTTGAACTCATTCTTTAAATGAGGTGCTACCCATATTCTCAACCAGTCACTTAGCCACTACCCATGCACTCATCTATTCATGTAGGTACTACCCATGCACTCATCTATTCACTCATGCACTCATCCAATACCTCCACCATGACCCATGCACTCATTCAATCATCTAAGTACTATACTTGCGTGAACCAATCACTGACATACTACCTATGCACTTTTGCCATCACCCAGGTACTACCCAAGCATTCATTTATTAACTGAGACAATCAATCAATCACTCAATCACAAAATGTGTATAGCGCGCTATTCACCCGTAAGGGTCTCAAGGCGCTGAGGGGGGGGGGGGGGGTCGCTACTGCTCGAACAGCCAGGTCTTGAGTTGTTAACTGAAGGAGAGGTGATCCTGGATCAGCCGAAGGTGAGTGGGGAGGGAGTTCCACGTCTTGGCTGCCAGGTAGGAGAAGGATCTTTCTCCGATGGTGGATTTCCGAATTCTTGGGACGGAGGCCAGGGCGAGGCTGGCGGATTGGAGCTGGCGGGTGGGTGTGTAGAAGGTGAGGCGGCTGTGAGGTACTTCGGGCCCATGTTGTGGAGACCCTTGTGTGAGTGGGTGAGGAGTCTGAATGTTATCCTCTTGTTGATGGGGAGCCAGTGCAGGTCTTTCAGGTGGGCAGAGATGTGGCTGCGGCGCGGGATGTCCAGGATGAATCAGGCTGAGGCGTTCTGGATGCGCTGGAGTCTTTTCTTGAGTTTGGCTGTGGTTCCGGCGTAGAGGGTGTTCCCGTAGTCCAGACGGCTGGTGACCCCCATGCACTAATTCAAGCGCTTATACGGTATGCATTTGTTCACCCAATCACACAGGCACTATATATTGAATCAGTCACATATCTATTCACTCATACATACAAGCTAGGGGTGGGGGTCAAATTCCATTCCGCTTCCGGAAATTGACATAATTTGACTTTTTGGCATTCCGCCTAGAGCGCGAAAATGTAAAAATGTCCGCAATCCGCATTGTACCAGAATTTTTTTTCTTGCTCTCTCTGTACAAATATATTCTTGTGCACGTGTGCACCTTACCTGTATCCCCACGTTTGCTGACAAGTTTTTCCAATCCGGTCGTGTTCTCCAAAAGATGTTGGATTGTTGGTAGCCATTTTGCGCTATCTTGTGAAAGTTGGCGCCCGCGATCACGTCATTCGTCTCACAATCACGTCATTCGTCTCGCAATCATGCACTGTGAGAGTATGAGTTCTCGAACACGTCATTCTCTACCGCGAGCATGAGCATGAGGACATGGACACGTCATATTTTATTTTAAGAAATCGCAAATTTGCGATTTCTTAAAAGCAATGAATGAATACTTTTTAAATTGCGATTTCGCAATTAGAGGGACAAATTTACCGAGTAGTTGAACTACTCAGTAAATTTGCAAAAACTGTAAATAATGCAGAAAATGCATTTTTAAAACATTCATGTTACGGACACACATGTCCTTAGGACATGTGTGTGTGCAACATGATGCGAAAAATACATTTCAGGGGTGTATGTGGGGGTCATATAGACCCCCCTCTCCACCCTTGAAATGGATTGAGGAATTGCGATTTTCAAATTGCGAATTCACAATTCCCATTCATTCCTATGGGCCTTTTGGCCCATAGGAATGAATGGGAATTATGAATTCGCAATTTGAAAATCGCATTTTTTATGCGATTCGGTAAAAATAGCGATTTCTACCGAATTGCATAAAAATGAAAAAAATAATCATGCATAGGCTTTTGCGATTTCTAAATTGCGAATCGCTATTTATCGCAATTTAGAAATCGCAAAAGCCGAGATTGATGCATGTGGGCCTAAGTCCTTCATCTTCTTCTTCAAGCCCCGTGTCTGGTCATCGTGATGCCACTTGGCAGCCACCAGCTCAGTCTGAGAGTGATGCATGCCACAAGACAATGCTTCTGAAAAGGAAGGTTCCACAAAAACTTACAGTTATGAAGGTAGATGTACAAGAGGGGGATGATGTTGATGAAGAGTCGGACGAGCCAGTCATCACGCACTTCACTCCCGCCCCAAATGGGATGGAGACCAACATTCTCACCCTATCCAGAAAGGCTGCTACTGAGCAGGATGCAGCATGGATACCACCAACACAGGTTACTCCACCACGACCTCCAGCTGCCATATTTTCAAAGGTCCAGCAGGGACGTACTACATCCAGTAGGTAGTGGTGGGAGTAAAAGTCAAAGGGTAGCTGCACAGAGTCACATTCCAAGCACACCCTCCAGTTCATCTGGTATTGAAAGTGGCACATCCAGCAGTGCCAGAAGGTTCTCCTCCCCAGTTTGGGACTTCTTTTCTGTTAGCGGGAGGTGAACATTGCTATATGCTCAATTTGTCGTACAGGTGTTCGGCCCGGTAAGCTTGGTACAAACTATGGTACCGGAGGCCAAGCAAGTCATCTCAGAATACACCACACTATCGTGTGGGAGAAACACCTACTTCAGTTAAAACAAAGTAACAAAACTTAAACCATTGAAGTTGGGCAAGAAGAATCAGGGGACGATATTATTGCTTTGGAAGGTGAAGAAGAGGGAGGCATTTCTAGCCCTGCCTCAGTGGTACCACCCACATCCTCCTCAATAACATCAGAGTGGCACCTCAGTAAGAGCGATACACAGAGTCAGCCTGCGAATCCAAGGCGACTGAGTACCGGAATGAGACAAATAGCGTTGTTCAGCCTAAGTGAGTCAATGAAAACAACAGCACAACAAACCTACCATTGAGAGCATGCTTAGGTTGGAGGGGCAGTTTCAACACAACCAACCAACGGCCCGGTTGTACAATGCGAAGCTGGCCAAAATGTTAGCACTGGACCTTCTCCCTTTTTTATTTGTGGAAGGGGTGGGTTTCCTTGAATTGGAAGGTTCCCAGCCAGTCCTATTTTGCAACAATTGCTGTTCCGGCACTACATCATGATGTGCTGGAATTGGTTGGACAAGCTTTGCAGCTGTTCACAATATCCACCTGACAATGGGCATGTGGAACTGTTGCAAAGCCACAGATTACATGTGCATCACTGTACACTGGGTCTCTTTTGTGGTGGTTAGAGATAAGCTATCTGAACGAGGTGTTGTTGACACAGCTGAGATTTTTAAAGCTACTCGGAAACATGCAACTGTAGCCATGTTCGCCATGGAGAAATCTCATACTGCTCTAAACATTTTGGACAAGTTTCGCAGCAAGGTTTTCAAATGGCTGCGCCCAAGAGGGATTAGTATTGGTTTTGTTGCCAATGATAATGGCAGTAATGTACTTAAGGCCATGGAACTTGGTTCCTATATCAGGGTTCCGTTTTTGGCACAATACATATTCATTGTAGTTCAAGACTTTCTAAAAAAATAAATCAGAGTCAGAAACTTACTGACCACCTGCCGAAGAATAGGCAGTCATTTCAGCCATTCTTTTAAAGCTCGGAAGCAGCTGAGGATCATTCAACTTGAATATAAGATGCCAGTCAAAGCACTCATCCAGGAGGTGGCAACACGTTGAAACTCTATGTATTACATGCTTGATCGTCTCTTTGAGCAGTACAGGCCACTCAATGAATATGTCATGTGAAGCGGGGATGCTACTGTGAAAGGCATGATCCTTCAGATGGACCAATGGGGCCTAGTTAAATGCCTGAATGAGATGCTTCGTCCTTTTGAGGTCTTCACATGTAAAGTCAGCAAGGAGGACTGTACAATGGGCCAAGCTATCCCATTACTGCAAATGCTAGAGCATCAGCTGAAGAAGGTGTCTAAATCATACCAATTAGAAGAGGAAAAAAAGGAAGCCTATTACTTGGTGGAGAGCTTAGCCCATCGCTTAGCTGAAAATACAAGGGTGCACAATAAGATGTTGTCACAAGAACATTCTGCCACAATTCTGGATCCACAGGCAAAACTGAAAACATTCATTCCTTTTTCAGAGATGGATGTTGCCCACTACAAGTTCAGTTCAGTTCTTTATTTATTTTGAAGGTTAAAAACCATCATAAAAATACATATTAATACATGATCACATAAAAACATACTGAACATCATAATTTTGTAAAAAGAGACGAGTTAAAAAGAGTTTATGTAGATAATATATACAGAGTGTAAGTATGACAGGGGGCAGCAAATGTCCTTTAGTTTCATCCCCTTTCATCCAACTTTATCAACCCCTTGTGTTTCTTAGTTTAGTCACAATTTTTAAAAAACTCATGATAGCAAACAAAGTACGCATTTCAGTTGCTCTTTGCAAAAATAATAAGGCAGATTTGGCATGGATAATATTTGAGGCCTTTAAAATGTCCACCAGGAATCTTTGACGCGGTATTTTATAAAAAGGACACAGTAATACAAAATGAAGGGTGTCCTGCGGAGACCTATTGTCGCAGCCGCAGGCACCCTTCTGCTCAATTGTTTGCGTGAAACCAGACGGATAGGCTAAAATATTGTGCAACAGATTGAGCCTAAAACGAGTCATTAAAAACCTCTCATGTTGGCTATACATTAAAAAGAGATACGGTTCCATGCCCACTTCATTACAAACCAGCGAATGAGCAACTACCGAGGGTTTAATAGAATCAAGCTCCCTCCTCCTACAATCATATTTTTCCAGTAGTTGCTTTTGTACAAAATGTCTGCTATAGATGTCCACAATTGAGGGGTCCAGAAATAACCTTTGCTGGCCAATATCCCCTAATGTTTCTTTAATGTATTTCAGCCAGGGGATTTGGAGCCATCTATCTTTCCGTAGGCAATCCTGGATGATCTGTCTGGATAATTCCGCATTGGGGTTTGACCAAATTTTAAGCCAGGAGAGTATTGGTCTCAGTCTGATCAGGTCGGATATGTATGGGGTACCCAGCTCTTGGTGTATTATTGCTGCTGGGATGCTCAGCGGAAGCTTTAACAGTTTTTTTAAAGAATTTATCTTCCTCTCCTTGTATCTGTTTTGCATCCCTAAAACCCCACACCTCCGCTCCATAGATGGCCTTCGAGATGCTAACCGACCTGTACAATTTCATCACCTGCTCAGGGGACCAACGTCCCATTCGTCGGGCAAAGTTTAATATGGCCCCATTTGCTGAGACTAGTCTCCTAGACCTCTCCTCCATCAAAGGGGCAAACTTGATCTTTTCGTCAAATAGGAGACCCAAGTACGGGAAAGTGGTGACAGTGTCCAAGACATGATTCCCTAGTTTGAACACAAATTTCTTATGTGGTTTCTTCCCAGCTACCATAATGAAAGATTTTGTCAGGTTGACGGAGAGGTCCAGATTCCTCATAAAATCAGAGAAACCTTTAATTAGGAGCTGGAGACCGACTGCTGTTCGCGCAAGGAGGACCGTGTCATCTGCGTACAAAAGTACCGGCAGATGACGCAAACCTACCTTTGGGCAGTCAGTCCCCAGTGCTATCAGGGCACTCTCCAGGCCGTTTATGTAGAGGGAGAACAAGAACGGCACCAGGATATACCCCTGCCTCACCCCGCCGGAGCACGGGAAGGGATCGGTGCTCACCCCCCCCCGCGCTATAGCGGACCTTGGCAGTGGTGTTTCAGTGCAGCTCCCTAAGAATGTTAATGAGGTCTGGGTCAATTCCCAAGTTATACATAAGTGTCCAGAGTTTGGCTCTATTAACGTTATCAAAAGCCGCTGTATTTAGCCGTAAGGAGGTATAGGTTGAGGCATTGGTCACTAGTTGACCTGCCTGTTCGGAACCCGTACTGGGTATCCACCAGGATGTTATGAGTGTCAGTCAGTGTCAGTCCATTCTATTAAGCGGTTGAGCAGTGCCCTTCCGAGTACTTTAGCAGAGACATCGATCAACGAGATTGGTCTATAACACTGCGGGCTGTCCCTACAGCCTTTCTTATATATAGGGACAATCACCGCGGTGGACCACGATCTCGGAAGGCCCGATTTAATTGCTGCGTTAAGTACTCTCGGTACTACTGGTGCCCATAAATCAGTGTTACTAAGAAATAGATCTGGTGCGGTACCATCCGGGCCTGGGGCTTTGGTTCGTGTCAGCCCTACGATTGCTTTTAGGACTGCCTCCAAAGATAATTCTGGTTGTTCTATCCTGGGCCCCATCCATATTCCATCTCCAATGTCTACCTCCTGCTGGTTATACAAAGATTTAAAATGGTTGACCCATTGTTCTGGTAATATGTTGGAACTAATGACTGGGGAGCTTGAGTCATGGAAGCATGGTCTGTTTATGATTCTCCAAAACTGGGCATAGTCCCTATTTTCTCCTGCCTCCCTCAGGTCTGCCCAAACTTCTTTTTGAAGAGCACTCTTTCTTCTCTTTACCTGGGTTTTTTAGTTCTGTCTGCAACGGGCAATTTAAGTCTTGTCCCTCGGGGCCTTTTTTAAACTCTGCTTTAGTTCTCTTAGAGCCCTTGAGCAGTTGGTATCGAACCATCTTGGGGAATATGATTGTTTACCAGGCTTCTTAGTTTTCAATAACCCTTCTACAATTTTAGTGAAAGAATTGAAAGCCACAACCACTTCTCTACCCTCTATTGAGAGATCTAAGCAGGTCTCTATATGATCTTTCCCTTCACCCACTTTGCCCACTACAAAACTTGGATAGCTGAGGCAGCATTAAGTTGGAAAATGAATGACTGCTACTTAAAAGCCTGGTAGATCAACCCACAAGAAGTACTGCAGCAGGGCATGCAGCATCAAGTGCAACTTCGGAGGCTGAGGTCAGTGCGTTTGACTCACAACACTAACCATCACTATTGACAACAGCAACAATAACTGGATCATTAGGCCCAGTAGAATTGTTACACGATTGGTATTTACAGTTAGGCATTATTAAGCACAGCGCTGATGCACAGAGAAAAGAGCCCAAAAGGTTAGCAGCAGCACCCCTGAACAGTGAGCGATGGTCCAGGCCTGTCTGGACGACCCAACAGAGGTGTACATTGATCAAAACTCATTGCAGTATTGATATAGGAAAAGGGCTGAATGGCCACTGCTCAGCAGGCTGGCGATAAGCTATCAGGCTTGCCATGTCGCAAGTGTCTCTTCCGAACGTGTTTTCAGTGCTGAACATATAGACAGAGCACAACAATGGATGTTTTAAAGACTGGTTGAGCCCAACCAGTTGGATTATTTAATGCAAAATTCTTCCAGTGAAATCTGTTCAGCAGACAAAAAAATTCTTGACAGATGTTTCGTGGTTACAACATTGACGCAGCCACAGCCGACACGTGTTTCGACGCATTTTGCGACTTTCTCAAGGCTTCTAAAGAAAATTGTTCTTGAATGTCAAGATCACGTGTCTGGAATGGTAAGTCAAACACGATGTAGCTGGATAAATTAGTCCAGAAAAACCGATCAAGTGTTCTCACGTCCGTTCTATAGTAGTTTGATCCACGCCGTTTCCCTTCCTATTGGTCAGAATACCAATAGGAAGGGAAACTGCGTGGATCAAACTACTATAGACATTGGAGCCTATGACTGAATGCGAAATATGGGCTTGCAATGACATTTTGTGCCGTCGTTGGACATCGCTAACACAGTTTGAAATACTGTTTAGGATCCCTTCGACTTACTAAGGAATACGAGCGAGGAAACACCCAGTGACTATTTATCAATTTCTGAGTTCCTCGCTTCTGGAACCAATAACTACTTCTACTATTCAAACTTCAAAAAATTGAAGAGTAATCCTTCACGGAAGTGAGAACACTTGATTGGTTTTTCTGGACTAATATATCCAGCTACATCGTGTTTGACTTGCCATTCCAGATACGTGATCTTGACATTAAACAACAATTTTCTTTAGAAGTCTAGAGAATGTCGCAAAACGCGACAAAACACGTGTCGGCTGTTGCTGCGTCAATGTTGTAACCACAAAACATCTGTCAAGAATTTTGTCTGCTGAACAGATTTCACTGGAAGAATTTTGCATTAAATAATACAACTGGTTGGGCTCAACCAGTCTTTAAAACATCCATTGTTATGCTCTGTCTATATGTTCAAATTGATTAATATATAGGGGTTCCTGCTATATATAAGTGATTACTGTGGGTGGCACAGTATAAAGACATTGAGCACGCTGATAAAGAAAGAGAATTAAGTTGACTTCCTTGCAATCATAGCTGAGGTGCTGGCTGTCTTAAGTATACCACTGCCACCATTTGTTCTTTTTTGTATGTGTTTTCAGTGCTGCTGGTTCCATTGTAACAGTGAGAAGGACCAGTCTCTATCCCAAAAATGTGGAGAGGTTAAAAATGATCAAAATGAATCAGCACTTCATGCCACCGAGTTACACAATACATGAAGCAAGCGAGGAAGATGAGGACAGCGGCTCAGGTGACTGAAGTAGTGTGTCACATCATGATTAGTTTGAGGATGATCTATACTGACAATTAGGCTTGCACTTACTGACTTCCTCCCTTTTTTTCCTTTATTTGTGTGTCTGTCATTCCCAGTTACAAACTTTGAATCACAACAGATCCATTACCACCGTCTTCTACTCTTCTTATTTCAATATACAAGTTTCAGGTGTCTGAATTTGACAGTACAGTCCTCCGAATCCAGCTCCTTCACTCCATCATACTGAATCTCCCGCCTAAATCCATTGCCCTCATGATGATTGGATGATGTAAAATAGAAGAAAAAATAAAAACTTTCATAGTCCTGCCAAAAGAAGTGGAACATGATGACTACTATAGCTATCCTTCTTTCAGACCCGAGAGAGACTGTCAATAACTGAAAAGGAAATGGAACAGGTAATGATTGATGCCATGCATTAGACGCAGTCACAGACTGAGTGATTTTGTTGTTGCTTGTTGTGCATGAAGTTATGTCATTGTGCACTAATCATCTTTCTACAGTACACACTAAACGTAACGCAAGACAATTTTTACCTTCTTACAAATAAGAAATTTGTACTTCTACTGCAGCTTGATACATTTCTCTTGATTAAATACAGGAAGGGGACTCAATCTGCACACTGAGTATGACAACAGCACCGTTCATGATGATGATGGCGAAAAAGATGGCCCGTTCACTTAAGATGGGAAGGAAAGGTAATGAAAATGAAATGCAAGCATTGGACACCTGACTCTGAGCGATTGGTTTTTGTGTTTTTGTTGTTTGTTTGTTGTGCACGAAGTGAAGTCAAAGTGTACTAGTAGTCTTACTGTACACACTAAAAGTGACTTAAGTCAATAAGATTTCTACTCTTGTTGGGTAATAATAAAAGTTTACTTTTACTGCAGGCCAATCTTCACAGTCAGTCAGTACAAGTATCGGAGATGATTGATGGAATATTAACAAGTCAGGAGGACGTTTCATGAGTGGCATAAAAAAAGCCTAAAGGTAAACACGTCAACAACAACCACAGCAGACCAAATGTCTGACTAGAAGTGGAGTCGAGTGTAGTGGTGGGATGACTGCGGTGCATTGATTTACTAACTTAAATTGTAAAATGCTATGTTTGGAATGGATATGTGCTTTGTCCAACTCGTTAAAAAAAAGTACTCTAAACGGAGGATGTGCTAAACAACTTGCCATCACTGTGGGCCTGCTCTGTCCTGTTGTTGTTGAAGGTCAATGCTGGAAACAGACTAGAGTAGAGATGATGCATACATGCCGCCTCGGGAAAGTGTTCTTGTTGCACTACACCATAACTTGTGCATTTGTTTCAACTTTGTTCTAAATATCCCCTTTGTTTTTCCACCTGTAATTACAGGCCTGGCCTTGCCTTATACTTGGGAAAACATTACAATGCACACTTACCTTACCAATAAATCTAAAAAAAATTCCAGACAGGCAGTGGCGACTGGCGAGTGGCGACACCGAAGATTGATGGACGAGAGGACCAAGAGGAATGCCGAGATGCAAATCCAGTCCACATTTTTGACCAGGATAACACAGTAACAGTATCAACTTTCATCTTCTTTTAAATAATTTGATTAATTATTTTGTCTACAATCTTTACAACAGTGTGTTCTTCTTCTTGTTGTTATTATCATTAGGTTTGCTCTCTGTTTATGATTCATCCCAACTAATATTTAAAATTTTCGTTTGCTATCTGTAAAAGTATTAAGTCTGGAACTACTGAACAAGAAGTGTATGTAATCCGGGTCTCCCTATCAATCATCATCATGCATGCATGTCCGTTTTCTCCCTTAACATATTGATATGGATATGGTAGTCTACAAAGATTGTCGTTTGTTGTTTGTCCATTCGTACTGTTTTTCACTGTCAAACCTTTACCCAAACCCCCTTCCCATCCATTCAACGAACCCTAACCCTCTTCCCCCGGGCTCTGTGACTTATTGAGGTGTGACTAATTTAAATGTACACCAATAATTAATCACACGCTTGCTGGGGCGGATGTGGCAAAAGCAACAGTACTTACATTTCAAGGCAGAGCGATGATCTTCTTATGCTTTCCCACCCATGAGCAGTATATTTTAGAGGTGATTTTTAACAAAGGAACATATACCTCAGCAATAATTGCCAGCATTGATTGGATTTGTTGTCATCCTCATACATAGCACTAACTGTTATGCTGTAGTCCTAGTCAAGTGACTCGACACAACTGTAGTTTGTAACTCTGTCTAGTAGGCTATACCCACCACCATTATGTTTTGTTGTACAATATTTTTGCATATTATTGTTGCTCAGTAAGTTCTGTACTGTACTTCATTCTACTACTCCACGAGCAGTCTCTCAAACTACCAGTACTAGGTTCTTCTAAAGTGAGGGGTCCCCAGAATTGACTCAGATATCTTCATTTATAAATATATATAAACTATATTCCTACCTAGGGGATGGTGGTGTTTCCACCACTGTTCAGTTATCATGATTTATTTCCCAACTGTAAGTAAGTGTAACAATGTTTATTGTTTTAATGTTATTGATAATCCTGTTGGTGCCGCATTATAGAACAAAGTACAGAGCTTGTCAATTTAAAATAAAAATGTTGAACTTACATAGACTTGGTGTTATTTGGTGGTGTGGACTTAGACAAGTGAGCGAGTGAAAGGAAGGGTGTGCATGTGCATTGCTTCCACGACTGAGAGGTTAGGTGTGTTCTGTTCTGGGTAGTCTACTTGTTGGGTATCTTGGGGGAGGATTCGGAGAGCTAATAGTTATGACAAGACACTACTATAACTAGTGGGGCAGGGGATTGTGGTGGGTTCTGAACTACTGATTGAGGTGTGTGAGGAAGGTCCAACCTCCCATCACCAACATCCTATTTTCTTATGCAAAGTTCTGTATGTTGAAAATCTCTGCAACAGTAGTAGTATGTCCTATCATATCAAAATAGTAATAAATCTGGTTGGGCATTTGTTGGTGTGAATTGTCAAAGCCTCAAGATTAACAAAGACTCAAGATCAATAGGACTAAAAGTACAAGAGGATGACCCAAAGGACTGGACTCAATGGCTAGAGCTACTGGTGAATCTGAGTTTTATTTAAAACCTTTTAAATAAAGAGTGGCCAACTGGTCAAGCTTAGCTACTACAGTAGACAGACTAATAGTAGTAGTAGTACAGAGAGTCATTATAGCAGAGGCAGGGATAACAAGATTTTCGAAACAGTACATATCAAAGGATAATTGTTAATAAAAAATACCAGTTTTTTTCATACTTAAAATGATTAAAAAAATCCAGCCCTATCACCCACTAAATACCATAAATACCTTGATTTCTACCTTACTAATGTCCCGAGTCGACTACTGCAATGCACTCATGCTTAACGCCCAAGAACAAGTGGTCAACAGACTTCAGCTGGTCCAAAACGGGGCCGCACGACTCGTCACAGGTATACCAAAAGTCAAGCCAATTTCCAATACCATCCGTAATCTCCACTGGTTGCCAATCAGACAACGCATCAAATTCAAAGCCCTCTGCATTGCCTTCAAGAGCATTCATGAAAAAGCAACAGCCTTTCTTAACCCCTTCGCTGCGGGGTGTTTTCCCCCCACTGTGCAGGGGAGAGGGAGGCCGCGCTCGGCACCGCTGTGCTGGTGACGAGCTCAGCTCGTCATGAGGCGCAGCAGAGCTGCACTCATGACGAGCTGAGCTCGTCACGGGCACACCCGTTTTTAGAACGTTCAGCACAGCGCGTGCGAACGTTCCAACGGCCGTGACGAGCTCAACTCATCATGGGTGCAGCTGCTGCACTCATGACGAGCTGAGCTCGTCACAAGGACCCATGTGGTTAAAGATGCCCTCCATCCCTATCGACCTTCTCGCAATCTTAGATCTGCTGATGCTAATCTCCTGGAAGTAATTAAAACTAAAAAAACAACCTGGGGAGATAGATCTTTTGCAGTAGCTACTGCTAAATTATGGAACACCATGCCGGGACATCTAAAAAATGCTCCAACATTACTATCTTTCAGGAAGCAGTTGAAGACGTGGCTGTTCAATTATTAATCCCTGACTCCCGGGCCCAACCTTCAATTTTTGTCTATCAAAGCGCCAAGACACCCTTGGGTAATCGTGCGCTCAACAAATTGCATAAATAAATAAATTAGGAAACGGAAACAATAGTTCGGGAAAAATATGGTGCACTAAAAGTTATGGAATAAGAATAATTATTGAAAACAAGAAGACTTACTAGGTCCAGCGGAAGAGCCCGCTTTCGGGCCCTCCTCCTGTTGATGGTGTTCTCCTGCCAACTACGCCCCTGTCTGCCTGCCCTTGGGTGCTGAACAGGAAAGATATAAGAAAGGGACAAACATTGATGAATGGTGTCAAACAAATAAAATATTTTTAAAGAACGGTCAAAACTTATGTAAACAACAATTCCAATAACTAAATTGACCGATCTCATCTGGTCAACAAGTAGTGTTGATGGATTTGTGGATCCACTACTTACTATTTGTCAACATTAATCCACTCTTCCATTCTGATTCCAGAATACTAACTAAGCCTGAGTAAAACGTACCACCTGAACTAGCCCACCTATTCCAGGAGTGCCAATTGTCCATTAAAGTATGCATTTACACTTCATTTAGGCCTCAACAATGCATATGGTCAAATGGAGGACATATGACTACATTTTTGTATACACCAAGTTTTGGTTGATTGATTGAAGCTGATGTTCTGCTAGTGCTGCTAAGCCTATTACCAGCCATTGAACAAACTTTAAAAGGTTCTAAAGGGTACTAGCAGCACGTGACGTAATGAGGGGGCCTCACGCATACCACTAAAAAACTTACAAACTCATACAAAGTAACTAAAACTAAGTATCAATCCGCCCCATCTCTTAGTGACAGGACAAAGTAAGGACTAGAGTCACTATAGCATTACATTACTTAATTTCTCTAAAATAAACTCTTACATAATCACCCTAAGCGAGCGCAAATGCAAAGTTGCAAACAAGTAAGATTTGTAGCGCAGAAGAGCACCTGTGTTAAACAATCACAGACTTTAAAACGTAATTTACCTGTAATGTAAGCAGCAGCATTTTAGTTGATTGAAAAAAGATATTTGCAATACATAACACAGAGCAGAAGGACAGACACAAAGTAGTAATAATTAAGTATTTACTCACCAAGAGCCGGGACCTCCACTCCTAGCAGGTCCAGAAGGTCCTGCACCCGGTCCAGGATGTCGGATCAACGGTGCGTCAGCTGGGCCTGGGTGCGCCGAACCCCAGAGCAGTGGAACTCTGCCCGGCGCACCTTCCTCCACCGCTGCCGACAATCCCGGAGCCCATACCCGGACCCAGGCCTACCACCTGCTGCCAGGGTTGAGGGGAGGTGGCGCTGAAAATGAGTGCATCCAACTCCGCCTCCCCGAACAAGGCCCATGCCTGCACCCCTTGTGGGCACCACCTTCCGCAGGGAAGGCGGTCGTAGCTCTGGTGCGGTGAGCCCCACCCTTCGACATGGTTCTGGGGAGAGTGAGACGGGGAGGGAAAGAAGGTAATGAAATTAAAAAAGTAAGTAAAAGAAATTAAAATAGCAGGCAATAATAAAAGAGTGAAAAAGTAGCTAAAAAGCACAAAAAGTAGACAAAAACCAAAAATATAGAAGCAGGAAAATAGTCTGAATAATATTAAGTAAAAAAGAGCAAAAACAAGTTTTCAGGAAGTAAGGATTGAAAAGATAAAGGGAGGATTCAAAAGCTGGCCCCAGAACCATATCATAGAGTGAAAAACTAGATGGCCACGCCCATTGCGACCACGTGCGCAAGTTCGCGCGATATTTTCTCCACGAGCACGCAAAAAGCGTAGCAAACACGTAAAAGCTTTCCTGGAAAGGAAATACGTAACTCGAACGAGCGCGAGCATGCATTGAGCGAACCGGAACAGGAAGTAAGCAGCGCGAGCGGGCGGAACAAGTGAAAACAAGATGGCCGTGCCCATGAGTGACCTCATGGGTAAGTTAGCAAGACATTTTTCATGCGATCATGCAGAAAATACCGTGAACGGGCGGAAAAAAAACTTCAGCGTCTTCGCGATATTTCCCCATGATCTAAGAGATTTTTAACATTTTCGTGATAGTTTGCAAAAGTGAATTTCGCAAATTCCGCCCTCAATTGCTCAAATTCGTTACCCATACATCCACAAATTAATGTGAATAGATACACAACATATAGTTCTTCTCTTTTTTTTAAACGAGAATAAGGGGTTGCGTAACAACTGTTTTGGGGGGATTTTTTAACTATTTTGTTTTTGTTTTTTTAACTATTTTGTACTTTTTTCGTTTAATAAGCAAAAATTAAACAAAAAACAAGCACAACAATGAAAAAAAACATTCAACAACGATGCTTGTTGATGGTGTCCAACATTATTTGGACAACTTGTTTCCCCACACTCAAAACAGTGTCACATTTTAGACAAAATAGTCCATCCTTGGAAAAGTCAGGCAACGTGGCAGGAAAGGTTTTGTAGTCTTTCGCCCTGATGAGATGTTCCTGGCTGGGCATCTTGAGATGATTATTGCTCCTTAAGTCTGGAGAGTTCTGCTCTTGCAAGCTGAGCTTCATGTATGGTCCTTAGATGCTTGTACATTGAAGATGTACCCTTGGAGTACTTTTTGTCTGACCCCCTCCAAAGAACCTTCTTGCAGATCAGGAGAGTCAACTTTTGGGACCTGACTTTATTCTGCTCTTTGGAAATAAAAAAAACTGCCACTCTCCTTTCTCTTCTTGGGTGGCTCCTCTTCCTCATCCAGCAAATTCTTCTCATCAGCCTCTGCAGAATTTGCTGTCTTCTTCTTTGCTACATAAAACCAAAAGACACCACAACTCTTTCTAAATAGCTTCTGCTGCAAGGAATGTGACTATTGCCAACCACACCCTGATGTAGAAGAAAGAGTGTGGGATCTATCTAGGTTAATGATGACAAGATGTTTAACCAATCATATCTTTTTTGGAAATGGAAATGGAATAATAATTTATATAGCGTGAAACTGCCACCCTACGGGTATCCTGGCGCTTGGATCAGAGAAAAGACTTCAAAAGGCAGAATCAGTTGTCAGTAAAAGGAAACTAAGAAGCGTTCCTTGAAAAAAGCCAGGTTTTCAGACTCTTCCTAAAACCGGTCAATGAGCTCTCCTGTCTAAGAGTCAGCGGCATCTTGTCCAGATGCATGAGGCAATTACTCCGAAAGCTCTGCCCCCTTCCGGCATCTCTTGAATCCGGTAGTTGTGATCAGATTGGTGTTTGACGAACGGAGGTGCCTCCTTGGGTTATACCAGGTGAACATTTCTTGCAGAGGGATAGGACCCTGGCAATGTACTGCCTTATAAACAATGCATAGAGATTTAAAACAAATTCTCTCCCCAATTGGCAGCCAATGAAGATCTCTTAAGGCCATTGTCGTAGAAGACCTATGTTGTCAATTTGGCGCCAACTTTGCTGCCATAACCTGTACTCTCTGCAACCCCTGCACAATATATTATGGTGCTCCCAGATAGAGGGAGTTGCAGTAGTCCAACCTGCTCAATATTACACTTCTCACTACAAGCGGTCGGGTGTCTTTCGGGAGTAGGGTAAGGATCTTTCGTAATACTCGTAGCAAAGAAAGGCACACATTGGCAGTTTTTTTGGTTTGTCCATTTGGAGATTTTCATCTACCATAACTCCCAGGTTGCGGACCACTTTGGTCGGGACCAGAGATTCATCCTCAAGAGTGAGTTTGAACTCTGTTGGCAGGTGTCGAGACAATCTGGTCGCAGGAAAGTACACCACCTCTGTTTTTCCCCCATTAAACTGTAGGGTGTTTTTTCTGAGCCAACCCACAGTTTGACACATGTATTCCTGAAAGGTAACAATAGATACCTCTTGTTTCCCCTCCAGGGAGAATACCAATTGAGTGTCATCTGCATAGTTGACCATGTCTACCCCGTAAGATTTAATAATGGGGAATAGAGGACGTAGATAGATATTGAAAAGGATCAGGCTTATTGCTGAGCCCTGTGGCACCCCGTGATATATTGAGGACATGTCAGAGATTAATGGCGTTAAAGATACAGCTTGTTGTCTTCCTGACAGATAAGATCGTAGCCCGCCCTTTAATCCCTATGCTTTCCAAACTCTCCACCAGCACGGTATGGCTTACCGTGTCAAATGTGTCTGACATGTCCAATAGAACTAGGACAGAGGAATTCCCATTGTCAGCATGCATTCGCAGATTATCCATTAGTGTTGCCAGTTCAGTCTCAGTCCTGTGTCCCGGGCGGAAGCCATATTGGTCCCTGCCCAGCAAAAGGTTATTCTCAAGATAACACGATAGACTTTTGCTGACTGCCTTCTCCAAGATTTTAACCGGGTAAGGCAGTAAGGAAATAGGTCTAAAACTTGCTGAATCAGTAGGGTCCAGAGATGTTTTTTTAAGCAGTGGAGTTACTACTGCTTGCTTCCATGCCTCCGGTACCACACCTTCCTCCAATGACTGGCAGCAGATCTTCCATAGCGAAGGAAAGGTTTCTTCACCCAAGATTTTCCAGATTTCCTGAGGAAAAAGATCTAGTGGGGAACCCGAGGACACACTTAAAGCAAGCTGTTTGAAAGAGTCCTCTGAGGGGGCATGGAAAATTTCCAGGGAGGTGGCTGTCTGTGATTCTATATCAGGCTTTCAGGCTGAGTCAGCCGGGCCATCAGATTGTAGTTTTCCGACAATGTTGGTTATTTTGTCCTCAAAAAAAGAGGCAATCTCCCCACAGAGTTTCTGCGATGCAACTACCTTGTTACTTATACAACCTGGACTGGATAAATCCCTGACAATATTAAAGAGCGCTTGTGTACTATTGGGGGCTTGCAGAATAGATTTAGCAAAGTATGCTTTAGCCCTAGCAATGGATTCTTTATAGTGAGTCTGTACCAGTTTCAGCGCTTTCTTGTCATATTCCAGATAGGCCCTCCTCCATTTTCTCTCGCCCTTTTTACATGCTGCCCATAATTGTTTTAATTCATCATTATACCAGAGAGCAGAGATTTTTTTCCTGCTTTTAACCCCTTCCATGCTCATGACGAGCTCAGCTCGTCATGAGGCACAGTTGAGCTGTGCTGATGACGAGCTGAGCTCGTCATGAATAAAGCCTAAGAGTAATTTCCAGCACAGGGGAAAAATAACCACAGCAGCGATGTGGTTAAGGCACTTTATCGGGACCACTCAGTCAAGAGTTTCTGCTACAGCATTACAGTAGGTCTGGTAGTTTTCATCTACCGAGCTGGAGGAAGTAAATAGAATCTGGCCCTGAAAGGGCAGTTGAGTCTTGTTTTTTACCAGCTTAGTCCATTCTCTTCCTTTTCAGAAAGTCGACAGCTGGTTGCTTTTGACCTCTGAGCTAGGTATCTTAATAAAACAGTGAATTAAATAATGATCAGTCCTGCTTTGAGGCAAAATTTCAACCACCTTCGTCTCGGCCTAATTCGCAAACAGGAGGTCCGAGACATGTCCTCCTAGATGGGTAGGTTGTATTACCATTTGATGAAGACCAAGATTCTCACAAGTGTGCCTTAGATCCCCCAGATGTTTATCTAGGCTCCCATTATCCCATAAATTAAAATCTCCCAATACCATCATACATGCGTGAGTTAAACTCAAATCAGTGATGGAATTAAGTAGATCCTGATACTGGGTAACCGCCCCCGGGGGTCTATAGCAGAGTACCCCTGTGGGTAGTCTGCCATAGCCTCATGAAGTGAGAAGCCCAGCCGTTCAACCCCAGTGACCTCATCTACTTGTAGGGTTGCAAAATTCAATTTTTCCTTAAAAGTCACCCCAACACCCCCTCCTCTCCCAGTCGTCCTCGGTTTGTGGAGTATTTTATAGCTATCTGGGCAGAGCAAAACCCATTTGCACGAGTGAGTCTGAGGTGGTCCAGGTCCAGGTTTCCATTAAAAAAAGGATGTTCAACTCCATGTTTTGTAACCAGGTGGACACCTCTTGGTAGTCTTTCCCCAAAGATCTGCAGTTAATCATTCCACAATTGAGAGTATTCCAGCATTGACCCACACAGATTGATGATGGACATATCCCCCCTTTGTCCCTCTTACCTATGGTGAGTAGCTGTTCCCTGGTGTCACCTATTCTATCTTGGTTTAGGCTGCAACAGGCAGCGTGGCTGCAACTGTGCACTGCCAGTGCTCGTGCGGGCGCAGACGGGCTTGCCCCTGGCTCATTGGGTGCGCGACTCCTCCTCGGTGGTATTGCATACCCAATGTGGTTCTGCAACTTTTTTCAATTTTACATTTGAACTACATTTGGCTGTATCTTACTGTACCTCTCCATTTGAAATAAAGTAAATAAATCTATACCTACGTATAAAAATTATTGTAAAATAATCTTTAGAGTCACGTCCACAATACATGAATCCGGAAGTGTATGCAAAGTACCTAATCGCACCGCGACTCCTGAAATTAATATAAAATACAAGTTTTAATATTTTGTTTTTATTAATATAAAAGTTTCTTTACTATCTTAGTAAAACTGTAACCTTTTACTTCAGAATATTATTTCAATCTATATGTTTCAATATCACAAATAAAAAAGATAGGGTTGAGTCACTACCGTGATTCCGCTCTTATATGTTGGAAACAAATAAGGAGATACAACATATTTTAAACAAAACTATTAAAGTGGTATTCAAATCTACATTGTGCAAAATCATAAATTTCACTTTTAGAAATTCCGTTGGAGCCGCGATTTTCTACGCAGCTCAACAAGTAAGGCCTGGTAGTGTGCGCAATAGTTTCAAGAAACCACAAAATACCTACATTTTATTTTCAAATTGCCTTTAGCATAATTACATATTCATTTTATTACTCTAGTTGTAAACTACTACCCATTAACATTTACATAAAGTGTTAATTTTATAATATATTACACTTAAATACTAAATATATGAATGGGTTTGCTCACAAAAGGTCATGAGTGATGTCACTGACCATGTCATGTGTTATGTAATATGTGACGTCATCAGCAGATGGTTTTGTATGAGTGAAATGTCTGCCTAACTATATCGTTCCTGTAACCTGAGGTATTTTTCCATGAATATATTTATATATATATATGTACATATGTATGTATATATATATGTATCTATATACATAAAAACATACATATATATACATATGTCGGTGTTTACTCCATCAGCACATCAGATTCCTTTCAAAAGAACGGAGCACGGACCACAAGATAGTGCAGCAAGATAGTTCTTTTATTGCTGAACGAACTCTACAGCCATGCCGTGGTTCAGCCGGTCAGGGACCTTGATCACCTGACATATATATATATATATATATATATATATATATATATATATATATATATATATATATATATATATATATATATATATATATATATATATATATATATATATATATATATATATATATATATATATATATATATATATATATATATATATGTATATATATACTCCCCTCTGCCCCTTCCATCATGAATGGAATTTGTTGTGCTGAACTTTGAAGGTAATTCTTTTGGTGGGACTAACATGTTACCTATATCTGACTCCTGGTCCATCATGGTCAGCCTGAACTTATAACTGTCACCCAGTCCTGAACAACCAGATAACCACGAGTGCCACTTTTGCTTTTTGGTGCTTATTCACCTAAACCTTCAAACTTGCTTATCTCCTGTTTTACTGATTGTATTTTTGTCTTTTTGGTAGCAAAATATGTATTGCATTTTACTCTATTTTTATACTTTTTAACTTTTTGTGGGCTTCCTCTTGGTTGTATTTTCATTTGATTATTGTTTATTGTTTGAGGTGCTGTTTAAATACCTTACACATTGCCTCCACGTTAAGCTTGAGTGTTCTGAGCCAAGGTACCAGTGGGTTGTGCTCAGGTTAATTCTGTAGTGCAGCATGGTTATTCCTTGAGCCCTACCCTTTTTTTAAAGATTCTTTTTATTAACCAAGAAAAGTAAAAAAACACAAATGCTTCAGAAAACAATACAGCATACATAGTGTGAGTTTGGCATATACAGATTCGTAATATTACCACAATTCAAACCTCCCAGTGGCCTGCCCACCCAGTTAATCTGAGATAGGGTACAATCATACAGTTTGACCCCTAACATGCTTGAGGCACTTTATTAGACTGTGAGCTGCCCACTTCTGTAGCCTGCCCAGGCCCCCCATATCTTTTCCCATTTACGAGGGCATCCCCTATTCTGGTATACTTTCTGCTCAGCCTGTCTACCATGGAGGCTGAACTGGCACCCCATGCTCGGGCGATGTAGCGCTTTGCCACCACTCCTGCTAGGGCAAGCCTTGTTGTGGCCCATTTAGGCCATACTATTTCACCTGTCACCCCAAGGATATGCCATCTCGCATCTACTGGAACCTGCTACCCCACTACCATTGTCTTCACTCAAGCCAAGCCAACCCAGATTGTTTGAATGTTGGGGCAGGACCACAATATGTGCAAAAAAGTTCTTACCTCACCAGATCCCCTAATTCACTGCACTGACCTACAATGACTGTACCGTCCTCGAGGCATATGACCTGTGTAGAATACGGAGTTGGATCAGCATGAATCCTGCTCCTACATCTATCTCTCTGGGGCTCTGCAGAGCCTTTCCCCAGTCATCATCCTCAAGGAGACCCACATCTGACTCCCAGGCCAACTGCAAGGGTCCCAGACACTCATGTATGTTGTTTATTAGCTTTCTATTGTTGGATCAAGGAGGAGTCTGCCCTCAAGTGTTGTGTACTTCGGTATTGAGACCTCTTCATTCAAGTGGCAGTGGAGTGCATGTCTCAACTGTAGGTACCTGAAGTGTTCAGTCCTACCCATTTGGAACTCTGTCTGGAGACAATGAAATGTAATCATCTTCCCCTTTTTCCAAATGTCCCCTAGGAGTTCAATGCCCATACTACTCCACCTATGGAAACCCTTCAGACGCCTTACCACTCTTAAAAAATCACCCTCCCAGAGTGGTGTTTGCTTGGTGAGTCTGGCCTCCCAGACAATCATTTTAGTTGCCTTCCACCATGACAGGACCACAGTCTGAGTGTGGAGCAGGAGGGAAGGGGTGCCCCCACCTCCCCACATAGAGAGCAGACAGATAGCTACCCGCACCCAAAACAAATCGGTCGACCCGGTAGGCTGGCTCCTCAGTCGGCAAAAAGACCCACCCATTAATGTTAACAAGCTGAGCTGCCCAGTAATATTATTAGATGTCCGTAACCGACAGTCCCCCTTTGTAGACCCCTATCTGCAATTTCCTCAGTGCGATGCTAGGGCAACCTCCCCCACATCAGTGATTGTTGTTCAGACTCAACCACGTGGAAGAAGGCTTCTGGGATCTGGAATGGGGTATTCTGTATAGCAGACAGTAGGCACGGGAGGGCCATCATTTTGAAAAAAGCCGCCCTTCCCATTAGGGAGACCAGAAATCGCAGCCAATGGGTCACACATCCACTTCTACCTTTCCAACTGCGAGTACACATTTAACTGCATGGACTCCTCTTACGTTTTAGTGATCCAGTTAACAAGATATTTAAAGGAATATTTGTGGACCAACTCGTTACATGCCGACGTCAGAGCCAAAATCTTCCCCATCAGAGTGTCCACCAAAGATTTATCTCAATTGATGTTATATCTAGAATATTGACCAAAGGACTGTACAATATGGATACGTCTATGAAAAGTCTGTCTAGGTCTACGGGCATACCGCATGATATTGTCCACATTGAGGTAGAAACATTCTTCCCAACCCCCTCCCACATCAATGCCTCTCACCGGAGGATCTGCCCTTACCCATGAGGCCAGTGTTTCAAGTATGAGCACAAAGAGCACCGGCAAGAGTGGGCAGCCCTGCTGCGTACTCCTATGCTGCGTACTCCTATGCAGCGGGAAAACTCTGGACACTGTTCCATTAACTAAGACCCGTGCCAGCGGGGCATCATACAAAGGCTCAATCCAGGTGCTGAAGCCTGGGCCAAACCCGAACTTGGCAAGAACAGCCAACAAATATGGCCACTCGATACTATCAAAAGCCATATGCGCATCAAGTGAGAGGAGTGCTGCCTGGTCTTCAGGTCGCTGCTGTACCATGTGCATTACCCCATATGAACTACAGAGGTTCAACCTAGTCAATCAATCAATCAATCAATCATGCATTTATATAGCGCACTACTTACCCAGAGGGTCTCAAGGCGCTGGGGTGGGGATCTGCTACTGCTCGAACAACCAGGTCTTGAGTTGCTTCCTGAAAGGCGAGGTGGTCCTGGGTCAGGCGGAGGTGGGTGGGGAGGGAGTTCCATGTCTTGGCAGCGAGGTAGGAGAAGGACCGTCGACCTGTGGTGGCTCTACGGATGCGGGGGACGGCGGCGTGGACGTGGCTGGTCGATCAAAGCTGGCGTTTGGGAGCGTAGAAGTTGAGGCGGCTGTTGAGGTATCCTGGGCCTTGGCTGTGTAGGGCTTTGTGTGCGTGGATGAGGAGACGGAAGGTGATTCTCTTGTTGACCGGGAGCCAATGCAGATCTCTCAGGTGTCCGGAGATGTGGCTGCGACGGGGGATGTCCAGGATGAGTCGTGCTGAGGCGTTCTGGATCCGCTGGAGTCTCTTCTGGAGTTTGGCGGTGGTTCCGGCGTAGAGGGTGTTGCCGTAGTCCAGACCGGCTGGTGACGAGGGCCTGGGTGACCGTCTTCCTGGTCTCGGTGGGGATCCACCGGAAGATCTTACGTAGCATGCGCAGGATGTTGAAGCACGACGAGGAGACGGCGTTGACCTGTCTGGTCATCGAGAGGGAGGAGTCCAGGATGAAGCCCAGGTTGCGTGCGTGGTCTGTTGGTTTGGGTGCGCTGCCGAGGGCGGGGGGCCACCATGAGTCGTCCCAAGCGGCGGGTGAGGATCCCAGGATGAGGACTTCCGTCTTATCTGAGTTCAGTTTCAGGCGGCTGTTCTTCATCCATTCGGCTACCTCTTTCATCCCTTCGTGAAGGTTGGCTCTGGCGGTGGCGGGGTCGTTGGTAAGGGAGAGGATCAGCTGGGCGCCGTCGGCGTAGGAGATGATGTTGAGGTTGTGCTGGCGTGCGATGTCTGCGAGGGGGCTCATGTAGATGTTGAAGAGGGTTGGACTGAGCGAGGAGCCTTGAGGGACGCCGCAGATGACTTTGGTGGCTTCAGATCTGAACGGAGGGAGGCGGACTCTCTGTGTCCTTCCGGCGAGGAAGGAGATGATCCACTCCAGTGCCTTCTCCCGGACTCCGACGTTGCTGAGGCGTTGTACTAGGGTACGATGGCAGACAGTATCGAAGGCCGCGGAGAGGTCGAGGAGGATGAGGGCCGCTGTTTCTCCATTGTCGAGCAGTGCTCGGATGTCATCGGTGACTGCGATCAGGGCGGTCTCGGTGCTGTGGTTGGCCTGGAAGCCAGACTGCGAGGGGTCGAGGGATCCGTTCGTCTCGAGGAAGGCGGCCAGCTGCTTGTTGACGGTCTTCTCGATGACTTTTTCAGGAAACGGGAGCAGCGAGATGGGGCGGTAGTTTTTGAGGTCGGTGGGGTCAGCCGATGGCTTTTTGAGTAGAGCGCTGAGTTCGGCCTAGTGTTTCTGTGAGGCATAAATCCAGACTGGTCCAGGTGATTCAGAGACCGTATCACTGGGGATAGTTTGCTTGCAAGCACCGAAGCCAATACCTTGGCCTCGAAATTCAAAAACGAGATTTGTCGGAATGAACTACAAAAATCTTGTGATTTGTCTTTCTTAGGGATTATGACAATAGTAGCTGTCCTCAGATCTTGGGGCAATTAGCCCTCTGCCCTTGCCTCTCGGAACATACAGAGCATATGGGGTGCCAGGTACCCTGCTACGCATGTATACAGCTCTGTCGGGAGGCCATTCTGACACGTTGCTTTCCCAGACTGGAGGTCCCGTATTGCACCCTCTATTTCCTCTGTAGTGTAGTTTGAATCAACCAGCTCCCGTTCCTCCTCACTAAGGGCCGGATGTAGGTAATCTCGATTTACCTACTCTAAAATACCGAATCATACCGATTCAGTATTTAAGAGTAGGTAAATGGGATGTAGGTAATTTCACTTTTGAAATTACCAATTCGGAATGATTCGGTAATTACCGAATCAGTATTTACCCATTCGGTAATTGCCATTGATTCCTATGGGCCTTAAAGCCCATAGGAATCAATGCCAATTACCGAATCGGTAAATACCGATTCGGTAAAATTACCGAATTTGCAAGGGGGACAGGGTGTCACTTTGACACCCTGTTGCACCCCTCAATTTTGCATGGGTGCACATGTTGCTGACATACATGCCCTCTGGGCATGTATGTCTGCAACATGGCCCATTTTTTAATGCTTTTTGAAGGATTTTCATTATTTACCACCAACTTCTAGGGATGGTAAATAAGAAATTCCTAAACCCTTGAAGCACTGATTACATTGCTACCTACATGTTAAATTACAGAATCAGTAATTTTACCAATTCGGTATTTTACAGAATCGGAAAAATTACAAATTCGATAAAATTACCGATTCTGTAATTTAACATGCCCCTACATCTCAATATCCAAATACTGGTCGGAAACCTCCGAAAATCTGTATTTTCGGCCGTTTCCGACCGGTATTTGGATACCTACATCTGGCCCCAAGTGTTGGTAATTCTATATCTTTCAGAACTCCGTGCAGTCCTCCTCCCCCCTGTCTCTCTGGGTCTGGTAGATCCCTTCATAATATTGGGCGAACACCTCCGCCATAACTGCACCAGTCCCCTTCACCGTACCACCGAAGGTCCCTCTCAGAGACCCAATCACAACCTCTATCTCTCTGCTCCAACCATGCAATGAGTTTGTTGGCCTTGTCATGAGTCCTACCCTTTTTAATATTTACATGGCCCCATGACTGAGAGGACTGGAAAGGGTGAACTTCCAGAGAAAAAGAGCATCTTGACTGGGTTCAGGTAAAGTGAAAAGTATCACTCAGTGCAGTGGAAATCATCTTGCCACTTAGCAATTTCAACAGAAAAAGAAGAGTAACCTTTACAAATCTTTCTATCTTGGAAAGAAACTTTCCAGCCCAGTAAAGTAAGAGACATCTACTTATAGATAAATGCTGGAGATTGGGCCTAGCGAGTCGACATGCCAGATGCTGACACACATTATGGGTGCAATGATGACAGAAGTACATTGTTTACACCAGATGTTACAGAGCACACTTCATCTGTCACCTTTCATTCTCCTATCTGTGTAAACTAAGAAGTCAGTTTGTCTGAAATGGAATTGTCAGAAATGGCAAGTTAATGCTGCTGGGCAACTTATAATCAGTCAATTTGACTTTAATAGGTAATTGCTAAGAAAAAGAAGTTTGTTTAAACACTATACTGAATCTATTTGAAATTACCTATTCATGCTGAAAATGTTAAACTAAAGCAATCTGATTACAATCTTTTACTATATTTATTTATTTATTTATTTAAACATTTGTAAAGCGCTACAAAGGCCCTTGGGCATCTCGGCGCTGATATCTGCTAAATTCAGCCCTAAAGGAGGATCTACTTATTGGTCAAATAACCAAGTTTTGAGTTGTTTCCGAAAGGACCACAAAGAAGGACTATTCTTTATGATTAGCGGCAAAGAGTTCCAGAGCTTGGGTGCGGAAACAAGAAATCTTCTGTCACCCCATGAGACCAGTCTGGTACGGGGTACTTCCAGCTGGAAGAGATCAGAGGACCGCAGGGACCTAGCGGGCCGGTAGGAGATGAGTTGTTGAGTCAGAAAGGCCGGTCCCTGGTTGTGCAGTGCCTTATAGACAATGCACAGAGCCTTAAACTTAGCTCTGTTCCTAATGGTAAGCCAATGCAACTCTCTGATGGTGCTCGAGACTGATTGGAATTTGGGGATGTTACCCAGCAGTCGGGCAGCGGCATTTTGAATAGTCTGCAGCTTGTTAAGGACTCTCTCTTGGGCATTCAAAAATAGAGCATTACAGTAGTCCAAGGTGGATAAGACCAAGGACGTGATCAAGGTCTTGCCAGCTGAGGTAGGGAGAAAAGGGAGGATTTTTTTGATGATTCGTAGTTTATAAAATGCGGAGGAGGCAATCTGATTTGCATGAGGAAGGAAAGTAAGCCTGTCATCAACCATAACACCCAGGTTCCTTACCTTACTGACTGGAATAGGCGGTGAGCCCATGGACTGTGGCCACCAGCGAGAAGACCAATCAGGGGATAAGTGTCCAAAGATGACCACCTCGGACTTATCCGAGTTCAATTTGAGGCAGTTGGCGGCCATCCAACTTCCTATAGCCTGCATGCCCAGATTGAAGTTGTCAGCCACTTTTTGTCCGTCATTTCTGATGGCCAAGACTAACTGGGTATCGTCAGCATAGGAAGTAAGGCTCATCCCATGAGCTCTGATGGTGTTGGCAAGGTCCGACACGTATATATTAAAGAGTGTCGGACTCAGGGATGAGCCTTGGGGGACTCCGCATGGCAGGGACAGGGTGGTAGATTGAAAAGGCCCTATGGTGACCACCTGAGTCCTTCCGGCAAGGAAGGATGCCAGTAGGGCCTTAGCCTTATGCTTAATCCCCAGATCTTCGACACGGTCGATCAAAATCGCATGATCGACCGTGTCAAATGCTGCTGAAAGGTCCAGCAATATCAAGACCGCAGTGCCACCCGCATCACGAATGATTCGGATATCCTCTGTGGCCTTGATCAGGGCTGTCTCTGTCCCATGATGTTGGCGAAAACCAAACTGAGAATCATCCAATAAATGATGGTGTTCTATAAAGGCTGACAGTTGGGCGTTTAAGGCCTTTTCGACAACTTTGGCCAAGATGGGCAAATTGGCAATCGGTCGATAGTTCTTGAGCTCAATCCTGTCTAAATTTGGTTTTTTCAGCAGTGGCTTCAGTAAAGTCTTTTTTAGGTCAGCGGGATAGACTCCTGTGGTAATCACAGTATTACATATATTAGTGATTGCTGGAAGCAAAACTTCCAAAACTGGTTGCAATACTTTAAAAGGGCATGGGTCAAGGGCAGAGCCTGATTTAATAGGTGCCAAAAAATCCCTGACCTGAGTAATAGAGACCTCCCTAAACTGAGATAAGGAAGGACCAGTTGTGGAGTGATTCACCTTCTCAGAAGGAATATCTACATGCGTTTTTTCGGAGCTAGCAAAGACCGCATAGATATCATTAACTTTGTCATAAAAGTAGTTTGCCAAAGCATCACAGAACAGTTGGGAGGAGGGGGGCTGGAGGTTAGGTAAACAACCAGCCAATTGTTTAGTTGTCTCAAACAATGCTTTATTTGAATTTTTAGAAAGTTCAATTTTTTCCGAGAAGTACTTCTTCTTGGCATCTAAGATCATATTTTTGTATATGATAACCGAGTGCTTATAAATTATTCTGGCCTCTTCAGAATAGTGCCTGCGCCAATTCCTCTCATTCTTCCGACAAAGCTGCTTCTGTGTCCTTAGTGTATCCGAGAACCATGGGGCAGATGGAGTTGATCTGTTTCGAGAGCTTTGTTTTGTCTGGACCAGACGAGTGGCAGCAGATGCAACCCATTCATTATATTGGGTAGTAGCAAGATTAGAATCAAGTGATAAAATTGGGCTAGTTTTAATCAGAGCTGATTGTAAACTATAGCTGTCAATATTTTTCCAATCCAAGAAGGTCTGACGGTTATTATCATTCTCCATAGCTGTTCCTGAGGCATGGCTGGTTAGAGTAGCCGTTATAACAAAGTGATCAGACCATATAATGGGGAAAATTGCAGAAACCCGAAGGTTGTCTAAATTGGAAAAAATACCATCCAGAATATGGCCACCTTCATGAGTTGGGGCTTTCACTAGTTGGGAAAGCCCGAATGTGGTTAGGCATGCCTGGAGGGCGATTGTGTCACTGTCTTCAGTTTTATCGAAGTGAAAATTGAAGTCGCCTAGTATGGTTAATGAACCATCCAAGGCGGATACTTCAAGAATGTGACTGATGTCAGAAATGAAAGCCGACCTTTGTCCTGGTTAAGCATGGGCGAATTTTGCGAATCTCGCGTTCGCGAATTTTGCGGATTTGCGAACTCGCAATCCGCAAAATCCGCGAATTCCCGCGAATTTGCGGATTTTTTTTTTTTTGTGTGTTCGCGCGTGTTTCTGCCAGTTCTCGAGGGTTTTTACAATTTCGCAATTTGCGAACTTACCTGTCGGGTCGCAAGTTTTGCGAACTTGTTGTTTCTACGTGTCCAGCCTGTTTGGGACACTCTTCTTCATCACTGCCACTCTCTGTCACCACTGCCACTCTCTGACTACTCATGCCACCCTCTGGCCCACCCATGCCACCCTCTGTTTCATCACCACACCCTCTGGTTGTCCAGTGTACATTATTTTCGGCAAAGCAAAGCACACCTTCCCTGCCTCAAGTGACCTGAATTAATTTGGGGCTGATTAATGTGTCACAGAATATTTTTTTAGCTGGCACCTGCTTCCTTAGTGCTTCCTGATTAGTGATCTTTTGCACTTGCTAAGTGCTTTCATTGTTGCAAAATTAGTTACAACACCTGCCCTGCCCCAACTGACAATAATGAATTAGGGGCTGATTAATGGATTTTAACTTCCAGCCTGGCTCCTGCTTGTCTCCCTTAGCTGTAATTCAGGACCTTTGTGGCATATGTGTAACTATTCTGAGGTTCAGAGCAGGGTCACATAATAGTTGCAACTGGCAACTGAACTCTGGAGGGGCCCCTCAGGAAGCACTACAGGAAATGGCTACTAATGATGAGCCTGAACTTTTGAACCTGGTAAGTAGTTTCAGTTTTGCTAAGATCGTATTTCTGCAATTTAGCACTTACTCGCGGGGTGCGAAGTTGTACTGGCAAGCCGCGAACTCACGCGAACAGTGCGAGCAAGCCATAAAATCCGCTGCTCGCGGATTTGCGGATTTTGCGGGAGATTCGCGGATCTCGCGGATTGCGAATTTACCGAAAATCCGCAAAATCCGCGAGCGAAACGGATTTTCCGCCCATGCTTAGTCCTGGTGGACGGTAAAGAAGGATACCTTTAAAATTTATGGAGGGAGTGAGTTTGATAGAGAATTGAAGAGCCTCACAGGACAAAAGCGGTATCTCGTCAGTTCTGACCACGTATGTGTCCCGTGCAATTATGGCTATACCTCCCCCTCTCTGACGTTGTCTATCTAATCTATGGATATGTAAGGGGAAAGTCAGCAAAGGGAGAAAGGGATGCTTTTCAGAAATATGTCAAGATGGATTTAGGATTTGTTTCATACAAAGGAGTAATCAAAAGGCTCTGTCACAAGGGACTCAATAAGCTAGGTATGTGGTTTATCTTTAATCTGAGTCCTCTCCAGTCTACAGAATATGATTAATTTGAAGCAGTAGATATAATGCAGAGAAATTTCAACCAGTCCTGAATTTTCCTTTCAGCAGCGTAAGGGCAAATCTTTACAAACCTTCAAATTCCCACAAAATGTTTACCAGTGATTTCAGCTCTATTTGCGTCATGATTGTAGTGTCTTCCCAACCAGGGCACCCGCCAAAACCTACGCCTTACATGGAGCTCAGTTATACATATATTAATTCATCTGCTTGTACTTTGGACTCAACATTCTAAAGCAGCCTTCACTGCAATATATTCTATTCCTTATATCACTGCTCTACAAAGTTCATCAGAAGCTAAAAGGGTAAAGTCATTTTTAATTTGCAAGACACTACCATCTCCCCTTCTGTTAAATGAAAATGGGCCACTTTTACAAAATGATACACACATATACATTTTAATCTCTTCAATTAATCACTTTGGTGCTGTAACAGTTCAACTTGACCATGTTGTGGAAAGTTGGGACCAGCCACCATCATGATCCAAGATCTGCTAGAATGGTGAAAAGGCAGCAGTGTTACGGATTCTTCAGAATCAGTCTCACCTTCACCAGGGAGATCTGTTGAATTATGAATCAAAAGCAGAGATTGAGAAGTGTCTCTGGTGATAGACTTCCCAGGTCGCTGGGTAGTCACCATGTGTCCTTTGTTTGACACTACTTGGAAAGGTTCTGCATCAAAGGGAGCATCAGAATTAATTTTACTCATCTGCCATGCAAACACTCTGTCTCCTCTCTGGTAGATAATGTTTTTAGCATGTTGTTTTCAGTCAGCATATGTTTTCATCTTTTTTTTCTGACCCAAGTCCCTCGTATGAATAGCATCCCTGTTGTTTCTCTCTGATTGGTCCACTGGAGTATCTTGGTTGTAATTGCTCTCCAGAACATCAATGTTGCCGGACCTTGACAGGAGGTCGAGTAAGGCATTAGTGGCAAGCTTGTAATGTAGAGTTTAACACAGTTTGCAAATTGAGTCTATCAAATGTAGCTCGCTACAAGGCTTTTTTTAGCAGACTCATAAACCTCTCAACCAGTCTGTTGGCCTGTGGTCACAAAGGAGTGCTCTCTTGATGCTTTATACTCAGATGCTCTAAAAAGTCTTTGAACTCCTACCTATTAAAAGATGGGCCATTATCAGATTTTAGTATAGCTGTTACACCCCATTTCACAAAGATGCCACCAGGTCTCTCAATGACTCGTTCTTCAGTGGTGGATAAGAGATCATCAATTAATAGAAATCATGAGTATTTGTCCTCAAACACCATCAGGTGGTGTACCTTGTCAAGTAGATCAAACAAGTGAATGGCTATTCTCTCCCAGGCATGCTTCAGGAGCTCTGACATGTTTAGCATGTGTTGAGTAACATTTGTAGATAGACAGCTGTATGGATGACAGGCCTTTTTTTTCATCTCAACCAGATCGTCGAGATATGGAAACCAAACTCAGTCTCGAAGAACTCATTTTGTGGCTACAATTACCCTATGTCCTTCATTGGGCACTTTGATAATTTTCTGCTGCACACTCTCCGGAATGAAGATTCTCGACCCTCACAATATAACTCCCTATTAAGTTATTGGCAGCTCATCTTTGACATTTGTATATTTTTAATATTCACTCTCACTGGTGAGAGGTTGAGTGTGCTGTTTCCATGACTGATGTGCAATTATCTCTTTCAACTTTCACATGTCACTATTGTGGCTCATGACATTGATAATTTAGGCTAACGAAATGGCAGCTGGGGTGTTTTATTTTATAATGAATTTGCTATAAGCTTTAGCTGAATTGGATGGAGTGCCATGACCTTGAATGGGCACTTTAGCAATGCAGTCAGTAGAGATCTGTTCCTTTCTTGGATGATGTACAATCTATTAATTGTACTTTTGTAGCCGCAATCCCTAGCGTTCAATGCTGGAGGAATCTTGGCTTTTGGCTTGCCAAATATTGTTAGTAACGCTTGATGATCTGTTACGAGCATAAAAGTCTTTCTGTACAGGATTACACAGAAGTGTTCATACACCCACACCACAGATACTCTTTCTTTCCTTAATTGTGAATATGCACATTCTGGTTGGAACAAGCTGCAATGTGTTCTTGTCACAATATGCCTGCGAGCATTCAGGTTTCCACTGTGCTGTACAAGGATTGCACCCAACTGGAATAGTGTCAATGACAAACCTATGTATTAATTTTCAGATTGAAATAGGCCATTTTAGTAGCATTCTCATTGGCTTGCTTGATTTTCTTAAAACTTTTCTCACATTCAGGATACCACTGAAATAAAATATTATTTTTCATCAACTCTCTCAATGGAGCACTTATATTAGCGAAGTATTGTATACATCTAGATTATTAGCTGGCCATGCCAAGAAATGAACGCACTATGGCAGTATTTTGCCCGGGATCATCATTTGACAGTACTTGTACTTTAACAGGATCTGGTGTCGTACTTCTATCACAAAAATATATGGCCAAATAAGTTTAGATTTGTCTTACGAAATTCACATTTGTCTGCAATGAAAGTCAAACCTGCTTTGGCCAGTAAATGACATACTTGTGTAAGAGCTGTATCATGTTCTTTTTGGATAGCTCTGAAAATCAACATGTCATTGCTGTAATTGAATGCAATCATGACAGGCTGTATGATATGTCGAATGATGTCTTGAAACAGTTATGCAGCGGATGACACTGCAAAACATATTCTTTTGTATCAAAACAGACTAACTTCTAGAAATGTTTGTAATGTACCTGCAATCTTCTTCGAGTTCCAACTGATCTTTATTTTAATATAGGCAAGAGAAGACCTTTTCACCATTTAGTCACTTATAGCAAATAATTTACAGGCCCTGGGTATATGGTATACCAATCTACAAGATACTAACAAGTTAATTAAATATGCTGATCAATTAGATGCCAATCAAACTATGGGCCTCATTAGGATTGCGGTGAATCCGCATCCTCCAAGCCGGCGGAAGCCACCGCCGGGCCGGAGGATGCAGATTCACCGCTGCGGACAGAAAAAAGAACCCCCGCCAGATTAGGGTGGCTGGGAGGTCTTTTTTCCGTCCGCTGCTTTTCCGTCTCGGTCGCCTTCCAACCGCGGCGGAAAAGCTCTAACATGGCTGGCGGTGTCTATCAGACACCACCAGCCATATTAGTATGGCGTCGGTCCTATGCCTTTCCACAGCGGCATTTCCGCTGTGGAAAGGCATACAGACTTTTCTTTGGTGGTCAGTTGTGGGCCCCCAGGGGTGAAGTGTGGGTGGGGGTGCAGATGGGGGGTACCTATGGTACCCCCCTGCCTTTGCGTGCACGAAGCGGCAGGCCCCACGCGGTACCTGCAGCTTCGTGCACGCAAAAGTAAACGTGGTTTATTTAACATTGCGGCATGTGGTTTTTCAAGCAGCACCCGCTGCAATTTTAAATATACAGGATGTGACCGCCAGGGTGGTGGTCACATCCTAATCTGCACGGAGGGACCGCCGCTGCCCCTACGGACGGTCCCTCCTACTCTGGGGTGGTGGACGGACGCAGGTCCGTCCGCCATCCTAATAAGGCACTTAGTTTAGGTGAGTGAACACAAGCACTTTAGCATTGATGAGCAGCAGTAAAGTGCAAAGAGCCCTAAGGCCAACAGAGCAACAATACAGAAAAGATGGAGGCATTTTGAACATTGCTTTAGTCACAGTTGCAAAAAATGTTAACAAATAAATGAAGATAGTTACTTTATTCACAACTTAAAGTACGTGATAAAAGCTAATTTGTTTTATTTTTAATCTGCATTAATGTACCATCAGACATATCGGACCTGCTCTGGAAAAACATGGGTATTTTTAGCTTTTCATTTGGGAACTTTTGAGTTCAAGGTGCTTCACATTTTGATGGTGCTAGGTCATTGTTTTAAATAGCAGAGGATTACTGTAAGTGTTTCTTAGTTATGGTTTTTTTTCTACTATTAGAACTTAGACAATCCTTTTGAATTACTTCGAAAAATATGAAGGGCAAGCACTAATGACCCCTTTAACTTCTAATGTCATGATGAAGCCACAGTTCTGCTCTGCAGTGCACTCTGTCCACATTCCAATTCAGGACTTAGTGACATCGCAGTAGGTGCAGGGCTGTGGACAGTAATTACGGGGTGCACTAAAGGTAAGGCTGTTCCCAACATGCTTCTGATTTTGGGGCTTAAATACATTTAACATCTTACTTTGCTGCAGAAGTACTGTGTGTCATGGTACTTGGTGACCAGGACAGTGTTTCGTTGGATCTGAATGTTTCAGTCTGTGCCAACATAGGAAGCTGCGGGCAGGTGTTAGAACACGTAGGGAATCTAGTCTGAGGACTGATGATCCGGGATGAGACAGCATTTTCTCCCTCAATGCAAGCAAAGGCGGTTGGTAGATGACCCCATTAGATAAGAACCACATGGGTTTAAATCTAGACTGGAGTCATCCAACTCCTGAGTAAGCCTTAAAAGCAGTGCCCAATGAAGGCAAGTACTTCTACTGATTAGCAGTCATTAAAAAAAACAGTGTCACCTCACAAATAGGCTAAGAAAGGCAGAAGATGTATATCACTGTAGGTCGTCAACCTAGGGAAATTAGGAAATACCACATACATCTTAGCTTTAATCGCATGACAACGTTGGGTGCTTTACGGTTGTTTAGCGAAAATCACCAAATGCGTTAGTCTGGTAGCACTCTGCAGGGCGGGGATTACTGTTCACTGGAAGACTGGTACAAATAGCCTCTTCACCACAGCAGGTAAACGATTACTTACCTTTTCCCGGTGAAAGACACACTTCATCTATCCAATCTTTGCATATTTTCACACATTAGTGTTGTTTAAAATGTGACTCTGGCAAAAAGCAATATGTGCATTAAGTTTTGACATGCTTGTGAGGACGTATTGACACTTAATAGGAGAAGTTGAACCCCTGACATTCCAAGAAACCAGTGTTAAAACCATTGAAAAAGAACAATACAATTGGTGTAATCAGACTGAACCAGAAAAGAAATATAAAATACAATACAAATTCTATCATATGATAGGTCAAATTTCAATAAAAAAGGTATAATAATAAAGTACAACAATAATAATGACTCTTATAAAGCTCATGGTTACACTCGAAAGTGTATCCCCGTGCTGAGCATAACTCTACATAAAAAAGGAACAGAGAAAAACCTATACCTGGAACAGCCATGTTTTCAAATTGTTTTGGATAAACATGACAATAAAATTCATAGAGTGAAGGAAAGAGAAGAAGATGAGAAAGATAAAGTTAGAGTAGGAAAGTAAGAGGGTGAGGAAAGGGTAAGATAAACCAAAAAGAAGGATTACAATAAAGGTAAACATACCTATGAAAGTTGTTGATGAAGGGGGGGACACCACGAGAAGAAGGGATTTCTAAATCCCAGAGTGAGGGAAGGAGCACAAAGACAGGTTACTTAACATGTGACAGGAAATTGAGACAACATGACATCAGCCCAGTATGAAATATAATGGTTAGTTAGGATAAACCAAAAATTATCTAAAGAACACCTTCTAATGCAATTTCAAAAAGATACACCGGAAAATAACAAAAGCAACATATCTGAACCAGCAATTTCTACTTAAGTCTTAAAGCAAGTCAAATGAGAGATAAGGGAACAAAAGAACAAGAACATTAACATTCTTTATACAAATTAACTGATGTAGTAATGTCCATATTCTCTGTTCTATGAGTTGTAAGAAAGTCTCAGAAACGAGATGGACCCTCGTGACTTTGGAAAGGGGAGACCTCTCGGTCACCCCGAATGTATGGCTGGGTGCCCCGATCCCCCGGGAAACCTTTGCGGGCGGGGGGCGTGTCCCGGCCGGTATGTCCATAGTGGCGTGGTTGAAGCACGCCTCCGCTGCCTAAAAGGGTTGTCCTAACACCCGCCCGGACGTCCGTGCACCTCTGGGCGGGATGGGGATGCTGCCCCGCCTTCCCGCTGCAAGATAAAAGGCGCGGGAATCCAGGCAAGTGTCCTCTTGTTCCTGCGCTCTGAAGGCTGCACCACTCGTCGCTCGTGAGCCCTCAAGGGAACAAGCTGCAGTTTTTTGAACATGTAATCATTGTTTTTTCTGTTTCAGTCGTCAAGGCGTAGCTGGCGTCGCTACTGGAAAACAGGCAGAGACAAAGTAGAACGCAGATATGCCTGGTAAGAAGAGTGGAAAGAGCTCCGAGATGGAGAGAATGCTGCGCACACTGGTGAACCAAGTGTCGGCGATGGACAGGAAATTCGGTAAAGTAGACCAGCTGGGTCGCGGCTTAGCAGCCCTCCGGAAACAAGTGGAGGCCCAAGCGGGGCCCTCAGGGCGACCTAAGAGGATCGTGGGGCCTGCTTTGCCAAACATTACCCCAGGGGGGATAAGGGGAAAAAGAGGAAGGGGAAAGTGGGTCCTAGCGAGGCCCCAGTCCCGATGGAGGTCCCGCTGGTCCCAGTAGCACCAGCGTCCAGTCCGGTACCCACACCGGATGGGGGATTGCCAATCCCTGTGGTTATCACACCACTGGATAACAACCAAATGCCCCCCGAATTAGCGATTCAGTTGGCGGCTGTATTATCCTGGTTGAAGAAGGGAGCGGGGGGATCCGCGGCTGTGGAAGACCCAGCCGAAGAAGCTAGGCAGATTATCGAGCAGCTCAGGCAGACAAGGGGCGCTGGGGCAGCGAACGTGCCTTCTATTTCTCCGCAGGTGGCGAACCTGGCCGCGGTCGAAAATCGGAATAAGTCGACGGACACGACGGAGGTACAACAGAAGCCGGTAAGAGATCGCTCCCAATAATGGGGGAGGGCGCTGTACCCTCAAGGCGGGAATGCTTGGCGCAACATGTTCCTATGGCAACAAAAGAATTGGTGTGGGCAATTAAGTATATCAATATGTTTTCATTGTTGACAGACAATCGTGAGTTAGAATATGCCAAGACTCAGATCCCAGTGTATGGAGGGCAAAAATGGCAGAATTCAGGGTGGAAGTCTATGATGAACTGGATCTGGCCTTTTTCTGTTTTTGTAGCAATTATGGCTGAGCGAACACCAGAATTGTTGGGAGACCTTGCTTGCTACCAGAGCAGGATCACGGGCTTCCATGAGAAGTATGGAGGAGAAGAATGGAAAGGGTATGACGTGGCATTTAGAAAAGCGAAAGAGTTTAATGAAACACTGACTTGGGATTGTTTGGATACTGTATCTTGGCATGCGCAGTTCTTGCCGGGCTCGGCGGGGGGATTGGGGTCGAGTGCAAACGGCTCCAGGGCCTTACAGCAGAAATATCCACAGCCCTTTCGACCAACCTACAGGGGTGAAACTCAGTCTAGATCGAGCGGGAATAGGAATAAGCGAGGAGAATGTTGGGGTTTTAACAAGGGAACGTGTAGCATGCCGCAGGGAACATGTAGGTTCAGGCATGCCTGCGCAGGTTGTGGTAACACCTCCCACCCCGAAACTAGCTGCCGATCCAGAGGCTATAGAACCGGGGGAAAGGGGGTACCAAGCAGGATTGACACGGTGCCTCGGAGGTCCAAACAATCACCCGTGGATATTCTGGCTTTGACTCCCTGGCTGAACAAATACCCTGATCATGTGTCCGCTGGGATCCTGCGAGATGGCTTCTCGTATGGCTTCAGGATCCCGGCGGGTGATTTTCGGGGGGCCCCCTAATGCAAAAACCAACTGTCTGTTAAGCACAACCCGGTGGTGCCCGCCACAAAAATCGCAAAAGAGGTTCGCTTGGGGCGGGTTGCAGTACCGTTCGGTGAACCACCAACGGCCAATTTTGTGTGTTCCCCATTAGGGGTAGTTCCCAAGAAGGAGCCGGGAGAATTCAGGCTCATTCATAATTTATCTGCAACAAGGGCTGCTTCCGTTAATGAGGCGATCGATGCAGACATTTGCAGTGTGAGGTATGCATCATTCGATGACGCAGTGGTAATGTTGAATCGCCTAGGCCCCTGTGCATTGTTAGCAAAATCGGATATTGAATCCGCATTTAGGTTGCTTCCGGTACATCCCCAGGATCAGCACTTGTTGGGTTTTGCATTTCAGGGGAAACACTACATGGATATGTGCAGGCCGATGGGTTGTTCAATTTCGTGTGCCTATTTTGAAATGTTTAGCTCATTTCTGGAGTGGGTATTCTCGAAGGCCTCAGGGCACCAACATGTGGACTGTGCATGGGCATTGCAGGATTTCTGCGTGCTCAGGCGGGGTTTCGGGGTACCGTTGGCACCAGGTAAGACGGTGGGTCCAACTACCTCCCTGGAGTTTCTGGGTATCGAACTAGACTCTGTGGAGGGTTGCTTCCGTTTGCCGGCGGAGAAGATCGCCAAATTCAGGGCCTCCTTGTTGCAATGTCTCCGGAACAACAAAGTGACACTGCACCAACTACAGCAAACAGTGGAACAGCTTAACTTTGCATTGAGGGTTATACCGATGGCTCGCCCTTTCTCCCAATCGATTGCCCAGGCCATGGTTGGCCTAAAGGAAGGGCACCATCGTACGAGGCTGTCGGCAGAGGTTCACCAGGACATGCTCATTTGGCTGGCATTCCTGGCAGATTTTAACGGCCGAGTAGTCTGGAGCAAAGCCCCGGCCTCGTCAGCAGAATTAGGTTTATGGACCAACTCTGCGGGCAGTGTGGGGTTTGGCGCGATCCTTGGTAACCGATGGTCGGCCCAGAAATGGCCAGCATGGTGGGAAACAAGTGGTTTGACGAGCAAAATTGGTTTTCTAGAGTTATTCCCCATCTGGGTAGCGTTGTCGGCCTGACCAGAGGAGTTCCGAAACCGCTCAGTGATATTTTGGTCTGATAACATGACCGTAGTTGAGTGCATTAACCAGCAGGCAGCACGCTGCAAGTGGATATTGCGACTGTTGAAAAGAATTGTGTTGAAATGCTTGAGACTAAATGTACAATTCAGGGCAAAACATGTGCCGGGAGTACTGAATAATGCAGCTGATGCGCTCTCTCGTTTCAAAATGCAGGCTTTCAGGGATTGTTTACCCTCAGCGGAGCTAGTGGCAGCGCCATTTCCCGAAGCATTATGGCAAATCGGCGCCCTGGACTACAAAACCTTGTGGCAGCCAGTTTAGTGCCCAGGACAAGAAAAGCTTATGAAGGGGCGTTCCGCTCGTACTGTGCCTTTTTGGGTCCTACATGGGAGCATAGATGGGGTCAGGAGGGGTCCTTTACCCAATTTTTAGTGGCACTTCATGAGGAGGGCCGGTCGGTGGCAACCGCCAGTCGGAATAAGGCCGCCATATCGTTAATGGCTCAGCTCCAGGGGATTAGGGACCCGACGGATTCCTTTATAGTCAGAAAGGCGCTGCGCGGCTGGCAGCGCCTAGAGGGTCGCAAAAAGGATACCAGGCACCCGATAGGGTTTGAGAGATTGACCTCCTTGTTGGTTAAACTAGAGGAGACATGCTCCTCACCTAGTGAGGTCGTCCTATTCCGGGCAGCATTTGCTTTGGCGTTCTATGGGGCCCTGCGGGTAAGCGAACTAGTGGCTGCCAACAAAAGAAATACCGAAGGGGGTCTGCGCAGGGACAACACACAAGTGAGGCGGGATTCCCTGCTGATCACCATAGCCAGGTCAGGGACAGACCAGGAGGCCCAGGGGAATAGCATTGTGTTGCAGCGCGCTCCGGGTAGTCCCTGTTGTCCAGTGAGGCATGTTGAGGCCTACCTAAAACAAAGGCTGACGACGTGGGGGGGCCTTGCTGCGACATGCTGACGGCACCCCGTTAACAAAGTTTCAGTTCCAGAGGGTGCTGGCAATCACGATTGCAGCTGCGGGCTTGAACCCGAGTGATTTTGGGAGTCATTCATTCAGGATAGGGGCCGCTACAGAAGCAACGGCTGGGGGTCTGCGGGCAGACAAGGTTAAACAATTAGGCCGCTGGTCTTCGAATTGTTTCAAATGGTACGTGCGGCTGCACATGTTGTAAGTTACTGAAGAAGTGCACTCACGCTTGTTGTCTTTTGTTTGGATTACAGTTTCACGAGCCTGTGACGCAGGGCAGAAATTGGGACCGGCCCAGTATCAGCTAACCACCACTTCAGGAACAAGGAATTGAAGACGAGTGGTCTGGGTCGTGGGCCACTCATACGTGAGGCATGCCGCGGACATATTCAAGGCAGGTGATGCGATCCACACATCTGAGGAATATGGTTTCAGGGTGTCCTTCCATGGGAAGGGCGCCCTATGTATTGACCGACTGCAAGGTTTTGTGGGAGAATTGTTAGGGCGGCACAGGTCACCGCCATCAGTAGTCATAGTGCACATTGGGGGCAATGACTTGGTAAGGTTGGGCAGACGAGCTTTAATCGAGCACATACTTTCAGCAGTTAGTTGGTTAGCAAAGACGCTCCCAGGGTGCACAATAGCTTGGTCACACATGATTCCGAGGAGGGCATGGAGGGGTGGATTGTCCACAACAGCGTTGAACCATTCGGTAAAGAGGGTCAACAATAAAATGGAGAAATTGATTCGCTCTGCTCATCTTCAAAGCATACCTCATGGGCAGCGACGGCTCGTGGAGGGAGTTACGGTGGGGCAGGAGGGCGGGGAGGGGGAGGGGCAGGGCGGAGGTTGCTAAAAACCGGCATATGGATAATTGCAGGTAAGTAAACAATTTAATTAATAAAACGAATTTCGTAGCTCGCACTGCATTGCATTTTGCGATGCAAGGCGCACTACGAAATTCGTTTTATTAATTAAATTGTTTACTTACCTGCAATTATCCATATGCCGGTTTTTAGCAACCTCCGCCCTGCCCCTCCCCCTCCCCGCCCTCCTGCCCCACCGTAACTCCCTCCACGAGCCGTCGCTGCTCATGGGTGCATCTGGGGGTGGAATGACTTATTGATAGGAGACATGATAGCCTGGCTAGTGGGATTGAGGAGACTTGACCTATAGGAGGTGTGGGGGGGCCAGATAGTCGGTCAACTATCTGGCCCGTGGCGGTAAGGTCATGATCGGTGAGCAGTGATTTCAAGGTCCTTAATGGGGGCGCCACCCATTATGGATGGGAGCTCCCGGGGGGAGGCGGCCATTGGCCCCTCCCACGGGGGGTGGCACCCATTACGGATGGGATCGCCCACGGGCAGACAGCCATAGGCCCCTCCCAGGCGGGGACGGCTAGATGCCCCTCCCACAAATTTCCCGGGGGCAGTATATCCGCTCCGGTGGAAGAGAGTGCGAGGAAAGGGGGGGAGTCCACGCTGTCCTTCTTACGGATACCCCGCACGGGAACTCGGACGACCTTAAGATGGCGCCGAGTGAAAGGGGGCCCCCATGACAAGGGAAGTTACGGATGGCTACGAGGGTAAAGCCCTCTGCGCATGCGCCACTCACACGTGAGGGCGGAAATTGGGTGATAGGGATCTGACACCGGTTAAGACCTTGCCGTTGGCCCCTAACGATAGGATGTACAAAATTCGTATGCAATGCATTATCTCATGATGCTAGACTCGGTTAGGAAAATCTTTGTATTAGAGATTTGTTAAGGTTAGCCTGGATACCTGTCTTCATCAAGTGTAATGAAAGTTGAATTTTGTACATGATACATGAAACGTTTTTAATTTAAAGTTTTACATTTTGTTTCATATTTTAATAAATACGGCCGGGGGGTCGTGAGGCTCCCCTGCCTTCCAAAAGTTCAAACTGTGTCTGTCTCCTACCATTGGGATTGGTGGTGGAAGGGGTGGCGGGCATCCCGGACCATAGTTGTCTTCTTTTTGTAAGTGACCTTTAAAAGGCAAGGATAAAAAAAGCGCAAAGAGTGCTCCAAGACAGTGAAGTATCTTTTGCATGTTTAACAACTCTCATCCTTGATCTGCAATGCTCTTGGTGCAATCTTGGGAGAAGAACAGATCATAGCCATACCAAGAAATACATTTAAGTTGTCTGGCCGCTGATATAACCTGCATTAATTCTGTATATTCTAGAAAGTATAAGATTACTCCATGAGGTTTTTTGGGGATGGTCGGAAAATTGGCAGAATGTCTAAGTCTCTGGGATAATTGTATATTTTGTGGCGGGCCATTAGGTAATTTCAAAATCTATGGTATTAATTTTTTTTTTTAAAGAGATAGGCTTGAGCCCTTTAGTGCCATTAGGTAAACCATAAATGTGCAGGGTATTTCTTCTATTGCAATTTTCCAACTTTTCAACTTGTTAGCGCAAGGTGGTTAAATGATCTTGGAGTAGATTTACCTTGGAAGGAGTTTCTTTAAAGTTTGAGAGTTGCTGTTCTACTGTGGATATTTGTTCTTCCATATGGGTCCACCTCCATGAAGAGATACAAAGCTCCTATTTCTTCCAATAGTAAGTCAAAGTATTCATTAAGAGAAGAGTTATATGGTGAGAGTTGGTCCTTATTTAGCCTTTTAATTGATGAGTTATCAGCATTGGATTATAAAGCCTTGGTAGATGTAACTGAGGAGGAAGAGGTGTTAGTGCTCTTGTGCAGCAAATAATCCTCCATTCTGATAAATGTCAAAGGCACAGGAAAATGTTTAAAAGGCTCGCCTAAATAAAGCCTAGTTGTTTTTGTCTGTAAGTTGTAAACTATGGAGATAATACTGAAATATCACATCATCCAACTATGAAATCCATAGCATAATAAATGCAGAGGCACAATCAAATATTACTTTGAATGAGTGAAAAGGGGCATTAAAAAATGATATAGTGCCCAATCTAGCCAAAAGAAAAAAATAGCAGGCAAACTGGAAGAGTATGATTAAAAAAGTATATAAATTGTCTCCAATTATTTCAAGCTGTCAGTGCCTCTAATGTAAGTTTTAAGAGTTGAACAACTAGTTGAGTCATGCTGCCCTACACATAGTCAAACTCAATGCACAGCTCTCATGGAGATGAGGAAAGAGAGGCCACATGTGAGAAGTTAAAAAATCAAGACAATATTATGTTTTAAGCATCATAGAGTAAGGAGTCAAAATTAAACCTGGGCAGTGAACGCCGCTCCGCTCGTGGAGTTTGCGGAGTTTTTCGCACTCTGCGTTACCCGGAGCTCACGGAGTGCTGAAATTTTTACCTCACTCGCGTCAAGTTGGCGAACGCAATCAATGAAAGTCAACCACCCGGCGAGATTTTTCCTCATTTGTAATCGCCAACTTCAAGTTGGCGAGCGTGAAAAATCAAGCTCCTGCCGACATTTCTCAATGAGGGGGGTCAGGTTTCTCATTGCGAGTGGTCGCACATGCTCGCCGCCGCTTGCATTGAGAACCAGCCCGTTCGCGTTGAGAAAGCTGCAGCTCAAGTCAAAATCTACTTGAGTGGCAGAAAAGTAAATCAGGGACCACTTGTGCTGTGCATGGTGCCGTTCGAGATTATGGCACAGTGAGGAAAAGCATCCGGCACTGTGCAATTACCGCGAACAGCATTTTTCTATTGTACTCCGCTGCTTGCGCAGCTCCGTGTAGTGCAGCAGAGTTTTTTTTGCACTTTGCAGAGTTCTGCTTAGTGCAACTCCGCGAACTCTGCCCAGGGTTAGTCAAAATGCTTTGAAGAATTAACTTTCTGTCATTGGTGAGGACAAAATGAAAAACACTGCCAATTTTCCCCAAATAACTGTGATATTGAAGAGGTGCCACGTATTAGGGGAAATGACAGTCTGGAGAGGGTAAAGAAACAATCACTATTTCGCAAAAGCTAATAATTACAGCTGTTGTGAGTTAGAACGCTTGCTCCAATGAAGTACATTTGAAAGCGCGCCATAATACAAATTGCGCATCTCCTCATAGCGGTAACAATATGGTGGGCGTACTAAGAAGAGAGGAGAAGTGCTGCTGAAAAAAAGTCAACACCCACTCTTTACTGATGAAAACTGGCAGCACAGCATCCTACTAACTTCAAACGCCATTGTCCATTTTAAAAAATGGCTGAAAGATGAGGAAGCCACGTTCAGGATAACTCTTCAGGCGCTGTTCCTCAGAGCCTCAACGGTGCATCGCAAGTTTGTCTGGCGTCTAGCCATGCTTAACGTAAACTATTACTTTTCTGTTGCATTATAGCTATAGTTTTGTGTTCTTTTAATTATGTACTTCATATTAATTTTCTTCTAATAAGGGCGGTCATAAGGGCGGGCTGGATTCCTGAACCCAAACCGTGCACAAAAGAATATGGGTTTGCTCTTTCTGTCTCTCTTTATCTCTGTCTGTCCTTCCCTCTTGTTTCATTTGCAGGGACAAGAGCATTTTAATGTAGTCCTCCTAACTACTGTTATAGGAAAAAAGGGGGTTTAGCTTGAAATTTGATCACCTGATATCTGCTAAAGACATGGTCTTGGCAGGTTCTCAGGGCCATTTAAAGGAAGTCATATATTCTTATTTGAATATTCTGCACGCCTTAACCCATGCTTTATTTGTTGGTAATTGGGTTACTGTTTGAAGAAGTTAGCCCTACTCAGAAACAAGCATTCCATAAAATTAGCCAGTGCTTAACCCTCTGGTAGCTGGGCACAAAGCTGTCAGGCTTAACTTGCAAGCAATGTAAGTATTTTTACAGTATATAAAACAGTAATAATGTAAAAAAACATTATATTGAAAGTCCCACACCAATTTAGAAAAATAAACTATATGTTATTAAATTATTTGAGTCCAAAATAACAAAGGTGCAAACAGTAGAACTAGAGATATGCAATTTCAAAGATCTAAATAAATATAGTGCCTAAAAGCACAAATGGCCAACTATGGTTGTCTGGTCTCAATGAGCAGGGACAAAGTCACAAGTTCAGGCTGACTGTGATGGAGCTTGGGCACTATACAGGGACCAAGATAGGCCCTTTGAACAGAGTTCCTTAAATCCAGGTTTGTGATCTTTGCAAGATCGCTTGTCCTGTGTCATCATCAAGGATGCCATCAATGAGGAGCTTGCAAATTGAAGTCCTGTGTTGAAAATACATTGTACACGGGCGGTTCTGATAAAGCTATGGGGGCTGCGATACGAAGTCCTGCATCTATGCGGGGCTTGTGATGCTAAGGCCTGCGTCAAGGATATCTCTCATAGTGGCAGTTCCGAGGAGACTGCAGGCTGAGATTCGAGGTAAGGCATCAGGGATGTGTTGCACTGGTTGAGAAGTGGAGCAGAGAGAAGATGAATTGTCCAGCATTGGTTTTAACACATGATCACAGCTGGGCTGCCCGACCATCTTAAGGACAGCTTCAATGGTCCAGGAGTATGGTGGTACCACTTGGGGGCTCAAGACTCACAGGAGTCCAGGTGTTGTGTCCGAGGTGGTTGGAGCCTTTTCTGTCCCTAAGGCTCTGATCAGAAGGCCAGTCAACTAGGCCTTGGAGTTAATCTGATGGTCCTGGGGTCAAGATACAGGTTTAACCCTTTCACTCAGGCAGCAGTGCAACAGAGTAGTAACCCATCTTGCAAAGCAGCACAGCAGTCCTACTGAGTCTTCCATAAGTCCTGAGGCATATTGAAGAGTTAGGTCTGATGGTCCATTATTTATAACTTGTGGCTACTATGAAGTAGACGAAGTTTCTCGAGGTTACCCTCCTTAGAGCTGCTTGAAATTTCTTGCCTCGCCGCCTAAGCCCCAGCTTGTCTGGGGTCACAAAAGACTAGCGTCAAACCCTTTGTGATGTTATGTTTCGTAGGGTACTCCAATATAGGCTTGAGTAGTCAACTGACCCTTCATCTAAATTTACAGTACCATTGTACTAAATAACGGGTTTTGGTATTGACCTTTTACCTAGTTAAGCGCTGCATAAATGTGTGGTTTTCCCGGAAACTATGCATAAGAATTCTCAGAATCACAGCAGGATTACCATCTTCAGCATAATAACTATGTATAAGGGTCATTCCTTCCGTCATTCTTGGCCAACATGACACAGCAAGGTAGAATCCCCGGAGGGTACCTTTTTGGGTATACATGCACCACATCTTTGCCTGGGTAAGCAGAGGAGAAATACTTCCATGCTGACACAATGACACTAGACGCTGAGGTTCCTGCACTCAGACACTCCAGCACGCAGTGGTCTGACATCCCTTGTGGGGCATCCATCTCAAGACCAAGTCAAGGTCCTTCATGCTCTCACATCAGGTAATGGGGTTGGCTTCATCCTAGGGGGATTCTTGTCTCTATACCTACATACATCCTAGGAGTACACATTATTACTCTCATGTATTTATATGCTTGCATATATTCATTGTTTTACTACTATGATAGACATCTACCATCCATTTACTTTGTTGGTGCTTATAATCATTTATATCTGTTTCTGGCTTATGATTGTTTCAGCACACCTATTTTACACTAGAATGACGCTGTTTCAATAAATACGTATTGAAAATTTCCCCACCATTTATTCTGTGTATCTCTCTGAGACAAAGTGAGCATGAGTGACTGAGCGGAAAGTACTGTATTGTTTCCACAGTCCCTGATGAGACAGAGTTATCATGTTCAACAGTTTCCAGGAACTATTCTCTCGTTGGTGAGCGGAGTTTACAGTGGCACTGTGAGCTAGCTGGTATACAGGCAAACATATCCAGTGGGGGTGTCTGGAATCAGTCTAGGCACCAAACACACAATTTATGTTGTCTAAACGTGCAGGTCCTATATAGATTTATAGGAAGTACACAATAGTGAGTGTGCTGGGAAAGGCCTTTGTGATGTGCAAGTCTGGTAGGTGACAGCTTCCAGAGTTTGGCCCATCTTTCCATCAGCTATTCTCCCTTTGTCTCATTGTCTGTGAGTAATACACAAGGACCAACTGCCAGCTATACCTAGTCATATGGCCCAGGATACAGACTGCAGGCACTAACAGGATGGGACAAGAAAATGCCAACTTTCTAATAGTGTAGAAAAAAAAAGAAAAACTGGGTTGCACTCAAATATAACAAAATTGATGGCAAGTTAAACCACTTATTCAAATACACAAATGAATGTGTGCACCCTGTGAGGAGGCTCTACCCAGCCCCAAAATTCAAAACAACTCCTTGCTCTTCAGTAGTTTTTATCCACAGTCACTCAAACAACACCTACTCTTCTCGCAATTTACAAGGATAAAACGCAATACATGAGAGGAAAATCAATGCTCTTCCTCTTTACATGAATACAAACAGCAATTCATAGCACAAGGTTATCCCAAAGGAGAGTTGGACCACGTGAAACAACCAGTACAGTCTTTGCACAGATCTTAATTATTGAAAAAAATAACAAAAATGGGAGAATTCTAGAGGAGTTTTTGTCTTGACATTTTCAACAAAGTCTTCCATGATCAAGGGGATCATCTTAAAATGGTGGGAACCACTTCAGTCTGAACCTTACTTTAGAGTCACTTTTTCCAACCCTCCTGCTATTCGCATACAAAAGATCAAACAAATTGAAAGAGATACTCACCGAGCCAGCTAAATCTGTTGTTGTGGAACATAAAGGGATGTTAAAATGGTACAATTGTTCACATTGTAACAATGTTTTAATTGGCAAAACTATTTTCCACCCATGGTCTCCACAAATTCTCCTCAATTTCACCGCTATTCATAACAAACAAAATTTCATTTACACCATTAAGGGCCAGATGTAGGTGGCTGAAAATAGCCATTTAACGATCGGTAACGGCCGAATTGGGCCGTTACCGACCGGTAAATGGCCATTGACATGTAGGGGCCCTTAAATGTTGCATTTTCAGTAATTTTACCGAATCGGTAATTTTACCGAATCGGTAATTTTACCGAATCGGTAATTTTACAGATTCGGTAATTTTACCGAAAATGCAAGATTGAAATGTGGGTAGCCAATTTTCCATTGGCACATGGCTTTCAGAATCGGTATTTTACCATGGAATACAAAATCCATGGTAAAATACCGATTCCTGTGTACATGCACATCTGTGCATGTACACATGTGCCATGTGACAGACAGACGTGCCCTTAGGGCATGTCTGTGTGCCACATTGCACACATGCCCGTTTTGGGGGTGCTAGAGGGTGTCAAAGTGACACCCCCTGCACCCTTGACAAATTCGGTATTTACCGATTCGGTAAATACCGAATCGGTATTTGAATTGAATCCTATGGGCTTCAAGGCCCAAAGGATTCAATAGCAAATACTGATTTGGTATTTACCGAATTGGTAAATACCAAATTTTTAAGGAATCGGTAAAAAATCCAGATGTTGGTACCTACATCCCATTTACCGATTTTGAAATACCGAATCGGTAAAATTTGGTAATATTCGGTATTTCAAAATCGGTAAATGTGATTTACCTACATCTGGCCCCCAGTGCCCTTGCTGGCTTTTCTTTGTGGGTAGAACAAAAAGGAAACTCTGCAGACGGATAACAGAACACAAGAGTAGTATTAGAACGAAGACTGCTAGTTCACCATTAGCTACCCACTGGAATGAGCACAAACACACAATAGCCCAGATACATTTCACCATTCTAGAAGTGGTGATGCCTCAACCAGACAGCGACATGTCAAAGTTATTAACCCAAAGTGAAACACATTGGATACGATTCATTGACACTCTCACTCCAAAAGGTCTTAATGACAAAATCAAATTCTCATGTTTTTTGTAGCCTTACTATAACACACACACTCCCTTTTTGTGGTCAGGCTCTAACTCTGTGCGTTAGGTTTTCACAGCAGCATGTTTTGTCTGAATATGATTGTTCAAATGTATATTGTTAATTACTCCTTTGGTTCTTTATTAGGAGATTTGTGGATTTCATCCACATCGTTTTGTAAACCCATGTTTCGGATTATGTTTCTCTGTCTAAGGTACCATTAGTTTACATTTGTACATTGCACGTATTGTTAGTGAATCAGGTGAATGCATTTTCTTTCACCCAGTGCCATTAGCCATTTCACATTTTGGTGCTGTTATATGGATCAGCTATTATATCTGATGTGTGTATACATGCATAGCCAATGCATGTGCATTGTACGCTAAGTTTCATCAAGTGCAGCATGTTACCAGTGGCATTGTTAGTTATCTATGTTAGCACATCAAGTGCAGATGTATTTCAACCATCCTTGTATATTTTTTATGCATATTCATGTTGGACCAGTGGTGCCATTTCCACACAAGTATTTTCTACTTCGGGTTTCATTAGGTTTCACATTAATTTCTATCCTCTTTATTGTTTGCTTTTGGTGAACACAGAAGTCTTTCTTCCATGTCATAGGGAGGTTGTCCTTTAGGTACGCTTTATGCTTGCACATGCTCATGCCTCCATGGGGTTTCCAACACAACGCGTTTGACAACTATTAACTTGTGAGCACGCCGATCTCTCGTTACCACTCAGGTGATTTTGGCTGATTGGATTCACATAGTGGTAACGTTTTTGCTCACTTTCGTTTTTTGGACTAACTTTGTTCTCTTAAGCAGATCCTCACGCCACAGTTACTATGAACACCTTTTCTAACTTGGAGATTGACTTTCGTGTCCGGATGGTCTTGTAGTGTGGAGGTACTGTTTACTTTAGAGACTTTGCCGGGTCTCTGGGTCACTTGTGTACTATTTACTCAGCATGCTGTTTGCACGTATACGATGTTGGTTAATTCCTCAGTCACTAGGAGCACTTTGTTTATCACACATTTTCGAGTAGCACCTGGCACAATCTGTGCGGCTTGTCTCTTTGCACATGTACAAGGTGCCTCCTTGTCTATCAGTAGCACTACGTTCATCACATGTTTTCGAGCAATACTACCCTGTTAGAACTGGAGGTCTCTTGTTGGCAGTGGTAGGTACCTATGACCAAATAGGGACCTTTGCTTCTAAGTCGGGGAAAGGGGATTAAACTACTGGATAACCCCTGCTCACCCCCTTGGTAGCTTGGCATGAGCAGACAGGCTTATCTCAGAGGCAGTGTGTTAAGCATTTGTGACTACACACAGTAATACAGTGAAAACACTACAGATGGATACCACACAGGTTTTATAAAAATAAGTATTCTTTATATAGACTTAGCACAAGGCCACAAACAACAAAAATACACAATACTATACTAAAAATTGACTTAAAGATGGTAGAAGGTACTTAGTTCAAGTTGGTGATAAATGCAACACAGTTCTCACTAAAGTACCTGGATGCGTAATGCAAAACAAAGAAAAGACTCAAAGAGTGGGAGATGCCTCGGTTCTGTGCTTCGGGGGAGATGATGCGTCGTGCCTCAATGCTTGCGCAGAGTAGGGGATGCGTCTTGATCCTTACCGAAGTGGAGGTGATGCATAGATTCTCATCCTGTGGCCCGGTTGCAATGTGCAAGATGGCGCGTCAATGCGATGCGACAATCCGGTGCAAATGCGATAGGATAGAGCTCTTGCTGCGACGAAGCGAAGACGATGCGTACATACCCTGGCAGCCTTGCAGCGACTCTGTAATTTGGAGCAGTGACAGGCCCTGCGACACGCTTCTCTGATGATGCAACGGCAACCCTCACAGTGGCTTCAAGCGTTCCCGGTCATGCGACGGCAGACAGCTGCGACGATGACACGCTTCTGGGGAGATGCGGCGGTGGCACGTTACTCCGGCGATGCAACTACTACAGCTGCGGCGGCGACATGTTTCTTCTCGTTGCATTGCGCTTCCAGCTCTCAGCGATACACAGGCTTCTGCAGATAAAATTCCCAGCAAGGAAATTCAGAGGGAATTATTCTGCAAGATGATGAAGTACGCACAAAGTTCCTTCTCCTCTCCTTGGCACTGAAAACACCACTCTAGGCCAGCCCAGCAAAACAGCACACTGGCAGGGGGGCAGGACAACTTGTACAGCTTCCTTTGGTTCTTTTCCTTGGCAGAGGTTTGTCTTGTTGTTCCAGAAGTGATCTAAAGTCTTGGGGTCTGGGTCCCCATATTTATACTACTTTTCCCTTTGTTCTCTGAAGGCAGAGAGACCTTTAACTAGTCTAAACCAGTTCTGGTCAGTCTTGGAGCACTCTGTTTACATGACTCCTTCTTTCCTTTCACAGTGCAGGGCAGAGACATCAGACGCACCACAGGACGTGGAGACAGCATTGTGGAGGGAATGCACAGCCCTATTCAGGTCCCAGGTGCAACTACTCCCACACATCTGCATGTATATCTCTCTATTCAGTCCTGTGCTGACTCACCATGTCTCCTGGAACCCCCCAGCCCCTGTCACTCACAGAACCAGACACACAATAGACAACCTAGCAGAGGCAGGCTTCGATAGTTAGGCAAGAAAATACCTACTTTTCTAAAAGTCGTATTTTCAAACACAGAATGTTAAAACGAACTTCACTAAAAGAAGTATTTTATCAATATGAGTTCAGGCATACTAAACTTGAATTTCTACTATGTTACCGGAGTCAGTTAGGATTATAAGATGTAATAATCAAGCTGCCCATTCTGGCCTTTGTGAAACAGGTAGTCTTGCAATAGTAAAAAACAAAAATGGCTGTAATTCACTATTAGGACATGCCACACACACCAGGGCATATCCTACCTTATTCTTACAATGCACCCTGCCATTGGGCCTACCACAGGGGGGTCTGATATGAAGAAAAGAGAAGGTTTAGGGAATGGTAAATAGGTGCACTGGCCAAGTCTACATGGTAGTACTGGACTGCCCATAGGCTCTGCAATTGGAGGCCTGAGACAAACTTTACAAGCTGCTTCTGTGGGTGGCACAATCAGTGCTGCAAGCCCACCAGCAGCATTTGATTTGCAAGCCCTGGGCACACATGGTGCACTGTATTAGGGTCTAACAGGTAAATCAAATAACCCAATCACGGAGTCACTAATCCATACATCAATTTGACATAGGGAGCACTTGCACTGTGACACAGAATAGCAGTGGCACAGTGCCCAAAGCATCTAAACAAGCAAAACATTTCAAAAACAGAGGAAGCAATCAGAACAAGCATTAGCATAGCCAATAGTTATCGCATTTGGGACCTTATAAGTGTTTAGCCATGCAACAGTTGGTGTTGTTGCACTAAGGATATTCTGCTGCATAACTAAATACTTATAGGGTCCAAAAAGGGAGACCTATTGGCTATGCCAATGCTTGTTTGTTTTCTGTTGCTGTTTTGTTTAAGTTGCCAGATCTACAATAGCTGGATATGTTTTTTGTTAGCCGTTCTTTGCATCAAATGAACTTGTTTTCCTTGTTCTGAATTTCGTTTCCATTCTAGTTGTAGTAAGCAGTCATTCCTGGGGGTGTGGAAGCTGCCTAGCTGTGTGCATGTGTCAAATTTTGCAAATGAGATAAAGCCTGGTGCAGGCGCAATTGACAAGTGTAGAGTGGGTGAGCCCCAGGCACCATGACTCACTCACACAGGAGTTTTTGCACTGCACCTGCATACTCAGCATAGTTTAAGGAAACTCGACCCACTCCCTCCCAGGCATCGAACACATATTTACCAAGAAACTCTGAGAAGAGCCTGCCTGCTGCACTTATGGCTAGTGGTGTGTGTGCCTGGTGAAAGTGTGCACTGATGGCTGGTGGTGTGTGTGCCTTGTGAAAGTGTGCACTAACGGCTGGTGGTGTGTGTCCCTGGTGAAATCGTGCACTGACAGCTGGTACTGTGTGAAGGCTGGTAGTGTGTGTGCATGGTGAAAGTGTGCACTGACGACATGTGTTGTGTGTGACTGGTGGAAACGTGCACTAATGGCTGGTGGTGTGTGTGCCTGGTGGAAGCGTGCACTGACAGCTGGTGGTGTGTGTGCCTGGTGGAAGTGTGCACTAACGGCTGGTGGTGTGTGTGCCTGGTGGAAGCGTGCCCTGACAGCTGGTGGTGCTTGTGCCTGGTAGAAGCGTGCACTAACGGCTGGTGGTGTGTGTGCCTGGTGGAAGCATGCACTGATGGCTGGTGGTGTGTGTGCCCAGTGAAAGCGTGCACTGATGGCTGGTGGTGTGTGTGCCTGGTGGAAGCATGCACTGACAGCTAGTGATGTGTGTGCCTGGTGGAAGCATGCACTGATGGCTGGTAGTGTGTGGGCGCTTGTGGGGCCCCATTTCCCATAGGATCACATTTGTCCTTCCCTGTTTCTTTGTGAGACTTTCTAAGATGAATATTAGTGTTCAAAGTACTCTTAATATTTGTGAGCATATGTTTACAGGTATGGCTACTCTGTGTCCCTGGGCTGTTACCACAGTTAAAACCTGGACCAGGGCAACACAGGTTAATGTTAGATATCTCCAAAAGACTACAGATTCATTGTCAGTAAAATTGCTCTTCCACCCTCGTAGGTCTAAAGTTAAGTGAGACCTCTCCTGAGCCCCTGCACTCCTGTAGTGTTGGTGTTCAAGGCCTTCCTCCACCCGCAAGTTATACCTGCACCTCATCCCTGGTGGTCCAGTGGACCTCTGTCTCCTTCTCTCGCTCCTCACTATCCTTCTCATTTCTGCTCCCTTTTCCCGTTTGTCACCCTTGACTTTTATTTTCAACCTTTTACTCTCTTTTTTTCACTTTTCTTCACTTTGTCCTTTCTCCTTTTTCCCACTCTTTTGCGCACATTTTCCTCGCTGCTGCTGTCCCATGGCCCCACCCCACACACGACCAGCCCAAGCCAGTTCCCTCCCCACTCTCGCCTCTCAGCTGTCCAACCCTCGCCGACCCACACTTAATGGCAGCTGCTGTGCGGCTGTGTTGCTGGCTCACCGAAGGCTCGCCAAAGGCAACCCATCTGCGCTCATCCACAATCCCGAACACGACCAGCACCAGGAACCCTGGACCTCTGCACTGCCAACTCTACAACCCAGCTGCACTCCATGCACTCAACCCAGGTTGCAACAACAACAACAAGTATAAGCTAGCCTCCCCACCTGACACCCACGGACCCTTCAGCTGTCACCGCTGCCGGCACACCTGCAGCACCGCCAGGACCACGGACCCAGCACAACCCGCCCACAAGAACACAACCACACCGAAGACCCTGCAATGCATCCTCCTCAACGTATGATCCCTCCACAAACACGTCGCTTAAATCTGGGACCTCCTCTACAGCACCACACTGGAAATCGCATTCTTGACCGAAACCTGGACCAACACCACCTCAGCACCGGACATCGCCATTGCCATTCTTGAAGGGTACAAGATCTCCCGGAAGGACCACCCCGGCTGCCCCTGAGGAGGAGTTGCCATCGTCCACAAGTCCACCCTCCAGCTGAGCACACACCACGATGAGCTCACAGACTTGATGGAACACCTACACATCAAGATACAGGCCAGCCCCACCACCACCCTCCGAGGAACCCTCATCTACCAACCCCCGGACCCTGCTGACCATTCACCAAATCCATCACGGTCATTATCTAGCTGCAAGCCATTGAATACACCAACTACACCTTGTTGGGAGACCACAACTTCCACCTCGACAACCAAAAAAACCCCAACACCACATCCCTCCTGAACAACCTCCACAACATTGGACTCCACCAGATCGTGACCAAACCAATGCACGCAGCAAGACACACCCTCGAACACCTCTTCACAACAGGAACTCCATCACTTTTAGCCGCAACACCGAAATCCCATGGACAGACCATTGATGCGTCCACTTCTCCTTCAGAACACCCATCATAGACAGACCCCAGCGTCTGCTCCCACGAAAAACAACACCAAAATCACCAACAACCAGCTCACTGCCTCACTCGGCAACTCCACCCCCACTATCTGTTATGGTAAATGTTATGTTAAAAAAAATTAATATATCACGCTTACACCGGGCAGGTTTCATGGTGCTAACCTGACAGGTACCTGTGCCCTAAGGAGTTACTCATAAGCCTGTCAAAACAGCCAGGTTTTAAGAAGTTTTCTGAAATCTAGGAGGTCGGTGCAAAAGCGAATTTAAGAAGGAAGAGAATTCCAAAGTTTAGGGGCAAGGGTAGCATACCCAGCACCGCCTACATGCTTCAATTTAAATGAGGGAGTGGACAGGAATTGTTTATGGGCCGAGCGCAGATTGCGTGCGGGTTCATGCCTTATAATCAGGCTGTTCAAAAATGTAGGACATCTTCCATTTAGGGATTTGAAAATGAGGCAGCAGACTCTGAAGGCACAGCATTGAGTAATCAGGAGCCAGTGTGGATTCCTCAGAAGCGAGTGACATGGTGGTTTCTGAATTGATGGAAAATCAGGCGCCCAGCTTGGTTCTTTACCCGCTGCAAGCATTTTGATAGATATTAGGGGATGCCAAAATACAACGAGTTGGCATGGTCGTTATGGGACATAACTATGGCAAGAGTCACCTGATTCAGAGTTTCCTGGGTGAGTGATCTTCGGATCTTTTTTATTTTCCTCAGATGGAAGAAACAAGTGGAAATTACTTACCCAATCTGGGACTTAAAAAGGTCCTGGTTGATTGTTAACCCAAGGCTCTTGGCCAAACTACAAGACGACCCCAAACCCACAGTCCGAACTATGCCTAGATAGATCACCGACAGCGCCAACACAAAACCCCCTTCAAAAAGAGCAACAACACATGTCCTAAGAAAGCCAGATAGTTTACCACTGAACTTCAAGAGTCCAGACGTGCATGCTGCTACCTCGAAAAGACCTGGAGGAATTCCAAATCCACAGAAGCCCAAAACAACTTCAGGGCTGCCACCCATGCCCACCACCAACTCATCAGAAATACAAGAAAAACAGTGATCAAAGACAGAATCTCCACACATGCACACAACAGCAAAGAGCTCCTCAGCATCATCAGCTTCGCGCAGCGGACGCGTGGGGTGAGAGCGTTGCTTGTATCTCTGCACTGCTACTATTTTAACTAGACGCCTTTTTAGAAATACTTTTAAATACTTTTAAAAATTGATTTTATTGTTTACGAGTGATTTATCTGCTCATTTGCACATTGCTCACCGGCTCAGTATCCTTAACACTTTCCTCGTCTCACGCCCTTCATTGCCTCGCGCTCCCCGGTCCAGCACAGGTTTTCCCGATTGTTGTGGAGGGAGTGCCAGGCAGGTGCACTTCCGGGCTAGAGGTTGGAGGCTCACTATAAATGGCAATGCTGGCAGCTTCGCGCAGTGGACGCATGGGGTGAGAGCGCTGCTTGTATCTCTGCACTGCTGCTATTTTCACTAGACGCCTTTTTAGAAACACTTTTAAATACTTTTAAAAATCGATTTTATAGTTTCCCAGTGATATATCTGCTCATTTGCATATTGCTCACTGGCTCAGTATCCTTAATGCTTTCCAACTCTGATGCCAGGTGGATGCACTTCCGGGCTAGAGGTTGGGGGCTCACTATAAACGGCAACGCTGGCAGCTTTTGCGCAGCAGAAGCACGCAGTGGGTGTGCCGGCGACGCACTGAAGGCGTGCCAAAGGCAAGCCCGTCTGCGCCCGACCGCGCCTGGACTGCGCCCAGGGCAAGGACCCCTGTTCCTCCTGGGACACTTATGTTCCGGTATAATTCTAAAGACCTATTCCTTCTCAACAGGCCTGAAGCAAATTGCTGCAAATTTATTCTGGGAAATGGACAAGCAGTCTGTTTATGAGGCTTTACCCTTCCTGACACACAGAGGACCAAGGCTTTTCAGCCTGTCCAGAGACCCGAAAGTGACAAGCCTTATATAATCAAAAAGAACACTACTCTGCACGGCGGACTCACAAACATTAGATCGCTAGCCAAACACGAATATGAAATCTTCCACCTCATCTCAGACTATGAACTGGACCTACTGTGTTTAACTGAAACCTGGGCAGACACAGCTTCCGACCCAGACTTCGTGACTGCTACTCCGGCTGGTTACCGGGCTCTAAGGGTTGATAGGCCACTCAAACGAGGTGGTGGGGTGGCTATTATTCTGAGGGAACATTTCCAGGTAAGATTTTACTCCGCCTCTACACCCTTTTATGAGGCCTTAAAATGTTTAATTGAGCTTAGCTCACAGCAGACTTTTAGGGGTATTTTACTATACCTGCCGCCTGGCTTTAGGAGTAACTTCACATCTAACTTAGATAGCCTTAGATAGCCTCCTAGAGCCCACCCTGCAAAATGATGAATTTGCCATTTTGGGAGATTTTAATTTTTATCTCGAGGATAGGGACAACAGAGAGACAGAGGCACTGCTGGAAACACTGGGAGCAGTGGGTCTCATGTAAACGGTCTAGACCCCTACCTATGAAGCTGGTCACACGTTAGATGGCATCTTTACGTTAGTCCACGGCCTTATCTCAACTGAAACCCTCCCTCTAACTTGGTCCGATCACTCGTTTGTCAAATTTACTCTTCCAATCATCTCCTCCGGACCTAATGGGACTTCCAAGACCCCTGTTATGACTAAAAGAATTTGGGGTTCAATGGATAGAAAAACCCTCCGCACCCAGCTGAAGGTTTCCCGTCCGCAGCTACATGAGCCCCTAAATATTACAAATGGTTAAACGATGCATTTAAAACTTCCGTACCCATTAAAAAAATGACAGGAAATAGGCAAAACCCTACAGCTACTTGGTTCTCCGACAATCTTCGGAAAGAAAAACAGAAATGTCGACAATTAGAAAGACGTTGGCATGCCAACTAATGCCCCAACGAGAAGAGAATCTACAAAACAGCCCTATCATAGTACAAAAGCCTACTGATAGCTGTAAAAAGAGATTTTTATACCAATCAAATCAAAGAAGCAAAAAACTCATCTAAAGAACTTTTTCAAGTGGTGAACAAACTAGCCCCTTCCAAGACTCTAGGGATTAAGAGTGACCAAAAGCTATGTGATAACATTGCAGCCGCCTTTAGAACAAAAGTGTTGAATATTTTTAAACGTTTTCAAGACTTAACGCAGTCCCTTCTAGCCAACCCTCCACTAGAGAGCTCAACACTAACACACTTCTCATATTTTCTCCCATCTCCACTGAAACGGTAGCCAGACTTATTCAAGAATCTAAATCAGGGTCTCCCACTGACCCCTGTCCACCAACATTTATTAAAGGAATTGTAGACCTGGTGAGTCCAGGACTTACAGAAATATTTTATTCAATGTTCATTTCTGTACCTTCCCTTCAATTTGGAAGGGCACGTCAATTTTACCATTGCTGAAAAAATCCTCGCTGGATGCTTCAGACCCCAATAGTTACTGGCCTATAACCCGGCTACCACTGCCGGCTTAAATAATTGATAAAATCATGAATTCCCAGCTGACCCAATACATCAACGAGAACAACTTGCTGGATCCCTCACAGTTTGGCTTTCGTCGTGAACATTGTACCGAAACAGCTCTCATCAAAGCCACAGAAGAGATCAGGGCGGTGATGGATCAGGGCGGCACAGCGGTGCTGATACTCCTCGATCTTTCAGCCCCTGTTGATACCATTAACCACTCTCTCTTGCATAAGCGGCTCAAGAGTTTAGGGTTTGGGGGTACTGCGCTGGCCCTGTTGTCCTCCTTTCTTAAGAATAGGAGACTAACGGTCTTGGTCGACACATACCATTCTAAAGCTTATACCCTTCCATGTGGAGTACCACAGGGCTCCTCATTGAGTCCATCACTCTTCAATGTGTATGTCTCGGAACTGTCTCCGCTAATTCAGAGTTTTGGTTTTAACCTTACATCTTATGCCGACGATACTCAGATTTTGGTAACAGCATACAAAAATGACCCCCTCCCTACCCTGCAATTTCAAAATTGAATGCGGACCGTCAATCAATGGATAAACACACATTGCCTTAAGCTAAACTCTGACAAAACAGAAATTCTGATTTTTGGAAATTTGCTACCTAGCTGGGGTAATCTGTGGTGGCCAGCAGAGATGAGTGAGCCCCCTAAACCTGTGGTGAAGGCCAAGAACTTGGGGGTGTGGCTGGACCACAAACTCTCTGTTCTCCAACACACCAATGCAACGGTTTCTGCCAGTCACTTTCTTGTTAAAAAGGTGAGGAAGATACTTCCTTACCTCCCTGTAGAAACTAGAAAAACCGTAGTTACATCCTTAATCCAGTCAAAATTGGACTATGGTAATGGACTACTGGGAAAAGTACAGAAGCAATGCTTGAAAAAACTTCAAAGTGTACAGAACTCAGCGGCACGGCTACTATCTAATATTCCTAGAAATAACTTGGTCACCGCGGAAATTCGAAGGTTGCATTGGCTTCCAGTGGAACAACAGATCAAATTCAAGGCACTCTCTCTTGCCTACAAAGCCCTGAGCCAAAAGGGTCTGGTTTTTCTGCAATATCTTTTTGCATGGTATGAACCAGCCAGACACCTTCGCTCCTCCGGTACCAAACTTCTGCAGGTGCCGAAAATCCGCACCTTACAATGGGGTGGTCGCAGCTTCAATTTTTACACCTCCAAGCTCTGTAACTCCCTTTCTTTCGAGCTTAGAAGCGCAACCACCCTCACTTCCTTTAGAAAGGGCTTGAAAACCTGGCTGTTCCAGAACTAGTAGTCAGTGCAGACTCCCGCCGTCCCTTGCGCCAAGACACCTCCGGGAATTTGTGCGCTTTATAAATTTAAATAACATAACATCAAGGTACTCGCCCAACCCGCCAGCGAGTCTACAGATATCCCTCCCTCACAAGACCTCAGTGACAAACTCAGCACCTTCTTGCACCACAAAATCAGGAACATTTACGACAACTTGGACCAAGACAGCCAACACACTGAACCCTCACCAACCACCCCGACACCCTGAAGCCAATGATTGAAGGCTGGGCAGCCCTAACAACTGAATACATGCTGAAGACGATGAAGCCAATCCACTCCGGGGCCCCCACGGACCCCTGCCCCCAACTCATCTTCAACAGAGCTGACAACACCATCGCACCTATGCTACGCCCACCATCAACCGCTCCCTTGTGCACTTGAGAGGGTACCACTCTCCAGGTGACACACATAGGTGGTGTGGATTCCTCATGGGAAGTATTTGATGTCCCGAGCCTCTACAAAGAATAGGGGACAAGCCAACAACCCCTTGAAAAGTACACTTCATGGTGCCACAAAGAAGCAAGTAGTCAGGCCATGCCAGCCACTCTACTTGCAAGGTGCACAGTCTCTTCCACTGGCAGTCTCCATCTTGGCACAACAGATTCTTCAGGCAGTATTCAGCACTCAGTTCAGGATCTCTAGTCTCTAGGGGAGCCAGTGGAGGTTTTTCAGGTGACTGGAGATGTGGTCTTTACGCGGGATGTCTAGTATGAGTCTGGCTGATGCGTTCTGGATGCGTTGGAGTTTTTTCTGGAGTTTTGCGGTGATGCCGGCGTATAGGGTGTTTCCGTAGTCCAGGCGGCTTGTAACCAGTCCATGGGTGACCGTTTTTCTGGTTTCAGTGGGGATCCAGCGAAAAGTTTTTTTGAGCATGCGAAGAATGTTGAAGCAAGATGATGAGACGGCGCTGACCTGTCTGGTCATCGAGAGTGAGGAGTCCAGGATGACGCCCAGGTTCCGTGCGTGGCCCATCGGGATGGGTGCTTTTCCAAGGGCCTCTGGCCACCAAGAGTCATCCCAGGCGGAGGGGGAGGTACCTAAGATAAGGACTTCTGTTTTGTCTGAGTTCAGTTTCAGACGGCTGTGCTTCATCCACTCGGCTACTTCTTTCATTCCTTCATGTAGGTTGGTTTTGGCGGTGTTAGGGTCTTTGGTGAGTGAGAGGATCAGTTGGGTGTCATCAGAGTAGGAGATGATGTTGAGATTGTGTTGGCGTGCAATGGCTGCGAGGGGGCTCATGTATACGTTGAAGAGGGTGGGGCTGAGTGAGGATCCTTGTGGTATGCCGCAGATGACTTCAGTGGCCTCTGACTTGAATGGTGGGAGGCAGACTCTCTGGGTTCTTCCAGTGAGGAACGAGGTGATCCAATCCAGTGCTTTTCCTTGGATTCCGATGTTTCTAAGGCGCTGTAGAAGGGTGCGATGGCAGACTGTGTCGAAGGCTGCGGAGAGGTCAAGGAGGATGAGGGCGACTGTGTCTCCATTGTCCAGTAGAGTTCGAATGTCGTCTGTTGCTGCGATGAGGGCGGTCTCTGTGCTGTGTTTGGCTCAGAAGCCGGACTGTGAGGGGTCGAGGGATTTGTTGGTTTCGAGGAAGGCGGCGAGCTGGTTGTTGACAGCTTTCTCGATGGCTTTGGCCGGGAATGGAAGGAGCGAGATGGGGCGGTAGTTTTTGAGTTCGGTGGGGTCAGCTGTGGGTTTTTTCGGAAGAGCGCTAAGTTCGGCGTGTTTCCAGCTTTCTGGGAAGGTGGCGGAGTTGAGGGAGCAGTTGATGACGTCTCGGAGGTGTGGTGCTATGATGGAATCAGCTTTGTTGAAGATGTGGTGAGGGCATGGGTCTGTGGGGGATCCTGAGTGGATGGAGTTCATCAGGTGGATGGTGTCCTCGGTGGAGAATTGGGTTCCAGTCATTAAGGATGTTCAAGGGGGGTGAAGGTCCTGTGGAATGTTGGGTGTGTTGGTCTCCGGGTTTGTTGTTGAAGCTGTTGTGGATGTCTGTGATTTTGTTGTGGAAGAACGAAGCTAGGGAGTCGCAGAGGGCTTGAGAGGGGGTGATGTCGTTGGAGTTGGCTGAGGGGTTGGTAAATTCTTTGACGATGTTGAATAGTTCCTTGCTGTTGTGGGCGTTGATATCTAGTCAGTCTTTGAATGCGGCTTTCTTGGCAGATCGGATTAGTTGGTGGTGTATGCGGGTGGCGTTTTTGAAGGCGTCTCCGGTGCTGGAGTTTGGGTCTTTTTTCCAGGCCTTTTTGAAGGAGCGACAGAGTTTCTTCGATTTCTTAAGATCATCGTTGAACCAGGAGGCGTTTTTGCTGCCTGGTTTGATGTGACGTTTTTTCAATGGTGCAAGGATGTCGGCGCTGTTGGATAGCCATTGGGTGAGGTTGATGGCGGCTTGGACGGGGTTTGAGGAGTGGGCAGGGGGGTTTTGAAAAAGCGATGAGGAGATCTGGTCGATGGAGATTTTGTTCCAGTTTCTACGCAGACTAGGTTGAGGATGGTTGTGGGTTGTGGTCTTATTGTAGATAAAGTGAACGCAGCTGTGGTCCATCCAATGTAGAGTTGTGGTGTGACTGAAGGAGACATGTTTGCTGGAGGTGAAGATGGGGTCGAGCGTGTGACCTGCGATGTGGGTGGGGGTAGTGACAAGTTGTTTGAGTCCTAGGTTGGCGAGATTGTCCAGAAGGGTGGTGGCGTTGCTGTCATTGCTCTTTTCCAGATGAAAGTTGAGGTCTCCCAGTAGAATGTATTCCTCGGAGGGGAGGGCGTGTGGGGTGATAAAGTCAGTGATGTCGTCGCTGAATTGTGCACGGGATCCTGGAGGTTGGTAGAGGAGGGTGCCTTTGAGTGTGGTCTTGGGGTCGGTGTGGATCTGGAAGTGAAGGTGTTCGGCGCTAGTGAGATTGACGTCTGAGCTGGTTGAGATGCGGATGGAATTCTTGTGGACGATAGCGATTCCTCCTCCAGTTTGGTCGGAATACACAGCCTAGCAGAGGCAGGCTTGAATAGTTAGGGAAGAAAATACCTACTTTGTAAAAGTGGTATTTTCAAACACACAATGTTAAAACCAACTTCACTAAAAGATGTATTTTATCATTCTGAGTTCAGGCATACTAAACTCGAATTTCTACCTTGTTTCCTGAGTCAGTTAGGATTATAAAATGTAATAACTAAACTGCCCATTCAGCTTATGGGGAACAGGTAGCCTTGCAATAGTGAAAAACAAAAATGACTGTAATTCACTATTAGGATATGCCACACACATCAGGGCTTGTCCTACCTTTTACCTACAATGCACCCTGCTCTTGGGCCTATCATAGGGGTAACTAATATGCAGAAAAGTAAAGGTTTAGGGACAGGTAAGTGGATGCACTTGCCCAGTCAACCTGGCAGTACCAGACTGCACACAGGCTCTGCAATGTCAGGCCTGAGAAACACTTTTCAGGCTGATTCTATGGGTGGCACAACCAGTGCTGCAAGCCCACTAGCAACATTTGATTTACAAGCCCTGGGCAAACACAGTGCACTGTACTAGGGTCTGATAAGTAAACCAAATAGGCCAATCATGGAGTCACTAATCTATTACATCAATTTATAATAGGGAGAGCATATGCACTTTAGCACTGATCAGCAGTGGTAATGTGCCCGAGTCATAAAACCAACAAAAATAGGTCAGACAAAATACAGGAGGAAGGCAAAAAGTTCTGAGATGAGCCTGCAAAGAGGGCCAATTCAAACACTCACAATCTGAAGTTAAAGTTTATTAAATGTAATAAGTAAACCCAGATATAGTCAATGCAAGAGGTAGCCTGGCAACAGTGAAAAAAACCTTAAGGCGTTTTTCACTGCTAGGACATGTAAGACTTAAATCTACATGTCCAACCTTTTAAATACCACACACCCAGCACTAGGAACTGTTAAGCCTACTTTAGAAGTGGCTTATAGTTAAAAAATGTAGGTTTAGGCCTGGCAAAAGGCTTGTTTTATCAGGTTGAAAGGCAGTGTAAATTACTCTACAGGCAGGCCTGAGAAATAATTTAAAGGGCTTATTTAGGGGGTGGCACAATAAGTGCTGCAGGCCCACTAGTCGCATTTAATATACAGGCCATGGGTACACGTAGTACAGTTTTCTAGAGACTACAAGTAAATTAAACATGCCAATTAGGTGCAGGGCAATTTTACCAAGTTTTAAGGTGAGAGTACAAACGCTTTAGCCTGGTTAGCAGTGTTAAAGTGCACAGAGTCCTAAAGCCCAACAAAACGAATTCACCAAACAGGAGGGGTGAAGGCAACATGTTTGGGAGACTGCCACCCACGAGGATGTTTTGACAAATTATCATACGGGGCCTCCAATGGTAATCTGCTCAACTCCTCCAGAGGTGCTGCAGCATTTGGAATACAGAGGACCACCACCTCCCCTGAGTGGGCAAAAGAGAAAAATATTTTTAAGCTGGAAGGGAAGGATGCCTTTTGTTTAAAAAGGACTGGATTTCTTATCGACCCCCTACTCTCCACTTTCTGCATGAAGGAGGTGCAGTACCTAGGCGCTGCACAGACTCCTGTATCACACTGACCCATGCAAGAGTAGAGACGGACATTGCAATCACTATTTTTAGTTCTCTTCATGAGCTCTGTGCAATGACCAGTACTCACAGCACTAGATATTGTACTGCCCTGACATCATACAGGCAGGTCATAAATATAGTATTATAGACTCGCCAGAGTAGTAAACAGCATGGATGGTTCACCATGAGTCTATATAAAATTAATGTCCAAAATAGGTCCTGGAGGGCCTGATCCATGCAGAACTGTGTAGGATAACCCCATGGACTATAGATATTAATCTTATGTAGATGTACCTTACCTGGCTCTTGATTGGACAGCACTAATGCACAATATCTGTAGCATTACAATACTAAAAGTACAAACCTCTAAGCGTGAAGTGTTGAATTCAAGCAGCCAGGAGATGCAGGGGCATATTATCAACGATAGGCGATACATTATCGCCGATTTTATCGGCAGGAAATTGCCGATAAAGCGGCGATAATGGCCTTGATAATATGCTCTATGAAATCCAATCGAAGCCCATGTTAGATGTGTTCACATTTAACATGGGCTTCGATTGGAATTCATAGAGCATATTATCAAGGCCATTATCGCCGCTTTATCTGCAGTTTCCTGCCGATAAAAGCGGCGATAATGTATCGCCTGTCCTTGATAATATGCCCGCATTCCCTTATGTCTCTCCAACAGCGTTACCTAGTTTTAGCTCTGGAGATGCTCTTTCATTCGCCATTACATAGCTGGCTTCTGACCAGAGGCAAACAGAGACCCAAATCACTAAAATGCTGTGCTTTTACTGAGATGATTATCTCAAATTTGAAAATTCCCCAAACGACCAGCTAAGCCATGTGGTTCACATTGCCAGCCTTCAGTCACCTGGTAACACTGAGGCACTACACAGTGTCATGAGTTCTAATCTCAGATAGCTAATGATAATTATATATGGATAAAGTTTCATGTAAACTAATTTGCAAAACTGACTATATAGATCATACATTACTATCATAAATATATATTTCTCTTCATTCATACGCTCCATTTCTAAATGTTAATTTCATTTTACAATTGTAGGACTTTAGCATATAAGGAACCGTGGAGGTGCAAATAGTCCCTTCTCCCAAATACTAAGCAAATGTTAGCGTTAAAATATTTCATTATAAATATTTTTCCTTGGTGCCCCAATTCACTCACTGTCTTTATCTCCTCCTTAGCATACACATACATGTCATCTTCTGTACCTAGTCTATATTCCCATGTAGTAGCCTTGGGCACTCAAACACCCTAATGACCCAGATGAACTACACATTGAAAAGAAAGGTCAGCAGCTATCCTCGTGCCCTTATGTATATACAACCTGCAAATCAAAGACACGTGTGTAAGATGACATCTGTTCGCTCGAGGGGGGAAGCGTTGGCATAAGCAAATGGCATTCTGATCTCAAATGTAGAGCTCCTAGTTAAAACACTACTTGAAATAATCACTTATGTTCAATATATCTATGCAAAGTCAAACAGAGCATTTGTTTTTCAAGAAAGGACGAGGTATATAACACAATTGAAAAAAAGAAACAACATTTAAAGAAAAAGACGAATTGTGTGACGAGCACATGTTGCAAAATGGATTCAACTAACGGAGCAATCAAATCAATTAATATACCGTTTTATAATGGCAATAAAAAAGTGAGATGAAAAGCAAAATCACAAACAAGTTTTGGAAAAAAGCATTCTCTTAAAAAAAATAACTGTCCATAATTGAAAAGCAAATAAAAAATACAAGTTAACAGCCGGGATTTACACAAATATGTTAACCCTTTCATTCAAATTGCGTTACCTGTCTCTACTTAACTGATATTATCTTAGAAATTATTTGCTATCACGCAGGCAAAGTAATGACTCAGCAGCAGAGTCAAATCAAACGCTAATGGGCCCTGATTACATGGTAAAGACTACATACCAGGTGGGTAGAATGTGTTTCTGTCTGTTTGGTAAATCGAAGTAGAAGGCATTTGGTAAGATAATTATTCTCTCTTTAGGTGGCCAAGCCTAGGCATAACTTAGCTCAGTACAGGGTTGAAGATAAACCACCTAGCAGAATATTTAAGGTGGTTATTTCCAAAGTGGAGCAAGCATCGTAGGGGCGTAGTTCAAGGTCTATTGTTTTGAGGTCACATTGCTGTGATGGCAAACAAGGAGCTGTAAGCCTGAGACAAGCTATGGAGAAGTTGACGGCCACAGTTGATTGGGAATATGGAAGAGGATTCAGATTGTTGGTCATGAAGAGCCCTTTGGAAAGCCCCTATTCTGAAATCTGTGAAAAGCATAGGTAGGAAGAGTCTGATAAGGGTAGGCCATAAATTATAGGTGGAGCAGGGTGCTGAAATAATTAATAAAAAAAGTGCTTCCCTGAGCCTTGTTGTGTCTCTATTCTTTCCTCGTTTCGAAGGACTATGGGCCTAATTTATATTTTGATGGACGGCCCAGAGTAAATTACTCAGTTCCCATGGCGGAGGGACTACCCAACAAATGTATAAATGACTGCCAAGCAGTCTGTCATAAATAATGCATAATATGCCTTCTAAGTGGTTCTAAGTAGTTCCTGTCTATCGCTGTTTGGTACAAGGCTGCGTCAGCATGACACAGCCCTGCACCATACCGTGTTCTTTTTTATTTTCAAAAAGAAAATCCCAAAATGGGGTTTTCTTTTTGAAAATAAAAAAAGTATTGCTCCCCTCAAAATGGGAGACATATCCCAATGGCGGGTGGGGGGGGGGGGTGGGGGGGGGTCATTATTTGCATTTTACAGTCCCTCACTGCCAGAGTTTTCCTGGCAGTGGTGGACACAAAAAAAATGGATGTATATCCGCCCATCCTGATTGAGTAAAGGCTGTTGGAGAGATTTGACTATGGTTAGTGGTAATGAAGTAGTCACCGCCATAGCCAAACCTATGGTTCGTCTGCATCTAAATCGGACTGGCAGACCAACATATACATTTGGCCCTAAGTTCAGTATGCTTGAAAACACCAGTACAGAAGTGTATTTCTCTGCTAGAATGGAAAGTGTCAGGCAAAGATGGACAGACAGATACTTAGAGGCATCTTGACTAGCGAGGAACAAGATTCAGTGATAGGAACCAAGCTCTGGAGACTAATGTAGGTAAGAGCCAATAACAGCATTCTGAAATATTGCTAAATTATTTATTTCACAATAGAACCCAAGGGTTCCCTTACATTTCAATAATACAAATAAAAGAGTGCTTCTCTGAACTCCGGCCTTTGGACTTCAGAGGCACAGTGGTGGTGCTCTGAGGTCTTTTCCAAAAAATCCCCGGAGTTGATGCTCTGGCCATGCAATGGCCAAGCAAATTGTTGACTCACTTCCAGCGATCTGTGCCTTTCTCGACAATACACATACCCCATGTGGCTAAGGAGGCTGTTTCCCTCGTGGAATTTGCATATTTGGTAGGTGGTAGGATTATCTTTTTTAATTTCTCTAGGAAGACAGGATATTGACAGAAAAGTCATCCTAATGCTATATTGTTTATTATTTAATTGTTTTGTTCACCCATATTCTTCATTTCATTTCACAGCACTGAATCTGCTCTCCTTGGTATCATGAAATATTAACGCTGCCAATTAGCTTTTGGCACTTCAGTGGCACTGATTCTATTAGATCTCAGTGCAGCATTTGACACTGTGAATAATTTCACTCAGCCGTGAAAATACATGTATCGCTGACCCGGGTCAACGATAAATTGCAGAATTTTCCCCTGAAGAAGAGCTGCGGCTTGAAATGCATTAGGGACACATTCTACAACAAATTAACGCAATAATGATGGATAATTGACAATGATCTTTTTTGATGTCCCATACCTGATTGATTTACCATGGATGTTTTATCATATGATGCAATATGATATAAATCACCGACCGAATTAAAGTTTACATCAATTATGAGAAAAAAACTTTTTGTTTTCTTTACCTTTATATAAATACAGCAACTGCTTTGCCCTAAGGAGTGCTTGAGATCTCAACCTGACACGGTGTAAGGTTTTCCGGATGTTTAGCTGCTAACCACGCCACCACAAACCGATCCCCCAATAAGGCTCATTGTAGATGCTGAGAAATTATAGCATGGATGTTAAATACTACTTTTTGTTTTCACACCTGCTGCTATTTTCCTCATAGAGATGGCAAATTGATTGACCCACTTATAGTTTTCTCTTGTGGCCCTAGAATTTTTTCAGCTCTTGCTTGGATGGTACCATTAAATACTAATAGGGTTCTCCAAGAGAACGTCACATGATCTGGAAAACTGTAGAGTTTCAACAACACTTGGTCCTGATGTATTTAACGGCCCACCTCAAGTTTGTGGGACCAGAAAAATTAATTCAAATGTTCATACAGAGAGTTTATTTATTTTATTTTTTTATTTATAAAATTTAATATAGCGCGTACATGATCCAAAAGGATATCAGAGCGCTTTACAATTTTAGGGAAAGGAAAGTAACAGCTGCAGTACAGGCATCAAAAGGAATACTAATCCAAACAAATCAAATATGCATACCAAACAGCAAGGTTACAATCGAAAGAGGACAACAAAGGGTAAGGTAATAACTGCTATGTAGCGAACAGGAAGGGGAGCATGTGATTAGTACAGAAGAATAACTCCCAATGCAGGACTTAGGGTATAAGTCCAAAGCAATAGAACAGACAATCGAAGACCCTTTTAAGGTAAGAACTTGTTCATGAGGAATCATTTAATTCCAATTCTTGCTTCATAGGGCAACCAATTTTTATACTGGTATTAAGACTGGGGAGATGTGCTCATTTCATTTGGCACCCGTAACCAATCTGGCAGCAGCATTTAGTGAAGCCCTTAGAGAGACCAAGATATAGGTGGGGACCCCACAGAGTGTAGCACTTGCGATAGTCTAGCCTCCGCAAAACAAGAGCTTGGGCCACTTGCTTGAAGTCAGCTTGTGGGAGGAAATGTTTGAGATTTCTGAGTATCCTCATCCGGTGATTAGCTCCCTTGTACACATTGCTGATATACTTCTTCATGTTCAGATGCTTGTCCAGAGTGATTCTGAGAGATTTGGCTGAGTCAATAATGAGGGGGGAGCAGTTGAAGGCAGTGAGGTGGTTCATCCAAAGGTCCAACTTAGGGATGTGATTCAGGGGAGAATTGAGAAGGAATTCAGTTTTGGAGGTGTTGAGGAAGAGGTGGTTCTCAGTTAACCAGTTTTGAGTATTTATTACGGTAGTGTTGAGTGATATGAGTTTATTCGGGGAGGAGATTTTCAGATAAAGTTGCGTGTCATCCGCATATATATGGAAGAGAATGTCTGCGGAATTTAGTGCATTTGCTAGAGGTTCCAAGAACAAATTGAAGAGTATTGGAGAAAAGGTGGGACCTTGGGGGACCCCAATGGATGCTGGTGATGACTGGGAGAGAGTGGTTGGCCTTAACTCTTTGGGATCTGTGGTGGAGGAAGGATGAGAACCATTGCAGAACAGAACCAGACAGGCCCATCCTGTGCTCCAAAATGGATAGGAGATTGTCATGATTAACAGTGTCAAACACAGAAGAATGCAGAAGAAAGGTCAAGAAGGATAAGGAGGCAAGATCCTTTTGGTCAAGCATTTTTAAAATGTCATCCAGAACATGAATGAGAGCCGATTCGGTGCTGTGCCCACTTCGATAGCCAGATTGGTGTTGGTCTAGGAGATGGGAATTCTCGATGTGGGCACAGAGTTGAGATTGGCTAGAGTGGGGATGTTAGAAATGTGGTGGAAGTTGTGAAGGTCCATACTATCTGTGGTAGGCTATTTAGGATAGGTGTTATCTTAGCTACTTTTAGGCAAACTGGGATCATACCTTGTGACACGGATGCATTGACACTCTTTGTTCATATGAAGGTGACAACATCCTTGATTTCTTTGAAGACGGAAGGTGGTAGCGGGACGCTAAAATGATTAAAAGGGTTGAAACTCTATAGAATCATTTTAGTGTCTCTTTCACTGAGAGAAGTGAAGGTGCCCCATGGTGCATTATTCTTGGTGCACAGGCTAGTCGGTTCGATCTTCTCTGATAACACCGGGAGGCAGAGACCCACTAGATAACAATAGAGTCTTCCTGGAGTCCAGGTCAATATTGATGAGTCTAGATTTCTCAGTAAAAAAGTCCGCCAGGTCATCGCATGAAGGTGGGCTGACTCCGGAGCCCGCGCGTTTTGGTGTTTCCACCGATTGTTGTCTCACCAGCTCGAAAAGATTCTTGGGGCGATTAGTGGATTGAATACGTTGGGATCTGAAGTAGTCTGACTTAGCAATCTTGATTTGTTTGTAATAGGTGCTCCTTACCGATCTAAGGATTATTAGCTGGTCCTAGGGTGGTTTCGATCTCATGATCATTCGATTGCCCTAAGGCAGCAGCCTTCTGAGTTTAAGTTGTCATTGAACCGTGGTTTGTATAGTTTTTTATGAAGCATTTTTTTTGTTGGAGTGAAGCAATGGAATCCATGATGCTAGAGATAGTAGAGTTGTAGAAGTCAGTTACTGTAAGTACCTCAGACATGTCAACTTGTGGAGAGAGGGCAAATTTACAGTGGGTTGCTAGATTGGCTGTATTGATATCTCTGAGGTCCCTTTTCCAAATCTTCAATTTCGTTGGTTGATGCCATGATGATCGGACCAATCACAATAGGTAATGGTGTCCAGTCTGATGGTGTGATCTTTGGTGATTATGAGGTCCAGAATTTCTCCTTTATTATGGGTTGGCCGGTTACAGTGTTGGATGAGCTCATGATCACTTAAGAAGGATATGAGGCATGCTAAAGCTTGGTCATTGAGGTTCGACCAGTGAGGGTTGAAATCACTGAGGAAGATTTGGGCCATAGCGGATTCAACATTGCCAGAGAAGATTTCCATTAATTGAATGATGAAGGGGAGGTTGTCCCCGGGGGGGGGGTTCATAAAATATGTGTAGTTTGCATACCGGAAAGTTGTGACTAGAGATATTGAGACAAAGGTATTCACATAAGGATGGCGTAGAGAACTCCTATTGGAAAACAGATAGTGTGCTCCGATGGATACAAGCTAGGCCACCGCCTGTCTTTAAAACTCTGTCTAGACGGATTATGCCATATGTAGGAGGTACTAATAGGTCTAGCTTGGGAGTGGAAGCGGGATTGGGCCAAGTTTCAGTGAGGATGATGATGTCTAGCTTATTGTGTTGGATGAGGTCGAATAAGTCAGATGCGTATTTGTTGGCTGACCTGTAGTTGAGAGGTACGCATTTAAGTTGCACCGGTGTATGAGGGGGAGGAGTCTGTATGATGTTTACTCTCATAAGGTTGTCATTATTTATGCCTCTAAGGTTGTGAGGGGGTTCTCTGTACGGGTTAGCATGTATATCTTGAATTCACCCCAAAGTAATCTTGTTAGTGTCTATGATAAGCGAATAGGAATTGAGTGAATACTCTATATTGTTAGACTCGTGATAAGCCTTCACTCTTCTGGGGCAGGAGGGAGCGTTAGGTAGGGGTATGGCCACGGTGAGATTTGTCACTAGTAGGGGTTCTGGGCAAATTTGCAAGGTAGAGGCGGGAACTGATCAGGGGAAGATGTTCAATTGAAAGGGCTTTTTAAATTATGAAGTTCGATGGGAAAAAGGTGCAAGTGGAGAGATATATCATCCAGGCGCGCCACCAGGTCTGAATGCTGTGGGCGGGGTAAAGGTTGTGTGGGGAGTTCTGGTGGTGAGGAGGGGTCTTGATGTGTACCAGAGAGGTCTATGGCGGAATTGAGAGGTTCCGGAGGAGGGAGTTGTCATTGAGGACTTGCAGTGTTCCATTTGTATGGGTAGAGGGGTTGCACAAGTAGGAGGGTGGGAGGGCCAGGGCCCTGTGAGTCAGGGACAGTCGAATAAGGATTGAGTAGGATTAGCGGAACATGGTCTATGGAGGGCAGTTGCAAGGATTCTGAACTGGCAGGTGGTGTAGAAAGAGGGATGCGAGACGGGGGAACATTCAATGAGTGCAATGGTGATTGGGTGAGAGCAGAAATCACCGCTCGAGAATCAGCCTGTAACGGACTGGAGAATGGTGAGAAAAGCAAACCAGTAGGCTTGCCTGCCTTCTGAGTCGGAGGTCTGTAGAATTGGGTCAGTCTGACAGGGGATTGAGAGGTTCCGAGAACCTCTAAGGGATGGAATTATTTAGGGAGAGTGTGGGCCTCCGAACTGTGGAGGGGGGAGGACTGGTTAAGTCCAAAGTGGTGATATGGTGTGTATAAGGGTCATTGGATTTACCTGAGACCTCCTTCTTGAGAGTAGGAAAGATGTCAGCCATCATCGCTCGATTTGCATTAGCAGCTTGGATAAGGATTATACCATTGTTGTAGAGGGTGATAGTGGCATTAGCATTGAAGGTGAGTGAGGGAAAGGTTGGTAATCTACTACCATGACGTGTTTTCCTAGTAACAGCAACAATATAGGGATTAAGCCAAAATGCTTGCACTACTAATAGAATACCTCAACCAAGTCAACACGGAAGGTGCTAGAACCGGGAGCGTAATCCTTATACAATCCTAATAGGGAAAAGAGAAGACTCTACTCCCTGAACAACATACACCTAAGATTTTGTCTGCACCCTTCAAAGTTCAATTCCTTATTTCAAATTGCAGAAAGTATTTCATAATAGCAATTATTAGTAGATACAAATTGTGTAATTTGCTTTCCCAAAGAAACAGCAAACAAAGAGTCTTCACTTCAATTCAGTCTTTTCTTTAGTTTTCTTTTTTTTTAATTGCAGTAAGCCAGATAGCCAAAGTACAAAATACAAAAACACATATTTACAAAGTGCTATTTACCGATATAACAACAATTTAGCTACAGTACAAGAACCAGAACTTAGCAAGGTTGTTAATGCTTCTATTTAAGATCTCTTGGGAAAACATTCTAAGTTGGCATTAATGACAATGTAGACCTCAACCTTCAAATTTTTTACAAATCTTTACATTCAAGAGGATATATGTAGTAGGATAAATACACGGTGACCCAATTTCACATATTCTCATGTGGTCTATATCATTTTATCCTCGACATTTTCTCACTCCTAAGGACCATCGATAGTCAATTAAAAAAACACCAAACAAAAATTAGCAAAGTACATGGAAAGAGAAAGGGCTGATTTAATATACCTGAATAAATTGTATCAAAGACAGGTTCACGTACAATTCATACCGCTGATTAGCCAGGGTAGCTTGACTCCAGTGGCTTAGTGAGCACGGCACCCATGTCTGGGCATACCCTTCCCATAAAGGGTGAACAGCAAAACACACAAGATGATGGACGGAATATTGCACAATGGCAAAACATTCACCCCCAGTCACAGATCTTGGTTTAATCCATTGTTATTTTGCTCACCAAACCACCCCAGTTCAGACATGGCCATATGCAAATCAGTCTTGACCCTGTGCCTCAACTGCCAAGCCATGTCTTCCCTAGACTGGAATCAAGCATCCTAGGACCGGTTTCTGGCTATCAGCCATCTTCATCCAGGATAGCTTGACTCCAGTGGCTTAGTGAGCACGGGACCCACGTCTGGGCATACCCTTCCCACATTCCGTTTATCATCTTGTGTGTTTTGATATCCTAGTTTATTTACAGTATATTGGTTGGAATAAGTCCATTATCTGCCGAACCAATGTTAGGCCTGTATGCATTGTAACTCAACTATCTCATTCATTTGATGACCTGTGAGCATTGAGCATGGGTCGAGAGGTAGTGTTACGGGCCAAAGAGAGAAATTGTCAACGTTTCGACCTGTCTTCCGCGATAAGGGTAATTTCTATCTCTGCATGCAGGTCTTCATTAAGACATGTGTACAACATAAATATAATGACAATTGAATTAAGGCCTATCTCCCTGTTATGATTGGACATTTTAAAACAATGAAAAAATGCAAGGACACTGACCATGGTACTAGCCTGGGCATTTCATAGTGTATATGTTGCCGAAGATGGATATTAATCCTATTCGTAGAGGCTGTGAGAAGGTAGTCTGAAACAATACTTGTATCCAGATTAGATTACTTCGCTGTAGAATACAAAACAATTCTTTATGTTTGTTGGATGGGAAGCAACCTTTACAACGCACTACCATTACAACAAAACTTTTACAACGTAACATCCATTACAACGCATGCATTTACAACGCAACCATTACAACGCATGACACTACAACGCACACCACTACAACGCATGCCATTACAACGCAGTCATTACAACGCATACCATTACAACGCATAGCATTACAACACATAGTACCCTTACACGATCCAACACTTACCCTACTGTTGCACCCCCTGGAGTTAGAATAGTAATTTTAACCCCTAAACTATCCAACACTTACCCTGCTGTTGCACCCCCTGGAGTTAGAATATTAATTTTTACCCCTACACTATCCAATACTTACCTTACATGCAATGTAATGTTATGCGTTGTAATGGTATGCATTGTAAATGTAGTATATGTTGTAGTGGAATGTGTTGTAAAGGTAGTTTTAAAGAATTCATTGTAGTGGCATGCGTTGTAATGGTATGTGTTGTAATGAATGCTGCGGTGTAAAAAATGCATTGTAAAGGTAGGCGTTGTAAAAGTATGCGTTGTAACGTCATACATCCTTGTTGGATAGATAAAAACACTTTTAATTGCTTTATTTAAAAAAATTCCTTACCCTAAAGGAAGTGGTAAAAGAGGGACTCCCTATGCTGCTTGAAAAAATAATCACTTTATTCAAAATATTAAGCCAACGTGGTCCCTTATCAGTCATCACGCGATAAATCTAAACCAAGAAGGGAAAAAAACTGTCTCAGCAATTCCTGCGAAAAATTAGATTGCAACGCTGTCGAGCGGCAGAGGAGCAAGCCAAACCTTACTGCAAGCCCTTACATATGAGAACTTCACATTAAATATGTGGAGGGGAAGACAGCTACGATATAACATTGGATGAGTATTCAAGGGTAAGGGCAATTCCCAGCAAGCAAGATAACGGAGTATATTATTCAAAGAGACCAAAGAGTAGGAACACATGAAAAAGTACATAGAAAAGATGACATGATATTTTCAAAGACAGTAGTGTCTAACACCATTGATGGCTTAATATAAATATGCAAAGAACAAATAAATAAAACATCATAACACTTAGACACCTACAAATGAAGACAATGCACATGATTTTATAACAGTTACACAGAACTTTTACAGTTGAACAATATCTAGCACAAGGATGAATGTGTTTATGGCATTACGGACAACACTTATTCCATGGAGAAATGAAAACACTGCTCTCATTGGATTACCAAAGCTGATAGTGTTTCTGGTGATGAATACACTGACAGTGCGTTGAACAAAAACACAAAACTCATTAAATTGAATTGATACAACAAATAAAATATAGTACAGCATTATTTACAGTGATACCAGCCACAGAAAATGTAAGAGATAATATACAAATATATAACCCTTTTTTTAAGAGGAAGGAAGTGCCCCAGTGTCTTCAACTTCCTGTTCCTGTCCAGCAGGCTTCTACCAGTGCTTTGTCCATCTCCTGTTCACTTTTCATTTGGATTGGGAGCTGGAAGGATCCCTTTTTGTGTCTGCTGCATTATATATCATTAGATTGGAGGACTTCTGGATTTGTGATTTCACACGTAAGTTACAAAATTGGTGTTTTTTGTTTGATTGGAGTATTGCACATACATTTTTTGGTACTTTTCGTTTTTTTGTATTGTGGTAGGTGGTCTGTAGTTTCAGTAGGGGCCTGGTTGTTTCTTTGTATGTAATTTGTCTTTTAGTTTCCCAACTTTTGAAATCAATTAGCAATATTTATTTAATTCGCTAGCCCAGCAGTCTGTCAACAGGCTTTTCAGCCAGTAGGTCCAGAGCTACTCATGGGGGCACAAACCAACTGTTTCTGTGGTGTCTGTTGAATTTAAACATAATTTATGACATGGATGGCATTGGATTGAAATTCAAAATTTGTGTTTTTTTTGTTTAAATAAATGCCCTTGTTGGATGTGTGTGGTTGTTGTGCAATTTGCAAACCTTTTTTAGAGCATTGGAGTTTCATTTTTGGCAATGTTGTCAAGCTGTGTTGTTTATCATGCCTCCTTTGTCTGGCTAGTGTGTGAGTCTGTTTGTTTGAAATAGTGGGGAAGCATTTGCCTTGGCTGAGCCTCCCTGTGTGTGCAGAGGCCCTTTTGTAATAGGCCTCTTGAGTTTATTGTTTTCCAGGCCTCCTGCTTGTTGTTGTTGTGAGTAACCATGTGGCTGGTGTCCATTTTGTGGTGTTGTTAGTGGTGCTTTCGCCATAGACCTGCATGTCTTCTTTCCTTTCTTCCTCTTGGCTTATTGTTTCTTGTTGTGGCATGCCTGGCCAAGTGACAGGCGGCCATTTTGTGAAGTCAGCCTGTGTGCTTTTGCCATAGGACTGCATTGTCTGTCCGTACATTCTTGTTGTTTTGGCCTGCCTGGCCATGTGGCTGGTGGCCATTTTGTTAAGGCTGCCAGTGTGCTTTTGCAATGGTCCTATATTATCTGTCTTTCTTTCTTGTTGTTGTGGGCTGACCATGTGGCTGGTGTCCTTTTTGTGAAGGGGCAGCCATTGTGCTTCTGCATTTTGTAAAGTCTGTGTCCATAATATGCCTGCTTGAATTTATTGTTTTCCAGGCCTCCTGCTTGTTGTTGTGAGTGACCATGTGGCTTGCAGCCATTTTGTGTAGCCAGCCAGGGTGTTTCTGCATTCGACCAGCATGTCTTTCTCTTTCCTTTTTTCCTCTTGGCTTATTGCTTCTATCCATTGTCAGTTGCAGCTCCCTGAATGCTAAGTCCCAGTTGATGCAAAATGCCAGACGGGGTCTGATACATTTGCACTTTTATTGCTGTTCTTCTTCTCCTCACCATTCCTTCCTCAGGGTACTGTACAGTACACTAGTAGTAGTACACCAACCATGAAAGCACTTGTTTTAGTCAGTCTCACAAATATTGTTATTTTTTTTAATAACTGAGGTAATACATTTAATATTAATATTAATAAATGTGACCACCCACAAAGTTATATATTATATTTGTTTGTTTGTACTAGTAGTAATTGAACCACAACAATGAATACCACAATGATGTTTCACTGATGTTCTTCTTGCTTCTTTGTTTCGAGGTGCACAAAAGAAGTGGAGACATCATCAGCCATTGTACTGACTGAGAGAAGTTCTGCTGCACACAATGTCTCGTGATGTGTGACCACAGACATCTCTTCAACTTGTGCCACTTTGTGCAGTTGACAACTGAAGAAGAGGGCCCCAAAGAAAGGTACCAAGTCCTCCAGTACCAAGAAAGTTGCCAGAGTGAAGAAGGAACTGCACTTACAAAGACTGGAATGCGCCCAAGATCTTTTTGGGGAAAACAAAAATTGTGCCTGCAGCAGCGGTGTCCCAAAAGCAAGCTGGGAGCAGCACACCTGCCTGAGTGTACCCATCCCACTAACCCAGGCCCATGCTCATGTCTGTCACAGAGGCAGCCAGTCTAATCACGACAATGCCGACGAGCCGTGATGTTGAAAGTGACTTATCATTATCACAAAGTAGTACCTAATCAATTCAGGGAACTGATATAAGTGGGCAACAGCTGCAACCGTGCCCAATAGTACTTGTTCCTCCTAAAGCAGTGGCAGTTCAAGAGAAAGAGCTTCCTGCAGAGGCAAGTCCCTCAGAAGATCCATTGTCTTCCAGATCTCCAGCAAGGAAAAGGAGGGTTAGTCCATCAACTTCTTCTGCAACACCCCTTCTGATGATCTAGACACCATTTGGATCCCACCACCTCCGTCTGTGAGTAAGACATGCCACGGGACCAGGCTAGGGAAAAGTGGGTTCCAGAAAGCCCTAAAGTTATAGAGGTTGATGTAGAAGAGGAGGATAATAATGAGCCAGTCATCATCATGGGCATTAGTCCTGCCCAACTTGAAACTGACGTTACCCCATCCCAAATTGCTGTGAGGGATGTGGCATGGATACCACCAACAAACATCATACCACCAACACCACTTCCAGCTTCCATATTTTGCTGGCAGCCGCGCACTTCCTTCACAAGTACTACCTCAGTAGAAGTAGGTACTGCAGAGAGTTAAACTTCACACCCACATACAAGTACATCTGGCATTGCAAGTGGCACGAGCAGCAGCAGAGAAAGTTAACATCCCCAGTTTGAGACTTCTTTTCAGTTAGCATGAAGGAGGTGAACATTGCTCTATGCTCCATTTGTGGACAAGGTGTTAGTCGGGGTAAGCTTGGTTCAAACTATGGTACTGGAGGCCAAACAACCCATCTGAAAAAACACCACTTGATCCTGTGGGAGGCACACTTTAGTGGCCAAAAAACTGCTACAATTGCTGTTGGTGGGGATGAAGAAGTAGAAGATACGATAGCGGTGAAAGGTGAACAAGAGGGAGACATTTTTTTTTTTGGTACACAAAGTAGCCCTGTCCCCAGCAGTGCAGTGGTACCACCCATCCTCATTAGCAACATAGCAGTGGCACAAGAGTAAGAGTCAGACTGAGACACCAAGGGGTCCCAGGAAAGAGAGTACTGTAAGAAAAAACATGCGTTGAGCCCAACAGCATCTGGTGTCAAGACATTGCCTGCATCAGTGGCACAAGAAAAGAAAAAAAATCCAGCCTACCATTCTCAGCATGTTTACGTCGGTGGGGCTATACAAACGCAACCACTCAATGGCACATTTGTACAATGCGAAGCTGGCTAAAATCTTAGCGCTGGACCTCCTCTCTTTTTCTTTTGTGGAACGTATATGTTTTCTTGAATATGTGACAGTCATCTGCCCAAAATGGAAGGTTCCCAGCCAGCTATATTTCTCCAGAGTTTCTGTTCCAGCACTACACCACAACGTGCTGGAATTTGGACAAGTTTTGCAGCCTAGTGCTGTTCACACTATCCACCTGACAACACACATGTGGACCAGCTGCCAAGCCACTGATTACATGTGCATCACTGCACACTGGATCTCTTTTGTGGGGGTTAGAGAAAAGATATCTGCAGCAGATGTTGTTGGCACAGCTAAGACTTTTAATGCCACTCGGAAACATGCAACTATAGCCATGTTCACCATGGAGAAATACTGCTGCAAAACATTTTGGAAGACTTTGACAGCCTTGTCTTTGAATGGTTGTACCCAAGAAGGCTTAACATTGGTTTTGTTGCATTGGACAATGGCAGTAATATAGTTTAGGCTATGTTCAATGGAGGCTATTTCAGGGTCTTGTGTTTGGCACACTGCATTAACATCATTGTTCAAGACTTTCTGAAAAAAGAAGACCGAGTCACCAACTTACTGAGCACCTACAGAAGAATCTGCACACATTTCAGCCATTCTTTTAAAGCCCAGAAGCAGCTGAGGATCATTCAACGTGAGCATAGAATGCCGGTTAAAGCACTCATCCAGGAGGTGCCAACACGTTGGAACTCAACTTATTACATGCTTGAATGTCTGCTTGAGCAGTACAGACCAATCAATGAAGGGATGCCACTGTGAAAGGATAATCATGAAATGATTGACCAATGGGGCCTAGTTAAATGCCTGACAGAAATTCTACTTCCTTTTGAGCCCTTCACATGTGAAGTCAGCAAGGAAGACTGTACTATGGCCAAGCTATCCCATTGTCACACATGCTACAGGAACAGTTGAAGTGGGTGCCTCCAATACACGCAGGTGTGGAGGAAAACAAAAGAAGCATATGAGTTGGTAGAGAGCTTAACCCTTCGCTTAACTGAAAATACAAGGGTGCAAACAGGCATAGTGTCATCCAACCATTACACTTGTGCCACAGTTCTGGAACCACGGTTCAAACAAGTACTGAACACATTGATTCCTTTTTTTAGAAGGGGATGTTGCCAAGTACAAAACTTGGATAGCTGCGGAAGAAGAATGGCTGGGAATTAGAGGCCTGCTCCTCCAGGCCACCACAAGAACTGCGGTGCAGCCAGCATCAAGTTCAACTTCAGAGGGCAGTGCGTGTGGCTCACAGCAGTCAAAACCACCAACAATACCAAGAACAACATTAACAACAACAGGAACAGGAGCATCAGCATCAAATAAAACCGGTACAGGAATGGTTTCTACAGCAAGGGCTTGTTAGGTCTAGTGCTGAGGCAAAGGCAAAAGAGGCAGAGCAAAGGGGAGCACCCCTGAGCATTGAATGGATGGTTCAGGCCTATCTAGATGACCCAACAAAGGTCTTCATTGATCAAAACCCGTTGCTGTATTGGCCTTTGAAGAGGCATCAATGGCCAATGCTCAGCAGACTGGCGATAAACTATCTGGCTTGCCCTGTAGCAAGTGTCTCTTCTGAGCGTGTTTTCAGAGCTGCTGGTGCCATTCTTCCAGTGATAAGGACCAGTCTCTCACCCCAAAACGTAGAGAGGTTAATTATGATTAAAATGAATCAGCACTTTATACCACTGGATAACACCATACCGGAAGTAGCACACCAGGAAGATGATTATGACGGCGACTTAGGTCATAGAAGTAGTGTGTTAGATTACCTTCTTCTAGGTGAACCACCAGAGTTTTAGGAGATTGCCTACTTCTGGGTGAACCACCAGAGTTTGAGGACAAACTCTACTTCCCAGACAACAACAAGGCTTTCGACTTGTTACTTTCTTTCTTAATTATTTACTTTTATTATTTGTGTGTGTCTCTGTCTTTCTGGTTCCAATCACAACACATTCACACCACTGTCTTACACTTTTATTTCTGGATTGGAGTTGCCACTGTGTGCAGTCAGTGAAGAAGTAAGTCCACTCCTCTGAGTCCTGCTCCAGTCCACTCCTGAGTCCTGAATCACCCAAAATCCATTTCCCTCAAGCCTGAGATTGGATGGAGAATATTATTATAAGAAATTTCATGTGTGACTGTCTCGCTGAGTCCCTCCAAAGAACCTTACTATAGCTATCCTCCTTTCCAACCCGAGACGGACTGCCTCGTAGGAACAGGTAAATCATGGCATGCATTGGACGCTGACTTGAGTGATTGGTGTTTATGTTGTCATTGTGCATGATGTCTACTAGTATTTCATCTACACACAAAAAAGTGACTCAAGTCAATGTGTCCCTTCTTGTTGTTCAATAATAAATTTGTACTACTACAGGTAGATACTGGACTCACTCGGTACACTACATAGTTGGACACCATGATGACTATACCATACTCATAGTCAGTAAATAGGAATGGACATGATTGATGGAATAACTCGGTTGTTTCATGAAGTGGCCTAAAAAGTAAACAAGTAAAACACAACCACACCAGACCTACATCCTACGTAGTGGTGGAAGCGAGTGTAGTGGTATGACTGACACCGGTGCATTGAATTAGTTACGTAATTTGGAAAATTATATGTTGCTGTGTATGAGTGCTCAGTGCTGTCTGGCTCAAAATCTAAGCTCAGTGGAAGTTGGGTGAGCGCTGCGGGCCTGCTCTGTCCTGTTGTTGTTGTAGGTTAATGTTGGAAATAGAGTAAAATTATTTAGCCATGTCGCCTCTGAAGTGTTCTTGTTGCACTCCTCCTTAATTTAGGCATTTTTACTTTTCTCCTTGATTTTTTAATATCCATTTTGTTTTTCCATATACTCTTGCAGTCCGGCCTTTACTTACCTTACCTTACCAATCCGCATCCGCCAGGCGGGCAGAGGCAGCCAAGATTGACAGACGGAGCATACTTGGAAGGAAGGACCAAGAGGAATGCCAGGATTCAACTCCAAATTTGAACTAAACATATAGTATCATCTTTTATTTTTTATTTTAATAATTTTTTCTCTTCAATCATTACGATTGTGTGTTATGTTTTCATATATATTTGACCCCTACAGCTATTTGTAAATTTTGCTTGCTAGCTTTAAAAGGAAGCTTGGTATAACAGAACATAAAATGTATGTAATTTTGGTTTTTCAATTCTCTCTGGGGCAGACAGGCAAGACAATTGCATGATAATGGTAATTAGTAATATACTGCTGTCCTATACTACTAGTCCAGTACTACCTACTCAACATCATCAAGTCATCATCATCATCATGCATGCATTTCCTTTTTCTCCCTTAATAGATTCATGATGGTCGTCTGCCAAGATTGTGTGTTGTCCATGTTGTAGTGTCTTTGTCAAACCTTTCCCTCAAATACCCCTTCCTAACCATTCATCAAACCCTAACCCTTTTGCCCTGGGCTGTGTGATTTATATTATTGAGGTGTGTCCAAATTACATTTACACCAATAATTGATCACACACTTGCTGGGGGTGATTTGGTGAAAGCAAGACTAACTCAATGCAGGGCGAGGATCTCCTTCTGCCCTAAGTCATAAATATCAGCCACACTGGCAACATGTAGATTAGATTGCCAACCCATTCTCAGTATTCACTTCTCAATTTTTTTCCAGTGGAACATAATTAACCGATCATGATTATTAATTGCCAGCATAATTTTATCATCCTTCCAGGACCAAAGGTTGTGCTTGTCCACTTCATAGGTCAAGTCAACTTAAGTTTATAACTTGAGCTAGTTTATCCCCCCAATATTATGTTTTATTTGACTTTAGCACTGCTTATCATTCATGATTATGGTCTCTTGTTTGGCAGTCTTCTTCTTGTGTACTGTACTTCTACTACTTGTTCCCTAGTCTATCTCAGGTGACTGATTGTCTCATTTACTATTTTTGCAAATGCAACTGTCTACTACTGCTATTACCACCCACCATGGCACCTTGGGAAACAAAACCATCACCATGCAGCCATCGCTTCACCTAAACATCACTCACAGGTGAGAGAAGAAGTGTGGGGAGGCAATAATGTATACACTTTGGAAGTTAATGAATTCACACATCCACATCCTTCCCAGTACATACTACAAATGCGTTTTCTTTGCAGAATGCATAGACTAGTAGGAGAGACTGGCAGTAGTAGGACAAGTGAGGGTACTGCATCTACCTATTGGTGTGTTACACTATTGGCAGATTTCAAAAACTGGCTGCAGCCCAGCAGCAAAAGGAGGAAACAAACAAGGTGACGTAAAAGAGTAACCCCCATAAAAGATTTAAATCATATGTATTGTAACACTATAAATAATTTATTACCCTAACAAATATAAACTCAAAAAAGAAACCCACAACACCGACCTGAGCCACCCTTCTCCCTAACCCCAACCAATGTCCACCAAAATTGTCCATGATTGTCCAAGTCAAGAAGTTCAAGAAAATCCCAACTTTCACCAACTCCCATCATCCCACTCATCAAAACAGATTACAAAAGGGGCAAGTGTCGAAGACTGAGGTCTAGCAATGGGGGTACCGGCTAGTGTGTTCCAGGACCTCCTCCAGCCTGGCCTCCAGGCGGGTCATCTGGAGGAGCATGTGGTGCCAATGGTTCCTGCAGGAACAACAGGGTCGGGCAGCAGTGGATGATGATGAATGTGATGAGCGGCGGGCAACTTCCAGAGTATATCCCGTCCACTAGAGGCACAGGGAGCCTGCCTAGGGCCCAGGGCATTGGAGGAAGCTGCAGCTGCTGCCTCTTCCGCCTTTTCCACCAGGAACCCCAGCCGACGATATATTGTCAGGATGGCCTCCAGCTTCCGTTGCTGGGCCCTGGCTGCTAACTCCTGCCTGTTTGGTTGGGAAGGAGTAGCTATATCAAGAAAGAAAAAATACAATTATAACCAATACTCTTAGCAAAACAGTAACACAAAATTACATACATATAAATAATAGTGGCACAGTAGCACTAGCAGTTGTGGTATCCTCCTTACTTCCTCTACTCTGGATGTGATGATTAGACTTTCAGGTACTAGACAGTACACTATGGAATAAACAAGTATTCTTATTCTCTCTCTTGTTTAGCATAATTCATCTTGTAGGCATGCCAGCTCATTCAGCTTGTGCCCTAGACAGACATACTTGTGTCGCAGACTCACGTTACTTTACTACTGTCTGCAGGTGGGGCAGCTGTACTACACAATTATCTATTTTTTCCAGTCCAGCCAAACTCAGTTAAATCAATGGCAAATGCTCAATTTCACTTTCACCCTGACTACTTCAACAAGGCGCAACATGACATGATTCTGAATGATGATTTTGTACGGCACAACATCACATTACTCATGTGATGATGATGATGTCATACTGATTTGTAAGTAGTTACCATGCAGCCAATAGGCCACCCATGGCTGACACAGTCAAAATGACATAGGTACAGACTGGAGCAGAAGTGGGCCTCGGAGTCAGAGTGAGTCGATTGATGATGGCTGGGTAGAGTACATAATTATAGTCAGACACAACAATATATATGCTGTGCTTGCAAACTACAGGTCAAGGGGGTATTCCATTCTGAAATACACCCTCAAACCTTTAAATCAGATTAAAAAACCTTGCAAAAAACAGTCCTTGGTCTTCCCTGGGTTTTTTTTCATTTATCACTGCATTGCTCTTCTAGCACTATTTTATTCTTCACCCTTGCCTTTGGTACTCTGGCACAGTTTAACTTTCTTCTCACCTACTATGATACCATCCAGGCCTCCATCCATCCATACATGGCTTTCATAAACCTTTCACTGACAATATACATTTGTCATAGATATAACTAATGAACCACCACCCATGCACCCTTGCTTGCCTTTGGTGTGACCCCTGAAACACTCCCAAAGGATTCCTCTCACCCATACAGTCTCACCCACCCAGGCAGGCATCCTTTCTTCTTTCTTTTCTTTCACATTTCACCCATCCTTCAACTACCCATGCATCCTATCATCAGCTACCTATTTGTATCTCAGGGCCCCTTCCTTCACCCAACCATCCTTCTCTGCCAGTCATATATTACTTGTTGTCTGACTCTTTGTCGTCATCATAACATTTTCTCTGCTGAGGTAAAGATATAATTGAATATGCCATAAGTTGTTTAACTCCCACTGCTAATGCCAATGTTAAGTAAAGAGTGTCTTCTTGAACTTTTCAGTGTTCACAACAACTTAGTCTCAGCAGAGGTACAGTTTACTACTGGGTGTGTACACCCTTGCAACGAGTGTATTCATTATTCTCAATAAGTAAGGAATATGACTTACCACCGCCCACCACTGCTGCATACCCTCTGCAGCTGCCGCATCCGCTCCCTCCAAAATGGCATAGCTCTCACTGCCCGCTGGTGGTCTGTGTGCCTGGAAAAAAAGTTTCACGTTTTTAGAATGCCATACGCCTCCCCTATTTATTTTTTCATTTGTAAGATTGAAAATACATAATGTTATAATACATAAACCACACACATCACTATCTACAATTCGGATACTAGAATAGATAGATAGTATGTCCTATCATAAATAACAAAATAATATCCAGCTGGGCATTTTTTGGGTTGACATTTTTGAAATGCCTCTTAATAAGAGGACAACCCAAAGGACTAGAATCAGTAGCTAGAGTTAATGGTGCATCACATTTTTTGAAAAGAAGAAAGAGTGGCCAACTTGGCAGACATGAGGTCTTTCTTAGTTGGAAAATAATGGTGCTGTCCTCCTCCTCATACTTACTTCCTGCCATGGTGCACAGTAATCAGCTGATCAGTGTTCACCATCAACTGCTGGAAATAAAAAAAGTACTAGGCCTGGATTACAGAAAGTAAAATACACCACTGTGGGGTGTCCAACGTGAGTGACTACCATTTATTGGTTGAGCATGAGACAGTTAAAGAAAGATGCAGGCTGGTACTGGTGGGCTCAGCAATGTTACTGGGTAAGAGGATAGTGAGGCATCCAGCCTTAGCAGCATGTCTGTGCCAGTCAGCACTGGCAGGTGGTGCAGTACCCGTAGAACAACACCTACAGCTGCATCCATGAGTGCTGATGCAGATGCAGGCGAAAGACGTTTAGTGTGCGAGAGAGAAAGCGCTAAACAGAATTATACTTATGGATTTTTTTCATGGTGACGTAACCATGTCCAAGACATTCATAGTGACTGAGTATCAAGTCCATTTTGTATTTCATTTGTCCTTTGGTGCATGCAGTAATTGTGCTAATAGCCACCATCTATGTTTATCTAAACACCACTACCTGTTCACGTGCTAGTAAAAACTTTTTGTCCTAAAATTAAGTGTTGTGTCTCATCATTACATACCTCAAAAATAATTTTGGGTGATGTCTGCACGTTCCCTTTGTCCCTCCGCTGAACTTGCCAAATGCGCCCGTGGTGGGTGTGCTGGGGGCTAGTTGTTTTCAGTGTCAGGCACCTCTATGTGGATACCTCTCCTTGTTGCTATACTGTGCAACATTGTACATGCATCCACTATCTTACAGCAGGTTTCTGGCTGGTACAACATTGCTCCTCCAGTTTTATGCAGGATCGAAAGCGACTTTTTAACAATCCAAATGTCCGTTCGATCACATTACGTGTCCTGATGTGTGCTGCATTGTACTTCTGTTCTTGTGGGTTGGCTGGGTTCAAGTATGGAGTCATGATATAGTTCCTCATGGCATATGCCCTGTCACCTACAGGGCAGTAAGCAAAGTGTTAGTATCAGGTATGTATTGCCATTTCATACTTTAGTAATGTGAATAAGTCTTTAATTTTACCTAGCAGGTGTCCTTCGCTAAATTCCCCCCTGAGCAAACGTGTGTGAATGCCACTATGTCAAAAGATGTATGAATCATGGGTGCTCCCAGGGTATTGCCCTACAATGTCGCTTATGATGTTTTTTGCATTGCACACTGCTTGAAAATTGTTGGAGTGATACGATTTCCTGCTCCGCAAGATATACTCATTGTCTGCTGGGGGACATATGGCTACATGGGTGCAATTTATGCATGCGATCACATGTGGAAACTGTGCAACTTGGTAGAAGTTGAGTTTAGTTTGGGTCAATTCCTGTTGGGTTGTGGGGAAGGTGATGTGGTTGTGGATCATAGTCATGATGGTGGCCACGAAGGATTTGAAGAAACGTGAAAGGAAGCGTTATGATACCCCTCCAGCTACTGCCACTACCCTCTGCAAACTGCCTGGTGTAAGTAGGTACAGGCAACATAGCACCTGGACATGAGTTGGGATGGAATGGTCCTAAGTTTCTGGCACTGTATTAGTGGTTCCAATTCAGCTATTAAGTAATGAATCATTTCATCATTCAGCCTGTACTTGTCATATATTTCCTCTGCTGTTTGTCCCAACAAAGTGATGCGCAGTTTGAAGATCCTCTCCTGTATTCTCCTTCTGGCCTGGCCTGCTGCATGGATCCTCATCCTCCTCGCAAACACGTAGAGTGCTGTCATTGTGAAAGGCCTCTATGGCCTCATGGGTCCATTTAAATAGCGTTCTGATGATTTGCGGCTGAGTAATTTTTTCTTTTACCACCTGATTGTGATTTCCCTTAATCTGCACTTGCTAAATAGCAATTTTCAAGTAAATCGCTCTTTGCGATTTTTCATGCATAGTTTTGCGATTTATTTAAGCAATTCTTTATTTGCTCTTGCAGTTTTGGTTTATTGCTATTACAGAATCGCAATATCTCATTTCCCTATTTTAGAGAATCTTTATTTTGCGATTTGGGTATTTTTGGTTGTAGCATTTGAAAATGCTAAAAAGCGTTCGCAAATAGCTATTCGCTATTTTTGCAAGCACATTTTAGCTTGATGCATGTGCCTGTTAGTCACTTAGATTGAGATTCACAAGCAGATCTTAGTGGTAAACACTTTTCACTCATCCATTATTCATCACTCATCCATTGCACAACATTTCATGTCACTCATCTGTAAATATGGGAACAAGATACAAACATATTTACGCTTCTTCTAATCTTCAACATATAGCTTTAAGCATGCATTTGAGAGTATTTACCTAAATTGTTGGCTCTTTCTTTATTGAATGTACATTTTTGCTTGCCAATATTTCCTATCATTAAACACCAATAATGCCTGTTCAGTTACATGCACTATGAATCTGCTAAGGTTCTGTAAAATGTCCCTAAATTATGTGCTTGTCTGTACCAGCCTGTTTAGATTGCAAACCTGGAGGAACTTTGAACTGTGTATTCCTCCTTCACTCTGGACATCTTCTGCAATCCAGACTCCCTGGATATTTATTAGGGGTGTGTGGTAAACTCCAATCTGCCACTGACGTTTCAGAGTTTTTTATTCAAATCTGATTAGGCAGCTGTGTCCTGGAGCATGGGGGCGCCTGCAAGCCAGAGCAGCACACACTGCTTCTGCCAGCTCGGCAGTGAACCGCTGAGTCCCACATCGGAGTTTTCATCAATGCCCACGATTTTCCACTACTTCATCACACAATAAACCTGCATGGCCTAGGGTCTGACAGCGTACTCGGAGGCACAAGGAGTGCAGATGGGTATGTTAATTCAAGAATGTGATCAACAGTTTGTGCATACAGTGTCTCTCAGTCAATGAGGTAGGACCGTGACAGGAAACTGTTGAAATCCTGGGAGGGTGGGTGGCATTAAATATAGTAACAAAACAAATTAATAAACTACATTTGCTATTGGATTAAAGCTGGAATTGCTTGTCCGAAAATTAATTGACTCTGGTGTTTGTGGCGCTCTAGTATGATGCCAGCCCCACGGGTCTGTCCCTGACAGATACAAGGATGTGTTCCAGCTGCTACCGTCAGCTCTAGGAATTAGCGTGTAATGACCATTACATGCGTTCTTCCTCTATTCAGCAGGCCAACTCTTTTAACAGTCCTTCATTGATACGCAGCTGCATTTAGTGCCTGTTAGCAGAGAATGTGATACAGCTGCAGAGGTACACCTGGCTCGGACATAATCTATGTCTATACCTAGCTCTAGTAAGATGTTTCTAGGGGTTGGCGGTACTCTGCAGAATCCTGCTGATTTTTTTATGCAACTCCACAAAATTTCTTGGAGTATAACTCAGCGAGTTTCGTCCACCCCTAATATTTAGCAGAGCACTGCCCCCATTATACTTACCTTTTGAAAGAGACCGCAGAAACGTAGGGAAATGGAGTCAAGTTGAGAGGACATCTTTGCTATATATAGGGCGTGTTTTCAATATTTTGCAAGTCAAAAGAGGCCAAAGGTAGCTCTTAAAGATTATGAATGTTTAATGGGATTTTGGTAAATATAATTTGGATGAAGAAAAAAACAAATCTTGCAATACTTTACACAAGTCAGTGAGCAGGATTTCCATAGTGATCAATATTGTTTACCTATGATAAAATTGGAAAGTTTACCCTAAGATTGTAAATAACTGATGTCTTCTCCATCTTGCTAGTCTGCACATTCTCCATACTGTCAACTTGAGTGTGTCATAAGACATTGCAAGGGATTATATTCCAAATTCTGAATTTCAGTTTGTCTGAAAGTCTGACACACAGATGATGGGGACTGTAGATATAGATTCAGAAATGGAGAATAGCAGGCGCTGTGTCATGAGTACGACAAGACACCGGCACATCAACTGGATGATGGAGACAGAGAGGCTCCCTCGTGAAGACGGACCCTGCTGAGGGTTCTCCTATGTTACAATTCCAGATGAGGGAAAACGTCATTACCCCCAGGTCCCTCCTCTCCTCATCCCCTTTATACTAACCAGTGAGATAACATATCTCCCAGACAGAAAAAAGAAAAGCAGGAATGCTGGTACGCCCTTCCCTCTCCCTATTGGGAGTACATAAGGGTACAGTACCCAGCACGCCTCCTGTTCTTTTTTCTGTCTTCGACAGTTTTTCTTTAAGCGTGGACCAGGAGCCTGTGGGCTTCTGGAGCTTACCTGTTGCTGGGCTTCGGGTGCTTGCTGGTCGTCTTGGCTTCTCCTCCTGCTGGGCTTGAGGGGTTCCTTGAGGATGCTTTCTGCCTTTTCTTCCGTCTTGGAGTTGTTCCTGTTTGCCGGGGAGTGTCCTGTCAGCGTCTCCATTCTGCCGGGCTTGGCAGAGACGCTGGTTTCGTTTCCTGCTGCTCCGTGGTGCGGCGGCCCCTGTGCGGCTGGGGCGCTTCCTTCATGAGTATGCCTGACTTCCTCTGTTTGGGGCAGGAAGTCAGGCGGATGTGATGGGCGGCTGGTGGCTGGTTCGTGGAGGCTGTTTGATGGCTCCTCCTTTAAGTACCGCATAGAGTTTTTTTGCGCTTTATAAGCGTTTGTTTTTGACTGTGCCTGCATCCTGTTTTTTGGGTGTGTGGTGCATGTTGCTGCTCATTTGGTTTCCGCTGGCTGTGGAGGTGGTTGACTCTCTGTTGCAGCCGTTTCCTGGGTGATGCTGGATTCGCCCTTGTGATCTGGTGGGCTTCCTGCAGTCTTGCCTGGGGTCCTGCTCTCCATTAGGTGTCCTGCTGGGAGTGGTGGGCTTCGGTACCTCGCTGCTTTCCAGTGCCTTGTCAGGGGGAAACATGCTAAGAAGAGCAGGCATGTTGTGGAGTCCTCCTCCTCTTCTTCTTCCTCGTCCTTGTCTCCTTCTCCGGCACGGTCCCGGCATCGTTCCAGGGGTGGTGATGCACGGTTGAAGAAGCTGATTAAAGAGACTTTGTTGGAGATGGGGGGTCCAAGGTCCAGGTCCATATCCAAGTCCGGGTCCGGTCGTACTCTGCCTCCTTCCTCTTCTTTTTATTCTTCTTCCCCTGGGTCTGAGGATGGATGGTTGGAGGGTGATGTGATTAAGGGCAAATATGTGGATAAAGACATGTTGCCGGTCTTGTTGAGTCATGTTAAGGCGAATATGGGGTTCCCTGCTGATGGTGTCCCGGGTACTTCTGGGGGTTCCTTGCTTCGCCAGTTCCAGTGCATTGCTCCTGTGGTTATGCCTGTCAATCCTTGTGTCAAGGAGGTTTTGGATCGGGAGTGGAAGGATCCGGATCACATTCTGCTTCCGCGCTTCATGGCTAAGCTCTATCCTCTTCAGGATATGGCCAAGGATTTGCCGGACCCTGTTCCTGTGGATTCTTTTGTGGCGAGTCTGGTGGGGCGCACTTCATTGGCTGAGGGTGCTATTGTGCGTGATCCTGTGGACAAGAGAGTGGACGCTTCCCTGTGTAAGGTTTATTCTGGCTCTCATCTGGCTCTGCAGGCTGGCATCTAAGGGACTTATGATGCTCATTCTCTGCTTTTGGACTTGAAGACTTTGTATGGTTCTATGGATAATGCCACTGACTGTTCAGATATTCTGGCTCATGTTGAGCATCAGGTGGAGTTCCTGTCTGACGTTTCTTTCGACGTTGTGCATGCTTCTGCCCTCTCTGGGGGTGCTTGCCTCACTGCTCATAGGAACTTGGTCCTTAAGGACTGTAAGACGGATTCGGCCCAGAAGTCTACTGCACTGCGTTTGCCCTTTCAGGGTTCCATGTTGTTTGGGGCGGAGTTAGAGGGGAGGTTGCATTGGCTATTCAAGGAGAAGAAACATTCTTCATCTTTCAAGCAGTCCTCCACTCCTCCTGCTTCTTCTGAGCCTAAGCCCTTCTTTCGTCCTTCCTCTCAGATTCAGTTTTCCAGGGGTCGTGGTTGTTTTCAGCCTGGTCGGGGTCGGGACAAGTAGGCGAAGTCCCCTCCTGCGAAGCCTCGTTCCTGACTATCTTGGGTCTGGGGTCGGATCCTTGGTCGGAGGTCGGCTTCAGTTCTTTCTTCCGGCCTGGATGTCCTCCTGTTCAGACTTGTGGGTCCTGGACGTTATCCGCTTGGGGTACCTCCTGGAGTTTTCCGTCCCTCCTCCGGACTCGGGGGTCTGTCCGACTCCCTGGCCATCCTGTCGGGTCAGGAGGGAGGAGTTGTCTCAGGGGGGTCCAGTCTCTGTTGGACAAGAGGGCTGTGCAGGCGGTTCCTCCTGGGGAGTGGGGTCGGGAATTTTATTCGATCATTTTTCTGGTCCCCAAGATAACGGGAGGTGTTTGTCTGGTACTAGATCTGAAGGCCCTGAACAAGTTTGTGCTGCGGGTTCCTATCAAGATGGAGACTCTTCAGCGGGTGATCCCTCTGGTTCTCCAGGGTCATTACATGTGCACTCTGGGGCTTCAGGATGTTTACCTGCCCTTCTGCCCTTTGTTAGACTGCCTTTTGTGCCTTTCTGCCCTCTGCATCACCACATCATCACTCAGCGCTACCCCAGCATCACTCAGCACCACCACATTATCACTCTGCACCACAACATTATCACTCAGCACCACCACAGCACCACTCAGCACCACCACAGCATCACTCAGCACCACCTCAGCATCACTCAGCACCACCACATTATCACTCAGCACCACCACAGCACCACTCAGCACCACCACAGCATCACTAAGCACCACCACAGCATCACTCAGCACCACCACATTATCACTCAGCACCACCACAGCACCACTCAGCACCACCACAGCATCACTCAGCACCACCACAGCATCACTCAGCACCACCACAGCACCACTAAGAACCACCTCAGCATCACTCAGCACAATCCCAGTATCACTCAGCACCACCACAGCACCACTCAGCATCACCACAGCACCACTCAGCACCACCACAGCACCACTCAGCACCACCACAGCATCACTCAGCACCACCTCAGCATCACTCAGCACCACCACATTATCACTCAGCACCACCACAGCACCACTCAGCACCACCACAGCATCACTCAGCACCACCACAGCACCACTCAGCACCACCACAGCATCACTCAGCACCACCTCAGCATCACTCAGCACCGCCACATTATCACTCAGCACCACCACAGCACCACTCAGCGCCCCCCCATCATTAATCTGCGCAACCATTCAACAACAACTGGTTCAAATATGTTCTCTCAATATTTCAAGCTTTATTACAAATGTCACAAAATGATGTACATATTTCACTTCTGTTCTAGGATTTTCGTCACAATGAAATACACTGAACATAATCTTCACAAAAGTTATTTACAAAAGTTTAAGCTATTGCCATTATAAATTAAAATCACTTTTATTTAAGTATTAATTATTTAAAAAAATTAAAAGCCATTGTAATTTGTAGAATCAATACATCTAAGTCACGTAAATGCAAAACATGTTGCATTACAAATGCTATAGGTGTCACATGTGCGAAAGTTATAACTATTGGCATTGTAAATGACAAAGCTATTAATTTAGCTATTTTCAAAACCAACACATAAATAAAACAAAAATTGTCATTTACAAGACCAATAGCTCAAACTTTCCTAATGCGAGACCTATTGCCTTACAAATGCTTGTTTTTATATCTGTCTGTTCGTGACAGGTGCCTCATTGCCTACTTGTAACTATTCTCTGATCCTGCTTCAAGGGTCAGCGCAGGGTCAGAGAATAGTTGCAAGTAGGCAACGAGGCGCCAGGAAGCACTTACAGGCTTACAGCAGCAGGTGCCCAAGTTGAAGTTACTTTCTTTGTAACCCTTTTGTAAAAGGTTACAAAAAATTAGCTTCAACTTTTGCACCTGCTGCTGTAACCCTGTAAGTGCTTGGCTGAAAATTCGCCCCCGCTGATTCGCGGATTTTACCGGATTTCGCAAGATTCGCGGATAGGAAAATCCGCAAATTCCGCGAGCGGAACGAATTTTCAGCCCATGCTTAGTTAGTATCAGGTATGCATTCGCCATTTCATACTTTAGTAATGTGAATAAGTATTTATTTTACCTAGCAGGTGTCCTTCGCCAAATTCCCCCCTGAGCAGACGTGTGTGAATGCCACTATGTCAAAAGATGTATGAATCATGGGTGCTCCCAGGGTATTGCGCTACAATGTCGCTGCTTTCCAGTGCTTTGTCAGGGGGAAACATGCTAAGAAGAGCAGGCATGTTGTGGAGTCCTCCTCTTCTTCTTCTTCCTCGTCCTCGTCTCCTTCTCCGGCGCGGTCCCGGCATCGTCCCAGGGGTGGTGATGCACGGTTGAAGAAGCTGATTAAAGAGACTTTGTTGGAGATGGGGGTCCCAGGTCCGGGTCCATATCCAAGTCCAAGTCCGGGACCAGTCGTGCTCCGCCTCCTCCTTCTTCTTCTTCTTCCTCTGGGTCTGAGGATGGATGGTTGGAGGGTGATGTGATTAAGGGCAAATATGTGGATAAAGACATGTTGCCGGACTTGTTGAGTCATGTTAAGGCGAATATGGGGTTCCCTGCTGATGATGTCCCGGGTACTTCTGGGGGTTCCTTGCTTCGCCAGTTCCAGTGCACTGCTCCTGTGGTTATGCCTGTCCATCCTTGTGTCAAGGAGGTTTTGGATCGGGAGTGGAAGGATCTGGATCGCATTCTGCTTCCTCGCTTCATGGCTAAGCTCTATCCTCTTCAGGATATGGCAAAAGATTTGCCGGACTCTGTCCTGTGGATTCTTTTGTGGCGAGTCTGGTGGGGCGCACTTCATTGGCTAAGAATGATATTGTGCGTGATCCTGTGGACAAGAGAGTGGACACTTCCCTGCGTACGGTTTATTCTGGCTCTCATCTGGCTCTGCGGGATGGCATCTACGGGACTTATGTTGCTCATTCTCTGCTTTCGGACTTGAAGACTTTGTATGGTTCCATGGATAATGCCACTGACTGTTCTGATATTCTGGCTCATGTTGAACGTCAGGTGGAGTTTCTGTCTGACGTTTCCTTCGACGTTGTGCGTGCTTCTGCCCTCTCTGGGGGTGCTTGCGTGGCTGCTCGTAGGAACTTGGACCTGAAGGACTGGAAGACGGATTTGGCCCAGAAGTCTGCTGCACTGTTTTTGCCCTTTCAGGGTTCCATGTTGTTTGGGACGGAGTTGGAGGGCAGGTTGCATCGACTATTCAAGGAGAAGAAACATTCTTCATCTTTCAAGCAGTCCTCGGCTGCTCCTGCTTCTTCTAAGCCTTTCTTTCGTCCTTCCTCTCAGAGGCAGTTTTCCAGGGGTCGTGGTTGTTTTCAGCCTGGTCGGGGTCGGGACAAGAAGGCGAAGTCCCCTCCTGAGAAGCCTCTTCCTGACTATCTGGGGTCTGGGGTCGGATCCTTGGTCTGAGGTCAGCTTCAGTTCTTTCTTCCGGCCTGGATGTCCTCCTGTTCAGACTTGTGGGTCCTGGGCGTTATCCGCTTGGGGTACCTACTGGAGTTTTCCGTCCCTCCTCCGGACTCGGGGGTCCGTCCAACTCCCTGGCCGTCTTGTCGGGTCAGGAGGGAGGAGCTGTCTCAGGGGGTCCAGTCTCTGTTGGACAAGAGGCCTGTGCAGGTGGTTCTTCCTGGGGAGCTGGGTCGTGGATTTTATTCGATCATTTTTTTGGTCCCCAAGATAACAGGAGGTGTTTGTCTGGTACTAGATCTGATGGCCCTGAACAAGTTTGTGCTGCGGGTTCCTTTCAAGATGGAGACTCTTCAGCGGGTGATCCCTCTGGTTCTCCAGGGTCATTACATGTGCACTCTGGGACTTCAGGATGCCTATTATCACGTGCCTGTCCATTCACTTTCTCTTCCTTTACTGCGGTTTTGTCTTCTGGGGGTGCATTACCAGTTCATGGTTCTTCCCTTCAGCCTAAGATCGGCTCTCAGGGTGTTTACCAAGGTGGTGGCTCCCTTGGTGGCTTTCTTGCACCTTCAGGGGGTGATGGTTTATACGTATCTGGATGATTGGCTCCTGCATGCTCCCTCCACGGCTCTGTTATTGAGGGATCAGAGGTTGGTGTGTTCAGCCTTGTGGGACCATGGGTTCCTGGTGAATCTCCCCAAATGCCAGCTTCTGCCGTCTCAGGACTTGCGGTTCATAGGGGCGCGTTTCCGCACGGATTTGAATCGGGTCTTCCTGCCAGTGACTCGTGCTGTGACCCTGTGTTCCCTGGCACACCGGTTACTGGTGGGTTGGTCCTTCCAGGTCCGTCTTTGGTTGCGCCTTCTGGGTCTGATGGCGGCCACGGTGTTCAGGATGCCTTGGGCGCATTTCCATCTTCGTCCTACCTACTGACTCGGTGGGATCCCTTGTCGGGGGACTTGTCCCTTTGGGTTCCTGTGTCCCTGTCGATCCTTCCTGCCCTGCGTTGGTGGTCTCTGTTGTCCAATCTTGACAAGGGCTTGCCTCTGCAGTCTCCGCCTCCGGTGGTACTTACGACGGGTGCCAGCACTCTGGGCTGGGGGGCGACTTTTGGGTTAGAGTGCCTTCAGGGTCGATGGTCCCTCCTGGAGGGTCGTCAGTCTTCAAACTGGCGGGAGTTGTCTGCTGTGTGTCGGGCTGTCCGGGGGTTTCGGCTCCTGCTGATGGGCCAGCATGTGTTGGTTCAGTCGGACAACTCGGTGACAGTGGCCTACTTGAATCACCAGGGCGGTATCCATTCTCGGTCCCTGAACGCGGTGGTGTCCCCATTTGTTTTGCTGGGCGGAGTGCCATCTTTTGTCCCTAGTGGCTGTACATGTCCGGGGGGTGGACAATGGGGTAGAAGATTCCCTCAGTCGTTTTTTTCCTGCCTCCGTGGAGTTGGCCTTGACCCCGGTGGCCTTTCGTCAGGTGTGCGTGAGGTTTGGTCTTCCCTTTCTTGACCTCTTTGCTTCCCAGCTCAATGCGCAGCTTCCCCGGTTCTTCTCCCGGATTCCTCCGGAGGGGTTTTGGGGGGTGGATGCCCTGTCCCTTCCTTGGCCTTCCCGCCTGCTTTACGCCTTTCCTCCTCAAGTTCGGATATCTCGCTTTCTGTTTTGGCTGCTGATGGAGGATCAGGAGGTGGGGGTGGTGGTGCCTTTCTGGCCCCGCAGGTCTTGGTTTTCCACTCTGATGCTGTTGGCTGTTCAGGGTCCGTGGTTCTTCCCCTTCCCACCGTCTCCATTACGGTCCTCTTCGATGTTGCCCCTGCGGCGGCTTCAGCTATCGGTTTGGCGGTTGAGAGGCAAGTGTGGCGGAATCAGGGTCTCCCGGAGCATTTAGCCTTGGCTATTCAGCAGTCTCGGAAGCCTTCTACCCTTCAATCCCATGGTAGGCATTGGGGTAACTCTGAACGTTGGTGTCTTGGCCTGGCGTTGTCACCCTTGGTTTGTCCTTTGCCGGATGTTCTTCAGTTCCTTTGGGATGGGTTTGAGAAGCGTTTGTCTGTCTCTACTCTCCGGGCTCAGTGGGCTGCTATCAGGGCTTTTCTGGCCCCTTGTGGGAATCTGCCTGATGTGGATAGTTTGATTTCTCGTTTGTTGTGCAGTTTTGCGCATTCTCGCCCTATGGTGCGTCCTTCTTTTCCTCTCAGGGATCTTCCCTTGGTTTTGAGGGTTTTGGTTGCTGCTCCCTTTGAGCCTTTGGAGAAGGTTGACATGAAATTTGTCACCTTCAAAGTTGTTTTTTTGGTGGCTATCACATCTGCTCATCGCCTAGGGGAGCTGGGTGCTTTGATGGCTCAGGAGCCTTTTCTGTCCTTTTCTGCTAATGGCGTGGTCCTTCGTTTAGATTCCTCCTTCGTTCCTAAGGTTTCCTCCCAATTCATTCACCCTCAGGAGCTGGTCCAGCCGGCTTTGAATTCGGCTCAGGTGCACAAGGACGACCTTCCTTGGTCCTTGCTGGATGTTTGCCGGGCTTTGCGGGTCTATGTTGATCGGACCCGTGTCTTTCGGTTTTCTTTTGGGGCTGTCTCCCGGGGTTGCCGTGCTTCTTCTTCTTCCATTGGGCGTTGGTTGAAGCAGGTTATTGTTCTGACCTATTCTCTTTCTGGTTCTCCTCCCCCGGCTGGGGTTCAGGGGCGTTTTACTCGGGGGATGGCTGCTTCCTGGGCAGAGGTTCGTGGGGTGTCCCTTTCTGAGATTTGTAGGGCCTCCACTTGTTAGACATTACCGTATCCTGAATGTTCTGGGGGATGACACTAACTTTGGTTTGGGGGTTCTTCGGGCTGTGTGTTCCTGATTCCCCTTGTTTTCCTTATGCTGTGCTGTTGTTTTCAATAAATTGCTGTGTTTTGCTGTACTGCTGTGTCCTGGTGATTTGTTGTTTGATGATGGCCTGTTGCTGCTTGGGTATTCTCACTGGTTAGTATGAAGGGGATGAGGACAAGAGGGACCTGGGGGTAATCTCCTATTACTTACCGGTAATCGTCAATACTCCGGATCCTGTTGTCCTCGTCCCCTTCATACCATCCCTCCTTCCCTCCCGGGCTTTCCGGCCCTCATCTTGGGCTTGGTGGTTCAGGAGGTATGCTGGGTACTGTACCCTTATGTAGTCCCAAAAGGGAGAGGGAGGGGCATACCAGCATTCCTGCCTTTTTTTTCTCTCTGGGAGATAGGTTATCTCACTGGTTAGTATGAAGGGGACGAGGACAACGGGACCCCGAGTAATGAAGATTACCGGTAAGTAATAGGACATTATAAACCCTATGAGTAGGCACTTAGCCAGCATGCTAGTAGTATGCCATGTGGGAGTTAGACATGATAAAAAAGCTGTGCCCCACTCCGTGGAGTTTCACAAGCGGTGGTGTGAGGTAACATGCTTTTTGTTCTGCAAAGTAGAATCAGCTTGAAAGGCACCATGTACAGAGCAAAAGGGCGCAGTTCCTTTCTGCTGCTCGAATAGATTTTCTACTTGAAAAGCAGCTTCCTCAACGCGAGCAGCAGGTTTCTCACCTGCCGCAACTACCCCTGTTGAGAAATCTCACTGAGAGGTGACCTAGTGTTGGATTTTCTTCACTTGCGCTCACCAAATTAACATTGGTGAGCTAAGAGAGAGAAAAAACTCTGCTCTGCGCCAATCCACAGAGCTTTTGGAAAGCCACAGTGGGAAAAATTCAGCAAACTCCCCGAGCGGAGCAGAGTTTACCGCCCAGGCCTAGCTAGTAGGAGAAGAAGCAAATGGCCTGAATACTTCTACTTTTCTAATTCTTCTATTGCTACAGCAGCCCCCCCTCACTTCAATGAGTGTCAGTTCTCCAAGGACCTGTACCTGGCCTCTTCATTTCCTCTGTGTCTAGTACTTTCTATCTTTCAGAAACAACTAGAGAGTATCTCAAACTACAAAAAATAGAACTAGAGGGTAAGAAGAGGTAAGACAACCTGTCCCTACCACCACCAACCGTAAGTACACTAAGCAAACAAAGACTGTGTCAATTTAGAATAAAGGTAGTGAATTTCTAGTGAGGAAAAAGGAACCCTCAGGCACCCACACATGGTCGGTAGCCGTTTGTCTTCATCGGGTTCCAGTTTTTAGTCACTGCAAAAGTATAACATAAAAGTGAAAGTTAAAAAGAGTATAGACCACTCCCCCTGCCAACACTTTTATTAGAGGGGTGATTCCAACTCAATTAAAAGCAAAGTTAAAGAATCGGAACATAAGGGTTAAGTCAGTTTGAACCCACTGTCCTAAAAAAGGGGGGTCGACATGTTTCAGCTAAAGAGTCCTTATCGACTCAGCATTCTTAAGGACAAATCATATTTTTTCTCACCTTGCGGGAGGCACACACTAAGGAACCTACTCACACTGGGTGGAAAATTGTTCGTTAATACGCGTTTACCAACTTGGAATCGCTGCACACCCTCTAATCTCTGAGGGAAATGGAATCTGAAAAGAGACCAACAACATTAATAGATAATGATCATATATTCATGTTCCTCACTTTCTAAATGTATAAACTCATAATACTATATATTTATACTACCCTCCACCTTCCCCGTGACACAGTCAATAAAATGTGTGTAGATCGGTAGCCGCCCTGACCACTCAGTAAATGGGTAGGCCCAATCATAAAATACTAACTACCATCTAGGTAGTAGTGGTAATTACTATCTTCAAATGGTGCATTCATATATTTACCTGAAGCACTCCGAAGGGCATAATTTGCCTAAGTCATAGGTTACTGTTCTTAACCATGAAAATTGTATTGTAATGAATTTAAAAACAAAAGATTTCCTTTTAGAAGTGACCTGAAGGTCATTTGTGCTGAACGCCTCCAACTCCCTTTTTATCACACCTTCATAGTATCAAGACCCAAGTAGATATCACAATATTCATCATCACTTTAACTTACTCGGTTTATTTTTCAACCGTCTTCCTTAGCGCATGGAAGGAGAAAAACTTTCACCTTCAGGATCTGCATAAAAACGCAAACCGCAAGTCATTTCAGAGACATCCAAATGATGTTGTTATTGCATATCTTTTAATTAAAGCATCTCCGCCGTCAGCGTGGACCTAACTTTTAAGCAAGTACTGTGGAGGCACCCTGAAAAGTCATACCCTCCCCTGATGACTTACTCGATTTATCCTGTAGCCCAACTTCCTGAGCACGTGGTGGGGGAAAAATCTTCACGCCAGCCTCTGTTTAGGAAGAATAATAAATAAGAAAAGATCACCTGCTGCTCAGGTTGTAGTGTTCAAAAGTTGCATTATCATGGCCCATGGTCGCTGTTACCTCTCAAGTCAGGGATATACGTACTGTAATTGATTACCCAGTGTTAGAATGGCCCTGCTTGATGTTTATAACCATACTAGTTAAAGAATGTTACTAAGCATAAAAAGACATTAAACCAATTGTTTAACATAGCCTACTGTAATACACGCCTCAATTAACTGGCGCTTCGCTGACCTAGTGCATCCTAATGCCCGCATCAGGTTTCTATCGTAATGTCTTGTTTATTACATTTGTAGTACCGACTATCTGCACCACGATTAATTACGCAGTGTCAAAACAGCGCTACCCGATCATTAGACAAGCCTGTATACCTGCGGAATGCAGGTATACAGGCTTTCAATGTCTAAAGAGACAAGAAAGCATAGCTCCTCAGGCATTTTAACTGTCAGAAGCATTGCCAGTAAGCTCTTAGTATCCTTTATATAGGTACTCGTTGATTGTATCAGGGGTTTAAAGAAGAAGTCACAATACTTAGAAAGTGGTTCCAAAAGGGACCCCATACCCGAAACGATAGGTCTTCCAGGGGGTGGAAGATGGTTCTTGTGAGTTTTGGGTAGGCAATAAAAGTACAGGACTTTCCCCTATGAACTTGTTAGGAAGTCTGCTTTGTGTTTGCTGCTATATTCGTCATGTTCAGCAGTCATCACTAACTCAACAATCTCATCCATTAGTGATGCTGATGGATCATCTTCCAGGACCAAATAACTCCTTGTATCACTAAGGAGGTGTTTGCATTCGGTGTCATATGCAGTAGTGTCCTGTCCCCCTTTATCGGCGCTCTTAATCACGATATCAGGGTCATTTTTCAAGGATTCTATAGCTTTGAACTGCACAGCCGTTAGATTTTTAAACGGTGTTAGTTCATCTATGCGTTCCACTTCATGGAACACAGCTTGTTCAAAGGCAATTATTCCAGCCGGAACCATTTTTGCATTTTTGCAGGAGGCGTGTAGGTCGACTTGTTTCTAAACCTAGTGTCACCCCTGGAGGCGTGACGTCCGACAGATTCCTGATTTTCAAAAACTGCTTTCAACCTCACTTTGCCAAACAACTCACTGAGTTCACGAAAGAGTTTGAAACGGTCCGGGCGTGGTGTAGATATAAAACCAAGCCCTATCTCCAAGTACTTTCTATCCCCTTGGAACCTCAGGTACTTATCCACTCCTCATTGTTCTTTTAGAACTAAATAAATCTCAGGTCGACACTGAGGCAGGGAGATTCCATGACCGGATGACACCATGACATAGGCACAGGAACTAAGTAATAGCACCAAATGGACTTGACTGGAAGACACTTTCATTAAGTGAAACACACACAAGAATCACAAATAATGATACTGGTAATAGGAGACCAAAAGCCGTCTCTAGGAACACAATATACAATGGCAAAACACTTGGAATGACAGACTGACACAAATACTCTACATATGTCAGAAAAAGATAAGCATAAAACAAACAGCATCCCACTGATAATCTTTGGGTTTGCTGGGTATACCAATCAACGTAAACAGTGCTCCCAGGACAATCTACCACTGGATTATCAACCACTGATAATCAGATGTATACAGTTTACTACTACTTCCTTTGATGAAAGTTTTTGGTACGAAATATTTGTTTGCAGATCCATCTTTTTTAATCTACATTTGTAAAATATGTGCCAGGTTTTCTCAAAATGCCTTCTTGTTCCAGAAAGCCCACAGTCCCGTATCCAACAACGTTGACATGTGTCTCAGAACACAAGAATTCTGGATTTCCTCTGATCAACTGAGAACCTGGCCTCCCAAAAAAAAGGAGACTAAAATATGCAGAATAAACGCAGGATGTCTGGTAGCTCATATGACAGAAAACTAAACGACAACGCAGTAATAGAGTAAGACCAAATGCTGCTCAGTGAATTTTCGCAAAGCACTGTAAACAGTAGTACACCCAGCATCAGTGTGCTAACATGTGGATGCAAGTGCAATTCACAGTTTTACCCTGTGTACAACAATTGACAGGCTTTATCCACGTTTGTAACAACAATTTAACAGTCCTCCACCACATTTTACAATTGTCTGTCCGAAATGTAATTGATAAATTGGTTCACATTGGTTGAGCAAAATAATTCATCATGTCTGTGATAGTGTTTAAGTAAAAAATAAACGTGCAAAAGAACCCTTTTTTCTTGAAGAAAGTGGGTTGTTTTTAATAAGTAAAAGTCGTTTTTTTTAATTACAAAAATTTACAAAGGGAAACAGATCAAAAGGAGATCCCTTCCTCTTTCTGAAAGAATTAGCATTCCAGCTTGGCAGTTGATAGCGTTGCAATGGTTTCTGACTAGAATTACAGTTGTAAACTGTTTATATAAGTGATACCTAATTGCATCTTGGAAAGGATGCCCACAACACGCCCCTTCAAAATTCTGTTTTGGTATCTAGTTGTGGAACCATTTTGAGAACCAGTTAAAAATGACTATTTCCTACAAAGGTTTAGGTAACTAGTGAAAAAGTATTTATTGGTCGTAAAACCACGAATCCATGTACGTAGGTTTAATTTTGCGTGTTGCTAATAGCCACTTGTTGCGATTTGATATTATGAAATTGTAAACACCCATGTACAAATGTGTCCTTGACACATTTAGTGATTCCCTAAGGGGTTGCAATTGACCTACCTCATTAATATTCATGAGGTAAGTCGCAATTTGCGACCCATTAGGAATCACTAAAAACACTGGGATGTTTGCCCAGCTGGGAACAGCAGCCCACCATGTCTGTTTGATTTCAAGTAAAGCATCTTTTTTTTTTAATTCCAGCCCGTTTTCCTTAGACAAGATGTGTTCCAAAAACAAAAGTAAACTATTTCAATTTCTTAGGGACCACTGCTTTATCTCAAAAAAAAGTTTTGGCAACAATTCACAAATGAGAAGGAGTACCCTGGAGACCCCTTGCCGTTTGCCCCTGGGTTTCGTACTACTTGAAGTAGGCAGTAAAATGCAAATGTTTTGCAATGGCATTTTGGTAGCAAAACATTTGTAAGTAGCACTTGTAGTCGCTATTAGGAAGGGATGCCCTTAACACGCCCCTTGCTAATACTGAATCGCTAACCCATTTTCCAAATCGGTAGTAGGTTACCTCATCGCCAAACTGGGTTCTGCACAAACATAATGATTTTTGCGGTTGCAAATGGCCAGATTCTACAAACAGGTCATTTGCGACAACATAAAAACTATGTACATGCTACCCTTAGTATTTTGCAGGGTTTGCTACAGCTAAAAGGTTTCCATGATCTACCCCTTTGTTCTACATACATTTTCAGGATTGAAAACCAGACATTGAAAGTGGTAAAGATGCCATTCAAAACCATTTCATAGCTGTAATAACAAACAGAACTTCTTATCTGCATGTTTTTGCAAGGATCCGTATATGCTGACAGTGGTAATAACAGCCTTCTAACTGCACTTAATATCTTAAAGAACAGATATTACTAACTGAAGAACTGCATCAACCTTTTTTTGTAGCTAATTATCCTAAAGGACATCCATCAGTGTGTGGGTCAAAAGCATCATATTTAAATATCGACTTGTATGTTTATCAACTTCACAATCTCAACTTGCGCAAGTGATGTCATTGATGATGTTGTTTGCAACATCATACATGATGTCGCAATTTTCAAGTTTTAGATCATAAACTTAACTTCCTAAGGATCATTTTAGGGGATTTGTTTACTTTTCTGCATAACAGTGAACGTGATCACAGAAGACAACAGCTCTGACGATTTCAGCTAATTTGTATATGTCTAAACACGTTTTGAAGTTTGTGCTGGGATTGTATTGGCAAAGATTTGTTTCTTATTATGAAGACACCTACCCGCAGGTTTACAGTTCACCTTGACAACAGGTAGAACTGCAAAATAATGTTTTTGAATCTCTGCTGCACTGAGACTTCTGGGTGTCAAGTGATTGCTGCTTGTTGGGCATTTTCAAGCAACATAAAAGTACATGATTCTGTTATGGTTCTGCAGATAAGGTGCCCCAGGATGGCTCTGCTGGAGAAAATGCTGTGTGTGTCGTTGGTTCACATAAAGAAATTGCATTGCTCTTTTTTTTTTTTTTAGAATGACTTTGGGCTTCAAGAGAACTGCAGCGGGAATGTAAATTTGAGGCAGTGTGTTGATGCGTCAGCATTCTGGAGTTCGAGGTGTCTACATTTAATTAACCTACCTGAGGAATTCGCCAACCAGCAGGATCTATTTGAGGAATGAAAGAATAACATTCAAGACATAAGTCAGCGCCGACAGCAAGCATAGTTCGGCTGCCGATTGGAAATCCGAACTTCCACCTTGGCATTAAAACAATGGCGCAAATTGAAACAAATGCGCGGATTCGAGAGGGGTCCCGATCTGGCTGAACAATAACGATAAACTAATCATTCATAAGATAAATGTGTATGAACAAAACGGGCGCAGCTGTTAACTGCGGCGCATGTGCAGCTCCAGGGAACCCAAATGAGGTCCTTCTCTGCTAATGAGGGACGCTGCAAACTTTCGAAATAAACATTTGTAGAAATTAAGGGCATCATTTATGTGGCTCTGCATCACTTTTACGCCGCCGGTGCGTCACTTTTTGTGACGCACCAGTGGCGTAAAAATGCACCTTGTTGCGCCATATTTACAAAGTGACGCATCTAGGTAGATGCGTCACTTTGTAAACCCCTGTGCCACATTAGACCTGCGCCAGGTATAATGTATGCAAGGGGGGCTTATTGACGCAAGAAAGGGACGTAGAAGTGACGCAGTGAAATCTATAAGATTTCACTGCACCACTTCTAGGATGCAAATGTGTCAATATCTTAAGCCTGCCTCACAGCAGGCGTAAGACTGACGCAGGCCCTTTCACATGGGGCTTGCCCCATGTGAAAGGACGCATTGCTGGAGTTGCGTCACCTTTGTGACACACTCCATATATGAGTCACTTTTGCGCCTACAGATACGTCAGAAATACTGACGTATCTGTAACTCCTTGCGCAATGATGCGTCATACTGTAAATATGACGCATCAATGGTATTGAAAGGAGGGCGCAATGAAAAGTGACGTATCGCTGTTTTCACGCAGGGATGCGCCACTTTTCATAAATGAGGCCTGCAGTATTTATTTTGCAGAAAAAATACCTACCTCTTTCACCAATGACTTTGTGGCGAAACTAAAACATTTTGCAGGTGGCGTAACATTAGCACCCGCGGTGCGGAGGGGTTGGGGCTCCATCACCCCCCCCCACACACACACACACACACACACAAGTCCTCCCCCTTCACCATAGTACACCGACTGGGTCTGAGGCCAGGTAATGTTAGTTTGAAACACTCCATTTTTGGGTGGTGTGGCAAAGTGGTAGATGGGCACGGGTGAGGGAACTCCATGTACTATTTAGGGGGTGGGGGCTCAAGTATTGATAAAGCCACTGCTGTATAGAAAGGATTCAAGCGTGTGGAAGAGCCAGGTGTTCTAAATTGTAAAGTCAAAACTCAGTAGCACGCAATTACATCACAAAATGTAAACTAGGGTAGATGCCTGGAAGCACAAAACGAGCTGTTTTTACGCACTTGCGGTTGATGATGAACTGCAATATACAGTGACAACGCAAACGGCAACGATTGTACAACCTACTTAAAACAAATATTGCCAAATTAGGAGCCCGATTGAGCTTGGCAGATGAGTTCCATCTTAACAAGTGTGACAAATATGCCGTCCACCTTTTTGCAAGTGTGTGACATCCTTACACTATGTAATAAGGTGCGGAAGGTATCCTTCTCGTTTGTGGTAGGTTAATCTCTCCTCAGAACTCTATTTCAGGACCTACATCTAATCCAATACTGTAAAAATCTAGAAGAAGGAGGCTTTGGTTTGTTTCTAACCATTTTACATGAAGGATCATCAATATTATTTGTATCTGGTGTTGCCACCAATCCTTACCTCACATTGACTGCCTCTTCATCCCACCTTGTGCAGTTTATACTGTAAACTGACACAAAATGGTTCATTGTAACTGATTATTCAGAGATTTCAAACACACATTGTAATTACAAACCGATAACACCGAGATTTTGGTGTTTTTCAATTCAAATAAGACATGGATCGATATTTGCAAACCAGCAGAAAGGAGATATTTCAGTACTTGCTGCTGAGGCAAGAAATCCTGGTTTTATTCTTGATAATTATCTTAGATTAAACCACACTAAATTTAATGTAATTTTATGATCATTAGAATCTCAAGGAACATCCTAACAATTCTACCAACAGCTACATTAACAGTATAATGCAGGGAGCTATTATTTCGTGTTTAGACTATAGGAACTCCCTGTGTGTAGTCCTGTCTGGATATTTAACCAAGAAATTGTAGATAATACAGAATATATTGTTAAACAAATTATGAGTCTTTAGAACAGTGAAATAATTTCTACAACCTAATACATCTTCACCATTTAAACGTTATCTTGTCTCAATATTTATATTAATAAGGTGTGCTATGGTACCAGACACCAGGTGGCCATCAGAACTTTACTCCAGGTTTAATTATGGACTAAAGGGATTATTATGGCTTTGTGATGGGCTAATGGGTTTTTATGGTCCAGCAATATTATTACGTCTAAATTCTTTCATGTACACCTATTTCCTTTATCCTTTCGTGTCCAATCCAAGCACCTCTTCAAACGCAAATTTATTGAAAACGGCTATCAGATTTACTCCATACAACAAAAAAGAATGCTTTCTGAGTAAAGTTCGAACTTTCAGCAAATTTGGTGTAAATCCATTGAGTCCTTTTGCCGTTATTGCGTCCCAAAATTTCCTATGGAATTAGCATGGTAAACAAAGTTGAGGGATCCACCCTTTTTTCACAGCACTCGCTTGCCAAATCACCCCAAAACTTTCCAGGAAGGCACTTACGTGGATGAACTGTTTTCTTTTGGAAAAATGTGTGAAGATTTCTCAAACGCCACCAAAGTTATTTGTGAAACAAAAATCCACCACCCTATATATTTATAGGTAAGCTCAGAATTCACTCGTACAAAACAAGTGAACTTCAGCAATTATAGGTAGCCGAACTAACTATACTGATGCCCTGAGCAGTGCAGTGCTTATGACCTCACATATTATATCACCCATGACATAGTCAGTGACGTCACTGATGACATCACTCAAGACATCTCAAATGACAACTTCCACAGATCCACTCACAAACCCACTCACACTCTCATACAACATATCATAAACCCATTCACTTCCCACAAAATTATTCATATTCAATGACAGATCCAAACAATCCCTTACATACCCACTCACTCTACCAAACAGCTGGCCACACACACTCATTCAGCATAATAGCTACTCACACACACACTCACTCAACCATCCAGCCAGTCAACACAGCCACTCACTCACCCATATAACCATTCACACACTCACATACCCACACAGCCATTAACATACTCAATCACACATTCATTCAGGCACTCACCCTTCCTCTCACTCACCTTTACAGCCATACAGCCATTCGCACAGAAACTCACTCTCCAATACAGCCACTAAAACACCAACTCACTTAACAAAACATCTACTCAAACCACCAATCACTCAGCCATGTACACACACACAATTACTCACTGATACAAACATTCATACATCTACTAACTCACCCATGCAGTCACTCACACATCCAGCCATTCACTCATATAACCATTCAAACATCCACTCTATCACCCCTACAGTCACTCCCACACCCACTTACCCACCAATACACACACTCACACAGACACTCACTCATACATTTACTAACACACCCCGTCACTCACCTTTCACACAGCCACTAACTCACTTACCCATAGAGATAGTCATACACCCTCTCATATGTAAATATGCACACAGTCACACAGCCACTCACATAATGTATGTTAGAATCAGTCTCAATAGTTAGTAGTACACCTCATACACTAATTTGCGTTTTGTAGTAGCTTCTACCTATGTATGTTTAACACTCCTAAACTCTTAGAAAACACTTACACTCAGTAGATTATGTTAACAGTCATGTATTCAGTGTTGCCACTGACATAGTATGAGTGATGTAATATGTATCAATATAACCAGTGCATTGTAAGGGCATCAGTTATAGTTTGCTCAGCAAACTATATCTGCTGAATTTCACTGGTTTTGTATGAGTGAAATCTGAGCCTAACTATAACGTCTCTGTAACCTTTGTTATTTTTCAGTGAATTTCTAAGGTTTTTTTAATTCTATTTCCTAACTATAACATCCCTGTAACCTTTGCTTTTTTCTGTGAATTTCTATATTTATTTTATTCTATTTCCTAAGGATAACATCCCTGTCACCTTTGTTTTTTAAGTGAATTTGTAAGGTTTTTAAAATGTATTTCCTAAATGTAACTTGTAATATTTGAGAGTGAGTTAGTACATGGGCGCATGATTTTCAGAGTGGGTCTGTAAGTGGGTGTCTGAGTGACTAAGCGCGTCTGAAGGTGGGAATATAAAAAAATATATTTTTAAAAAGTTTTCCCTGATATTCGTGAAATCATTGCAACGTTGGACGGGTTGGCTGCACTGATGCTCACGGCAAATTTGTGAATATTGCGATTTGAAAAAAAACTTTCTTTCAACATATTATACTCATAATTGGCTCCACAAACACCCCTAGTATCCTCTAATGGGCTCTGGGCACATCCAATCTGACCCCCTTACACTGCTTTCAGCCCTTTGGTTTCAGCACTGAAGACTGTTGCAATGAGGTAAAATGGCAGCCACATCTCTCTGCTCTGGTTGCAGCCAGTCAAGCATTGCATTCCTGTTGGTGCAAGGATTCACAATTAATTGTGCAACCTTCGCGAATTAGCTGTGGCCACAGATATAAACATTTTAATTTCCATTAATTTCTCAACAACTACTGGATGCATGTACACCGGATAACTGAAAGCGTAATCTAGTGAACCAAAATCTACCTTCCTGCCAACATTTCTCTAATTCCGTCTACCAGTTCGGGCTGTAGACATGATCAAAGCTCCTATGGAAATTACAATGGGCAACACACTTTTTCACCACCGTTTTTCATGGCCCTCTTGACGGTTCGCCCCAAACATTTTCATGTGCAACAAGAATCACTAGCACACTTTTTTGGAAACTTTTGTGAAGATTCGTCAAACAGCACCAAAGATATAAGCGAGTCAAAAAATGCTTTTTGTATAGAAAAAATGTCCAAACTATAACTACCTACTGGTGACTACCAGTAGGTTATATATATATATATATATATATATATATATATATATATATATATATATATATATATATATATATATATATATATATATATATATATATATATATATATATATTACCTACAGTCGCCAGTATGTAGTTATAGTTTGGATTTTTTTTCAATGTTAAATCTCAAAATTCCATTTGGAATAACTTTGGCGCCGGTTGATGAATCTGCCTGAATATTTCCTCAAAATGGTCTCGTCGAGCTCCGGTCCTTCCCTGAAAGTTTGGGGAGGATGCGTCAAGCGAAGGCCGAGATAAAAGGGGGGTCCCAAAACGCGTTTTCCCCATGTTAATTTCCATAGGGCGGTCGACCTCACTTTTAGCCCGAACAGCTGAATGGATTTCCATCAAATTTTGTAAAATTGTAGGGACTGGTAGCCCGATGTGCCTTTGCTATGTCTCAAGATATGTGCTCCAGTGGATTTTGAGTAATTTAGGTTAAAAAAAATATGTATATCCATACGCGCGCCCCGGTACGCGCTCCGGGGAGCGCACCGGGCGCGCCACGCGACTTGCGCACGGAAAAGCTGATTGGCTCACTGGTGTCTGTAAACATTCGAAACAGTCCGGAGCGGCCGCCATCTTGTGTCTCAGTAGGATTGAGACACAAGAGGTGGCAAAAATCAAAGGGGGAAATGAGCAAAAGGGGGCAGGGTACACCCCCCCTGACCCCTTAGGTTTGATGTGGTGGCAAAAAAAGGGTCCCGTAGGACAAATAAAATTTTTCGATTTTCGCGGGGGGAGCGCACGGAACGCATACCGGGGAGCGTACCATGGAGAAAAAAGAATGACACTTTTTTAAAAAAAAATTATATTTTTTTATAAATTGGAGGTAGTTCTGAAAAGAACTTTTTTTTGTTATTGTTGTTTTATATTTTTTTTATACTTTTTAAAACGATTTTATATTTTTTTGGGATTTTTTTCAGGGGAATAACAAAAACAGGGATTCAAAAACTGCTTAACAGGAGCAAAAAAATGTGAAAATGTAGGGTCTGGGAGAGCAGCGGTGTTCCTGTCTCTTTATAGCAATGAGTTCATGCTCTGCTCCCCATAACAGAGCAGTTCGTCACAGTCCATGCATAGAAATTTAATGCCTGCAAAGACCGGCTGTACGTTAGGGACCATTCCTTCACGCGTTGTTCCTGAAGGTGTTGCTCCACCAGTGGAGGTGCTGCCGCCATCTCTTGGTAAATTCCGTGCCAGCTCCCTGACACTCTCCCTGGAATAATTATTTGGGTGTCTTCTTTTGACATGCCTAATTAAATTGGCATTTCCAAAGCTATATTTTTTTAGAGGATTGCCTCTGGATAAAATACTGCCACATATTTTGCAGGTTACTTTACCAGCATTAACTTTTTTTGTCCTTCAGGGATGTCATAACATTTTCAGATGAAGTGGTTCTTTTTTTTCTGGAGAGGACGGTCCTCAGGCAAAAAAGCATCTGAATAACTGCTGGATGACTCCCTTGCAACCATTGCTGTAGATAAGGAAAATTATGAGAAAATACACAGAACACCTCTTGCTCTCTCCAAGTGCAACTCAATAGTGAGAGAAATGGGTGGGTTTCTCAAAATTTTGAAAAAAAAAACCTTCTGAGCCAATGAAAAGTGTTATTTTAAAGTCACATGGCTTGACGCGCTTACGCTACGCGCCCTTGGGCGCGTTCCGAGGCGCGTAGCGTAAGCGCGTCGGGCTGCTTATGTTGCGCGATCGTATACGCTCGGGTGCTTACGCGGTGCATCATAAGACGCATCTCGCGGCTACGCGATACGTGTCTTATGACGCGTGGCGTGGCGGCTACGCGATACGTCACAATGTGGTTTTCGTTTGCGGCAATAGCGCTATCCGGACGCTCACCGGTACACGCCCCGGGGCGCGCCGTAACATTGCGCTTACCAGTGCGTTCACCGGTACGCGCCCCGGGAGCGCCTCGGGGTCAAAAATTTTAAAAAAATAAATAAATTAACATAATTATACAATATAAAATTCGTTTTAAAATGTTACACTTTTTATACCTATAAATATTTGCTATTAAAAAAACATTGGAATTCACTGAAAAAAACATAGGTTTCACACCAGTTATAGTTAGGAATTAGCATTTAAAAAACCTATTAAATTCACTGAAAAAACCATAGGTTTCACACCAGTTATAGTTACCTGGAAATTTTACTGACATAAAACCAATGAAATTCCCACGTTATAGTTAGTTGGACTCACTATAACTTGCGCGTGCAATGCACTGCTGATGACGTCACATATTACATCACTCATGACATGGTCAGTGACATCACTCATGACATCACTGATGAGACCATCCTTGTGACAGAGTGACAGACCTCCTTTCACTGTAATGTAACCCTGGAAACACATATTCCAAAACAGAAACATTTTTTAAAAAATGGAGATACCCATACCAGTTACAACAACCAATTCAATAATTCCACCATTTATATACACATCCACTCATTGACCAACAGTTCAGGCTGCTGGGAGGAGCATGTGCTCTGGAGCAGTGACCTTGCAAAATGGACAGAGAACATTAGCATTTGGCTGAGGTATATAGACTACATTTTCTTTGTATGGGAAGGCAATGAGATGGATATAAATGTTTTTCTTTCCAATCTAAACAGTAATGATGTTAATGTTAGATTCACAATGCACTATAGCCAACGAACCATTGACTTCCTGAACACGAGAATGAAAATCACAGATGGGACCCTCCAGACAGAACTATTTAGGAAATCCACTGCAGGGAACTCAATCCTACTCACAGCCAGTTGCCGTACCTCCAAATTCCGATGGATCATACCATTTAGCGAATTCCGCAGAGCAAAAAGAAACTGTAGCTCTGAAACCAGCTGCCTCAGAACAAAGACAGAAATGACTGAGAGACATGAAGTGAGGGACTATCCACAGAAAGCATTAAAATTGCTAATAAGACTGCAGGCAATATATCTAGGGTACAGGCCATTTTCTGCCCCCCCCCACCAGTCAAGTCTGAGCAAACAAGTGAAATGATTTGCTTCATACCAAAATATGCAAACCAGGCTGGGAAGTTGAGCAGTATCCTAAAAAATAGATGAGGAATCCTGACACAAGTCAATATGCTGAGGGACAAAATGTGAAAGACATCAAACATTACCTACAGGCATACTCTTTCTCTGAAAGACATGCTGGCACACAGTTATCTCAAACCAAAGAAAATAAAAGGATTTCAAATGCTGTGGTGACTGCAGGGCCTGCAGACTCAGCAACAATATTCAAGAAGTTACCATAGTAAGAGTTAATAAGACCTGGCAGATACCTAAGCACATAACCTGCAAAACCAATTTTTTTGTCTTTTTGATCACATGCCCATGTGGGATGTAGTGCATTGGATCTACTACTTTTTCTGTACAGAAGAGAATCCTTAACATTGAAGGGCAATAACAAACACTGGATTGATGTAAAGCAAGGCATTTCTAAGAGAAACACCAAAGTGACTGGATGAAAGCCAAATACTTTTACCTCAATGCAGTCTCTAAACAGCCAAAGGAAGAAACAGACTGACAGCTTTATACAGACTAGAATCAAGGTTCATTCTGCAATCTGGTTCCTTGAATTCCCATGGAATGAATAATGGCGAGGAATTCCACTCACACCTATAGAAAACTCATGATGCCTACGACCCCATTGCACAGGGGGTGATCAGTTAGCTGTTATATTTAATTTTTATTTTATTTTTCATACACATGTTATTCTAGAAGGCACATTCCTTTCTGTATTAATTTTTCATGGATGTACTTTTAGTTTTTTTAGTGTGATTATGGGATTTTACCCATCCTCTTGAGTACTCAGCAGGCTTATGTTATGACTAGAGAATAATATGGTACCCACATCCCCCTCCCCCTTAATATTGGATGAGATTATTATGTGTTACACCTATTTTTGAAATGACATAATGCAGACTATCATGATCTTGAAACAATAATTTTAATATAATGTATTCTTCTACAGAATCCTGGTGGGCATAAACCCATGTGGACCAATTGACATTACGGGCTTTATGGGTCTATGAATGGGTGTGTGAGTGCCACATGGCTGTATGGGTCTGTGAGTAGGTGTGTGAGTTGCTGTATGGGTCTGTGAGTGAGTGTGCGAGTGGCTGTATGAGTCTGTGAGTGGCTGTGTAAGTGTCTGTTTGGGTCTGTCAGTCGCTGTGTGAGTAGCTGTATTGGTCTGTGAGTGGGTGTGTTGGTGGCTGCATGGGTCTGTGAGTGGGTGTGTGGGTGGTTACCTGAGTGAAACACTGGAACCACTGTCAGGAAAGAAAGCTGAGCTCACAGCTCAGGCAAGTTGTGAAGGTATTTTCATTAGGAGATCGTATATACTAGTACAAGCAAATTCTGAAGAGGGATACAAATTTCGCCACAATTGTAGACAATATTTCACAGATCCATAGCGTAGGACAATAAATTGGCAGTCAAAGGGTGTGTGCTGCTTAACGATAGGCTTGATGGTCAAGAGGACAAAATAAACATGAAATCTTGTTCTCCTGATAGGAATTCCATATCCTTGTGTGGGAATCTCTGATAACTTTCAAAGCAATGTATAATAGTACAATATATCGGCCATAAGATCAAGTAATACTAAGGGCCTTATTACGATGGACCTCTTATCAGAGTCCAACTGCCATAGTTTGTGGACCGGGACTGACCGACAGGTAGTCAGCAGTCCCGCCCACCAAATTAAAATCCTACCGTTGTGTAGGGAGTTTGAAACATGCCATTTGCCATTGAGGCTTGTGTGTCTGCCTGGAAAAGGGCTGTAGCACAAGCCCCATGGGAGAAATGCATGATTACAAACTTCCCTGCACCGTGTGCCAGGCACGATGTTGTGCCTTGCAAAGGGTGCATGGGAGTTTGGGGGGGCACCACATGTGCCCCCCTGGGCCCATTTCTCAAGCTCAGGATGGACCCTGCTTGGGTCCTCTTAGTCTCTTTCCAGCTGCCTTTTTATGGCAATTAGACTGCCATGAAAATGCAGAGGGAAGTGCATCGTAATCCAGATGGCAGTGTCTGCACAGGCTCTGCTGCCATTCAGGGATTAGTAGTCCACCCGCAGCAGCGATGGGATCTCCGAACCTGACGGAGGCGGTGGTCCTTCCCCCGTCCACATTGCTCCGACCACGGGCATCATAAACCGGCAGTCAGAACGCGGCCCTGGATGTTGCGCGTGCAGTGGCTGTCTGTCCAATGTCATGAATCAGGCCCAATGTCATACACAGCATTCATCCACCACGACCAGTAAGGCATTGCCTCTGCAGTTTTATTAATATGTCCGTGTTAAAGGTCTGATTGCATCACTTGAAGTAGTTTATCAAAACGAGTATTTAATTTAGAAATTAGTATCTTCTCCAGCACCTTCACTCAATACAAAGTGCAGGAAAAAAGTCAACATTTCCACAGGCAGAACAACTTTGAGACAGTCGCTGAAAGTATTATTAAGATATACAGCTCGTGGGCACAGCGTTGCCCCTGACATGTGGGAAAGGGTCACCTAAGGACTTCAGGGAAGATACGAAAACAGTAGATATGTGTCAGAACAAATAATGAGGATTTCTAAGGGGTCACAATTCTACCCAAAGGCCAGAAGAGGGAATACAAGAATAGCTAGTGCCAAGAAGCCAAGACGACACATTGGTATGGGTCTCACACACTGCAGACTAAAATGCCGTCCCTTATAGCAGTTAGCTTGGCCCCCAGAGAATAATTTACATGGATGCCTGAGCCACCTTTCTCCCAATGTTACACCAGTACTGTTATTTCTCTATTGCAATTGCTTCATGTTATCGGATTCTCCAGCCTATTTTTTCCTCTTAAAGGTGTTTATTTGTCTATGCTCCTGAGAGTTTTACAAGAAATCGTGTAAACGTTTGTGGACAGCTTTTGCACTGGCTGTGTCAATCTGATTTCTTGGATGGAACCATGAAAAAAAACACAAAAACATGATTTTTGCATGTAATTTCCTCAACAGGCTGAAAACCATAAAAGAAGAATTTCTTCACCGATGGAGTCAAGTGTTTTAATTGCTTTTCAAGCGTTAAAAATGAAGAAATCGCTTCCCACCTCTCACCTTCGTTGGGTGCAAAAAATGGGGGACGAAATGAGTGACACACTAATGAGGCAATGTAACAGAAGACATCAAATTACTCCCAGCCCAAGATCGCGTCAAACTTGTATTTTCTTCTCCTTGTGCTGAGTTGTAGGCCTGCTAAAAACATGCCTTTTTGCAGGTTACTAACGAGGAAGGCATTTCCCTTGTAGTGCCGCATATGGTGTTGGCCTCTGATAAAGTTGGCCCATTCTCACGCCATTGCAGGGGGAGGCATGGATGTATAAACTGCTCTTTTGACAGGGTGGTGTGACAAAACTGTTTTGTATCTGCTAAACTGAAATTTCGGCTCTTACTACGTTTATTTTGGGGAGAGCAATTTACAAGGCAGGAAATCAAATCACAGCAGCCTCGATGCAATATTTTACCAGATGTTTGAAAGCAACAGACAAGGTGATGCTGCCCATCATGATCAGTCATTCAAAGAGGAAGAAACAGTATGCAAAGCAAGCGCGAGATATTGGGCCCGATTCACAGAACTAACTTAAGACAAAATCCTACACTTAAAAAGTTAGGAGTCCTAACTTTACTACTACTAAACAGAGAAAAATCCTAACTTTAAGACTTTTGGTATTCACAGAAGGCATTTAGGATTCCTAAAGTTAGGACTCCTAACTTCTGTGAATACCGAAATAAGTAAGTGCCTTCTGTGAATACCAAAATGAGTAAGTGCCTTCTGTGAATACCAAAATGGTAGTAAGTTTAGGATTTTGTCTCAAGTTAGTTCTGTGAATCGCTTGGTCCGCCCTAAGTTGTCAGGGTATGACCAGACGTGGCTCCATTGGCCACTGGATTCAAGATAGCTTGGCTGATGAGGGTTATGAACCCAAAAACGGTCCCAGGATGCTTGTTTCCGGTCCAGAGAAGACATGGCTTGGCAGTTAGAGCTGGACTGTTCCTTTGAGGCACAGGTTCGCACTGATTTGCATATGGCCATGTCTGAACTGGGGTGGTGGAGTGAGCTAAAGAATGTTGATGGATTAAACCCCAATCAGTTGACTGGGGTGAGTGTTTGATTTGCTCAAGCGCTCCATCCATCATCCCCTTTGGTATCACCTAATACATTATGTCAAGGTGCCTCAACCATTAGATTCCACTTTTTGACATTTTCAAGGTGTTGTGAGTGATGTTCTTGCATCACCACCCCCCACTTAGTAGAAATAAAAAAGTCAATAGAACAATATTTTTAAGTTGATATTTTAGACTTGGGTATCGGTTACAAAATATTGCATATTTTGAAATATTTGTATTGCTTCTGGTCTTGACTATTAGTTTCTAAAATGCAACACAACATGAATTCTATGCTTATCTCGAGTGGTGGAGATCGAGTGCAGGTCCTGTTGCTTCCTCCTCCCTGTGTTTTGTATGAAGAAACATGGACCGGGGAGGCGAAGCCGGACTCTATAGGGCCCATGTCGACAGCCACCCAGAGGTGGCGACCCGAATTCAGCAAGCCTGATAAAAGGGTGAGCGCACCGGATTGTACACCCCAATCCAGCTGCTAGCCACCCAATCATGGAGGGAGGCGGTATGTGGCGGGGGGTTCAAAAGGGGTTGAGGTCCCCAGTTGGACACACAAGCCCCCCCAGTCGAAGTGCAAATTAGCTGGTACTGGAGTTTCATTGCTAGAGCATGGAACAGAAGCAGGTGGCTGGACGTACCCCCAAGCATACGGCGAGGGCCTGGCTGCAACAGGCTGGGACCGTATCTTGTGTCGCTGTCGACAAGTCCTACATGATATCATAGCTGCTCCGGGGGTCGGAGCTGCAGTTGAGAAGTGGCTGGATCAACCGGTGAAAGGATATAGGAAGACAAAATCTGGCTGAATTGGTAGCAGAATAGCGGTTCAGCCTGGTCAAGGACAGGGGAAGTCTGCCGCTCACTGTAGCTCCATCCCCTGCTCACCAGGAAATCAAGAGGGAGACGGGCACCTCCTACAGCAGAGCATGCCCCAGGAAGCAGGTACATGATATGGGGCACAGAGTGGTTTCCACATTGTTGCTGGCGGCCAGGGACATTGTTATGAAACAACATTGCAAAGGTCAATTGTGAGGAGAGGGGGTACGCCGGATTAGTAGGCAAGGTTGTAGCATAGGGCTGAAGCTACCGATTTTGGAGCCTGAGTCACCGGGTCTGAGCCTGACATACGCTCAAACATCCTGTGATTCATAAAAGGAACACGTCATAGTGAAACTAACTGGGCTCATGTTTGCATTCTAGAAGCTAAAAAAACGAGTCACTTGGAAGTTACATCGTAAGCTGTTATATACTTATTATCACCTTGCTTCTTTCCTGTTCTCTCGTGCTTGCAAGCACAAGAGATCCCCTTTGTTGTTCTCGAATGCCGAATTTCAGTCGTGAGGATTCCTTGCACGTCATTCTGGACGTTGGCTTCCTCACGACTGGACGGCTCTGGTTGTGGGTGCTTTGGATGAATATCAAAATTGAAATAAACCTACGATTGAACCTACGCAAGCCTCAGCTTCGTACTTAACATATTTTGGCGACGATCGGGATTTTCCTGCACCCACCGCCAGTCAAGTTTTCAAGACTTACCCGAACACCACCGTTGTTCGTCTTCTGCCTCTTCTGCCTCCAGTCCAACTTCGTCTACATCAGGTCGTATACTTTAAAGCACTTTCTCCGTCCATTACTTGGCTCCCAGTGCGGATTTCTTTTCATTTCCTGGCCTTTTCCCCGGCGCCGCTTGAGACTGTCAGTTGCTGCCTCGCGCTCCATCACGCGTGCTCACTTTCAACTTCCTGCTCGCGCTGCCTCACGCGCATTGTGCTCCAACTCTCAATCAAGCCCACCGCCTTTCGAAAGTCACGTCATACTGTAACCTTGACGACGACGCCTAGTGGCCATTTTCAACCACAGCGATCTGCCAAGCCTTCGTTCAGCGTTACAATTCAGCGATAGGCACGCTTCACTGGCTTTCATTTTATATTTATATCCACAGCGTTATCCACGCTTTACTGCTTTCATTCTTCATTGAAGTGACCACAGCGATAGGCACGCTTTATTGCCTACCATGTTTATTTAATACCAAACTTTCACAATTCAAGTCATCTTCAGCGATAGACGCGCTTTATTGTCTATCACAAATTTAACCACATTTCTTCCATTTTAACAAGAAAGCATTTCCAAATGCACCAAGTTAACTAAGCATCATATTTTGCTAAAGCATACTTATCTACTGGTTTATAAAACATTTTCAAATACAAAATGTTATCCTTTCATTTTATTTTACCATGGCTTCTTCTCAACAGTTTCAAACACCAGCTCCTTTTTTGCAAACTCCAGGAAAACCTCCTCTTGCTTGGCGCAACTGGCTCAAAGGTTTTGAGAACTATTTGGTAGCCATTGATGCTACTAAATATGATCCTCCTCGCAAGGTTGCCATTCTTTATGGATGTTTGGGAGTTGCTGCTCAACAAGTTTTTGAAAATCTTCCTCATATTCCTTCTCCTTCTGGTGATTCTGGTGACAATTGGAATGTTTATCAAGAAGCCATTGCTCGACTCAATAAACAATACGACGATGAGCCCAGTATTGTATTGGAACGTCATAACTTTTTCAAACGCAAACAAAGTGTTGATGAGAGTGTAGAAGACTATATTGCTCAACTCAGAATTCTGGCTTCTACCTGTGACTTTGGCGCTAGTACAGATACTTCTATCAGAGACCAATTTATTTTTGCTTGTTTTTCTAAAAAAATCCAGGAACGTTTGTTAAGTTGCAAAAATCCTTCCTTAACAGAAACAATTGATATTGCAAAAGGGATTGAGCGAGCAACTTATTCCTCTAAAATTTTACAAGAAAGCATCTCTCAACCTTGTGTTCATTTGGTTGACCAAGCTTCTAATTTCACTTCTATTGACCTTGTTAACAATTCTTCAAGACAACAAAACAGGAAACCCCTCATATGCTATAGATGTGGGTCAAGAAACCATCTTGGCAATTCTCCCTCTTATCCTGCGTCTGGGAAAAAATGTTCTTCCTGCAAGAAAATTGGTCATTTTCCATCTGTGTGCAGGGGTCGCAAAAAATTTACTAGAGTCAATAATATTGAATTTCAAGAGAATTTAGAGTCTTGCTCCACCAGGCTCAATGATGTCATGTTGTCTATTGAATGTGATTCTCTTGAATTTTCTAAGATTAAGAGTCCCTTATGTGAATTGTTGATTGGTACAATTTCAATCCAAGTCAAAGCTGATTCTGGCTCTCCCATCACCATTTTATCAGATCTCACGTTTTATGCTAATTGGGGTCAAAAAGTTGTTCTTTCCAAGTCAGACGGCAATCCAAAGGCTTTTGGCGAGAAGGACATCGATATGCTGGGTTTCTTTTATTCAAACATTGCTTGTCTGGGCAGATACACCTTCACAAAAGTCTATGTTGCTCTTAAGGGCAGAGATATCGTAGGTTGGTTTGACTTAGCCAGAATGGGTTTGATTCTCAAACCTGGCTCTGATCAACCTATTGCTTTAGGCGATATCCCTCATGACTACTACACTAGTCATGATTCTGGGAACTTCCATATTTCAGATCTTTCCTTTCCCTTAGTCAAAATGGACAGCTTACTAAGTTCTTTTCCAAACTTATTTAAAGATAAGGTTGGTACAGATCTTGGTTTTAAGCATGAGATTAGACTTAAACCCAATGCCCAACCCGTTATTCACAAAGTTCGTTCTCTTCCTTTGAGTGCAAGAGATGAACTAAAAGGTGTTTTGAAAAATCTTTGTGATGAAGGAATCATTGCTCCCTGTGACTCGTCAGAATGGGTTTCCCCTATAGTTTTAGTTCGTACAAAAACTGGGGAGGTGAGATTGTGTGCTGATTTACGCTCACTTAATAACAATATCATCGTGGATTGCCATCCCCTTCCCAAAATTCATGACCTATTGGCTAATTTGGGTGGGGCTAAATTTTTCTCTCTCCTGGACCTTAGGTCTGCTTATCACCAAATTCCCTTGTCCCTTAAATCTCAAGAGTTAACAACCTTTATCACTCCCTTTGGTGCTTTCAAGTATCTTAGGCTCCCTTTTGGCTTGGCCTCGGCAGCCAGCATTTTTCAAAAACTGATGGACAACCTGTTTCAAGACATTCCTGGCGTGCAAGCGTATCAAGATGATATTTTGATTTACGCTAACGACTCTTCTCAGCATAATCACACTCTTAACACTGTCTTACAAGTGTTGGAAAAAGCTGGCATGACTTTTAGACACGACAAATGTAAGTTTGGAGTTCAAGAATTAGATTACTTGGGTCATTCCCTTTCTCCCAATGGCATTAAACCCAAATTCTCCTTAATTAAAGCTATCAGAGATGCCAAACCTCCCAAGGATCGAGATGCCCTTCGCTCCTTTCTGGGTTTATCAGAATACTACGCCAGGTTTGTGCATGGTTACGCACAGATTGTTGAACCTTTGAGAGCACTCTTAAGGAAGGGAGTGAAATTTGTTTGGTCTGAAGACTTGCAGAAAGTTTTTGACCAGGTCAAGAAGATCATTGAAGACTCACCTGCTTTGCATCCTTTTTCCGACGGCTCTAAGTGTTTTATCACTGTTGATGCCAGTCTTACTGGTTTGGGTGCCGTTTTGGGACAATGGGTCGAGGGCAAAGAACATACGGTTGCCTTTGCATCCAGAACACTTCTTTCTGCTGAAACTAGGTACAGTACGATCGAAAGAGAAGCCCTGGCTTGCGTTTGGGCTATTCAAAAATTAAAATCTTACATTTGGGGTCGTGAGTTTGAGATTTACACAGACCATAAGCCCCTTATGCACATGCTTTCCGATAGTACTTCAAATAGGGCTTCTGCCAGACTTGTTTGTCTTCTTTCCAAACTCCATGAATTCCATTTTGTTATCAAGCATATCTCTGGGGGTAAGAATTTCAGGGCAGATTGCCTCTCAAGAATGTCTTTAACTGATGATTCTATTGTTGATGATGATATTGAGTGTGTTGTTGCCACCATTGATGCAATTGCTGAATGTCAACCCATTTCTGAAGTTCAATAATATCTAGCTTATAAAAATGATGTAATTCTCTCTAAAGTTAAGGAGTTCATTGTCAACAAATGGCCTGAACGCAGAACTCTGTCCTCTGAGTTAAAAGGTTTTGCAAACGTATCTGAGGAACTTTCTTTAGTCAATGATATGGTCATGCATAACGATTTATTTGTTCCTCCTCAGTCTGTTCGTGATCATATTATTCGTTCTGCTCATCAGGGTCACCTTGGTATTGTAAAAACTTGTCAACGCATCAAACAATTTTACTGGTGGCCTTCCATGGACTCTCACATTAGAAGGATGATTGATAATTGTACCCAATGCATACTCTCTGACAAACATTGGAAAACCCTTTCCACCCCTTTATGTCCTGTTCCCCTGCCGGCTGGTCCATGGGACAAAGTTGCTTTGGACTTTTCTGGTCCATATGACGTTTTACCTATTGAGAACAAGTTTCTAATTCTTCTTGTTGATTACTACACCAAGTGGCTCTATTAATCCTTTTGCTATTCTGCTTCTACTGACAATGCTGTTAAATTTTTACAGTCCGTTTGTGATATTGAGGGCTTTCCCAAGACCATTGTTACTGACAATGGTACCCATTTTGTCTCACAAAAAATGTGCTCTTTTCTCAAAAGTCATGATATTTCTCACTGCAAAGTTGCCTTGTACTCACCCTCCTCAAATGGTTTGGTGGAAAGGTGTAATCGCATTATTAAGGAGGGTGTTCAAACTGCTATTTCTTCTAGGCTAGATCCTTTGCCTTTTGTTCATGACAAAGTGTGGGCTTACAATACCTCCCCACACTCTACAACTGGTGTCTCACCTTTTACCTTACTTAGAAAAAGAAGAGTTCATTCTTTTCTCAATCCTAGTTGGTTGTATAAGGATTGTGATTCGTCTGATTATTCTTTTTCTGTTCAAGATCATGTGAGTGCTAAACAATTGTCCATGAAATCACGTTTTGATGAAGGTAAACATTCTGTTGGTCAGCCTTTGCAAAAAGGGGACATGGTTCTCATTAAGAATCCCAAAAGAGTTTCAAAAGGGAGGTCTAAATTTTCATCTCCAAATTTGGTCACACAAGTTAGCAAAGCTTCAGCTCTTCTTGATGACAAGGGATGGTGGAACAAGCAGGTTCTTGTTAAGGTATCTCCACTCCAGGCCCACGTCATCAAGGAACATGTCTCTTCAGAGTCTGAGCACTGTGATTGGTTTGATTTGTCTTATGTTCAACCACCCTCTTCCAATCCAGTTGCTGAAACTTTCACTTCCTTTCAGGCAGTGGTTCCTGTACATTCCCCTTTTCCCACAGATACGGTTCCTGCATCTTCTACATTGTCACAGTTTGCTGACCCTGTAGATTCTTCTTTACCACACGATACGGTTTCCAAAGAGACTTCTGAAGTGGCAACAAAAAGAGCTTTTCGCTTGAAGCAGTTATCTTGCAGATTGAGAGACTATGTTTTGGAGTAACTTTGTATTTTCTCATGTATGTTTTCTTTGTTACCCTTCTTAGAGGGGAAGATGTTATATACTTATTATCACCTTGCTTCTTTCCTGTTCTCTCGTGCTTGCAAGCACAAGAGATCCCCTTTGTTGTTCTCGAATGCCGAATTTCAGTCGTGAGGATTCCTTGCACATCATTCTGGACGTTGGCTTCCTCACGACTGGACGGCTCTGGTTGTGGGTGCTTTGGATGAATATCAAAATTGAAATAAACCTACGATTGAACCTACGCAAGACTCAGCTTCATACTTAACATAAGCAGTGGTGGCAGCTATTATTTGGGGTGAAATAAGGAGCCTCTCGCATTTGAAAAATCTGTGGTAAAATAAATCTGCACTTTATAAAAGTAAAGGAACCGGCAGCTGTTGTTCACCACGTGGGACTCAGCAGCCCCGACCCCTGCATCCCTTAAAGGAACATAAGACAGCCAGGAACAATGGCAGGGAGACATAGGGCAGCCATAAGGAACAAGAGGATGCCAGCCTGTTTTAGGGAGACACCTTGGGGCAGCGAGTCCTCCGAAATAGATCAGAGGAGGCCCCAGAAAGAGTCTGGGACAGAACTGGATGGGGATTTGGAAACACTGCTAGATAAAGATAGGGCATTTGTGGCCCTGAAGAGGAAAACATGGATGGATGACTGCGGCCCGCCAGGAAGAAGTTAAAACTGATGCAGGAAAAGGTACTAGCAACCCCCACATGGCCAGGCAAGAAGGGGCTTGTAGCAAACACAGTGTCCCCAGCGAATCCAGGCAGCAGAGAAGCAAAGAAAACACCACAGAATCCCACTGCAGTCCATGGTCGAGGGGCGAAAGGCCCCAGCTTATGGAATGGAGCCAAGGGGAAGAGCTGGGCAACCACACCAACAAAGGTGGTGTCCAACTCGGCCATCAAAGGAGGCAGCAGCGGCTATGAGTGGTCTGTGGCCAGCACGGCGGCCCCTCAGGAGACATGCAGCAGGCCAAGGTCTGGGGTGGACAGCGAATATGGTAAGCACCATGCACCAAGCGAAAGTGGCGGGCGGATATGGTAAAGATCAAGAGCAAGCTGGTCCACATCAGGGAGGATCGGGGCCAAACATGAATTATGCAACACTATTAGGGGTAAGCAACTACATAACGCATTGGCCATGGCCCCTTCAGCCCCCCTTGCAAGCAAACCCGGGAGGAGACCAACAGGAACTTCAGGGCGAGGCATTGGGTCAAATGCAGCCACATTCAGCGGCTTGGATGCCTTTGTGTCACTTGCCTGGGCCAGGTCCCCATTTGGGGAGACCCCAAACAAATACAGTGCACTGATGGGAGGGCCAGATACCTTAACTAAAGAAAGGACGTAAAGGGGACCTACTGGAGAAAGCGGACGCTAGGCAACAAATCCCACTGGGCGAGAAGAGTATGGAGGGTGCAGAGTAAAAGAGGCCACACAGGGTAGCAAGCCAGCACCAGAGGGAAACCTACTGCCCAAGGCCGGGGTTGGGGAGGGCCAGAACATGGGGGGAAAGCCTGCAAGTGAGTACATAGGCCTCTCCCCGGGTGACCCTCCCACCACCATAAAACTCTTGGGGCTAGCATACCTTATCCCACTTATAGTTAAAGAGAGGATTTGCCGAAAGTGATATATGGATATAGTCTCTTTGCTGGAGGTGCACCAAGCAGGATTTGACCTCACGTCTCAAGATAAAGAAATATGAGGACAGAAGGGATAGAAGCGAACCCAGAGTAGAGAAAAACATAGAAAACTGGCTAAGGGCCTTCAGGACACTGGCATGCATGAACAGAAGGTGCCTGAAGCACAACAGAAGTATCAGGGTGAGGCATGGTTGAGGTACGGTGACGGTTTTAGGGACAAGATGCAGGTGAGGCCAATAATGGAATGGGACTGCCAGGACTTGGAGGGCTTCACAACCCACATGGTGGTGGCCAGGGAAGGCCTCAGCACACAGGAATCCAGTTTTCATTCCCAGGGTTCAAATGGAAATACGCAGGCCAAGGACAGGGTTTCAAGGGCAAAGGCCACTCTGGGGACAAGATGGGAAAAACCTTAGTGACAGCATGTTGGAAATATGACAACAATGAGTGTATATGGGGAACTGTATGCAGGTTTAAGCACAGCTTCGGGGACTGTGGGGTAACCATCTTGCAGTACAATGCAGACAGTTGCAACGGGCGGGTACCAACAGAGAGAAGGGCAATACAAAGAAGCAACAACCAGGGCGAGACAGCGCAAGGGGCGAAGGGGTAGTCAAGGGACCACCACTGCCCCCTCCCATAAAAACACGTAGACTGATTTCATTATTAATTGATTACCCAAGAAAGGCAGACAGATAGACAGACAGCAATTTGGTTGTAGGGTTCCCGGCGGGTTTACCCATCCCTTACAAAGGACTGATGGCCCTACGGGGTAGCCGCAACTTAATATCAATAGGGGACAACCCGGAGGCGGACAGACAGAAGGTGGGCAAGGAGGTCCAGCTGGGTAGACTAGCTGGCCCATTTCTGTACCCCCCACTACCAAACGTGATAGTCTCACCATTTGGTGTAGTATCTAAGAAAGAAGCAGGTAAATGTAGGCTAATACATCACCTGTCACACCCACACGGGGATTCCATCAATGACTGGTTGGATCAGGGCAGCTGCTCAGCAGCGCATGCCTCCTTAGATGATGCAGTAGACCTGAGCAAACAAGCAAGGAAGGGGGCTCTGTTGGCCAAAACAGATATAGAATCAGCATTCCGCTTGTTGCCAGTGCTCCTCGGTTTTCAACTGGACGGGGAGTATTACTATGATAAATGCTTACCCATGGGCTGTTCCATACCCTGCGCTTATTTTGAGTCCTTTAATAGTTTTCTGAATAGGAACTTGGGATGCGCCACCCCGCAGGGGGAGAGGTCCACTACTTAGATGACTTACCGTTTGTTGGTAAGACTGGAACAGGTGAGTGTGAGAGACTCCCATGCCTGTTTGTTGACTTCACAAAGGAGTAAGGAGTCCTGCTAGCACAAGTCCAAACTGAGGGCCTGACCTCCAAACAGTCCTTCCTCAGGAAAGAACTAAACTCAGTGAGCGGGACATGCAAACTACCACCAGAGAATATGGCCGAGCTGCACCAAATCATACGGCAGCTACGGCAGCAGAAGAAAGCGACACTAGGTGAGATTGGGGAAACTAAACTTTGCCACAAGAGTGGTCCCAACTGGGCGCCCTTTTGCCAGATGCTTGGCCTGGATGACCCTGGGCATGTTGCAGAAACACCAAAGGGTCTGCCTTAAACAAGGAGTGAGAGGAAACCTGGGAAAATAAGACACTTTCTTGGCCTAATTTACCAGTCCTCTCACGTGGCAGGAACCGTGGGTGTATCATGTCATCACTGGAATGATTATTGGGGAAAGGGATGCAGTTTGGGGGCAGGGCACTAAGAAGGAGGGAACTTGCCCCTGGAAAGGGTTGACCACTGGTATTTATGAATAGTCACTGTTTTGTTGGTGGTATTTCTGGATATTTCTACTAAGCCATTATTTCATTTTTTTAAGCTATAAATTCTGCAATACACACCAGTCAATTTTTCCATATATACCAGGAGCCTGTAGGAAGGTATTTACTTTCAGACGGTAGCATAACAGCATAGAGCCGTCCCGATTAACAACAACTGCACCACTGTGCCCTCGGCCTGGTTGCCCCCGCACCTCCCGCCTGCTCCTCCTTACCTGCCTGAGCCTCGCACCCAGCTGCGCCCCAGCCGCCACAGGGCCGCCCAGCGACGCCCCAGCCGCCTCAGGGACGCCCAGCGACGCCCCAGCCACCACAGGGCCGCCCAGCGACGCCCCAGCCGCCACAGGACCACCAGCGACGCCCCAGTCACCGCAGGGCCGCCGCCGAGCCCCCAGGCTTCCCGCCGGTTCCCACGAGACCCCGCCCCCCCGGCCGCCGATTGGTTCCCGCGCTCCCCGCCTCCCCGCAGACCCTCCCTCCCGGCTCCCCTCTTATGACGCCCCCAGAGCGACCGCGCAGCGGACGCGCGCAGCGGGAGCACCGATTGAGCGCCGAAGGTGCGCCAAAGGTAAGCCCGTCTGCGCCCGTCCGCACCTGGACCGCGCCCAGCGCCAGGACCCCTGGCCCTCGCAGACCCCTGCCCACCCGCCGGACGTACGACGCCGCCACCCTCAACGCACTCAACACCGGCCGAACCCCTGGATGCTACCGAGCCACCCCGAGACGCACCCACGGACCCTTCACCTGCCAGTCCTGCAAGTTCTCCTGCATCCGGACCTGCACTGCACCAGCGCCCACCAAGCCGAACACCAGCAGCAACCACCTGAAGTGCATCCTGCTCAACACCCGCTCCGTCCACAGACACGCCGTCCAGCTCTGGAACCTCCTCGACACCACAGCTCCTGACGTTGCCTTCCTCACGGAAACCTGGATGAACGCCTCCTCAGCGCGCGACATCGCCATCCCAGAGGGCTACAAGATCATCCGGAGAGACCGCGACAAGCAGACTGGAGGAGGCATCGCCATCATCCACAGGAACAGCATCCGCATCTCGACCAACACCGACGACACCCTGACAACCGCCGAACACCTGCACTTCCAGATCCACAACGACCCCAAGACCACCCTCAGGGGCACCCTGATCTACCGACCCCCGGGACCACGCACTCAATTCAGCGAAGACATCGCTGACTTCATCAGCCCGCACGCCCTCCCCTCCGCTGACTACATCCTCCTCGGGGACATCAACTTCCACCTGGAGAACAACAACGACCGCAACACCACCACCCTGCTTGACAACCTCGCCACCCTCGGACTCAAGCAGCTGGTGACCACCCCCACCCACCTCGCCGGACACACACTCGACGCCGTCTTCTCATCCAGCAAAGACATCGCCTTCAGCCACGCCACTGGACTCCACTGGACGGACCACAGCTGCATCCACTTCACCTTCAGAAGGACCACGGTCCACCACCACCAGCAACAGGCTGCACGAAGAAGCTGGAACAAGATCACAGCCGACCAACTCGCCGCATCCCTAAGCCAGCACCCTCCCGCCAGCTCAGCGAACCCCAGCCAAGCCGCCGACAACCTCATGAAATGGATCTGCACCTGCGCGGACGAACTCGCCCCTCTGAGGACCCCGCCCAGCAGACCCGGGAGCAAGAAGGCCCCGTAGTTCACAGACGAACTCAAGAGCTCCAAGAAGAACTGCCATGCCCTCGAGAAAGCATGGAGAAAAGACCCTACACCGGACAACATGACTACCCTCAAGCTCGCCACCCGAAAGCACCACCATCTGATCCACGCCACCAAGAAAACAGCATTCAAGGACCGGCTGGACAACAACGCACACAACAGCAAGGAACTCTTCAACATCGTGAGAGAGCTCTCCAACCCCAACGCCGGAACCAACGACATCACCCCATCGCAAGACCTCTGCAACTCCCTCGTCTCCTACTTCCACAACAAGATCGCTGACATACACAACAGCTTCAGCACACAAACAACGCTCCCCACGACCACACCATTGCCCCCCACCACCACCCTCAACGCCTGGACACCGATCAACCTCGAAGACACCATCAGCAAGATGAACTCCATCCACTCCGGATATCCAACCGACCCCTGCCCTCACCACGTCTTCAACAAGGCCGACGCTGTCATCGCACCCCACCTGCGGGACATCATCAACACCTCCTTCGACACCGCCACCTTCCCTGAGAGCTGGAAGCACGCCGAACTCAGCGCTCTACTAAAGAAACCAACGGCGGACCCCACCGAACTCAAGAACTACCGCCCCATCTCGCTCCTCCCGTTTCCAGCCAAAGTCATCGAGAAGACCGTCAACAAGCAACTGGCAGCCTTCCTCGAGACGACTGGATTCCTCAACCCATCTCAGTCAGGCTTCCGGGCCAATCACAGCACCGAGACCACCCTCATCGCTGCCACTGACGACATCCGAACCCTGCTGCACAACGGAGAAACAGCGGCCCTCATCCTCATGGACCTCTCCGCGGCATTCGACACTGTCTGCCACCGCACCCTAGTGCAGCGCCTCAGCAACGTCGGAATCAAGGAGAAGGCATTGGAATGGATCATCTCCTTCCTCGCCGGAAGGACACAGAGAGTCCGCCTCCCCCCGTTCAGATCAGAAGCCACGGAAGTCATCTGCGGCGTCCCTCAGGGCTCCTCGCTCAGCCCCACCCTCTTCAATGTCTACATGAGCCCCCTTGCGGCCATCGCACGCCAACACAACCTGAACATCATCTCCTACGCCGATGACACCCAGCTGATCCCCTCCCTGACCAACGACCCCGCCACCGCCAGAGCCAACATACACGAAGGGATGAAAGACGTGGCCGAGTGGATGACGACCAGCCGCCTGAAACTGAACACAGACAAGACGGAAGTCCTCATCCTGGGCTCCTCACCCTCTGCCTGGGACGACTCCTGGTGGCCCCCCGCCCTGGGCAACGCACCCAAACCGACAGACCACGCATGCAACCTGGGCTTCATCCTGGACTCCTCCCTCTCCATGACCAGACAAGTCAACGCCGTCTCCTCGTCCTGTTTCAACATCCTGCGCATGCTACGTAAGATCTTCTGGTGGATCCCCACCGAGACCAGGAAGACGGTCACCCAGGCCCTCGTCACCAGCCGTCTGGACTACGGAAACGCCCTCTATGCCGGAACCACCGCCAAGCTCCAGAAGAGACTCCAGCGTATCCAGAACGCCTCGGCGATACTCATCCTCGACGTCCCCAGATGAAGCCACATCTCCAGACACCTGAGAGACCTGCACTGGCTCCCGATCAACAAAAGAATCACCTTCCGGCTCCTCACCCACGCACACAAAGCCCTACACAACCAAGGCCCGACCTACCTCAACAGCCGCCTCAACTTCTATGCTCCCAAACGCCATCTCCGCTCGACCAGTCACGCCCTCGCGGGGGGAGCGAGATGGGGCGGTAGTTCTTGAGTTCGCTGGGCAGAGCGACAACAGGAGGAAGGTCCTTCTCCCACCTGGCCGCCAAGACTTGGAACTCCCTCCCGACCGACCTACGCCTGACCCAAGACCACCTCTCCTTCAGGAAGAAGATCAAGACCTGGCTGTTCGAGCAGTGCGGACCCCCTCCCCCCCCCAAGCGCCTTGAGACCCTCCAGGTGAGTAGTGCGCGGTATAAATGCCTATGATTGATTGATTGATACTAAGGGGTGTTAATTACAAGCCCAGTGAGCTGACGGAATGTCACTTTTTATGATGTACCAGTGGTGCACAGGGCAGCCATATCTACAAGGCCATGTAAAGCCACCATGCATGGCTTTTCATGGCTTTGAGGATATGGAGTGAGGCAACGCAGTGTATGCCTTACACTGAGTCGGAGAGGCGTGCCATGGGTGTTGAAGTGGGTGTTCCCATGCAATGCCCATAGGTTTTGACACATTCCCACATGACATGGCAAAAATCTGGGAATGCGTTAAAACTGTGCATTTCCCAAGGGGTTGCGTAATAAGGGGAAATAACATTATTACTCTCCGTGGTCGAAGTGGGCAGGATGAGAGGGGCACAACATGCACATACATTTTTAATTTAAGGAAAAGAGTTTCCCTACTTTCTGTGAAAAAATAACCGACCCACGATGGTTAATTACAAGAGCTGAAATGCTTCAGCTGCAGTGTAAGGCAGTGAAATCGAATCCTGTGCTGTGAAATCGAAGGCAGGCAGACAACTAAACAAGCATGCTTGCCAGGGTGCCTCCCTACCTGAAAGAAATGTAACTGTGCACATCGGGTCAATCTGCAAATGTAAAGGGAGATCTGAATCCAGTATTGGCTTTATTAAGGAAGCATTTGACACTTGCTGATGACACACATTTATTTTTTTGGAAATTGTATTGGAAAGAAGCTATCAGCTGAGATGTGAAGCGTATGCTTTATAAAGGGCATAACACAGGCTTCTTTGCCCCAGGGGCCTGTATTAGCCTTAACTATCCTCCATTACTTTAACCAGAATTCAAATCCGTTGCAGTCTTGATACAAACCCAAACCTCTGCAGTGCATTAACTAATAGAGGTTTCATAAAGCATGATAGTGCACTTCCCAGTATTTAACTTAACTTGCATTCATTTTATGTTTAAGCTGTGTGTTTTTGTATATGTACATACATGAATACGAAAGACCAAAAACTGTTACAGCATTGTTTACTCACCCCACCCCCATTGTGCACAGCATTGCAGTTCCCCAACTTTTTTTAGTGCACTTCAAGCACTGATTTCTCCACGTTGTTTCCTCTTTCCATGTTTGCTAAAGTCTGCAGTACACATAGGAAGATGGAACCTCCTCCAATGATTGTTTTGTGCAGGAAGATGTCCATTTCTGCACAAAAACAATCATGCCAGCAACACAGACACCCCTGTATCATGGTGCAAGGGTGCTTGCATTGGCACATGGCTGGTAATTACGCACCAGCTCTGGATGAAAAGACAGGAATGCACCATATCTTGTAAATATGGTCAGTGGTGTCCATCACACATTGAGCGTGGTAGCCGGTGGGTTAGGGAAGTATGAAGTGGAATGAAAAAACATTTACCTTATCGCTTGGTCCCATGTCTCTGCTCCGGAGTTGGACTCTGCCCAGAAGAACCGCAAACAGGAAGCACACCCAGCCTCCCCTGACCAATCACAACGTTGCACTGCAGTATTGTGATTGGTCTGAGCGCCATGGTTCAGAGCTCAGATGCAGACTGGGGGCCTGGGTATGCTCTCCATGCAGGCTGTAATTGGATTGCATGGAGAACATGCAAAGTGCGCATGACTGTTAGGTCAGCCCCAGAGGGCTGGCAAAGCATTCATGTGCACTTGGAGTGGGCAAACCAATCCAGAGAGCAGAGCATCCCTGCCTGCCCTCCCGCTGCAAAGCAGCTGGAAACAATAAAATGATAATAATAACACATTATTATCATTTTATTTTTCCTTTCCACAAACTGCTTAAAAGTAGTGGTGCGATGCTCCTCCACTTTAGCAGAGGAGCAGCCACTGAATGTGGTGCATTGTTGCCCTTTTGAATACACCACTTCTTTGTAAATATGCCCCTTTGTATTTTGTCTTTTTAATTTTTAATTCCCAGCTTCACATTTACGTTTATATTATGCCAATCCAAAGCACTTGCACAATTAAAATGTCCCTTTCAAACAGTCTCGCCTTTGCAATATGTTAAAAACCCCTCTCCTTATGTTGTGTCAGTTGCTGTTTTCTTCTTGGGTTACACCTCAGACTAACTTACATGCTGTTTGATGGCTTGTGCGAATTTATCTTGCTATCGTTTAAAAAAATAATGATCTGCCTGTTCTATTGAAGCCAAAAATAAAATAAAAATGGATTAGAATTATACCAAAAGTCGAGAAATGGAGAAATAGCAGTGCTGTTGATATAAACTTTTAACTATACATCCATACTGTTTTCTAATTAACATAAGTCTCACATGAAGTTGCTTATGAACAGTAGCACAACTTACTTAATTGTTAACCTCAATGCATTTTATGTGTATTTAGATGCGACTTTAATGGAAATGAAAACTGACTAATACTTCTAGGACACAATTGCAGCATACAATCATAATGACAAGGTCACAATTTGCTTTCTCTTGTTGAATATGCCTTCCTTGTTTCTGATAAGAATTTTAGGCAGCGTTTCATATTTTCTCGGTTTTGGGGCATTCCCTGTGGTGCAAGATTGTCATAGTCAGTTATTCGTCAGGGTTTGGAGAAAAAATCTTCTTGGGAAGCGTACTTCAGATGCCGCCTCACCATGCTTATTGTGAAATGTGTACATCAGCTGGAACGTTCATAAAGGGTATTAAGTTAAAGCAGACGGAATGCATGCTTTTAAAATGGCATAGTTCAAGGTTTTAACCCGAGCCTCCTCCTCACAATCATATTGCAAAAGCAATAATGTGGCCATCATAAGGATTTCTGTCATGAACAATTCAGTGGGAGTGCTTGTGAATACACTGTATGTTTTTTTCCTGGAAGGTATTTTATGAAATATTTCACGCTATGGTAATTCAAATTATTGTGAGCTACACTATATAACCATCTGGAAAGATTAATGTACTAATCAAGATTCCTCCCCATTGAAATGATGTTCTCATTCAGACTAACCATTCTTCTTGCAATGACAGATTCGGCAAACAACTGTAAAGAGAGAGCTCTTCTCTACGGACTGACTTGTGGTGGCTTGACTAAGGATGATAAAAGTAGCGCCAATCTAAAAGTTTAAACAATATCTGGAAATCTTTAAATGGAAAAGCAACCAAATATAAACAAAACTACCCTCCACATAAAGGACCCGATTCACAAAAGTAATTTGGGATAAATCCTAACTTTACAACTTTCGGTATTCTCAAAAAGCATTAGGAGTAGTAAAGTTACTCCTAAATACCTTTTGTGAATTGTTGACAGTGCTGTGCTATTTCATCTCCTTTTTCTGGACTCTATGCATGATTGGTTTTTAGGACTCAGTGCATTCTTACACTGTTTTTCAGTGACACAGCACATGTGCTCTGGTTGTAAAAAGGTATGATGGCATTGGTAAAAATGATTACACCCAATTGCTCTATTTAATTTTCCTGTAAGACAACTGTAAATGGTGAAGAAAATGCAATTGCGTTTATACTGCAGTGATACAAATGTCATGGAAAAAATATCAGGAGATACAACCATCATGCCTCAAATATCATAGTGACAAAAATATGGGTCAAATTTGCCTTTTTTTGATAAATATACATTTTCGTGTATATTTACATTAATAATTTTAGGAACAATGAAGGAAAAGCCTCTTTTTGAACAATCACTTCCATTTTTGTTGTACTGATGCTGCTGTTATGTTTTGACATTGTGTACTGTGATTCTGCTACCAGGTCCAGTGCATGGGCTCTGAACCATAACAATTGTAAAAATTGCCAATACCTCTAACTGGCAAATTAAAGTTGCCTATAACTCCCTAATTTGAGGTACTATGTGTACTCAGGGCTTATAAGTTAAATGTCACAAGTCTACTGCAGCACCCACTGTGCCACCAACTACAGTGGCAGCACAAATCTGACTGCATGCTACCCACTGTAGCCTGTGCAGTTCTAAAACTGCAAATTTGAACTATAAAAATAACCCCTGTTTGTTAGGCCTAAACCCTCCTTTTAAATATTAATGTCACCTGTAAGTAGGCCTTATAACCCATAATCAGGGTGCATGATATCTAAAAGGTGGGCATGTAAATGCTTATTGTTAAACATGTCCTTAAAGTGAAAATTACCCAGAAGATGTTTTCATTCTAGCAGGGTTAGTTGTTCCATAGGAAACGACTGAGATACAAAAATTTAAATAATAATGTTATCTCCGGTTAAGAAGTAGATCCAAAATTAATTTTTGTTCTTTTAAAAATATGTATACCAAGCCCAATTCACAAGTATTACATGCAGGCAGTGCACACCCCCAGCACTTAATACAAAGCGTTCCATATAGGGTGATGCTTCTCATCAAACAGTATCTGCAGTCATAAGGATGAACTCAAGCTAGCCGAACTGGCCAGCAAGGAGAGATTTTTGGCAAGAGGTTACACATTAAGATGCATTGACAGCTCTATCAGTAAAAGCAATGCAGTGTCTAGAGAGAGTCTTGTTAATAAACCGATCAAGATTATCAACACTGACACTGAAGACACGACTACCTTTAGATTCATTCTTGAATATAACAGACAAGAAAAGGCCATCAGAAATATTATGAAAATAAATTGGCCTCTTATCCGAGGTGATCAAGTGATTGGTCACCTGCTCCCTAGAAATCCTGCTGTCACATACAGTATGGCGTCATCCTTGGAAGATACATTAGAACATAATGACCCCTGTACTCCATCTGGGGGTACATGGCTATCCCAAAGGAAAGGTTTCTTTCCATGTAAGACATGCAAAGCGTGCCAACATGTCATTAAGAAGACTACTTAGAGTACCCCATTTAGTGAACAAGTAAGGCAAATTAACAAGTCCCTCACTTGTAAATCTGAACATGTGGTTTATGTGCTTGAGTGTCCTTGTGGCCCACAATATGTAGGTAGCATGATACTACAGGGGCACAAGAGGATACTCCAGCAGATTAGGGCTATCAAAAACAAAGATACAGCATATCCCGTGGCACGACATTTTGGGGAAACACACAGGGCTAACCCCAATGATCTCAAATATTTTTTAGTGGATGCTGTGCCTCCCAACAAAAGAGGCGGTGATAAGGAGAAAGAGTTGAGACGACTGGAAACACGCTATGTAATTGATCTCGATACCAAGGCCCCTGATGGCCTTAACGTAACAGAGGAAATTTACAACTGACTTTAAACGTGATAGGGGTACTGAGTTCTCAATTATAATACATTTGTGGTTATGAATTCAGAAACTTCTAACATCCTACAATGAAATAGATTGAGTTACAGATCCTATCCTGATTGGCATATTTGAACCATCAGGTTTCAAGCAGCCGCTAGCTTCTAACATTAAATAAGAAATTCTTTTACACATTTTTGCACAGTTTTAGATGGGATTCTAGATTGGGAACACAGTAATTAGAAGTTTTTTAATCACAGTGTTTATTTGCACAAAACGGATATCTGAGCAGTTGAAAAACTAAAAGTATATTGTTTACATGGGACATACTATTAATTATGCATGGGCACTTTAATTGGCCAGCCACACTATTACCTTTAAGCATATGATAACATATCTTGCAAATTTTGCTAGTACTGTATTGTGCATCAGCACTTTAAATACAACAGGTTTTTAAAGGATAGATACATTATCAGTATTTTTGACAAGCGTTACCACATTTAGAATAGTATATGACGATGAAATTATTTATAGGTTTTAGCAATGATTTTAGTGTTGTTATATTTATTTTTACATATTTATTTATATATCAATTTATATATTTATCAACAATTTAGAACACTGTGGTGATCAATGTCATGGCTGGATCCTCATAGGTGTCAATTTGTTAGTAGTCCATGGAGGGCGTATTTAAACCTGAGTGCTAAACAGTCTATCCATGTTAAAGGTAAAAAATGTTATCAGGACACTTTACAATGATAATTGGGCTTTCCATATCTATGCAGTAATTTGCACAACTTTTGCTCAGGCACTTGTCACTTTTATCCCTTGCATGGGTGGGATGGTCGGGAGCTGTCCCACGTCAAGGTGTGTGTGTGCATGGGACGGCAACTGGTCGTCCTAGCACCCACTGATGGGGGAAGCACTGGCACTCCCCCGTGGGCTGCCCTTTCTTGTGCCCCCACCAGGGAAGGCAGGGAAAGGCTTTACCCTGCCTCCCCCCGTCCCCCTCTCCACATGATCTAATGACGGGAGCACGCGAGGCACTCTGACATCATTAGAGGATTCCGGATGCACTGGAAGCCATTTGCTTCCAGTGCATCCGGAGGAGAGCAGGTGAGTTTCTGCTCATGCAAGGTGGGGGTTTATTAGAAAAGGCATCGGAGGAAAGGAAAGGGTTTTCCTTTCCTCCAGTGTCTTCTTTAAAAGCATTCCTGCTGCATGATCGCGCTGGGGCACAAGCATGCAGCAGGAATGCCTGTTTTTTTTAGTGCCTATTTTGTATGGGGGAGCGGCCCCTTGGTCAAGAATCGCTCACTTTGGGGGATAATATATTTATCAGAGTATGTTAAATATTTCAAAAAAGCATGTGTTTGCCACTGGGCCACCAGGGATTTTTTTTTAAATGGCCTTTGTGTGTTTTGGGAAGCGGCCCCTTTGGCAGGGGTTGCCCCCATTGGGGGATAAATGTTTATTTGGTTCTGCCCACCTTGCGGGGAGGGCAGATTGTAGCATTTTTTACCCAAAATGGAATGTGTGTGCCACTGGGCCATCAGGGATTTTTTCTTTTTTTTAGATGGCCTTTATGTGTTAGGGAGCGGCCCCTAGGGTAAGGGATGCTCCCCTTGGGGAGCAATTGGTGTTGTTGGTTCTGCCCTCCTTGGGGGGGCAGATCAGAATTATAAAGGAAAAAACCTGTGTGTGCCACTAGGCCACCAGGGAATTATTTTTTAAATGCCCTTTGTGTGTCTGGGAGTGGCCCCTTGGGCAAGGGTTGCTCCCCTTGGGAGAGCAATTTGTTTAGTTGGTTCGGGCCCCCTTGGAGGGGGCAGATCTGATAAAAGAAAATTGTAAAGTAGGTGTGTGCCCACTAGGCCACCATGGATTTATTTTATGCCCTTTTGTGTCCAGGAGTGGCCCCTTGGGCAAGGGTTGCTCCCCTTGAGGGAGCAATTTGTTTATATGGGTCTGCACCCCTTGGGAGGGTGGGGGCAGATTGAATGTTAAATTAATAAAAGTAGCTGTGTGCCCACTAGGCCACCAGGGATTTTATTTTTAAATTATGTTTTTTGGAAGTGGCCCCATAAACAAGGGTCGCTCTCCTTAGAGGATCATTTATTTTGGCTGTTTCTGACCCCCTGGAAGGGCAAATTGATCCAAATAAACAATTCATTTTATTGTATGCCCACAAGGCCCCCAAGAACTGTTTTAGTGTTGTTGAGATCGGCCCATTGGGCAAGGGTCGCTCCCCCTTCATGAGGGTGAATTATTTTGGCTCTTTCTGCTCCCCGCAAGGGCTGATCGGCCTTTTACTTTTACTTTGCTTGGCTGGTGGATAGTGTGTGGACTAGCGCATTATTTGCATATGTGATTGTAATGTTTTATATCTCCTTTTTATTCTAGTGCAAAGCTTTTGATTCTTTTTTGCGGTTTCAGCAGTGGTTGATCTGCAGTTTTGCATAGCATTTTTTTGGTAAGCAAATCATTTTTGTTGTGTTTACTCCAATTGAGTATTAAGGTCATGCATGAATGAAGTTTTTGTAAGTGGTGTCATAATTGCAGCATATTTAGTTAGTGTTTTGAACATGAAATTCTTTGAGATGTGTTTTGCTAGAGGCTAGAGGCTAGATTGAAAGATTGCCACTTTCCTGATTTAATTCCTCCCACTCCCAAAAAAAAAACAATCTCTGTAAGAGATGTAGAGTCTGCTTGCATAGAGGTGTGCGGAATGAGAGTCGTATGTACTGTGCCGATTGCCCCTCTAATCCTGGACTGTGTGTGCCCACATGTTTCAGATTGTATCACACTCAAAAGAGATTTTGGGAGTGAGTCTAATAGTGTACTACCTGGTCTGTATGGTTTTATATAGTCGTTCAGTTATGACGTTTGGCAATAGAAAGATGTCTTTAGTTACTACTGTTGTTTTTGTAGTTATAGTTTTGTATCTAGTTGAAATTGGTTTGTGTTTTCGTTCTTGTTTAAAAAAAATTGATTACGGTGTGCGGCGACAGGTGCTTGATTGGCAGTGTGCGTGGATTTGTGCTTGGCTGGAGGTCTGCGTGTTTTGGCGCTTGGCTGGTGGTGTGCATGGACTGGTGCTTGGTTGGCAGTGTGCGTGGATTGGGGCTTGGCTGGTGGTGTGCGTGGACTTGTGCTTGGTTGACGGTGTGCGCGAAATGGTGCTTGGCTGGCATTGTGCATGGACTAGTGCTTGGCTGGCAGTGTGCGTGGATTGGTGCTTGACTGGTGGTGTGTGTGGATTGGTACTTGGCTTGTGGTGAACACCACTCCACGCAATCCGTGAGCTGGTGTGGTTGCTGTGTCAGGAATGTGGCCGTGTGAAAGTGAAGGGGCCCTTTATTGGCGCTGTCTGCTGGTGTGAGTGTTGTAATGTGCTGGGCCCGCTGCCAGCGGTGTGAATGGTTTTGTATGTGTTGCACATATGAAAGGTGTATGAATGGCCTGTAAAGAGGCTCATGCCTTGTCGTGGCTTTACAGCTCACGAGCTGTGAGTCATTGGTTCAGTTTTTCATCTTTCAATTATTAACAGTACACTTCATTTTTTGGAAATCTCTGGTTAATACAACTGTATATACTGAACCATCACTCACCCTCATTCCAAATCCAACCAGTATGTATATGTGCTTGAGGAATACGTGGTTGCGCAGAAATATTTGTCTTTTCTGTCTTTCTAAAGTGGGGTGTACCTTGTCCTTTTTTTTTAATGTTTTAATGTGTTGTTTTCATAGCTGGTGGTGTGAATGGTATTGTGTTTTTCACGTATCAAAGGTGTGTGAATGAACTGTAAAGCGGTTGGTGTCTTGTCATGGCTTTACAGCTCACGAGCTGCTAGTAAATGGTTCAGTTTCTTGTCCTTTCAATTATTGACAGTGCATTTCATTTTTGAAAATCTCTTGTTAATAAAATGTTATATACTGAACCATCATTCGCCCTCGTTCCAAATCCAACCAGTATGTGTCTCTGCTTGAGGAACAGATGGCTGTGCAGTAATCTTTGTCTTTTTTGTCTGTCTGCCAAGGTGTACATTTCATCTAAGAAAAACCTACCAACTGTAGATATTATTGTAAACTAAGCACCCATGGGAGTACATGGTGATGTCTCTATCAAAGATCCCAACAAGTGATCTTAATTACAATGAGCTACAACTTTCAAAATGTGACTATCACGTTTTCCTTGCATTATAGTGCCCAGATTTTCATTCTGCATAAAGTAACAACAAATTTCCAACCCCCCAGGAATTCTCCAAGTATCCCAATAGAAATGGCACCTCACTTGTGTGGGTAGGCCAAGTACCCGCAGCAGTGAAGGACCCAAAACCTATTGAGGCAACATCAAAATGGCCTATCACAAAACAACCAGGTTTTGCAAGAGGGGTCATCTGGGTTTTTGGCCCGGTGCTTGGCTGCCAGCTAGGTAACCCTACCAAACCCATGCATTTATGCAAACTAAACTCCCAGGGAATTCCGGGGAGGTATAGCTTGCATGGATTCCCCAACGTTTTCTCACCCACAATCCCCTGCAAACCTGACATTTGGATGAAAAAATCATTTTATTTCGCACACTTTTGTGTGGAAAAGTTGTGACATCACTGGGATAACATACATTTCCTGCTTCCCAGTGTTCCCCCAAGTCTCCCAATAAAAATGGTGCCTCACTCGTGTGGGTGGGTCAAGGACCTGCATCAGGCAAGGGCCCAAAACCTATTCGCGACATCAAAATTACCTATCACAAACCAACCTGGTTTTGCAAAGATGTCCCATGGGTTTTTGGCCTGGGGCTCGGTAGCTATCTAAGGAAACCTATCAAACCCAGACATTTCTGGAAACTAGACACCCGGGGGAGTCCAACGAGGTATGGCTTGCATGGGTCTCCCACCATTCTCCTACCCAGAATCCCTTGCAAACCTCAAATTTCGCTGCAAAAAATCACTTTTTTCTCAAATTTCTGTGTGGGAAAGTTCTGGAATCTGCGTGACTCCTAACATTTTCCTTACAGCCAGTGTTCCCTCAGGTCTCCTGATAAAAATGGCACCTCTCTCACGTGGGTGGGTCAAGGACCTGCGTCAGGCAAGAGCCCAAAACCAATTGAGGCAACGTCAAAATTACCAATCACAAACCAACCTGGTTTTGCAAGGGAGGGTCCCATGGGTTTTTGCCCGGGGCTCGGTGGCCATCTAGGGAAACCTACCAAACCCACACATTTATGGAAACTAGACACCAGGAGGTATAGCTTGAGTGGGTCCCCTAACATTCTCCTACACAGAATCCCTTGCAAACCTCACATTTTTCTGACAAAAATCACTTTTTTCTCAAATTTCTGTGTGTGAAAGTTCTGGAATCTGCGTAGATCCACAAATTTTCACCCTCCAAGTATTCCCCCAGGACTCCTGATAAAAATGGTACCTCACTTGTGTGGATAGGCATAGTGGCTGCAACAGGAAATGGCCCAAATCGTACTTTGGAGACTTAAAAAATCACCTATAACAAAACTGAAATTGTGCTGTGTCCACTTTGCGTTGTGTGCCGTTTCCTATCGCGGGCTCTAGGCCTACCCTCACAAGTGAGGTAGCATTTTTCTCGGAAGACTTTGGGAAATGCGGGGATGTGGAAATTTGTGGATCCACCCAGATTCCAGAACTTTTCACCAAAGAAAGGAGAGGAAAGTGTGTTTTTTGGACACATTGTTTTGGTTTGCAAGGGATTCTGGGTAACAGAACCTGGTGAGAGCCAGACAAGTCACCCCCTTCTTGATTTCCCTGGGTGTATAGTTTTCAAAAATGTATAGTTTTGCTAGGTTCCCCTTGGCGCCGGACGAGCTAGGGTTAAAAAACTACAGCAAGGCACTTTGCCAAAAAAGGGTAATTTTTCACTGTGAAATTGTGTTGTGTCCACGTTGCGTTTTGAGCCATTTCTAGTCACTAGGCCTACCCACAGAAGTGAGGTACCATTTTTATCTGAAGACTTTGGGGAATGTGCAGATTCCAGAACTTTCCACCACAGAAATGTGAGGAAAATTAGTTTTTTAGACAATTTTTTAGGTTTGCAAGGGATTCTGGGTATTGGAAGCTGGCGAGAGCCAGTCAAGTCACCTCATCCTAGATTTTCCTGGGTGTATAATTTCTGCAACAAGGAAGCATTCTTGTGCTTAAAATACTTTGGCTACATTCCTTTTTTCCTGCATAATATAGCAGCAATCAATACAGTATAAGAAGCATTATATTGAAGTCGTTTGGTTGCTATATACTACGCGTTTACTGCTGATGGCAACTGGGCATATAACAAGCATATTGCGTTGTTATTAATTGGAAGCGGTTGCAAGAGAAGTGTGTGTGCGTGTTCTGTGTATTAACTAGAATGTCTCTGGCTCTATTTTAACAGAGGTTTTCATGAGTGGTAGATGGCTACGCTCTACCCCTGTGATATGCAATGGAGTCTAGATAAGTATACAACCAGATCATAACTTCGGTACAGAAGGCACCACTGTCTACCAACAACCACTACCAAGGTTCCTTATTTTGCTTTACAGGTATTTAGAGATTGTGGACTCCTACAGAGTTTATAAGATCTACATGTATTCCGTGATTCCATAGAGAAGTAAAGTATTGTAATCTTAAGTATATGTTATTTTTGTTTTACAGATCTCCCTCACTGCTGTCCCCTTCCTTTCCTTCCCCCGCTTGATCCTTCCAATGACCTGTGCCATAAAGGCTATCCAGGCTTGGTTAGATCTAGAGGTGGATCATACTTAGCACCAAACCGATTCTGAGGACAGTCATACGTGACAATATCTCCGACCCACAAATTTTGTCCTCCGGGTCGGGTTGTGTGGATATGGCCACTTTAGAGGACGTCAGCAGTTTTAGCAAACCTCCAGGTGGAATTGGCAGCTTAAAGGCAGGAGGCAGCAGAACTAAGAGCTGAGGTAGATGGGATGCAGAGAAATCCGTTTGATGCAGGAGCAGCTTCAGGTCCTTTCACCTCAGTGGTTGTAGAGATGCCTATATCTATCCCTTTGGCCTCACCAGAACGATTTCATGGGGATGCTGATAAAGTGCAGGTGTTTTTAACTCAAGTGACGCTCCATTTCTCTTAAAAACAAAAAAAAATTCCTCCCAACCAGGCTAAGGTGGCCTTTTAGATATCTTATTTGGCTGGAAATGCCGCACAATGGGCAGTGTCATTAGTTAATCGCAACGATCCTCTTCTGCATGACTGGGAAGCATTCAGAACTGAGTTTTTGAGGGTATTCAATCGGAGGGCTGACTCCTATACAGCAGACAGAGAGTTACTAGAATTGAAACAGGGTAACAAGGATCTATTAGTCTATTTAAACACGATCAGGAGACTAGTGGCAGTGCAAGAATGTAAGCAAGCCTCCCTTTTTCATCAGGGATTGAGGGAAGAACTTAAGGATATAATAGCACAAATAGACCCTCAACCCACCTCTAGCGAAGATTTAATCAATCTAGCATTACAATTAGATCACAGACTAAGTGAGAGGAGGGGGAGAGTCGTAGGAAGTTGACAGGAGATAGACAAAGAGCCACTGAAATGAGCCATGCTTCAGTATCTGAACCTATGGAGATAGGAGTGGTAAGAACAGCCTTGACTGCTGCAGAGAAGGAAACACGTCGTGAACAGGGTCTCTGTTTATACTGTGACAAAAGAGGGCATTTTGTAAGAGAGTGTCCTGTGAAGCCAAAAACTAATCGTTTTCGTAGTTCCAGATTAGCGTCAGCGAGCGCTGATTTGGTGACGGAAAACTAGTAGACTCTAAGAATCATGAAGGGGTTTATTGGAGCCTGTGTACATCTCTTCTTTATGTAACGGAAAGGTTCTCATGCAGGGTTAAACTATTTATCCAAATAGTGTTGATGCTCACGGGTGAAAAAATACACATATCAGCAAAGGTGGACTCAGGGGGCACCGGGATGTTAATGGATATAAACGAAGCTCAGCGTAGGGGCATTAGACTGGTACAAAAGGAAACTCCTGAGGAAGTCTATGCAGTGGACGGTAGAAAGCTGTGCACAGGTCCCATTGGATAAGACACTGAAGAGATAGAAGTACAATATGGAGCCTCTCACACTGAACAGATCACGTTTAGTATCATCCGTGCCCCACAATATGGCGTTATATTTGGTTTGCCTTGGCTGCAGAAACATAACCCTAACTTAGATTGGGTGGCACGGACAGTACACATGGGTACAAAGTATTGTCTGGAACATTGTCATAGTATACTGAGGGAACCTGCCATGGCATTGTCTTGTGGGTCCTGTATTGCCAGGGTGGCGGAAAAGAGTGTTCAGCTCCCTGCTGCATACACGCAATTTGAAAGGGTATTTAGCGAGGTCCACGCTGAAGATCTTCCGCCCATAGGCGGTATGATTGCCAAATTGATCTTGTTCCAGGGGCGGTGGTACCAAGTGGCTGTATATATGCCCTGACAGAACCAGAAAACCTTCATCCCAGGGCATATCTGGACAAACTGTTGGGTTTGGCTTTATTCGCCTTTCCAAGTCACCTACAGCCTCGCCACTTTTCTTCATTCCGAAGGCCAATTGCGAATTACGTGCGTATGTGGACTATATGGCATTGAATGCCATAACTGTCAAGAATAGGTACCCCTTGCCACTAATCAGTGTTTTGTTGGAACAGGTGAAGAAGGCTACTATTTTCCCAAAGCTTGACTTAACCCTTTCACTGCTGGGCATATTCCCCCGCTGTGCTGGGGGGAGAGGGGGTGCGCACAGCGCCCCCGTGCTCATTACGAGCTCAACTCGTCATGCAGCTCAGTGCTCGTGTGCTCATGACGAGCTGAGCTCGGCATGACCACACCCGTTTCTTTAGAACGTTCGCACAGCAGGGGAATTTGCCCAGCGTGCAAGCGTTCTAAAGGTCATGACGTCCTCAGCACGTCATGAGCACACGGAGAACCATGGCTCATGACGAGCTAAGCTCGTCATGCGCATGGGAGGGGTAAAAGGGGGCATATCACTTGGTTGGTATGAGGAGTGGGGATAAGTGGAAAACCGCTTTCAAGACCCGGTACGGGTTATTTGAGTATATGGTAATGGCGTTCGGGCTATGTAATGCCCCTGCGGCATTCCAATACTTTTTTAATGATGTCCTTCGTGAGATTCTGGACCACTATGTAGTAGTCTATATTGACGACATTCTTGTTTACTCGGAAAACTAAGCTGTTCATAGCCAGCAAGTGCTCAGCATCCTGCAAACGCATAATCTTTTCTGTAAACTGAGCAAGTGTGATTTCCTCATTCGCTCAGTGGAGTTTCTGGGGGTCGTGCTGAGTCCAGCATGCCAAGAAATGGCAGAACGGAAGGTCGCGGCTGTGAAGGACTGGCCTCCTCCCCAAAACATACGCAATGTGCAGTGTTTCATTGGTTTTGCCAATTTCTATAGGCAATTCATTAACCAGTTCTCTAAACTTGTGGCCCCCATAACTCAATTGCTCAAGAAATCACAAAGATTTGTATGGAATGAGTTAGCCTAGGAGGCCTTCACAGCCCTTAAGACAGCATTTGTTTTGGCTCCTATTCTTGCTCATCCAGATCCGGAGAAGTCCTACATAGTGGAAGCTGACGCTTCTGATGTGGCTTTGGGAGCCATTTTGTCTCAGAGGCATGCTACCACCGGTCAGCTCCATCCGGTGGCATATATGTCAAAGAAGCTCAGCCCTGCTGAACAAAACTACCACATCGCTGAAAAGGAGCTCCTTGCCATCAAGGACTCCTTCTTGGAGTGGAGACATTTCCTCATGGGTTCTAGACGTGGTTATGGTATACACTGACCACAGAAACTTGTAGTTTATGACTGCAGCCCGGCATCTTACTCCTAGGCAACTTTGTTGGGTGTTGTTTTTCTCAGGTTTCAACTTTATCATAACCTATCGTCCAGGTTTAGACAACCGGAAAGCTGACACTTTTACGCGCCAATACTTTGTCCGTAATCCAGAGGGAGCTCCTGCAGCTAGCATAATTGACCCGGTAAAGGTGTTGTGCGCTATACAGCCTGACACCTTCCTCAGAGATATGCTGAGAGGGATTGCTTCTTTTTCCTGGAGGTCCTGGCTCCGATGTCACCCTGAATGGAAGTTGCATGGGGGATTCCCGATGCACAACAATCGGTTGTTGGTACCCACGGTACGATTGCGGAAACAGGTGTTTGTATGGTGCAATGAGTCTCCTTGTGCGGGCCATCTTGGGGTGGCTAAAACTGTGGAGCGGATCATTCGGCACTTTTGGTGGCCTTCATTGAGGCCAGATGTCAAGAAGTGGGTGTCTTCCTGCGACCAATGTGTGATGATGAAATCCGATCATAGTCGTCCGCAGGGTCTGTTGCAAACCCTTCCCACTCCTTCTGAGCTTTGGGACCGGATATCTTTGTATTTCATCGTAGGTCTGCCTAAGGACCAGGCGTGTACGGCAATACTGGTGGTGATAGACTACCTGACTAAGATGGGGCATTTCATTGCTTGTAAACAGGTGCCGTCAGCTGGTCAATTGGCGGGATTGCTCATGGTGAATGTGGTTCGCTTACACGGCCTGCCAAGCCAAAAACACAAATTTCTTATTATTTTCATCCATCCCTTGCTCGGAGACGCCCAAAATGACACGGGGTAAGAATCAACAAAACCCAGGATTGCCCTCAGCCTACATTCAATTTGGTATAATAGTAGCGATAATTTTGAGCATGTCGCAAACATATGTGTGCTATCCACAGCTACCTCTCCACAACGTGGGCAACAAATGCCGGAAATACCACCCCATCTGTGTATTCGAGCGGGGGTGACATATAGGTTACACCACGTTTTAAAACATTGTACTTGAAGATTAGCAGATATGCATTTTGTTTGACTATAATACAAAGAATCTTCACAGTCCCCCTGCCTGGCCTGTAGCTGTGATTGCCATTGTTCAAAATGTTTTGGTAGATCATCCCCATTCCTTTCGTAATGAGTTTATAAATTATAGTTGTTTGTGGTAGGTACCCTATTTTTACTCAGCATTTCTAGCAAGTCGATTTGGGCCAGATTGTGACATTTCTTATCTATGAAATCCCTGATTTGTAAAAATTTAAAGAAATACGTATTGCCCATCCCAAAACGATCCTTAAGAATATGGAAAGAGATTATACAGTCCCCCACTAAGAAATCCCAAATACAATAGATCCCTTTCTCCTTCCACCTACGAAAATAGCTATCAGTAAAGATATCCGAACGGAGGAGGCCATTGCTGCCCAGAGGAGAATACCTATGCACCCGGGGGATTCCCATCTTTTTCCTGCCTGCAGTCCACACTTTGTATACACTCAGCAGGACCTTAAACTTGACCCTCTTGAAATATGCATAATCTAAATGTCATAACAAAAAACCCGGGCCTCTGTCCCACGGAGAAGTTGGAAAATCGAACATCCAGAATCATTTAAACTGCAACCATTAATCAGTTCCGCTGAATATTTCAGGGTAGTAGACCAGTAATATGTCTGAAAATTAGGAACGGACCACCCCCCCTGTCTCTGGGCAAAGGCATAAATCGTAAGGCCCGTCTTGGGCGCTGCCCCACCCAAATGAACCAGGAGATAACTTGGTCAAATTTCCGGAGCCAACCTTTACTAAATTCCAGAGGAATAGCGCTGAACTACTACAACATTTTTGGCAAAAACATCATTTTAATGACATTGACCCGGCCCATCAGTGTCAAATGTAGGTTATTCATTCTCTTGGAATCAGTTTTCATTTTTCCCAAGAGAGGTCCCAGATTTATATCCACGATCGTGGCTGGGTCAGAGCTAATCTCAACCCCAAGATACCTAGCGTTGAGCACTATTCGTGGATCAACCATATCCACCTTCTGGTTTACCACTATTTGGGTTTTACTTTCATTCATGTGATAACCAGAAATGTCTCCAAATCTAGATGTGATAACCCCTAATGCAGCTAATGTCTCCTGTGGAGCCGGAGTCACTATTGCTAGATCATCAGCATAGCCGAGAATTTTTACCTCCCCTCCTGGCGCCGAGACAGATTGAATAGCCTGGCTTGCGTGTATCAATCTAATTAGGGGATCAATATAAATTGCGAATAGCAAAGGAGAGCAGGGGCAACCTTGCCTGGTGCCCCGCTCTATACTTATCTCTCCAGAATAGCCGCCCTTTAAAAGTATCTTGGCCACAGGGTCTATATACTTAAGTTTGATAGCCCGGATATACCCATCTCCTAAACCAAAGTACTTCATTACTGCCCATAAAAAGGGCCAGGAGACCCTATCATAAGCTTTTTCAGCATCAAATAAAATTAACGTCATAGGGTCTCCTGTTACCTTAGTATAGTCAAATAAAGGTATGACTCTCCGGATATGATCAATAGTTTCCCGGCCCGGAACACAGCCATGCTGATTATGTGACACAATTTTTTTGATAACGGGGGCCAATCTATTTGCAAAAATCTTAGAGTAAATTTTGACATCAGTATTGATTAACGTGATTAGCTGATATGCCCCTAGATCTGCAGCTGGCTTACCTTTCTTTAAAAACACCACGATTTTAGCATATCTCCATGATTCAGGAGGAGGTCCCCCAGCCTGTATCAGACTAAAGAGTTCAAACAATATTGGAGCCAGCTGCGTGGCAAATTTTTTGAAAAATTCTCCTGGTAAAAAATCAAGGCCCACAGCTTTACCAGATGGGATTGACTCTAGGGACTTACCAACCTCAGCCAGGGTAATAGGTGCTTCAAGCATATCAAAACCTAGGGGGGGGGCAGAGGTTCTATTGGGACTTGATCTAAAACTCCCGCTATCTCCTCTTGAAAAGTTGAATTATACATCCTATCCTCTGAATATAGTCTCTGGTAAAATTTTTCCAAAGCTAAAAGAATAGCGTCAGCATCTTTTACAAATCCAATATCTGTATCATTAATCCCCAAAATTCGTGTCTGAGCATCTTTTTCCCTGATACGTAAAGCGAGGGTATGCCCTGTTTTCTCGTTGCTCTCGTACATTTGCGTACGCCAGGCAACATACCTAGATGCGGCCTTACTAGCTGAGATTTCCAATATAGCAGCTCTGGAGGTTGCAATCCGAGTTTGTGCGGCCTCGATGTTGCCTTTATCCTGAATCACCTGGCCCAAATTTAATTCGGCTCTGCTCAATTCAGCATATAAACTCTTAATCTTGTCCTTTTCTTCTTTTTGGGCCTGCCAACCAAACTGTGTTGTCTCCCCCCTCACCCCAGCTTTTAAAGCGTCCCATACAAGTTTGGGACTAGTACTCCCCTGATTTTCTGCAAAAAACCTAGTGATCCAAATACACATCCATTCCACATATTGATTATCACTCAATAATGTCTGGTTAAAAGGCCAGCTAGATCAAGTCTTGACACACTTTATTGACAGTTCTAAAACCAGCGGGTTATGATCGGACATAACCTTAGGCTATTTCTGGATATCGCAACCCGCAAGCAAATTTTGAGAAATAAAAAAGTAGTCTAACATGGAATGTGAATGATGCGGGGCAGAATAATAAGTGGACCCATCTTCCCCACTTCTTATTGCGGCTCACACGTCTACTAATCCATGAAGTTCCCTCATATAATACAGAGAACCAAAAACTTTGGGTTTACGTCCCTTATAACCTGCTATAGATGGATTCTGCACAGCCCAGCCCAAATTGATATTAAAATCACCACAAATCACCAGTGGGAGTGGCCACCCCACCAATTCAATATTCAGTCAGTCATAGACCTCCGTTGCATCTAGTACCGGGCCATAGACAGAGCAAAGAGTGAAAACATTAATATCAATGACACATTGAGTTATGGCCCATCTACCGTATCTATCTGAAATTGATAGTGGAAAGTTTGCCAACCCCCTTCGAGCAAAAATGGCAACCCCCCTTGTCTTAGTTTCCTTTTTGGTAGAAATTACCAACTGAAACCCATCCAATTTCAAGAGTTGGGTTGAGCTAGCTTGGATATGGGTCACCTGAAGACAAATTATATTGGCAATAAGAATTTGTATATCCTCTTTAATCCTGCCCGCTTGACTGGATCATTCAAACCACATATATTAATCGTGGCTATCCGGACACCCCCCATTGCTTGTATGTTGAGTACCAGCAATAAATCCAACACAAACCCCCCGAAAAAAACATATAAATTGTAGTAACTCCTTTACCCATGCCCATTACCTTACCACCCTCAAAAAGGATCCGCCCACCCCCACCCGATCCCCAACCCCCATCACTTCGGAAAAAAAGGTCTCCAGACCTTCGTGATGCCTCCCACGTAGTGCGCCCCCGTTGCTCCAGGACCCAGAAAAAAAAAGAGGAAAACAGAATCACGATTATGCCCTGAAATGACCTATATAAGCCTGATATCTGAAAAGACAGAAATTCTTCGGAGCTGCATCTCCCACTCTTATATACAGAGAAATTTCCATCCGAGAGACATACATAAAATATATCGAAAAGGGAGATACAATCAGATAAAAAAGAAATAATGAGCACAAAAAACAGATAAATTGCTACAGCAAAATCAGATCTGCCATTAACACTGAGCCCTACCGAAAAGAGGGCCCCCCAGACCTATTGACCAGACAACTCTTTCAGATAATCCCCCGCTTGAATCTCGGAAGTAAAAACCCTCGTCCGGCCCTTAAAGATTACTTTCAAGTGAGCAGGATTCATCAAATAAATCTCGCAGCCAAGTTTCTGAAATGCTGGAATCATCTGCCTCAGACGCCATCGTCTCTCCACCGTACTGTGTCAAAAGTCTGGGCGCACAAATAAAGTGTGTCCTTCCGCTGATTTCTTGGCGATTGGTCTGGCTTTTTCAAACACTGCCTGTCGCAAAAGAAAATAGCCAAAAAAATCAGAATAGCTTGCGGCCTCTGATCTTGGCTGGCATTTCTTTTAAGCATTAGGGGAATCGGTGCACCCGCTGAATCTCAGCTTCCCAATTCCAGGATGATAACTCGGGAAAGGCAGATTTAAAAAGTTTAATTACAAAGTTGCGTATGTCCACCCCCTCGACATTCTCTTTGATGCTCAAGAGGCGCAAAAAATTACAGCGCTGTCTGTTCTCTGAATCCTCGAGTTTCCATAACACGTCCAACATTCTTGCATTATTAGCTGATGTTTTCTGTTCGACTATCTCAAAACCAGTTTCCAGGCTCTCCACCCGCTCCTCTAACACAGTTGTACGAGCTATGGCTTCCGTACATGCTTTGGTAATCTTTCTTATTGCCCCCTGAATTGTTTTTGTTGCCAGTTGGGCTCTTTTGTGTTCTTGGCGGGCCTCTAGTTGCATGGCTTTCAGGGTTGCATATATGAGGGTCATTGAGGATCCTATGCCATCTTTGGACCCAGTTGCCTGGGGATTCTCTAGAAGCCTGCCACTGTCTTCCTCCCTTTCTTGACCTATATTGATGTTGGAGTAGTCCCATTGTAGGTGTTGATCCAGGTCCGACTGTGCACGGGTGCCTTTTTGCCACCCACTCCCCCGCCTGGGGTGAGGGCTAGCTTGTCTGAGTGTTTCCGCAGTATTAGGTGTGCTGTCCGTATCTCTGGCTTCAGATGACACTTTCCCTTCTGCCTCCGATGACTCTTAATCCAGCTCACTAGCAGCCGCCGAATCAGATTCCTCCGCCATGGAGAAGAAATTATCGCCGTCCGGAGTACCCGGAGCTGTGCACTCTTCCTCCTGTACCTCTAATAAAGAGTTTTGTTCAAGTTCTCCGGATCTGGAGTCAGGGCCAGCATTTTTTTCCAGCGAATTTGAAGCTTGAGGGGAAAGGGTGATCACCACAAGACTGTTATCCTCCACCCCTGGTGTACCGGCTGTCCCTATTCCTGCCATGTCAGCAAGTCCGGGCGGCACAGATTGAGCATTTTCATTTAGAGAGCTTGCCCTGGGAAGATCTATCTGTATACTAGGTGTTAACATTGGGTCAAATCCGAGGTCAGTAGTCCCCGTCACATAAATAGCCTCTGATCCCCCAGGCCCCCTTGTCACAGGCACATTTATTATCGTCTTCTTACTCCTTAATAGGATAGGCGTGCGCTCAGTAATACCCTCGGGCTGTACTAGGGGATTGCGATTTGCCAATTTACCTGAAAACATATCAGGAACCATCTGAGTTTTTTTCTTGGTTCCAAAATTTGGAGTGCGATCCACCCCGGGTTTCCCAGCAGCTGCTTTGCTACAGTCCTTGCTGCTGGGGGCCACATCCTTAGCCCCTCCTTATCCTCTGGGCCCTTCCTTGGCGGCTTCCTTAAGCTTCCTTAAGCCCATCTTTACGGGGGCATTTGTAGCCTAAGAAAGCTGGGATGAAAAGCTGAGCCACCACACCTCGAGCCAATTCCATTTTTGAAGATCCGTAAGCGGAGTTCAGCCAGCTGGACCCCTGCAGTCCTTACAATCCACAACCCCACCATCCAACCCAATAAGCGTGGTACAGCTGAGCGCCCTTAGCCTCGTTCAATCCACCAGAGGCAGAAATAGGGGCCAGCCAACACCGCAAAGAGCCCAGACTCCAATGCGGTAAAACATCCGCTTCCCTTCTTCCCCGACCACAACTCCAAACACTACATGCCCAGTAAGCAAAGCGATCCGGGGGGAGAGCCAATGGAGCCGTAAAGAGAGCCGCGGCAGAAGATACAGGAAAAACGCGGGAGTACTTCCAGCTCTGTAAAGAGCTGCCGGTGAGCCACAAGTGAACCGCGGTGAGCTGCGGTAGACACCAAGGGAGAGCTGCGAGGGAAATGCCAAAGGTGAGCTGATACCGCTGCAGGCAGTCCGCGAGCGAAACCGGGACTCAGGCGGCCAGTTATTGCACAAATCCAGCGGTCCGTCAGGGCATATAGCTAGCAGGTCAGGGAGGAATCCTCTGCGCTACCTCACGCGGCCGCCATCTTGCTGCATACAGCTGGTAATTGCTACTATCTTAATGCAGAGTTGAATAACATTGGCCTTTCACACACGTTCCCTCTCACATTTAAAAGAACTATATGTATAGTTTATATTCTGGCCGTTTGAGCGATTATAAAAATGTTCCTGCTTTTGGAAAAAAAAATGTACATGTGATTTGATACACTATATAGGACTGCGTTTGTCTAAATCGTTGCATCGTTTTCTTGTATCCAGTCTGCTGCAGCCCATCAACTCCCTCCAGGCCTCACTACTCAGCCCTTTTTGGGAACAGGACACCCTTCTGCATCATGTAGTCCCGCTCTGCCACCAAGAAGTCTCATATATGGTGCTGAGTCTTTATATTGGTATGGCTAACGACATACTCAGGCTCCCATCATCATTGCAGTGTCCTCACCCACTCAGTGCTTCTGATACCATTAACTCAGTGACCATAGAGGCTACACACGTAGTGGTGGGCCCCCCTACTCGGATTTGGGCCTACATGAGGAGTTTGAATCACTAGGACGGGCCATCAAGCACTTGGGATTGGAGCAAGTCCAAAATGGTGTACAGCAAGTGCGCCCCGTCTTTTTTATTTGTAGAGTCACCTACCAATAAAAAGACGCAGGTCTGGATGGGTGTGGGGCAGGTGTGGGCTGGGCTGTTTGTGGTGGGTGTATACCAGCCACTAGGGAGTGTGTGTGTACCCTTCTGACAACTAGACTTGCATATAAGAAATCACTACAATTAAATCTGGGCAATGTTTTGTTGTTATGTTTTCCTGGAAGCGTAAGTGGAGTGGGCTGGCCTGACGTATGCTAGTGCTGCGCGAGGCTCTGAACCATGATTCCGGAGCTATGGGTGTTGTCCCGTTGTGAGCTATATGAGAAATGGATTTATTTGGGTGTCCGTTTTGTAGTGCTGACGTCACCCGGGTCTTAAAAAGAAATGTGTCATTATATCTATAAAGTCCCACAACTTGGCCAACATGGAAGGTACGGGGTATCACTGACTCTATATTGGTTCATAGTTGCATACATAAAAGATGGTGGACATTACACATTTCTGCGATTATGAATCTTTCGTACACATTCAGTGGAGTGTTGTATGTGTATTTATACAGGGCTGTGAAAGGTTTAAGTTGCAGTTTTTGGCACATAAAGGGCAGCTAATATATATATACGTATGTGGTTATTGAGATACATTGTAGAACTTGGTGCTGGAAATCAGTGTTCGAGCCTTGGAGTTGCATCCACATCCTGTTATTGTAGAGTAATGACGTAATGTACGCGTGCCTGAAAATGTATTAGTTTTGGGTTGATTTTGCGCTATATAAATATGCAAAAAAAAAAAGGAGGAATAGCCCACACTTACTGTCACATGTAAGATGGTTGCATACGCTATTTATAGCACAATATAATGTGGTAGGGCAGAGGAGCAGAATTTTACAAACACAATAAATACACAACACAGATAGGTAGTTGAAGTAGGAACGTAATCATGATATCATATACAGATATTTAATCATAAATGGTTTACGACTTCTGCTGTACAATGGTAAGAGCATTGTATGTCAAATAATACACAGAAGATTCCATCGTAAAGAGTTCATGAGCTGTGGTAGACTGAGGTAGGGGTGATTTTTGGGAGCCTGTGATGATGCGTGGTCCAGGCAGACTGCACTGGTAAAAATGTGTTTTGACTATTGAATTTTACTGTAACAAGGGCAAGTGGCTATTACTTACAGTGTACTGAGTTAGTGGTACGTCAGGTGTTTATCGTGTGCTCACCCTGCGATGATGCGTGGTCTGAACGGGCTGCACTGAAATCATTATCTGTTGCATACTGGAGTATATGAACTTTGAGGCGGGAAAAAAAGCTTGCATTGATGGTTATCAATTGCTGTGAAAACTAGGTGTACTGATTGCTCCTCATAACAAATCACATGATTCCTCTTCACGCAGTGCACTGTAACTTTCACAAATTCGGGACGTATGTCTGGTGGCGATGTTGAGGGTGAAACCCTAGAGGTACTTGGTATTGCTGGTGGTGTAGGTACATTTTGGCGCAATCTTGTACATTGTTTGTTGTCTTAGTTCACATGATGCAGCTATTAAAGGTGCTTGCACATACTAGCATTGCAACAGCACTTTTTTTCTCTGCTTTACATAAATCGAGGCTGAATTTAATGCTGTCTGTAGTGTAGATGAAAAAGTAAATTCAAGTTGAGAACCCTACTGTGCACAGTGTACATTAAAGCTAGTAGTTGCTACAGTTATAGAACAATGTTTTTTTAACTTATTTTAACAATATCTGAATACATACAGTATAATTGTCTCTGCATTAAATAAATGAAGGTTGCATTTCCTATTGTCTATAGTGTAGATGCAAAGGTGAATTCAAGTTTTATACCCTGCTGTCTGCAGTGTAGATCTTAGGGTGGAGTGCATCATCAGCAATCTTAGTGGAAGTGGAAGATCGAACATGTATGCAGCGTGCATTTTATTGTTCAACTAATTGTATAAGTGATATAAAAAAAGTTTTTCAAGGAAGCATAATAAAGGGATGTTGTGTAGGGTTTGATAGGTGTTATACTTAGTTTGGTTTCTACTGAGTTAGTGGTATCTAAAGCAAGAAGGTTCCGTGGAACCTGCGATGATGCTTGGTCTGGGCAAGCTGTACTGATAGTAATGTTTTTTGTGTTGTAAATGGTGCCTTAATAAGGCCACCTGATAATGATTTTTGGTGCACTGATTTGCTTGTATCTTTGGTGCTTAGTGTGTACATATTCTGTGATGACGCGTGGTCTGGGGGGAGGGGGCACAGTAATTGGAGTAATGTCTTTTGTCGACTGGATTCTGCATGAATTCCACTTAAAAGTGATAGTGTGCCTCATTGCTGACATAAAACTGTTCACTCTTCTTTCCCCTGATTTATGGTGCACTGAGTTAGTAGTATTATTGGCGGTGAGCTTGTACGTACCCTGCGATAATGCGTAATGCAGGGGGGCTGTACTGGGAGCAATGTTTTTTGCCTAGTGAATTCTGCTTTAAAAAGGCTAAGGGGAAATGACTTGTGGAGCAGTGATTTAGTTGTACCGAAAGAAGTCAGCGTGTGTGTACCCTGTGATGATTCGTGGTTCGGAGGGGTCGCAGTGGTATAATGTCTCTTGTCTACTGGAATGCGTGATGTACAATCATCATTAAATCTGAAAAAATCTGAACACATACAATACAAATGTCTCTGCATTAAATTAACCCCTCCCATGCTCATGAGCCATGACGAGCTCAGCTCGTCATGGCCAGTGGAACGTTCAGGTGCGGGGAGAATTCCCCTTCTGTGCTGAACGTTCCACAGGAGCCAATGCACCTGTGACAAGCTCAGCTCTTCATGAGCACAGGAGCGCCGTGCCTCATGACAAGCTGAGCTCATCATGAGCATGCGGGTGCTGTGCGCACCCCCCCTCTCCCCGGCACAGCAGGTGAATAATCCCTGCAGCGAAGAGGTTAATCAAGGTTGAATTCCGTATTGTCCGTAGTATACATGCAAAAGTGACTTCAAGTTGTAAACCCTGCTGTCTGCAGAGTACATCGAAGGCTGTAGTTGACAAACACATCAAGGAATGCTTTTTCTTTAAACATAATTTAACAAAATCTGACAACACAGTACTATTTTTCTGCCTTAAATAAATCAAGACTGAATTTTGTGTTGTCTGTGCTTATGTGCCACTGGTATTAAGCAGTAAACTCTTTTGATCGCAGTGTACATTTGAAAACAGAACTCACTACATTCATTAAGGAATGTTTTTTGTGGCATCCTTTAAGAAAATAATATTTGCCTTACATAAATCAAGGATATCTTGAATGCTGTCCATAGTGTAGATGGAAAGCTGAATGCAAGTTGTGAACCCTGTTGTATGCAGTGTAGATTTAAGGCAGTAGTCGACACAAAGATTGAAGCGTGCTATTTTGTCACAGAATCTGAGGACACAGTACATTTGTCTCTGCCTTCAATAAATCATAGCTGGATTCAATTCTGTCCGTAGTGTTGATGCAAACCTGAATTGAAGTTGAGAACCTGTTGTGTCGTAATTGGCCCGTTCGGATTAGCGATTAGCTGAACCTACACGTTGTCCTCCTTAACTTGGCTATATACGATAACGCCATTTTGAATGTTGCAGCGGCCATCTTAGATCATGAGCGGCCTCGTGGCCGACGTGCCTTTTAGTCCTTTGTCCGTTCCGCTGACCACTCTCATCTGCCCAGCAACAGGCTATTTTTAGTACTGGTCAAGCCACACATGCGCATTTCCCACTGACCCGTAAACCTTCAGGAATGTGCCGCTAACTGACCAGTGGGTTTGAAACCCTCCAATGAGCTGGCAGTATTCCAAAACATGACCATATATGTCCTTAAAACTGTGTCTTTACTTGTGCCGCCTATCTTTTATTGCCCCAAAATTGTATATAAACGGGGTCACACCGGTGTTCGGTGTGATACCTCTTGCATTACCGAAGGGTGCTGTTTGAGTGTACCACCACCCCATGGGGTCTTAATAAACTTGTTCTTTGCCTTTTACAGTTTCCGTGCCAACAGTTCTTGTGTGTAAGTGGGTAATCTCTGGAGCGTGTAGGCCTTGGGAACCCCGAAATACTTCAATTGGCGACCACGAAGGGACTCATCGGCGACTCGGATGCCCGAAGGAGAGGTCGTGACGAAGGCTTGGAAACCCGCCATGGGCGCGCGCTGCCACGAGTGACCCGAGTCTTGGCTGCCACGGTGTTTTTTCCTTTCCTTCCGATCTGACCTTCCAGGTGGCGCCGGTCTCCGACTGAGTCTTTGAAGTGTCTGCATCGCTGCGAAAGTGCCGTTTGGCTGATTTGGCTTACAAGACCTTGGCAGTAGGCATGGGCGGAAAATCCGTTCCGCTCGCGGATTTTGCGGATTTTCGGGAAATCCGCAATCCGCGAGATTTGCGAATTTCCTGAAAAATCCGCAAATCCGCGAGCAGCGGATTTTGCTCGCACTGCTCGCACTGTTCGCGTGAGTTCGCGCCCCGCGAATAAGTGCGAAATTGCAGAAATACGATTTTAGCAAAACTGAAAGTAACTACTTACCAGGTTCAAAAGTTCAGGCTCATCATTAGTAGCCATTTCCTGTAGTGCTTCCTGAGGGGCCCCTCCAGAGTTCAGTTGCCAGTTGCAACTATTATGTGACCCTGCTCTGAACCTCAGAATAGTTACACATATGCCACAAAGGTCCTGAATTACAGCTAAGGGAGACAAGCAGGAGCCAGGCTGGAAGTTAAAATCCATTAATCAGCCCCTAATTCATTATTGTCAGTTGGGGCAGGGCAGGTGTTGTAACTAATTTTGCAACAATGAAAGCACTTAGCAAGTGCAAAAGATCACTAATCAGGGCGCACTAAGGAAGCAGGTGCCAGCTAAAAAAATATTCTGTGACACATTAATCAGCCCCAAATTAATTCAGGTCACTTGAGGCAGGGAAGGTGTGCTTTGCTTTGCCAAAAATAATGTACACTGGACAACCAGAGGGTGTGGTGATGAAACAGAGGGTGGCATGGGTGGGCCAGAGGGTGGCATGAGTAGTCAGAGAGTGGCAGTGGTGACAGAGAGTGGCAGTGATGAAGAAGAGTGTCCCAAACAGGTTGGACACGTAGAAACAACAAGTTCGCAAAACTTGCGACCCGACAGGTAAGTTCGCAAATTGCGAAATTGTAAAAACCCTCGCGAACTGGCAGAAACACGGGCGAACACAAAAAAAAAAAAAATCCGCAAATTCGCGGGAATTCGCGGATTTTGCGGATTGCGAGTTTGCAAATCCGCAAATTCGCGGATTGCCAATCCGCAAAATCCGCTCATGCTTACTTGGCAGTTGGAACCTGGACATTTGAGTATTTGGTAAGCTTTGTGTTCGGTAAGGTAGTCTTCGGACGCTTACTGAAGTTTCTACGATTTGTGTTCGGTAAGGTAGTCTTCGGACGCTTACTGAAAATCTGTGCTTTGTGATCGGTGAGGTAGTCTTCGGACGCTTGCCGAGTTCTGGGAACTTTGATTTGAGTTAGCTAACATTGTGAATTTGTGATCTTTGAACTTATATGTGTAGTGCACTTCACATAGGCAGGCATGTAGAGATGTTTCTCTAACTTTGTTTTTTTCCTTTGAGCGGCACAATCGTGAGAAGAATTGTAAGTGCCATTTTGTCCGGTGTCACGCTTTCGTGATACTTTTTGAACATGCCTGTTTTCAGCACACTCCGAGGAATGTGTTGTTTTGGAGAAGGTACCTCAATTAGGTTAGCGGAATCACAGCCGGCTCCCCCAGAGGGAACACCAAATAGGGACATGTATATCAAATTCGGCCTTCCACCTATTATGTACAGTAAATTATGGCATAAGTACACCAAGGCCGATCCTGAATTGCAATGGCCCCTACACGGGTCGTACGATTTGAGTAAAATCCAATTTGTAGAGCAATGTATGTTTCAACGCAGGTCTAGACAAAACATGTTTGATTGTGTGCGAATGTGGGAGAAAGCGGCGCGTGATCGAATGAAGCGTGAGGTTGCCTTGGCGGACAAAGAGCAGCGCAAGGCTGCTCGGGATAAGGCTTTACAGCTTGAGGAAAAGGAGGCTCAGGAGAAGAAAGAAAGGGAGGAACGGGAACGTAATTTGCAAACGACTGGTCAATTTCCTATTCGCCGACCGCTTTATCCTGTCCTTAATAATGAAATTGATGATTTTTCTTTGTTAGATCGGTCACCGCCTCCGTACGTTACGCCGACGGCTCCAGCTGTGGATTCTGATGATGGCGGACAGGATAAGTCGGGCAAGAAGGGCGTATCTGCTCTCAGGTTTACTGCGGATAGGTCCGCTCATTTACGCAGTTGGGCCCGTAAAGTGAATAAGCGTACTGTTACTCAGGATCAATTGATATCAGAAAAAACAGGGTGGACGGATCTTGAATTGATGTATTTTCTGTCTTCCTTGGCTGACGAGGTTGTGAGCGCATATCGTGACCTTTCTGATACGTTAGAGCCCAAAGTGTTGTCAGTATATCGTGAAAACTTGACTAAAGGTGATTTTGATCTTTCAGATGTTGATGACCTGTTTACGCAATTGATCAAGCTGCGGGATGAGACAACTCGATTGCGGGAGGAGCGGAAAAGGAAACAAAAGGAGTCTGAATTGGAGCATGATGGGCAGGCTAAAGAGTGTTCTCTCCGTGGTTCAGATAAGAGTTCTGCGTTGCATGTTATGCCTATGCGTGAAGCTGCGCCTTTGTATGTTCCACCAAAAGGGGAAGGTACGGATGATGATAAGTTGTCGAAGGATGCGAAAGGGTATTTTGTGTATAATTGGGTATATACGCCATGGAATAGAGCAGATGTCATGGCATTGAAAAATTCTTTACCTGATCTTCGGAAGAATCCAGCGGCATTTTATGAAGGGGTGGAAGGGGCTATATCGTCTTGTGTGATGACTCTTGTAGATATAGACTTGTTTTTTGGGCTAATTCTACCACCCGATATGTGGAGGCAAATTCGTAAAACTAATGACGAAACGATTTTGGGGGGGACATGAAAAGAAATAAATGCTGCAGATTTAGATAGGGAACCAGCATGTAAGCCTTGTCAGCTAATCCTAGATCTCCCGGCAGCTATCTTGCATAAATTAAAAACGCTTGTTCCCTCCAAAAAGATTGATTGGACCATGTTAACGTCGTGCAAACAGAAACCCGATGAAACGGTTTCAGATTTCTTTACGCGCTTCGAGGAGGCCTTTCATGATTACAGTGGTCAATCTTTAACAGATGATACGGGTCGGCATTTGTTTGTAGATAAATATGTGGCTAATCTCCTACCAGAGATTGCAAAACGATTGAAGTCGAGTGAGAGTTCCTGGGCCACGGCGACCCCTGCGTCCTTGTTAACTATGGCTCAGTATTATGAGCGGCAGGAAGTGGAGGCTAAAGAAAGTGTAGAGAAAAAGACGAAGGAATTGAAAACGAAGGTGATGTTGGCACAGGTTCGGGGAACACAGGGTAGAGGGAATGATAGAGGTAGACGGGGTGGAGGAAACGCATCGTATGGTCGTACGGATATTGCGGAGGATCAGTGTGCTTATTGTAAGGAGTTTGGGCATTGGGCCGAAGATTGTCCGGTACTTCGTGAACAGCGTAGTCAGCGTGGTCGAGGCAGTGGAAGGTCAAGAGGAGGTTATACTGGAACGAGAGGTGGCGGAGGTGATCGTAGACAGGTTGAGGAGAGGGGCCGTGGCCAGGACGAACGAAATATGTTTGATAGACGGAATCAATATCAGATTTCGGAAGGAGAGAATGTGGAATATCAGGATTATGTGCATGCATAGGATTGCGTAGGATGGGGTAAGGAATCAGTTGAAGTGCCAGTAGATCAGCAAGGTCCATATGTAACAGCGGGTATTTTGGGTTCTACTGATCAATTTCTAGTCGACACCGGAGCTACTCGTAGCGCGCTGTCGAAAAACTTGGTTCCGAGGGCTCCCCTGTCTGGCGAAATGATTACGTGTGTAGGGTTTGATGGCACACCCTCCCCCAGCCCATTGTCCAAGCCCCTTGCACTATGCATTGACAAATACTTTAGTTTTGGGCAATTTTTGTTATCACCTCATACCCCAGACAATATCCTGGGCATTGATCTGCTTAAATATTTCCGAGCGACGATACGCTGCGCTCCAGAGGGAGTGCGGGTTATCCTGAACGACAACTACCCTGACCCTGATGATTGCCCTGACCCTGACAGATTTTATGCCATTTTCGATATCCCTGCTTTGGCCTCTCTGCCGCACACGTTGTGGGCGACATCAGATACAGATGTGGGAGAGATGCGCATTCCACCAATACACATTACTGTTAAGGAGGGGGCCCCTCTACCACGAGTACCACAGCATAAGATCTCGAAGGAAGGTGAAATTGCATTGACCCATATTGTGCAGGATTTGATTTCTGCAGGGGTGGTGGAGGAGGTCCCTTATAATGTCTGTAACAGCCCTATTCTACCGATTCTTAAGAGAGACTCAGATGGCAAGATCTACCGATTTATTATTGATTTGCGTGAAATAAATAAAATTGTCATTCCCCAATACCCAGTGGTGTCCGATATCACGACTTTGCTTACTTTGGTTCCACCGACGGCCACCACTTTTAGTGTTATTGACTTGAAGAATGCGTTCTTTTCTATCCCTGTTCACCCAGATAGTAGATATCTGTTTGGTTTTACGCTCAATAATAAATCGTATAGATTTTGTCGTGTTCCCCAAGGATATACTGAAAGCCCTAGCATCTACAGTCAGGCTTTGAAACGACAACTAGATTCTTTTGAATTGCAGTCTGGCGTCGCGCTCATCCAGTATGTGGATGACCTTTTGCTTGCCGCCGACTCCTATGCACAATGCGAACAGAGTACGCTTGCATTACTTTCCTTTTTGGCACAACACAATCACAAGGTTTCCAAGAAGAAGCTTCAATACTGTAGACCCCAGGTGACCTACCTCGGTCATCTGTTGTCTAAGGAGGGGCGGGCATTAACATCTGATCGAATTCAAGCAATTTTAGATACACCAGTCCCCCGCACGCAGAGAGATGTGCGTGCCTTTATAGGGTTGACATCCTTTTGTAGACAATGGATCATGGGTTTTTCACACATCATAAAACCTCTGCTAGCATTATTGTCCAAAACTACACCGATGCCTCTTGAGTGGACAGACGAATGTCAGAAAGCCTTTGAACAGTTGAGACAGGCCCTTTGTTCCGCACCCGTGTTAGGAACACCAGACTACACGAAACTTTTCACATTATACGTGCACGAGAATGATGGGTGTGCGTTGTCAGTGTTAGTGCAGTTACACGGGGATAAGCAGAGACCATGTGCATACTTCTCTGCTATTTTGGATCCTGTAGCTCGAGGGCTGCCTGGGTGTTTTCGAGCAGTAGCGGCAACAGCAGTAGCCATACGACAGAGTGAGGGCATAGTGTTATCACACAAACTGTTGGTGTTAGTTCCTCATGCAGTAGATGCCCTGTTAAACCAAACAAAGACCCAATACCTCACGAGTGCACGACTTACAGGATATGAGCTGACACTCTTAGCGCCACACATAACATTGAAAAGATGCGCTACTTTGAACCCCGCGACTTTATTGCCCTATCCGGCCGAGGAGGGTCAGGAAGAAAAACATCACGACTGTGTTTTCCTGACTGAGGAACAGACAAAGGGTCGTGTTGACTTACAGGATGTGCCACTTCCTGATGTGGATGGGGAACTGTGGGTTGATGGATCGTGTTTGAGGCTGCCAGATGGTACGACTTCCGCAGCATATGCGATCACGACTCTTAAGACGGTGGTCGAAACAACTAGAATACCACAAAAATCGGCTCAGGCAGCAGAGCTGATAGCTTTAACAAGAGCCTGCGAATTGAGTGCTGGCCTATGTGTGAACATATACACGGACAGCCGGTATGCCTTTGGAGTGGCCCATGACTTCGGGCTTCTCTGGAGAGAACGTGGGTTCCTGACGTCACACGGGGAGCACATTATGCACGGAGAGCTAGTGCATGATCTCCTGAATGCGTTGCTCAGTCCTAAAAAAGTAGCGATAGTGAAGTGCAGTGCCCATAAAAAGATTACGGATAAAGTGGGTCAAGGAAATGCCTTTGCAGACAGCATAGCAAGGCAGACGGCTATGTCCCGAACTAGCTCCCCTATGTACGTGATACAATCACAGGCTGAGAGATGGAGTGATGCTAGAGCAGAGATACGGGATATTCAAAAATCAGCTACAGAATCTGAACTTGCGGCTTGGGCAGTAGATGGGGTGCTAGATGACGAAGGTTGTTGGAGAAGCAAAGACATGGAGAAATGGAAATTGCCTGCGGCTTACTTACAGGCGATGGTCCAGATGACTCATGGATTGGCCCATGTCGGAGCTCTTGCAATCACTCGCCTTTTAACACGAGTTTGGGAACACCCTGAGATTGCGAATACTGCAAAGAGAGTAGTGCAGACCTGCCTGGTGTGTTTGCAACACAATCCTGGAAAGGGGACCCATACTCCGAAAGGAGGGTTCGTTCCACCTTCTGCACCGTTTGAAGTGCTTCAAATGGATTACATCCAACTCGAGCGCTGCAATAACCTGAAGTATGTCCTAGTGGTGGTGTGTGCTTTTAGCAAATGGGTTGAGGCCTACCCCACGAAAGACAATACGGCTTTGACAACAGCTAAGGTGTTGCTTAAGGAATTCTTTCCTCGCTTTGGAGTTTGCAAGTTTTTGTGGAGCGATAATGGGCCCCATTTTGTTGGAAAGATTGTGGAATATGTACTGAAGGGGTTAGGGATTCAGCAAAAGTTCCACGCTGTATTCCACCCTCAGTCAGCAGGTTTGGTCGAGCGGTACAATGCCACGTTGAAGCTTAAGCTGGCCAAAATTGTGGCGTCTACATCGTTGAAGTGGCCAGATGCGTTGCCGCTAGCACTACTATCTCTCAGATCAGTACCCCACTCACGAACCGGCCTTACGCCCTATGAGGTGGTGTTTGGCCGCCCTATGAATGTCTGGGGGGTGCCCAAGCCGCGATTAATACATGATGTGCCTTGTGTTATGATGAATGATTATTTGGCACGATTAACAAATGATTTGCTCTCTATTCATCAACAGGTTCGAGAAGCGCTCCCTGATAACTCCGCTGGAGAGGGCCACGATCTTCGTCCTGGGGACCATGTGATGGTCCGTTCGTTTGAAAGAGCAAGCAGTTTGGAGCCCAGGTGGAAGGGCCCCGAGCAGGTCCTCCTGGCAACCCGCACCGCGGTACGAGTAACGAACAGGAAGCGGTGGGTGCATTCGACACATTGTCGCCGTGTCTCTCCGGACCTGGTGACTCCTGCTGTGTTGACTGATTATAAGGAGATCTTGGAGAAAGAAAAGAGCCCAGCTGTGACGTCGGCCGAAGTGGAGGGAGCCTTCCCGGACCAATCTGCTACCGGAAGAGAGCGCTACGATCTGCGTCCGCGATAAGAAGATTTTTGTTCCTTTTTAATGACTGGTTGGTTACCGCTCCAGGTTTGTGAAACGGAAACCGGGAATTCCAAGGGGGGGGGATCAGTTCTGCCAGAGTAGCGACACCCGTCTTGGCCCGGAGAAGAAAACAACGGCTACCTCGGAGTTCAGCACCGCATTTTCCTTTTTTTTTAGGTATACACGCACGTGTATCTGAGACAATCTATGAACAATTTGTGAACAATTTGTGCAACTTGAGACTTTTGCACGAACCTTCTTGAACTATGGCATCAACGGCATCCCGTGATAAGAAAATATTGGGTGCCTTTCTCTTTCTTTTAACTATTGTGGTGATAGCTGTTATGGCCTGGGTAGTCGAACTTGTGGTGCCTGTACGTGAACATTTGCTGCCGACTACCCCGGCACCGTCTGAACACTTTCATTTTACATTGCCTTTCCATGAAGAGCGCCATCGCCAAACGTACTTAAATAACAGCTTCATTCAGATTCTTCACCACACGCATAATATGACCAATACCTCTAACTGCTGGGTGTGTGGAATGCTGCCTGGGCACCAGAAGAGAGGGGGCACCCCACTTATTCCGCTCCCGTTTTCACATAATGGGTCATGCAATGCCTGGTACACCCTCCTCTTTACTCTGAGATGGCCAACTAAAGGGGGGGTGCTTTTCCGTTTGAATAAAGTATGTTCCCATGACAAGGATGGGTTTCCCCGGGCTGAGGGTACACGTTTTGAATGGGAAGAATACAGGCCTGATAATGTATCTGCTCCACGTATATATAGCAATCAGCGAAATGTGAATGTATCCAGTGCTCATGTCATAAATGTCATTGCCACACAAGCCGATTTATGCATTAGAAACAAGGGCACGATTGCGGTGGGGAAAAGCGAATGTAATATTACTCTCACGTTTGATAGCCCGAATGGCATTTCATTTGTCGCATCTCGAAACACCTACTTTATCTGTGGAACGAAGGGGTACCATCAGCTTCCAGTGGGGTGGTTGGGCACGTGCTACGTATCATTTGTGCTACCTCCGGTATTCATTGCTCCTCCAATGTACCACAACGATTATACATTGTACCACGACTTCGTTTTGAACAGGGTTAAATGCACTGTTGCACTAGAGGACATTGATCAAACGGACACTGCGTTACAACAGTATGTGGATTTTAATCTGGGACTATTCTCCTTTGTGGGGGCTGCATTGAACAGCCGGAAAATAAGACGGCTGACACGCGTTGTCGAGGCTGTTGCGAATGACACTGCCGTTGCCCTGGGAAATATTACCGAGGAACTACAGATTTCCAGAATTGTCACCCTCCAAAACAGAATGGTGTTGGATGTTGTTTTGGCTGATCGTGGGGGGGCATGTAGAATTATCGGAAGCAGCTGTTGTGTTTACGTTCCGGACAATTCCCCATCTGTGTATGATGCTATTTCCAAGCTGCATAAGATAGCCGCCGAGATACACCCGGATAATGGAACTTGGACACTTTCTGGATGGTTCTGGTCCGTGATTGCAACATGGGGCTGGAAATTGTTGACAATTCTCTGTATACTTGTGGGAGCAATGTTCTTTATATGCCTGTGTATTCAATGTGGCCCTGCCTTATGTTCAATGTGTCTATCAGCTTGCTTACCATCGAGGCGAGCTCTTGCCCATGACAAAATGATGCTACACAAAGAGGTGACACAAATTATGTTAATAGACATCGAGGACGAACATCCAGACTATGTTCATTATGAGGTAGATTCAGCTAAACGCTAAAAGGGTCGTCTGTCGTAATTGGCCCGTTCGGATTAGCGATTAGCTGAACCTACACGTTGTCCTCCTTAACTTGGCTATATACGATAACGCCATTTTGAATGTTGCAGCGGCCATCTTAGATCATGAGCGGCCTCGTGGCCGACGTGCCTTTTAGTCCTTTGTCCGTTCCGCTGACCACTCTCATCTGCCCAGCAACAGGCTATTTTTAGTACTGGTCAAGCCACACATGCACATTTCCCACTGACCCGTAAACCTTCAGGAATGTGCCGCTAACTGACCAGTGGGTTTGAAACCCTCCAATGAGCTGGCAGTATTCCAAAACATGACCATATATGTCCTTAAAACTGTGTCTTTACTTGTGCCGCCTATCTTTTATTGCCCCAAAATTGTATATAAACGGGGTCACACCGGTGTTCGGTGTGATACCTCTTGCATTACCGAAGGGTGCTGTTTGAGTGTACCACCACCCCATGGGGTCTTAATAAACTTGTTCTTTGCCTTTTACAGTTTCCGTGCCAACAGTTCTTGTGTGTAAGTGGGTAATCTCTGGAGCGTGTAGGCCTTGGGAACCCCGAAATACTTCAGTTGTACGCAGTGTAGATTGAAGGCAGTAGTCGACACAAAGATGAATGAATGCTATTTTGTCACAGTTAACAGAATCAGAGGACGCAGTACAATTGTCCCTGCCTTAAATAAAGCAAGGCTGGATTCAATGCTGTCCGTAGTTTTGAGGCAAAGCTGAATTCAACTGGTATCAAGTTGTCAACTCTACTGACCGCAGAATAGATTGTAGGCACTTCTCAGCATAGATACTGAAGACAAATTTAGATCCAAAGTTGAATTCAAGTTGTGAACCATGCTGTCCACAGTGTCAATGGAAGCCACTAGTCGATACAGACATAAGTCTGCGGTGTTGTGGCGCTGAGTTCGCAATCGGCCTGTATCAAGGAAGCACGCGGTCATGACGGCAGGGTGCGGACCTTCGCTGCAGCGCATTCTGTTCTCTTTGCAGAAGTAAACCACGCGCAAGGCGTATACTAATTATTTATAGTCTTACGTTGACGTTGTTTACGTTGGACTAGCCCACTCCGCTTTCCATTCAAATGAGGGGGTGAACACAGCTACATGACTAAAATATTCCCTAGTATCTGAGCTAATAAGGTTGCATCCACTATTCAGTACACTACACATAACAATGGTATATGGACACACTGAAAAGTTTTTGATTTCCATAGTGAATTGTGTATAGTATTTCACCGGTAGTCTTAGCGTTGTGTACATTATTGTCGATGTTCAAGTTCTTTCCCTTATACATACTTGGTTGCCACATCTCTGTAGATTGTGCTAGTGTACTGTTGAGGAGATATATTATTTTGGAAAGGTCCGTAGTACTGTTTTGCATTGCCTCTGAGGTAGTAGGAAGGAGAGGTCCGTAAGGGTGGTTGTAGTGGTAGTGGCGCTGAATATTGTGATTTTGTTGGGTGTCGGAAGTGTATAATTACAATCTCTAAGACATTTTGCTCTTTAAACATGGGTGTGAGCTCGATGTAATTCATGTAGTACATGTTCGGCTTTCTTACAGTAGTTAAATGTTGATGTTAATTTGTTAGTGGTAAGTGGAACTATTGCCTTATTTTTTACCTAGCATTGCAGATTTGGTTTCTGGTTGAAAATATGGGGAAGTGGTCAACATAATAATTAGAAATTGTCATTTAAAAACCCTTTGAAATTCACTGAAAAAACCATAGGTTTCAAGCAGGTTATAGTTAGGAATTATCATTAAAAAAAACTTTGAAATTCACTGAAAAAACCATAGGTTTCAGGTAGGTTATACTTAGGAATTAGCACTTAAAAAACCTTAGAAATTCACCGAAAAAAACATAGATTTTAGGAATGTTATAGTTAGCTGGAATATATTGCTCAGTGGAAAAGGGAGGGTTTATTCAATAAGTAAGAGTACAATTTTAAAAAAACGGATCATCCTATTACCCCCACTTTGTATTTTATACCCAAAGTTCATAAACAGATCAACCTTGTGCCTGGCTGCCCAATTATATCTGCACAGGGAGAACTTTTAGAACCTATGTCGAAATATGTACATTTTTTTATCAGGGGATTTGTGGAAACCCTCCCTTCATACATAAAAGACACAGGACAGTTTCTAGAAAAACTCAGAGGAATTACATTGAGTGATAAATATTGTTTATTTGTAATGGACATATGTTCATTATACCCTAGTATCAATCACGAACAGGGTCTTGAAGAAACCAAGCAATACCTCTCACAGAGAGATATCAGGTTACATGAACATAACAAGATGCTGTTAAAAATGAAAAACATATGTCTAAAAAATAACTATTTTCTATTCAATTCAGCTGTATACCAACAACGGGGCGTGGCAATGGGGGCATGTTTTTCCCCCAGTTTTGCAAGCCTACATGTAGGCTGGTGGGAGGAACATGTCCTCGGTCGTGTCCTGGAGGAATGGTTTCCTGATAACATCGTCACATGGTGGTGTTTTATTGATGATGTCTGTGTGATTTGGCAGGGATCTGTCGAATCAGCTCACAGATTCACTGACATCATCAATGATAACAATTTAAACCTGAAAGTTACAGCTAACATCAGCAAAGAGATGATTGAGTTTCTTGACGTAGAGGTTTTTATCTGCAATAACACCATAAATACTAAACTACATAGAAAGGAAACTGCTGGAAACCTGATCCTCCATGCTAGCAGTACCCACCCCAGACACCTAGTCAAGAGTATCCCCTATGGGGAATTCTTGCGTATTTAAAGAATTTGCAGCAATAAAGATGATTTAACAACTTGTCTAAATGAGGCGTTGCAGAGATTTTTGCTAAGGGGGTACAAAATGGTGGATTTAAATAATGCGTTATCCAAACCAGACATCCCGCAAAGTGTAGAAACTTCAAGAGATAATCAGGAAGTTAATCCAATATTACATGGGGATGAGGCCAAAACTGAAAAAGTACCAATCAGACTTATAACAACATATAATTGTCATCATAAAAAGGTCAGACAAATTATCACCAACAACTGGCCTATTATAAAGTCTGATATGACAATAGCTTCTGAAATAGCGGACTCTCCCATTATTACTTTCAGACGAGCTCCCTCTATGAGGGATGCCTTAGATAGATCTAGTCCAGAAGTACAAAAGAAAACTGACTGGTTGTCTAAGAGGAATGTTTTTTTTAAATGTAGCTCCTGTAGAGCATGTACATTTGGTGTCAATAAAAGGGAGGTATTGGATTCATTCTCCCTAGAACCATACAAATTGAGAGGTTTTTATACATGCAAAACAGATTTTGCTGTTTACATTTTGGAGCGCATATGCCAGATAAGATACATAGGCAGTACTAAATTACCAGTTTTTAATCGAATTTTACAGCATTTGCGTGCGATTGTCAATTCTTATTCCAGCTACCCAGTGGCACGACATTTTAAATTAGTACATCAAAATAATCTTAATGATCTTAAATGTTTTGCGATTGATGCCGTGCCAAAATTCATCAGAGGGGGAAATAGAGAAAGGAAATTACGCCAGCTGGAAAGTCAATATGTTGTACAATTCGACACCAAAATGCCCAATGGTTTGAACACAGGAGATGATCTTTACAATTTCTTATGAATTTAGTGTTATTAAACCCCATTATTACTGCTATATTTATACTCTATTTTGAGAATGAAATTTTGCTGCTAAAACTGTATTTAATTTTTGTAATTGATTGTTTTTAATTTGTGTAGATGGTTTTATGTGGGCTTTTTTACTTCATTTATACTGGACTTTAAACTGGTTTTACTGGGTCCCTGGTTTTACTAGTTTTTATCTGGTGTCTGTGGGTGGGGAGCCTGTATTTATTGCTGTTCGCCCAACATTGTTAAACCAGAACTTCAGATATGAGAAATTTTGAATCATCTTGAACTGTGATGATTGTTTGTACTCTGCACTTTTATGCACCGGGCACTTTCATGCATCTGGCACTTTAATGAATAGGTATAATAACAAGTTGAATAGTGGTCGCCTAGAGCCTCAACTTATTTTTGTATATACAAATTCACATGGAAAATGCTAGCTAATCATGTATTTAATAGTATTGCACTTTATTTATTATTCTTATTTTCACATTGGGTATAGCATATTAGTAAAATGACTTCACTGAATAGAACATGCCTTAATAATCCACATTTGTAAAGCGCACAATCACCCGTAAGGGTCTCTAGGCGCTGGGGGCCGTCGGGAAGATTAAGCAAGCTATTGCCCAGAGTCACATGGTGCTGGGCTAATCTGCCGCCGGCCCTGGGGATCGAACCGTGATCCCCAGATTCCGGAGTCAGTCACCCTTGCCGCGGCGCCACACCTCTTTCAGTAATAAATTGTGGATAAACAGTCCTAAAACGAGATTGTGTGATTATCAAGGTTGGAGCAGATAAATTATGTATTTTTCATACAGCAATGTAAGGGCACTTGCCCATTATTTCTCTTATGTGTAATTATACCGAGATATATTTTTATTCTAACCTACATGATCTGAAGTGCATATAATGTGGATTATTGTATGCTTACAAATAGTCTGTTTTCCATATCCATAATTCAAACGGGAGGAGCATGTAACCGAATTAACAGTATTTAGTCACATGGGTGGTCACGACATGGGGGCGTGGCTAAGCACGCAACTGGAATGGCCGCCTTTGGGTAGAGCTCCGCACTGACCTCCCCTTCCCGGCGAATTTATCCGGTGAATTACCCACTGCAGCAGGCCGAAAACACAGGCGCCACTGCAGGACGCCACGGACGTGTACCACTCTGAATTTGGAGAAGATCGGTGGAACCGCACAGTACCGAAGCCATCGGGACGAGGAGGCAGAGCAGACCAACACCAGGCCGGCCGCAGCCGCAAGAAAGACCGCGGCTTCGACGGAGGGGCTGTGCCCAGAGGTGAGGCCTGCGCCCTGCCTCAGCGGCAATAGTGCAATTAACCGGGCACGCCCACGGTACATACTGGGGCTGGCAGGTGAAGATCGGAGGCTGAAGCAGGATGTGAGCGTGAAAGCAGGAAGCCGCTGCGAGGAGACGTAGCGCTCGAGCCAGGCCTCGGAGACAGGAGTCACTGAAACCGCGAACCGGTCGCCGTGCCGAGACGCCCACGCCAGGGCATACTGAGGTGGCAAGGACTGGGCTCAATATCTATAGGGGCACCACCGGCTATGGACTGGGGTCCCTGCGGCGCCGCCCTGCAAACACGTGGCGACACACAACACATAGATACGAGCAGTGGCAGCAGAGGAAGACGAGGACGCCTTTAGATACCCAGAGTAGGACGACGATAGCAGTCCACGGGCTGCGGGAAACATGGGAGGTGGTGGGCTCTGCATACAACGAAGTGGCCATGGGAGTGAGCAGTGATTAGTGCCCCACTGCCCAACGGAAAGCACCAGAGGCCCACCTGTGGGAAACGCTGGGCACCACCTACCCAGCGACACAGCCACACATTTATTTCCCGGACAGGAGAGACTGGTTGCGACCAGAGGAGCCGGCGCAGGCGAATTACAAGAAGCGACGCAGTCCAATACCGCTTGCACGATGAGCTGCCCACTGTGACAGAGGCTGATTGACCAGTACTAGAGCCACAATACCCCCTGAACAATACGCAGTGAGCGGAAAGTGAGCTGACAAGGCTATAGTGCTGACATCACACAAGGAGGACACCGCTACCAACTGCCGCACAGGTGCTCGCGCCAACCCACTGACCGGTGAACGAGCCCCTGCCACCGCCACTGAAGAAGAACAAACGAGTACAGGGGCACTAATGTCAGGAGGGACAAGAGCCCGAACTGGGACCGGGAATACACAAACCAAAGGCAAGATGGACAAGACCGGGAAGAGCACAGAACAGGACCAAACGGCGGCAAATCTAGACACCATGCTGGCTGCCATGGAGAGGCTAGAGGAATCCATTCAACTTACTCCCACCTCCCTGGTGACCAAAATCGACAGTGTCGCCATTGACCTCACCCACCTGAGGGCTGACCATAAAAAGCTAGCGGACCGCACCACATCCCTGGAGGGCGACATGAAAGAGCTGCGACCGCAGGTCACCCAAACAGATAAACAGGTACGAGATCTCCTGATCAGGGTGGAATTCTTAGGAGACTGCGCCAAGGATGCAGAAGGAAGGGCACGGAGAAACAACGTGCGGATCGTAGGTGTGCCGGAAAATTGGGTAGGAAGGAACCAGGAGGAACACATGGAAAAATGGCTGAGAGACATTCTCCCAGAGGGGTCACTATCACCACACTTTGTGGTGGAGCGCGCGCACCGTGTTCCGATGAGGTCGCTCCCTACGGGCTCAAACCCCAGACCAATGGTACTCCGCATATTGAACTATCGCGATAGGGACTCTATTTTGCGCGAAACGCGCAGACGTCAGGTAGTACGGATTGAAAACACGGCCATTATGTTCTTCCCAGACTACACAGTGCAGGTGTAGAGACAAAGACACTCCTTCCTGGCCGTAAAGTGGAGCCTGAGACAACTAGAACTGCAATACTCTCTTTTATTCCCTGCAAAATTGAGGGTAGTGGCCCATGAGAAAACCCATTTCTTCACCAACCCGGAAGAGGTAGAGGCATGGCTAGATAGTGGAATGGAAACAGCCCCTAGGAGAGCGGCTGGTGTCCCTGACCAAAGACGCGCTGGAGGCACCCGGAGATGGCGTAGAAACAGACAGAAACCACCGGGTGGGGAACGGGAGGCATCAAGCGCGTCCCCTCCAGTGGAGATCACACAACGGGAGAAACAAGACGCCCTTCGCATGGTCATGGAGCTCAGCCAATCTCCAGCACCGAGCGCGGAGGCAGATGGAAGCCCTCGGAACTTCCCCAGCGACGACGAAGCCATATACGGCCTAACGGACTCCCAGGCCTCGGGGGAGCGACCGGATGTCACGCCTCAGACGTCGGACCTAATACACTGACTGCGCACTGGAGACCCACTGCCCTTAGTGTACTTACCGGAAAATGCTTGAAGGATGAAGTGGACCTGACACTGGCCTGACCGCGATGCCGCGGCCATCTGGAACATCCTCCCCAGCCTGGCAGGACTTGTGATCCTGCTGTACGTGATGAGAAATGTACTCACTGGCCATCTGGCCAATGGGAGTATTGTCCCGGAAGCGGGGCAATGACAAACATAACCATGGGAACCCTGGTGACAGCGGGCCATGTCTGACTGAAACACTGGACTCATGCTGGCCCACCTGGCTGGAGCTCGATTGGGCCACGTAAAGTATGATGCTACTGCATGTGTAAACATTTATCTGCTCAATTGAAGAAGGTCTAGCCTAGTTCACGAGTTCCGGGAGGGACGGGGCCCTCATACTACAGGTTAATTACTCGGACACAGTTATACTGCTATATGTACAGCGACCCCCTTAGTTTTAAGCTTTGTTTCTCTCCTTGAGAGCATGGACGGGGGCATGTTTGGCAACCGACCTTTTGGTATTTTTCATGTACATAGATTTCCTCTGTTTACCGTTTCACCCAAAATGTACTTTTTGATTTCTTTTCTTCCTGTGTTGTGGTATGTGGGAGCGGCTACATCTCCAAATAAATCCTTGCGGGGACATCCCCATGTTGAGACTATTATGGTTGCCTAGGCGGTGGTGGAGAGGCTGGGGCAGGGGAAATGATATTGATCTGCAATGTCTACTGTTAAGATCTGCACATGGAACGTGAGGGGCATGCACACACCGTCCCAACGCTTCTAGATTTTACTCTTACCTCAAACGCCACCACATTCAGATAGCACTCCTACAGGAGACACAACTCAGTGAAGCAGAGACTCAGGTCTTGCGCCGCAGGTGGAGGGAACAGCTTTATGCCACACAAAACTCCTCATATGCTAGAGGGACCCTGGTGTGGGGGAGACCGGGCACACCCTTGAAAGTGACTGACACGCTTATTGACCCAGAGGGGAGGTTTGTCATAGTGAATGGCAGACTAGATGGGAGGTTGCTAGTCCTGGCCTCGATATATGCACCTAATATAGAACAGGTGAACTTCTTGATGCGATTGTCGGACAAATTGGCGCCCTGGCATGGGATCCCATGGGTACTGGCTAGAGACTATAACTGTGTTCTCGATATGGCGTTGGATCGGTCACTTCCTCCACCGCCGGGCTCACAGACACAGACCGCTACGAAGGCCTTGCAAAATTGGTCTGCACAATGGGACCTGCAGCCGCAATCCACACACTCGGGGCGCACTCCCTACACGTACGCCTGGACAGGTATATGGTCACTAGTGAGCTACTTCCACACGTAACAGACACATATTACATGGGACGCACACACTCAGACCACAACCCGCATATAATAGATCTTACGTGGAAAAGACCACACCCCCCGGTGCCCACTTGGAATTGCAACCGGAGCTGCTCCTAGACGGCCCTTTCAGACAATCCATAAGCGCACAAACGGCACAGTACTTTGAAGAAAACACAGGCACAGCATCTACCCCTCAGATCGAGTGGGACGCATTCAAAGTGCTGCTAAGAGGACACTGCATGTGCACGCAGGCGAGCTCCAGGCTACAGGTAGAGATAGACCTGACACGCATAGAATCAGAGCTGATACAGGGGGAACAAGAGGCGGCTGAGGGTACAGATGCAAGGCTATCAACAGCACGAACTGAACATGGGAAACTACTAGACAGACTGCGGCACCTCAACTACATGGCTCACTCGGCCCGCACACATCACAGGAGACAAACCTGGTAAATTACTGGCCTGGCTGATAAGTTGGGAAGATCGCACGACCCCAGTAACGGCGATACATGCTCCCAACGGGACCATGGTGTACACACAGGAGGAGAAACACGAGGCCTTTGTGGTGCATTGTTGATTGATCTACCAGCACTTTCCCCTGAGGCGGAAAGCCGGGGGACAGCGGGAGACGTTTTTAAGCACTGTTTTTAAGCATTGTTTTTAATAACTGTGTAATAACGTGCATTTTATTGTGCATTTTACCTTTATTCTGTGCAGCTCTTTGGGTTGCGCTTTGAATTGGTCTGGCGCCCTGTTGTTAGCCCACCCTCACTTCTCTGTTCTCTCTCCCAGCACAGCGCAGCAGACTGCTTGCTGACGCTGCAGGAGAGACTCGCCAGATCGGACATATTGGAGGGAGGAAAGGGGTGCGGTCCAGTTGCTGGCCGCATCCCGCCCTCCCTGAGTACTTAAGCCTTACTCTAGTGCGAGCGCGCCCATTGATTGATCTACCAGCACTATCCCCTGAGGCGGAAAGCCGGGGGACAGCGCGAGACGTTTTTAAGCATTGTTTTTAAGCATTGCTTTTAATAACTGTGTAATAACGTGCATTTTATTGTGCATTTTACCTTTATTCTGTGCAGCTATTTGGGTTGCGCTTTGAATTGGTCTGGCACTCTGTTGTTAGCCCAGCCTCACTTCTCTGTTCTCTCTCCCAGCACAGCGCAGCAGACTGCTTGCTGACGCTGCAGGAGAGACTCGCCAGATCCGACATATTGGAGGGAGGAAAGGGGTGCGGTCCAGTTGCTGGCCGCATCCCACCCTCCTCCATACTGGATAAAAGGACCCACCCCCCCGTCCGCGCAGCAGGCGGGCGCGCCGGTGGCGCGCCAAAGGCAAGCCCATCTGTGCCGTCTGGGGCCGGAAGGGGCTTGGGCCTCAAACCCATGCCCAAATCATCACTGATGCCCAAAAGCCGATTATATATACTAAAGACCAGCTAAGAAATCTCAGCCACTCAGAAAACGTGTAATCATACGCTGAATGTCACTAGCCTACCCCTATTTTGCGAGAACTGCGGTTATAACCCTACTGATGACACCATCGCAGAGGGTAAATCTGAGTCTCTGAATATGCTATCGATTAATTGCCGCTCTTTGAGGAAGCATAAGCTAGATATATACAACCTCTTAGCAGAAAAACAACCTGATGCACTCTTTTTAACTGAGACCTGGCTGAATGCAGAGTCCAATCCTGATATACTGGAAGCACTTCCCCAGGATTATGGGATAATAAGACTGGATAGGGTCAAACAGAGGGGAGGGGGGATTGCTATTATTCATAAATTGGATCTGCTATGTACCTTGGAGACAGTACTAATTCAAGATTGTGAGGCTGCTTTATTTACGATAAAATATCATCATAACAGGGCCATTAATGGATATTTGATCTATCGTCCGCCAGGCAAGTCGTCGCTTTTTTTGGAGAGCCTGACGGAAGTAATTGCCCTTCCTGCCCCAAGGTATAACAAGTTCCTCGTGTTGGGTGACCTCAATTTCCATATCGAGGATGAAACCTCATAAACCCATAAAGCTGGCCACTTGCTGGACCCTATCTTTGCCAACTGGGAGGGGGTGGCAGTGCAACCCCCCATTAAGGTATTATGGACTGGCCATTTTCTGGTGGAGTTTACCATCTGTAAGGAGTCCAAGTTACTACCTAGTATCAAACTAATGGTAGCTAAACGGAGGCAATGGGGGAAAATTAAACAGGACCAGTTAGAGCTGGCCCTAAAAAGAGGCTGCCCCCCATTAAAAGACAATGTAGATGAAGCTTGGACAGATTATAAAAAATGGCTGTCAGGAGCCTTGGATGAAACTGCCCCGTGGACTTCTAAGACCCCTGCGAGGCACTCTAAAACAGCTCAGTGGTTTAATAAGGATTTAAAAGCATGTAAAACGGAATGTAAAAAATTGGAGCGCATTTGGCGCAATAACTATGATGAGGTGGCTAGACTTAACTATAAAAACTGTATAAAGAGCTATCACAAACTGATTAGATCCACAAAGCGCAACTTCTTAAAATATAGAATTGAATTGGTGGATAACTCTACCAAAGAACTCTTTGTTATTTACAAAGAACTTACCTCATTGAAGAGAACTATAGCTCCTGAACTACATTCTAGGGATATGTGTGAAGCCATTGCTGACTTCTTTGTACAGAAAGTGGATAACATATATAAACCCTTTGCAGACACATCGGCAGAACCCCCTAAGGACACCTCTACCAATAGGCAGATATTTAACAACAGAGGCCTCAATCAGTTTGTGGTGCCTAATAATATGGAATTGGTGAGTATCATGCATAGTATTAAATCTGGCTCACCGGAGGACGAAGCTCGCCCCAAGGTCTTCAAGAATCAAGTCGAACTTCTGGCGACTCATATAGGCCACATGGCGAAACAGTCATTTCTAACAAGTCAAATACCGCAAGACTGGAAAAGAGCGCAAGTCATTCCCTTAAAAAAAAAACCCATGTAAGTGCTGGGCAGTTGGACAACTATCGACCTATATCGCTGTTCCCTTTTTGTGCCAAGGTGGTGAAACAGATAGTTAATAAACAGCTTTCTGAACATTTGGATAACGGACTGCATCTGCATCCCTCGCAGTCAGGATTTAGAGCACACCACTCGACGGAATCAGCACTCCTCTTTTCAACTGAGCTACTGAGAAGTAGAGTAAATGAGGGGAAGACAGCTGCGCTCCTTTTATTAGACCTGAGCGCGGCATTTGACACCGTCTCCCATCTCATGCTTCTCTCTCGTCTGGAGGAGGCGGGTATCGAGGGCCTGGCTCACGAGTGGATGTGTTCATTTTTGGCAAATAGACAATTTCAAGTCTATTGCCCTCCGTTTAAATCTGAGGTGCGCTCGCTCATACACGGGGTGCCGCAGGGCTCAATTTTGAGCCCGACTTTGTTCAATCTTTATATGGCACCCCTGGCCAAGCTGGTTGTGACGTACGGGGTGGAGATAGTGTCATATGCTGATGACACCCAGCTAGTAGTGACACTGTCTCAACCCCCGGAAGAGGCCTCAGCCAATTTCTCGGCATGTCTGAGCGGAGTAGCCGGATGGATGAACACCAATTGCTTACGCCTCAACGCGAATAAAACTGAGCTTTTGGTGTTGGGGAAATCTCCATCCATCTGGTCATCGGCATGGTGGCCTAAAGAACTTGGCACCATCCCGAAACCATTAGATCAGGTAAAAAATTTAGGGGTCAGATTGGACGAGACTCTATCCTTCGAACACCACACTAGAGGTATAGCAGGGAAATGCTATGGGATCCTCAAGGTCCTACGCAAGACCCGGGACTCGCTCCCTGCAAACAGCAGGAAAACGCTAATCCACACGCTGGTGACGCCTCACCTTGACTATAGTAAAGCCTTGTATTTAGGCTTGAGTAGAAAAGGTTTGCATAGGCTACAGTGTGTCCAAAATGCGGCAGCGAGACTAGATCTCAACCTCTCAAGAAGATCTTCAGGGAAACAAGCTCTAGCCCAACTCCATTGGCTCCCTATACGGGAACGTATCATCTTCAAGAGCATGTGTATGACCCACCGCATTGCCTATGAGAGAGGGCCCGCGTATCTGAAAAAGCTACTCACCAAATACCACCCCAATCGTCCTCTACGATCTCAGGGCTGTATGCTCTTTCAGGTACCCAGAATTCAACGGGCACGGATGGGGGGTCGGTCTTTCAGATATTTGGCTAGCAAACAATGGAATTGCCTCCCCATTGAGCTCCGGATGGAGTCATCAGAAGCTAGCTTTAGGCGTAGTCTGAAAACTCACCTCTTTCCCAAAGCTTAATACTCTCCTGACCTCTCCCTTAGTGGCTTTTTGTTTTATGGGTTTAGTGCTGGTGAACAGTTTTAAAGCCCGTGGACACACTGTTCCTAGTGTAACCAGGCGCTATACAAAAGGTGTTATTATTATTACTACCATGCGCTGTACCAATCACGGCTACGCACACCGCACCCAGACATCGTTGATTACCTCAACGCTATCACGCTGCCTGAGTTAACTGACGATCAGCGGGATGACTTAGGAATGCCCCTCACACCAGACGAATTTCACAAACCTATTTTCGCCCTCTCGAACGGCAAAGCTCCTGGCCCGGACGGGCTGCCAGCTGAGTACTACAAGGCCCATTCTGATATGCTGATACCAGAGCTACTCAGGACGTACTCAGCAGCTCTAGAGGACTCGTCCCTACCCCAGTCAATGAATGAGGCGAACCTGGTATCTCTCCTCAAACCGGGCAGAGACGGAACGCGTATCGGCTCAAACCGGCCGCTGGCGCTTTTAAACACAGATTATAAGATACTGGCATCAACACTGGCCAGGCGATTGGCACCACTAGTACCCGGCCTTGTGCACGGGGATCAGAATGGTTTCGTACCCACGAGGAGTACCTCACAAAATATCAGAAGGCTGTTTCGAGTACAGGCATATGCAGTGCGAAGGTGGCCACTGTCGGGATGCTTAGTCCTGGATTTGGAGAAAGCCTTCGACTCGGTGGAATGGCCCTATTTACTGGCGACACTACGTAAATTCAATCTAGGCGATGACTACATGGAACTGGTCAGTCTACTATACAGAAGGCCCGAATTACGATTCCGCACGGGCAGGCTGCTGTCTGCTCCCATTAAGGTCAGGCGCGGCACTAGACAGGGGTGCCCGTTGTCTCCACTGCTCTTTTCATTAGCAATGAAGCCCCTCGCAGAGTTACTGAGGGACAGAGGCGCGGACTGGGGAATCCTGTTAGCAGATGGAACACAGACAGTATCGCTTTATGCAGACGATCTGCTCCTGTACATTAGGGACCTGACCCTGCTGCCGCCGGACTTAACGGACATCTTCCAAACTTTTGAGGCAATGTCGGGACTCAAGGTGAACTGGGCCAAATCGGGGGTGTACTCGTTTGGCCCTGACACTCCGGAACCCGAGATTGGGATCGGCGAAGTAAGGCTCGCCTGGTACCCCACCACGTTTCGATACCTGGCAGTGCACATCTACAGAACCTTGCCTGAAGTGCTGGATGGTAACTTGACGAGAGCCATCACGTCCATTAGATCGCAAATCTCCTTTTGGAAAACCCTCCCACTCAATGTGCCAAGTAGAGTAACGCTAGTGAAAATGATTGAGCTGCCAAGGCTGCTGTATTACTACACCATCATTCCAGTTTATGTCCCCAACCGTCTATTCAGGGAGTTAGAAACCATGAGCAGGGATCTTATTTGGAATACAGGGAGACCACGAGTAGCGCTGAGGAAATTATATGCCCCTGTGGAGGCCGGAGGCCTCGCGGTACCCAACCAGGAGCTTTGTTACCTGGCAGCTCAACTGCAATGGGTGTCGGCCTGGCTTGGTGGCAGAAACTTGGGTGATACGGCCACGGATACGGATGTGCTGTCCTCTACCCAAATACACGCAATGTTCCACCCTCTAGCAAAAGCGACACACCAGACGCAGCTACACACTGCGGTAGCCAGCAAATGTTACTCCCGAAGCCTTCGACTCACAAAGGCACTGAGGCCGTATGCCCCGGCGCTCCGACTCTTGGGTACCCCCAGAGCCACAGGCGTGGTGACAGAGGTGGCCATGGAGCACTGGACACAGTCGGGAGTGGACACCGTGACGGATCTATACGCAGATGGCACCTTGATCCCTTTTGCGACACTTGCTGAAGACACAGGACTACCTGTTGGGCAGTTCCTACAGCATGCATCCATAATACGGGCTTACACGCAGACATTGGGAAACATCGCGGAGGAACCGCCAACACATCAACTAGTGCAATACCAACACGTCATGGGGAATGGCTCGCATGTGATACACTGGCTGGGACAGGCGCTGCACACACTCAACTAACTCTGCAGCTGCTGCGTGATGGGTGGGCAGCGGACAGGGGAGGGAGTAGACGGATAAAGAGTGGACAATGGTACTAGAAAGCCCCAGATACATTCCTCGCAACGCTCGCTTTAAACTCATACAGCTATACATAGTACATAAGGCATACATTTCGCCAGATAAGATTAATTGATACTTCCCCGGAACCTCCGCGGGCTGCCCGAGATGCGTTCTAGCAGGAGCAGATCTCCTCCACATGCTCTGGCTCTGCCCCATGATACAGACATACTGGCAGACGGTACTGTTGTTATTGAAGAAGAATACGGCAATGACAATACTACATACGTGGGAAGCATGTTTATTAGGCTTATATAAGAGAACAAAGCATAACAAAGTCTCCTCCTGTTTCTGGGACCTCGGCCTCATTACGGCTAAAAGACTCCTCACCAAACATTGGAAGCGCAAAGACCCGCCGCTCGCCGAACATTGGCATGCCTCATTTGACAACTGGGCAAGGGCAGAGAGTATCACTCTCCACAGGAAGGAGACAGCGGGACTCAGGAAATTCCCCATAGCGAACCTTTGGGATGAGACACTGAACTCCTACCACCGAGAATGCCAGACTCAGGGAGCTCCCCCGGCCGCTCTCCCTCCTGACGCGGCCATGACTTGAATCGCTGAACTGAGACCATAGCACATGGATACTAGGACCCCATTGGGCGTGGACACGGACAACCAGCTTCGAAATGTCCGTGGCCTGCTGAAACGAGCACTGCCCCCCAACAGCCATGCACAAAGCGGGTCTATGTAAATGCACCCCCCACCCCACCATGTCCCACCCACTAACTGCGGAGAAGACTGTCCGTGGACAGGCGCGATGGAACAGGCCACACGCATCAGCCACATATAGCTCCCAGCAAGCTAACACGCTCCCACCATATCACACAACACACCCTTCAAATTTGACCCCCCCTCCCTTATCCTTTCTTTTTTCTTTTCCCCTTTGTTTCTTCTCCATCTTAAATCCCAATTTCCCTCATTCTTCCTCCCACGTTCACTTGAGTACATAGCCTGTTCTAGGCTCTGAAAGCCGAGGCAGCTCCGCTGACAGGTATACTGATTAGGCAGTCAAAGATACATACACAAGCATACGGCAGCACTGTCATGCTCAACCACAATCACAATGTGACGGGTGCACAGTGGATGGTTTGAGGGGGGGACGTACGCTGGTGCCTCTGACATGACAATGAGCACACTGGGCAAACAGACCTAGGCCACGAGATAAGAAGGCAACGGGCCGTATGTCAGCCCCGAGATGCGAGGGCGACAAGCTGGTCTCGCCGCCAGAATTCGCAGCTATCACTGTACTACCACACAAGGCCGAGACACCGGGGTTGCGTCACATACCACGGGACGGATCCTCCCAGTGGCTTCTGAATAGCGGCGACCGCTGGAAGTAGTGACCATGACTCCTGACGTATTACAAGACCACAGTGACCAACCACGTGCCAGTTTACCCCACTTCTACAAGATACGACACCAATAACGTCCAGAATGCAATGATACCATGTGATTGATGTACAGAATTGTGGAGATAAAACGTATTGTTATGGCCTGCATTAACAAATGATGTTATATTCATGTTTCTTTGTAAAAACAATAAAATATATTCAAACAAAAAAAATGGGTGGTCATGACATGTCATGTGATCAAGACCGGGTTTCCCGGTCGAAACGCGTCATGTCTGCTGAAATGGAATAAAACACAGAATTTATTTTCCTTGCCATTTGTGGTCTGTTTCCTGAATGGTGCCTACTGGGAGGATAAGACACTGTGCTTTCAGGGATTGTGGTTATATATATATATATATCCGGAAATAACAAGTATTTATTTACTTGTGCTAACAGAAAATGTTTTACTGTGTAAATACTGGTATTTATATTATGTATCCAGTCTGTTTTCCATATGTCACAACACATAGTGTGTTTACCATGTTTTTGACCACAAGATGTGTGGGAGGGGCATGCACCAATTTTTTCACCAGGCATTATAAAAAGCAAAAGAGTGACAGACTTTTTTATGCATGTGAACAAGGGCTTGTAGCCCGAAACGCGTTATGCATTTCCTGCTTGAAACTTCTTAAACTGGATTAAATACCTGTCATCCATTCCGTGGTCCGTCTCCTGTTTGTGCGCTTCGCTGATCTGAGGGTTGGAAGTGGCGCGTTGGGAGTTCTGTCGGAATATATATATATATATATATATATATATATATATATATATATATATATATATATATATATATATATATATATATATATATGTATGTATATATATATATATATATATATATATATATATATATGTATATATATATATATATATGTCAAAATCCTTTAAAACAATCCGGTCGCCAGTAGGTCGTTATAGTTAGGACCTATTATCACTAGGAAGTCCGCAACATTCTATTTGGAATAACTTTGGTGCCGCTTAACTAATCTTTATTGATTTATTTATTTATTTGAAAGTTTTATAGAGCGCGAACTAGACCCTTGCGGGTATCAGAGCGCTTTACTGTAAACGAGTATAGTTATATCACACATTAAAGATATACAAGGATCATAGTAAATAGCAACAAAAAGCAAAGCAAACAAAAAGCAAATCAAAAAGATGCAGAACAGGAGCGGCCTGATGAGTCATGGCAGTACTATAATGATAAGAAAGTCAAATATATAAAAAATCCCTGAGCATACAAAAAGAAAGGAAGTAAGGTGCAAAGCCAGGGTGAACAAACGAAGCATGGTAATGGCAAAAATAATGAATAGGTTGAAAAGTTTGATAAAGGGTATGGAAGTCCTCACAGACACCTAGAACTGTGTTTTCGTGAATTTTGCCATAAGGATGCCTTTTACTTCCAATTTGAAGGATGAAGTGGAGGGGTTCAGTCTTGTTTCCGGTGAAAGAGTGTTCGATATCCTGAGTGCAATACCTGAGAAGGATCGTCTATACGTTTTTTTCTAGCTGAATTTTTGTGGTTTCAAGAGGAGGTTTTCAGCACTTCTTGTTGATCTTGTCCCACTGAAAATTGTGAGTTTTTGTGTGAGATAGCTGGGTGCATTCTGATGTATGGCCTTGTGCATTATGCATGCTATTTTCAGGTGGATTCTGGCTTCAAATGGCAGCCAGTTTAGAGATTTAAGGTCAGGGGAGATGTGCGCTCTTCTTTTCGAGCCAGTGATGAGTCTCTCTGCCGCGTTGGTAGAGGCTCTAAGGGGAGCTGTAGAGGCTTTGGCAAGACACTTCCATAGTCCAGCCATGGTAGAACTAGAGTTTGAACCACCATCTTGAAGTCATTGGGGGTAGGAAGGGCTTCATCTTCCTTAGAGTATTATTCTGAAAGTTTGCCCCCTTTGTTGCGTTGTTAATGTGTTTCTGCATATTGAGGTTGCAGTCCAGAGTTATACCCAATGATTTCGCTGAACCCACAATGGTTGGTTGGACGTCGAGTGCTGCATGGTATTTGATCCAGTTGCGCATTATGGGGACTTTGGCGGGTGGGGCAATAAGAAGGAATTCAGTTTTTGAAGCATTAAGTTTGAGGTGATTTTCCGCCAGCCAAGTTTGGGTGGTCTTAAGAGTAGTGTTAAGCAAATTAATGTTGGCCAGGGTGTTGATCTTGAGGTACAGTTGGGTATCGTCAGCGTACATGTGGAATTGCATGTTGCATGCTTGTAGTAGATCGGTGAGTGGTTCCATGAATAAGTTAAAGAGTGTAGGGGATAGCGAGTAAGTATGGGCAAAATTTGCGATTTCGCGTTCCGCGAATTCGTGGATTTCCCCGCAAAATTGCAAAAAAAATCTGCCAATTCGCGCATTTTCCCGCGAAATCGCGGATTTTTTTGTGATTTGCCCTGGAGTTCTTTCTACTGGCTAATCCAGTAAGTGCTCCCTCATTGGGTAAATGTATAGTGCTTTTACTACACTGCAGCTGCCTAAAGGGCCAGAAGATGTGTCTCCAATGACCATGTGTGCCTGTACCACAGGCACAGGCACACATGGTCACTGGAGACACATCTTCTGGCCCTTTACGCAGCTGCAGTGTAGTAAACGCACTATGGGGCCGATTTAAAAGCCGCTTGCGCCTCTTTTGCGCCGCAGTTGCGTCACTTTTGTGAAGCAGCGGCAGCACAAAAGATGCGCCATGGTGCTGGGTATTAACAACGTGACACATCTGAGAGATGCATCACGTTGTAAAGCCCTGCACCATCAGGAGGGGTTCCGGCGCACAGGAGGGCGTTCCTGCGCAGGAACGCCTCCTAAAAGTGGCTGAGTGAAATCTACAAGATTTCACTCAGTCACTTTTAGGCCAATGCTGCCTCAAAACCCTGCGCCTGCTTGAAGCAAGCGCAAGGCTTGACACAGCATTGGGGAGATAGGGCCCCCCAGAGCATTGCTGGAGCTGCGTCGCGCTTGCGACGCAGCTCCAGCAATGTGCTGCTTTTACAGCACAGATGCGTGACGCATCTGTGCCGTTTTTGCCACATGGTGCGCCGCATTTACAAGTTACAGTTATTGTAAATCTATCCCTATACATTTAGCCAACGAGGGAGCACTTACTGATTAGACAGTAGAAAGTAATCCAGTTGAGTAGAGGTATTGCACAAAACGTGGCATCTTCGTGGACAAACACGCAGGGTGGGATTCATTCTGGCACGATGCTCCTGTCACAAAAATTAAACCTCAACAGAAAGCAGTTACAGATACAAATTAAACAGGTGCCCGAATTGAAGGTCAAATTCAGTAACGTAGTAATCAGCCCTAAAAAATTGTGAGCAAGGTCAAGGCTGGACAAGTGTCCTTTATCCCAATATCTGCCGTCTTAAATGAGCTGTAATCCTTGAGGAGGTCTGTGCATCCAGGAGTTTCTCTAGTGCCATCCCTGTGTAGTTCTTGTGACCAGGAGCCTGCTTTCTCCTCATCTGCTGCCCTGCTCGGTCTCTGACCCTATAAAACAAGAGGCATGTGAACTCGCATTGAAGCCCCGCACACCACTCACTAGCGCTATGAAACGTCTTCCCGCCCTTTCCCCACTATGATGGACAGTTCACTCAAGGGACCTAAGAGCCTTTTGGCACAGTGCAAAGTCACTGAAGACAAATCTTCCGGCCCTTTACGCAGCTGCAGTGTAGTAAAAGCACTATGGGGTAGATTTACAAGCCGCTTGCGCCTCTTTTGCGCCACCGTTGCGTCACTTTTGTGACTTAGCGGCAGCACAAAAGAAGCGCCATGGTGCTTGGTACTAACAACGTGACGCATCTGAGAGATGCGTCACGTTGTAAAGCCCTGCGCCATCAGGAGGCGTTCTGGCGCAGGGGAGGACGTTCCAGCGCAGGAACGCCTCCTAAAAGTGGCTGAATGAAATCTACTAGATTTCACTCAGTCACTTTTAGGCCAATGCTGCGGCAAAACCCTGCGCCAGCTTGAAGCAGGTGTAAGGCTTGACGCAGCATTGGGGAGATAGGGCCCCCAAGAGCATTGCTCCTGTGAACAGGAGCATGCTTTCTCCTCATCTGCGGCCCTGCTCGGCCTCTGGCCCTTTAAATCAAGAGGCATGTGAACTCGCATTGAAGCCCCGCACACCACACACTAGCGCTATGAAACGTCTTCCCGCCCTTTCCCCAAACCGGCTCGGAACCGTGTCTGTCAGGATGTTGCAGGACAACAATGGCTCGGACACCATGCGTTTCAAATGGTAACAAAGGCAACGTTAGACCTAGAAGGGGGTTCACTGGTGATTATGACAATATCACCAGAGCAGCAGGATTAAAATTTAGACAACACACCCTGTATTTTTACCCTTGGGCATCTTGCCACTGAATAACAGATATTTATTTTTACCCAACTCAATGGTACTCATTTTATCAACCACGTTTGTGTGCTTCATGATTTTCCAACTTCTAGGGCAAAGTCACTGCTAAGCTATTTGTTAGCCTTTGCGGTCTTCCATCTTTACTTTTTTTATGTTTTTCATAGATTTTTTATGTAATTTTGCTTTTCTTTGGGCATGATGGTACAATATTTGTATTACATTTGTTATCGTGGTTTGCGGCTGAGGGTGAGTTGCTGGTTGCTTACATGGTATGATGGAGCTGTTTGTGTTGATATAATATGGTGGGTATATTGGGAGTATGATGTTGGTTTGGTGGATATATGATAGTTGTTATGTTGGTCAATAATACTAAAAGTGATGGTGTGCTGGCTAATAATACTGTCAGTAGCGATGCTGACTGAATTGCAATACATTAGGATTTACTCACTGACTGCTGATATTGCAGGAGGTTCACCTGCTCGTAAAAGGGTGCACCTTCCTGAGCAGACATGCCTACTCAACCATGTGGAGGTTTCTCAGATCATGGCCAAGCTGAAGCCGGGGCTCTGCCATTCCTCGTGCCTCCCCGAGATTACAGCGCTGAGCAGGCGGGCTGCCTCCTCAGCGCTGATTCCTAATCGGCAGATAACAATAGCAGTTGGAGGGGCTGGCTTTCTTCAGAGCAGACTGGCAGGGACCCGCGCTCCGGATGCGAGGGCTTCATGTTTCCAGCTGCATCCGGCCAAGTTGCCAGCGCTGAGCTGGCCCATGTATGTCAAGGCAGGGTCCAAATGGGAGACACCGGAACGTATGGCGTGCTACTACCTTGTCATCAGCTCCACCCATCTTAGCAATGGGCACTTCCGTGGCATTAAATGAGTCTTCAGGGGACCTCTGCGGAAGAATGGCACTTCATTACCGGTAATGGCACAGTTGTTTTCCACTTAAACGCTCATGTGTGTATGTAAGGGCAGACATTACCGGCGGGTGTACTTGGCACATGTCACACTACACCTCTGCTGCAAAGCCATTATTGCGCAATATGTTTGTTTGTAGATGGCGATATTTGTGCAGTACAAGCTGTGTGATTCAAGCTAACCGTACTGTGAATACTTGTGCATGCATGGTATTTCTAAATGGGCGTGCATGTGTGTTTACACAGGTATTACTGATGTAAGTCTATTGTAGATTCTTGTGTATATCCAAGTACATGTAAGGTAATGTAGTGAAATTTGGGGCCACATTTGTGCCACCTTTCCACACCAAAAAGCAGTAAGATTTGCAATTCTCAGAGTTCATAAATGCACACGGAACCACGTAAATGTGGCCATGCTGTTTTGTGGCAGGTGTATAACCCTACAAGCAGTGCCACAGACATGATGTAAGATGGTAGCAGAGCACATGGCGCATCATTTATGTGCCCAAAAGTTCACACCATGTGACCTGCACGAGGTGCATGCCAAAGGTGCTTCAGCCTGGGTGCGAATTGTGGTGTTACCGTTTCCCTGCCATGTGGAACTTACGCAGACCTGCTTGAAGATCTTGCCAAGAGGAAGTTCTGTGCACATGGCGTTTCCAGATCTGCTGTTGCGGATGGACTCTGCTGTAATATCATTTGCAGAATCAGCTGCTGGATGGCAGGGAAACACAATCAGTACACTTGGCAGGCTGCCTGCAAACATCAAGAATTAGGAACTATTAAGCTATAACTCTGAGCTGCGTTTTAAATTGGCTCTATAAAACGAGTGTGGCAGCACATAGCTTGAAATTACTTCCCGTCACTGAGGCAATATTCGTGAAGCTCCAGATCTCAGCAGTGAAGCCCCTAGTATGCCATGTGCTCCTCCTTTTATCACTGTTTCCCAAAAGAGCCATCGGGGGCAGGTGGTCATAAGAAACCTATCTTGTGCTGGGTGCAATATTAAAAGCTAGTTGATATCTGTCAGTGCTTCCTGTTGAAGTTTAATTTTTGTGACAGGCGCCTCATTACCTACTTGTAACTATTCTCTGACCCTGCTTCATGGGTTAGAGCAGGGTCAGAGAATAGTTGCATGTAGGCAACAAGTCACCAGGAAGCACTTACAGGCTTACAGCAGCAGGTGCCCAAGTTGAAGTTAATGTCTTTGTAACCCTTTTGTAAAAGGTTACAAAGAAATTAGCTTCAACTTTTGCACCTGCTGCTGTAACCCTTAAAGTGCTTGGCTGAAAATTCATCCAGCTGGCGGATTCACGGATTTTACCGCTATTTCACAAGATTCACGGATCGCGAAATTGCGGAAAATCCGCAAATTCCACGAGCGGAACGAATTTTCAGCCCACCCTTAATAGCGAGGAGCCTTGTGGGACTCCTAGCGTAACTGGAACAGGTTTGGACAGGGTGTTGTTGACCTTGAATTTTTGGGTCTGGTTTTGCAGGAAAGAAGTGAACCACTTGAGCACTGACCCTGATAGACCCATTCTATGTTTCAACAGATCTATCAAGTTCTCGTGTTTGACCGTATCGAACGCTGAGGAGAGGTCACGTAGGATAAGAAGGCATGTTTCGTTTTGATCAAGTATTTGTAGTGTATCATCAATGATGTGTGTCATGGCTGATTCCGTGCTGTGTTTTGCACGGAAGCCGGATTGGTGTTTATGAAGAAGGTTGAAGTGATCAATATGTTTTGTTAGTTGGTGTTGCACACATTTTTCCAGAAGTTTGGCCAGGGTGGCAATATTGGAGATAGGGCGGTATGTGTTTAGGTCCGAGGGGTCCGCTGTGGGTTTCTTAAGGATGGGAGACACCTGCCCAACCTTTAGGGAGTCTGGGATGCAACCTTGTAGAAGTGAACTGTTGATGATATTGGTACAGAGAGGTAGTAATAGAGGGGTAAGATCTTTAACCGCAATTGCGGGGAGAGGATCGGTGAGGTGGTTGGAAGGCTTCAGGGTATCAAGAAATTTTCCTATAGCATCTTCAGAGTAGGTGTAAAAAGATGACCATGCTGTGTAATTTCTTAGGACAAACTTTGACGGGATTTGTTGTTTTGCACTTGGGGGTAGAGGGGCGGTTTTGGTGAGCGGGCAAGAGTGAGAGTTTAGATCCTTGAGGAGATCTTTCTTGATATTCTCAGTCTTTAGGTTAAAGTGGTTAGAAAAGTCTTCACATGTGGGTTGTGGTTGAGTTAGTTCTTGTGGACATTGAGATTGGTCCTTAGATTGAGTTTTGAGTAATTCAAAAAGTTTTTTTGGTTGATTTCTTGTTGTTGGCTGAAGAAGTCTGCTTTAGTGCGCTTGACCTTTTGAAAATAAGCATTTCTCTTTCTTTTTAGAGTCATGAGGAGCTTGGTGGATGGGACCCATCTCCAGTTGCGTTCAGCAGTTCTGAGAGAACATCTGTCCTCGTTAAGAAGGGCATTGAGCCAGGGTTTAGAGTCTTTTGTGGATACTCTCTTCAGTTGCAGGGGGGCAATTGTGTTAATTAGCGAGGTCATAGAGTTGAGGTAGTGGTTGGTGAGGTCAATTACATTGGAAGGCCCCACAGGGGTATAAGTAGATATTGGCTTGAGGTAGGTAACGTGTTTGGGTTGAGTTTTTTGGAGTCCGTTTTCCATATTTTAGGTTTTGTGGCTAGGGCTGAGTTAAGTTTGTCTGATTGCTTGATGAAGAAGGTGATGATGTGATGGTCTGACCAATTACAGGGGAGGATCGATTCCAATTGAGTGGAATCACTTTTAGAGATTATTAAGTCCAGAGTTGCACCTTTATTGTGTGTAGGGCTGTTGCAAATTTTGGTTGAGGTCTAATGCATTGAGGACGTTTTTGAGGCTGTTGACCACTGTATCGTTGGGATCGTTCCAGTGGAGGTTAAAGTCACCCAGGATAATTTGTGTGTTTTGTCGACCTGTGTGTGTTGTGATCATGTCCATGAGGTGTTCTGTGAAGGGGAGGTTGTCGCCAGGTGGGTGACAGATGATGTGTAGCGAGCAGACAGGTTTGCCGTTACTGTTGATGTTGAGGCTTATGTATTCACAGGAAGGTAGTGTAGGAAGGTGGATATCTGACTATGGTTACCCCCAAACTTTTTGCCTGGTGTTTAGCTGGTTTTTGACATAGTTGGCCTGGGATCCTGCTATTCAGGGCCCCAGGCTGATTGCTCTCTCCTTAAAATGGACTCCATGTACCTTAGGTGCATACCCAATTGGAACTGGTTCACCTTATTGGCCCCTGTAACAGTGTACCCTAGGTACCCAGGGCATAGGTGCATCCAAGGCCTACCAGGGGCTGCAGCATGTATTGTGCCACCCCTGGCCTGGCCTCTATATTTGACACAACTGGCTGATCACTCAGCTGGGGTAAGTTGGTGTAATCACCTCTTACTTAGGTATAGTATCCCTATATCTAACCTTAAACTGGACATATATGTTCCTATCAGCCACTCCTATGGAAGGCCTCTTCAATCCTGGATGCAGAGTGCTTGGAAATATGTGAGATGGTGCTCCAGCATGAGCTGAGCCTGTCTGCAGCTGTCAGGAACCACTCCCTAAGCTGTTCTGGGATATTGCCATACCATATACTCTTAAGTGCATTATAATCCTCGCGGTTATTTGCTAACTTTGGTTTGGCTTTATCAAAACATGTCAAGTAAGGTGTCATACGAATTGGAATACTATCCCCTCGACAGTTCTGTCGACGGGGATAGCATTCCACCCTTCTAGAGGGACACGACATGTGTGTAGCCTTAACCCCGGTTAAAGTTAACCAGAGCCTCAGCATCACAAAATGGATGCTGCCACCACAGACACAAGTCTGACCTCCTGCTGCTGGGAGTCCTTCCAGCGAGGGAGGCTTGGACAAAGGGTTTCCTGCCTTGGGAGGTGCGAGCACCACCCCAGACAGGGTTTTGTGTATTGGGTAGGACAGGGCTGAATAGATTGAGACATGCCCGGGGCACACAAGGTGTCCCCGTGCATAAGCCAGTCCAAACCGGTCCTGGGACTTTCCAGACCCAGGCCTGGCGAGGAGCTGGACAAAGGAAAGGGGGTGTAACCACCCCCCTTCCTGGTCCCACCCAGAGGAGGGACCTAGTAGGTGATCCACCCCTCAGATTGGGAATAAGAGTGGAAGCAGTGCCATTGCACTGAAATCAACTTTAAACAAAGAAGAAGACTGGACTTCGACATTCTGCTGCACAGAAGACTGAAGAGAATCTCCCTTGTGGCCTAGGAGTGGCCACCCTGTGAAAGCAGGCACCAACCAGCGAATCGACGTCTGCTTTGCTGCCGCCTCCCGCCGGAGCCCGAACCCAGAGCCTGACAAGACCCAGACTCCCAGACTTCTCACAGCCGGATCCACAGTCCCTGCAAAGAAGGGACCCGTGGAGGCACCGAGAGACGTGGGACCGGACTTCTTGGAAGACACCCAAAGAGCTGACTGAGCAGCATCAGAGGCATCCTCGCCGTTGTGCTTTGGGGACTGAGAACCCCCACCACCGAGCAGCCCTTGCACCGAAGATCAGCCCCCCAGCATCTCCACGATCTGCGTTGGGCCCTTTTGCATTGTGCCACTCGACGCACCATCCCGGCCACTAGCCACGTGGTCAGCGGCCATCTTGGCGACGAAACCGAAGAGCTGCACTGCGGGACTGGTTGATCCAGACTTGCCCTAGCTCCTGTAAAAAGGAGCACCCGCTCTGACCTTGCTGGTCCGAGTAATAAGCCTTTTTCAACTCCTGCGTGGCTTGCATTAGCCAAAGCCTGTTTGCTCCAATCAAGTTGCCGACACTGCCAACAGTGAGAAGCCTGCGTGGGACAGCTCGTGACTGAATCCTGGACGTCCTCAACCCCCGGTGTCCACGTGGCTGCAGAGAGAAGCTACACCTCAACGCCTATTTGCAGCGAACATCGCCTGGTTCCAATCTGGTTCCACGGTAGTCACTGGCTAGTGACTTTGAACATTGTCCCCTCTGCTTTCAGGTCTTCACATCTTCAGATCCACCCTTGGATCCACCGGAACTCTTCACATCGAGCCGCCTGCAGCATCTTCAGCTCCACGCACCATCGACCAGCGTGACGAAACCCGACACTACTTCGACCCTATGCACCCGCTTCCTGTGGGTGAGGTAACTCAGCTCCGCCGGTGTTCCTACACTGGTACACATCTCTAGGGCCTGTGTCTCAAGTTTCAGCTTTCTAGGTCACCCGGAAGGTTCCGAACTAACTAACTTTGTACTTTTTACGCACCATAGACTTTGCATTGGTGAGTGCGTGCACTTTAAACACTGCACCCGAGTCCCGCGGGCCTTTCCCGACTTAGTCACTGCTAGTCCCGAACAGCTCCAGCGATTCCCAAGGCCGTAGGCCTGTTTCCTTCTATATTGGTATCTCTTATACCACTTCCTTAGTATATGGTTTAGGTGGCCCCTAGGGCTCATCCATATTGTGCAACTTTTGTGTATTTTAAACTGTCTTGTGTTTAACGCTTGTGCTTCTGTGCTCATAAAGAGTCCAGGGGATACTTTTAGTTAATAAATCTATATATATTTTCAATATATATCTGTGTGGTGTCCTTTCATTTGGTATTCAAGGGGGTTGTGTATGGTAATACAGCTGGCTTCACATGCCTTTCAGAGTTTAGCCTAAGAATGCTTTGTCCACGTTACCACTAGGATAACTGGTCTATAAGGTTGACTTACAACCAATCATCATAAGGGTTGCTTGGCATGTTCACTAGAATTAGTGAGCATTATATACCAGGCCAACTTCTCACATTGGTGAGCAGCGGATTGGGATCTGAGCTTGCTGTTGTTTTACCATTACAATCTTTGAGATTATCATTTGAAAGATCATACAGGTACCTGCTAGGTACATATAAAACAAGACTAGTATACTTAAGTTCTACTGAACTTAGTTGTTGTAGAGGATAGGGAGTAGCACACCCTGACTACAACTATTAGATAATTTAGTAGGTAAACACCAGTGTAGGTAGATTGCAACATATCCACCCACACTAGAGCAATGTCTGGAGCAGAGGGTTCCACTGGGAATGTCTCTGTTGAGAGTGACCCTCCAAGGGCGCCATCCAAATTTGCTATTTTTTCCTTTAAGGAACTAAGACAGCTTTGTGTCTTAAGGGGTCTGAAGACAGGGCCTTCCCCTACTACAGACTACCTTAGAGAGATCTTAGACCAGTCTGAGACTCTAAAGACCTCTAGGCAGACCCCACAGGGAATGCTGAAGGAGGCTCTCCTTCTGAGGATGACACTGCAGAAGCCCCTGTCCCTATAGTCCTGGTAGATGAGGAAGCCCCCATCACTGGAGCTCCTCTGATAGATGAGGAGGAGGAAGAGGAAGAAGAGACAAAAGGGGGGAGCAGTGAGTTTGATGATGACAGAAATAGTCAGGTGCTGGTCAGTAGACTGAACCAGGCTAACTTAAGCCTATTTGGGACTGAATCAGGGAACAACCCATTCAGACCCCCAGGTGGACTTAACCTGAAGCCTAGGAGGAGAAGGACTCACTCAGGTGACTCTAACAACTAACTCCCATGCTTCTAGAGGTTCTCATGGTCACTCCAGAAGGGAGATGACTAGCCCTCAGAGAAGGGAACATGAGGCCAAAATGAGAGAGGCTGAATTGAGGATCCAGAGACAAGAGTTAGAGGTTGCCCTGGCCCAAGAGAAACTTACTAGAGCAAGACAGCCTAGAGAGAGTGGGGTAATAGAACCCACTGGTGGCAGCAATATCCACAAGGATAAAGACAGGTCTTTTGATACAAGAAACTTGAGTAAGATTGTGCCCCCCTACAAAGCTGGTGATGATATCCACAAATAGATGACTGCACTGGAGAGAGCCTGCAAAGTACAGCAGATCCCTCAGGAGCAGTGGGCAGCACTCCTGTGGCTCTCCATTGAAGGTAGAGGCAGAGACAGACTCCTCACAGTTAGTGATGGGGATTCTAGAAACTACCTGGTCCTGAAGAGTGCTCTGATTGATGGGTTAGGCTTAACCACTGAACAGTACAGGTTAATGTTCAGAGATACCCAGAAGACACAGACTCAGGACTGGTCTGAATTTGTTGAGTGTGCCACTAAGGCTCTGGAGGACTGGTTGCTGGGAAGTAAGGTTACTGACTATACAGGATTGTATAATTTAATTATGAGAGAGCAAATCTTAAGTAATTGTCAAAATCAGCTTCTACATCAGCACCTGGTTGACTCTGATCTGACCTCCCCACAAGAATTGGGTAGGAGGGCAGACAAATGGGTCAGAACCAGGATCAGGCCTAAGAACCAGGGTGGTGACCAAAAGAAAGAGACTACCAAGCCTCAAGAGAAGGGTGGGGATAAAAGCAAGGAAAATACTTCCCCAGGGCCCCAAAACTCCAAGAATGGGGGTGGGTCCCACGACACTTCTTCAACCTAGAAAAAGCCTTATTGTCATGCCTGTAAACAGGTTGGGCATTACAAATCAGACAGCTGTTGTCCCAAGAATGGCAATAAGGAGAATATACCTTTAGGTAAGGCTCCAACACCTCCTGTCACTGTTAGCAGTGGTCTCCCAGGTGGTGGGAGCACCCCAAGAATTTGGGTGGGTTTACTTTTGGAGGACAGGTGGACTCTGGCCTATCCAGGTCCCCTAACTCAGATACTCTTGTCTATGAGACTGGCATGGGGTTTGCCAATTTCACTGCTTGCCCAAACACGTTGAGCAAGTATAGACAGGAGCCCCTCATCCATGGCTTGAAAGTTGAGGCCTTCAGAGACACAGGGGCTAGCATCACCATGGTGGCTGAATGTCTAGTCCCCTCAAGGCAACGTTTACCTGATGCCAGATATCAGGTGACAAACATTGATGGCATAGAAACCAATCATCCCATGGCAGTAGTCAATCTTAGCTGGGGAGGTGTCACTGGCCCAAAGAGAGTGGCAGTGACAGCAAACTTGCCTGTAGATTGCCTACTGGGTAATGATTTGGAAATCTCAGCCTGGGCTGAGGTTGAACAGCAAACCCATTCTAGAATGGTAAATGTCCATGGAAAGGTTAGTGGGGCTGTGATGGCTACAGCCCCAATCCAAGATGTCCTTCCTGAAAAGGTTGGGAGGGCTGAGCAAACCTCAGCCCCATCTTTAGCTAACTTCCTTCCTGAAAAGAGTAGCAGGGCTGTACTGGTACCAGCCCATACCCAAACTGAGTCTCCTCCTGAAAAGGTTGGTGGGGCTGTGATGGCCACAGCCCAAACTCAAACTGATACCTGGGTAGTGAAGCCTGAAATGATGGATCACTCCACCCAAACTGAGAGCATTGAGGAGGAAGAGAAATCTCCCCCACACCAGACATTAGGAAAGGATCAGCCGCCTCAGGGAACTGATCTTACCCCTGATGAAGGAACTGTCCCAGAGGTTGCTAGGCCTGGCCTGACAGAGCCTCTGATGATAGTGGACCCTTCTCAGGTGGGACCCAGTCTGGAGCAGGTAACCTGCCCCTCTCTACCTTGCCTTAGTCAGCCCAGGGCTGCAGAGGACAAGAAGGATAGTGAGCCGCAAAGGGCCCCCTGTCAAATAAAGCACCCCCATCAACAGATTAGGGGCACCAAAACTAGTAGCCCTAGTGAGGTGAAAACTTTAAGAACTCCTGAGGGATCCCCCTTAAAAGTAGTTAGGGACCTCCCCCAGATGGATATTGTTGGGCACAGCCAAACCTGGGACCCTTTGGGCCCAAACCTGAACTGTCCCTCCAGTAAGCCAATCAGAGGGACCCAGCCTCCAGCTTTAGGTAGCCAGAGGCTGACCCTGAGAGCACAATGCAACTCAGTCAAAGAAAGAAAGGCACACATGGTGGAGAGTAATTGGAGGAAGCTGAGCCCTACAGAGGAAACTCACTTCAGTACTCCATCTCAACACCAGCCTTTGACTTTGCAAAGACACACCACAGGTAGAGATTCCCTATGGTGGAGACCCTCAGATACCCCTAGGGTGAGGGATTGCTTAGTGGACCATAAGACAGGGGGTACCAAGCCAGAGCTGGTACTTCCTTATATGGCCACTTAGGCAATATAGGCTTACCTGGACAAGGATAGCCTTATCTCCTTTCGTTTGGGGGGTGGGGGGGTTATGTAGGAACGTGGATATCTGACTATGGTTACCCCCAAACTTTTTGCCTGGTGTTTAGCTGGTTTTTGACATAGTTGGCCTGGGATCCTGCTATTCAGGTCTTCACATCTTCAGATCCACCCTTGGATCCACCGGAACTCTTCACATCGAGCCGCCTGCAGCATCTTCAGCTCCAAGCACCATCGACCAGCGTGACGAAACCCGACACTACTTCGACCCTATGCACCCGCTTCCTGTGGGTGAGGTAACTCAGCTCCGCCAGTGTTCCTACACTGGTACACATCTCTAGGGCCTGTGTCTCAAGTTTCAGCTTTCTAGGTCACTCGGAAGGTTCCGAACTAACTAACTTTGTACTTTTTACGCACCATAGACTTTGCATTGGTGAGTGCGTGCACTTTAAACACTGCACCCGAGTCCCGCGGGCCTTTCCCGACTTAGTCACTGCTAGTCCCCAACAGCTCCAGCGATTCCCAAGGCCCTAGGCCTGTTTCCTTCTAGATTGGTATCTCTTATACCACTTTCTTAGTATATGGTTTAGGTGGCCCCTACGGCTCATCCATATTGTGCAACTTTTGTGCATTTTAAACTGTCTTGTGTTTAACGCTTGTGCTTCTGTGCTCATAAAGAGTCCAGGGGATACTTTTAGTTAATAAATCTATATATATTTTCAATATATATCTGTGTGGTGTCCTTTCATTTGGTATTCAAGGGGGTTGTGTATGGTAATACAGCTGGCTTCACATGCCTTTCAGAGTTTAGCTTAAGACTGCTTTGTCCAGGTTACCACTAGGATAACTGGTCTATAAGGTTGACTTACAACCAATCATCATAAGGGTTGCTTGGCATGGTACAAAGTGATCACTAGAATTAGTGAGCATTATATACCAGGCCAACTTCTCAAAGGTAGAACCAAGGATAATGCCCTGTTCACGGTCATGTTGCTCCGGTATATGCATGCAATACCTCCACCAATGTTACCAGTCCTGTCTAGTCTGATGATGTCATAGTTACGGGGTACTAGGATGTCTATTAGAGGTGAGGAGAATTCTGTAGGCCATGTTTCAGTGAGAATTATCAGGTCCAGATCAGAAGAGGTAATGATGTCGATTATGTCAGTGGCATGTTTCGAGGGCGATCTGTAATTCAGGAGTGTGCATTTAAGCCGGGGTGTGGCGAGGGAAGTGGTGGGATCCTTCATGAGTGGTACTTTACAGAGATTATTGTCAATGATTCCTCTGTTGTTGTGTGTAAAGGGCCTGAGAGGGTCAGCGAGGATAGAAGGGATGGGCTTGTATGTGAGAGAGGCGGGGGTCGCAAGGGAGGGTTTGTAGGAGAGCAGGAGAGAGCGAAGATCGGTCTCCAGAAAAGGGTTGTTGGTACGCGTTGGGCGGGAGGATAGGTTACAGGGGGGTACTGATTTCCAGCTGGGAGCATTGTGTTTGGGGGTTCTAGGGAGGTGATTTGGGGAATTGCTAGGTATCCCGGTTCTGAAGGATCTGGGGGGCCATGGATGACACAATAGCATCAATTACATTGTGAATAAACGTGTGAAGATCCTCTTTGATTAAATGAAGTGTGGACATGATCTCATCTAATCTAGTGTCTAGTGTGGTTAAGATGGGGATGGGAGGTGGTGGGATGAGAGTGTGTGTCTGGGGTGTAGGCTGGTTAAGTGTGAGGTCTGGTACGGGGGTGCATGCGTTAGTATATGCAGATGTGTGTGTATGTGGGAGGGATGTTGATGTTGGTAGCTGGGTTGAGGGTTTGGCATGTTGGTGGGCAGGTGTGTGAGGTGCGGTTGGAAGCCATGGGTATTGCGATGGCGAACTGATGTCTGAGAAGTCAAGGGGTGAGCAGTAGAATGCAAGCGACTGAGCTGTGGGGGATTGGTCGGTGTGAGTTGAGTCCTTGAAAGATGTGTTATTGCAAGTAGGGAAGGAGGTTGGGGGAGAGGGGGTTAGTGGGGTTGTCTGTTAGGGGGATGGAGAGCTAAGGTGATTCTCCTAGTGGGTTCAATTGCTAATGGGGTAAATATGTAGCATTGGTCAGACTAGGGGGGATGGGGTGAGCTGTGAGGAGACTATGTTGGGGGTGGTATTGTGAGGTGTGACTAGGGTTGGGGGAGAGATGATGAGGGAAGGGGTTGTGAAGGAGGTGGGGTGAGGAGCTATGGTCGCACCTTGAATGGATTCCGTTGCTGTGTGGGATGTGGATGTAGTCTCGGCCATGATGGGAATGGACGCCAGGGTAGTCGGGGTAGAAGAGGCGGGTGGTCGGGAGGATGGGCTGGGGGAGGCTGAAGGGGTTAGGGCGGTTGAGTCTTGAATAATGCTGGAGGCAGTTTGAGGATAATCCACTTGTTCTTAATGATGGGGAAGATGTTATCTAGGATATTTAAACTACGGTCCGTGACTTGGATGAGGATAGTGTATTTGTTGTAGATAGTGATCGTAGCTGTAGCTTGAAAGAGTTGGGAAGGAGCAATATGGATATCTAGGCCATGTGTCTTCTTCTGGAAGAGATTGTAAATGTGGCTAGGAATACTTGCCTCCATTGTGCTCTCCGTTTAGTGTGGAAGATGATGTCAATGGTTGTGTGCCCATTGCGTGGGGATAAGTAGGGATCAGCGAAGAGAGTTTCAGGGTGTGATTTGATAAAATTGTGTTTGAACCATTTGACCGATTTTTTTGACAGGCCAGGGGAATTGACGATGTTGTGTGTGTGTGTGCCTGTGAGTTCCATGGTATGTGTGAGCAGGTAAGTGCGGAAGATAGGACTTCAGAGAGACTATGGAATGCTGGGACCAGGAGGGATTCCGAAAGAGGAAAAGGAGGTGGGAGAGTAGGTGGTTGTAAGTCAGATACTACAGATGTATGTAGTTACTAATGGGTTTGGGGGACACGAGGGTAGGAACGAGGATGAAATTAAATATGAAGTATGAAATATGAAATATGTGCCTATGGCGGTTGAATGTGGTGGAGATAAGGGAAGTAATAGCAGCAAATAATTAGGCAGTAAATTGACCAGAGGCTGGAGTAGTGTGGGTAAGTCAGGCTAAGATGGCCGACATCATAGCAGAAAATAATTAGGCAGGAGGGTAGTCCTCTGTTAGTTTCCTTTAAAGAGGAAAGGATAGTGTCGTCCTACTTTGCTGACCAATCTATTGAGAGGGGGGTTATGGGGGATCATAGTCCTGTTTTTCTGTTCATGAAACCAAGACAAAGACTATGGTCCTATAGCGGTTATGATGAAGAATACAGGAAGTGGGTGAGTGTAGTAAGGAGGGAGAGGGGGAGATCCACTGCACTACGAGCCATCAGCCATTTTAGGCAGTTAGAAAATCACTGGTCTACTAGAGAAAAGGTAAAACTGGAGGTGGAGATGTAGAATAGAGTAGGGTCAAGCGAGTATAAATAAGCAAGGAAAGAAAGCACAAATTTGTAAAGACAATATCACTTATTTACAGATACCTCAATGCAGACTCACTTGATTGGTTGGTGACCCTTAAGGCGTGATGAGTCCTGTTTTCATTTGTAAGTGAGGGCCAAATCACACTGTTTACCCTCTTGTCACTGTATCTTTGGGGTGGAACATCCGGTTAAAACAACACATATTTTTCACATTGTTGATAGAAACCACACGGAGGCGAGGTCACAGTAACGATCCGGTCTGTGTTGTCCCTTTCAGCGGGACTCCCGCCCGGTAGCTCCGTTGTTGTTGTAGATGTGGGAGGGGCTACGAGACTCTCTGCGGCAGCCGCAGAATGCCACTTCCTCCAGGTGCCGCCGGAGTGTGGAAGACTCGGCCCCATTGCGGGCAGCAAGCCCCCTCTCGACTGTGACTGTGCTGCTGTTGGACCTGCGGCGGCTCCGCAATAGTTGTAGGGGGCAACCAACCTTTCTGTGGTACCAGAACACCAACACCACCGGGTGCTGTCAGGATGCGATGGATTCCGCCACAAGGAGACATGCACCAGCTAGAAATCCACGATGTTTGTGCTGAGAGCGGGTTGTGTGATACATTATGAGCCCGAGTGCAATGCCGACGTTGTGGATGTGCCACCAGTCCAAACCTGCACCAAACCTGCGCCACACACCCGGGGGCCCGAGGATGCGTGTTGAAGGCTCTGGGGGCAGGGTGTGAACGTGTCCCAGAGGCTGAGCCGTGCTGTGCTGGCATCCACCGTCCTGGGAGATCCGACACGCTGGCCTCAATGTCTGAGGGGTCTACGAAGGGTCTGAAGGGATCTTGAGCCTTCGAGGGGTATTAGAGAGGACTAAGGGGCTTCGAGTCATCCTGTGTGAGAGTTTGTCATCCCGGCGAACCTGACCCGATGGTTTCTGATCTGAGGGACAGGCTGTGGCCACAACAAACAGGTCCAGCTGCCCTGCTCGGAAGACCGTCGCCCGATCTGACTAGCTTTGACATTCTCCGGTGGTCGCCCACAAACTGGTCAGCAGCAGCTGTTGCCCCATGCAGGGTCCATGCAGTAGTGGCACAAGGGATGCCAGGGCCGTGGTGTGCACCACCTGGTAATAGCCCCCGGCGGCAGATCAAGCAATCTTCAGTGGGTTAGCGATCAGGAGTCTACCTAGTAGCGGACGAGGCACCGTACTGTCCGGGGCCTAAGGGCAGGACATCAAGCATTCTTCAATGATCGAGGATGAGGAGTCTCCCTTGTTGCGGCCGAGGCACCGTCCAGTCCGGGGTCCAAGGGCAGGTAAGCTATCGATGTTGAAAATATGGTTCAAATAATTAGAACAATATGTCTACAAGAAGCTGTAACAAAGCCAGTTACTTTTGATGGGTCGGTTGCAGTCGATGGCTTGCCGATGACAGGGATATTTCCAGATCAGGGATCCCAAGCAGGTGGAGCTCAATCGGAGAGATCCCACTCGTCGGCCATTTTAGGTGAAAACTGGTGGGCGCTCCGGTCCCCTCCTATCCTGAAAGTCTCGGGTGAATTCCATAGGAACCGTGCATCGCGGCGACAGCCCGAACTGCTGAACAGAATTACACCAAATTTGGCAAAGAGGTAGTCCTTGGTTCGGACTTGTGCCTTTTGCTTAAATGGTGTAAGCCCATTCAATAATTCCTGAGAAAATCACAATTAAAAGTACATATATATCTATGGCCACGGAAGATCTGCGCACCCCTAAGCGCACCCTGCAATGCACGAGCTGTATTCTAATTGGCTGTCAACACTCCAAATCAGGAAGTGTTGGCAGCCATCTTGTGCCTCGGTAGAACCAAGGCACAAGAAACCTAATAAAAAAAGTTGCAAAGCATAAAAAGGGGGAGGGTAGAAGCACCCTGAACCCCTAGGCCTGCTCAGCAGGTCCCACAAGGACCCCCAAGGCCCAAAAATTTCTCTCATTTTTTTTAATCAGCAAAATCCGTGCTGGGTGCCTTCAATGCTAATTAGCCCCTGGAGGGGGCCAAATCCCGGGGGCATTATCAAAAAAAGAGTCGGGAGGGCCCCCCGGCACTGCCTCAGGTACTACCACCTCTGGGGGCTTTATCATTATATTGGTGGGGGGACTCACAGCCCACCCACAGCCCCGGGGCCTGCCACCCACGGGGCTTCTTTAAATTGGTTGGGGGGTTCTCAGGCCCCCCAGCCTTGGGGACCGCCACCCCCGAGCTTCTTAAAATTAGGTGTAGGGGGCTATCAGGTCCCCCAGCCCCGGGGACCACCACCCCTGGGGCTTCTTTTTAATTAGTTGTGGGGGCTCTCAGGCCCCCCCAGCCCCAGGGACCGAAACTCCCGGGGCTTCTTAAAATTAGGTGTAGGGGGTTATCAGACCCCCTAGCCCTGGGGACCGCCACCCCCAGGGCTTCATTTTAATTCGTGGTGGGGGCTCTCAGGCCCCCCAGCCCCGGGGACTAATGAATGCGGGGTGCACATGGCCCCCTGTGGCCCTGGGGATTGCCACCCCCCGGGGTTTTAAAAACAAGTACCCTGTGTGGCAGGCTCAAGCCCCCCACATGCCCCGGGGACCACCCACCGGGGCTTAGTAAAATATGGAAGGGGGGCCACGCAGTCCCCCTGCTGGAGCCTTGACTGCAACCCCTCAGGGCCAGCTCCTGCAGTGTCCCTGGGTGCACACCCCCAGGACACTGTAGTTTGCAATGACAGGGCAGGAGCCTCACAGATCCCACCCTATCATTGCACACTGCTTTACTATTTGGAAGAGAGAGCAGGAAACCTGCTCTCTCTTCCAAATAGCAAAGCAGATTGCTTTTCCACAGGGGGAGCAGCATGTTAGCTGCTCCCCATGTGGAAAAGCAATGCCGGCTCCCACAGTACACAGGGAGCCGGCTGGGACTATGAGGGGATTGGGGACCCCCCACGGCGCCCAATGGAGGCCAGCCCACCTCCTCAAAGGGAAAAAAATATATATTTTTTTAAAAGCTGGCCCCGGGGGATTGGGTCCTCAGGGCCATAAGTGGCCACAGGAGGGGGGCAAGGCAGCCACCCTCCATAGTAATATTAATAAAAATATGGGCCATGCCCCAGTGGATGGGGTCCCCGGGGCAAATTATAGCCTCGAGAGGGGGGCCGCAAGGCCCCCTTCCCGATTTCTATGTTTAAAAAAAAGTTGGGGGCAGGCCCTGGGGGATGGGGTCTCCAGGGCTAATGAATTAGAAAAAGAAGGGTGCTACACAGCCCCCCTTTAAAAAAAAGAAAAAACAGGATTGTGCAGGAGGCCATGCCCCCTCCTTGCACCACTCTGCAAATGTGTTTACAGATGGGGAGTGAATTCCCCTTGAATACTGCGGGTCCCTGGGGGGCAACTAGCCCACCAGGAACCTCCAGCATGCACCAGGGAGCTGCATTGCAGAGAGGTGGTCTGAGGCCATACCCCTTTTTACACCTCTCTGCAAAGCAGCTCTGTGGTGCTTACTGGAGGTACCTGGTGGGCTAGTTGGCCCCCACGGAGCCCTCAGGATTTCAGGGGACTAAATTTCCAATTTAAAATGAACACAGGGCACGTTTACACAGTGGTGAAGGGAGGGAATGGTGTAGGAAAGTGGCTCTATCCCTTCTAAGTGTAGAGTTTTGGAACTTTAAAATATTCACCTAAAATAATCCGAACTCCGAATTCTGATTACTCACCTCTTATCAGGAGAGAACTCAGTGCTGCATCTTTTAGCCCAGCACTGACCCTAAAAAGTAATTCTAACCGTACTTACCAGTAACTTGTAGTTCCTTGCATTGGAATCCATTGTCCGGTTTTCACCAAAAAAGTTTCCAAGTGTTGATTTTCACAAACTTCAATCTTTCTTTGCCTGTATGACTTAAACACATTCTTTCAACTGTTTACAGGAGATGCACCAGTGCTGGATCCAGGATCCACCACTGAGTAAGAAAAAGTAACGATAACACTACTTACCTGCTAAGTGAATTTACTCCCATAGGATCACATTGGTGATTCTATTTGAAAACATTTCTAAGTGTCAACTTTTAAAATACAATAATATTCCTTAAAAATCACTACTGTAAACTAAACACTTTTACTCAACTTTTCACAGGAGATGTTTCAGGACTGAATCTCAGTCCTGTGGTTAGAAAAGTAATCCATACAGTGAATAATTGCATTTAACTAGAAATCCCCATTGAGCTCAATTGTGTTGCCCATTGCAACAACTGTACCTACTGTACTTAAAAGTCTATTGTCTATTTGCAAAGTATTTAAACTAAAGTAATTCATTTCAAGAAAGTATGCTTTGTAATGTAATGTAAAATGTAATTATAATGTAAGTAAAGTATATATATCTAAAAATAAATAGTTAGAAAAAATGTAGTAAATCAGTACTAAAAAAATAAATATATTTAGAAATTGTCATTTACAAAAGCTTTGAAATTCACTGAAAAAATCATAGGTTTCAGATATGTTATAGTTAGGAATTAGCATTTAAAAAACCTTCCAAATTCACTGAAAAAACCATAGCTTTCAGATATGTTATAGTTAGAAATTAGCATTTAAAAAACCTTGGAAATTCACTGAAAAAAACATAGGTTTTAGGAGAGTTATACTTAGCTGGACATTTTACTTGTACAAAACCATCGGAATTCCTCTGTTATAGTTAGTTCTGCTAACTATAACTCGTGCGCCCGCAATCCACTGCTGATGATGTCACATATTACATCATTCATGACATGGTCAGTGACATCACTGATGACATCACTGATGACTGATTTCAGTGAAAAAATATATATATATATATATATTACCTACGGTCGCCAGTAGGTAGTTATAGTTAGGAGGAAATCCACAACATTCTATTTGGAATAACTTTGGCGTCGGTGGACAAATCTTCGAGAATTTCTCAAAGAAAATGGCTGGCTCAGTTCCGCTCCTTCCCTGAAAGTTTGGGGGTGATTCGTCAGGTTGGGGCCGAGAAAAAAGGGGGCTCCTTTAGCCAGGGCTACAGTTTGAACGGCTGAATGGAATTACACCGAATTTGGCAGAGAGGTAGAGTTTGGTTCGCAGATTGTGCTTTTTGTTAAATGGTGTAAATCCGTTCAGTAGTTCCTTAGAAAATTACAAGTAAAATAATAGCAATATCTAGAGAGGTAGTACAGCACGCATACGAAAATCCGTACAATTACGAGAACGAGATGCATGATGATTGGCTGTCAACAGTGCGTGAACACTCCAAACCAGGAAGTGTTGGCAGCCATCGTGTTCATCGCTAGAAGCGACTCACAAGAAAACAGTAAAACAAAGTTGAGAAATAAGGAAAGGGGGCAGGGTAGAAACATCCTGACCCTCTAGGCTTGCTCAGGGGGTCGTACATGGATCTTTAGGCTCAATTTTTATTGTTTTAAAAATAAAAAATCAGGGGGTACGAGTATGGTATAAGGACGCGGTGGAAAAGGGAAATAAAAAATAGAAGTCCCTTTTATTCATTAGGTCCAGGGGGATAATTTCGGGGGCAAATTTTTTCATAGTGAGGGGCTTGTATGGTGCCTCGAGCACCGGAGAATGCCACCCTTCTGTGGTTTTATTTTGAAGTATGAAGCAGTGTTACGGTCCTCTTCCCCTCAGTCTCAGGGACCGTCACCCCGACTAGGCTTTTTTTGAAAAAAATATATTTTTTTCAAAAAGTGTGTTTTCAGCTCTCCCTTGCTCTCTCCCCGTACACGTCGCGGGGACCGCCCCCTTCCTGGGGCAGTACTATGTAAAATGACCTTCCAGCCCCAAGTACCTGCACTCGCCGGCATTTTTTGATGTTGGGAGGGGGTCGTGCTTCCCCCCTCCTGTAACCCTTGGTGGCCCTGGGGTCCACCATCTCCCAGGATCGGTCCTTGCAGTGTCTCAGGGTGCGTACCTCCGAGGCACTGCTGTTTGGTATGGTAGGGCGGTGCTGTCGCCACTTTCACTTTACCACAGGAAACCACTTTCCTATTTGAAAAAGAGAGCAAGTTAATCTGTTCTCTCTTTCAAGAAAGCAGATTGTTTTTCCGAAAGAGAGAGCAGCATATAAGGTGATGTCTCTGATGAAGCAATGCGGGCTCACGAAGGACGCGGGGAGCCGTCTGCAATCGTGGGGGCATCGCAGCAAAAAAAAAAAGTTATTTTTAAGAACTAACTTTACTGGTCAAAAAAAGAGCTATATTTCTATGATAGTATGTAAAACTTTAAGTTTTTTTTTGTGCACCAGTTGTACTCTCTACGCATGCGCAGCCACGTTTCCAAGCCCACGTTTTTTGTTTTTCTTCAAGTTCGTCAAGCAAACCTCTCCTCATTTCAGGTATTAAATTTGCTGCTTTCTTTTCCCGGGCCGTATGTGTCATCCACTGCTATACTTTTGTAATATATTAATAAACATATTGTATCTATGTTTATTTGAAATGTAGAGTTGAGGCGCCAAACATTGATTACATACTCCGTCCACTGCCATTTTAGTAGTTTTTCTCTGTTATTTTTATTAAACCTGTTACTTTCATTTTACTCTCCACTTATCTTCTCTAAGATCCATGAAATTACCTGGCACAGACACCACGTGTTTGTCCTTGGCCTCTGATCTTATGACTTGGTCACACGTATACCTAAAACCTAGTTGAAGGACGTAAGCCAGAGCCATTACAACGCGTCAACACAAAGATATTATCAAGATAATGCGTTTATCATGCGTGGTATATGTTTACTGGTTGTAAAAGCATGCATGGTAAAGGCATGCGTGGTAAAGCCATATGCATGCTAATCGCTTCGTGGTGACGATCACGCGTGGTTATGACCGCGTTGTAATGGCTGTTTCTCCCCAGGACACTTCAGGGGCGTGGTGGACTCCAGGGCACCAGGCGAAGGGCGCACAGCCCCTCTCATACAATATAGAAATGTTTGTGGGGTGATTGTTTCCATGGTTTGAGGGGCGTCATTGAGGCCCACACTTAATTTTGTAGGGTGGTAGGTTTGCATGGGAAAATGTTGCAAGAGGTTTGTAAATATGGTACACATTGTTTCATATTAGTTTGATTTCTTTACCATGTTGTAGTGTACCCAAAGAAAATATAAGTCAGTACTTTTCAATCTTACTCTTGAACATCTTACTATAGTACTTCAACATTATAAATATTATTTTTATTGTGGACTGTCAACCCCCCCACAAAAAAGAAGTATGTAGTTTTTTTAATTAACTTTTACTAAAAGAATAATTGTAAACGAAACTTAATGATAACTATATTATAAAGAACTAAAAAATAACTTTTAAAAAACAATATAATAAACAAATTGTGAAGTGGACGTTGGATTGGTAATCTGCAAAATAAAAAAGAAAATTAGAGTTGAGAATTATGTAGATGTGAGTAAATGAGATGAAGCATTACAAGTCAAGGTAAAAGTACGATTTTATGTGTGCAGTGTGCCTGGTACATTTTACTTCTGTTATAGTGCCGCGTTCAAGTGGTGTCTATATGGAAGTGCCTACTGCGTCACTGACAAAAAAGTGGCACAACGGGATTGTAAATATGCCAACTTATTTCTAATGCATTGTAATGAAGGCATTGTATATCTAGGCCTCTGTGCTTACGTTTGTATAAACACTGCGGCCAAACACTGCGGCCAGTGGAATTCACAACTTGACTTCAACTGTTGTTCTAGATGTCAAAGCAGACAGCAGTGTCTATAAGTTTAAAAGAGAAAGACAAATGATGTCACAGAGAGTTGGAGAGAGAAAGAGAGAGAAAGAAAGAGAGTGAAAAGAACATTAAAACTGTCTCGCAGAGTCTGGAGTTGAGATTTTTTTTTTAAAAGATAGACGTAGATTTACAAGCTGCTTTCGTCACTTTTCCCATTTTAAAAGTGATACAAAAGTGGCGTAATAAGCTTGTAGATCTGTTTGTCAGACTGTTATAACCTATCTGTTGTCAGTGCTCGGAGGTAATTATACATTTTAGACAGTGAAGCTGCTGCACACTACCCACTGTCTCCTTTCACAAATGAAGGTAACACTACAGTTTTACATGTGCAGTGTGCCTAGTACATTTCAGTTATGTTATTGTGCTGCTATCAAGTGGTGTCTATATGGAAGTGCCTTCTGTGTTACTGACACAAAAGTGGCTCAACAGGATTGTAAATATACCGACTTATTTCTAATGCATTGTAATGAAGGCATTGTATATCTAGGCCTCTGTGCTTACCGTTGTATAAACACTGAGGCCAGTGGAATTCACAACTTGAAGACACCTTTTCTTCTGCAGGTCGAAGCAGATAGCATTTTCTATAAGTTTAAAAGGGAAAGAGAAATGATGTCATAGAGAGTGAGAGAGAGAAAGAGAGAGAAAACAACATTAAAACTGTCTCGCAGAGTATGGAGTTGAGATTTTTTCTTGAAAAGTTAGACGTAGATTTACAAGCTGCTTGTGTCACTTTTCCTATGTTAAAAGTGACACAAAAGTGGTGTAATAAGCTTGTAGTTCTGTTTGTCAGACTGTTGTAACCTATATTTTGTCACTGCTGGGAGGTAATTATATATTTTACACAGTGTAGCTGGTGCACACTACCCACTCACGCCTTTCAAAGATAATTTGTTGTTTCGGAAGCAAAATTCTTTGTCATCTAGTGCCATTGACGTTATTGAAAGATGATGCTCTACGTGTGGAAGAAGCCTTCATTGTAATCAAGAGAATTAATCATTTCAATTCAGATATGGTTGTATACAGCAGAGTGGAGATAGAAGCATCCAAATCTTTAGAAAAGAAAGAGAAACGATGTGAGAGAGTAGGAAAGACAAAGGGAAAAAAGGACATTAAAACGTGGGAGAGACACACACGACAGGGGAGGGGTACGAGAAGCCACAGTCAAAAATATCGGGGGTTGGGGGGCTAGAAAAAATTTGGGGTGGGTGTTTAGTTCAACAAAAAGAAGAGTGGAGCTGCAGGGGCTGTAAGCGGGGGGGATTATCAAAGCCTTATTAACAAGCAAAATGTCTTTAAAAGATCTGTGACATACTAGGGTGCGACTGTGCGTGGGCTCAGGAAGCTATATCATCCTAGCTGAAGCCCCGTTAGCCCAATGTTTTTTTTGCGCCTGCTGCATACTACATATTCACTCCTTTGACAGATAACTTGTCGTTGTTTCAGAAACAAGCTTGTTAGCTCACCTTGTGGTATTGCCATTGTCCGTGTTACATAATCCATCCCGAAGCTGTACATGTAAAAGATATTAAAAGAAAGATGTTATGATTGGTAATTCTTGCTATATTAATTTGGAGTTAGATAATATCGCGCTTTTATAGACGTTGATTGTCAGATTTCTACGAACTGTTTGTATTGTGAATATATTCTGGACATTTCAGCGATTATGAAAACATTACTGCTATTGGGAAAAAAATTAAACATGTAAATTAATACATTATGTAGGAGTGCGTTCGTGTAAAATACTAAGTTGCATTTTTGTATGTAGTCAGCTACAACCCTTTGACTCCTTCCGATGCATACTCAAGCCTCACTGCTCACCTTTTTGTGAAAAAGACACCTTCTTCATTAGGTAGTTCCGATCTCCAACAAAGAAGTCCCATATATGATGCCAAGTCTTGATATCTCTATGTCTAACAACATATTCGTGCTCCCATCATCATCATTGCAGGCTCTTGACCCTCTCAGTGCTTCTGGCACCACTAACTCAGTGACCAAAGAGGCCACGCATGTGGTAGTGGGCCCCTTGTTCGGTGCTTTGGGAACAACTCTAAAATGGCATACAACACGTGCGCTCTGTCTTTTTAATACATAGGGTCACGTGTGTAGTGACGGATACGCTGAAAGGGTGTGGTGTGGGTGTATACCAGTCATGAGGGTGTGTGTGTGTGTCAATCCGACAACTAGACCTGCAACTAAGAAATCACTACAATGGAAATTTGGGCTTTATAGTGTTGATGTGTTTTCCTGGTAGCGTAAGAGTGGCTTTCTTTTTTGTATGTGATTTTACAATACAGTTACAATATGTAGCCTATTTTGAGACATATTTTATTGTATAATGCGTTTCAAAAACTAGTTGGGGTAACGTGATTTTAAATTAAATTGTGATGTCTGCTTACGAGTTTGTTGAGTGTGGAAGTATTTTTTTTCTATTTTCTATTCTATTATAATTGTGCTGACTTTTCTCCTTTAGTGTGCAGTACTCTATTATTTTATAAAATGTATAAGTGTTGAAATCATCAGCTGCTGTTTGTGACGAAAAGCAATGCCGGTTCCCGCAGGAAGTGGGGAGCCGGCTGGGACCGAGGAGGCCTTGGGGTCTTCCCACGGTCCGCAACGTTACATTTGAGCCCCGGGGGATGGGGTCATCGGGGATTATGAACAATTAGTGATAAAGGCTATTTTTTTGTTATGGTTGATTTATGGTATGCGTACCAAGCACGTATGGTGCGAGAATTGGAAGTCGTCCCATAAGCGAACTGAAGGAAGAAAAATAACAATATTTTTCAGATATTTATGAAGTTTATGTGTTTAGATCTTGGGCGGCTCTAAAAAGAGCCCTTGTGCTTATTGGGAGATTTTAGTACCTACAAGTAAGTACCAATGCAGAGTCTAAAGTTCAAGAGGAATACTCTGTTTCCCTCATTTGTAAAATGTACAGCGTCTCTCCTATAGATGCCATCCATATTGAAACGTAGATTGTTGCGGTAGACGGACCCCATTCTATAGTCTCGGAGAAAGGCAGAAACAGATTTATTCACATGTTTCCTAGCTTTTTCAATCTGTGGACAATGGTGGTTGGACCATTTCCCATTTCTGCCTTTGGCATATATTAGAATATACAAAGGCAATTTTGGGGAACAGTGTCATCAATTGTTGAAAGGTGTCCTTCATAAGCATTTCCAGACCTACCCCAGTCAAAGTGCCTAGGGTGATGCCACCACAGTGCACAATTATTAGGTCAGATTGTTGGAGATGTAAAATGGATTTCACCAATGGCATGGCCACTTTAATCCTCTCTGTCCAATCCATTTAATGTCTACATTTGGTTAACGTAGGTCTTTGTGAATTATTTTCTGTTGTGCGTAACTTTGGCTCCAGAAAATATAGCTGTGTCCCACAATCCACACTGTTAACATCTTGAAGAGATATCTGGATGCACTCGGGTGGTCTCTGTAAATGAAATGGCAGTTTGAAAAGTAAGATTTTTCTAAAATGGTGGACAACATGCAGTTTAGAAAAAAGAAAAGAAATTATTTGTTGTTCGACAATATTCTGCACTAAGCTAGGATGCATGTTTCTGATTTTTCTTGGTTAAGAAAAACTGATCGAAAAGAATGTTACATAAGATAAGCTGGTATATTCTCAAGTCAAGCACACTTGCCGTTTTAATTTGCAACAATGTATGATGAACTTTTCACCTGTGTGCTGAGTTAGATGTTTTCAGAAGTGTTTCTATGGTAACTGGCAGAACATGGGATGGGTGAAGGGTTGAAAGTTTTGTCAGTTGGAAAGGGTGCAAAAGTTCAAGCAATATAAAAGTTTGCTTCGTTTTGATGTAATGTATTTATTTGTATATGTGAGAGGATTGAGTGTGTAGATTGACAGGAAAAGTTTGCTTTTTGCTATAGGACTTCCTATCCCCCTAGGACTGCTTAGGAGAGTTTAGAATGATGTGCACGGTCAAAGTTTTGGATGGGCTTTGTTGAGCCTTTGAAGGCCGTGGGGACCACCATCTAACAGGGCCAGCACCTGTAGTGTTATGGGGTGCCTATCCCTGGGACACTGCTGTTTGCTATGGTAGGGCAAGAGTTCTCTTTCAAGTAGGAAAGCAGATTGCTTTTCATCTGAGAGAGCAGCATGTAAGCTGGTCTCTCTGACAAAAAGGAATGCTGGCTCCCGAAGGACGCAGGGAGTCGGCTGGGACCGTGGGGGTTTTGGGGCTCTCCCCACTGTGCTGAACGTTATATTTGAGCACCGGGGTATGGGGTCTCCGGGCAATGAAAAAAATTTGTGAGAAATGCTACTTTTTTTACGGTATATTTAGTGTACTGTGCGAATTCTGAAAGTCGTTTCTCATAAGCGTACATAAGCAAGAAAAATTCAATAAAAAATATACATTTTTTCAGATATCTATCAAGTTTATGTGTTTATATGTTGATTTCTTGTAATGAGACCTTTTCTCTTTATTGGTACTTATAAGTAAGTGTTTATGCATAGTCTAAAATTGCTGAGGAGCAGTGTTTTGTACAGTGCTGAACTTTTGACCTCTGTTGACAGTTGACTTTTGCATGATCTTTTGGGGGTAGGGTGGAAAGTTATGTCAGTTGGAAAGGTTTGCAATGTTACAGCAATAGAAATGTGTGTTTCGTTTTGAATTAATGTGTGAAGGATGTTAATTGGTTGTTTATATGTATGTGTGAAATGAGAGGGAAAATGTTCCATTTCGTGGTTTTGATGGAAACACTGAACTAGAGAGATTCTGTGCAAGAATATCTACTGTGTGAGTGGTATTCTTCTTAACCTGGAAATCAATTTGAAAGGTGAGTTGATAATTTGTATGGGAATGTGTGTGGAGCATCTTTGTACATTAAGGAATTATGGGGCATATTATCAAGACAGGTGATAACATTTTCGCCGCTTTATCGGCAGAAAACTGCAGATAAAGCTGCGATAATGGGCTTGATAATATGCTCTATGGAATTCCAATCGAAGCCCATGTTAGATGTCCTTCACATCTAACATGGGCTTTGATTGGTATTCCATAGAGCATATTATCAAGGCCATTATCGCCGCTTTATCGGCAGTTTTCTGCAGATAAAGCAGCGATACTTTTATCGCCTGTCTTGATAATATGCCCCTATATTCGTCCCTTTTAAACGTTTTATAGTCGTAAATGTGTTTTGCTATAATGCATGCTGTTATGTTTTTTTGTTTAATATCACATTGTGAATCTGTGTACATTAAGGAATTATGGGAGATATTATCAAGAAAGGACGATACATTGTCGCCGCTTTTATCGGCAGGAAACTGCTGCTAAAGCAGCGATAATGGGTTTGATAATATGGCCTTGTGAATTCCGATGGTTTCCAACGGAAATTCTTAAGGGCATATTATGAAACCAATTTTTGCCGATTTAGCAGTAGTTTCCTGCCGATAAAATCTGCGATAATATGTCGCCCTTTCTTCATAATATGGCCCTATATTTTTCCCTTTTTCCAACATTTCTAGGCTTTCTTTTTATACTCTCTCGGTACTACTGTGTTTTTCTTATAATGTCCTCTGTAGTCATCTTGCCCATGTTTGTCTTAATAATTTCCTGTTTCTTCTCTTATGGAAAGGGAAGACCACTCGGTCCCCCTGAACGTATGGATGGGTGCCCCGATCCCCCCGGGAAACCATTTTGGGCGGGGGGCGTGGTTCGGCTGGTATGCCCAAAGCGGCGTAGCCGGAGCACGCCCTTCCCGCCCAGAAGGGGTTGTCCTAGACACCCGCCCGGAAGACCGCGCCCAGTGGGCGTACCTGAGGGGGGTCCCCGCCCTCCCGCAGACGGATAAATAGAGCGGGAATCCGAAGAAGCGTCCTCTTGTTCCAGTGCTCTGAAGGCTGCACCACTCGTTGCTCGTGAGCCCTCGACGGAACAAGCGGCAATTTTGAGAACTTGTAATCTTGTTGTTTCTCTTGCAGTACCAGGAGTGTGAAGGATCTGGGACCTCGTTGATCGACTAGAGCAGAGTAAACGAAGCTATGGCCGGCAAAAAAGCGGGAAAGAGCTCCGAGCTGGAGAAGATACTACGCACCTTGTCGAACCGAATGGCGGTCATGGACCGAAAACTGGGTAAAGTAGATTCGATCGGTCGAGGTTTGGCCGAGGTTAAAAAGCAGTTAGCGGCCCAGAACAACCCCTCAGGCCGTCCTAAGAAGGTGATAGGTCCGGCCTTGCCGGGAGTCGGCCCTGAGGGTAGGGGGAAACGTATTAAGAAGAGGGCGGTTTCCGGGGAGGACCCGGTTCCAGGGGTGCCCCCATCTGCCCCCATCACACCAGTACCGAGTCCGGATATAGGTTTACCAATCCCTGTTGTAATTACCCCGGTTAATGATGATCAGATGCCCCCAGAACTGACTCTTCAGTTAGCGGCAGTGTTGCCCTGGCTTAAAAAGAAAGCGGGGGGCAGTGGCTGCGGGGGATCCGGCCGAGGAGGCTAGATTAATAATCGAGCAGTTACGGCAGTCGAGAGAAGCCGGGACGGCGAATGTTCCTTCTATTTCCCCACAGGTGGCGCCAGGAGTAACTACGGTTGGCCGGGAAAAGACAGCAGACACGGTGGTTGAACCCGGTAAGAACCCATTGCCAATGGCGGGGGAAAGTTCAGAGCCTTCAAGGCGCGAGAGGGTGGCACAGCACATTCCAGCGGCCACGAAGGAAATGATATGGGGGGACAAGTATGTTAATATGTTTTCATTACTGACCGACCATCGTGAGATGGAATACGCAAAGACCCAGAAAGATTTATGGCACCCCAGCGTATGGCGGGCCAAAATGGCGGAATTTAGGGTCGACGAGACCGTAGCGAACTGGGTGAAGGCCTTCTCTATATTTACGGCAGTAATGGGGGAACGTAAGCCTGAAGTGTTGCCCGAGCTATCCTGTTACCAGAATAGGATCATGGATTTTTATAACATGTACGGGGGGAATGAGTGGAAAGGATATGACATGCAATTCCGAAAGTCTAAGGAGTTTGATGTAACTTTGACATGGGATTGCCTCGATACGGTATCATGGCACAAGCAGCTCTTGCCTGGATCGGCAGGTGCGTCCCTCTGCGCAGCCCTTTCGAGCAAGCGCCGGTGGGGAATTACAGCCCAAGACCGGCGGCAATGGGGGCAAGCGTGGGGTGTGTTGGGGTTTCAACAGAGGTAACTGTAACAGACCCCAGGGAACATGTAGGTTCCGGCATGCTTGTGCGGGCTGTGGGAACTCCTCACACCCGGAGAGTAGCTGTAGATCCAAGAACAGTGGTTCGGAAGGAAAGGGGGGGTCCAAGCAGGAGTTAGGTGATGCTTGGGAGGCAATCGTCTTCACCTGTCGACATCTTGGCTTTGACTCCCTGGTTGAACAGATACCCTGATCATGTATCCGCCGGGATTTTGAGGAATGGTTTCCTATATGGCTTCAACATCCCGGCGGGGAATTTTCAGGGGACCCCCTTTTGTAAAAATCAGCAATCCGTCCAACACAACCCAGCAGTGGCAGCCAGAAAAATTGCCAAAGAAGTTGGCTTGGGGCGGGTAGCAGGACCTTTTCCATGCCCGCCGGTGGCGGACTTCGTGTGTTCACCTCTAGGAGTGGTTCCGAAGAAAGACCCAGGGAAGTATAGACTCATTCATAATCTATCGGCCCCAAGGGGCGCTTCAGTGAATGAAGCGATTGATCCGGATGTCTATTCAGTTCGGTACGCATCGTTCGACGATGCCGTGGCACTACTGAATCACCTGGGCCCCGGTGCGCTGATGGCGAAATCGGACATCGAATCAGCATTCAGGTTGCTCCCGGTAAACCCGCGGGACCAGCGCTTGCTAGGATTTACGTTCCAAGGAAAGTATTACATGGATAAATGCATGCCCATGGGTTGCTCAATTTCTTGTGCTTATTTTGAGATGTTTAGCTGCTTTTTAGAATGGGCATTCACCGAGGCCACAGGGCATAGACAAGTGATGCACTATTTAGATGACTTTCTGTTCTTGGGGCCGGTCGGCAATGCGAAATGTGCATAGGCACTGCAGGACTTCTGCATTCTCATGCAGGAGTTTGGAGTCCCATTGGCACCAGGTAAGACGGTGGGGCCATCTACTTCACTGGAGTTTCTGGGAATTGAGCTTGATTCAGTGGAGGTATGCTTCTGTTTGCCAATGGAAAAGGTGGCCAAGTTCAGGGCTTCCTTAACACAATGCCTGGGCAAAGATAAAGTGACCCTGCACCAGCTACAACAAACAGTGGGTCAGCTTAACTTTGCCTTGAGAGTAATACCGATGGCTCGCCCCTTCTCACGCTCCATTGCACAAGCTATGGTTGGCCTCAAGGAGGGACACCACCGCACGAGACTGTCGGCAGAGGTTCGCCAGGATATGCGCATTTTGGTTGGCATTTCTGGCGGACTTCAACGGTCGAGTAGTGTGGAACAAACCCCCAGCGTCGTCGGACGAACTGGGTTTTTGGACCGATTCAGCCGGGAGCATGGGATTTGGCGCCATCTTTGGTAACCGATGGTCAGCGCAAGTATGGCCGACGTGGTGGCACTTCAGTGGCCTAACAGGTAACATTGGGTTCTTGGAGCTATTTCCCATTTGGGTGGCTCTGTTGGCATGGCCAGACAATTTCAGGGACCCCTCAGTAGTGTTTTGGTCGGACAATATGACTGTGGTTGAGTGCATTAATCAACAGGCAGCCCACTGCAAGTGGATCTTGAGACTGTTGAAGGAAATTGTGTTACGTTGCATGAGATTGAATGTACAGTTCAGGGCAAAACATGCGCCGGGTGTACTGAATAATGCAGCTGATGCACTCTCTCGTTCACACATGCAGGCTTTCAGGGGCTATCTACCCACAGCGGACCTAGTGGCGGCACCGTTCCCCGAAGCACTATGGCTGATCGGTGCCCCGGATTACAAGACCTCGTGGCAGCCAGCTTAGCGCCCAGGACGAGGAAGGCTTATGAGGGAGTGTTTCGTTCTTACTGCGCCTTTTTAGGCCCGGCAGGGAGACATAGCTGGGGGCAGGAGGAATCCTTCCTGGGGTTCTTAGTAGCGCTGCACAGAGAAGGCCGATCAGCCGCAACTGCCAACAGACATAGGGCGGCCATATCATTCATGGCACAGCTCCACGGCATAAGGGACCCAACGGGTTTTTTTTTAGTCAGAAAGGCGCTTCGCGGCAGGCAACACCTGGAGGGTCGCAGACAGGATACGAGGCACCCGATTGGTTTAGAGAGATTGTCTCGGCTTTTAGCAAAGCTGGATGAGACATGCTCCACCCCTTCCGAAGCAGTTCTGTTCAGGGCAGCTTTCGCCTTGGCATTTCATGGGGCCATGCGGGTAAGCTAACTCGTGGCGAGGAACAAGAAAGATATGGAGGGAGGCCTATGCAGGATCACGTGCAAATACGGGGTGATTCGATGCTAATCTCGATAGCCAGGTCCAAGACAGACCAGGAAGCTATGGGGGATGGTGTAGTTGTGCAGAGCGCTCGAGGGTGCCCCACTTGTCTGATAAAGTGTTTAGAGGAATACTTGGCACAGAGGCCGGCGACATGGGGAGGGAGCCTGCTTAGGCACAAGGATGGCACCCCTCTGATGAGATTTCATTTTCAGAGGGTGCTAGCACTTACAATCGCTGCGGCGGGCATGGACCCGTGTGATTTTGGGACCCACTCCTTCAGAATAGGGGCCGCTACTGAGGCTACGGCCCGGGGTCTGGGTGCGGAAGAAGTGAAACAGCTAGGCCGTTGGTCCTCGAACTGCTTCAAGAGGTATGTGCAATTGCACATGTTGTAAAAGACTGATGAAATGCACTCACGCTTGTTGTCTTTTGTTTGGATTACAGTTTCGCAAGCCTGTGACGCGGGGCGGAATTTGGAGTCAACCCATCACCAGGAGACCAGCGGTCGAGGATCACCGACTGGAGAGCAAGTGGTATGGGTCGTGGGCCACTCATACGTGAGGCGTGCCGGGGACGTATTCATGGCAGGTGACGCGACTCACGCATCTGGGGAATACGGCTTTAGAGTGACCTTCCATGGGAAGGGAGGCCTCTGTTTTGACCACTTTCAATCGTTTGTGGAGGGTCTCTTAGGGCGGCAAAGGTCACCGCCATCTGTGGTCATAATACACTTGGGGGGCAATGACTTGGTAAGACAGGGAAGACGAGTGTTAGTGGAACACATTTTGTCGGCAGTCAGCTGGTTGGCTAAGAGGCTCCCGGGGTGCACAATCGCCTGGTCCCACATGATCCCCAGGAAAGTTTGGCGCGGGGGTTTCTCTGTGTCAGCTTTGAACCACTCGGTAAAGAGGGTCAACAATAAAATTGGGAAACTGTTTCGCTCCGCGCATCTGCATAGCATTCCTCATGGGTGTATTCGGGGGGATCACTTTTATTTGAATGATGGGGTTCGCCTGTCCAGGGCGGGGAATGATTTACTCATAGGAGACTTCATAGCATGGCTAAGGGGTTTGAGGAGGCATGACCTTTAGGAGGTGTGGGGGGCCGGATAGTCGGTCAACTATCCGGCCTGTGGCGGTAAGGTCATGATCGGTGAGCAGTAATTTCAAGGTCCCTAGGGGGGGCGCCACCCAGAATGGATGGGAGCGCCCGGGGGGAGGCGGCCATTGGCCCCTCCCACGGGTAGGCGGCACCCACTACGGATGGGTCGCCTAGGGGGAGACGGCCATGGGCCCCTCCAAGGGGGGAGACGGCTAGATGCCCCTCCTACGAATTTCCCGGGGGCCAGATATCCGCTCCGGCGGAAGAGAGTGTGGGGAAGGGGGGGAGTCCACGCTGTCCTTCTTACAGATACCTCACACGGGGACTCGGACGACCTTTAAGATGGCGTCGAGTGAGAGGGGGCCCCCACGACAAGGGAAGTTACAGTTGGCAACGAGGGTAAAGTCCTCTGCGCATGCGCCACTCACACCGTGAGGGCGGGAGTTTGGTAGTAGGGATCTGACACCGGTTAAGACCTTGCCGTTGGGCCTTAATGCTAGGATGTAGAATTTTAATTTAGAATGTATGCGTTTTCAGGATGCTAGACTCGGCTAGGAAACCTTTGTATTAGAGATCTGTTAAGGTTAGCCAAAGAACATGTCTTCATCAAAATGTAATGAAAGTAAAATTGTACATAATTTATGAAACGTTTTAATTTAATGTTTTAAATTTTGTTTCATATTTTAATAAATACGGCCGGGGGGGTAACTCCCCCCCACCTTCCAAAAGCTCAAACCTGTGTCTGTCTCCTCCCCTTGGGGAATTGGTGTTGGGAGGGGGTGGCGGGCATCCCGGCCATATGGAAAGGGAAGACCACTCGGTCCCCCTGAATGTATGGATGGGTGCCCCGATCCCCCCGGGAAACCTTTTTGGGAGGGGGGCGTGGTTCGGCTGGTATGCCCAAAGCGGCGTAGCCGGAGCACGCCCTTCCCGCCCAGAAGGGGTTGTCCTAGACACCCGCCCGGAAGACCGCGCCCAGTGGGCGTACCTGAGGGGGGTCCCCGCCCTCCCGCAGACAGATAAATAGAGCGGGAACCCGAAGAAGCGTCCTCTTGTTCCAGTGCTCTGAAGGCTTCACCACTCGTTGCTCGTGAGCCCTCGACGGAACAAGCGGCAATTTTGACCCACCCACCAGCCCCTCTTGCAATGTTTGTTTGAATAAAGTAATTGTTGATGATATCCGATTGTATTAAAGAGATGCAGTCACGTTGTTTCAGCATTTATGCATGCCTTGGATTGAATAAATGTGTATAGGCCTTTTTTCCTTTGTAGAAAAGTAAAGGAATGTATCAAATAATGAAATTGTCTTGTGCTTTAGGACTTTTTTCCCTTGGTAGAAATGAAAAGTCGATGAATCATCAAGCTGTTTCAGATTAGGAGAATTTTTTTCCCTTAGTAGGTAAAACAACTGTCGTATTTATTTTTTGGTCGGGCGGTAAGGTCATGATCGGTGAGCAGTAATTTCAAGGTCCCTAGGGAGGGCGCCACCCAGAATGGATGGGAGCGCCCGGGGGGAGGCGGCCATTGGCCCCTCCCACGGGTAGGCGGCACCCACTACGGATGGGTCGCCTAGGGGGAGACGGCCATAGGCCCCTCCCAGGGGGGAGACGGCTAGATGCCCCTCCTACGAATATCCCGGGGGCCGGATATCCGCTCCGGCGGAAGAGAGTGTGGGGAAGGGGGGGAGTCCACGCTGTCCTTCTTACAGATACCTCACAAGGGGACTCGGACGACCTTTAAGATGGCGTCGAGTGAGAGGGGGCCCCCACGACAAGGGAAGTTACAGTTGGCAACAAGGGTAAAGTCCTCTGCGCATGCGCCACTCACGCCGTGAGGGCGGGAGTTTGGTAGTAGGGATCTGACACTGGTTAAGACCTTGCCGTTGGCCCTTAATGCTAGGATGTACAATTTTAATTTAGAATGTATGCATTTTCAGGATGCTAGACTTGGCTAGGAAACCTTTGTATTAGAGATCTGTTAAGGTTAGCCAAAGAACATGTCTTCATCAAAATGTAATGAAAGTAAAATTGTACATAATTTATGAAACGTTTTAATTTAATGTTTTAAATGTTGTTTCATATTTTAATAAATACGGCCGGGGGGGTAACTCCCCCCCGCCTTCCAAAAGCTCAAACCTGTGTCTGTCTCCTACCCTTGGGGAATTGGTGTTGGGAGGGGGTGGCGGGCATCCCGGCCTTATTTCTTCTGTCTCCTCATTTTCTTCCCTTTCTTTTCATATTTAATTTTTTTCTTGATACTCCCGGTTCTGTCCTCGTTCTTGTTTCTTTCCCTCTGTATATAGTTTGAGTTGATTTACAAGCCTCTTGTGAGTCTTTGTTGTTGTATTGTGTTAGGGGCATATTATCAAAGAGCGGTGTTAAAATTATCGTTGTTTTATCGGCAGGAAACTGCAGATGAAACGGCGGTAATGGGCGGGATAATACGCTCTTGTTTATTTCCATAGAAACCCATGTTTTGATGTTAACATGGGCTTCTATGGAAATTAACAAGGGCGAATTATCAAGCCCATTTTTGCCATTTTATCGGCAGTTTCCAGCCAATAAAACAGCGATAATTTTAACACCGGTCCTTGATAATATGCCCCTTAGATTTTTTGATGTAATAGTGGCAGAAAAAATGTGTTACATTGTATATGTATTTGGAAAATGAGTCAGTGCTGTTCACTGAAATGTTGTAAGTATATATATGGAATATGTATAGTTATTTAAACTTTTTTCAGTAGTAAATGGTAAAATGCATGGTCTCATTTTTTGTGTCTAATATCACACTGTGCCTGTGTGTACATTAAGGAGTTATATTCACACCTTTTTAAATGTTTTACAGTAGTGAATGCGTTTTGGTAAAATGTATGGTCTTATAATTTTTGGGGTAATATCACACTGTGCATGTGTGTATATTAAGGAATTATGGGCCATATTATCAAGCCTGGGCGATAAAATTATCGTCTCTTTTTTGGTAGGAAACTGCCACTAAAGTGGCGATAATGGGCTTGATTATAGGCTCTATGGAATTCCAATCGAAGCCCATGTTAGCTGTGAAGAACATCTAACATGAGTGTCAATTGGAATTCCATAGAGCCTATTATCAAGCCCATTATCGCTACTTTAGCAGCAGTTTTCTGCCGATAAACCGGCGATAATTTTATCGCCCAGGAATATGGTCCTATATTCGAACATTTTTGCTTATTTTCTAAATTCTCTTGTTATACTCCCTCCTATCTCGTCTTACTCCTTCCTCTATGTTATGTTATGTTACTGTTTGTTTTGTAGAGCGCTCAGCTGCTCCAAAGAGCGTCCCGGCGCTAAAGATCATCACACCAAATACCAGCAGCAAACAAACAGCCATAACAGAAAACATAACCAGAATTAACCATAACAGCATTACAAAGCAAACAGATAGGTTTTAAGTCCTTTCCTATAAACCGAGAGATTGGTGCACACCCGCAACGTCAAGGGCATCATTATACTATCTTGCTTTTCTTATACTCTGATCTCTTTTCATACTTTTTTCATACTTGCTCATCTTTTTGCATATGTGTACTCCTCTTTATATTCTCTCTTGTCATATATACTCTTCTGTTCTTATATTCTCAGTTTCTTGTTATTCTCGCTGTTCTTTGTAGGTACTCCAAATTGTTTTCTCACACTTTTCTTTTTTTCTAATACTCTTCTCTCTGTACTCACATTTCTCCTCTCTTTTCCTATACTTTGCATTCTCTACTAATATTGCCGTCTTTTCTTTTTGTCATATTGGTCAGCTCATTTTTCTCCCCTGTTCTCATACTCCCCCTGTTTTTATATTCTCCTCTCTTTTCTCTTACTTGTGCATGTCTCCTAGTAGTATTTAGTTTTTCTTACATTTCTTTTTGTCCTATACTCCTTCTCTCTGTATTCATATTTTCCTGTTTTTCTTCATATTCCTTTTCTCTTTTCATTTTCTGTCCTCTCTGTTTATACTTCTTAAATATGTTGATATTGTTTGCTCTCTTCTCTTACCCCTCTTGACTCCCTGCATACACTCTGCAGGACTTTCCTCATATTCTTCGTGTTTTCATACTGATCTCTCTCTTTATATTTGTTTCTCTTGTCATACTTCTGCCTCTTTCCTCGTACACTTTTCACTCTTCATAATATTCCATCTGTTTGTACTCCTTCTTTTCTCCTCAGAGTGTATCCTCTATTCTAGTACATCCCTTTTTTCCTTATGCTCCACTTTTCCCCACATTCTTCATGCTCTCTTCTGGTACTGTTCTGTGTGTCCTTATACACACTGTCCTTTGCTAGTATTCGTTTTTTGTTCTTATAGTTGTGTGTCATTTCACATATTCCTTCTTTTTCTTTAGAGTCTTTCTCTGTCTTATTATAGTGCCCCCTCTCTCTTCTTAGTTTCTTTTTTCTTCTTATACTCTTTCTTCTCTCCTCATATTTCCATCTTTCTCTTCATAGTCTCCCTTACCTATTGATAATTTCCAGTTTATTCATACTTCCTTTATCCCATTATATTGCAGTGTCTGTTTATACTCCCCTTTTTCGTTATATTTTTCCTTGTTTCATACTTCTTCCTCTCTTGTTGTAAGTACTTTTATTTTCATAGTCTCACATTTCTCGTCATAATCTTCCCTCTGTTCTTATAAGTAATATTATAGAATATTTCATAAATTTATTTTTGTAATGTTGTATATATTTCTTTTAATAGATTCTGTTTATCAAAACTGAAAAAACTGTATCATGTCTACCAAATATCAAAAGAAGAAACAACAAAAGATAGGTGTTTATTTGAAGAGAAGTCATCCACAAGATTTACATGAAGAATCATGTGTTAAGAAAAAGAGAAAAAGTCCTGGTAAGAAAATATTAAAGACTCAGTGTAGTGTGCACAAAGAAAAGAATGGTATTATTGTGTCTGCAATGAAAAAGAAAATGAAGAATAAAGAGAACAATCATGGAAATTCAACTGCAGAAAAAATAGTGTATAGTAAATGGAGGAAAAAACTATTTATGGAAATTAGGAAACAAATGTTTTCTTTGTAGGGTTCTGTTAAATTTAATTAAAGAAATTAAGTGATGTAAAAAAATAAGAAGAAGAAAGGTATAGAAAATGTAGTTGAGAAAGTAATCAATATAATTTGATCACTAGATAAACCAATCCATTTAAGGAAGGCCAAAAGTAAGTGGAGAAGAGTATTTAACAGAAGTATTTTTTGTAAGTTTTTTTGGGTGAATGGAAACATAGATCAAGTTCTGAGCCTTTTTTTATTGAAGAAAGTTATCTTCAACAATTTGTTGCCTGCAGTTCACACTAGTGGTCGTGCTTATGAGGTTAGAAATGGTTGTCCTATTAAGAAAGAGAAAATTGTTCCTAGAAATGCAGAAGAGGTGTTAGCCGATGAAGTTTTAGGGAGAAGTCCTAAAGCTCCAGTGTACCATTGGAATTGTAGTAGTATTTGTAGTGTACAGCAAGAATCTATTGATTTTTTCTTACGTAACTATACAAAGAAAAGTGTGAAACAAAAGATTAAGATGTTGCAAGGGCTAGAACCTTGCAGAGTAAGAGAAAATACTGGTTTGCAAGGTCATTCTCTGGCTTGTGTTTCTAAAAAAGTATGTCGAAGTGTTTTTTACCATTTCAGGATGTTAGCAGTACATCATTCTGAAATGAGGAAATTAGTCAGAAGATTGTATTATGCAAAAAGTCCAGCTCTACTGTTAAAAAAGTTAAACAGTGCTCTTTTGCATGGATATGTGTCAAATGTAAAGAACGTTTGTGATGAGATTGAGGTTAGTTATTTTGGTCCTGAGGAAGACAGTGCAGAAATTGAGATATTAATAGAAGGAAATGTAGAAAAGAATGTACAACATTGTAGTACGGATCATTTTGAGCAAGAAATTACAAAGTTTAAGGTGATTTCAGGTGAAAGACCAAATTATTGTTGTGTCTGTTGTCGATGAACTCATTATAAAAATCAGACCAGGAATGTTGATTTGTAGTTAAAGAGTGAAAAGTAAAATAATAATGAGTGGAAGAATTTTGCAACTTATTTGTTGGTGGAGAATTGTTTTAATTTGGGTTCTGATCATTGTATTTGTAAATGTTGTTATAACAAATTAGACGAGAACAAAATGCCTGCTAGAGCTGTGCATAATAATCTCGAGTTGGCAAATATTTCTTCTGAACTGATGGATTTAAATACCTATGAGTCTATTCTTATTCAATGTGAGCATCCATTTTGGGCTATCGTTCCTATGGAGCCTAAGACAGGAGAATTGCCTCCTTCTGATTTACAAAGGGGATTAAAGGGAAGAGTTGTATATTTGCCTCTAGATTTAAAGAAAAATATTGAAACAATTGGTGTAGAAAATGTAGAGGAGGAGCCTTTAGTTATTCTTGTTAATGGCGTTCCTACTAAGAGTAAGAAAATCTGGCAAGAATTAGTGGATGTTAAGAAAGTGAAAAAGGCAACGTTGTATCTGGTAAAAATTAATGAATATTACAGAAATGTGTATGTGAGAGAGGAAGAAATAACTGTAGAAGAAGATCAGGACTTGCCATCTGGGCAAATTGAAAAAGTGGATGTGTCCAGTACTGAAGAAATCTACGAACATTACAGTGTTCATCCACTGCATTCTAAAGAAGCAATGGGGAATACTATAGAGTTATTCCAAATGAAAGAAGCAAAAGGAAGTCCCATTAGTGTATGGGAAAAAAGCTTGGAAGCTCGTTGTTTCCCTCAATCAATCAATCAATCAGTGACACTTATAGAGCGCGCTACATACCCATAGGGTCTCAAGGACCTCAATTGTTTCCCACAGGAAAAGGAGGACTATATGATGACCGACCTGTGCAGATTCCTGCATCTGAATACCAGACAGATTATATGCAGAAAATCTAAGATTTCGACAATGTATTCCGTATTTGTTTCATCTTTTGTTTGAGAGTGATTTGTCTGGACTTTCTTATGCAGTAAACTATATATTGAAAACAGGTGCACATCTACAAAATGTTTCGGCAAAGGAGGTTATGGATAAAGTACTGCAGAAAGATAATGTTTTGGAATCTCAGCTAATTAATCTCATGGCGTGTCAGCGTGGTACTAATGAGTACTGGTACCGTCGTCATGGAGAACTCAAATGTATGCTACGGAACTTAGGAACTCCTACATGGTTCCTTACTCTAAGCTGTGCTGAATATGCTTGGGATGATTTACTTCAATTTTTTCGAGAGGCAAATCAAAATATACTAAATATTGAATACAAGACACCTGGATCCAGTTAATGTATGCAGGTATTTCAATCATAGTTTTGAAGCTATGATGTCTTTTATCACCAATAAAAAAAATCCTCCTCCTGGAGAAGTTTTGGACTTCTTTTGGAGAAAGGAGTATCAAGCAAGAGGTGCTCCTCACATACACATGCTAAAATTGATCAAAGATGCTCCCAAATTTGGTAAAGACTCAGATGATAATGTGTTGTCTTTAATTGAAGAATATGCTACATGTGATATACCCAAAAGTACACAAGATAAGGACTTAAGACAACAAGTCTTATGATTCCAAAGCCATCGTTGTGGGAAATACTGTCGTCAAATGTACAAATCTAATCTTTTGCATTTCCACGTCCAGTAATATCGAAAGGAAGAGTGAACAGTTTTATGTCATCTTTGCGACATACTATCACAAGAAAGTCTCCAATAAATACCTACAACTTAAGAAAAAATGAAGAATCAATATACATAAATGACTATAACCCAGTCATTTTGTCCATGTGGAATGCTAACATGGATATTCAATATGTTGCAGACAATTCCATTGCGTTTGCTCGATATGTAACATCGTACATAACAAAATCAAAAAAGAAGGAATTGAAGGAAATGTGGGAAGAGATTTCCCATGAGAAGAGTCTAAGTAAGACATTATATACTTACAGTTTGAAGATGTTATTTCGTCGAGAAATTGGAGCATATGAATGCTCGGATTGCTTATCATCTGCAAGTCTATACTCCAAATCAAGAAGAATCATTTGGGTGAGTCTAGGTCTTGCTGGAACACGTAACCGAGTTCCTAAATCTGTAGAAGAAATTGAATATTTAGCTGAAAAAGAGACAAAAAGTACAGATACTGTGAAAACAAATATGTTGGATACATATTATCCAAATAGAAGTCATCATCGTGAGAACATTAGTCTCTATGAAGTGCTTCAAAACTATATTTTTAAATGGAATATTATAGAAAACATCAATAATGGTATATATGCTGTGATTGGTTCCGAAGGATGTCTGGTGAAACAAAGAAAAGGACATTTGATTAATCACCGTAAACTGAGTTGCGAAACACCTGACAAAAGGGAATTTTACTATTTAGCTCTTTTGCAACTTTTCAAGCCATGGCGTTCAGAATTGGAATTACTTGGAGATTTTGAGAGCTATGAAGATTCTTTCAAGGCAACTAAAGATACTATACAATGTGCTGTTTTTGCTATTTATGTGAAAATGTTGAATGACGAAATTTAGCAAGAAGCTATAATTGCAGCTGAGATTGCTAGAGACAGTTCTCAAGAGAGTCAAACTTCTGCTCCGTTGAGACAGGGCCCACTAGGAGAACCAATTGTTCAAAATAAAGCAGCAACTGCTATGGAAGAGGTGGAAACAGCAATGTATCAAGGTCAAGAAGATGTTAGAAACTTAGGAAATTTGGAAGAACAACTAAATCTTGAGCAGAAAGAAATATATGAGCAAGTGAGAGAAGAGATTGACCATGGATTACTTCATGAGAAGAAAGAGTGCTCTTGCTCATCAATTGAACCTATCGGAATGTACGTGAGTGGACAAGCTGGAACAGGCAAACGTTTTTTAATTAAAGTAATCAGAGATTTTCTACACAAAACAACTGAGACACATTTGTCTTGTGTCGTCACTGCTCCAACTGGATTAGCAGCCCACAATATTAAAGGAATTACTTTACATCGTTTATTAATGCTACCAGTAGAACATGAAAACAAATTAGAGTACCACAAGCTATCTAGAGAAGCTTGTTGTGAAGTTTCAAGAGTTTTGAGGAAAATGAAACTTCTTATTATTGATTAGGTACGCATGGTATCCAACTTAATGTTTGCTTTTGTGCATTTAGGAATGCAGCAAATTCTTAAAACAGAGTATGAGGTATTATTTGGAGGAAAGCACGTCATAGTTTTTGGAAATCTTCTACAACTTACTCCTGTAAAAGGACAACCAGAGTTTAAAACACTGCTGCATGAAGATACTAGAAAGTCTTTGGGGAGTATTGGAAATGTAAACATTTGGTCATACTTTGAGTATAAGGAACTTATTAGAAATATGCGACAAGCAAATGATGTTGATTATGGAACTATTCTTCAAGATATAAGAATTGGAAAAATGACTGGACATGGCAAACAAGCTTTACAGAGACGATTACTTTCCCATTTGTTTCCAAATGAAAATATTGTACCAGAGAAAATATACATGACAATTGCAGAAAATAAATCTGTAATCTGCTTAATGCCAACACTACGTGAATGTTCTAAATTCAATGAAGAAATGTTGAAGTTGGAAAATGAAGACATTTTAGAATTGGAAGCTATTGATAAAATAGAACATGAAGGAATCACTATTATTTTGAGTGAACATTTGAAGAGGAAATTGAATTCTTTAGAGAAATCGATAAGTAAAACTGCTTGTGTGGAAAAGAATTTGTATGCATGTGTAAACTGTAGGGTAATTCTACGACGTAATTTGAATGTGGAAAAAGGTTTAGTAAATGGAGCAATGGGTAAAGTTGTTGATTTCATTAATTATGTAAATAGAGATGGTGTTGACATTTTGAAAATCAAATCAAATTTGATCAAATTGGAGAAGTACAACAATTTAGTCGTTATTCGGGTCGGTTTTTGCTGGTAAAAGATTTGTATGTTCGCAAAAAACAGTTTCCTGTTTCTTTGGCGTATGCAGTGACCATTCATAAAGCTCAAGGTTTAAGTGTAGATAGTGCTTTAGTGAATATTGGAAATACTGCCTTCAAAGAGGGTATGGCATATGTTGCTTTGTCTCGAGTCAGAACTTTATCTGGATTGTACTTGATTGATTTTGATGAGACAAAGGTTAGTGAAGATGTAAATTGTGTGAAAGTGTATAATAGGTTAAGAAGAGAATATGCGCCTAACTTAAGTCAATATCCAGTATTTGAAAAGCGTATGGTAGGTAGAAAAAGAAGATTTGAGAATATCTGTAGTGAAAATGTAGAGAAAGAAAAAAACAAGATGAAGTTGCACCTGCAAGCAAAATGAAAAAGGACAGTGTTGAAGAGAATGTTGGTTATCGGTTTGAAAATAGTTGTGGTGTCAACTGATATGCTAATGTAGTTGTTAATGTTGTTTTTGTTCTTGAAAGTTTGCAACGGCAAATTGTTGAAAATCGGTACAAAAGATTCTGTTCATTGTTGTATTCTGTTTATGAGAAATGGAGTAGTGATAAAAGTAAAATACAAAGTGTTTCTGATATTCAAAATGTTTTGGACATATGTTCTGGTTCTAGTCAATTTACGCCAACTATTCAGCAAGATTGTCAGGAATTTTTAATGTTTATGCTTGCTGTACTGGAAGATGAATGTATAGATATTGAAATCCTTTTTGGCCTTTCTTATAAATGGCAACATGACTGTGAAAATTGTTTGTTTACATGTAGCACTAACATAGACACTGAAAGATTCATATATTTGACTTTACCTGACTGTGAATCCATGTCTTTTAACAATCTAATTAGAGGAGCCAGTCAAAACATGGAGTGTAGCCATTGTAAATCAGAAATGTCATCAACATTATTTATACAAAGATATGGACAGTATATAATGTTAATGCAGCAATGTTGTAGAGGTGATGGAAGAAAATTGAAAACTTTGATTAAAAATTTTGTAGCTGGTCAAGTTTCAATATCAGGAAGAACTTTTGTAGCTGTTGCAATTATTTTTCATGATGGACTTTCTACAACATCTGGACATCACACTGTTTATTTAAGATTGTCTGAAAGGTTGGATGCATTGTAATGATAGTCAATTAGTTTTTAAGCAACTTTTGCCTAAAGAGTTACCTAATTCTTACCTAATATTTTTAAAGCCAAAAATGTAAGATCAAAATGTGGCCTTTCTGGATTATTGCTGTTAAGGTAGATTAGTCTGGTGTTGTAGAGTATTTTGTAAGTGAGGGTGAGGAGCTTGAAGGTGATCGTCTTGTTGATATAGAAGCAGTGTAGTTGTATCAGGTGGTGGGTGATGTGTCTGCAGCAGGGGACATTGATGATCACTCAGGAGGAGGTGTTTTGGATTTGTTGTAGTTGTTGCAGGTGTTTGGCTGGATTTGCTGTGTAGAGTGTTTTGTCATAGTTTGCTGCTGATGAGGGCTTGTGTCACTGTTCTTCTTCTTTTGGTTAGGATCCACTTGTAAATGTTGCAGAGTATGTGGAGTGTGTTATAGCAGTACGAGGAGATGGTGTAGACTTGCTTACACATGGAGAGGGAGGAGTGGAGGATGAATCCTAGGTTGTGGACATGGTTGGTCTGTGTTGGTACTGTCCACAGTGTTGTTAGCTAGAAGGAGTCGTCCAAGGCTGAGGGGGTGGGTCTGAGGACGAATACCTTCATTTTGTTTGAGTTCATGCTTAGAGAGCTGCTCTTTATGTAGTTGGTGACGTCCTTCATTGTGTCGTGGAGGTTGCTTTTGGTGGTATATCGCTTTTTGTTGAGGAAGAAGATGAGCTGGGTGTTGTTGGCGTAGGAGATATTGTTAAATTGTGATGGTGGGCTACTTGTGTGAGGGTGGCCATGTAGATTTTGAATAGCGTCATGTTGAGGGATGAAGACTGGCGGACGGAGGAATTAATTTTGGTGGTTTTGTATCAGAAGGCTGGGAGGAAGATGCTCAGAATTACTATTGGACAGTTTGCAAAGTAAGAATTTGACGCATACTATTTGGCCATGCGGAAAAGTATGTGAAAGCAATAACGAGTTTTTGTTGTATATTTTGTCAGCATATATTTGTAAGTAACATTATTTACAGTGTATGGAAATTAATCATAATGCTTTGTTATTTTATGATTGTTTGAGATGTTTCATATTTAAGTAAGAATTTGATCTTTAAAAAACATTTAAGATATGTTTTATTTCTATTTCTTAGATTGTTATTGAGGATGTTGAATGTTTTTTTTAAGATTATCATATTAATTGTCTTTTTTTTGCCCGCTGTTATTTGATGAGTAGTGTTGAAGTCACTGTTATTAGTGAAATTCAATATATTCTGAGAACAGCAAAAAAGGCAAATGTACTAGTTTACAAATTATTTTGTATTGTAAAAGATATATTGTAACTGTATTTTATTGTGTCTTCCACAGATGGTAATTTTATAATATATAAGATTTTTTATATTTATTATGCTTAAGGTAAGTACAAAGAACTGTTGAAAATGGTTGATGGAATGTGCTTCAACTGAGCTGAAGTAACAAAACAAGGGTTGGAGAACATTAGTGTGTAAAGATGGCTTGCATTTTTTAAAGACATTTCAAAATATTTTATAGTGAGTGTACCTGTCAGAACCCGTAAATAATCAGTGGATATGATAATGGCTTATCTAAACCCTAGCTGGCACAGGAGAGATGAAGAATCCGCAAGGAAATAGACTTGAAGTGCTTTAGTGCAACAGAGGAATTCAAATATGGCCGCATCGAGGGAAGACGCGGTGGCGGTCTAGTCATTTACCACACACCTGTGTGGAATCCTTGGTGAGGCGCGCGCTCCCTAACGAGTGCGCATTTCTCCTACGACATTCCGGAGTTCAGACCCGTTTTGAATTGCTTAAGAAATATTCCTGAAGAGAATTTTGTTTGCTACTGTATTTTATAATAACAGCCTGTTTTTTTTTTCAGATAGTGATTAGGAGTGACTGGTTTGGTAATTTAAGAAATTTTAAAACTGTACATTCATATAAATAATTATAATTATATAATGTTATATAGTAGTTGAGAATGGTATTTATATAATATTTATTAAAGGGCAAATTAGTTGATAAATCTAGTTTTGTGTTTTGTATTAGGTAAAAAATATAAAATAAAGTGTTTATGTTTTTGTAGAAGGAGGTCACCATAACCAATTTATAATGGAAAATCCAGAAAACAATATGGAAGACGATTTTGAAAATACTAACACAGTGGTAGAAGAGATGAACATAGCTTTTATGAGCAACGTTATTGAAGTGTAAGAAATGAATGTTGGAGATATCAGGTGTGATTTTCTTGATAAAACCTTGGATGATGCTTTTGTGGAAGCATTAGATCAGATTGAGATTCATCTGTTGACTTTTGAAAATGATATCCAGGAAAATGAAATTCCTGATGAAATTGTAATGGAAGCTGCATTAACATGTGAAATGTTACAAGAATAAATGTATTATTATATAAAAATAATGGTTTGAGACACTCTGCTCCAGAATTGTAATGATTTAGCTACTACCCAAGTAGTCATGGTTCAAAGTGGGCCTTAGGGTATGGACTGTTTCATACTCTTATAGACAACATACGTATTTTTTTTTATACAACAGCAAACTTGTGTTTTATAAGTTCTATTTCCTAGTGTGTATCATTAGACTTTCACCAAACACTCTCACGCTACTGGTTCTCTGTTCTAGTGAGTCCTTCAGCAGTATGTGCTTATGTGTATACTGTTCTAAAAGTGAAGCTGCTATACATTCAGTCAGACACTCTCACTTTCACTCTCACTTGGCAGTTTCACATTCACCATTCACTACTAATGTATTCATTAATTCATTTATGAACTACATTTTCATTTTGACAAACTTTCATATATTAATATAGAAATATAGTTCTTTCTTTGACCAGTGAAGGTAGGTCTGATAAGAACTGTTTTATTTGTCTTTTTAGTTTTCTGTTTTTTTTGTATTTTTTCAACAAGTTTTTTTAAAAAAATGCAAAAAAACGGAACTGTAAACAAAAAAAAGTGTGGAACAGGAACAAAACATTTAAAAATAAAATGAATGTTTTGGACAACGGTGCTCTTCTTTAGTCTTCACAATGAGATCAATAGACTGCTGATTGTAACAAAGTAATTTGTTGCAATATTTACAATGAAATTTCAGATCTGAAAACTGTGGCACAATAATAGGATGCGGACTGCTTGGAGGAGGTGGTGGTGGAGATGAGGTAGTAGGAACTGCAGGTTGAGGATTCTCCTGCAATGTTTGTGTTGCCATTCTTGCATAGTTATTTGGATGTAAATTTTTGACATGGTGAACCATGATAGTTGTATTGAAAGAGTAATTTTTAGTGGGATCTACCCTGGAAAGAGTAACCTCACAGATCTTGCAAGGTACTTTCGGTGCATTGACTTTTTTTAGTCCCTCAGGATATATAAAAAAACTTCCAAATGAAAGTTTCTTTTCTCTTTTTCTGAAGTTGTTCAGCAACAAATTCTTGCTCACAGGAATGTTCTGATGAAGTTTCAAAAAGAGCTGCCATTGTATAGTTTGGTTCTAAAGGAGTACAACTCCACAGAATAGATTCTTCTCTTGCGAAAGTCCAAGTAGAATGATCAAAATAGAAAGGGTCTTTCAACAGTTTAAATATGAAGTATTATGAGCAAATCAAAATGTTCCTTTTATGCTCACATGGCTTTACATACACTTACAGTGCATTTACTGTGCGTTTACGTTGCGAGTACGTACGACGTACAGTTGCATTTTTCGGAATTGCTTTCAAAAGTACTATATGGTTATTAAAAGTAGAAAAAAAGTATTTTCATGATTATCCCAGATACTGTCTTTCCTTAGTATGTACATTAAATACATACATTTATGTTTTTAAACAATTAGAAGCTTTCGCGCTGTACGCAGACGGAGCATGGTACATGACGTCACATGGGAGCGTTGATGCGACGCGTAACGTCAAAACGTATTCTAATGTATGCATTGGTATTCCCCGTGGATGATTACATGTACAAGGTATGTGCGATCACTGTACGCGTACAGTACGATTATACAAAAAGGAAATATATGGAATTTAATTTTCATAAATTTGGAGAGAAAAAAATTAACAAAATAATTATTTTAGACTTTTGTTTTGTTATTATTTTATATTAAGAATATGAAATATAACTTACAAAATAAAATAACTATAAATAATTATAATAAAAAAGTAGGAAATGAGTATATAAAGACAGAAATATAATAATGAACACCTTTATAAATTATCATTTAGAAAACCTTTGAAATTCACTGAAAAAAACATAGGTTTCACCCTCGTTATAGTTAGGAATTAGCATTTAAAAAACCATTGAAATTCACTGAAAAAACCATAGGTTTCAGCCACGTTATAGTTAGGAATTAGCATTTAAAAAACCTTAGAAATTCACTAAAAAAAACATAAGTTTCACACATGTAATGCACTGCTGATGACGTCACATATTACATCACTCATGACATGGTCAGTGACATCACTCATGACATCACTGATGACACAATCCAGTGAATGTGTGCCTTTCTGAAAAATAAATATGTTTTATATATGTATATGTAAAGGTCGATGGAAGAATAAATGTTTAAATAAGTGTGTAAATGGATGTTTTTTTAAAAAAAAATGATTGGTTAACTGGCTTATTAAGTGTATCTTAGTGAATACATATATTAACGAGTAATGTTTAAATATTTAAATATATGTATCAGTGTTTCACTTTGTGTATAAATGGCTGCATGGGTTGGTGAGTAGCTACATGTGTGTGTATATAGATTATTAGATGTTTTTTTTAGTATCAGTATGAGTGTCTGTATGGTTTGGTGGGAGTGTTACTTAGCACATAGATGCATCAATGACTGACTCACTGTTTGTATGTTTTTTGAAGACGGCATATGTGCAGGACTGTATCGGTGGATGAGTGTGTATATGCGTGTGTTAGTGAGTGAATGACTCTCTCATTAGTGTCTTTATCAGTAACTACATATGTTTTAATCTAGTATATGTGAGTATTGATGTATATGAGTGAGTATATGTGAGAGTGAGAGATTGAAAGAGTTCTTGTTTAAATAATTATGTGTTTCTATAAGTGATTGTTTAAGAGAGTAAGTATGTGTAAGTTTCCTTAGAAGTAAGGTGGTAGTGTGTGTATAGCTGTATATGCAAATAAATGGATGTTCAATAGTTTATTTGCATGTGTGAGTAACTTTTGGATGACAGTCGGTGTGTAACAGGATGTATAGGTGTATCACTACATATGATGAGTGTATATATGTATGAGTGACTATATAGAACTGTTGGTGAATGAGTGAATGTGTATATAGATGGTGGAATTATTGAATTGGTTGTTGTAACTGGTATGGGTATCTCCATTTTTAAAAAAAATGTAATTTATATTTTTCAACATGTGTTTCATGGGTTACATTACAGTGAAAGGAGGTCTGTCACTCTGTCACAAGGACGATGTCATGAGTGATGTCATGAGTGATGTCACAGACCATGTCATGAGTGATGTAATATGTGACGTCATCAGCAGTGCATTACACGCGCAAGTTATAGTGAGTCCAACTAACTATAACATGGAATTTCAGTGGTTTTATGTCAGTAAAATTTCCAGCTAACTATAACTGATGTGAAACCTATGGTTTTTTTAGTGAATTTAATAGGTTTTTTAAATGCTAATTCCTAACTATAACTGGTGTGAAACCTATGGTTTTTTCAGTGAATTTCATTGTTTTTTTTAATGCTAATTACTAACTATAAGTCTCACTTTATAAGTAAGACTGTTAGCGCTCTAGTTGTTTAGAACACTCTGATACATTCTGTCATTGGGCTACAGTTGGGCTATATTTGAGCTATATTTTTTTTTTGTCTCTGGTGGCCATCTTTGGGCTACATTGGGCTACATTGGGCTACATTTGGGCTACATTTTGGCTCTAACATATATATAGCCCAATGTAGCACAATACATATTTTTCCAAAGTAAATTTTCGTAAAAACCACTTAAGAATAGGGCTACCAGTCCCTACAATTTTTCCCATTTTTTTATTTATTTTTTTATTTTTTATTTTTGGAACGCTCCCAGTGCGCGCCCCGGGGAGCGCCCCAAAAAGCGTACTTCTATAAAGCGCCCCAGGGCGCGCTCCGGGGAGCGTCCCGTAAGCGCCAATATTGCAAACGAAAACATGATCGTGACGTATCGCGTAGCCGCGTCCGCGTGATACGCACGGCGTAAGCGCACCCGGAAGTATTCGAGCGAATACGATCGCACAACGTAAACATCCGATGCGCTTACGCGACGCGACCGGGGCGCACCCCCGGGCGCGCCCGGGGGCGCGTAGCGTAAGCACGTCGGGTCATGTGACCTGAAAATAACACTTTTCATTGGTTCATAACAGTTTTGGTTTCATAATGATGAAGCCCCTGGTCTTGTGACCTGAAAATAACACTTCTCATTGGTTCAGGACTGTTTTTTTTTCCAAATGATGAAAGACCCCACCTTTTTTCCTTATTCTGACTTTGTCCTTTGACTGAGGAAGACCTGTTTGTACCTCTCTGTACCTTTTTGATCTTTATAATGGCTTCAGTAGCAGCAGCAGCTGGTGCATCTGAAGTAGGTTGTGTGCCCAGGGGGCTAAGAAGCACAATTGCTCCCAGCTACGAGAATCCAGACCCGGCAATGTTAGCGGAGTGGGCAGAAGCGAACCTCAATTGCTCCAGCGTTTATTTACGCATATTAGTAAAATATGCTGAAAGTGACCGCATCAAGTTGCAGATTGAAATTGATGCCTTGGAGGATGAAATATCCAAAATAGAAGTCTCTGATACAATTAACAAAATGAGAACTGATATGATGACCCGTCTGGCCAAAGAAGAAGAAATATTAAAAAAAAGAAAAGCGTTTAAATTCGAGAGAGACCGTATTGACTACTTGAATGGACAAGTCTTTACCTTTGCGAAGAGGTATGATGCAGTCAAGGCAAAAGCGCGTTCCAATATGGTATCGCGACAATCAAAGGAAGATACCTTGCTACCCGCTACCTCTTTTTCCAGCCTAAGTTCAGCTGTGGAGAGTGATCTGGAACCTGTTTCAAATCGGGAAACAACTTTGGGGTTTACCAAGCTCACCTTGGCACAAGAGGTCGATTGTCTGTGCCAAGATCGTCGCGAAACCCTAGGATCACACAAACCCCGCATATCAAAAAACAGCGGGCAAACAACAATCGCTGGCAACGTCGAAAATGCCGTGCCAGGAAGCTCAAACAACAACAATCCAGGCAAATCAGGGCATTGGAAACGCAACCAAAGGAAAACACGGAAGCCAAAACAAAATCAGTAGTCAATCTCTCGAATATAGAACTTACTTCAGCTGAGACTGCTGTACTTAACTTGGGACTCTCATACTGCCCTCCATGCAATATGAATTATGCTGACACTCGCATGGATATATACAGGTTCACAAGAAAACTCAAACTTAAAAAATTCTTTGAACAACATCCAAAAAAGAATATTGAACCTGAAACCTTATCCGGTCCCACTTTCTCCAGCAGCCAAAGCCAGGCCACCTTCGACACAATTTGGGATCTACAAAATCAGTCCTCTTTGGGGAATATGAGGGATGTTCCTTTGGAACCAACTGAACAGCGAATTACACCTTTCAAGCCCAAATCCACTTTCCAACCAATCATGGTACATGACAATCTGGATACATTTCAGGAGAGTGTGGTCCGCGACATTAAACATCTATACACTACCATCAATAAAAAGAAGTTTCACATTTCCAAACAAAATCAATGTTATAAACAACTAATAGTGAAACTCAAGAAGGACCATAATGTCATCGTTAAGCAGGCCGATAAGGGTGGTAACGTGTTCCTGTGGCCCAGAGATATGTATCTACAACAGGCGGATTTACAACTGAACGACTTATCATGTTACCGCAGAAGTAACATACAGATTGTCAAAAATACATGGATTGAACAACACCAAAAACTCCAGGTGTGGAGAAGTGCGGGGCTACTCTCACATGAGGAATTTAAATACCTCAAGAAAGACCATCCAGTTATCCCCTCATTTTATTTACTCCCTAAAATTCATAAAGACATTCATGTACCCCCTGGCCGTCCCATCATTTCGGCCATAGACAGCTCTTTGGAACATGTTTCAAAGTACATAGACTTCTTTCTACAAAGCCATGTTAAAAATCTCCATTCTTATGTTAAGGATTCCTTTGACTTTCTTGGAAAGATTGAACATTTCATCTGGGAGGATAACATGGTACTCATGACTTTGGATGTTGCATCCCTTTATACCTCGATTAGACATGAGGACGGACTCAGGGCCTTGGACTATTACCTGAACAAAGACTTACCTCTTCCAACGGCACATAATAAAATGCTGGTAGACATGACCAGAATGTGCCTAGAACAGAATTTCTTTATCTTCAATGGCGCAATTTACCATCAGGTTAGTGGTGTGGTGATGGGGGCCTGCTTCTCACCTAGCTACGCGTGTCTTCACGTTGGGCTATGGAAGGAGCAGGTCCTAGTCGGTCAGCACCATGATTTCATTTCCAACAATATTGTTTTATATTTGCGTTACATTGATGACATTTTTTTGATTTGGAGGGGTAGCGAGGAGGATGCCAGGAAGTTTGTTGATTTAATTAATTTGAACACTGTTAATCTTAATTTTACTGCAAACTTTAGCTCTGAGTCAATCTGTTTCTTAGATGTCGAGGTATTTGTGGAGGGCACTGTTCTCAATACCAGATTGTACAGGAAGCCTAGTGCGGGCAACACCATCCTGCACTGCAGTAGCCAACATCCAGCACACTTAATTCAGGGCATTCCCTTTGGGGAAATGCTCCGAATAAGAAGAATCTGCAGTACAGATGCCGAATGCGCGGCTGCGCAGGAGGCATGCAGGTTACGCTTCCTGGCCAGGGGCTACTCCACAGAAATTTTGACCAAGGCCATCAGACGTTCCAATTCAGTTAGCAGGCAGGAGGCATTGATACCTAAAACGAGAAATACACAACTGAATAATACTGTGACCAAGGATGCACAAACCAGTTCCTCAAGAGCTATTTTGACATTTAACCAACAACATGGGGCTCTTCGAAAAATTATCAATAAAAATTGGAATTTGGTTCGCAGTGACCCTGTGATTGGTCACATAGTGGATACCAAACCAATTGTTACTTTCAGAAGATCCCCCTCAATGTCAAAGGCTCTAGTTAGCAATACTTTGGAACCAAAGATTTCTACAACCTGGTCAGCTCTAAAGAAGGGTTTTAGGACTTGCCCCCAATGCAAAGCCTGCCGCTTTGGCAGCAATAGGACTCATTTTAAAAGTCCTTTCCATGAGCATCCTACTGCCATCTCGAAGTGGCTCACATGCAAAACAGAATATGCCATATATGTGTTGGAGTGTCCCTGTGGGCTCCAGTATGTGGGCAGCACTAAGCTGCCCGCCCACAAACGGATACTCCAACACATACGGGCAATTTCTGGGCATGATCAGAACTATCCGGTTGCCAGGCACTTCCAGGATAAACATTTAGGTGTTCCTGATCAACTTCTATTCTTTTTGATCGATTGTGTCGAGGCCTCAAGGAGAGGAGGTGACCGCGAGGCCAAACTCCGTCTCCTTGAGACCTGATACATCCTGGAACTTAACACCAAAAATCCTAATGGCCTCAATGACAGGGAAGATCTCTATACCTGTCTTTAGGATCAATTCATATGCCAACTAAGACCTGTCCGGATATGTCAGTAATTATTTGTTCCCTATATAAAGTTTCCTCTTGTACATATGATGAATTTCTTTTTTATCCTCAGTATATAACTGATTCTGATTTTAATCTTGGAATTATTGACTATTACTGTTTTGCACTTTGCTAACCTTGCACTTTCACATTATGCACTTTATATGCCTATGACAGATATTGTGACTAGCCCACTTGGGCTCTATTCTGGCCACACATACTTATTGTGTGATATTTTTGCTGCTATTGGATACTCAATACTTGCACTATTGTCCATAATTTTTTTATATACAATAGAACATATCGGTTTCCAACACATTATAATGTACATAGATGAATTTACTTATCATGTACATATTTATGAGTGTTTTTTCCATTTATCGATTTATGCAATTTTTACATGCTTTATTTCTCTTTAAAAATCCATGAATGTGATTTTATTGAAATGTGTAAATTGCTTAAACTAAAATCGTGGTGGCCCACTTGGGCACTATTGTTTTTCCGATTTGTATATATGCAGCAAATACGATATGGAGTATTTTCTTCATTTCCATGACACGATCTAATGCACTGTCACTTTAAAAGTCCTGCTTGATTCTCGCTGTATGTCATGTGATCAAGCCTCCCCGGAGGCGAAACGCGTCATGGCGGCAGCGCTGGCTTTTATGAAAGAAATCACAGTTCACCAGCACTTTCGGGTCGGCTCTTTGTTACTAAATATCCGGGCATCCTGTGTTCCGAGTGACAAGTTTCGCTCTATATATATATATATATATATATATATATATATATATCAAATCCACATCCTTTGTAACGCCGGGACACCGTGACAGCGGTGCATTAAGGGGCAAAGGTCCCCCTTTGTTGTATACAGGTCCACAAAACGTAGCAAAACTACGTAAATGCACTCTCCTTGAAAGATCAGGAATCAAGAAATCCTTAGCAGAGTGCGCTTTTCCAAAAGTTCATGTTTATTTAGAGTGCAGCATCGTGACAATCCATGGAATCAAAAAACCCAACGCGTTTCAGCGAGGAAACTCGCCTTGATCACTGGTAGTTTACAAATCCAATGAACAACATTTAAATAAAGTTTCACCTGGTAAGTGCAACATAAACAAAGGACTCAAAGCTTGTAAATGTGGTGGCCATCTTTGAATGGAGTACACCCATTAGTCACACAATTCAAAGAAATAAATATCTGATTCAAAGGCACCAAGTACGCAAATTATATGGCCTAAATGAGCCCATATTGTCACATATGTGTCATTATAGAGAAAAATATAAACATATCTGCACTTTTCTTAATTCAGTCAACATTATAACTGTAAATAAACCTGTTCTTATAATTCAAATCCACATTATAAGTAAAATTGAAGCAATTTGTAATTGTAAAATTATCGATCAAGTGTAAACCCCCAGTGAGGTTATGCATTTACCCTAATCGGTATTACAAGTCGACCAACATGCATAATCGGTCTCTGTTTGACTATCAGTGGCTTCAGTGAATAGTTACGCTGTCCAATTTCACAGTTGACTTAGCAGAAAGGTGCCCAATATATACAGTGCCTTGCATACTACATATGGAATCCCAAGTGAGTTAATACGTTTAAGGCAGTCATTCGTGTCAATCCAAGTCAAAAGCGGCTTAGATGGATGTCTCTCACTGTGCATCATACCCAGTCAGTACCTATAAAAGAGACACAAAGGAAAGGAGAAGGTGCAAGTCAGAATCTATATCATGCAATCGCAGAGACTAATAGTTTAAGCTAAGAGTTTTAAACTAAGTGAGTGACGGTGATGAAACAAAATTACAATTACACAAAATGATTAAAAACAGCAGAAGGCACTAACAAAACTAAGGGTTAAAACACAATTGCATTAGTAGTCATATCCTAAGGCAAAGAGGTAGGTAATCAGAACCAGTTAACACTTCTCAACAGTCTCCTAGATGCCATTTCATTTCCTCCTCCGAATTTAAACCTCTAGGCATCAGGGTGTCGAGCTCAATGATATACCTGTTCTCCATTTGCCTTAATCTGCGGATCTTGTCTCCACCTCTCTTGCCCATGTGCTAGAAAATATGTAGGGAGCACAATGTTCCCTGCAAAGAAACGTGTTCTTGAACACATGAGATCCATTGAGAACAAGGATCAAACTTCGCCCATCGCACGTCATTTCGAGGAACAACACAAGAGCAACAGAAATCTGCTCAAGTTCTTCGTTATTGACAAGCTCCCTGCCATGAAGAGAGGTGGAGACAAGATCCGCAGATTAAGGCAAATGGAGAACTCTTAGCTTAAACTATTAGTCTCTGCGATTGCATGATATAGATTCTGACTTGCACCTTCTCCTTTCCTTTGTGTCTCTTTTATAGGTACTGACTGGGTATGATGCACAGTGAGAGACATCCATCTAAGCCGCTTTTGACTTGGATTGACACGAATGACTGCCTTAAACGTATTAACTCACTTGGGATTCCATATGTAGTATGCAAGGCACTGTATATATTGGGCACCTTTCTGCTAAGTCAACTGTGAAATTGGACAGCGTAACTATTCACTGAAGCCACTGATAGTCAAACAGAGACCGATTATGCATGTTGGTCGACTTGTAATACCGATTAGGGTAAATGCATAACCTCACTGGGGGTTTACACTTGATCGATAATTTTACAATTACAAATTGCTTCAATTTTACTTATAATGTGGATTTGAATTATAAGAACAGGTTTATTTACAGTTATAATGTTGACTGAATTAAGAAAAGTGCAGATATGTTTATATTTTTCTCTATAATGACACATATGTGACAATATGGGCTCATTTAGGCCATATAATTTGCGTACTTGGTGCCTTTGAATCAGATATTTATTTCTTTGAATTGTGTGACTAATGGGTGTACTCCATTCAAAGATGGCCACCACATTTACAAGCTTTGAGTCCTTTGTTTATGTTGCACTTACCAGGTGAAACTTTAAATGTTGTTCATTGGATTTGTAAACTACCCGTGATCAAGGCGAGTTTCCTCGCTGAAACGCGTTGGGTTTTTTGATTCCATGGATTGTCACGATGCTGCACTCTAAATAAACATGAACTTTTGGAAAAGCGCACTCTGCTAAGGATTTCTTGATTCCTGATCTTTCAAGGAGAGTGCATTTACGTAGTTTTGCTACGTTTTGTGGACCTGTATATATATATATATATATATTCCGCTCAAGGTTTCCACCAGGTTCACAATAGAAACCACGCCCTCCGAGGGTAATCCTCAGATGTTATTTTATTATATTTGCAACAGACGCGTTTCGGCGCTTCGCCTTCCTCAATGTTACAAACATTGTGGGGAGACGCCATGTTTTAACACCAATCTCTGCGTACGTTTGTCGTGAAAACAAACAAGGGACTATGATCATACGCCATATTGGGTGTTCTACACATCGGGCATCACATTATGTTCAAGTAAAAAAATATATTTACATCGTAGCTCGTTTGTTATACATTTCATTACGCTACCAAATGCTTGTATTATTTCATAAGCAACAAAGGGGTTTTCTTCGCGCTTATTATGCATTTGTGTCATACCATTATGCGCATAATCCTGCGGTCATGCCTTCACGCCGTATATCGGCTACACAGCACAACAGTATCTGGGTTACCTATTTTCCCATAAAATTAATCCTGCCACAGTTCGCTAGTTCGGTATATGTTTGTTCATAAAACCATTTCGAACTGCACTCCTGATATCTAGTAACAGTGTCTATTACCGGCAGAGCCATCTTGGAATTCCATACCCAGAACCTGCCGGGGCTTGAGCGCGAATATATATATATATATATATATATATATATATATATATATATATATATATATATATATATATATATATATATATATATGCAGGTCCACAACACGTAGCAGCGCTACGTTACATGCACTCCCCTCGAGGGGAGTGCATGTAACGTAGCGCTGCTACGTGTTGTGGACCTGCATATTGACACAGGGGAACCTTTGCCCCTGACTGCACCGTTGTCCTGGTGTCCCGGCGTTACAAAGGATGTGGATCTGAATATATATATATATATATATATATATATATATATATATATATGTATATATATATATATATATATATTTTTTTTTTTTTTTTCCAGGGCTCAATAAAGTCAACTGACTCACACACATAGACTAACAGTATGAGAGAGAGACCAAATGTACATGGTGCACTCTAATTGAATGTTACTAACATGAAGGTCAAAGTATATTCACATTTGCCAACAGTGGAATATGTAGTTCTTCTTGTAGATTTTTTTCAGAGGACTAACAATGATATCATGTTATGGTATTCTAACATTTCAATGCATTTACCTATACATTGGCATGATGTATATATGTGTATATATATATGAATTTAACTGGTCAAATGCTTATTCTCTCTTATATGTGAGTGAGTCATCGCATATCCAAATGAATTACGAAGGGATTTCTTCCCTCTTTGTTTTTAAACGCACGAGCACTTTATTCATTGCCATTTACTCCCATGATTTATGGTGAATTAACATGCATTTGCACTTTACAATATGTCTGCCGCTATTCTTATGTATTGTTGGCTTAGTCCTCTTTCTATAGTCATTAAGAGGTGGAGTTACAATGGCGATTTTTTGTATGGCACATTGACACTGAGGAAGCCGTTTCACGGCGAAACGCGTTTGTCTTTGATGGGGTGACGGGGGTCTGTCATTAAATTCTGAAATATCCAGCTTCGAGTGCCGTCTGCTTTCTTGAATTCGAGTGAGCGTGCAGTAATATATATATATATATATATATATATATATATATATATATATTTAACACTTCTTCGCTGTGACACGACAGAAAATGGACGCACTCCCTCTGAATTCCACAATTACATTTATTGAAATCTTTTCAGCATGAAAACAACACGGTGGCAAAACATATGGAGCAAAAACACAATGGGGATTGGTTGAAACTGAAATTCTTTGGGATAGAAACAATACCAAAGAATATTCGTGGAGGACATCGAGAAAAGCCTTAAGGCAAAAGGAGTCACGCCACATCCTAAATTTCAGAACTCTAAACCCACACGGCCTTAACCAATCGGAGGAGTTATATATTCATCTCTGAAATACAAATGAGACACATGAGAAGGGGAGAGGTTGTAAAGGTTAAAACAAAACTACAATCTGGATAAGATAAAAAAGAAAAGAACCCCAACTACTAATAAGAACAAATGACAAATCCCACCAGAGGGATTGGAAACAACACGAATAGCCTTTATGGCCAGAGACATTGAAAAACTTAAACAAAATAAAAGTTATTTGTTACTTTATGTTGAAAAGAGCTCCAAACGAAAATAAGGGGTTATTATTTTCTTTGTCAAATGAATGGTACAAACTCTACCTAGAGACTCTTTTTACAGACTTTAACAAACATAAAAGACTAAAAACTACAATTACCACAATGCCCAGCTATGAGAAACAGGATGTGATGTAACATCATGCAATGTTGTTTGCCTTAACCCTTTCGATGCTCATGACGAGCTCAGCTCGTCATGATGCACGGGTGAGCTGTGCTGATGACGAGCTGAGCTCGTCATGAAACAATGGGAAAGCAAAGGATCCAGCATGAGAGGGGAAAACGCCTAGCAGCCAAGGTGTTAAATGCATTAAAAAAAATATGGGAAAGTGATTGTGATCAAGGTGCCGGGAGCACTGAAACGCGTAGATCGTGTTGTTTTCATGCTGAAAAGATTGCAATAAATCTAATTGTGGAATTCAGAGGGAGTGCGCACATTTTCTGTCGTGTCACTGCGAAGAAGTGTTAAATAGAAAACTGCGAGGTTCTGCCGTAGGGTCACACACCCACAACGAGCGCTCAATGGCCGGGTATCCTGGAACCAGCGTGTGAAGATATATATATATATATATATATATATATATATATATATATATATATATATATATATATATATATATATATATATATATATATATATATATATATATATATATATATATATGTATATTACCTACTGGCGGTCGCCAGTAGGCAGTTATAGTTAGGATTATTTTGTATAGGGAATTTGCAACATTCTATTGGGAATAACTTTGGCACCGGTTGAGGAATCTGCCTGAAAATTTCCTCAAATTTGCCTCGCGGCGCTACGCTCCTTCCCTGAAAGTTTAGGGGGGATTCATCAAGCGGGGGCCGAGGTAAAAGGGGGGTCCCAAAACGTGTTTTCCCCATGTTTATTTCCATAGGGCGGTTGAACTCACTTTTAGCCCGAACGGCTGAATGGATTTCCACCAAACTTGGCAAAATTGTAGGGACTGGTAGCCCGATTTGCCTTTGCTATGTCTCAAGATATGTGCTCCAGTGGATATTGAGTAATTTAGGTTAAAAAAAATATATATATCTATAAGCGCGCCCCGGTACGCGCACCGGTGTGCGTACCAGCGCGCTACGCGAGTTCGCGCGCGGAAAGCTGATTGGCTCTCGGGTGTCTGTCAACATTCCAAACAGTCCGGAGCGGCCGCCATCTTGTGTCTCGGTAGGATCGAGACACAAGAGGTGGCAAAAACAAAGGGGGAAATGACCAAAAGGGGGCAGAGTAGACCCCCCCTGACCCCCTAGGTTTGATGTGGGAGCCATAAAAGGGCCCCGCGGGGCAAAAAAAATAATATTATTTTTTCGATTTGCGCGGGGGGAGCTTATGAAATTTCTAAACTGATGGGGCACTCTGGTCAGCTCCAGTCTTGAAAGTTTTCGGGTGATTCGTCAAGTGGTGGCTGAGAAAAAAGGGGGGTCCCAAAACGCTATTTCTCCATGTCAATTACCATAGAAAATTGTTCATGCAGCTACAGCCCGAAATGCTGAACAGAATTACCTCAAATTTGGCAGAAAAGTAGCACTTGTTCCAGAGCACACTCTTTTTGTTAAATGGTGTAAATCCGGTAGTAGTTTTTGAAAAATGTTAATAGTTACATATATCCATATTTTACCATGAAGGATCCACGTACCCTCCCTCCTGATCAAATGTCTGAGATCTGATTCGAACCAGGAAGTGTTGGCAGCCATCCTGTGACTTGGTTGAGCAGAGTCACAAGGATAAAGGTGAAAAAACACCCTGACCCCTTAGCCCTGCTCAGGGGGTCCCAAAAAGCTGTTTTTCCCTGCAAGATTCATGCTCGGTGCGCAAACCCTGCTGAAAAATTTTTGTAAAATTAAGCACAGACTCCAGCGCTTTGTTTATTTTAAGCTCCCTAGTTGTCCAGGTTCCTGGGGAATGCCATAACTGTGATGCCCGGGGTGTTGGTCATCAATAAAAGGTGTGGAGGAATCCTAATTTTACTACTACTAAATGCCTTTGTAAATACCAAAAGTCGTAAAGTTTGGATTTTTCTAAGTTCAGTAGCAGTAAAGTTATTACTTCTAAATGCCTTTTGTGAATACCAAAAGTCGCAAAGTTAGCATTTTGTCTTAGATTGCTTTTGTGAATCGGGCCCTGTATGAGTAAGTAAGTCAGTTTGTGTGCATGTAACTGAATGGGTGAGTAAGTGGCAGTGTGATTGACTGTAAGAGTGGGACAAGGAGAGGCCTGGGGGAGCCGGGAGCCGGGCGGACGCTGATCGTCTCGGCTCCCGGTCCACGAAATGCTCTGACCCGGCCCTGGGCAGTTACAGCCCTTCATTTTGACCGCTCTTTTGTCCAGCACGAAGCGGAGCGAGTGGGGCAGGTGCGGAGCAGCAGCGTTCGCTCCAAGGTTGGCAGACAGGCTCGTTCTCCCGAGGTGAAGGAGGAGAGGGCGGAGGCGCTCAAGATGGCGGGCGGCACTGCGCCGAGGACTCTGCTGACTGCGGCCGCCGCTGGGAGGTAGGATTGCGTCCTGCGCTACCCCGGCTTGTTGAGACTCTCGCCGCAGCTACTGGCATAATTTCCTCTACCTTCACTTCGGTGGAGACCCCCACCGAGGGAATCCTCCCAGCGCCTGCTTCCACTGGCTCACCCCAACTTTTCCCCGGCCTCCTGCTAATCCTGTGGCCCTCTCTTTGACTTTTGGCCTGCCTCCCGACCTGCTGCCAGTTTGGGGCCACTGCCAGTGCCGGAACGCCCTGGGGCCCTGCAACACGGACCGGATCTCCAGACCCCCCCCCCCCCCCCCCCCCACATGGCACCAGCGTTCTGGATGTGCCACTGCTCCTGGAGTTAACACTGCTTGCGGGTGAATCAACACACAACCCACCGGCAGCCGTGCAGCGCCCCTTGGTCAACGTGTGACCGTACCAACAGCGTCAACATGGCCTTCACCACCTGCGCACTCTCTCCTCCACCGAGACGGCTGACTGCAAGCTCTCCAAGATGGTGACGCGCCTGCCGCGGGCCTCCAGCTTCATCTCCCACCTTCACTACTGGACTTCTTGACTTTTTGCTTTGTCCTGACCATCACTTTGCTGCTGTTGTCGGACAGCTTCACTGGACTCTAGCCCTCCTCCCATTCCCTGGTCCTTTAACCCTTTTCCCCGTGGATGATCCTCAAATGTTCCCTCCCTTTTCCGCTTCCCCTTCTCTCCATACCCTTGCATCCCTCCCACCCTCCCTTTGTTCTGTGACTGCATCCACACTTATGGAACTCTGCTCACCATATACCTTGCCTATGTGACTCTCTAGTATATCCAGTCTTATCCCCTCCCTATGTATATATAGATAACTCTAATCACTAGTGTATGCAGTAGACCTCTGTACTATCTACCATTCCTATGTGTCCATTAGAGTATATCCGGTCTTATCCCTTCCTATGTATATAGAGATAACTCTAATGACTAGTCTCCTAGACACCATATACCACCCCTATGCGTCGCTTAGAGTTTAACCAGTCATATCCCTCCTATGTGTATGTAGTTGACTCTTATCACTAGTGTTTGCAGTGGTCTTTTGTACTCTCTACCACCCCTTTGTGACCCTTAGAGTGTTTCCAGTCATATCCCTCCTGTGTAGATAGAAGATAACTCTAATGACTAGTATCCATGTGATTTTTAGATTGTATCCTTGTGTATCCCCTCCCTTGTTTAGAGTTATAGCTTTAACGACTAGTCGCCTGTGTGACTGTTGGAATATAGCCAGGTGTATCCCTTCCCCCGTGTGAAGAGATAACCCTATTCACTAGAACAAAAACAAATGTGTTCCTGAAATGTGTAACGTAACTGATTCTATGTAAAGTGCTTTGATAACATGTAACGGAACTGGTGCTATGTAAAGCGCTTTGATAACCTAATCGGTTCAAGTTCCTGAAATGTGCAACGTAACTGATTCTATGTAAAGTGCTGTGATAACATGTAACGGAACTGGTGCTATGTAAAGCGCTCTGATAACCTAATCGGTTCCAGTTCGCGCTATAGAAAAAACTCTAAAAATAAAATAAATAAATAAAGAGTGAGTGAGTAGGTGTGTGAGTAGCTTTAGGGGTGACTGACTCAATGTGTGAGTGGCTCTATGGATAATTGGATTAGTGCATGAGCAGTGCTTGGACGACTGGATGGGCGGATGAGTAGTACCTGGGTGATTGGATGAGTGCATGAGTGTTGCTTGGTGATTGCATGAGTGCATGAGTAGTGCCAAGATGACTGAATGAGTGCAGAGTAGTCACTGAGTGATTGTAAGAGTGAATAAGTAGTACGTGGATGATTGCATGAGAGCATGAGTAGTGCCCGGGTGATTGTAAGAGTGCATGAGTAATGCCTGGGTGGTTGCATGAGTGTAGGAGTAGTGCCTGGGTGAATGCATGAGTGCATGAGTAATGCCTGGGTGATTACAAAAGTCCAGGAGTAGTGCCTGGGTGATTGCATGAGTGCTTGAGTAGTGTCTGGGTGATTGCATGAGTGAATGAGTAGTGCCTGAGTGACTGGATGATTGCATAAATAATGTTTGGGTGATTGGATGCATACATAAGTAGTGCCCGAGTGATTGGAGGACAACATGAGTAGTTCCTGGGTGATTCGGAGAGTACATGAGTAGTGCCTGGGTGATGGATGAGTGGATGAATAAGGTTTGGGTGATTGAATGAGAGCATGAGTAGTACCTCGGTGATTGGATGAGTGTATGAGTAGTGCCTGCGTAACTCGATGAGTGCATGAGTAATGCCTAGGTATTTCCATGAGTCCATGAGTAGTGCCTATTAACATAGATAATACGTGTTTTGGGACTCCCTTTTTCTCTACCCTTGCTTGGAGAATCACACCAAAACTTTCCACACAGTTATTGGCAAATCAAAAAACACTGTTTCTATAGAAAGTAGGTCCTAACTATAACTACCTACTAGTGACCACAGTAGGTAATATACCACCTCATCCACTGTTATCTAACCTCTGCTAGTTTCCTGTTATCAATATTAAAAATGTCAATTGATGGTGCAGCATAAAAGTTTCTAAAGTGGACTTCCCAGGATTCACTAGTAATATGACAGGAGACTTGGAAAACTTCCTGATTTTTACATCTCATATCTGAGACAGCAGTGCAAAAATACCTAGTATCTTTCATACAGGTTGCTTGTGCTAGTGTATACCACTGGTCTGTTACAACTAGCTGCCATCATTTAGCCTTGGCAGCCTTACATTGTTTCCTCAAAACGGCAACTAGTTCTTGAACTCTAGGTTTGTTTTCTAGTGCTAATCTTAATTTATGGTTAGCCACCGTACCATTGTGGACAAACCAGCCATGCATGTCATTAATAATATTTTGAGCATCAGCCAAATACTGTGGCCAAATGCAGAAAAACCTGGAGCAAGAATTAATTACAACTAAAATGAATTGAAATGCAGCATCTGAAATAGGAGGACCACAATAGTCCAAATAAATGCAGCCAAAAGGCTTGTTGAAAATCAACAGATGTGTCTGTGGTGGACAAGCAATGGTTGAAGCTTTAATTTGTTGACAGATGTCACAACACCAGTCATTTTTTTGGCTTGCTGATATAAGCCACACCACCAATGACATTGTTTAGCAAAATTGTGGCAGCAACACCTACATGTGCAGAAACAACACCTTCATGTGCCACTACAACTAAAGCTAGTCTTTGGTCTTAGTTGGGAATCAAACAATCAAACAAACAACAACCCCTGGAATAGTAACAAAAGGGATGCTTAGGTCACTCAGGAGATAAAAATAGTTAGAAGAAAAATCTTAAGGTAAACAAGTGCCATCTTTATTTGCATTAACAACAGTCAAGATATCACGATCTATCCACGTTTTAGAACGAGTAAGTGGAGCAACAGTAGCCATCGCAACTGCAGATTTGGTTGCTTCATCAGCCCAAACAATTCCTATAAAGTGTGCTTCTATACATTGATGACTCAATGTATGCATTAACCGATCTAATGACAACCTGTCTTTGAGGTCTGACACTTTAACCCAAACAATTGTATGCTAGATTGTGTTACCTTTAGAAGCTTTGAATCCATTCTGTTGCAAGTAATGTAGATTTTCATCAGGGGGCTATATACATTAATACAAATCACACTCAATAAGTGTAGGGAATTCAGAATCTGTCTGGTAAAGTGTAAGAAGGCAAGCCTTCAATTCAGCAAACTGCACAGTACAGTCACCTAAGGACTGGTGGTGAGTTTTCTGTGGTATGAAGCCACCGTCCAACATAACACCAACAGCAGTAGTGCAAACCACTGAATATTGCTGTTTAGAACCTGTAGCAGGTTTTACTGAACTATTAGTGTAAATAGCATAACCATGCCCATGCTGTAAAAACTCTTGTGTCTGTAAAGACAGGTCAAACGTGAAGTCTACATTAACAGCTGCTAAGGATCTTGCCAACTGTTTCCATCTAGGATGGAGGGCTTTAGCGCTACGAATGCTAGCTTTCATGACAGCCTCCAAGCTGTCATGTCATGGGAGTAACAACATTGAGGCGTTTCCCCTGTGCAAGTCGTTGTTCTTTTTGAGGATCGCCATCTGCACTGTATTCAGTATTTGTTCAGTGGAAGCAAAATGTATTTCCTCCCTTGAATTGAATTGCAATTTATATGCAACTGGCAGTTTCCCCTTCATCAAAAGTGATATAGGTAAATCCAATTGCTCCTGGTAAAATCTGGATGACTAGGTTTGCAGTATTTAAGTTAGTGTATCTGTGTGTTCTGATGTCCAACATGCAGTGGAAAAATCAGGTGCTATTAATTGATAAAATAGTTGAATGCATTGTGCATTATCTGGTATGCATCTTCCGCCAAAGTTAAGAAATCCTTTAAGGGACTAACGTTTCTTTAAAGAATTTTGGAGTTTGCAATTGTGCACACTTCTCCAAAAAATGAGTCGCAAAGCTCTGTCCTTTATGTGTAAGTTTATATCCTAGAAAAAGGACACTAAGAAAAACTATATTAGATTTCTTGACGTTGAACTTATTCCCTAGTTCAGCAAATCACAATATAATGTGATCTTCTCTGGCCAAGGGAGAATTTAATTAATCAACCGTAAGGTAGATATCACCGACAAAGGAAAATGCTTCTGGTTCAATATCATTAAGAATGGACATTATGTGTGCAGCTAATAGTCTGGGGTTACTCTTATTAGACCAGGATGGAGTTTGTAGATTTCGTCTACGTGAAACTCCACGAAGTGAAAAAAAACTTTGCCAAGCTACAGGGAGTTTTGTGAGCAGCGAAGTGGGTTACCTGGCACTGTTTGCACTGATTTTTTGTGCTGGGTGTTTGTTCCGTGCTGTAAAATCAGTGCAAAGGGCATCCCGCACAGCGCAAGACGGTGTTGCTTCTTTCTGCCACTCGAGCAGCTTCATCAACATGAACAGAAGCTTTCACAACACAAGAAGTACTGTTGGCGAGTGTTAGTGAAGAAAAGACCACGCTCTGTGAAGTTTTTCAGAACTCTGAGAGCTCCATGGTGCACGAAACACTCCGCAAACTCCGTTAATGGATTGGAGTTCACCGCCCAGATTTAATTCATATAGTCCATTGGGAGATTTCATATCTCATTTAAAAGCTATGCGCTGAGAACACTGTCCAATCTCTGCTTTCAAGAGCCAGATTGTGACAAAAGAAACCGTTGGATTAATTTAAAGTGGTTTTGTATTTTTTATGTACTATATTATTGATTAGTGCCGTTCTATGTGTATTTTTCACAACTAATGTGCTTGTATGGAGGTTTAAGTTTTAATAGTCTAAGACTATGCAATTAATATGATCCGATTTCAGAACAGGAAAAAGAGTCTTATTCGTCTGAGAGACACAGGGTTCAATTACTCCCGGGTACTCAAAATGGGATCTGAACCCCAAGGGTATAACATGATAAGGGGATTCCTTGTCCTAGCCAAAAAGATTTTGATAAAACAAAGGGTCTAGTGCAAGAGCCCATTTTGCTGTATAAGCTTGTTTGATTTGTTCAGGGACAAAAGAAGAAAAGAAAGGAAGTATACCATCATCGCCTTGTGGGGATGTCTATAAACTGTGGGGGCTAATTAGCCTCTGCCAGTAGGATGTCATAAGACAAGGTTACATTTTTCCAGAATATTGCTTTGATGGTGCATTGTATGTCACCCTCAATTTGAATGTCTACAATATTTAATCTGTCAGGTGAGGCTACACATTTATCTGGGGTCTCAGCTGTAACAAAGATATCAGTTGCACTCGCTACCAGATACAATTCACTATGGTAACTACTGCTGCAATAGCCGAGGAGAGTCTCTGCCCATCTCTTGTTCAGTAGTAGGGTTCTCATTATCTCTGGAATATATAGCGGTGACAGCTGCCACTTTCTTCTTCTGAAAATGGTATTTATATGGAGGAGGCCTGCCCTCCTTCTTTATTTTCACGTTAGATGAGTATTGTGTCTCCCTTTTCAGTTTCACCTACTCTTCTTGTCTCTGGTCAGATTGCCTTCCTCTCTCAATCTGCTGGTCAGACGAAGGTATGAGGAGATATGTATCAGGAACATGATAACTGTCTGAAGTCCTGATTTTAGTGCAATCATAAAATCATACCAGCTTTCAGAGTACTCCAGTGATGGAAAACCTCCAAGATGTTTACCTTTCTTAGGTTTATCCCATATTTTGTTCAACAAACTCAAAGGTTTGTTTGGCTTCCTTGTCAGTACTTGGTTTGCCAAGAGGTGGCATGTTTGGCCTGGTTTTCAAATGATTGCATCCTAACGATGTTTAGACATCAGCAATAATTATAGTCAACTTCTGTTCACAGTCGGCTTGTGTGACCGCTGTGAGCCACTGGTGTATAACAAGAGATGCTGCTTCACCTTTAAAATTAGACAGAATCATTGTCGCTATCACAGGAAAATGTCCTATTAGTTTCAACCCCAAATCCTGGGCAGAAGCAGCTCCGTATTCAAAGTGTATCTGTTTAAGTACATCTGGTAGGACGGACATCGAAGCAGTGCCGTGCAAGATAGTGTTGGAGTCTCCAATACCAGGAGGCATCTCATTGGGCAAACACATAGACACAATTATGTGGTTGTCTTGTAGTCCCATAAAGGGAAACACAGCTTCAATTTGGTTGATGTTTTGGGTGATTGTTCGAAAGTGCCCTCTTTGTACATGGTTGCCCCCACTTTTTGCTGAACTGCTAATGTGCTTTTACTGAGTGTGCCTGGGCTCCTGCTAATCAGGTACCCAGGGGCTATGTTTATTCCCTAAAACAGCATTGAAACCCAAACCCAATTGGCATGTCTGGCCACAGGTCATCCCCAGGTAAATGGCACTTTGACCAGGGAAGGCCTCTAAGGGCTGCAATACGTATTGTGTTACCCTTAGATGTCCTGTACCTTTACACTCACACACTGCTTTTGTAGGCTGCATGTCTTGGTGCAGAACAAAGTGAAGAGTCGATATGGCACACTACATCCCACTGCCCTGGCATAGATCAGTCACCCTTCGAGCTTGGCGCCCTACACCAGTTGTGAGGGTACAGGTGAATGAGCCCTGTACAGTGCTACCATTAAGAGTATATGGTTCTGGTAGTTTGTCATTACGAACTCCACAGCACCATAACCGCTGCACTGAAAACTGAGAAGTTTGGTATCAAATTTCTCAGCACATTAACCACACACTGATGCCAGTGTGGGATTTAATGAAAAAAGCACAGGTTGGGCATCTTAGAGATGCTCCCTGAAAAGCGACCTACTACCAGTATCCAGGCTGAGTGGCTGCTTTCAGCTGCCACCACCAGACATGTTTCTGGACCCCTGGGTCAAGAGCCTGTTGCTCTTGGGGGCCTGAACCAATGCACATCCAGGGACAAGGTGGCAAGCTTCGTCCCCCAGGATTGGCAGGGTACACGAAGGGGAAGATTCAAAGGCTTGCTGCCTTTATGAGCTTCCCCAGGCCACTTGCTGCTTTCAGCAACTGGTCCCCACTGGTTCTGACCCCCACTTTGGGCATGAGAACCGGCGGGAAAAGCAAGTGAGAAAAAGAGGTGTGCCCACCTCTGCCAACCCCACCCCTCAGGAGGGGGAGGCAAGGTGAAGCACAACTCTCAGTCCCTGCCATCTTGCAGATGAAAGGGATCCAGCCATCCATGATGAGGCTTATGCCCCCTCCCACTGGAGGGTGGGATAATAGGGATTGTATCCACCCCAGGGAAGCGACCCATTTGTCCCACCCTTTTACCTACCAGTAACACCCATAAATCTAATATTATGGAGCACATCTGAACCTTGATTCCTCAGAAAAGAAACCCGAAAAAGAAACAAAGAACAAAGACCAAACAGCCGTGCCGAAGCTAACAAGAGGAGGGCGCCCACTGACTTGGCTCCCAGCGCTACCAGACTGTCCCCACCTCGAACCCGCAGAAATGAAACTCCGGTGTGTCCTGCAGCCACCAGCCTTATTAAACTCTGACTCTGTCTCCGGTGAACACTGGATTTGTTCAACAACAGACTCCAGGTCTGCCAACGTCTGCAAGTCTGCACCACTCTGCACCCGACACCCACGGGTTGAGTTTGAGTGGCCCACCACCAAGAGGAGGACTCTCCGGCAACTCTGACCCAAGATCCAGTGACTCCTGTCCTGCTTCAAGCCTCCAGCATACACCTGCAGCCTCAAACCAGAAGGTCCCCCCAACCACGACCAGGAGCTTGTAAGAAGATTTGACCCTAAAAGACACCCCTTCACTCGATGTCTCAAGGCCTTGCGTTGCCCAACCGACAGTGCCCAACCAACCCCCAGCATCCCAACGTACCTCTCCATGTGGTGGTCACACCCAGAAGACCTTTGTTCCCGAGCCTGCAGTGTGTTTGCAAACCAGAGACTCTCTACTGAAAGCTACAGTGTGCCCAACTCCAAGACAGCACTCTGCAACCTGCCACCCTAGTGCCGTTGACGGTGCACCTTTTTTGCTGGCTTGAACATCCGTTTGCCCTTAGCTTCAGTCCAAGAGCTTTGCTCTCACAACCCAGTGACCTGCTTGTAAGTAGGCGCGGGCGGAGAACTCCACTCCGCCAGCCGAGTGTGCGGAGATTTGCTTACTCCGCGTTCTCCGTGGAATATGGAGTAGGCAAATCTCTACACACTCCCCAGCGAAGCAGAGTTTGCCTGATCGCGCCTCCCACCCCCTATTAAAAATTAATAAGACAATAATTAAAACAAAAAAACACAAACCTGTGCTACAGCATCCCGGGCTGCTCTCCTCCTCTTCCTTCCGTCTCTCTCCTATGTTGGGTGGTCATTGCGAAAACTGGGCATGTGTGCGCATGCACATTTCTTGCAAGAAATGTGCAATTTTCGTCTGGAGGCTAATTTTAATTACATGTTCAGCAGCTGCCCAGCCTGTCCTTGGCCTTTAATAAGGTGTGAAATTGCTTTCTGGAACTACACAATAGACCTCTTTGACTAACAAGTCAACCTGAAAGGGCAAAGGCAATTCCTCTGGGTGACCCTTGACCCTGTCACCAGGTAGGTCAACCCCTCAGCCAACACACGGTCCTCCTGTGTGATGCTGATCGATGCTGCCACTCGCTTTGCCCTGACCGCTGAACACCATGGTTTGGTCTTTGCTTCCTTCGTGCTTATGTAATTGTATCTGTGTTTAATTGCTGCTGCCACTCGTTTTCTGTACATTACTGTACATTACTGTCTGCCCCACCGTATTTTGTGCCCATTCAGCCCCCTTTTGGCTTCTGTGCCACCCTTCTGCTCCCCCCTTGCTCTATCCCACCGCTGCGTCCCCTGCGGCCCCGCCCCCCTGGTCACCCATTCGCCGCCCCGCTCCCGCCTATCAGCTGCTCCTCCCTCCCTATTCCCCTCATATGGAGGCCACAAAGCAGGCGCGTACCGGCCGCACAGCTGACGCGTGCAGCGGGCACGCCGCTGGCTCGCCGAAGGCGCACCTAAGGCAAGCCCGTCTGGGCCCGTCCGCACCTGGACCGTGCCCAGCGCCACAACCCCTGGCTCCCGCAGAGGTCAGGAAACCCGTCTGAGATATGACACCGCTGCCCTCCATGCACTCAACACCGGCGACCATCCACCTGCTGCCGAGCCACCCCGAAGCGCACCCACGGACCCTTCACCTGCCAAGCCTGCAAATTCACCTGCCTCCAAACATGCACCCCGCCCTCCGGACCAAGCAACAACAACAACCACCTCAAGTGCATCCTACTCAACAACTGCTCCATCCACAAGCACGCCGTCGCACTCTGGGACCTCCTCGACATAACAGCACCGGACGTTGCCTTCCTCACTGAAACCTGCATGAACACCTCCTCAACCTGCGACATCGCCATAGCCATCCCAGACGACTACAAAATCACCAGTAAAGTCTGAGTCAACCAAACCGGAGGAGGAATCGCCATCATTTACAGGAACACCATCAGCATCAAGACGACCAACACCGAAGATACCTTCACCGCCGCCGAACACCTACACTTCCAGATCCACACTGACCCCAAGACCATCCTCGGAGGAACCCTCATCCACAGACCCCTTGGCCCGCGCAAACAATTCAGTAAAACCATCGCTGATTTCATCAGCCTGCATGCCCTTGCCTTAGAATACATCCTCCTAGGGGACCTGAACTTCCACCTGGAGAACAATAATGACAACAACACCACCACCCTACTCAACAACCTCGCCAACCTCGGACTCAAGCAACTGGTGAACACCACCACCCACTACGCCGGCCACACGCTCGACCCCATCTTCTCCGCCAGCAACCACAGCGCATCCATTTCACCTTTAAGAAGACTACATCCCACCACCGCCCGCAACAGATCCCCCGCAGATGCAGGGGCAACGTCACCACAGACCAGCTAACCACGTCACTGAGCCAGAACCCACCAACCGACACCACTGACACCAATGACGCAGCCCGCAACCTTGCACAGTGGATCACCAACTGCGCCGACGCCCTTGCTCCACTGAAGAACCCCCGAGGCAAGACCAGCAACAGGAAAACCACATGGTTCACAGATGCCCGCAAAGAATCAAAGAAATCCTGACAAACTCTCGAGAAAACCTGGCACCACGAACAGACGACAGAAAACCTGACAGCTCTCAAGAACGCCACTCCCAAACACCACCAGCTCAACCGCACCACCAAAAGGACATAGTTCAAAAAGCGGCTGGACAGCAACATACACAACAGCAAGGAACTCTTCAGCATCCTAAAAGAGCTCTCCAACCCCAGCGCCAGCAGCAACAACATCACACCGTCGCAAGACCTCTGCAAATCCCTCGCCACATTCTTTTACAGCAAGATCGCCAATATACACGACAGCTTCGGCACCCAGACTCCGCCTCCAGTCACCAAACCAACGCCCCCTATTACCACCCTCAGCGCTTGGACCCCCATCAGCACTAAAGACACCATCCACGTCATGAACACCATCCACATGAAGAAGTGTGGATCAATGATTAGAGTGGCAGACCCTGATGCAGAGGTCTAGCCCGGGACCAGGGTTCAATTCCCCACCTCGGCGGGTCTTGGGCTTAAAATTCCACGGACCTGATAATTCTCGCCTCTGTGCCTATTCCAATCATGGAGTTCCACTCTGCCACTCTGGGCAATAGCTTGCTTAATCTCCACAACGGCCCCCACAACGCTAAGGATGCCTGGCCTCCACCTTGGGGGTGCCCAGGAGTGGACGCCTCACAAGGAAAGTGAGGATGGGTTCCACAGCAGTATTCGTACAAGCGCCTTGAGACCCTTGCGGGTGAGTAATGCGCTATACAAGTATCAATTTACATTTACTCTGGCTCTCCCTCTGACCCATGCCCTCACCACATCTTCAACAAAGCCGACACCATCATCGCACCCCACCTACGGAACGTCATAAACAACTCCTTCACATCCGACACCTTCCCAGAGAGCTGGAAGCACGCAGAGATCAACGCCCTTCTGAAGAAACCCACAGCGGACCCTAAAGTACTCAAGAACTTCCGACCCATCTCTTGTCTTTCCTTCCCTGCAAAAGTTATCGAGAAGACCGTCAATAAACAGCTGACCGCATTCCTCAAGGCAAACGACTCCCTCAACCCATCCCAGTCCGGATTTCGAGCCAACCACAGCACCTAGACCGCCCTCATTGCAGCTACTGACGACATCAGGACCCTGCTTGACAACGGGGAAACAACTGCTCTCATCCTCCTAGACCTCTCAGCCGCCTTTGACACCGTCTGCCATCGCACCCTAACAACCCGCCTCCACAATGCTGGGATCCAAGGGAAAGCCCTGGACTGGATCACCTCGTTCCTCTCCGACAGGACCCAAAGAGTCCGCCTCCATCCCTTCTGCTCCGCGGCCACCGAGATCATCTGCGGCGTACCCCAAGGCTCTTCGCTCAGCCTAACCCTCTTCAATATCCACATGAGCCCCCTCACCACCATCACACGCAAACACAACCTCAACATCATCTCCTACGCCGACGACACCCAGCTGATACTCTCCCTCACCAAAGACCCAGCCACCGCCAAAACCAACCTCCAGGAAGGAATGAAAGACGTCGCGGAATGGATGAAGCTCAGCCTTCTGAAACTGAACTCAGACAAGATGAAGGTCCTCATCCTCGGAGCATCCCCATCTGCCTGGGACGACTCATGGTGGCCCACAGCGCTGGGCACCGCACCGACACCCACGGACCACGCACGCAACCTGGGATACACCCTGGACTCCTCCCTCACGATGACCAAGCAGGTCAACGCCATCTCATCCTCATGCTTCAACACCCTGCACATGCTCCGAAAAATCTTCCGGTGGATGCACACTGGAACCAGAAAGACTGTCACCCAGGCCCTCGTCACCAGCCAACTGGACTACGGAAACGCCCTATACGCAGGAACCACAGCCAAACTTCAGAAAAGACTTCAGCGCATATAGAACACTTCCGCACGACTCATCCTCGACATCCCTTGCCACAGCCACATATCTGCCCGCCTGAGAAACCTGCAGTGCCTCCCCGTCAGCAAAAGGATCATGTTTAGGCTCCTCACCCACACACACAAAGCGCTCCACGACATGGGCCCCAAATACCTCAACAACCGCCTCATGTTCTACACTCCAACCCACCAACTCTACTTCGCCAGCCTCACCCTTGGCACCCTCCCACGGATTCGCAGGACCACCATCGGAGGAAGATCGTTCTCCTACCTGTCCGCCAAGATGTGGAACTCCTTCCTGTCCACCTACGACTGACCCAGGACCATCTCACCTTCAGGAATCACCTCAAGACCTGGCTATTCGAGCAGTAGCAGCACCCTCCCCCCCTTTAGCGCCTTGAGACCCTCACGGGTGAGTAGCGCGCTCTATAAATTTATTGATTGACTGAGCTCAGCTGGATATCCAGATTGGTGGCTGCTGCGCCTCCTGTTGACACCACAGAGTAAAATCCTGACTGAAAAACTTGTTTGAGAACACAATTCTTGTGTATTCTCTGTCTGGTTCCTGAGGGACCCTCCTTTGTCATATGGTACTTCTTTCTAATTTTTGTTGTGCATCCAGAGCATGCTTCAAACTGGATTTTGTTGTTAATTGAGGGAGGACACAAGTAAATTCCATAGTCCCAAATGGCATGACACATTACCCTTTCGGCATGTTAGTATGGAAAACAGAACCTATAGAAAATGGAGGTAGGACAGGGCCTATGGAATTTTTACCCCATTAGTTAAGGAGTGCCTTAAAAGCCACCTCTACTATCTAGCTAGTGCCAATCTCAATGTGGCAAACTAAGGTACTCTCCTCAGAACACTGTCTGGACCTGCAAGAGGACTGCAATCACTGTCCATTTGCTGGGAGGAGACCAGAAGGACTTGACCTATTCACTCTTGTACCTAGGACAAAGAAGTAGACTCTAAGGGTCAGTTGGCTGAGTTTCTGTGTGACTACCATGATGCAAAAAGCTGCAAAAAGTGTTTTCCATGCAGTGTCCAGCTACCCAATAGGAACTACTGGGATTGAACTTGCCAGTTGGTCTCTGCCAGTCATCCTGAAAGTTTCTACGTGCCATCTCTTAAGGTACTGGTTGCCTTAGATGTGCACTCCAGTGGTTGTTTGGACACCATAGGGAGGTTTGAAACCTTTGGAAAACGTTTCCTCCAGAACTCGGGAAGGACTTGCAGGGAATAAATATGTAACTGGCAGTTACACAAAGTCAGATTGGTCACGTCTGGAGATCTTTGCACTTCTGAGAAAATCTGCATTGGCTCTTGAAAAGTTTCAGCGTGAAATCTCCAAAGCTCCAGACTGCCAACAGGACTAACTATCTGGCCTTCAATTCCATGGCACTAGCTATGATTTCAGTAGCGTCTTGCACAAGGAGGATGTTTGTTCTGAAAAAGTGACAAAGTCCCATTCTGCATTAGGACTTTAAGGAAATGTAAATGTTTTTTTTTTAAAGAAAGCGACAAAGTCCCTTTAAGAAGAGTGATGAAGAAACTGTTTTGATCATTTTGACTTTCAGACTCTCACTGGGACTTTCACTGGGACCAATTAACTTACTGTATCCAACCTAGGCCCAATCACAATCATATCTATGGTCCGCTTTATGGATTTTTTTTTTCTTATTTTGTTTATGAAATTTTACTCTATTTTGTATAATTGTTTTTGGCTTCATATTCCTTTTTATTTTGATTTTGTTACTTCTTTAAAACTACTTAAATACTTTACACCTGGTTTCTCCAATGAGTAGCTCATTAGTTACAAAGAGCTCTTCAGCAACCTGTAAGTCACTCCTCTGTGTAGTCCAGCATTCTAAATTAGAAACTTTTCCTTGGTTGAATAATTAAATGAATAACAATTTGAGAGAGTTCTTAAGCTTTGAGGTGGGCAGTCACCCATTGCAAATATTAATTCACTTTCTTACAACATGTCGCAGCTAATATTTGCTGAGGAAACCAAAGATAGATATACTGAGGGAAACAGTCATTACGGGGAAGCAAGATGGTGTCAGCGTGAATCTTCGCCGCTCAGCCGCGCACATCGTGCACATCGACCATCGGCTATGCGGACTGACCAGCGATTCTGAACCGAGGAGGGAGCAGGACGCAAGTAATTTTGCTCCACTTTCAAGCTAGTGGAAGCGCTTCAGGCACTCACAATTTCTGCGGGTTTGCCGCTCTAGGAAGATCGCTCCATTCCTTTCTGAGATGCTGGTTACTGTGCTACTTTTTTGCCTTTGCACTCGCTCTGATAGCTCTCACACTCGTGCTACCTTCAAGAAGATGGCAGCAGAGTTCAAGTATGTCACTAAAGGTGCCAAAATCAGGAAAGGCAACAAGACGAAGGCAGTCCAACTCACGCAGGTCAGTACGGTCCTTGGGGAAGCAGCAACCTTGGACAACCTGATTAAAGGTAAACGAGAGGCTAACAGCTTCAAAAGAGCTACAGGGAGACTCAGGGGTGGTGGGGGTGCAAGGGAGGGCTCTCAGCCAACCATTGTAAAAATGTCCTCTGGTCCCAAGGCACAACCACTTATACCAAACACTGCTTAAGACTCTACACCCCCGAGCTCGAACTAGACAGCTCACTTACAGATAAACAAAGGAGCTTGAACTTCGATCCAAAGCCTACTGTGTTAAAATAAAGCTGCCCACTTGTCCAACCTGAGATAACTCAACTCCCCAGCGAGCAGCCAGAAGATCAAAGTAGCATAGAAGGACTGCTGGCCTCAGTAAATGTATCTGCCAACTTACCTTCTAGTATTGCTCCCACTGAAGATGCTGTTAGATATATATCAGACTCAGGTTTAATGTCACATCTGGGCTCCACCTCCTCAGCCTCCTTAGTTTTGGGCTCCGCCATGCAGACAGTCCAAACCAAGAGTGGGACAAAATGCCTAGCAACAAGCATCACAGGTTAAATTCTTGGTGTAGAACCTAATCCCGGCCGACAAGCTCCCTGGATCCAGAGATCAGTGGTGAAAGCTTCTATTCTGTCTCGAACGGCTCGCTGACGACCTCTGATGGAGACTGAACTAGCTCAAGCGAAGAGACCAACATGGATCCATCCAAATCAATCTAAAAGGTGCAGTCTGCTCAAATGGGACTATTCAGATTCACAAATGTCCTATCCCCTTTGCGAAGAAGCAGAACCGACTTCTATCTGAGAAAATGTTAAACCAACAACAAACAATATGGCACAACCCTCTTTAGCTTCAATCCTAGCTTCTATTAAAGAATTTCAAGAAGAGGTTAGCTCTGATAACTGAGCAGCTAAGGGGGCTGCAAAAAAGCTGCAAGGGGGCTTGCAAAAGTCCAAAAATATATACACTGACATCAGTGATCGTGTCAGCATGGTTAAGGGCCACACAGAGAGTTTAGAAATGGAAGTAACTGCCTTGAAAGATCAAGGGTTGGCTTATGAATCATGGCTGATGGATAGAAGGATAAAAATGGAGGGGTAGGAGAATCGACAGCGCAGGAACAATCTCTGCTTGCTAGGCATCCCGGAAGGAGTCGAGGGAGATGACCCAAGGCGTTACATCGTGAAACTATTGCGTGAAACCTTCCCGGATCAATCGAACTGGAACTGGGACTATGAAGTCCAACGAGCACATCACTTCCCCTTCAACTTGAATCAACAACAAAATGGCAGGAGCTCATCTGGAGAAAAACCCAGGGCATTCCTAGTGTTCTTCTGGAGCTTCCTTCTCAGGCAATTTGTCTATGATCAAGCCCATCCAAACTCACTTAAGAGGGCTAACGGTGTGATGTTTTTTGCCAAACCTGACTTCTGTCACACAACGGTTGAGTGCAGATGGCATCCGCGCCAAATAATCGCCTCCTTTCAGCAGCTAGGAGCACAAGTGTTTTTAATGAATCCTGCCAGATTGAAAGTTATCATGAATGGATCCACTAGGATCTTTTTGTCTGAGGCAGGGGAGTTAATGGGAGAGGCCAAGGCAGAAAAGGAAGCAAGTAAAGCCTAGAGGAAATTAACCAGAATGAGAGAAGCATGCTAAATGAGCAAATAAGTATTAGTTGAATGGAATGCCTTATTTAATTATTATTTATTTATATGCTTGTATAGCGCAGAAATTCGACCCCCGAAGGGGTATCTCCGCGCTTTTGTTCTTACCAAAGCTATATCCAGAGAAAAGATCATCAGGCCGTGAAGGATGTCTACATGGTCAAGAACAGGTATGTCTTTAAACATTTCCTAAAGGCAGCTAAATTAGGATTTGCCTAAGGGTAAGGGGCAGGGAGTTCCAGAGAGTGGGGCCTCGGTACGAGAGGGCTCAGCCTCCCTGTCTTTCCTTCTTGATCCGTGGTACTTGAAGCAAGGATTGGGTCTGAGAATGCAAAGAGTGACCAGGCTCATAGGGTCTGAAAATTTCAGATAAATACTTGGGGCCAGTGCCCGACAGGCATTTATGGATTATACAGCATATCTTGAACTTCACCCTCTGGCGAATGGGCAGCCAATGAAGTTTGTTCAATGAAGGGCGTGAGGGGGTTCTGGGTGGAACATTCAAGATTAGTCTGGCAGCTGTGTTTTGGGCTACCTGTAGTCTGCTTAGTTGTTCTTCATTGGTAGAGATGAGCAGCCCATTACAGTAGTTCAGTCTACTGATTACCAGTGCCTGGACTAATGTTTTCCTATGACAGTCCACTAGATAGGGGAAAACCCTTCTCAGAAGTCCAATGACCCCAAAGCAGGATCCAGTCACCTGATTAACCTGGTGTTTAAGTGTCAGGGACTGGTCAAGTCGGACCCCCAGGTTTTTTACTACCTCTTTGGGGATGGGGACAGGGCCAAGTTCGGGGGGCCACCACTCAGGTGACCATAGGAGCCGGGCCTCTCCGAAGAGCATGACCTCTGTCTTACCTATGTTACATTGTAGGCAGTTAGAGGTCATCCAATGGGATATAGCTCTCATCCCAGCAGCAAAGATATTTTTAACTGCTGGCGTTAGTGTCTGAAAGGGAAACAGCAGCTGAGTATCATCTGCATATGATCTTGGTGTGAACCCAAATTCTCTCACAATTTCAGCCAAAGGGGCCACATACACATTGAACAATGTGGTGCTTAGGCATGAGCCCTGTGGAAACCCCTTGGTGAGCTCCCTGGAGATGGAAAGATGGGAGCCCAAACGAACACTTTGTGAGCGGCCAGTGATGAAACTTTCTAGCCAAGCTAACGCAGTTCCTCCTATCCCTACCCTCTTCAGACGACTGATAAGGATATCATGAGACACCGTGTCGAAGGCAGCAGACAAATCCAACAGCACCAGGATCATGGATCCTCCTCTATCCTGTGACATCCGGATGGTATCAGTCACAGAGAGGAGAGCTGATTCGGTGCTGTGGTTTGGTCTGAACCCAGATTGGGAAGGGTCCAGACCGTCTGCTGCCTCGATGTATTTAGACAGGTGGGTGTTAACATGTTTCTCAGTCATCTTACTCAGATGGGGTAGGAGGGAAATCGGGCGGAGTTTTTCAGGTCTGACCATGGCATTGCAGCGTTTTTACGAATAGAGTTCACAATTGCCATTTTCCAGACACTAGGCACTTGTCCTTCCTTGAGGGAGAGATTGATTAGTGTACAAAAGCTTTGCGTAAGCAGGCTCCCTAAAGAAACTATCTTCTTCACGGGCAGGAGATCATCTGGAGATCCTGATTTAATATTACTATACAGAGCTGTGATCTCAGGCAGGCTGACTTCCGGAATGATTGTAAATCCACTGCTTTCACACTCTAGTTTCCTGGGGGAGGGGAGGTCAGCGTCGTTTGTACAATTTGAGGATTGTATTATTTTCTGATATATAGATTCAATTTTATTTTCGAAGAATGCAGAGATATCATCACATAAAGTTTGTGTAAACTCATCAGGGCTTTCCCAGGCCACAGGTTTTACAAATGATTGGAGAATTTTGTAAAGCTCTCTGGGTGAGTTTCCTGCGTCTATATTACACATGCTTGATGGGGATGTTCTTTTGCCAGACATACATTCTGGGGTTTTCCGATAGAGCATCAGGCGGTGGGGGTCCTCTCTTTTATTGGTTATGACCTTGTGGTTATATGTTGCATTCTTATTTTCATTATTTGGGGCTTTTTTTCCTTCCTCCTTTTGTGTTCACTCATATATGGTACAAATAGATCAAGGATGACTAGCGGCAAGGAGCTCTCACTCACAACCATTATTCAAGGTTTTCCTGATTGATCTATGTATGGGGGAAGGAGGGATGGGGAGGTATGGGGGTTACTGCAAACTGTGATATTGTTAGGAGTCACTAAAATGCAGAAATAATAAAATGAAGAAATGAGAAAGAAAAAAAAGAAAAGGAAAAAAGTAAAAATTTTGTAAATACGTGGCACTCGTAGGTAAGAGCCTTCGGAGCTTCTCGAGGCATCATTACATATAAGATAAAAATAATGATAATGTGGGGTACATAAAATGTATGATGGATAAATCACTCGGAAAAAAAATCTGCATTGAATCTCATAGTATGAACAAACAATATTCCTTAAAAACCGTGTCAGTAAATTTCTGTGGTCTGAATGACACCCTGAAAAGACAGAAGTTAGCTCTGGGTCTGCGCTTACTGGGAGCTGAAGTAGTTAGCCGTCAGGAAACACATGTGGAGGGATCCCAGAAGCATCTACTGAATTATTTGGGGTATAGGGTTATTGGAGGAATGAAACAGGGGGCAAAGATAAGAGGGGTACGGTTTTGGTACAAAACAGGCACCCATTGAATTCAAACAGGGTGAAATCTGTCCCTCTCAGTAGATGGGTTATTGCAGAATGCCATCTTCCTCCTAATTTGTTTTTTACATTATGCTCTATATATGGGAGCAACACTGATGATCCTGAGTTTATTAATTGGATCACAGGAGAACTCGCTCACTGGCTACTTCCAATTTTCATCTGTGGGGACATAGACATCAATTTACCTAGCAATTGTAAAGCAAGCAATCACTGGCTTTATACAGGTAGAAAACTCAAAGTATATCAAGCCTTGCTCAATTTAATACTAATTCATGGGCTTAGTGATGTGTGGGTCACCTTAAAATCTACTCAGCCGGGTTATACATACTTCTCAGCCCTGCACCTCTCCCTTGCAAGATTAGATTACTTTTTCCTTTCTTCTTCTTTATTCCAAGATTTCCTCATAGAGATCGCCCCTCGTTTCATGTCAGATCATAACCCTCTCATCTTAAACATCAGTGGTCTGGGTATTAGGAGGGAAACCTCGTACTGGAGCTTTAAAAACGCCTTACTTTATGATGAGGGATATCGAATGTACATGCAGGGGTGGATCAAAGAGTTTCTGGAGTTATATATAGAGTCCGCAACAGTGAGAATTGTATGGGATGCTTTGAAGGCAAGCATACGAGGGGAGACCTTATTGTTCTCTATAAAGAAAAACAAAAAAGAGAAGGAACAGCTTTTGAAGCTGCAATATAATATGAAAAAGGCAGAGGAGAAATGAATGCTGGCAGTTCAAATGGGGGCTGAAATTGAAACTGCTCAACTTGAAGTGATAGTCAGCAATGTTGAAATTGGGTCTATATTTGCTGAGAATGTTGCCGCTAAATGGGCTTCTGCCAGGGAGAAAATATATTAATGTGGAGACCGCATTGGCCACCAATTGGCCCTCTGAATAACACAACAGGTGTCAGCCAGTGAGATTCTATCAATCCAACTTAACTCAGGAGAGATCACAAATGATTCAACCAAGATTCAAAAAGAATTCTGCAAATTTTACCAGAATCTCTATTCCAAGGTAAATGTAGGGTCATTAAATCTGAGAAAGGAAGAAAGTCTTGAATATCTAGACTAAATCTCTCTAGCAGAGCTCAGTGTAGAAGATCACGATCAACTAGAGGAACCTACCGTATGGGTGCCGACTGTATCCCGCTGAGTTCTACAAAATATTTGCCCCTCAATTAAATTCTCTCCTTACATAATTGGTAGTTTCTATTTTTAAGGGGGCACTCCCTCCCGCCTTCTGGTCTAACGCCTAGATTGCAATATTCCCAAAGAAAGATAAGTCACCAATCGAAATGGGATCCTATAGACCAATACCTTTAATTAATTACAACTCTAAAATTGACGCTGAGATCTTTGCAGGGAGACTATCCCTAAGAATAGAACCCCGGGTGTCGCAATGGCAACATGGGTTTATCCCTAAAACAGTACCACGGAACACATCCGTAGGGCCATCACCTTATTGGACGCAGCTCAGGTATCAGGAGACCCGATGTAATTAATTATGTTTGACGCTGAAAAAGCGTTTGACCAGGTCTCCTGGTTATTCCTCTGGGTCGTCATGAGAAAGATGTGTTTCGGGCCTCATGCAATCTGGGACATGTAAGCTCTCTATCTCAATCCTACAGCTAACATATCTAATAATGGGATACTAATGAAGCAGATCAAAATCTCATGGGGGGCTCGCCGAGGCTACCCGTATTCACCTCTGCTCTTCGCACTATATATAGATCCTTTCATAAAAGTAATAGAAAACAATCAATCTATACATGCGGTGAGCAGATTTGGGCTAGACACTGAAATCATGGCCTACGCCAATGACTTGGTGGTACTGACCCCTTAAACAAGAGGCAAATAAGTTTGGAAAAATCTCGGAGTATGCTCTTAACAAACGCAAAACCCAGATTATTGTAAAAAATGTAATTAAGTGGTCGGGTGGTTCATAAAGCGAAATATCTGGGGGTTACCTTAGCTTCTAACACCTACCTGATAGTAGAGGAAAATCTGATTCCGCTGGTGAAACTAAACGGGTGCTCAAACGGTTAAATAATCTGCACCTAATTATCGTGGGGCTGTGCAATGTCACTAAGATGACCTACTTCCCTAAACTACTATACTTTTTCAGGGCTATCCCTTTAGAGATTGGCAAAGCAATGCTTCAGAGATTTGACCAGATTTTCTCCAAATTTGTTTGGGCATACTCTCAACCAAGGCGAGCTTTCAAGTAGCTTTCCCTTACCAGGGAAAGAGGCGCCTGGGAGCTCCCAAATGTAATATTCTATTATTGGGCCTCGGTCCTACAGTATAGCATGGAGCTGCTTCAAGAACAATCATACACTCCAATTGCAGGTCTCCCGCCTCCCTTCCAATTACTACTGGGGAAGAGACCCGTGGATGTCTCTGGCGACAAATCTCATTTGGATACTATAAACGGGTAAGATTTAAGACCTTGATGGGTACTTTTTCTGTAATATCCGTAAAATCTTAGGGTTTGGTAGACTGAACTAATACTCTCCCATTAATAACAACTTTAACCTACCAGCAATTTTTGGGACTCCCTATCTTCAAGAATGGTACAAAGTGAGAATCCTAAAAATGAGAGACCTGATAATTACAGAAGGTATTAAAACATTCTTAGATCTCAAAACTGAATATCATCTGAGGGAACAAGAGGCTTTTAAATACATTGCCATAAGAGACTTTTTGACCTGCAAGGCTGGGGGGCCTGCTGGATTCTCAAAGGTGGACCTTATTGATAAATTAAAAAATCCCACTTTACCTAGGATTAGATATATCTATGCCACTTTAATTAGTCTAATGCCCGACGATATGCTTACCATAGCTAATAAATGGCAGGCACATTTGAATATTCCTTATAACACCTTTAATCAGGCAGTGCAATCTGCCAAGAGCGATCTATTATCTGCTAAATTGCAGACACAATTTTATAAGACCGCATTTTTTTTTTATATATCATACCTAGCAGAGTTGACAACTGGGCAACTGGTACAGGAACGTTCTACCCTAGATGCTCTGAGTTTAGCGCAGATTCAATACACCTGTTCACAACTTGTCCCCTACTTGCACCTTTGCTGGGAAAGACACAAGACTTTTTTTACCAAAATCCTTTCTCAAGATATCCAGCTAACTCATATGATTGTTCTGCTAGGAATTTACTATTTACAATGCAAGATAAGATTAGCAGAAAGAGCCGCGGTGCACCCATCTTTGTGGCAAGGACTATATTATGTATCTGTATCTGTATCTGTATTATGTATCTGTATAGCCTCATCTTGGATATACTCAAATCCCCCGTTATTCTCTCACTGGCTGGCCCGACTGATATTGACTTGCCATATTGAGAAGGCTTTATTTTCCAGGAAGGGTAATTCGGGGAAAAAAGAAGGGTCTCGCTATCTGGGAACCTTTAACTGCTTGGCTTGGATAAATACAATTATTGGGGTCTCTGAAAAGTAAGAAGTAATTCATGTTTTTTTTTTTTAATTCTCTTTAGCACTCCCAGGTTTATTAAGGATGACCTACTAATTTTACGTACCTGGGAAGTATGTGACATCAGAGGAGTGGAAAGCTCTTCCCTTTTGACTCTCGGGGAATTTTTGACAGGGACACTATCAATACGGTCTATCTCATGTATCACTTTAAAGTATAGCTACTAAATAGATAGCCTTTTTCACAAGAATATGATTTGAATAATACAACTTTTATTTCTTTCTCTCCTTATTCTTGATGACTCAATAAATAATCAATCAATCACTCAGAGTACTTGTAAAGCGCGCTACTTACCCGTGAGGGTCTCAAAGTGCTAAGGGGAGGGGGGTGCTGCTATTGCTCGAAGAGCCAGGTCTTGAGGAGTCTTCTGAAGGCGAGTAGGTCTTGGGTCTGCCGTATGTGGGTAGGGAGGGTGTTCCAGGTCTTGGCGCCGAGGTAGGAGAAGGATCTGCAGCCGGAGGTCATTGGTTGGATGCGGGGGGCAGCTGCGAGGGCTAGGCAGGCGGAGCGGGGCTGGCGGGTGAGAGTGTAGAAGCTGAGTCTGCTGTTCAGGTAGGCTTGTCCGGCGTTTTGGAGTGCTTTGTGTGCGTGGGTGAGGAGCTTGAAGGTGATCCTCTTGTCGACGGGGAGCCAGTGTAGGTCTCTCAGGTGGGGGGTGATGTGGCTGCGGTGGGGGACGTTGACGATCAGTCGGGCGGAGGCGTTTTGGATATGCTGTAGTCGTTGTAGGTGTTTGGCTGGGATTTCTGCGTAGAGTGCGTTGCCGTAGTCCAGTCTTGTGCTGACGAGGGCCTGTGTCACTGTTTTTCTTGTTTCGGTCGGGATCCACTTGTAGATCCTGCGGAGCATGCGGAGGGTGTTGTAGCAGGAGGAGGAGATGGCGTTGACCTGCTTAGACATGGAGAGGGAGGAGTTGAGGATGAATCCTAGGTTGCGTGCATGATCAGTGGGTATTGGTGCTGTTTCCAGTGTGGTCGGCCACCAGGAGTCATCCCAGGCTGAGGGGGTGGGTCCGAGGATGAGGACCTCCGTCTTGTCCAAGTTCAGCTTCAGAACGCTGCTCCTCATCCAGTCATCGGCGGCTTTTATTCCCTCGTGGAGATTGGTTTTGGCGGTGTTTGGGTCCTTGGTGAGAGAGAGGATGAGCTGGGTGTCGTCGGCGCAGAAGATGATGTTGAGGTTGTGATGGTGGGCCACTTGTGCGAGGGGGTCCATGTAGACATTGAACAGCGTTGGGCTGAGAGATGACCTCTGGGTGATGCCGCAGATGATGTTGGTGTCTTCGGAACGGAAGGGTGGGAGACGGACGCTCTGGGTTCTGCCGGAGAGGAAGGACGTGGTCTAGTCAAGGGCCTTCTCTTGGATTCCGGTTTCTAGGAGGCGTGTCTTTAGAGTGCGATGGCAGACCGTGTCGAAGGCGGCTGACAGGTCCAGGAGGATGAGAGCTGATGTTTCGCAGTTGTCTAGCTGGTGCCTGATGTCGTCTGTGGCGGCGATGAGGGCTGTCTCGGTGCAGTGGTTTCGTCTGAATCCGGACTGGGACGGGTCCAAGATGTTGTTGTCTTCCAGGTGGCGGGCCAATTGCATGATGACAATTTTCTCGATGACCTTTGCCGGGAACGGGAGCAGGGAGATGAGCCGGAAGTTCTTGAGGTCCTTGGGGTCCGCCTTAGGCATCTTGAGGAGGGCGTTGATTTCGGCGTGCTTCCAGCTTTCCGGGAATGTCGCTGTTTCAAAGGAGATGTTGATGATCTTCCGTAGTTGGGGTGCAATGACTGCGTCTGCTTTTCTGAATACGTGGTGTGGGCACGGGTCTGACGGAGATCCTGAGTGGATGGAGTTCATAACCCTGCGTGTTTCATCGTCGTTGACATTGGACCAGGAGATCAGGCGGTTGGTGCTGGTAGTGTTTACATGGGAGGTGGAGTCTGGCGTAGTCGGGGTGGTTGTGGTGTTGAAGCTGTCATGGATGTCAGCAATCTTGCGGTGGAAGTTGATGGCTAGTGAGTCGCACAGTTCTTGTGAGGGCAGGATGTCGTTGGCACTGAGGTTGGAGAGTTCCTTTATGATGCTGAAGAGCTCCTTGCTGTTGTGTGCGTTGTTATCCAAGCGGTCTTTAAAGGAGGTTCTCTTGGCTAATCTGATGGGGTGGTGATGACTGCGGGTGGCGTCCTTGTGGGCTGGTGGTTGTCCGGTGTGCGTTCGTGGAACCATATCTTCTCAATCAATCAAAGACATTTATAGAGCGCACTACTTACCCGTAGGGTCTCAAGGCGCTTGGGGGGAGGGGGCATGCCGTTACTGCTCGAATAGCCAGGTCTTCAGCTTCTTCCTGAAGGAGAGGTGGTCTTGGGTCAGGCGCAGGTCGGAAGGGAGGGAGTTCCAGGTCTTGGCGGCCAGGTAGGAGAAGGACCTTCCTCCTGTTGTCGCTCTTCGGATGCGGGGGACGGCGGCGAGGGCGTGGCTGGCTGATCGGAGGTGGCGTTTCGGAGCGTAGAAGTTGATTCGGTTGTTGAGGTAGCTCGGGCCTTGGTTGTGTAAGGCTTTGTGTGCGTGGGTGAGGAGACGGAAGGTGATTCTTTTGTTGACGGGGAGCCAGTGCAGGTCTCTCAGGTGTCCGGAGATGTGGCTGTTGCGTGGGATGTCGAGGATGAGTCTGGCTGAGGCGTTCTGGATCCGCTGGAGTCTCTTCTGGAGCTTGGCGGTGGTTCCGGCGTAGAGGGAGTTGCCGTAGTCCAGACGGCTGGTGACGAGGGCCTGGGTGACGGTCTTCCTGGTCTCGGTGGGGATCCACCGGAAGATCTTCCGTAGCATGCGCAGGATGTTGAAGCACGACGAGGAGACGGCGTTGACTTGTCTGGTCATGGAGAGCGAGGAGTCCAGGATGAAGCCCAGGTTGCGTGCGTGGTCTGTCGGTTTGGGTGCGGTGCCCAGGGCGGGGGGCCACCAGGAGTCGTCCCAGGCGGAGGGCGAGGAGCCCAGGATGAGGACCTCCATCTTGTCTGAGTTCAGTTTCAGGCGGCTGGTCGTCATCCACTCGGCTACCTCTTTCATCCCTTCGTGCAGGTTGGCTCTGGCGGCGGCGGGGTCGTTGGTCAGGGACAGGATCAGCTGGGTGTCGTCGGCGTAGGAGATTATGTTGAGGTTGTGTTGGCGTGCGATGGCCGCGAGGGGGCTCATGTAGACGTTGAAGAGGGTGGGGCTCAGAGAAGATCCTTGGGGGACGCCGCAGATGACTTCGGTGGCCTCTGACTTGTACGGTGGTAGGCGGACTCTCTGCGTTCTTCCGTTGAGGAAGGAGATGATCCAATCCAGTGCCTTCTCCTGGATTCCGACGTTGCTGAGGCGATGCACTAGGGTGCGGTGGCAGACCGTGTCGAATGCCGCAGAGAGGTCTAGGAGGATGAGGGCCGCTGTGTCTCCGTTGTCCATCAGGGCTCGGATTTCGTCGGTGGCAGCGATGAGGGCGGTCTCGGTGCTGTGGTTGGCTCGGAAGCCAGACTGTGAGGGGTCGAGGGATCCATTCGTCTCGAGGAAGGCGGCCAGCTGTTTGTTGATGGTCTTCTCGATGACTTTTGCAGGAAACGGGAGGAGCGAGATGGGGCGGTAGTTTTTGAGTTTGGTGGGGTCCGCTGTGGGTTTCTTGAGTAGAGCGCTGAGTTCGGCGTGCTTCCAGCTCTCAGGGAAGGTGGCGGAGTCGAAGGAGGTGTTGATGATGTCCCGTAGGTGGGGTGCGATGATAGCGTCGGCTTTGTTGAAGACGTGGTGAGGGCAGGGGTCGGTCGGAGATCCGGAGTGGACGGAGTTCATCGTGCGGACCGTGTCTTCGGTGCTGACCGGGGTCCAGGCGCGGAGGGTGGTGGTGGGTGGCGTTGCTGTGGTCGTGGCGTGCGTTGGTTGACTGCTGAAGCTGTTGTGTATGTCCGCGATCTTGTTGTGGAAGTAGGAGGCGAGGGAGTTGCAGAGGTCTTGCGATGGGGTGATGTCGTTGTTTCCTGCGCTGGGGTTGGAGAGCTCTTTCACGATGTTAAAGAGTTCCTTGCAGTTGTGTGCGTTGTTGTTCAGCCGGTCCTTGAATGCAGTTTTCTTGGCGGTGCGGATCAGCTGGTGGTGCTTCCGGGTGGCGAGCTTGAGGGTGGTCATGTTGTTCGGTGTAGGTTCCCTTCTCCAGACTTTCTCGAGGGCTCGGCAGTTCTTCTTGGAGCTCTTGAGTTCGTCGGTGAACCATGGTGCTTTCTTGCTGCCGTGTCTGCTGGGCGGGATCCTCAGAGGGGCGAGTTCGTCCGCGCAGTTGCGGATCCACTTCGTGAGGTTGTCGGCGGCCTGGCTGGGGTTCGCTGAGCTGGCAGGTGGGTGCTGGCTCAGGGAGGCGGCGAGTTGGTCGGCTGTGATCTTGTTCCAGCTTCTTCGAGCAACCTGTTGCTGGTGGTGGTGGATCGTCGTTCTTTTGAAGGTGAAGTGGACGCAGCTGTGGTCCGTCCAGTGGAGTCCCGTGGCGTGGCTGAAGGCGATGTCTGTGCTGGATGAGAAGATGGCGTCGAGTGTGTGTCCGGCGAGGTGGGTGGGGGTGGACACCAGTTGCTTGAGTCCAAGGTTGGCGAGGTTGTCGAGCAGGGTGCTGGTGTTGCGGTCGTTGTTGTTCTCCAGGTGGAAGTTGAGGTCTCCCAGGAGGATGTAGTCAGCGGAGCGGAGGGCGTGCGGGCTGATGACGTTGGCGATGTCCTCGCTGAATTGAGTGCGTGGTCCCGGGGGTCGGTAGATCAGGGTGCCTCTGAGGGGGGTCTTGGGGTTGATGTGGATCTGGAAATGCAGGTGTTCGGCGGTGGTTAGGGTGTCTTCGGTGCTAGTCGTGATGCGGATGGTGTTCTTGTGGATGATGGCGATGCCTCCTCCCATCTGGTTGGCGGTGCGGTCCCTCCGGGTGATTTTGTAGCCCTCAGGGATGGCGATGGCGATGTCGGGCGCTGAAGAGGCGTTTATCCAGGTCTCCGTGAGGAAGGCAACGTCCGGGTCTGCGGTGTCTAGGAGGTTCCAGAGTTCGGTGGCGTGTCTGTGGACGGAGCGGGTGTTGAGCAGGATGCACTTGAGGTGGCTGCTGTTGGTGTTCGGCTTGGCGGGTGCTGGTGCCGGGCAGGTCCGGATGCAGGTGAACTTGCAGGCGTGGCAGCTGAAGGGTCCGTGGGTTCGTCGTGGGGTGGCTCTGTAGCATCCTGGGATTCGTCCGGTGTTGAGAGCGATGAGGGTGGCGGCGGTGTACGTCAGGCGGGTCGGTCGGGGTCCTCGTGGGCCAGGGGTCCTGGCACTGGGCGAGGTCCAGGCGCGGACGGGCGCAGACGGGCTTACCTTTGGCGCGCCTTCGGCGCACAATCGGCGCACCCGCTGCGCGTGACCGCTGCGCGTTCGCACGGTCACCATATATGGCGAAGTGCGCGGGTGGGCGGAGCAGCTGGGAGGCGGGAGCGGGGAGGGTACAGAAGGGAAAAAAGGGGCGGGGTAATCGGCGGTGGCGGGAAGCGGGGAGGGAGTGCGGAGGGCGGCGAGACAGCGGGCAAACAGGAAGGAAAAACGCAATTACGGGCACAGAATCACAAAACAGGCACAAAGGAAGGAAAAAAGACAAGACACTGAAAAAAAAATACAGTCAAAGCGAAGCCGGCAGGCGAGCACGGACCACGCCGCTCAAGGAGGGGGCGTGGTCAGCGGCAGCGAGGCAGGCAACGAGGCAGTCAAGGCAAGGGGGCACACGCAGCAGCTGGTGGCCGTGCGGCGCGGGGGTGTCCTACAAGTAGGTCACACTCACCTGCGTCGCACGGTCCCCATATATGGCCAAGTGCGCGGGTGGGCGGAGCAGCTGGGAGGCGGGAGCGGGGAGGGTACAGAAGGGAAAAAAGGGGCGGGGTAATCGGCGGTGGCGGGAAGCGGGGAGGGAGTGCGGAGGGCGGCGAGACAGCGGGCAAACAGGAAGGAAAAACGCAATTACGGGCACAGAATCACAAAACAGGCACAAAGGAAGGAAAAAAGACAAGACACTGAAAAAAAAATAAAGTCAAAGCACGGACCACGCCGCTCAAGGAGGGGGCGTGGTCAGCGGCAGCGAGGCAGGCAACGAGGCAGTCAAGGCAAGGGGGCACACGCAGCAGCTGGTGGCCGTGCAGCGCGGGGGTGTCCTCCAGTTTCTGGCATGCGCGTTTGAAGGTCTGGAGCTCATTGGTGAACCAGGTGGCTCTCTTGCTGGCGTGGCTGTTGGAGGGTTTCTTGAGCGGGGCGAGGGTGTTGGCGCAGTCGTCGATCCACTGCCTGAGATTGCAGGCTGCGGCGTTTGGGTTGGTGGGGTCGGCGGGTGTGTTCTGGGCGAGGGTGGTGATCAGCTGGGCTTCGGTGACTTTGCTCCAGCAGCGGCGAGGCAGCTGTTGGGTGCGGTGGTGCGTGGTTGGTTTCTTGAAGGTGAAATGGATGCAGCAGTGGTCGGTCCAGTGGAGTTCGGTGGTGTGGCTGGCGGCGTGGGTGGGTGCGGTGACGAGTTGTCTGAGGCCAAGGTTGGTGAGGTTGTCGATCAGGGTGGCGGAGTTGGCGTCGTTGTTGTTCTCGAGGTGGAAGTTCAGGTCCCCAAGGCTGATGTAGTTCATGGAGGCGAGTACGTGGGTTTTGGCGGGGTTGGCGATAGAGTCGCTGAACTGAGCCGGGGGTCTTTAGATGAGTGTTCCTCTGAGGGTGGTTTTGGGGTCGGTGTGGATCCGAAAGTGGTGGTGTTCGGCGGTGTTCAGGGTGTCGTCAGTGTGGGTGGTGAGCTTGAGGGTGGACTTGTGGACGATGGCTATTCTTCCTCCGATTCCATTGGCGCGATCCCTGCGGGTGATCTTGTAGCCGTCCGGGATGCCTATGGCGATGTCGGGTGCTGAGGAGTCATTCCACAAGGTATCAGTCAGAAAGGCCACGTCTGGGGCGGAGGTGTTGAGCAGATCCCAGAGCTCGACGGAGTGTTTGCGTGCGGAGCGGGTGTTGAGGAGTATGCAGCGGAGGTGGTTGGGTCCAGTCCTTGGAGGTTTGGTGGCTCTGTCGCAGGTGAAACTGCAGGTGCGGCAGGAGAAGGGTCCGTGGGTCCATTTCGGGGCGGCCTGGAAGCAGGTGTGGTTTTGGCCGGCGTTAAGTGCGTGGAGGGTGCTGACGTCGTAGTTGAGTATGGTGTATTGGCGTTCGCGAGGTCCGGTGGTTCTGGCGCTGGGCACGGTCCAGGCACGGGCGGGCACAGACGGGCTTGCCTTAGGCGCGCCTTCGGCATGCCAGCGGCACGCCTGTTGCGCGCGTCTGCTGCGCGGCTGTGCAGCGCCCTGCATATATGGGGAGGTGGGTGGGAGGAGTAGCTGGGAGGCGGGAGCAGCGATTGAACAGTGGGCAGTCAGGGGGGCAGGGCTGTAGGGGGAAACAAGTGCAACAGAAGACAAGAGGGGCACAAAACAAATGAGTGGAACAGAGGGCAGATGGGCACAAAAAACGAGTGGGACAGTGTGCAGAAAGGCACAAAAAACGAGAGAAAACGGGTGGAACAGAGGGCAGAAAGGCACAAAAAACGAGGGAAAACAGGTGGAACAGAGGGCAGAAAAGCACACAAAACAAAGGAAAAATGGATGGAACAGAGGGCAGAAAGGCACAAAAAACTAGGGAAAAACGGGTGGAACAGAGGGAAAAAAGGCACAAAAAAACGAGGGAAAAACGGGTGGAACAGAGGGCAGAAAGGCACAAAAAACGAAGGAAAAACGGATGGAACAGAGGGTAGAAAACGAGGCACAATAGGGGGAGACAGTGACACAGAGCAGAAAACGAGGCACAAGAGGGGGAGACAGTGGCACTGAAGCAAAAGGGATGGAGGACACTTACCAGCGGCATTGTGGCTGTTACCACAGAGAGCCTTTACCACGCATGCGTAATAATGCATGCAGTTACCACTCATAGCCTTCACTACGTATTTCTTTACAATGTATGTGGTGAGGGCATATGCTGATAATGGTTGTAAAGGCACTTGCGTAGTCAAGGCTATCAACATCGTTAGAGGAGCAAAGGAATGCTCCCGCTTGCTCTTGACGACCTGTACCTCACAAGAGTTGCCTCGTCTTCATCGTATTATGGTAAGGGGGATTGGGCCTGGGGCAGGTGTGTAAGGATTTTGGTCTTTTAGACTGGGGGTGTTTATTTTAAGGAACTGGGAGCCAGGGGGAGGTCGCTCCATGGTACAGTTTTAGGGTACAGGGCGGGGGCCTGGTATTTTTTAAAAGGACGGTCGCATTGAGGGGTCACGTTGGGGTCTATTTTTAGAGACTAGGGCAGGGGTAGGTTATTTTTAAAAAGGGTCAGGGTGGGGACTCTCCAGGGACAGGCTTGAGGACTGAGGGCAGAGGTCAGGGAAAAGGTTTATCAACATAGGCTTTTAACATACATGCTTCACAACAAAATGCATTGTAAAAGCACACGTGCTAAAGGTTATGCATGTTAAAGGCATGTGTTGCAACAGAATGCACCGTTCCGTCTAGAGCATGACCTACTCTAAAAGAAAGTGGTGTCTTGCTGATAAGAGCTCGAAATACCTACTTTGATCACTAAAGTGGACTTAGTGAAGAGCAGGAGGGCAAACGAATATATCAGTGGAGCGGTATTTTCTTTGTATAACGTCACTGCAGCACACTTACATTACAGTTACCAGTCACTCTATAGTGCGGTATACACATTTCCCATAATCTTTAGATTTTTAATGTGGAAATGTCCTGACAAACCACGGGCTTATCTTGCAGGGGAGGAGAGTTTTTTAACCGCAGGGTGCAACTGATGCTGACTGATTCTGACATGCGCCTCAGAACTTGTCCTTTTCAAAGAGTCAAGAAAGGACCTGTATTCAAAATGAGAGACTGGCTAGTTGTCCATACAGGAAAGGAGCATATATTCAGCAAAACAGAAAGAGCAGTTTCGTTTCCTGAATTAAAATGCTTTTGTGCAGTTAACGTGCAGAATCCCTATACTGAACAGATGTTAGAGTATGTATGCAAAGCAGTGGTGCAGAAAATGTGTCATGGGCACACATGTCTGCAAGGAACAGCCCCCAACCCCTTTGTTGGGTAGTACAATACAGCCATTAGTATGCTGCAGTGAGCTCTTGTCACTACTAGGTCCAGGTGCCACAGTACCTGCTGCACTAATGGTAGCTGCACCCCTGATGTAAGGACTTAGATAAATAGAATAGATGAACGGACAGTTATGATTCTAGTGTGATGAATGTTTCATTTAAGGTTCATTATATTTCCATCATCAATTTCAATGTTTTATGATCAAAGGCATGCCCTGTCAAAGATAGGGATTTCTCAATTAAGTGTACTCTGTTAAATTAACAGGCAGATGAACTTTGTTTTTCTGCAAAGCAGGTGTCCTTTTAATCCCATTGAAATGTATTTTTGACGTCCATTAAAAGATATAATAGGAATACATGGAACTGTTCACTGAAAACCAGCGGTTGCATTTGCAAATGTAATTTTATAATTATAGCTGCTGATTTGTGAAGCTATCTTTCAAACTCCTCGGATGACGTGATGACCTCTACAACAAAGGCAGGCCTGGCATCACTGCAACATTAACACTGGCCAATGGTTTAGGATAATTACAGTGAAAGTGCTTCAAAGACAATATAATATGAGTGCTTCATCTCGAGTCAATTGCAAAAGTTCGGGCGGTCTATTAAAAATCATAAAAGTACCTAAATAAAAAGCTAAGGATACTTTGAAGAAAATTATGGAAGGTTACAGAAGTACTCTAAGAGTGCCATGTGAAAGAGAAAATAGCTCAACATTTTTAAGCAATTCATGTGCAGGAATAAAATAGACATTGACTCATTCAGTAATTACATCTAATCAGTTAAATCCGTGCTTGCTATTACTAATGTGTACTCTATCCAGAACTGTTTATTTTATTGTAAGCTAAGGTGTGGAGAGTTGCCATATAATGCTTTCACCATGCTCAACCGAGGATTTTTGTCCTGAATTATTTAATGTTTTATTTCCAGTATTTTCTAAAGTTGATAATTTCACATTGTGCATGTCCATCAGAAGTGTCTATTGAATCACAATATCAATAAACGTATCTCAGAACTGCTGCAAATGCATTTCATGTAGACTACCACATCTCAATACATCTTCTGCTGAAAGTCAGAAGATAAACAATGCAGCCAATGTATAGCTTGCCTTTATCAATTGCTAAGTTTGCGATATATACATATCATGTGTGTTAGACCTGGCATCTTTGGCGTGATTACCCCCATCTTTTTGCCTCGGCCTCCTGTATTTTTGATGCTGTGCTGGATTCGTTTTTGCTGGTTTAGATGCTTTGGACGCTCTGCCACTGCTGATCAGTGCCAGAGTGTAAGTGCTCCCTGTGTAAAGTGTTATTCTGATTGGATATACATGTTTGGCATATTTGTATCACCATGAAGTCCCTCGTAAAGTGCACTGGGTGTGCCAGGGCCGGTGATGACAAATGCTGCTCGTGGGCCTGCAGCACTGATTGTGCCACCCACAGGAGTAGCTCTAAAATGGTCTCGGGCCTGCCACTGCAGCGCCTACGGGCAGTTTAGAACTGCCATGTCCTCCTGGTCCGCGTCCCCGCTGACCAGGCCTAACCCTTCCCTTTTCCGTGCACCTCAGTCACCCCTATGGAAGGCCCAAGGTACCCCCCTGGGCAGGGTGCAGTGTATGTGAAAGGTAGAGCATGTACTAGTGCAGGTGACATGCTCTGGTAGTGAATTACAGCCATTTTCGTTTTTCACTATTGTAAGGCTATCTTGCTCCATAGGTTAACATGGGGGATGCTGGCTACAGTGGTTAACGGCATTTCTTCCCATAGGAACAAGATAGGACATAAGTATCTAGTATCCCTGAACTCAGAATTTAATAACGCATCTTTTAGGAAAGGTGGTTTTTAGATCCTGTGTTTGAGGACAGCACTTTTAGAAAGTTGCTGTTCTCTTGTCTGACCCTTCTGTGTGCCTGAGACTGTTTGTGTATTGACTGTCTGGTTTGTGAGTGACAGGGGCTGGGGAGTCCCCCCAGAGGCTGGATGAGTCAGCACTAGGCTGAGTGGAGCAATTGCTACCTGAGTGGTGGGAGGAGTTAGCACCTGAGCTGAATAGGGCTGTGCCTGCCTGCCACAATGCTGGCTCCACCTCCTGCTGGGCGGCTGAGGACTCTGCCCCTCACTCTGAAAGGAAAGATGCAGCCAGCAAAACAAAGTGCTCAGGATCCACCCAGAACTGGTTCAGACCGGGCTCAGGGCCCACATGCACAGAGAGAACAAAGACTTTAGGGGTATAAGTACAGGACCCCTGACAACAGAAAATTAGATCAACCTGGAAATCAAGAAGGAACCTCTGCCAAGGAGAAAGCTGACTCTGAAGAAGGAAGACTGTCCTGCTGTTGCTCTGCTGGACTGACCTGCTGTTGCTTTGCTGCCAAGGAGAGGGGAAGGACTTTGCTGTGAGCTGTGTCCCCTGTCTTGAAGGAATCTCCAAGGGCCTGAGAAGAGCTGGCTCCCTGTTTCCGAAGTCCCAGGAACAAAAGGACTTCACCCCCAGTCTCCCTGAACTCTGCTGAGAGAGTTCTGTCCTTCGTAGAGTGCTTGATCCAGTTGTGGGGCCTCTAGAAGTTGAACCTGAGCTGGGAAGCTTGAGACTAAGCTGAGAAACTTGTGAAGCTGAAAAGTGTCGCATCGCTCGCTTGCGGAGCGCATCCCCGACAGTGCGAGAAGTTTCCCGCCGCTACGAAGGTCGAGATCAGCGCAGCACCTGACATCGCTGCCGGAGCCGTCGCACCCTTCGTTTGCGGGACGCACCAGACCGGTGCGGGAGAATCGAACATCGCTGCGAGTGTCGTCGCAGAGCCTGTCGTCTGGGTGAGAACGCCGCACCGCTTGCTTGCGGACCGCATCACGTCGCTGCAGACATCGCTGCAGAAGCATCTCACCGAGGAGCTGCGAGAGAGAGGATCACCGCTGGATCGCGCATCGTCGCCCCGGAGATCGTCGCAGCCCCTAAGAGATCATCGCATCGTACCTTTGCGAGAACAGACTTCCCTCGGAACCTACGCACCGGAATCTACGCAAGCTGCCTTCCTCCCCATACAGACCGGATTCGTCGCAACACGCCCGCTGCTGCAGCGGGGCTGTCGCATCGCCTCCCCAGGGTCTCAGGAGTGACGCATCGCTTGTTTCCACCGCACCAGCTTCCTGCTTGTGGAACTTTGTTGCATCTAAAAGGTACTGTGAGTAAACGTGACGCAACCGTGAACTTTTCACGCATCTGTGGATTATTTTAATGCAACTTAAAGAACTTTGATTACAACCTGAAGAACTCATTTGAAACCGTAACCTTGAACTGTGTATGTTGGATTTTTGCCGTTTTGGTCTTGTGTAGTTTAGAATAAATATCTTTATTTTCCTAAACTGTTGTGGGATCAGTTTGTGGTGTTTTCACTGTGTTACTGTGAGTGTTGGTACAAATACTTTACGCATTGCCTCTGGTTAACCTAGACTGCTCAGGCCAAGCTACCTTGAGGGCGAGCAGGGGTTATCTGAGAGGGTTATCTCCTTGTCCTGACTAGAAGCAAGGGTCCCTATTTGGACAGTGGTACCTACCTCTGCCAACTAGAGACCCCCAGTTCTAACATTGGTGGTCAGGCGGTGGGATTTGAACTTGTATTTGTACTTGACCCACAGTAATTGGTGTACATCACTAGTGAGTGCAGACCATTACGCCACCGCATACTATTGGTTTTGAGTTTTTTAATTCTATTTTTGAGTAACTCTTCAAAAAGCATCATGTCTCAGAATGGGAAGGCACCCAGTGAGAGGGCAGAAGAAGCAGAATTAGAGTTTTGCATTGAAGATTTGTGTTCATACAAAGTTGAGCAACTGAGGTACTTCTGCCAGCAGTTTGAGTGCCCCATAAAAAGCGCCTACAGAAAGGAGGAGCTACAGAGAATCTTGAGAGCCCATTGGGAGGCACAAGCGGAAGATGATGTGGATGTAGAGAATGGTTTTCAAAGCAAAGACCTGCCAGTGGGCAGAGTAGGCTCAGGAGCTGGCAGCAATCACTCCGGTAGGGGCCTCACCCCAGAAGAGTTACAAGAAAATCAAAGAATAAGAGAATATGACTTGGAAGTCATGAAAATGAAACTGAGGCAATTGGAATTGGAGAAAGAAAGGGCAGCGGAAGACAAGAGAGAGGCCCGCGCCTTAGAGGAAAAGAAATTGCTTTTGGCTCATGAATTGAGAATAAAAGAGCTGGATCTGAAAAATAAGGAGGTGGATGCCAGTTCTAATGGTGGCAGCGCGCAGCCAGTGCATGGGGGTAAAGTATATATTCCCAAAGACCTGGTACAGAATTACCATAGGAGTGAGGATATTTATGCCTGGTTCACTTCGTATGAAATTGCATTGAAGATGAATGATGTGCCTGACAAGTATTGGGGGGCGGGCCTGTGGAAACATTTTGAGGCGTCTGGGAGGAGTGCTCTAGAGCCCTTAGAGTTGACAGGTGCCATGACCTACCCCAATATGAAGGAGGCCTTATGTCTCAGGTATGGCCTTACTCCAGAGCAGTACAGACTGCAGTTTAGAAACTCCAAGAAGAAAGAGTCTGAGACTTGGATGGAGTGTGTGAATGGGTACTCGCGTGCACTGGAAGGTTGGATGAAGGGCAGTAAAGTAACTGATTTGAAGGGGTTGTTGCATTTAATCAGTTGGGAGCACTTGAGTAGTCTTTGTGTTCCAGAGCTGCGCCAGCATCTTTTAGACAGCAAGCTGACAGACCCCATTGAGCTTGCTAAGGAGGCGGACCGCTGGTCCAGTACCAGGGTCCACAAGGGAATTGTGGGTACCACAGCCAAAGGTGGGCAGGGTCCCCAGCAGAAGAGTGGGGGGGACAAGGGTAACCAAAAGGAGTTCTCACAAGGGCCCCAAAGTAGTTCCCCGGAAAAGGATTCCCAAACCCCCAAGCCTAAACAGCCATGGCCCTCTAAGGGTAGGCGGGACAAGAGAAATAACCAGGGTCCCCCTACCTGCTATCACTGCAACGAGGTGGGCCATATTGCTCCGAAATGTCCCAAGAAGAAGCCCGCACCCACTGGTGCTCCCGCCCCAGCGTTAGCTAGTGTAGCTTTGGGTGGGGATTTGGTTTCTAGTGACTGGGGAGAGCTAGCAGTTATGACCCTTGTCTCGCTAGGGGACCAAGAGGTGGTCCAGGAAACCTTACTGCCCTCTAACACTAAGAAATATGGGCAGAAGGTGACCATCAATGGGAGGGAGGTTGAGGCTCTGCGAGACACCGGAGCCAGTGTGACATCCGTGAGGTGTCAGTGGGTGTCTGACGAGCAAATCATCCCTGGTGTACTCCGCCCTGTAGTGGCCGCTGACAGCTCAGTGCGCCTCTGCAAGATAGCGAAGGTTTCCTTTGAATGGGGAGGAGTCTCTGGTCTTTTGGAGGTAGTTGTCAGTGATGCCTTGCCTGTGGACTGTCTGTTAGGCAACGACCTGGAGAGTTCTCCATGGAAGGACATAGAACACCGAACTCACTTGGAGATGTTGGGTCTGCCTGCGTGGATCTGCGTGACCACGCGTGCTATGGCAGCCAGTAAGGGTGAATCAGCAGAACTGGAGCCTGAAACAGTGGCCCAGAGACCTGCCAGGAGAGGAAGAGGCAGAGGGCGCGGGAAACCAACCCCAGCCGTTCCTACGGTCCAGGAGGAAGCAGAACCTGAGGGGGATGCCCTGGAACCTACAGGGGAACAGGTGGCCGAACTGGGAGACCTACCTGAGCTGACCCATTGGCAGCAAGAAGGTGGTCCCTCCAGGGAGGAGTTCTGCCAGGCGCAGAAGGAATGCCCTTCCCTCATTGGTCTGCGGCAACAGGCTGTAGATCAGGCAGCAGGTGGAGCAGTCAAAGATCACTATGTTTACTGGGAAGGTGACCTACTTTATAGCGAGCCTAAGTTTGCTGAGCCCGGTGCAGCCCGTGTGCTGGTGGTACCCGAGCGCTTCAGAAACTTCCTAATGGGTCTGGCTCATGACTTGCCTCTTGCAGGACATCTGGGGCAAGACAAGACCCTAAACCGGCTTGTCACCCACTTCCACTGGCCCCAGATGAGAAAGCACGTTGGTTCCTTTTGCAGGTCTTGCCAAACCTGTCAAGCTAGTGGCAAGACTGGAATTAAGTTGAAGGCCCCCCTTCAACCCTTCCCAGTGGTGAGCACCCCTTTCGAGCGGGTGGGCATAGATATCGTAGGGCCCCTGGACCCCAAGACAGCCTTAGGCAACAGGTTCATCCTGGTCTTGGTGGACCATGCCACCCGGTACCCGGAAGCAGTCCCTCAGGACAATCACAGCACCCGTGGTGGGCCGTGCATTGATGGGGATCTTTTCCCGTGTGGGGTTCCCCAGAGAGGTGGTCTCCGACCGGGGTACCAACTTCATCTCTAGGTACATGAAGTCTCTGTGGGAGGAGTGCGGGGTAACTTATAAGTTCACCACTCCTTACCACCCTCAAGGAAACGGGTTGGTTGAAAGGTTCAACCGGACCCTGAAAGGTATGATTATGGGCCTAGCGGAGCCCATGAGACGTAAGTGGGACGTCTTGTTGCCATGCCTTTTGTTTGCCTACAGGGAGGTGCCTCAGAAGTCCTTAGGGTTCAGTCCCTTCGAACTCCTGTATGGCCACCCTGTCAGAGGACCTCTCTCGCTGGTGAAGGAGGGTTGGGAAAAGTCCCGTGGGAAAACCCCCCAGGATGTGTTCAGCTATGTGCTGGCCATCCGCAACCAGACACAACGCTTCAGGAAACTCGCTCAGGCGAACCTGGAAGCGAGCCAGGAAGAAATGAAAAGATGGTACGACCAGAATACCACTCTGGTCGAATTTCAACCTGGGCAGAAAGTGTGGGTGATGGCGCCAGTGGAGCCTTGCGCGCTCCAGGACAACTGGTCTGGGCCATACGAGGTGGTGGAAAGGAAGAGTGAGGTAACCTACCTGGTTAACCTGCAGACTCCCAGGCAGCCCCTGAGAGTTTTGCACGTGAACCGCCTCAAACCACACTTTGAGAGGTCTGAAGTAACCATGCTCATGGCTACAGATGCAGGGATGGAAGAGGATAGCGATCCTCTCCCTGACCTCCTGTCAGTCAAGGAGCACGATGGGTCAGTGGATGGTGTGGTCCTCTCGCCCACCCTGACCCCAGAACAGCAGAATGACTGTCGCCAAGTGTTGGGTCAGTTTTCCGCTCTGTTCTCCCTGACCCCAGGAGTCACCACCTGGTGCGTCCATGATGTGGGCACTGGAGACAGTCTGCCGGTAAAACAAAAGTTTTACAGGGTAGCCGACAAGGTCAGGGCCAGCATCAAGGAAGAGGTTTCCAAGATGTTGGCGCTAGGGGTGATTGAGCCCTCCAGCAGCCCCTGGGCTAGCCCAGTGGTCTTGGTTCCCAAGAAAGCTGCTACCCCCGGTGGCCCGCCAGAACTCCGGTTTTGCGTGGACTACCGTGGGCTCAATGCGGTCACGAAGACTGACGCACACCCTATCCCCAGAGCTGATGAGCTCGTGGATCGGTTGGGAGCTGCCAAGTACCTCAGTACGTTCGATTTGACTTCGGGGTACTGGCAGATTGCCTTAACTGATGGGGCCAAAGAGAGGTCGGCATTTTCAACGCCAGAGGGGCACTTCCAGTTCCGTGTCATGCCCTTTGGGTTGAAGAATGCCCCTGCCACGTTCCAGAGACTGGTTAACCAGGTACTGTCCGGGCTGGAGGAATTCAGCGCCGCATACCTGGATGACATTGCTGTGTTCAGCTCCACGTGGGAGGAACACTTGCAACACCTCTGCGAAGTGTTGAAGGCTCTGCAAAAGGCAGGCCTCACTATCAAGGCCAGTAAGTGCCAGATAGGGCAGGGATCTGTGGTGTATTTGGGACATCAGGTGGGGAGCGGCCAGGTGGCGCCCCTACAGGCAAAGATTGATACCATTCTGGCTTGGGAGCCCCCCAAGACCCAGACAGAGGTGAGAGCCTTTTTAGGACTCACCGGGTATTACAGACGGTTTGTCAAGGGATATGGCACCATTGTCGCCCCCTTGACAGAACTCACTTCCAAGAAGCTGCCCAAAAGAGTTGACTGGACTGACGCCTGCCAAACTGCTTTTGAGGCCCTGAAGACTGCGATGTGCACAGCACCGGTGCTCAAGGCACCTGACTTTTCCAGTGAGTTCATAGTTCAGACGGACGCTTCAGAGCATGGTGTGGGAGCAGTACTCTCACAAGCCACTGAGGAGAATGGAGACCAGCCAGTAGCTTTCATTAGTCGGAGGCTACTCCCCAGGGAACAGAAGTGGAGTGCGATTGAAAGGGAGGCTTTTGCTGTGGTCTGGGCTCTGAAAAAGTTGAGGCCCTACCTGTTTGGGACTCACTTTCGTGTTCAGACCGACCACAGGCCCCTCAGGTGGTTAATGCACATGAGGGGTGAAAATCCAAAACTGTTGAGGTGGTCCATCTCCCTACAGGGAATGGACTTTACGGTGGAACACCGCCCTGGTACAGAACACGCCAACGCTGATGGTCTGTCCAGGTTTTTCCGCCTTAGTGAAGAGAACTCCCAAGAGGGTGGGTAGTTCTCCCCACTTTCAGCTGGAGGGGACGCATGTTAGACCTGGCATCTTTGGCGTGATTACCCCCATCTTTTTGCCTCGGCCTCCTGTATTTTTGATGCTGTGCTGGATTCGTTTTTGCTGGTTTAGATGCTTTGGACGCTCTGCCACTGCTGATCAGTGCCAGAGTGTAAGTGCTCCCTATGTAAAGTGTTATTCTGATTGGATATACATGTTTGGCATATTTGTATCACCATGAAGTCCCTCGTAAAGTGCACTGGGTGTGCCAGGGCCAGTGATGACAAATGCTGCTCGTGGGCCTGCAGCACTGATTGTGCCACCCACAGGAGTAGCTCTAAAATGGTCTCGGGCCTGCCACTGCAGCGCCTACGGGCAGTTTAGAACTGCCATGTCCTCCTGGTCCGCGTCCCCGCTGACCAGGCCTAACCCTTCCCTTTTCCGTGCACCTCAGTCACCCCTATGGAAGGCCCAAGGTACCCCCCTGGGCAGGGTGCAGTGTATGTGAAAGGTAGAGCATGTACTAGTGCAGGTGACATGCTCTGGTAGTGAATTACAGCCATTTTCGTTTTTCACTATTGTAAGGCTATCTTGCTCCATAGGTTAACATGGGGGATGCTGGCTACAGTGGTTAATGGCATTTCTTCCCATAGGAACAAGATAGGACATAAGTATCTAGTATCCCTGAACTCAGAATTTAATAACGCATCTTTTAGGAAAGGTGGTTTTTAGATCCTGTGTTTGAGGACAGCACTTTTAGAAAGTTGCTGTTCTCTTGTCTGACCCTTCTGTGTGCCTGAGACTGTTTGTGTATTGACTGTCTGGTTTGTGAGTGACAGGGGCTGGGGAGTCCCCCCAGAGGCTGGATGAGTCAGCACTAGGCTGAGTGGAGCAATTGCTACCTGAGTGGTGGGAGGAGTTAGCACCTGAGCTGAATAGGGCTGTGCCTGCCTGCCACAATGCTGGCTCCACCTCCTGCTGGGCGGCTGAGGACTCTGCCCCTCACTCTGAAAGGAAAGATGCAGCCAGCAAAACAAAGTGCTCAGGATCCACCCAGAACTGGTTCAGACCGGGCTCAGGGCCCACATGCACAGAGAGAACAAAGACTTTAGGGGTATAAGTACAGGACCCCTGACAACAGAAAATTAGATCAACCTGGAAATCAAGAAGGAACCTCTGCCAAGGAGAAAGCTGACTCTGAAGAAGGAAGACTGTCCTGCTGTTGCTCTGCTGGACTGACCTGCTGTTGCTTTGCTGCCAAGGAGAGGGGAAGGACTTTGCTGTGAGCTGTGTCCCCTGTCTTGAAGGAATCTCCAAGGGCCTGAGAAGAGCTGGCTCCCTGTTTCCGAAGTCCCAGGAACAAAAGGACTTCACCCCCAGTCTCCCTGAACTCTGCTGAGAGAGTTCTGTCCTTCGTAGAGTGCTTGATCCAGTTGTGGGGCCTCTAGAAGTTGAACCTGAGCTGGGAAGCTTGAGACTAAGCTGAGAAACTTGTGAAGCTGAAAAGTGTCGCATCGCTCGCTTGCGGAGCGCATCCCTGACAGTGCGAGAAGTTTCCCGCCGCTACGAAGGTCGAGATCGGCGCAGCACCTGACATCGCTGCCGGAGCCGTCGCACCCTTCGTTTGCGGGACGCACCAGACCGGTGCGGGAGAATCGAACATCGCTGCGAGTGTCGTCGCAGAGCCTGTCGTCTGGGTGAGAACGCCGCACCGCTTGCTTGCGGACCGCATCACGTCGCTGCAGACATCGCTGCAGAAGCATCTCACCGAGGAGCTGCGAGAGAGAGGATCACCGCTGGATCGCGCATCGTCGCCCCGGAGATCGTCGCAGCCCCTAAGAGATCATCGCATCGTACCTTTGCGAGAACAGACTTCCCACGGAACCTACGCACCGGAATCTACGCAAGCTGCCTTCCTCCACATACAGACCGGATTCGTCGCAACACGCCCGCTGCTGCAGCGGAGCTGTCGCATCGCCTCCCCAGGGTCTCAGGAGTGACGCATCGCTTGTTTCCACCGCACCAGCTTCCTGCTTGTGGAACTTTGTTGCATCTAAAAGGTACTGTGAGTATACGTGACGCAACCGTGAACTTTTCACGCATCTGTGGATTATTTTAATGCAACTTAAAGAACTTTGATTACAACCTGAAGAACTCATTTGAAACCGTAACCTTGAACTGTGTATGTTGGATTTTTGCCGTTTTGGTCTTGTGTAGTTTAGAATAAATATCTTTATTTTCCTAAACTGTTGTGGGATCAGTTTGTGGTGTTTTCACTGTGTTACTGTGAGTGTTGGTACAAATACTTTACGCATTGCCTCTGGTTAGCCTAGACTGCTCAGGCCAAGCTACCTTGAGGGCGAGCAGGGGTTATCTGAGAGGGTTATCTCCTTGTCCTGACTAGAAGCAAGGGTCCCTATTTGGACAGTGGTACCTACCTCTGCCAACTAGAGACCCCCAGTTCTAACAATGTGCATACTGTGGGACATTCGGCTGTTGGTTGACTGGGGTGTGAGCCCTGGTCAAGCAACAGCCACTATCCCTTGCTGGGTGAACCACAACAAGTCACTAAATTAATCTGTGCTTAACCTGTGTAGCTGGGCATGAAAACCAGTCAAGCTTAACTTAGAGTCAACAAATAAAGTATTTATGCAACGAACAAACAGTAATAAAGTGAAAACACAAAAGAGAAAAAATCCCACACCAATTTAGAAAACTAGAGTACATTGTATTAATGTTTGATACCAAAACAACAAAAATCCAATCAGTAGAACTGAAGTTGTGGATTTTTGAAGTCTAAGGTTCAAAGACGCACCTAATCAACATTGCGCCGACACCACAGATATCTAGTTGTGCATCACAGGGCCCAAGTTGAAAGTTAAGGCCGACCACAATGGAGCACAGTTCCGATTCAAGAAGTGATTTGGGTCGAGTCAGCACTTACCTTTGGACATAAGGAAATGTTTGAAGAAAAATGTTTGAGAAGGTAAAGTTCAGCAGGACAAGCCTGCAGGATGTGTTCCAGGAGGGAACATCATCGTCAGATGGCAAAGGATCAAAGCCGCAGTGAAGATTTCTACATTCGGACTTAGTCACTGAAATGGGAGTCAAAAAACTACAGAGGGATGAATCAGAGGGCTGTAGCTGGAAACAGTTCCATGAGGTCGGATACCCCATTAATGAAGAACCACTAAAATGGATTTGATGCTGCGGAGAAGAATGTAGCGGGAGCAGCAACAAAGTTAATGGGACCGGCGATGCACCTAGTGCAACTAGGCAAGCAGGTTTGCCCAGGACTCCTCCTGATTCTCAGAGCACTTCTTTGTCGCAGTCATCAGTTTTGGAAATTGGCAATCTGGGCATCTTAAGCACCAGAATTAAGGGTCCCGGACTGCTGTGACCCCTCTTGAGGTTTCACAGCGGAAAAGATCTGAAATATGTTAGGATATTATACATATATATAAAAAAATGTATAGAGTTTTATATAGTGCAAACTTGACCCAATGGTATCGGGTATCAGACTGCTTTACACGAGCACCAGTTGCGTTGGACACATTCATTTGTGTTAGGCACAGGGAGATTAAGTGATTTGCCCAGAATCACAGGATGTTGCACGTCTTTGACGAGACTCGAACCCGGGTCCCCAGATTAGAGGTCTATCGCCCTTGATTTGCGCAGAATCACACGATGTTGCATGTTTTTATCTGAGACTCAAACCCAGTTCCCCAGATTAGAGGCCGCTGCCCTTGCTGTTAGGCCAACTCCACTCCCTAATTCCATTCAGATGATGTGATAAGTCGTATTCATATAAAGACTGAGAATATTGAGATTATGCAATTGATTATCGACATGTGATCTGAAAGTTATAGAAAGAGTTGAATTTTAATATGAACAAGAAGTATTACATGAACAGTGGAATATTCAATTGTACTATTTTCTTTTGTCCCATAGCATCTAATGATCTCTTTAATGAAGGACCAGGGGCCCAAAATGCATGAAGAATTATTAAAGAAGAGAGGAACCCATTGAGACCACATGGAGTGTGTGGGGAGACACTACACCAGACCTGATTTCATGCACTAAGGGACTTTTTAAAAGGGGCATTTTCAAAGTTGCAATGAAAAATACGACATTACAGTTACAGAGGGTTTATCATTATTATCGCATGGCTACCAGACATGACACACCATCCTCCTCTCATTGAGGAATTACAGATTATTAAATAAAATAAGGAATCTCCAATGTCATCCGATGGGACGGGTAGGCCTCACAGTAGTGAAAAACGATTTTGGGAGTTTTTCACTATCAGGATATGTAAAACTTAAAATTTCACGTCCAACCTTTAAATGTTTTAAATTACACAGCACCTATGGACTACATAGGGCTTACAATAGGGGTGGCATATATGTAATAAAATGGGAGTTAAAGGCTTGTCAAGTGAGTTCAATTGCCTAGTTGATATTGCCAGTATAAGACTGCAATCAGGCTTCAATGGCAGGCCTGTGATATTTTTAAAGGTGCTATTTAAGCGGGTGGCACAATAATTGCTGCAGGCCCAGTGGTAGCATTTAATTTGCAATGCCCTCTGTATATGGTATACCATTCTACAAGAGACTTACAAGTAAGTTAAATATGCCAAGTGGGTATAACCCAGTTTGATCACATTTGAGGGTGAGAGCACAAGCACTTTAGCGCTGGTTAGCAGTCGTAAATTGCATTGAGTCCTCAGGCCAACAAACACAAATTTCAACGAAACGTGGAGGGAAAAGGCAAAAAGTTTGGGGGTGACCCTGTAGAGAGGGCCAGGTCCAACACATATATGCATGGATGAGATGTAGAGAAAACAGTTCTTTGATAAAATGGTATGCTGCCGTGTTATCCAGTTTAGTGGTTTGTTATAGGTTAGGTTAGGTGTAACGATTGAGCGAACACGCTGATCCTGAACGGGGGCACCGGAAGAATAAGAAAATATAGAGGTGAAAGCCAAACTTAATTAAAGTGTGGAGTGAAGTCCATTGGACACAATAGAGTGGACATTATAAGAAGAAGACCCCCGTAGAACCCCTATGCGGGTTGGAATTATCACCGCATTATAATAAAAGAAAACGGATTTGAAAATAGCCTTGAAAAAGTCGTTGGGTTATACTCCCTTTCACGACGAAACACGTGTCGGCTGTGTGGAGAACGTGCAACATTCAAGAATAAAATTGAATACTTGTATTACCAAGGACTACGTATTGCAATTGTGTCAATTGAGGTGGCAACACCAATACAGAACTATATTGTGATATACGTGTGCTAAGGAGTCTGTTTCTGGTATGCTGCCGTGTTTGTAACATTTTTCACATGATAATCACAATCAGAAAGAAAAATTGAAGATGTAATCACATAAAGTGAAAGTGCTTTCTATTTTCTTTAGAAAATCTCCTGTGCATCCTGGGTTTCTGTATATTATTGGTTCTGACATTGTGAAATTCAGAGCTAATCATAAGGTGGAGTTTTAGCATTTTTAAGATTGGCTACGGAGGTTGATGACCATATCATGGTTTCTTTAAAAATGATGGCCATTTTGGTCTAGCCGGTTGAGGTGTAGGATAGAAAAATCGGCTGGGATGGCTTCTAAGATATCTGGTATTGACATATATTTACTCCTTAACTGCTGAGCAACCACCACCCCTGCAGTGCTGAGCCTTTTTTGGCCTATTTGGGGTAGCTTCTGCTTAGGCTTCCATAACTGTTTTCCTACATAAGGTATCCTTGCCAACATTCTAGGGATTCTAAAGGTTTGAGGATTCCCTTAAAGGTGCCAGAGACAAAAGGCAAAATATTGATAAATGTATATTTGTTTTTGAAAAACGGAAAAAAGTGTTTTGTAAAAGGTGTTTTTCCCCAAATAATGGCATCAGCAACAGGTTTGCTGTGCTAAATACACCATCTTCCCAGCTTTCACAAATATGCAGATATGAATCAAAAACATAATTTTTACCACAGCTTTGGCATTTTTCTGAGAGGTAGCCAATTTTTCCGACTTTTTGTCCTTTCAGCCTACTTCCAATTTGTGATGGAAACCAGTGTGAAACACATTGGTTATCCAGGAAAGCTATAGTTTCCTGGAAATTAGACAGTATTCTAAATTCAGCAAGGGGTCATATGTGAATTCTCTGACGGTTTTAACAAAGGAACTAACTAAAAAAACAACTATTTGTGACATTATTTTGATCTGCAAAGTTTTGTCACAAAAGCCAATTTACAAAAGCAATATATCAATATGTCCATGAGACCGTTCTGGTTGCTGGGGTATATAGGGTTTGTAGGATGTCCAAGAACCTGAGGTACCCAGAGATAACAAATTAGCTGCACCTTACAATGCTTTTTCATTTTGCATTGAGTATAGAGTAATTTCTATGCTGACAATGAAGACTGAAAAATGGGTATCAAGGAAACCTATAGATTTCTGAAATGGGAACCAGATATGGGATTTAGGAGCAGTGGTTATTTGAACATCTCTGAATCTGTGTGTACCTTTACTAGTATGTGATTTAGCGGACATTTTTCAAAATGTCTATATTCTTACACACTGAATTACATTTGGAAGGCACAAATGCAGCAACATCCAATTGTAATAACAAATGTTCTACTATGATTTATTCCCACATGTCTTCTGATAAAAGTGGTACCTCACTTATTTGGGTAGAACTAGCCCCCGCCACAGCAAATGGCCCAAAATCTAATACACACTCATCAAATATTTCCACTGAAAACATACTCACTTTTTGCAAAGTTAGGAGTTGTGAATTTTGGGCCTTAGCTCACCCAGCACTTAGGGAAACTCAGCAAGCCTGTAGATTTTTGAAAACCAGACACCTATGGAAACCCAGAGTAGGGTGACTTGCATCTCTCTCACCAACATTTTGTACTCAAAATCCCTTTCAAACCTCAAACTTCTGCAATCTTTAGGTAACCACAAATGACATACCATCTAGAATTTCGCCAAATCTTCTGATAAAAAGGGTACCTCACTTGTGTGGGTAGGTCTGGTGCCTGGATCAGGTAAGGACCCAAAGCACAACATGGACACATCTCATTTTTCAACTGAAAACTGGCCCTTTTTTGTATTGCCAGTAGCTGTGGATTTTGGATTCTAGCTCACCTGGCTCCTAGAGCAAGTCTCCACATTTGTGAGGAGTAGACATCTTTGGTAATCCAGGCTGGGGTGACTTGCATCTCTGTCACCAGATTTTCCTACCAAGAATCCATTACAAACCTCAAACTTCAACAAAAAAGCACATTTTCCTCACATTTCTATTATGGAAAGTTCCGTAATCTGTAAGGAGCCACAAACTTCCTACCATCTAGCATTCCCCAAAGTCTTCCAATAAAAATGATGCCTCACTTCTGTGGGTAGACCTAGTACTGGTGGCAAGAAATCTCAAAAAACTCAACGACTACACATAACATTTTTCCATTGAAAACTGAATCTTTATTTTCCAATGTTGGTAAGAGTGAATTATGGGTCCTAGTTCAGACACACCTAGGGAAACATGGAAAACATGCAGATCTGTGAACACTAGACACCTAGGGGAATCCAAGTTAGGGCTGCTTGTGTGGCTCTCACCATTTGTTTCCTGGAATCCCTTCCAAACCTCAAACTTTGACTAAAGAATCACATTTTCTTCCAGGTTTTGTGATGGAAAGTTCTGGAATCTGCGGGGAGCCAACAAATTGCTACCACCTAGCATTCTTCCAAATCTCCAGATCAGAATTTTCGGGTGTCCACAACAGAAAAAGGCTCAAAAAGCAACATGGGCACTTAACATTTTTCTACTGAAACTGACCATTTTTGTGCAATTTCGATAGCTTGGGATTTTGGGACTAGCTCTACTGGCACATAGGGAGTCCTAGAAAACCCGTACAAAGATAGCCATCAAGAGAAATCCAGGGTGGGAAGACTTGCATGGCTCTCTCCAGCTTTTCTTACCGAGAATCCCTTGCAAACTTCAAACTTTGACTAAAGGCACATTTTCTATAAATTTCCTGTCACCCGGCATTTCCTCACTGTGTGGATAGGCCTAGTGCAGTAACAGGTAAGGGCCCAAAACCCAACATGGCTACACCACATTTTTGCACTGAACACTGACCATTTTTTCTTGCAATGTCAGTAGCTCTGAAATTTGGGCCCTAACAAAACCAGTACATAGATTAATCTAGCAAATCTGTACATTTTCACCTAGGGAATTTCAGGGTAGGGTGATTTGGCAGCTTGTCCTATGAGAAATACCTTACAGTTACAAACTTCAAACGTCAGCAATAAAAAAACTTCCTACAATCTAGCATTCCCCTAAGTCTATTGATACACATGATACCTCACTTGTGTGGGTAGGTCATGTGTCAGCGTCAGGAAAAAGCCAAAACACAACATGGACACGTCACAATTTTTCACTCTAAAGTCACCCTTTTTTGTAATGTTGGTAGCTGGGAATTTTGGGCCCTAGCTCATCTGGCACCTAGGGAAACCTTGTAGATTTTGTAATACTAGAGACCTTGGGGTATTTAGGGTGGTATAACCTGCGTGGCTCCCACCAGGTTCTCTTACCCAGAAGCCTTTGTAAACCTTAAACTTTGGCTAAAAAACACATTCTATTTATATATCTCTGCAGGACAATTCCACAGTCAGTGGGGATCCACATATTTCATGGCACCCACATTTCCCACACATCTCCTGATAACAATGGTACCTCACTTGTGTGGTGGGTCAAGAGGCATGCCACACAAAAGGCCCTACAGCGCTAAATGGAAAGATCAGAGATAGTGGTACCTGTGGTATTTGAATGATCAGTTCTATTTATAGCCCAACAGGAGTAGGGATCTGTATCCTCTATAATAAAAAATCAAGAAGCAAGAATGGCAGAAAAATGCATACCTCGACTATGGGTGCAAACATTATTGACAAAATGTGGTCTCTGATGTTTCATAGCATTTATTCCTATTATTAGTCATTCTTCTCAAACTGGAAACATGGTTAGGGCCTTGAGATGGTTTAGGTCCCTAAATTTAAATAACCAGACTCCCTGTCCTGTACATTACTGTGGGGTGGCATTTGCAGAAATTATTGTAGTTCTAAGTTGTTTTTCAATCAATAGTCCATATTACAGTAGATCTTTAACATACACTATTAGTACAGTATGTGTTTTGTTAGACAATTTTGCATTAAGGAAAATGTGGATCCGTTTTGCAGTGTGGAAAATTGCATTGTAATCCGGCTTTGCTCCGCCGGTCCAGTGCCACAGACCACTTGCCAGACTGCAAGCCCCAGGAGCCACAGGGGCTCATTGCGCATTTCCCACGCTCCAGGAGGCGCATAAAGACTCGCCTGCTGCAGAGTCCATCAGTGTTCGTGGGTGTTTCCTTGCATCGCGGCCGGGCTTAGCTCCGCCCCCCGCCCTCACCGACCGGCCGGGCTTTGCTCCGCCGGTCAAGCACCACAAACCACTTGCCAGACTGCAAGCCCCAGGGGCTCATTGCGCATTTCCAACGCGCCAGGAGGTGCATAAAGACTCGCCTGCTACATCGTCCCGCGAGGACGCGCGCGGGACGCGCCGGGCTAAGCCCGGGCAAAGGACGGGCCCTCTGTGGCCCTAGGAGGCCAGAGGAGGCCAGGTCGGGGCCACTCCCCCTGACCCCATCACACCGCCAAGGTAATAACTTTATGGCTTTCCTGACATTTTGGCAAGGGATCACAAACTGAACTCTAGTTGAAAATTCTTTAACACCCTCAGATTTTCTTGAGACCTTGTTATAACCTTGTGATAGCCTAACACATGCACACCCCATGATGACAAACAAGGGAGTGACCAACAAATCTTTCAGCCAGAGAAGCTTGCACTCAGGGTCACAAGTTCTATGCAGGCCATCTCCTCCCACTGCCAACATGAATGAACCTGCCAAGGCTAGCATATCCATCAACTAATTGCCCGATCCAACCAATGGCATACCGCAACACCTCTCGCTGCTGGATGAATTAAATTCCCTCTGCAAAACAAGGTATGCCACTGTGGAACCCGGAAATGAACTCAAAAGTTCCTCCCCTTGCCTCGCCAAATGAACCAGTATGTCAACCCCAATCGTAAGCCCCCTGGCCCAACCCAAAAACGTTAATACCCCAAACACGGTTTCTTCGCAGTCCTCATCTAGCAAAAGGAAGTGGGATGGGGTCAAGCCCACAGGGAACAAATCAAAACAACAAAAACTCTGTTTTAGCTCTCAATTGCCTATAACTAATCCCCTTCAAAAATTGGAGGAAAAAATAGACCAATGGATAACCTCCTTCAATTCGAACTTTCTGGCCCAGATTGAACAAACGGTTGGCTCACTCATTTCTCCACTAATTGCCAAAATTACCACATTAGAGGATAGGCTGTCGGGAATAGAGAAATATTTAAAGGCCAACCAAACCCGCACTGAAAATTCTTTAACATCAATCGGTCCCAACCCACTTGGTACCAAAAGTAACAATCAAACTCGCCCCCTAGTCCCTATCCTTCCACCACCTATTGCACCTAAAGCTAATCACAAACCGGGCCCTTTACAACATATTGCTACAAAAGTAGAGTCTAACAAGAATACAACTCACATACAGCTACCCCCGGAGGCTGCCCGCTTTGTATGTGTTCTTGCGGGAGTCCCAGAAATTAAACATGGTAAACCTGAGCGGGAACAAGACTTACTTAACAAAGTCACATATTGGCTAACTATAAACAGGCCCCTGCCCCCAGGTTTTGACGGTACCATCAAGTCTGTTAGAAGGGTGGGTTGGCTAAGCCCCTTACAAAAAGATATAGATGGTGACCTTGTTCTAATAAAATTTAGAAGCAGCTCAGTCATTCCCTACCTGCGAACTTTGTTTCCCCGCGAAGGTGATGGCTCTATATCCATCTGGGACCTACGCGACTTCTACCCGAGCATGGTATATACCCCTAGACTAAAACTAAGGGCAGAGTCTGCTCACCTGAAGGGCAGAAATACACGTGTATTGTGTGGCCATGGCTTTTCCGCCTTCAACCACCCTGTAACAATGTTCATTGGCCATGGGTATGGGAAATCATGAATTCTACTATGAAACCAAGGAACTTATTCATGCTACATGGACTATTGTTTTATCTTTCTTCCACTTTGTGTTTTTATATGTAATTTTTGTAATGAATGTTTTTAAATGTATGCTTTTATGATTTTAAACAAAATCGAATAAAGCTAAAGAACTGCATTGTAATCCAAGTGAACGCTATATGTTGGTTAGCAACCATGCTAGGTATGATTCAAAAACACTAGGAGGCATACTTACAAAAAAATATCGGAGCACAGAACTGTGCCAAATTCAAAAGCACCTTGTTGTATATTTATCCTTCTTTTATTTCATTTACTCCACCACAGTTCTTACCTGTGTCATCCATTCCAGAATGTGCATGGCTCTGTCTCCTTCTAGGGTTCTAGCTGGTGACAGTTTGTGCCTGGCCAGCTTATGTTGAGGTTGCTTCTTCTGCTCTCCTGCAATAAATCTCTGTTGCTGCTCCTGTGGTCTCCTGGTTACTTACTACAATTTTGGCGACGTTATCTGCTGGCCAGTACCTCAGAAGACCTCATCTTGATCCATTTTCAAGATTGTCAGCGGAAAGCAGGAGTTTTCCCTCAACTAGAAACGAATCCACGGCGTGCAGATCTTGCCAAGGCTCTCTTCTTCAGTTTCCAGTGAAGGCTCCCATCTGTGGTAATTCGACCATTTGTTTTTGGGATCGCAAAGCGGAGCGGAGCTTGAGCTCTACCAGCGCTGACGTCACCCAAACAACGGAGCTGGTGAGTCATTGCTGAGCGAGCGTCTTCCGTTGCTGTGGAAACACCGAGTGCAGCGCGTGTGTGAGCCACGTCTTCACGAGCGTCTTCCGTTGTTGTGGAAACACCGAGTGCACCGCGCGTATGAGTCACGCCTTCGGTTTCCTTGGAGACACACCAGACTCGTGAGCCATCGCGCAGTGAGTACAGCGCGTGCGCGAGCAACGCTCGAGACGCTGCTTCCTGTTGTCCTGGAGACGCACCAGCTGTTGTCAGAGAGGCTGTGCGTGAGTTAGCTGAAGCGAGCGCAACGTGGAGAGACGCTTCTCTTAAAGCTCCAAGCCTCGTTCCCAGACGATTCCAAGCCTCGTTTTCACTTCAAGCTGAAAATCAAGCCTCGGTTTCAGCGGCGGCCATTTCTTTGATGTTAGTGTTTACATCACAGTCTCACTTCGTTTTCCAGCCGTTTTTGTGTGAATTTAAGTCGAGTCTTACCCGGTTTGCCTTAAAACTTCTGCCTGGCTCTGTTGCAGTATTACAATATTGTTTGGACACCTTATAATTGGTAAGAGACTTTACTACAATCTTCTAGTTACTTTTGTTGTGCAAAACTTGGGTGTATTTTGATCTCACTTTACAATCTGTGAACATGGCACAACAATTTGTGGTAACTTTGCCTCCCCAGTTCTTACCTGAACCTGGTGTACCTGAAATACCTTGGGAAGACTGGTATATCATGTTTGACAATTACCTAGAAGCACTGGATGGACAGGAATTTTCACCTAAAAGGAAAAAAGCCATCCTTTTGAGCACTTTGGGCAAAGAAGGGCAGAGGGTCTTTAGATTCCTACCTATCACACTTGGAGCTGGTGGGCATGATACTGATGAGTTTAAGGAAGCCGTTGATCGTTTGGAGATCAGATTTGCAAAGGAAGAAAATCTGATTATGAACCGCTATAAGTTCTACACACAACGCCAAAAAGAGTCAGAAACCATAGATGACTTTGTGGCCAGACTCAGAGAGCTTTCTATAAAGTGTAAGTTTGGTCCTATGAATGACGAGCTCATAAGAGATCAATTGGTCGTCCAGTGCTCAAGTAAGAAAATTCAAGAGCGGCTATGGGCAGCCAAAAATCCTAACTTGAAAGACGCCATTGATCTGGCCAAAGTAATCGAGGAGTCTAGCAAGTGCATGAAGGTCCTTGATTCGCACAAGTCTACTCCTCACCAAGAAGTTTCTGTAGTTACCGACAAAGGTAGCGTTGTGGGGTGTGAGCATTGTTCTGGAGACAGTGTTGCGGTAGTAAAAAATAGACCCAGACCCTCTGTCAACTCTGTCAAGAAAACCTCAGTAAACAAAGTCTGCAACAGGTGCGGCAGCAGCAGCCACTCTTCCGATGCCAGGTTTTGTTTTGCATCAAACAAAGAGTGTTTGAAGTGTGGGAAAGTTGGACATTTTTCCAAGATGTGCAAGGGCAAAGCTAGACAGAGAGTGAATATTGTTGATGACTACTACGCTGATGATTCCGGAGTTGAACCTGACAGACTCTTGGTCATTGATGATGTTGATGTCATTTGTGATGATCCAAGACAAACCAGACCCAAAGCCATCTTCAAGATTGACTCCCACGAGGTGTTGTTGATGGTTGACACGGGTTCTCGACATACCATCATACCCAAGTCTACATTCGATGCCTTTTGGGAAGGGGTGAAATTACAGCGTAGTGATATCTCACCTAAGGGTTTCAATGGCCAGAAGATTGAAATCCTGGGTTTCTTTGAATCTCAGATTGTTTTTGAAAAAAGGTCCATTTTTGGGAAAGTTTATGTCTCCATTGATGGCCCGCCTATTCTAGGGTGGGTACATCAATATGACCTCTACATCGTCATCAATCCTAGGGCAAAGAATCAGATTATGGTTGTTGACGATGACTCTATTGAATTCATTTTGTCTGAATTTCGGTCTGTGTTCAGGGAGGAGTTGGGTGAACTTCGGGGGTATGCCCATCTCATTAAGTTAAAGAAGGGTAGCCTGCCTGTGCAACATCGGGTAAGGAGAATTCCCATTTCAATCCGGAGTGAGGTGAAACTCTTGATTGAAGAGATGCTGCAGTCTGGGGTAATTGAGCCTACAGAAGCTTCAGCATGGGTTTCGCCCGTCGTGATTTCCCAAAAATCAGACGGAAAATTGAGATTCTGTGTGGACCTCAGGTCCCTAAACAAGTGTGTCGTTGCGGACACCTTCCCTTTACCCAACATCACGGAGATGGTTTCCACTCTTCAGGGGGCGAGATATTTCTCAAAACTCGACCTGAAGAGCGCCTACCATCAGGTCAAGCTCCATGAGTCCTCGAAGCACCTTACCGCCTTCATCACCCCAGAGGGTATCTTTCAATTTACTCGTCTTCCCTTTGGGTTGATTTCGGCGGCGAGTGTCTTTCAAAGATTGGTCAGCGAAATTTTTAAGGGACTCAAAAATGTAGTATTCTTCCAAGACGACATCTTGGTCTTTGGAGAGTCCGTGTCTGACCACAACCTTGTTCTCAGAAATGTTCTACACAGAATCTGGGACACTGGCCTTACACTACGTAGGGAGAAGTGTTCTTTTCTTGTGGAGAACATTGAGTACTTGGGGCATGAGATCTCAGTCAATGGTGTCAGACCTAAGAAGAACCTTCTTGATGCGATACGCTTAGCCCCTTCCCCGTCTGACAAGGACCAGTTGCGGTCATTCATGGGTCTGATCGAATACTACTCCAAATTTGTGGAGAAGTTCTCAGAGAAGACCTTGCCTCTGAGAACCTTATTGAAGAAGGGTTGCAAATTTTCATGGGATCCTGAAATGGAAGCTTGCTTTAATGAGATTAAGGAGGCTATCTGCAGTGCTAAGGTTCTGGCACCCTTTGATACTGCCAAGTCCTCCACTTTGTTGGTGGATGCCAGTGCCTGTGGCCTCGGTGCGGTTTTACTTCAGTCCCACAAGGAGGGTGACAGACCTGTTGCATTTGCCTCACGTACCCTTTCAAAATGTGAACAGAACTATTCTGTTATCGAGAAAGAGGCGTTGGCGGCTGCGTGGGGTGCTCATCATTTCCGTCCATATCTGTGGGGCACACGCTTCAACCTTAAGACTGACCACAAACCCCTCATCCGCATTCTTTCCCCTGGGGGTGGGGCATTTGGTTCTCCAAGGTTGGCAAGGTTAGCCTCTAAACTCCAGGAATACCACTTTGATATTTCTCACATTTCTGGGTGGAGGAACTTCCAGGCCGACTGTCTATCTAGGTTGGCTGTTCCTTCTGGTTCTAATGTTGGCTTCAGTCTGGAGGGTTGTGATGCGAATGTGGCTTGGATCGATGATGTGCTTCTTCTTTCTGAGAGCTCTTTCTCTCGCTCTGAGTGGGTTGATGCCATGTCTAGAGATACTGTGTTACAGGAAGTCATCCAGCTTATCAAATTGGGTTCACGGAGAGAGAGCTGTCTCCATGTCTCTGTCCGTCCTTTCCTCAAAGTCATTGATGACTTGTCTGTTTGCAGTGACAATGTCATATTGCGTGGTGACAAATTTGTCCCTCCAGCTGACTTGAGACCGAAGCTCATTTCTCTAGCACATGAGGGTCACCTTGGCCAAACCCTGACGCAACAGCGTCTCAAGCTCAACTTCTGGTGGCCCGGTATGGACTCCATGGTCTCCTCATGGGTAGAGGATTGTCCTACCTGCAAGACGGGTGAGAAGAGACTTAAGGTTTCAGTGGGTTCTGAAATGGGTGCGCTGCAGTTCCCCGAAATTCCGTGGCACACCATCTGCTTAGATTTTATAGGTCCCATTGCTGAATTACCCCTTTCCCAGAGGTTTGCTGTTGTCACTGTCGACTGCCATTCTAAGTGGTTGTCTGTGGAGTTTCTCAAGGACATCACTACGGCTACTACCATTAATCACCTTAAGTCTCTGTTTTTTAGAGAAGGTTTCCCTAATGTTCTTATAACCGACAATGGCACACAGTTGGTTTCGCATGAGATGCAAGCCTTTTTGTCTGATTGCGGAATTTCCCACCATAGGACCTCCCTCTACAACCCTCAGGGCAATGGTCTCTGTGAACGCCTCAACAGATTGGTGAAAGGCACCATTCAAATGGCCCTCTCAAGTGGTTCTTCTGTCTCTTCCCTTGTTAGTGAAATGGTCTATGCGTATTGTACCACTCTTCATGGTTCCCACTCCAGTTCCCCTTTTGAGATGATGAGGGGCAGGGTCCCCAGCACCAAACTCATTCCCTCTTGGCTCAAAAATTTGGTCCGTCAGTCGCTTTCAGGTGACTTTTCCAGTGTGGTCCCCAAGCCTTCTTGTAAGGGTTCTGTCCTTCCTTCCGGTAAGGTTGCTTCTAGGTGTACTTCTGCAGGTCAGCTTCAAAGGGTCTCCTCTCGCAAGTCTTGTGATGGTGATGGGCTCTCCACCAAGGTTGTTGCTGGTAAAATTGCGAAAGGAGATCTTGTCAAGGTGAAGTCTGGTCGTGTTTCTGGTGGGTTGTCCAAGTTCCGTGGCCCTTTTCTCGTTAAGATGGTCTATCCCCACTATGTTGTTCTCTCCAATGGGGAGAAATGGAACTTAAGGAGGGTTGCCCTCTATCAGAAAGGTGGCGTTAGTCCTGTAAGTGGTCCTAGTTCTGTTCCTGTTCCTTTTCCTGTCCCGGATCTTTCCTCCTCAGGGTTCATGCTTGTTCCTTCTCCAGATCCGGGCCCTGTGGTTCCTGCTCCCGTTAACGTCTTGGCTAGGGGTGATGGTGGAGGGGATGCTCCTGATCCTGCTGTGCCTCTTCCCAATTCCACTGCTGATCTCGTTCCCAACTCCGTGTCTGATTCTAATTCAAGTCCCTCTTTGCCTGCCATCAGACCTCAAAGGAGCCACAGGCCACCTACTTATTTGAATGATTTCTGTTGTGATTAGTTCTTTTAGAGGGGTGACGTGTGTTCCTTTCAATGCCTATTAGTTGTGATGGTTTCATTGCTTATTATTACCTGTGTTTTAATTGTATGATGTTCTCATTGCTTATATTCATTTGTGTTTGAATGCTTATCGTTCTATGATGCCTCCATTTTTGCCTTTACTTCAGGAATTCTTCTGTAGTTTTGCGCTAAGTTTCCTTTCAATGACATGCACATTCTTTTGAGTTAAGTTTCTTTTCTTTTCTTTTGTTTCATTCTACGAGAGGAGATGTGTTGTATATTTATCCTTCTTTTATTTCATTTACTCCACCACAGTTCTTACCTGTGTCATCCATTCCAGAATGTGCATGGCTCTGTCTCCTTCTAGGGTTCTAGCTGGTGACAGTTTGTGCCTGGCCAGCTTATGTTGAGGTTGCTTCTTCTGCTCTCCTGCAATAAATCTCTGTTGCTGCTCCTGTGGTCTCCTGGTTACTTACTACACACCTCTAGTACTAGCACCACAAAAGCTGCCTTGTGCCAGTGCAGGCACCCAGCCGCAATGTTGCAAGGGGGCCTGTGCTGCAGGGGCAATTGTTTATGTTAACGGCAATTTGCCCTTTCTATGTGTGGCAAGAGCAAATAACGAGGAGAAAATTTAAATTTCTCCTTGAATTTACATTCTAATACCTGCTAATTCATGGCGTTAGAATGGCATTATTTTTGGCGCTGGCTCAGCCTTGTAAATCGTGGACAGCGTCAAAAAGTAATTGTTGTTGTGGTGGAACGCCCACTGCAACACTCATTGCATGCCCTGGCCGAAAGGGGCATATTTACAAGGTGACGTTAGGACAAGTAATGTGACTTAGCGCCACCTTGTAAATATGGGAGATGGCGCTACATCACTGGAGAATCAAAAAAGTGAAAGTGATGCTCCGGTGGTAAATGGGGCTTGTAAATATGCCCCTAAGTCGGTATACGCTTGAAGATGGCCGCCACTGTTGCACACATTCTTCCTGTGGTCCTGACACTTCTCTGCATGCTTAGCGTGTAAGCTTGATTTCCCTGTCAGCGCGCTCGGTTGGAGAACAGACACCGACGACACCTTGAAGGACAAGGAGGAGCCTCCAGGTTGGAAAGGTTTGAAGGACCCAGTGCAGATTGAGAAACTGCATACTGGGTGTGAGTAGTTACTTAGTAGGTCCTAATTCACTGGGATGAGCCATGTCCTCTGCTGTTTAGGGAGAAGTTTAATCTATCTCTTGTTATGCATTTATACCCGGCAGGTATTAGAATCAAGGGACCAGCAACGATCCTGCCCATTTTTGGTGACTATAAAGGCTCTGTTTGTTGTCTCGCTTGGCGAATAAGTACTTGCAAGCTGGGTGGATGCACGTTGTGGCTCGCACTCTGTTTACTTACCTGTTGGTGCTCTTATGCATGTAAGATACATGTAAGAAGTCATTTATACTGTAACCACATTACCAATTTATCGAGCTGGAGGATGCCCAGACATGAGGGAGGATAGACACATTTGATTCATTTTTTAATAAAAAGAAGCAACAGAGATTTAGGTTCTTGCCTATTGTTAACTATAAGTGGTGCACGGTGTAAGGGACTAAAGGGACTCCTAATAATATTTTTGATTTGAGTTTTATTTTTATCTATACAAAGAAACTTCTTGTCTTTTTGTGCTCCTGAGGAGCCCGATAACGACAGGGGCTGAAACACATCAACCATGCACGTGGAGGAGCCTATTAATTAAACATGAGATGTGAATGGATTGTGAACAAAGCATTTAAAGAAGCTAGTTGAGAATGTGTTCCTTAACAACATCCCTTGCTGATGTATGGACTATCTCCCTGTGGATTAGGTTTGGAAACAACATTTGGCACCACCGCATGTTTGGAAATTACTCACCGAGAGACAAGAATACATACAGTGCTTGTTATGATTAAATGACGTTGGTTAAGTTTATGTATTTTTCATTGTCATGTGTATAAGTGGATATAATTGCATACCAAAAGCTGATTACGAATGAACTGAAGTACAAACTAATTATTGCTCAACGCACTTTGCTTTGTTCAAAAGAGTACTAAGTGTTACTAGAATCTGTGATGGTGGGGGCGTTTGAAGTGGTAGAATTGATTGTTTGCGAGCAAGTTTCATACCAATTGAAAGTAGAAAGGTAGTGGGCTATCTTCTGTATTAATTTATGTCTGTCCACATGTTCTGGCCAGTGCATCTGATGACTTTAGATCATTTGTGTTGGTCTTTTACAATATATGCCTAATTGGGAGAGTATACGCATACATTTCGGAGAATCTGGGAAGCGGTAGGTGTTGTTTATGTTGGCTGTGAGGACTGGCATAGTATTCCTGCCACTGTGTGCCTGACACTGCATGTCCTCGGTGAACAAGAGTTTGAGGCAGGTAGAAAAACCTCCGTGTTGCTCACCATCTTCAGCTGGGGTCTGCGTCAGTGCCTTGGTTATCAATGTATTTGTGCAGCATTCATTGTAAGATAACTTTGCTTTGTAATGGGAAAGTCAGTCAACCTAGAAGGTATGGTGCCCACCAGCCTAAAGTATTGAACAGTGGTGCATGCACCTGTGATATATGCTACTCTACTGGGCAACCAGATGTGGTAGTTAAGGCCTCTGGACACAGTTTCCCAGTCAATCTTCTGATTTCTTATGAAACAGGAATACCCCCTCAGAAAAATAATAGGAAAGCACAACTTTCTATTTAAAACAGAGTCTTTTTAAAAGGCCATTCAGTCAACGAATTGGGGCAGTGGGTGTAGACAAGCATACAGACCACATACTACTAGAACTTGTGGGAAAGTGAGGGAATTCATGTTATTTCCATGGTGAGGATGGATTTGCTATGAAATTCTGGGTTCAGCTGTAGGATATATTCATTGATTCCAGGAGAGCTTTAAAGAGGAGACGTTCCTGCAACAGAAGAAGTGTGGATGACTGTGAAGAACCCCAGATAACCCAAGGTAGTGGGATTACACTAGATATGATTGCAGGGGAGAGAACCGACTGAAGACCTTTGAGTATGATGGCCATGGTTACTGGGACCTGCACTCAAACATTTTAGAAGAAAACAACTTGGAAATATTTGATTTACAGGGGAAATTCTGTTTTGTAGGGCATTTGCTTTTGATGTTGGAAAGAAGCTGCATATTTGCAGGTTACAAGGGACAGAGCAACTCAAGAGAACCAGTCTGAAAAAAGCTTGGACTCATCAAATAGCTACACAATCGCATCCTACTAAGAAAAAGTGTTCACCAAGGCATTCTGCAAAATCAAGCCAACTTCATCAAACTCTCGATGAGAAACACCTGAAATTTTGTCCATCTGAAGTATTTAGATCCTTAGTGTAAATGTAATACCCCGTCATAGAAATTAGGACAATAAACAACACGCATCGTAAGGCCAGTGATTAGAAAATGCATGTCACTCTTGAGTGGCATATTTTATTGCCCTGAGGTTAGTATATTAATTTTTAAAAACAACATTTGGATGAAGTGTAATCGTTAGTTTCACTAAAAACATTCAAGAAACACTTTTGAGTTCGAGCAAGGAATTTCTGACTAGGAGGAATTACCATATTAAGGCTGATCTGTTCACTCCTGTATTACACTTTTACTTTGTGGCTAGGTTCTGCTTGGAGATTTAAAAAATGGATGTCCAGTTTTCACTGATGATTCCTATTGCATCCAACTAACTTGACAGAGTCCTGATCATTTGTAAGCCCCAGGTTAAGGACACTAGACATGTGTCTGACTCCTTGAAAGTAGAATTATGCACCAAGACAACCCTTTGCTTGTACTTGAATGTGTGTCCTTTTGAGTCAAACAAAATGGGTCTGTTAGTCCCTTTTGACTCTCTTAATGTCACCCCATTAGATTAAATTTGTGAAATTTTTATATTACTATAATATTTGAACCCCTTTTAGATTTTTTCTTTTCTGCAACATTTTTTATAAATCTTTTGCCATTCTAATCAAGGTTTTTGTGTGCATTGGAGCTCTTTTTTTCTTAAATGTACTGTTGTTTGATTGGATGATACTCACATTAATCCTACAGACGAAAGCAAATGAAAGAGCATTACGTAGGCATCCCCATAGAGTTCGGATGTCCAAAGTATGTACACAGTCATGCTCATTAAGAAATTAGTTTATTTCATAGAAGGTATTAAATAGGAAATTCTAATGATGTATAATACACATAAACAGACACCCAAAAGCAGAGCCGTAGTCACAGGGGGGAATTTGCAGGCTGATTCAGCTCATATTATTATTTGCCACTCCCCCCTCCACCCCAAATGGCACAGGCAGCTGGCACAGCATTTATCAAAAATAGCTTATCTCGACAAACTGCATTCCCTGGTGAATGCATAGACTGTAAACTGGGAAAAATATTATTAGCACAATAACCATGCTGGAGTTCAGAATGGGAAAGAGCAGTAAAATGCCTTTAAATTTCGTTATTATCTTGTCAAATTCGTGTGTACAAAGACAGAAGTCTATTGTCATGCGATGTTTTCTGACAAATTGTTGCTTCTTCTTTTGACATTGTGACAATATTTATGTTTCTTTCTCTGACTGTAAAGTGAGATATTTTTTTAAGTGAACTATGTGACAATCCCGCTAATGTACAGGGAGTCTAAAACAAAGATTGCAGTATGTACAAAATATAAATATCTGTAAATGAACTATCCAAAAATTTCAAAATATATCAGCAGTTATGAAAGTGCAAATGAACCACATTTTGTTTGTAACTCTGAAGTGTGAGAGAAACAGAAGAGTTTAAGAATACAAATCCTGGATATAGACAAATGATAAAATTGTAGTTCATGTATTTTATTGCAGCATTTGTATAGCCCTTACTACCCCAATGAGTGGGCCCATAATCACTTACTTTCATGGGCAACAAGCTACACCATATAAGGTGTGTGGTTGGAAAGGTTTTGCCTTTGTTTTTTTGATGCTATGCGGTAATTGTTTCCATGTAGTGCCTGATAACCACCGAAGTGTAGAGCATAGCAGAGCAAAACAGAGTGCTGGATAATGAGGTATGACAGACGCAAAAGCACAGTATATTTTGTTTATCAAATCTTTTTATTATTTTTGCAAAGAATAACAGGAGGCTCATCAAGAAGTGTACGAAAAACTAGTTTAAAGGTATTACAGTACTAAAGGAATGTGAAACATCTGGCTGTGGCTCCTTTTTGGCAAGGGGGGAGGCATGTGGTATTATACTGGGGAGGGGAGCAGGAGGATAACCATCTTTATGGGGAAATCTGGAGAGGGGCGGCCCGGTGAAGACAAAATATGAAGCAGAACAGGTCAAAGGCTGGTTAACGAGAGCATGCCAATGTGTGGGGTGCAGGCATGCAAAGGATGAGCTCCCATGAGAGAATAGGTTGTTTGGGAATGAGGAGCTAATCCCACTATGGGGACTGCATGGCTCAAAGAGGCTTTGTTCAGGTATCCTGGACTAAATGTTAGATAACTGGGGGGATGTGTGGAGGATTGTTGTAGATGCCTGTCAGGTTTCTTGGACTACACAGGTTAGTCAAAAAGCAGCAAAGCACAGAGGGGCCTCATTTATGAGAAATGACGCATCGCTGCGTGAAAGCAGCGATGCGTCACTTCTCAGTGCGCACTCCTTGCGGCATTCCTGATGCGTCATATTTAATGTATGACGCATCATGTCGCAAGGAGTTACAGATACGTCAGTATTTCTGACGTATCAGTAAGCGCAAAAGTGATGCATTGCTGGAGTGTGTCACAAAAGTGACGCAACTCCAGCAATACGTCCTTTCACCTGGGGCAAGCCCCATGTGAAAGGGCATGCGTCAGTCTTATGCCTGCTGTGAGGCAGGCTCAAGATTTTGACGCAACGGCGTCCTAAAAGTGACGCAGTGAATATCTCATAGATTTTCATAGGTGTTTAAGTGTTGGTATTCTAATCAAACATGTAATCTATCTGGGGTCTCCAGGTGTAGGGGAATAGCGACTCTAATTGTGTTAAGGTATGTGTGATCTGTTGCAGTATATTTTCTTTTTATATACGATGGCAGTTTTGAACAGCTCTGAAGGTCCATTTATGGTATTTTTTATGATTATGGTCTGCCTAGCTGGTTACTGTACTGATTTGTTCAATCAGAATTTTTATTTTTATAACATCTTTTTTATTAAGTTACAGAAAGCAAATACACAGCAGGTAGTCATGCTTACAGGTTGAAGCAACTAAAGGTAGTCATGCAATTGATGATCACTCTCCCCATCACTCAGTTCACCCTCTGCCTCTCAGGCGCCGTGCGGACCACCTCAGGGAATGTAAGCTTTAACATTAACTGTATTAACTGCAGAGAATATGACACAGGGGCTGCCTCTGTAGATATTCCATTTGCCCCACACCCTCCTCTTTTCCTGGGGCAGCCACAGCTTTCATAAACTACTTTCTCAGCCACCATGCACCAATCCTTGTCCCTTTTCCAGTCCTTCAGTAGTGGAGCAGACACATCTCCCCATAAGCATGCTATGTTACTTTTGGCAATCGCCATGCCCAAGGTCATCCAGACCTGTTCCATTTGGATTAGGTCTGTTGTTTCCCACACATTGAGTAGACACTATGTGGTGAAGATCAGCATGTCTCTACCACATGCATCATTCATACATGCTACTCATTCCAGAAGTTCTGAACCACTGGATAACCCCAAATTATGTGAAACAGTTCCCTTCCTAACCACATTTCCTAGAATCACATATTCAGCCCACCTTGACCATTGCGTTGCATGAGAGGTAAGATTTATGGAGTACTTTAAGCTGTACCAGTTGAACCCACCACCAATGTTCCCTCTAATTTTTTTCCTCTATGTTCGGCAGTATAATGTCTCTGTGCGCTGCAACTAAAGCTATATGCGCCGGGAACCAGACTGTGTATGTGGTTGCAGCGCCTAATATCACTCCAAACCGTTGCTTAAAAAAGTGAAAAGAGAGTGCATTTCCACACATGTAGCACCTCATGGAGGCCTAGTTGTATCAAGCCTTTTGCGAATCGCAAAGGCCGAAATTTGCAGAATTTAGGCCTTTGCGAATCGCAAACGGTCTATTTGCATGTTTTGGCATGCATCAAAAATTCGCAATTTAAGGAATCGCAAAAATTTGCGATTCCTTATTTTGCCATAGCATTTAAGGAATCGCAATTTTGCGATTCCTTAAATGCTATGCATGTACTATTTTAAAATTGCGAATTTTGGTTAGGAATTCGCAAATTACCACCAACTTGTACTTGATGTTAATTTGCGAATTCTTTTGAAAATGCACAATTTGGCATTTTTGAAGGAGGCATGTGACGCACACATATGCCCATAGGACATGTATGTGCGCCATATGCACACACACATGTAGATTTCAGGGGTGCAGCAGGGTGTCTTTGAGACACCCCTGCACCCTTGAAATTATTCTCAATTTGCGATTAGCAAAATGCGAATCGCAAATTGAGAATATTTTCACAATCATTCCAATGGGCCTCCTGGCCCATAGGAATGCATGGGAAAATATTCCTTATTTGCGAATTCAGAAAATGCTAATTCGCAAATAAGGAAGACTAAGAAATCGCTGAAATATAGCGATTTTTTACATACATTCCATTTTGCCATTTCTAAATAGCGATTACTTAAAAATCACTATTTAGAAATCGCAAATTGGAATCTTGATACATCTACCCGACGTATCTTAAGGCAGGTTTTCAATTTAGATATACACGCAATTACATGAATTGGTCACACAGGGGAGTACACTTTGGGTTTAGCAAAGTACAGGACTCCAATGGTGGTATCAAAATAAGATTTTGCTGTAGATCCTTGGCTCAAGGACTGTTCATAGGGTGGGGAATGTTGGAAGCCTATACAAGATCACATATATGCACAAATACATAACATATTTGCCAATCCAAAATTTCTTTCCAATTTACAATTAGACGTGCAAGCTACGGAGTAATGTCTGGATATCCCATCAGAGATAGTTTGTCACCAGTCCAAAAATGAGTCCCCTACAGCAAGTCATCGTAACAACTTCTGGGTTAAAGTAACTTGTGGTAAAGTTGCAGTCAGGGTAGTGAATGCTTTGCAAAGGCTGGTCGTTGTTGAGACTGTGAGGTAAAGGAGGTTTCCCGTGATTAATATTTCTGCTGGAGAGAGATGTTTGTCTGGTTGCAGTTTTGACTCATCATAAAGTTGTACGGAGAGTTAATATGCCTGTTACAAAAATGTGTACCATACACATAACAGAACTGTATTTTATGTGGATAGCTCAGTAGGTTACTGCTTTAGTTGTAGAGAACCTTTTGTTACTTACAGTTCATGAGTTACAATTATGATATAGGACAGTAACCTATGAAGTGTCAAAGAGCTGCTTGCAAACTGCGTGGTATAGGTTACAAGGTTATATATTTTCACTATACTAACAATGGTAAAAAGGGTTGGTTTGGGTAGAAATACATTCTTATTAGTAAAGACAATAGTATGTGGGGTCTTTATTTTCCTAATTGCGTTCAACTAAGGGCCATCACATGTATTTCCGTTGATGTCTTCTGGCTGTGGCAGAGTTAATGTTACTCAGTCGTTAAATGCAGACTTATGTTCATTAATTAGCTCTTCTTGGGTTAATTGCTCAGATGAATCTGAGATTTAAGTAGCAGATTGCTCATGCCCTACAGGATCATCAACCAGATTGATGGTCTTAACTTTCTGTTGCCTGTACTAGATTTATATGGTTTTCTAGTAAAAATTGAGTGCAGCCAGGAGTTCTCCGCTTCCTCCTGAAACCTTAATAAAGGTCCATAATGACACATAGGAGACAATTGTGTATAACCTATATCAGTCTTCGGAGAGTGAAAAAAACAATACACCGTTACGTCAGTGAGATTTACCCCATCATATTGCACTTCAGGAAAAGAAACTGTCACTGTGTCAGAAACCATGATCCACACTTGTGCTGTCTGAGTACCTGCACTCTGTAGTTGTTTGCCATGAGTCATCAGTTCTCAGAACATTTTGACCAGCAAACCCCAGGTCTCAGGTGTTGTGTGCCCAGAAAAGTATGTCCCAGAATCACTGTACAAAGAGTATGAGACACTGTATACTCTGCACCCGGAATCCCCTAAAAAGACCTGAACCAAGAGCACACAACTACTCGTCAAATGGAGTGGCACAGCGCCTCAATGAGCACTGGCAGTGAGTATTAGCTGAAGATGATCAATCTCATTTGTTTCTGAAAATCTCAAATCTGAGCCTTAAAATAAATCTTCCTATGTAGCAATGTAGTTTGCATATTAACCAGGCTTACATTTGGACAAAGATAACTGGTTTAGTAAAGTGCTAAACTTCAAGCGCTCATTTATGTTGGGCATGCCAATGGGTTTTCAGGAAGATCCTCAATGTGCTGTGCTCATTAGTAGTATGCCTCATTGTTACTGAGCCATGGTAGATATGTTCCATAATTGCTGTGGCAGAAAATAAATGGTTCATATGGAGTATAGATGTGTACAAGGATGAATGCTGTTCAAAGGGAAATGTGCTCTACAGTTGCTGCACTTCTAGAAATACGTTAAAGAACTGAGAAACCTGTTTGTCTTGGATATCACTTCCTGTTGAGGAAGTATAGAAAGTCCATGCTTAATTTGTAAATAGACAAATGCCAGTGCCCGAAGCTTTGGCTCTGAAGTCCTCTGCCAGTGCAATTTAACATCGGCCTCTTTAATTCACTGCCAGATACTCCTTGCAATTTAATCTGCCTCTTGCATGTTCGTGATTTCTCCCTTTGTGCCAGTAGAAAGTGTGGAGATGCAGGGACTAAGAAAGGGTGAAATAAAAGACAAAGCTCATTAACGTGCAAATGGTCTTTCAAAGACCTGTGAAGTACTCGGCCGGCTGTTGTGTGCCCATGAGGCTGCCTCAGCCCGGGGGTCCACTTAGGGCAGTGGGGGTGTGGAGAGGGGCTGAAGCTGAAGCACTTTGAGCACAATAGGCTTTGCGTGCCTGCAACACTCTGCCTCCTGCGTGAATTTTGCGTCGCTCTCGTGTTAAAAGCGGAGGCGTGACCTGTCTCGTAGGGATGTCTGTGAGCTGTGTGTACACTAAATAAAGGACACTGCATGCTCCGGGTGACCATCATGCACGTGCGCCCACGCGCGCAGGTTAGTGGGAACAGTGCCCCCACCTCTGGCCATTCATCATCTGCTAGACCTCACAGGTTGTAATCCCAGTGCTCTTGAAAGGAGAGGCGGGGGTCTGGTGAATTGTTAATCAGTTTCTTGTATGTAATGGAGATGTATTTGTGGCTCATGTGTTCTTTAAGCATTCTTTCCTCAAGGGGTGACAATTCGGGAAGGTCAGCCCCTAGGGGAATCACCACCAGGAGAGCGGCATGTACCTGGAGAAACCAGAAGGTTTCCGAGATTGCCAGTTTGTAGTCTGCAGATTAGAGTAAGTGACCACTCCACTCTGAGTCTAAATGTCACCTACTTTAGAGAGACCTAAAAGACCTCATTTATTAAAACCGGAAGGAGTTCCAGAGTATCGAACATTTCAGTGTCCCCCCAGCTCAGCGTTCTGAGTGTTGTGTTCCAGATCTGGACCATGGGGGCTGTGGGCCCTTGGAGGAGCATGCATCTTGGGTTAGTGTAGAGGGTTTGCAGATATCCCCCCGGCACAGAACAAGGCAGTCCATACCGAATGCTGGCTCATCTTCAGGGTGGTGTACCATTGCTTAATGAGCACCAGCTGTGCCACCTGGTGGTATTTCTGAATTTCATGGACTCTAACAATGCGATACAGCACCCCATGTAGTCACTGTAAGTTGAGAGCCATATTGCAACCAGGCACAAATACGGATTGATCAGGATGTACCAGTTTAGTGGTAATTTGAATAAGCCGGGAAGCCAGAAGATTAGCGCAAACCTTGACCTCATCATTGAGGAGTGATATAGACTGATATGAGGCACAAATCAGTAGCAGCCTGCCCTCCCTATGGATGACGACTATCAAGGCCAAACGCTAGTCTCTGGGAAGTGTGGCCCTTGCCTACTCTCCGTGTATATCCATAAGAGATACAGCACCATTGTGGCCCCTGTGGGTTTGTAGAGCTCTAGCAGAAGGCCGTTGGCACCCATTGCTTTACCTGAATGCAGGCTCTGTATTGCTTGAGCAATTTCATCTTCAGTTGCATCACTCTCCATAAAAGTGGTGTCCTTACTCGAGAGTGTTGGGAGCTGTAAATCGGCTAATAGTTCGTAAAATTCTTCTGCGGTAGCCGTGCATGCGAGGGAATAGAGACACGAGTAGCAGGCAGTGAAAGCATCAGCTAAGTCTTGTGTTTCTCTTCAGTGTACCCCGTCTCCTGATCAAATATTGAACACCCATTGGTTCAACCTCTCATGTCTGTTGAGCCATGCAATTAATTTCCTTGCTTTTCCCCTGACTACTTAAATGTGATGCTGTGTCGCTCGACGCCTGGCCTTAGCCGTCTTTGTCACAATGTCCCTATACTCTTGCTGTTTAATGACCAATATGTGCTGTATCTCTCCAGACTTATCATCCCTCATTTTATGCTCAAGGTCTAGTATCTCACACTAGAGCGTCTCTATAGTATCCCTCTGTAGGAAAGTAGGATCTGCTTCTATCGTTACACCCACTTTTTGCTTGATGTAATGTTGTTTCTGACTAGTCTGACTGGGATCCTGCTAATCAGGACCCCAGTTTCTCTGCTTACTCCCCTAAATTGTTATGGTAAGTAGTAGGTACATCCAAAATTGGATACTGGGCTACCATTATCAGTCCCTCGTAGATGGTTCAAAGGTACCCAGGGCATAGGTTCCCCAGGGGTCCCCCAGAGGCTGAAACATGCTTCATGCCACCTATGGGAGACAATTCAAACTATTTCTGCATGCCTGCAATTGCAGCCAGTCTAAGCTGGTGCTAGCACCACTTACAAAAGATATAGGTTTCCCTATATCTAAGGTCACTGCACTTAAAACCTATAAGTCACCCCTGCAGCAGGCCTTTTCAATCCTGAAGGCAGGGTGCTCGGTTCTAAGTGTGAGGGTGCCCCTGCATAAGCTGGACACTCCTACAGCCTTCGGAGTCTATTCTCCCGGGTTGTGATTAAGACATCCATATAACATATAGAGGAGCACAGTGTCATTACACGATGACATCTCAACACTGTCTGTAACGGGCCCTGTCACGTTTGGTATCAAACATGTTGTAATCATACCCCAAAACCTTAAACGGTGTGGAAGGTATGATTCCAAGCACTATAAAGCCCCTCCTTAAGACCCTCAGTGCTCCCAGTACCAGTCTTCTGGACCCGGATAGCACAACATGACTTCTGCCAATTATAGACATGATTCTGCCGTCCTGCTGTTGAGTCAAGCTCAAGCAGGGGAAGGCAGAACAATAGGCATCCTGTCAGAGGATGGTGTGACCACCTCCCAGACAGGGTTTAGTGTATTGGGGCAGGGTTGGGGCATTTGCCAGCGCCACATAGCCTGAGTGCAGGGCACATGTGGTGCCCTCCGTGCATAGGCAAAAGAAACAATTGATTGACGGAATGCTGGAAATGCAAACATTCACCCCCAGTCACAAGGATATGGGTTTAATACATCATTCTTTTGCTCACCACACCACTCCAGTTTGGACTCAACAATATGCTAATCAGTCTTGATCCTGTTAATTATGGGAACAGCCCAGTCTGACCTGCCGAGCCAGGTCCTCCCTGGACCGGAAACAAGCATCCTGAGACTGGTTTAAGGGCATCACCCTTCATCAGTCAGGTTAGTTCAAATCCAGTGGTGTAGTGAGCATGGAACTCACTTCTGGGCATACCCTTCCCACTTAGGGTGACATATGCAAAAGAAACAATTAATGGACGACAGGCTGGACAATACAATCATTCACCCCCAATCACAAGGATCTGGGTTTAATACATCATTCTTTTGCTCACCACACCACCCCAGTTTGGACCCAGCCATATGCAAATCAGTATTGACCCTGTTCCTTATGGGAACAGTCCAGCCCTATCTGCCAAGCCAGGTCCTCCCTTTGTACTGGATTCAAGCTAGCCTGGCTGAAGAGGAGTGTTACCCCAAACCAGTCCCAGGATGCTTGTTTCCGGTTCAAGGAAGACCTGGCTTGGCAGTTCGGGCTGGATTGTTCCCATGAGGCACAGGGTCAAGGCTGATTTGCATATAGCTGGGTCTTAACTGAGGTGGCCAAGTGAGCTAAAGAACGATGATTGTTTCAACCCAGATCTGTGAATGGGGGTGAGTGTCTGAAACATTCAGTGCTCTGAGCATCATCTCTTTGTATTTGCCCTCCATGCATAGTCCAGTTCTAACCTGTTCAGGGATCCATTGACTCCTGCTCTGGCAAGAAACTGGACAAAGGACAGGGGAGAATCCTCCCCCTTGTCCAGCACCTCGTTAGTTAGGGACCCCTGAATCATCGCAGCCCTTTCCGTAGGGTACTTAAGGGCTTACCTGAGGGTGGGTCCCTAGATTCGTCGTGGGACATGATTCAATTCAGATACCCCTTCAACTTCAACCACTCTGAAATTCGCTCTGGGTATCAAGGCTGCAACCGAGAAGACTCCTTCTGCTCCTGATCTCTTCGCCCTGCTTATCTGCTGCAACGTCCTTGCTTGTGCTTCATACAGGAAACCTTCAAAGGCCTGTGGGCATCTAAAACACCTGAAAAAATCTCCCTTGAAGTGAAGGAGTCACTTCCCTGCATCTGCAGGCATTGCAAATATGCTGACCGCTCTGCTACTCTTGGGCTCCCATGGACTCTGAAAGGCTCAGCAACACAGTTAGTGATTCTTCACATCCCTCGATGCCTGACCTGTTCTCTCATAAATTTTGATGCCAGTATCCCTCATTGGAACTGCAGGATCCAAACCCCTGTGCACTGCATCAACTTGCAGTTGCAAAGGCCTGTTGGCTTTATTCCACCAAGATATTCAGGCTCCAAGTAGCCCCAACCTCTAGCATCTCCAGAGGCCAAGATCTTTCTCCTCACCACATCAATTGTACAGTGGGTCTGCATCTTTGGTGATTTGTTTGAGGTCCTCTGTGACTGCAGTGCCTCTGGACTGTGGGTCCTTTTGAGGGTCACCCTTGAACTATTTTGAGCTCCCATGATTGCTCAGGTGTACCCTGACTACTCCACTTGTGGTGAGTCTCCTGGACCTTGCTGGTCCCGACATTGCACCTTGTTCAACTTCCTTGTTAGTTGCAGTTGCCAAGGCGTGTTGGTGCTCCTGCCGGACACTGACCCTTCAACTCTTGAAATTCGACATGGGACAGTTTGTGTACTGCTCCTGGTCTTTTGCAGCATCAGCTGATCCACACAGCTGCATTCTCAAGCTTACCCTGAGCACTCCTGAAGCACCTGACATCAGTGGACATTTGTCTTCCATGTCTTGTGGTCACTTGAAGTGGCATAGACGCTGTCCCCTCTGCTTTCAGGTACTTCTTGACTTGAATACACCTTTGGCTTCCACCGGACACATTCTCCTTCTCCAGCAGCAGCATTTTTCTGAAGTCCTCCATTGAGTTCGATGACGGTTTCCAACGCTACTTCACACCTATGCACCGACTCCCCTGGGGCAGGTATCCTGGTTCCTAAGTTATCCACAAGTGTGGTGGCTCTCGAACCTTCTGTCTTCCACAGGGTTTCTTTAGGATTCACTGGGAACAGTCCTTCTTTAAAATTGCACCCTCAACTTACATATTGATTTTACAGAGAACGCGGTTGTGTTCCTACACTGCACACGACCTCCGTGGGGCTCCTAGATACTCACCTTGGGTGGTTCCTTGGGTCCCCAGCACTTCTACATCCCCTGAGTACTTTCTTGACTCGAGTTGTGGTTCCCTTATCACTATTTTTGTATATGGTTGGACTCCCCCTGGGGACCACTGTGTATTCTGTGCTACTTATCTGTTTCTATTAAACAGTATTGTGTACTATTGTGTATATTGTGTATATTTCTGCCTAGGAGATATCTGTATGTGTTAGTCAGTGTCGTATAATAAATACATATTTTTATAATTACACTGCGTGGTTCTTTTTCACTTAATCGATACCTATAAGATTATGTCATGGTGAAACAAGCTGCTTTACATTCCTTCTGGACTAAGCCTGAAGGTTGCTCTCCACAGCTACCACTTAGAGAGCTTTCTAAGGTTGTCTAAGACCACTAAAATCACCATACGTGTTGTTTTTATCTGTGCAAGGTGTCTACTTACATAAATGGACATAATATATTGAGCCAGCTTCCCACACCCTCTTATTTTTTTTTGTGCCCTACTATGAGGGAGAGCGTTTGTCCCTTAATAATGGCCTTGTAAGCCTCCCACTGAGCCTCTGAAGAGCTCACCAAAGCCTGCTTTTGTGTTTAGTAGTGGTCATTGGCCTACACCAGGCCCTCTCCCACACCAGTGGTCTTAAGATACCAAGGATCAAGCATGATGGTCCTCTGGTTTCGTAACTTGATCAGACTGTAAATAGCCAATACTGGGGAAAGATGCAGAACATCTCAGAAGTTAGGAATACGGTAAGCCACTGTGATGATGTAATCAATACAAGATAGACTGCCATGTGCTCCGGAGTGGTACGTAAAGTGGTGTGACGAAGAATTAGCGGCCCTCCACACATCACCCAATCCCATAGCCAGCACCAACAAGAGGGCCAGCTGGTTCATCCCAGAATTCCTTGCCTCCAAGCAAGCCTCCCGGAAACTAGAGAAGAAATGGCACAGTGGACAAACTTCGGACAGCCACGCAGCACACAAGGACGCCATCCACAACCACCACCACTTCATCTGGGCGGCCAAGAGGATTTCCTTCAAACACCACCTCGACAACAATGCACACAATAGCAAGGAGCTCTTCAACATCGTGAAGGAACTCTCCAACACCAGGTCCAACACCAACGACATCCCACCGTCGCAAGCCCTGTGCGACTCCCTCGCCACCTTCTTCCACCGCAAAATAGCAGACTTCCACGACAGCTTCAACACCTAGACAGCCCCAACAGACAAGTACACAACAAACCCTTCGCACACCATCGACCACGACCCCCTGCTAGCCTGGGCCAGCGTGAGCGTTGATGACACCATCAAGACCATGAGCACAATCCACTCCGGCTCTCCGTCAGACCCATTCCCGCACCACTACTTCAAGAAAGCAAGCAGCTCCATCGCACCCCACCTGCACAACATCATCAATATCTCCCTCGAGTCCGCAACCTTCCCAGAGAGCTGGAAACACACTCCGAGATCAACGCCCTACTCAAAAAACCTAAGGCAGACCCAAGAGACCTCAAGAACTTCCGCCCCATCGCTCTGCTCCCCTTCCCAGCCAAGGTCATCGAGAAAATCGCCAACAGACAGCTAACCTGATACCTCGAAGAAAACAGAATCCTGGACCCTTCCCAGTCAGGGTTCTGCAGCAACCATACCACTGAGACTGCCCTCATTGCCGCTATCGACAACATCAGGACCCTGCTGGACAATGGCAAGACCGCAGCACTCATCCTCCTAGACCTCTCCCCCGTCTTCGTCACCGTCTGCCACCGCACTCCACGCGCACGCCTCCACGCCGCAGGGATCCGAGACAATTCTCTGAAATGCACCACCTCCTTCCTCTCGGGCAGAACCCAGAGGGTCCGCCTCCCCATTCTGTTCCAAAGCCCCCGAGACCATCTGCGGCATACCCCAGGGATCCTCCTCAGCCCAACACTGTTCAACATTTACATGGCCCCGCACATGTTGCCCAACAGCACGACCTCAACATAATCTCCTACACCAACGACACTCAACTGATCCTCTCCCTTACCAAGGACCCCATCACGGCCAAAGCCAACCTCCACGAAGGAATGAAGGCCGTCGCTGACTGGATGAAGATCAGCCTTCTGAAGCTGAACTCGGACAAGACGGAGGTCCTCATCCTCGGCTCCAACCCTTCAGCCTGGGATGAATCCTGGTGGCCCATGGCACTGGGGACCGCCCCGACACCCACCGATCACGCACGCAACCTAGGAGTCATCCTCAACTCAACGCTCTCAATAATCAAGCAAGTCAACGCCGTCTTCTCCTCCTGCTTCAACACCCTCCGGATGCTCCGCAAGATCTAAGGATGGATCCGAACAGGTACAAGAAAGACAGTCACCCAGGCCCTCGTCAGCAGCAGGCGCAACTCTGGAAATGCCCTGTACGCGGGAGCCCCGACCAAGCTCATGAACTGACTACAATGCATCCAAAATGCCTCAGCACGACTGATCCTTGACGTACCACAACTCGGTCACATCACCCCCAACTTGAGAAATCTGCACTGGCTCCCCGTCAACAAGAGGATATCCTTCAAGCTCCTCATCTACGCACACAAAGCACTTCACAAGACTGGCCTAGTTTACCTCAACAGACAGATCTCCTTCTACATCCCCAACCACCAGCTACGCTCTGCAGACCTCTCACTCGCCACCGTCCCGCGCATCCGAAGAACAACCACCGGGCAGGAGATCCTTCTCCCACCTCGCTGCCAAGACATGGAACACCCTCCCATTGAGCCTACGACAGACCCCAGACCTGCTGACCTTCAGGAGGATACTCAAGACCTGGCTGTTCAATCAGTAGCAGCCCTCCTCCCCAGCGCCTTGAGGATGGCATACAAAGCTCCCAACCTTCTTACTTTTTCTCTTAAAGGGTTCCAAATTGGGGATGAATATTAGGCTGTGCAGTAGAGGTTGAATGTGTTGCTCGACTGGTACTTGGGCCTTCTCATGAAACAGAAGGAGCCTGTCTCAATATACTTAACTCTTCCCTTCCAAAGTTGACCGGATTCTTGGTCTGCAAGTCCTTCCGCATACTTGCAGTTCCACACCAGTACTCTTTATTGGGCTCTCCTCTTAAAAAGCAGTCTTGCATATCCGGCAAGTAACCAACCAAAGCGGAGTTCAAGTTGTGAACTCTGTTGGCCACAGTGTTTACACAAGGTAACCAGAACGGCCTAGATATACAATACCTCCAATTAAATGCATTAGAAATAAAAGAACTTATTTACAAACCGCTTGCACCACTTTTACGGCACTTTCAACATGAGAAAAGTAACACAAAACTGGCACAAGAGTTTTGTAAATAAGCCCTAAAAAATATTGTCCTGCATAATGACTTCATATCTCACCTAATTCTGTCTCATCTGTGAATCATTTTAAAGACCTGTTCATCTGCAATATAAATATGACGCAGTAGGCACTTCTATACAGACACCGTTTGAATGCAAGCCTATAAGATAAGTGAAATCCATCAGGTACACTGCACACATTAAATAGGTAGAAAATATTGTCGTGTTCCTTTCACTTGTAATGTGTGACCTCATTTATTCACATCGATCTAATTTTGAACACTAATTTTCCTTTTTTGTTTTGCAGATTAACTACAGTACTTCTATTGGACTCCATATTATATGTTGTCTGTTATATTGTTTTGTTAAAGTTATGGTTCTAGGTATTTATTGTATTGTTATCATTTAGTTATATTTCCAGTTATTTATTGTTTTAATAAAAGTTAATTAAAAAAATACATACGTCTTTTTTTTTGGGGGGTAGCAGTCCACAACAGAAATGATATTTAAAATTTGAAGTATAATTCTGAGGCTAGCTCTTCACCAGATCTTTACCAGAGTGTATAGCTACAACTTACGGTTCAAATTCAAAAGAATAAAGAGTACAAAGCCATTAGCAACATAGTGTGGTGAACTTCTAACCTCTGTGCTCACGTAAGTGTTCCATGAACTGTTAATATAGTAACAGGCAGAAAACCGTTTGGGGGCTTGGGGTAAAAGTTACTGGCTGTACAGAAACCGTTATATTTACCCTGGAAAGGAAAGCAAAGTAAAAAAAAACATTGTGTACCAGATTTACAACCCTCTTGCACCACTTTCGCAACCAACCCCCCCTACAAAATTACAAGTATGTGGGCCTCAACGACCCCCCTCAAGCTCCGGGAATCACCACTCCCGGGAATTTGTTAATTGCAGGAGGCTGACTGCGTGGCCCTCCACCTGGTGCCCTCGAGGGCCATGGAAACTACTACCACCGGCTCCTGTAGTGTCCCGGGGTGCCTACCACCAGTATATTGCTGTTTGCTTTGACATAGCGGGACTCTCACGACTCCCTGAAGGACTGGGTTCTTTAAGACCCAGCGGTGCCAGGGCACAACACCTGAAACCTTCGTGGGTAACCTGCTCCGGCGTACGAATGACAGAGACACGGGACACTTCCTTCGGCGTCAAAGATTCAAGGTTTATTTGCTGCAGGGAACACAGAAATCACAGGAAGTACATCGAGTGTAGTTCGGGGAGACTGCTTCAAATTGGTTCTGTGGATCGCTCCTTTTATACAGTTTTTACCCATAGGACAACATGGCACACAAAAGTTTACAACCCGGTTCCCACCATTATCCCCCAGAGGGGTCGCTTTGGTCACTTTGATACACATGAGGTCCGGAACATAAGTGCGGAAACATTTGGTGGTTCCCAACTGTAAAAACCCATCTTCTCATCATTAGCAAATTCCAATCAGCAGTAAAACAAATCGAAATAGGATCAAGGACAGGTGCAGAGGAAGACGGAGACAGTGGGGAGATCGGAAAGGGTGTAAAAGGGGAGGTATCGGGAAACACGAGATACAGGCATCAAAGGGACGTGCCTAATGAGATGCACGGCTGAGACAATAAGTCTGTGCGGCAAGATGAGCCTCGGGCAGCGCCATCTGCTTTACAGTAGCATCCCCCTCGTCATAAAGACACTTACAAAGAACATGTGTCTACCGCAAATTTCTTGGGAGTCCCAGGGTCGCGAAGCGGACAGCGTCCGTTCGCTGGCTACTTGAGGGCAAGAGACAAAATGGATGCTGTATCTAAGATGGAACCCGTGGGTACAGATGAAAAACCCACATAACAAACGAACGGTTTAAGTTAGCACAGCGAAACTGCGCACACTTACTAAACTCGTCATTTGCGGTTCATAGATACCAGACTCGACCATATTCGTGCGAGTCGAAAACACCGCTGACAATTGTCACGGAACCTCAGACGCTCCTTTTGCCCTCATGTAGGCAAGCACTAGTCGGAATCATATTCGATATTCATCAGACCATCTAGATGTTGCTGTAGCATAGCTCTGTCCAACCGAGTCCCCTTGGTAACAGGTGGTTGTCTCATACACGTTGCAGCACAGAGGCCACATAAGGCAGGACCACACTGCACACAAAGGCAACACGTGAACAGGAACACTACAACGACTCCGATGATCATCAGAATCTTCCAACCCCAAGTCGACATCAGGCCCCAAAACCACCCAAGTAGCGTCCAATCCCCTACATCCACGTGTATGGATTCGGAGATTTTATGCAACCTCGAGATGGCTTGATAGACAGTTGGAGCGTTATCTGGAATGAAAATGCAGCAGCTCGAATGGATCACCTTACATACCCCACCTCGATCTGCTAAGATGACATCTAAAACCATACGGTTTTGTAACGTCATAAGTCTATCCGCCTGAAGTTCTGTGGTGATATTACCAAGGGCACTGGCTGTAATATTAGCTGTCGATTCTACCACTCGAGTCAACTGTCTCAGGTTCCTACTATTAACCATAGGTCCCCAAAACGGGAGGAAACCCTTGAAAAAGTCTCCTGCCTCTTGACCGGCAGTATCTTCTTCGCTAATTACGCCTCGCACAACTCTAGTCTTATGGTAATCGGCATCTACAGTGAACGTCGGAGGCAACAAATTTGCAATGAAACATGAGCCCATGAAGTCAGCGGGCAACCATGCGTATGCACGATCATAACAAATAAAGTATGTACCCTTGGCGGCCAGGAACACAGGGGACGAGACCATCGGCAGAATGTAATTTTCAGTGCAAGCACTCGCTCCAAGTCGGGCTTGCGATCTTCGGCCGCGACCCATGAGACAAAAATTACCAGTGTGGGGTACGACCCATATCGGAGGCGAGCTTTTAAGCTGCTTTTCGCTGGTGAATGCACTATATTCACCTCTACTTAGGACCCTATAGGCCTGTATCTCTTCTTCGGGAATAAGCGAGGGATCATAGATATCACTATCTAAATCCTCTATTGCTATCGACAAAGGTTTTTGATACGAGGTAGGACCAGAGTAGGGGGAACATGGTTCTCGAATGGGGTGGAAGCCCAGTGCGCTTCGAAACATTGTTTGAAATGCTCGAGCTGACCCTTGGGAACTATACGGTAACACCAGATATGGAATCCCCTTATCCGTAGTATGTGGCATCAACCCACACACCCAACAATTAGTAGTGTTAACCACTAACTGATGCTGATGAAGGAGCTGAATAAAGGAATTATTGCGGAATTCTACACGTCTAGCCTGTTCGTGTTCCGGTAACATATGAAAGGAATGAGGAGAAATAGTGGAGGTAAGTTTAGGGTCAGGAGTAGGAGTAGGTGTAGCAGAAGGTAAGAAGTAAGACATTGTGTAATACACCCCTCCCGCCAATAATGCAGAAGCAGTCAAAAACAATACAAACAGTTGGAATATAAAACATTTGGTACGACTGAGTTGCTGCAACCTGAATCTATGAGCCTGAGCTCCTTCCAAATCATTCAGCTTCGAGAATGCCATTCCCTACGACCGTCCGCAACGTTTCTTGACGCACTTCGTTCTGTGTAGCAATAGTCAATCCCTAGGAGTTCCCAGGAACCGACGGCCTTTAACCTAGCGTCAAGACCTACTATCCAGAAGGAAGTACGCGCGCGGCCCTACGGCCTTTAATGCACAATATGTATATATGCAAAAACAAAGTCTCTCAGCTGTGAAAGCAAAAAGTATAAGGAATGAAACTCAATATATATGTACAAAAATAATTACAATGGTACGAATGTTCAAACTGATCATGGAAAACAGGATAATGCAGTTGTCAATACAGCAAAGCAGGATCTTTTATTAGTCTTTAGTGCTAGATCGTAGAAAGTATCGAGTTTTCCCAGGACGTGTCTGCTCGTCAAACAGAGGATCCGTTGAAGAGACAGCGTCCCGATGATCAGTTGAGTGGTTTGGTCTTGAGTCTTTTAATGATAATTGTTCAACAGTGTCTTTCTGCTACGCTGAGGATTCTCCAACAGGCTGTGCGTCGCTAAAAGGTACAAACACCGGCAATCCTTCGGTTTCGGTTGATGCAATGCCTCTCCTTACCCACGGGTCTGTCGGCAAAGGGATAGGGACCTTTTTGGTATGGGTGGCATGCACCCAATTCTTGCGTCCCTCGAGACGAACAGCAGTCCTCGTGGCAAGGAGAACCTGATAGGGTCCAGTAAACCTCGGGTCCAGGTTATTCTTGCGTGAAAAATTTCTCGTCACCACCCAATCTCCGGGCTGGAGCTGGTGGCCTGGACCCTCCGTCTGCGTCGGCAATGCGTCGTAAACCTGTTGGTGAATTAACCTCAGTTTAGCAGTCAAGTCATGAAGATAATCGATCAACATTGGGTACTCAAGATCACAGAACATTCCTGGCCTAGGAACCCCCCACACATTCGCAGGACGGCCGAACACTATTTCATAGGGACTAAGCCCTACTCGGGAGTGTACAGTCGCCCTAGTTGACAGTAATGCTAAAGGTAAAGCGTCAGGCCACGAAAGACCAGTCGTAGCCTGAATCTTCGCTAGCTTTAGTTTAAGGGTGCCGTTATACCCTTCAACCAAACCAGCTGACTGGGGATGATTGGCACTGTGGAATTTCTGATTAATTCCAAGGCCCTTACACACACTCTTCATCACACTACCCACAAACTCACTTCCGTTATCTGACCACACGACTCTAGGCATTCCATACCGAGGAAAATATTCCTTCAGCAAGATTTTCGCAGTAGACAAAGCAGTGTTGTCTTTGAGAGGATAGGCCTCGATCCATCGGGAGAATGCGCAAACCATAACTAAAACGTATTTCAGGTTATTGCATCGCTCCATATGGATGAAGTCCAATTGAATCACCTCAAAGGGGCATGAAGGGGGAGCAAAACTGCCAGGAGGAGTTGGGGTTCCTCTGCCAGGATTGTACATCATGCACACCATACAATTCTTCACCAGACGTTCAGCACATTTCGTGATACCATCATTCTTCCACACAGGAGACAATAATTTGCAAATACCTTTCGCGCTAATATGTGCTAACCCATGCGCCATTGTCACAACGGCCAGCACATACGCATCCGGTAACATCCATCTTTTCTGATCAGACAAATCAATCCAACAACCATTCGCATCCAACTTCCCCGTACTTTCTTTCCACTTCGCCTTTTCAGTCTCGGTGGCCTCATTCTGAATTTCTTTCACACTTTCGATAGTGTCTTCACACATGCTCGATTCTGTAGGCCACCTAACCGAACTCGTCACATACATTCGAGTGCTAAGGTTCCGGGCAGTCTCCTTAGCAATCTCGTCCGCAAACGCATTACCACGACCAACATCATCCGTGACCTTACGATGCGCACTACATTTAACAATCGCAACTTGCTTAGGCAACGTCAGTGCATCCAAGAGATCATTCACAAGCTGGCCATGCTGAATCTTCGTACCATGCGACGTCAAGAAACCTCTCTCTCTCCACAATCGTCCAAAACTATGTGCGACGCCAAATGCGTATTGGCTGTCGGTAAACACATTCACACGTTTCCCTTTTGCTAACACACACGCTCTAGTAAGAGCAATCAGCTCTGCAGCTTGGGCAGAATTCTGATTTAATCTTGCAGTCTCAACAACAGTATTCAACGTTACAACAGCATAAGCGGTAGTCACATCACCATTCGGCAACTTAAAGCATGACCCATCCACATACAATGTACCATCCGGATCTTCCAATGGGGTGTTTTTAAGGTCCACTCGACCTTTTGTTTCTTCCTCTGTCCTCAAGTAGCAATCATGTTCTGCTACTTCATTTGACTCTGTGCTAATTGGTAACAAAGTTGCCGGGTTCAGAACATTACAACGTTTTATTTGAATGTGGCTTGCCAACAGCGTCAATTCGTAACCAGACAACCTCGCACTCGTCAAGTGCTGAGTTTTTGTCCGATTCAAAAGGGTATCGACTGCATGCGGAACCATCACCGTAAGCATATTATCCATGACCAGTCCTGCTGATTGTCGGATGGAGACCGCGGCTGCCGCTGTTGCTCGTAAACAACTCTGCAATGCTCTAGCTACCGGGTCCAAGGTCGAGGAAAAATATGCACATGGACGTTGCTTACCACCAAAAGGTTGCGTTAAGACGCTCAAAGCACAACCTTCTCTCTCGTGAACATATAATGTAAACGGCTTGCTATAGTCAGGAGTACCCAACACAGGAGCCGAACACAATGAATCACGCAGTTCAGAAAAACTTTTCTGACATTCTTCCGTCCATGGTAAAGGAGTCAAAACATCCTTGCACGTAAGAGCCACTAATGGTTTCGCTAGCAATGAAAAATTTGGAATCCATTGCCTGCAGTATGACGTGATACCTAGAAAGGCACGCACATCTCTTTGGGTTGTTGGCACAGCCATGCGTGCAATTGCTGCAATTCTCTCTGGGGTCAACCTCCTTCCCTCCTTTGACAATAAGTGACCTAGATAGGTTACTTCTTGACAACAATATTGGAGTTTAGTAGGTGACACCTTGTGATTTAACTCACAGAGATGTTGCAGCAACGACACCGTAGCAATTTTGCAAATGTCCTGAGTATCAGCGGCTACCAATAGGTCATCGACATATTGGATCAAGGCCGCACCAGCCGGCAACCTAAACGCATCCAGTTGACCCTTCAAGGCTTGGCTGTAAATAGATGGACTTTCACAGTAGCCCTGAGGAGCGCGTTTGAACCGGAAGCTGCGTCCACCAAGAGAGAAACCGAAAAGGTCTCTGCTCTCTTCGGCAATCGGGATGCTGAAAAACGCATTTTTCAAGTCAATCACCAAAAACCATGATGCAGAAACTGGAATCAGAGTCAGTAGCGCCGTGATGTCAGGCACAACGGGGAATTGAGGAACCACAATTTTATTCACCTCCCGTAAATCGATAACAAAGCGATAAACAGGCGGCTTTGAAGGATCAGTACGTTTAAGAATGGGCAGTACAGGGCTGTTGCACACGTTTCCCCGAGTCTCCTCAAGAACATCTTTCTCGATCAAATCATAAATGATCGCTAACAGTGCTCGTTCACCATCAAGGGAGATACGATATTGGGGAATACGTGGCAATCGCACATTAGATTTCAACTGAACAACATAAGGGGAGATATCAAGTAGGCCCACATCATTTGGACCCGTTGCCCACAAAGACGCAGGAAGAGAACTCAATTCCGGTGGGAGCTTATCGAGGGACAAGTACATGGAAGAGACAACCCTCTCTCCTAACGTAAGCTTCACACCCGCAGGAGAACAGTACAAAGTCGCATACAAACGTTTAAGCAAATCCAGGCCCAAAAGATTTTCACCACAACCCGTAGTCAAAATCAACGGGGCTTCAAGCTCACGTGGCCCAATTTTAAGGGGCAAAGGGCGCGAAACTGGATTGCTAACAGGGGCGCCAGAGAATCCAACGGAAACATTTGTTAAGCCAGACAAAGGTGCGCCAGGGAGTTTCGAATGCTAAATGGAACTTTTCGCTGCACCAGTGTCCAACAGAAAAGGCTCAACGACGCCCGATGTAGCAACTGCGACGTAAGGCCCTCTCTGATCAACCGGAACTGATACTACTCCCTCTCCTTGTCTTTGGCTGTCCTAGTAATTACTGTCGTCAGTTCCCTGATCGACGTAATAATCGTCTACATTGTACTGCGCAGATCGTCCTTGCGATGGTCCACGTTGATCAAAACAATTATCGGAATTTGATGAATTATCTGAGCGATTGTTCTGAGCACCACGACCTCTACCACGTGGTGCCTGCTGTGAACCACCCCGACCTCCTCTAGACGAGTTACCATTATTACGTTCATTTAGAACAGGACAATTAAATTTAATGTGACCCTCTTGTCTACAATAAGCGCATTGATTGTACCCTAACGAGGATCTTTGGGAGGAGGAGTCATTACAAGTTTGAGATCTGTTTGATTGCGGCTGCGATCTATTCTGTTGCGAATTATTCTGATTCGAACGTGGGGGATACGCTTGCTGAAGCAGCACTTTAGTTTTTAGCTCTTTGGTCTTTTTATCAGCACGGTCGTTCTCTTCTTTCTCTCTGTTCTCATAATATTGTGCCGTAGCCAATATCTGAGCTGAAGTAGAAACGGCCCATGCACTTTCTGAATTCCTCAATTTATTACTCAAATCGGGCAGTAAGTTCGAAACAAATTTATCCACGAACAACCTTTGACCACCCTCGGTGCCCATATCCTGTCCACTATGATCAATGAATGCCTCCTCAAACCTCGTGAAGAAGTCGGAAACACTCTCGTCCTTCTTTTGCTTACAAGCCGACAATTTATCCCAGTTCACCTTCATAGCTGGCATAAGAGTTTTCATTAGCGTTATAATTCTTTGAGGGAGAGCAGCAATCATCTGCTCGGGTTTAGCTCCACCAGTTTGTAAAGCATCAGACGCTACAATGGCAGCCCAATCACCACCTAGTTCATTCGGATGATTTTCCTGACGAATCTTAGCCCATACCGGTTGCGGTACAACATTGCCAAACAGCATGTCAATATCGGCAAGATTCATTACCGTAGCGTCTACAAGCTGCGATAATTCCTTATAATACCCTGCAGGATTTTTGCGAGGGTCAGGCAAAGATTGTTTCACCTGCAACACTTCCGATCGCTTCCACGGGAGATGTATCCACACTCTCTGGAAGTATGGAGGAATAATGGGATTAGCAGTAGGATCGCCTGGCATCCACACTGGTGGAACCTCACGCATAGGAAATTGACCAGACCCATCTGTCTGTCTTTCGATATCCTCGACAAACAAGGCTTGAGGTATAGGAGTGGGACGAAAAGATAGCAACCGTTCAACAGCACGTCGAACATTAGTATCCACTATCAGTCCAGTCGAAAACTGAAGCTGTAGATCAGACAACGCGGTCAGCACCTCGTCAGGTGCGTCGGCCGATATCTGATCACGAAGGACCTTACACATTTCTTCGAACACAAATCTTTGGGTTGGTATATTGAATTGACAAAACGTGTCGAGTACGATACGAGGAGGATTTCTAAGGGGGTGCGTCATCCAACCCATCGCCATATTGTATAACGAAGCACGTTCCCTTCCACCAGGAAGCTGACTACGTCTCTGAGGACCATCTGAACCAGCGGACCCAAGAACAGGTCCGAGCGAATGAAAGAAACTAGCCGCAAGAGGAGAATTGCGACTACGAGTAGAGGGAGAAGCATAGGACACAGGGCTAACAAGTGAAGGAGTAGAAACAGAAACAACAGCAGGGGTTAATAGAGCAGGAGCAGTAGCGTGAGCAGGAGTATGTGGAAGCGGAGGAGCAGTAGGAATAGAAACAGATGTAGGAGCAGGAACAGTCGGAAGGACGGGTGCAGGTTGAGGAACAGGCAAAGGAAGAATAGGTGCAGGAGCAGGTACAGGGGGAATCACAGGGGCTGTGGTACCCTGTACGTACGGAGGTGGCGACTTCATAAGATAAGACATTAAAGGATCCTCAACTGACTCATCCTTCTTTTCCGGCTCCGTAGGCAAAGTAGGATAGCATTTATCTATAGTCATACGCTGTAATCTGTCAAACACTTCCTTTTCCCTAACCTCCTTATCATGCTGGAACTGCTCTGCTTTCTTTACAATGGTACCTGCACTATCTCGCTGATTTCGTTTAGTCTGTCTGATTTCTTTCTGTCGGGCTTCTTTACGCCACAACCGAAAGGCATCAAACATGGCCGGCCTTGACTTTTTCGCGAACAATTTAACCTCTAGATTATCTAAGATCGGGGCCTCGAAGCTACCATGTGGTGGCCAGCGAAGGTCACCATCTTTCTTTGTATATTTGATCCAGTATTCATTAAAAGTAATCGGGCCTAGCCCATGTTTGCTATATAATTCATACGTGGGAGTTCCAACCGGAGGTATCGGACACGAGTCCTCCAGTCGGGAATCCATACCACAAGGCCTGAAACAACTAAACAAAGTACTGCGACCAGGCATCTTGCACACTAGCCGAGTTTCACAAACTTCAAGGGTTACGGGATTTACCAAGTCCCAGCAAAGAACAAAACCCTCGGTTTTTGGCGGCTGCAGTCGTCAAATAGCACAACAAAATACGCTAGCAAAGTGTCACCGACAAAAACACTCACACAGCGTTAACAACAAAAACACTCGCTAAAGTGTCAACAACCAAGAACTCTGGGAGCAACCCACAAATACTTAACTCAAAGATCGATGGCGTCACCAGGAAGGCCCGTCAATCGTCTCGCTATACCAAGGTCTACGCCAGGCGCCAAAACAGGTCTACAGTCAGGGCAGCAGTCCGTCGCAGCGTCAGGAGGCGGGAATCTTCGCGGGAAAAGTCTTTGGGTCACTTATTTCAACAACAGGATCGATGAAGCGGAGTGCACCTTCCCTCGGAGATTTCACACGAAGTTCCTCACGATCGTCGGGCTTGGACCAGTACCACTGATGCAGCCCCACGTTGGGCGCCAACTGAAGGACTGGGTTCTTTAAGACCCAGCGGTGCCAGGGCACAACACCTGAAACCTTCGTGGGTAACCTGCTCCGGCGTACGAATGACAGAGACACGGGACACTTCCTTCGGCGTCAAAGATTCAAGGTTTATTTGCTGCAGGGAACACAGAAATCACAGGAAGTACATCGAGTGTAGTTCGGGGAGACTGCTTCAAATTGGTTCTGTGGATCGCTCCTTTTATACAGTTTTTACCCATAGGACAACATGGCACACAAAAGTTCACAACCCGGTTCCCACCATTATCCCCCAGAGGGGTCGCTTTGGTCACTTTGATACACATGAGGTCCGGAACATAAGTGCGGAAACATTTGGTGGTTCCCAACTGTAAAAACCCATCTTCTCATCATTAGCAAATTCCAATCAGCAGTAAAACAAATCGAAAATAGGATCAAGGACAGGTGCAGAGGAAGACGGAGACAGTGGGGAGATCGGAAAGGGTGTAAAAGGGGAGGTATCGGGAAACACGAGATACAGGCATCAAAGGGACGTGCCTAATGAGATGCACGGCTGAGACAATAAGTCTGTGCGGCAAGATGAGCCTCGGGCAGCGCCATCTGCTTTACAGTAGCATCCCCCTCGTCATAAAGACACTTACAAAGAACATGTGTCTACCGCAAATTTCTTGGGAGTCCCAGGGTCGCGAAGCGGACAGCGTCCGTTCACTGGCTACTTGAGGGCAAGAGACAAAATGGATGCTGTATCTAAGATGGAACCCGTGGGTACAGATGAAAAACCCACATAACAAACGAACGGTTTAAGTTAGCACAGCGAAACTGCGCACACTTACTAAACTCGTCATTTGCGGTTCATAGATACCAGACTCGACCATATTCGTGCGAGTCGAAAACACCGCTGACAATTGTCACGGAACCTCATCCCGCCCTCCCATAGCAAACATAGTTTGCATTTTGAAAGACAGAGCAGTGAAATCTATTCTCACTTTCAAAATCCAAAGCAGATTGCATTTCCATATACAAATTAGCATCTACCCATGCAAAAAAGCAATACTGGCCCCCGAAGAATGCAAAAGTTCATCACACAATGTTGCTAAACAAAACAGCACGTGTGCTTGACTTCTCAATATACTACCTTATCCTACGTAATGTTATTTTCAATCACATTCTGATAACCAATAAGAATCATGCTTTTAAAAAACCTAAACATGCACCCTAGTTTTCTGTGTAGGATGTTGTTCAAACAACCAATCATTTATTTTCTGTTTTAAATTCACTTTTCCCCCAAGCTCCCTTTGTCTATTCTAACATATGCCAATGGCAGAAATGGAACTACTCCAATCTATTTTGTCCACAGATTGAGGAAGCTAGGAAAAAATGTGAATAAATATGTTTCTACTTTTCTCCGAGAGTATAGAATGGTGTCCATATACCACAAAAATCTGCGTTTCAATATGCATGGTATATATAGGAGATATGCTGTACATTTTACAGATGAAGGGAACAGAGTCTTTCTCATGAACTTTAAACTCTGCATCGGTTCTTACCTGTAAGTACTAAAATCTCTCAATAAACACAGGGGCTCTTTTTACAGCCACCAAACATCTATACACATAGGCTTGATGTATATCGCAAAAATACATGCTTCTTTTTTTTCAGCGGTGAAATGCACCGATCCTACGCGCATCCCGTGACTTTTAAAAAAAAAGAAAAATACTATCTTACTTTTTTGGTCCTACGGGTCCTTATGTGATCCCCTGAGTAGGCCTAGGGGGTCAGGGTGTGTCTACCCTGCCCCCTTTTCACACGCTCTACACATACTTCAATGACTTCCTCAGCCTTGCTTCTACCGAGGCACACCATGGCTGCCAACAGTTACTGATATTGAATGTTTACAACCGCTTGACAGCCAATTAGAATTGAGCGTGTGATCGCGACGGTGCACTTATCCTACGAGGCCAATCCTTGCACAATCCGCGGATCCTTTGCACTCATAGATATATAAATAACTTTAACCGTAATTCTCAAAGAAACTACTGAACAGATTGACACCAGATATGCGAAAGACACAAGTCGGAACTGAGGACTACCTCTCTGCCAAATTTGGTGTAATTCCGTTCAGCCGTTCGAGCTGTAGCCATGGCTAAAAATCCTATGGGAAATTGCATAGGGAAAACACATTTTGGGAATCCCCTTTTTTCTGGGCCCCCGCGTCACCAATCACCCCAAACTTTCAGGTAAGGAGCGGAACTGAGCTGGCCAAATGGTTCGAAAATTCCAAGAAGATTCATCAATCGACGCCAAAGTTATTGCCAATAGAATGTTGTGGATTTCCTATGGATAATAGGTTCTAACTACAACTACCTACTGGTGACCGCCAGTAGGTAATATATATATACACACACACACATATATATAAAATGCTGCAGGCATCGCCCACTAAAGAGTAAGAACTGGGAGAATGCAGCGCACTGCATGTACCAGCATGCTTGAGCCCTGACCATCAAGGCGCCCAACAGGGGGGATAAAAACTCTGAAAACACTTCAAGCGAAATGTGGGTGCGCCACGCACACTCGTGATGCCTTAGCTGTCCTTTGAAAAAGGTCAATGTTGTGACCGAAATATATTAGGAAAACGCGAGTTTTTAAAATAAAGCTTTGCTTCACCATAAGGAGTGTGGCTCACCTGTTCTACCAGAGCGAGGTTTTGGAGATATATATCTTGAATGTCCCTGTGCCCTACGCTATGTGGGGAGCACTAAGCTCCCTGTCCATAAACGTATATTACAACACCTTAGGGCCATAACCAGCCAGGACAACACTTACCCGATCGCGGGACATTTTAAAGAGCACCATCAGAGTAACAACAAGGGATTCCAATATTACGTAATTGATGCAGTAGGTGCCAGTAGACGGGGGGAAACAGGGAGTCAAAACTGCGCAAACTAGAGACCAAATATATCCGACAGTTAGACACCAAGCAGCCGGGGGTTTAAATCTCATGGAGGATTTATATACATGTTTACAATAGGATCTGTAGGAATAGTCAGGATTTTCCAGTAACATTAGGGTGCAATTTTAAATAGTGTTTTAGGAGATTTATTACTATTTATTGTTTTAATATGTTTGAGAAGTGTGGCTCAAATGGTTAGAGCGGCAGACCCTGATGCAGAGGTCTTGTCCGGGACCAGGGTTCAATACCCGCCTCGGCGGGTATTGGGCTCAATTTCCTCGGACCTTATGATTCTCGCCTCGGTGCCTATTCTAATCATGGGTCCCACTCTGCAACTCTGGGCAATAGCTTGCTTAATCTCCACAACGGCCCCAACAGCGCTGGGATGCCTGGCTTCACCTTGGGGGTGCCCAGGAGTGGACATTCCACAGGGAAAAACCAGGAAGGGTTCCTAAGCTGTATACGGAAAGCGCAGGACACCTCCGTTGGAGGTAGCTGTGCGCTTTACAAATGGCATTTACAATATGATTCATTTTAATTCTATTTAATTGCACCATCCAATGACTATTTATTGCGCTGTTTGCACTGTACCCCCATCTCAAGACTCTGTGGGTTGCAGCGTTTGGTTCAACACATTATATTGAGTACTGTATAATTTGGCATGTTTCACTTCCAGTTTTCAGTCTGACCGTAACCATACATTCCTCTATATTTTGTAGGTATATTTTCTTGTTGTTCATTATGGGGGAATTTCTGTTAGTGTAGATTAATGTGAATAGACAGGACTGGGCTCAGTCGATCTAAATGAATGTAACATCAATATGATGCTTTTAATTGCACATTTTGCACGTTTGCACTTTATTCATGCACGTAGCACTCTAGGTATGGGTTAGTTGAGAGTTCATAAACTTTGTACATTATTGCACTATACATTAAAGGATTTAACCCAATATTATTTTATCGATGACAATATACCTGACGTCAATGGCATTCATTGTGATTAGTAGCGTAATTTGCACATTGGTATTATTTGTCAGTATTTACAATACTATTCACAATTGTTGGTATTTTACCTGCATTGAGATTTGATTGTACTTAAGTTTTGTATATTTCTTCCATTTTAGAGAGGTATTCAAATTAAGTATGTATTTGAGCAAGGCTCCACTGAGCCGAAACGTTATGGCGACAGCACAGAAAATAAAGTAATCTTTGCATCCAATGCCTTGGTTTGTGCCTGTTCCTGTTCGTGGCTGAGGAGTAAGGCTGCAGCGCGAGGGAGACCGAGGTTTTTACCATATATATATATATATATATCCGTGAGAGACTAAATCAAACTACATCTTGCTGATTTCCTGTGGTCCGTTCCTTTTCTTTGTTGGCGTGAAGGCGTGGGTCCCGAGCGCAGAGCAAGCGAAGAAGGATATCAAGTGTTTTGCATATATATATATTCAATGAAAAAACCATAGGTTATAGGCCATATATAGTTAGGAATTCGCATTTACAAAACCTTATTTTACTCGCATAAAACCATTGAAATTCCATATATAGTTAGAAGCGCTAACTATATATCGCGCACCCGCAATCCACTGCTGATGATGTCACATATTACATCATTCATGACATGGTCAGTGACATCACTGATGACATCACTGATGACATCTCAAATGACATCACTGATGACATCACTGATCACAACATCCAGTGATTGTATGTGTCTGTAAAGTTTAAATATGTTTCACATATTGAAGAATGAGTGGATGTATAAGTGTCTGGATGAAGAATTTAGTAGGTGCATGACTGACTGTATGAGTGAGTGATTAAATGTGTCTCACTGAGTGCATGGGTTAGTGACTAAACTGTCTTAATTTGTGCATCAGTATGTTTGTTGTTGTGTAAGCTGCTGCATGTGTTGATCAGTAGCTATAAGAGTGGCCATATGGGTTATTGATTGGTTGCCCAAGTATTTGAATGGGAGGCTGAGTGTGTGTGTGGGTGGCTGGGAGGTGCGTGACTCTTTGCATAGATGTGTAAGCAGTTGATTCACTAGGAGTATGAGTTCAAGAGTGCATGTGGAAACAGCTATATGGGCGGTTGACTGTGCATGGGTGTGTTGGTGAGTGAATGGATTTCTCATTGCTACATGTGCAAGTAAGTACGTATGTAAAACACAATACATGTGAGAGTTGAGATATATAAATAACTGAACATAAGAGCCAGTGAATGTGTGAGTGGCTGTATCGATCACTGTGAGCTTGTATCAGGGATTATATAAGAGAATAAATATGTGTTATTATATGTTTGAATAAGTAAGATGTGTATAACTTTATAGTTGAGGAAATGGAGGTGTGATTGATTCTTTGCATGACTGACTAGGTGTGTGAGTAACTCCATGGATGAGTGACAGTCTGTGAGTGTCTGTTTATACTGAGTGTATGTAAGGTTATATTAGAGTCTGAAGAGGTTCATTGTATTATCACATGAGTGATGTGATCAGTGATGACAAATGAGATGTCATCAGTGATGTCATTTGAGTTGTCATCAGTGATGTCATCAGTGATGTCATTTGAGATGTCATCAGTGATGTCATTTGAGTTGTCATCAGTGATGTCATTTGAGATGTCATCAGTGATGTCATCAGTGATGTCACTGACCATGTCATGAATGATGTAATATGTGACATCATCAGCAGTGGATTGCGGGTGCGCGATATATAGTTAGCGCTTCTAACTATATATGGAATTTCAATGGTTTGATGCGAGTAAAATAAGGTTTTGTAAATGCGAATTCCTAACTATATATGGCCTATAACCTATGTTTTTTTCATTGAATTTTCAAGGTTTTGTAAATGCAAATTCCTAACTATATATCCACTATAACCTATGGTTTTTTCTGTGAATTTCATTGGTTTTTTAATAGCAAATATGAAAAGCTTTAAAATGTCAAGTACGTGATAGATAAAAACATTTTCGTATTTATGCACGCTGATGTGCTTTGAACGCTGCACCCCCCCCCCCCCTCCCCTCTTTTGCCTTAGTAGTACTCTCTCTTTGCAGATACTGAAGGGTAGTTAACGCAGGCCTTTACCCCCGTTGTAATCCGTCGTGCCTCCTTGTCTCTCCATTTGATTGATTGTTGTCCAAGCATTTACTGTTTTAGAATTGGTTCTCTTTGGATCATTCTCTATTTACAAACAAGCACAAAGGCGCAATACTCTGTTTAGTCTTTGCAGATAGTGAAAAATCGTGTAAAAAAATAAAAGTAATCGAGCAAAATCAGTAGGCCACTAATTGGATCTCTTTTTGACCTCGCTAAAATAGAAATATTAGGAACAACCCTTCATGAGAAATACGAAAATAGTGAGATGAACTGAGCTCCACACCATGAGGGCTGCAAGACAGCTCGGCTCCATCACCCATCCCGCACAAAATAACGACAAACCCTATGCAAATATTAAAAATGTAGACAACACACCAGCAAAGAAACAGGGTAAAACATTTTATTAAAAAACTATTTACATAACGTTGGTTTATAAGATGATGTCAGTAGTGGACCGATGTGTGAATAGATCGAAAACAGCACAAGGCTCCAAGATCCGGATGGCAAGCTCCTGGATGTTGGGTGCCATAGTTTAGAGTTCTGAATTTCAGCCTTTTTCAATGCCTGTGCTTTGTTGAATCAAAATGGCGGCTTGACACAAAGCTGACTCAAGCGTTGCTACTGATGCTATGCAGACCAAAACTGGTTTTCAGTTTGTACATTTTTCTAGATTTTTCAATCCAAGTTTGGTTGACTTTGTAGAACGATGGCTTCAGATTTTCAACATACGGTGTGGTGGCGCTGACTGGGAGGGGGCGCTTCGCTCCTGCCCCCTCCCCAAGTAAGATTTTCATACGTGAAAGTACGTTAATGGTTTTGGTCCCTGAGATGCTTCGATGTCACTACCATTCTCAAATAGCATAAGTTCTGGATGTTGGGTGCCATAGTTAAGAGTTCTGAGCAGTGCTTGTAACACTGTCTGAAGCTTATTTCCACCTACTGCAGCTTCACTATTCTCAAAGTAAGTGAGTGTCGTTTGTGGACCTGACTGCATTAGAAAACAATGTGATATGTTACCTTCCTAAACAGCTTGACGGAGGCCCCTGAGGGGCGGTGTGATGGCCATGGACTCGGAGAAGACGCTTGGCTCCGACACCCTCCCCAAGTCTTATAGCACTGGTGTAGCCTGAGATCGCCCCCGACATAGGCGGCCGGCTCCCGGGATCCGGCGGAACTTTTTGCCTTTTGATGACTCTTCAATTCTGGACCTTGTCCCACAATCCGTTTGACCTGAAGACAAGCTGTAGTGGGGCGCCCCTTTATCGTTTTAGTTGCCATTCCGCCCGCTTTTGCTACACTGTGCCTCTTCCGCCATTCAGCTGTTTACCGCCCGCTCTTGCGACTACAGCGTCTCGCTCACCATGTAGTTGAGATGCGCCCGCTCTTGCGGTGCAGCGATAGGCGGCTGCCACAGGACTCTCAAAATGGCGGCCGGCTCTTCGGTTTTGGGCCTGGTCCACTAAAATGGCCCTGGGACACCTTGGAACTCGGACGCTTGTCTGCTAGGGCTTGGGTCCCATTCTCGAAAAGCGTCCCCTCAGCCGTGAAGATTCTACAAAAGTCTTGGGGGCCTCCGACTCCCGCAGGCTTCTGGTGGGGAGCGGCTGCCATGATTGCTCGTGGAATGGCCACGACGGAGCTACGAGATGGTAGTGGTCTCATGCTGACGCCAGCTTTAGTCTGAAACATCCAGAAACACTATAGACTACCAATTCGATCAGTTCCGGTAGCGCCCCAACATGAACCGGAAGAGAAGAACTTGCCCTCCCCTCTTTGACTGATGGTTCTTGTTGCCTGTCCCCTCTGTTGTCATTTAACAGAACTTTTTGGACTGCTGAAAGGGGTTGTGTTCTGAACGCTGGTTGGTGGAGACATTTAGACTATATTCTTGACCTACGTTGTCGCGTAATGCGTTTTATGACACGCCGCGTTAGCGCACCCGGAAGTGATCCGAGGCGCGGCGCGCAGCGCGTAACGTAAGCATAACAGGTCATGTGACTTGTTAATAAAACTTTTCATTGGTTCATTTTACTTTTGTTAATTTAATGATGAAAAGCTTGGTCATATAACCTAAAAATTACGCTTTTTATTATTTTCGAACAATATTTTTTTTTCAAACATATGTTATAATATTCCAGGCTAATGTACTTTCCCGGAAAATTTACAACTGTCTTGCAAGTAAAATATATTCCTTTTTCGAGAAAAAGGGCGTTTCTTCCTTCCATGACGGAGCCGTTGAGTAAAAGAGATTCGGCCTGCTGTCTTAGTCGCCGATACGCCTGATTATCAGATTCTTATCGATCACTTTATGTTGCAGACATGAAAAACACAACTGCCCTTGACCATTTATCTTTACTGCGTTCCTACATATTATACCTTTTATCCGTCATGTAATTGGACTGCTTTATTTCACTTGCCTTTTACTGATTCGAAAACAGTCACTAAAAGTAAAAACTTTACAAATGTAAATACTACTACCGTGTTTTGTTTTAAAAACCTTTATTGTGAAAATGTCAGTATACAAATACGGGCCTATAACCACGTGGGCCGGCCACGGAGCAAACTGAAATCGTATATGATGAGGAGACATTTACACTGTAGAAGAACGTAACGAGCGGTCCATTAGGTTGCAAGAACAAAGGTGTCTAACAGTTGCGGAATCGGTGGACGTACATTTTGTAATTAAAATACGACAGGGCCACTTACAATAACATTTTCTAGATATACATTTGCGGGCAAGGAGTTACGAGTCCCATTTATACCGGCGCCATTTTGGGCGAGGCCGGGCAGGTCCAAGATATAGTCAAAATGTCTCCACCAACCATCGGCCAGACCAGAACCCCTTTCGGCCCTTTATGCTACAAGATGGTGTCTTCCATTCAGAAAATATTGGTGGCAGCATTTTGAAAAGAAACAGAAACAGCCGTTCTCCTAGTGAGTCTCACATTGTTACATTTAGGAAGAATGTTGAAGAGTAGTATGTGGAAAATCTGAAGCCATTTTTCTACAAACTCTCAATCAGACTTGGATGGAAAAAAAAAACCTGAAGAATGTACAAACTGAAAACCAATTTTTGTCTGTATAGCACCAACAGTAACGCTTGAGTCAGCTTTGTGTCAAGCCGCCATTTTCATTCAATCAATAGCGTCCCCCTGCACACATTCAGGGACCTGGTCGTGTCTTCAGATGAAACGCATTGTAGGAAAAGAAGCAGAAAGGAAAAGGAAAAAAGTTCCGCCGGACCTCGGGAGCCGGCCGCCTATGTCATGTGCCACCTTTGGCCACACCAGGGCAATAGTGAAGCTGCAGCAGGTGCAAATAAGCTTCAGACAGTCCTACAAGCACTGCTCAGAAATCTCAACTGAGGCACTCAACATCCAGGACTTGCCATTCGGATCTTGGCGCCTTGTGCTGGTTCCGACCTATTCACACATCAGTCCACTACTGACATCACCTCATAAGCCAACGGGGCACCCCACGCCGACTTTCGGCGCAGCATTGTAGGATGGCCACACCAGTGCAGCCACTTGCTGGACACCACCTCGGTGCCATCCGGATCTCGGCGCGTTCGACTCACTGTGCCGGAAGAGTGACCGGAACTCAGCTGAACACGCCGTCTTTCGGCGCAGCATTGTAGGATGGCCACACCAGTACGGCAATTTGCTGGACACCACCTCGGCGCCATCCGGATCTCGGCGCGTTCGAGTCACTGTACCGCAACAGTGACCGCAATTCAGCTGGACACACCGTCTTTCGGCGCAGCATTGTAGGATGGCCACACCAGTGCGGCAATTTGCTGGACACCACCTCGGTGCCATCCGGATCTCGGCGCGTTCGAGTCACTGTACCGCAACAGTGACCGCAATTCAGCTGGACACGCCGTCTTTCGGCGCAGCATTGTAGGATGGCCACACCAGTGCGGCAATTTGCTGGACACCACCTCGGTACCATCCGGATCTCGGCCCGTTGTGCTGCCTTCGGCCTATTCGCACATCGGTCCGCTACTGACGCCGCCTCACGTGCCAACAGATTTTCTACGCTTTTTGTAGCCCTATGCCGCATAACAGGTCATGTGACTTGTTTATAAAACTTTTCATTGGTTCATTTTACTTTTGGTTTCCTAAAGATGGAAGGCTTGGTCATATGACCTAAAAATAACACTTTTCATTGGTTTAGAACATTTTTTTTTCCCAAACGATGAAAGCCCCACCTTGTTTCTGGATCATTCAGACTGAAGCTGGCGTCAGCAGGAGAGCACCACCATCTCGTGGCTCCGTCGTGGTCATTCCGCGAGCAATCATGGCAGCCGCTCCCCACCGGAAGCCTGCGGGAGTCGGGGGCCCCCCAAGACTTTTATACAATCTTCACGGCTGAGGGGACGCTTTTCGAGAATGGAACCCAAGCCCTAGCAGGCAAGCGTCCGAGTTCCAAAGTGTCCCAGGGCCATTTCAGTGGACCAGGCCTAAAACCGAGGAGCTGTCCGCCATTTTAAGAGCCATGTGGCAGCCGCCTATCGCTGCACTGCAAGAGTGGGAGCAACTCAACAACATGGTGAGCGAGACGCTGTGGCCGCAAGAGCGAGCGCAACTCAGCTAGATGGCCGCCACCTGGGGAGGCCCGTTCACGCCGGCTCCCCCACGCCCCCCCCCCCGGGCCGCCGCACGCCAATTTTCGGAGCAGCATTGTAGGATACCAAAACCAGTGCGGCAGTTTACTGGACATCACCTGGGTGCCTGTCGTACATGTTGTGTCAGCCATGTGACACTGGACACAGACCGCTACTGACGAGGCCTCGCCCCGCACCACCCGGGACGCCCCACGCTGTTTTTCTGTGCTGCATTGTAGGATCCCTAAACCAGTGCGGCACCCAGGCGACATCACCTGGGTGCCGTCCAGAACTCTGCACGTTGTGCTGCCTTGGGACTATTCGCACAACAGACCGCTACTGACGAGGCCTCCCCCCGCCCCACCCGGGACGCCCCACGCCAATTTTCGGAGCAGCATTGTAGGATCCCTAAACCAGTGCGGCACCCAGGCGACATCACCTGGGTGCCGTCCAGAACTCTGCACGTTGTGCTGCCTTGGGACTATTCGCACAAAAGACAGCTTCTAACCATTGTTGCTTTTTGTGTTGAGAAATGTTTAAATGTTTTTAGTTTTTGTTCCGTTCGTTAAAGTTAGTAGTTAATAAAGTTTTATAACCTTACTTTGTTGGAGTGTTATCTATTTTTTAAAAAACGGGTGAATGGGGCCTTGAATCGGGTTATTGTCATGTGTGGACTTTGGAAGTGTGCTGCTGCAGGATCGGACATTTCAAACTCAAATGCACGTTCTTTTTCTTACCTTTCCGAAGCATGGAGCGCAATAGCAGGCAGAGAAAGGGTGATGCACGTGTTGAACACTGCCTGGCCTGGCAAGTTGCTGGCAGTGCCCCCCCGCCCGCTCCTGAAAGAGGGCACACACACACCGCCGCCCCGAGTACTTCACAAATCTTTAAAAGACCATGCGCTTGTTCATGAGGCTTAAATAGTTTATCACCTCTTCTAGAACCCCTGCATCGACCCTCTGACGTTTCATGGAAAAATTACCATGTAACACAATACCAAGCCCTGTCAGCTGAAACCCCCAAGGAATCGTGGGGCATATTATCAAGGGGGTTTATCTCCGCTTTTTTGGCTTTAAAAGCCATGAAAGCGGAGATAAAATTATTTCCCTATTACCAAGCTGTCGCTAACACCAGTTAGTGACAGCTAAAAGGAGATAGCGACCATCTTGGGCCCCGCTTTGCATGTCAGTGATACTTATCACTAATGACATGCAAAGTGGCGTGCCAAGATGTTAGCGACTGGAAACAGTCCCTAACATCGCTACCTTCTATTACCAACTTTTGGAGATATTCGCGCTAAGCGCGAATATCTCCAAAATCTAACACCTGCCCTGAGCAGTTCTTAGCCATGTTATCCAATGGGAGGTGGATAACATGGCTAAGAGCATTAGGTCGATAATACATGAATATCGCTGACTTTTCTGCGATAATAGCAAGGTTTATCTGCGATAAAAATCGCCGATGTGCGGCGATAATTTTTGTCTCTAAACAAGTTAGAGACAAAAATTATCGCTAGTTGTTCGTAATATGCCCCCGGGTTTTTGCTTGCAGAAATCGGGAGGCGGGAGACTAGCACTGAAATCAGTACTCACACGCCTGAATCAGGAGGATTGGCATGTCTGAATTCTCTACAGCTGGGGCCATAAACTACATCCGCAGGGTTAGGTGATAGCCTGGGACCAGCCTGGCATCTAAAATGGCTGCCGTGCACGACAAAATTGTGGCATTCGAAAAAAGGCAAGATGGCGCAGCCGCTGGAAGAGATGTATCAACATATATCAGCCTCCTCAGCCACCCTCAGGAAACATAGGGGATTAGGATACGTCTCCCGCACCCCCTTATACCTAGTACTTTAATTAACGAAGCACAAAATGGCGAATTCCCGTTTCGCTACCAGTTTGCGGCCCAGTTCGCGGCCCGTGAAGCGCTTCTACCGTGAAAAATCATTTTTTTTTTATTTTCCCCACGGGACCCTTTAATAACCCCAACAACATTCCTAGGGGGTCAAGAGGGGGATACCTTGCCCCCTTTCATTAAATTCCCCCTTAGTTTTTCACCTTTTCTTCTCTCTCGATCCTACCGAGAGACAAGATGGCGGCCGCTCCGGACTGTCACGCAGCAAAAAAAAAAAAAAGCTCACGCACAGCCGCTGGAAGAGATGTATCAACATATATCAGCCTCCTCAGCCACCCTCAGGAAACATAGGGGATTAGGATACGTCTCCCGCACCCACTTATAACTAGTAATTTAATTAACGAAGCACAAAATGGCGAATTCCCGTTTCGCTACCAGTTCGCGGCCGCGCTTCTACCGTGAAAAATCATTTTTTTTTTATTTTCCCCACGGGACCCTTTAATAACCCCAACAACATTCCTAGGGGGTCAAGAGGGGGATACCTTGCCCCCTTTCATTAAATTCCCCTTTCGTTTTCCACCTCTTCTTCTCTCTCGATCCTACCGAGAGACAAGATGGCGTCCGCTCCGGACTGTTTAGAATGTTGACAGACACCGGAGAGCCAATCAGCTTTCTGCGCGCAAAGTTCCGATAAGCGAAAAGTAAGCGGACCGGATCGCTGCCCAGAGCGCTGTTACAGATATATATCTTGGTTTGAACGTTAATTTCTCAAAAACTACTGGAGCACATATATTGAGACCTAGCAAAGGCACATCGGGCTAACAGTCCCTACAATTTTGCCAAGTTTCGTGCAAATCCATTCAGCCGTTCGAGCTAAAAGTGAGTCCAACCGCCCTATGGAAAACTCAATGCAAAAAACGCGTTTTGGGACCCCCCTTTTTTCTCAGCCCCCCCTTGACGAAACTCCACCAAATTTTCAGGGGCTGCTCAGAATCAAAATGTGCCATTTTCCTGAAAATTTCAGC